>NC_133122.1:48255015-49590815 GCF_033568475.1 Henckelia pumila | reverse complement strand
TATTAGTTATATAAGTATGATTTTAAGAAAATAAATTAAATATATATTTACGGGCAAATTTTCATGAAAATAAAGAAATAAGTGAGAATTTTCAAGTTCATGCATCATGTAAGAATTTCTATGATAAGTTTAAATGCATGTTAAGAAAAATATATTTTTATGGAAGTTGAAGTGAAGGTGGAAAGTGATGTGGTTGGAGGCCGGGATACCTGAGCCCGGTTACCTTCCTAATGATATTTATGTATGATGAGCTTATGGATCCAGCTGAGAGGGCTGGTGAAGTGGCAGCACAGAGGTGGAAACCCCACCGTCGCGTACGTTGGTTTAAGATTGATCAATCGCTTAGTATGAGGACACCGACATGGATACGACCTGTTGAGAACTAAGAAATCATGATAAGTCATTTTATGAGATTTATTAAGTATGATGATATATGTTTTAGCATGATGATAAAGTAGTATAATTATTTATTTCATGTTTATATGCATATAATTTTAAGATCATGCACGTATAAATATATTCACGTATTTTATATGATGTGTGCTTGTGTGTGGTTTCATGTTGTTACATAAAGATAGAACGTGCTGAGCCTCAAGGCTCACTAGATTTAAATGCTGCAAGTGAGCATAATGTCGATGAGGATAATGTGTTCCCGACTGGCGGCGAGGGCGTATGAGTATCCAAGCAGCTAGAACCCGTGACCATTGCTCTATGATTATTTTTACGTTGAGGTTTAGAACACTTATTTTCGCACATGTTTTAGTACTTTAGATTTTTTAGTATATGCATGGATGTTAGGTTTAATTATTTATTTTAATGTTTGCATGGATTTTGTTGTAGAATTATTATTTAGAAATTTCATTATGGAATTTTTATAAATGAATATTTAGTAAATAAATTTTAAGTATTTAATTGCATGCGTGTACTTTTATTGTATTTATTGTGTATATGTATTTTAAATTAAGTAAAGTTATTTTTATAGTACGATATATATATATGTATGGGCATATATATATTTATATTTATTATTTTATAGTTAGAGAGTTTTAAAAAAAAATCAGTCAGAGTTTTAGGACGTTTCATTTTCATCAGGGGCGGAGACACATATCCCCTTAGGGGGGCCCTGGCCACCCCCAAAAAAAAAAAATTTGTGTATATATATATATATTGGTTTTGTTTGGTATTTTTTTTATTAATCTTTAATGGGTCGTGCCCCATTTTTTTTAATATATAATACATTGACTTCTCAAATAAAATAAGGTAATTTATTTTAAGTGACGATCAACCTCTCTTTTTTATGGGATATTTGATTCATTTTTTTTTCTTAGACTCTTCCGAGTGGCCGACCAACACAGTGACACATAACACCCAATTAAGATTTGAGGTGAATTTGCCTAAAAAAAAAAAAAAAACTAAGGGCATTTCGTAAATGATTTCAGGTTTTTTGTGTACTTTTTTCTTCATATCGTGTTTTTTAAGCCAATTTTTTTCAAAAAATTAGGTTTTGGTTTCTTGAGAGCATATATTTCTTAATTCTTCTCTTTATTTTTTTTCTTGTTTTAAATCTTTGTTTCATTTAATCATGGGACAACACATTTGATATCAATGTTAGAAATACTAAAATTTATTGTAAAAAATGAAATTAGCATTGTTAATTTTTGCGTCTTTGATTATTTTTGTTTGACTATTTCTATCTGTTGAATAATTGGTCGAAAATATTTGTGGATAGCAATGTATTTTTTACTATATTCACTAATCATAATGTAATTTAATTGATAAAGATATAGTAGATAGTGTTAAATAAACTAGCAGAAAATTGAATGCAATGAATCTCGTTTTATCTACTAAGTTTTATCCAAAAAACTTTACAGAACATGAGATACTGCAATTAAAAATCCAATTTGAGCATTTTGATCATGTTCGAAAAAATTTTTATATCAGAACTCACTTGAAACTTATTTAATTGTTTAGATCTTGAGAGTGGTTTGGGCTTAGTCTCCCTCTCTTATTTTTCTTTTTTCATTTCTAAAAATATCTCTTTTAAAAATAAAAAAAAAGTCAAAAATCTATCCGTCTGTGTTTACGCTTTCAATTTCTTCTTTGTTGGCCCCCTTCTTGCGTGATCCTGGCTCCGCCCCTGATTTTCATACTCTCATATAACTACTAACAAACGCCGTAGCGCGGCCCAAATCTAGTCCTATGTTGTTTCATGCTTTCGGCCACAATCACATCATGTTGTTTTAAAATTTTCCTTCAAAGTTTCGGGACATTTCTCTTAAAGCAAAATCAATATTGTTCTTAGCCTCCCGTGAGAGTGCTACAAGATCAACGTTAATCAAGGATAAGAGAAATAGAAACATACAACTAGAGCCGTGAATTAAGGTTTGGCCCGCCGGGTTGGCCAGGCCCGCCATATAATTTAAGTGGGTTGGGTTGAAATTTTTTCAACCCAACAAAAGGTGGGCCTAGATGGGCCAACCCGCCAAGGCCCGCGACCCGCGCGGGTTGGCCCGCCGCGGGCCTGGAGAATTAATAAATTATTTTTATTTTTATTGTGATATATGTATTTGATAAGTGTTGTTTTTATGTGTTTTATTGCATTATTTTTCATTTTTTTTGCATGTTTTTATATTGTTAATGTCATTCATGTTTAATTATCGAGTATTTATTGCATTCGGATCACTCCTTATGAATTTTGATTTGTTATAGGCAAAAGATGGAGAAAAGCAAGAGTTTGAGCAAGGAGAATTGACGCAAGAAGGAATCACAAAGCATTAATGGTCCAAAATTTATTTTTGACTCTAGAGTGATCAAAATTCAATCTCCACCGTCCAGATTGAAGTTCAAGATGTTTTAAAGTTGCTGTCCAAATTTCAGATCAATCCAACAGTTAGATTTTGAAAATCTGATTTTTTTCAGTCCGTGTCGCGCCATGGCGCAAGAAAAATCACGCCATGGCGTGAAAATTTCTGCCCCAAAAATGAGTTTCTCGCATATGATTTTCTGCAGCGCGCGACAATTTTTAAAAACTCATATCTCACAATCTAACCGTTGGATTGATCTGAAATTTGGACAGCAACTTTAAAACATCTTGAAATTCAATCTGGACGGTGGAGATTGGATTTTGATTAATCTAGAGTCAAAAATAAATTTTGGACCATTAATGCTTTGTGATTCCTTCTTGCGTCAATTCTACTTGCTCAAACTCTTGCTTTTCTCCATCTTTTGCCTATAACAAATCAAAATTCATAAGGAGTGATCCGAATGCAATAAATACTCGATAACTAAACATGAATGACATTAAAAATATAAAAACATGCAAAACAAATGCAAAATAAATGCAAAATAATGCAATAAAACACATAAAAACAACACTTATCACACCCTCATACTTAAATCTTGCTCACCCTCGAGCAAGACATGCAAAACAATATGCAAACAAAGAATGAATCATGAACGTGCACAGCCTCCGAAAAGTTCCCACATTCAAAAATTTAAAACCACAAACTTTTGATTGTTCACAATACACTATCAGTTTAACGTAAACGTGTGTGTGTGCCATGTTATTCCAGTTTTGTGCAACTTCAAAAGAATCCATCCTAAGAATGTTTAGCGACATATGACAATTCAATCAAGTATCATAATCCAGCTCTCTTTCATCCCAACAATCCCAAACAAAACATGCATTCTCTTGAGAATAATTACGTACCTCCGGATTTTGCACCCGTTTTTTTTCTAAGCCCCAATAATTACCCGCAAACTTAGCTATAACTAAGATAGGATTCGAATTTCAATCCCCTCGTCTATAGCTCGGATGGAACTACAATCCCATTTATCCCGCAAACTTAGCTATGGAAAATTGATTATGTTTTCAACCATTTTTCAGGCCCGGATGGAATTGTTATTTTAAAATTTTGTATTAACCCCATGGACTCCGCATACTTAGTCAAGAACAAGAGATTAGGATTTCAATCCCTCGCTCGTAACCCGGATGGAGTCAACTTAATTTTCAACAAAAGTTTTTTTTTCAAAAAAAAAAATTATAGGTATGCCCAAGATTATACATGCAATGTCTAATAGCTATCAAGAATCCAAAGACACTATCATGATCAACAAACATCTATTGTCGTGCAATGGTCAAACAAACACGAACTTCATCAATTACTTCACTACACTACACCAATCTAACATGCGTGCTTAATATGATTCACGATTCAACCAACAACTTCTCATGTTCAATCAAAAGCAACATTTTTTCAAAAACAATTTTTTTCAACTCTATCATCATCGGCTAACAGTCATCATTCTACTTATTCACATAACACAAACACAAAACATAATGATATGTATGAATACGAACTATATGCAATAATCTAAACCATATGAATGAAAAACATAATGACGAACGAAACAAAACTAAATAACACCCCCTCATACTTATCCAAAGCATTGCCCTCAATGCTCTAGAACAATGAACAGAATGAGAAACGAACAAATGCAAAACAAAAATAAACACAATGAAAACAAAATAACACTCCCCTAGTCAATCATCGTGGTGTATATCCATCTGCCGCTGCTGCACCACATTTCTTAGGCCATCAATATTCTTATATATTACCTTGAAAATCCAAAAATTGAGGGATTAAACATGATCAACTCAAAACGAAACGACACTAGATAAAAAACTGAAATTAAATAAACAAAACAGAAAGAATTAGAATTCTTGGGTTGCCTCCCAAGTAGCGCCTGATTTTCAGTCCTTGGCTCGACCCTCAGAAGCACTCATCAAAGAGCGGTTGACGCCCAAAGTAAGTGTCATATGACACCACCAATGGGTGTTTGTTCCATGTGCCCTCAAGCTTGGCCAGATAAATGTGGTTTAAACTCGTCACCTCAACAATACCCCATAACAGCTGGTAAACATGGGAAGAAAAAATCTCTGTTGGCTCTCCATGTTGTTGGGTAAAACTCATGAATACTTGTCGATGGATCATCTCAAAGTATTACGCCAGATGAATTCCTGCAAGAATAGAATATACAACGATAGATCACGCAGGAATAAAATAGAATAAATAAAAAAAGAAATTAACTAAAGAAAATAACAAAAAGTAAAATTTATCTATTTCAATCCCCGGCAACGGCGCCAAAAACTTGATCGAGCTTTACTTGCACTATGAATCTCAGAAAATAATTGTATCTCGCAAGCTCGAGATAATCGCAAGTGCACGATGCAAATTATAATATAATATGTGAATATGAGTATCGTCCACAGGGACTAGTGCACAATTTCTACCTAAATACTAATTCTTATTTCACTTTTACGAAAAATGAGTATTGTTTTTATTAACTACTTAATGACAAGAGAATTAATAAAGTCAGAAATAAATAAAAATCTAGAATTGAATCAATCTTAGTGAATTAAATTCAAATGATGGAGATAATGTTGAGATTGTCGGGTCACCTTCCCCTAGTCGACTCTGAAAATTGCTTCCAACAACCAATTCACGTTTTTGACAAGATTCCCTGATTCATTAACATACTCTTTCAAGTTATGCTAAACTAATTCGATGCTATGAAATAATCAAATGTCTTCAATTATTTATCATAGATGATTGCATTCACAACTTGTGGAATCCCTTAGCTTTCGACCTACTGGACTATCACTATCAACATGTACCCAATTTCATATGTCTATGTAAATTGTAGATCCATGAATCATGCTATTTGTTCCTATCATGAAATTTTCTTTCAAAATAAAACATGATACAGAAATATTGAGAGAGTTAGCTACGCTCCAACAATGCAAAACAAATCAATAGCATAATTAAACATTCATTAGAAGTCAAAAACCAATATTCGTGAGTCGACAACTGGGGTCGGATCCCCTAAATCTCAACACAAGAGGTTTAGCTACAAATAAAACTCATAACTAACATCAAAATGTTTTTTTTCAAAACAAAAATAACAGACAATAATGATTGTTTTAGAATTGATGCATTGGATTCACTTGTTCATAATTTTGTGCAGGATGAGTTAAAAGACCCTTTAGAAGTTGCACTTATAAATGATGGATGTGAGGATGACTTTGATGAAGAGAGGAAAAATATCATTGCATATTTTACTGCTAATCCTCCATTGAAGAAGCAAGTGCGATTCAGACTCGAAGAATTGGGAGATAGGCAGGATTTAATCCTTCAATAACCAAGCATAGATGCACCACCTACTCTAGAACTCAAACCTTTACCTTCACATCTAAAATATGTTTATTTGGGTGATGATAATAATTTACCTGTTATTATTTCTTCTTGTCTTACAGGTGTGATGGAGGAAAAGTTGGTACACATCTTAAAGGAGCATAAGAGAGCCTTTGCATGGAAAGTGGCTGACATTAAGGGAATCAATCCATCGATTTGCATGCACAAAATTTTGATGGAGGATAAGTACTCTTCTTTGGTTCAACCTCAGCGGAGGCTGAACCCAAAGATGCAAGAGGTAGTAAAAGCTGAAACCATTAAACTCTTGGACGCAGGTATCATCTATCCTATTTCTGACAGCGCATGGGTGAGTCCTATACAGTTTGTTCCTAAGAAAGGTGGTATAACTGTGATAAAAAATGACAAAAATGAGTTGATACCCACTAGAACGGTTACAGGTTGGCGTGTGTGCATTGATTATAGGAAGTTGAATGACGCCACCCGTAAGGACCATTTTCCCCTCCCCTTCATTGATCAAATGCTTGAGCGATTGTCGGGTCATGAATTTTATTGCTTTCTAGATGGGTATTCGGGATATAATCAAATCATGATTGCACCAGAGGACCAAGAGAAAACAACTTTCACTTGCCCTTATGGTACCTTTGCGTATAGGCGGATGCCGTTTGGATTGTGTAATGCACCCGCCACTTTTCAAAGATGTATGACTGCTATTTTTCATGACATGACAGAGAATTTTCTAGAGATATTTATGGATGACTTTTCTATTTTTGGATCTTCTTTTGATGATTGTCTGAAAAATTTGCATTTGGTGCTATTACGATGTGAGGA
Source organism: Henckelia pumila (assembly GCF_033568475.1). Classification (NCBI taxonomy): domain Eukaryota; kingdom Viridiplantae; phylum Streptophyta; class Magnoliopsida; order Lamiales; family Gesneriaceae; genus Henckelia; species Henckelia pumila. The sequence goes on along the minus strand of NC_133122.1, from coordinate 49,583,772 downwards.
AACTAACTTGGTTTTGAATTGGGAAAAGTGTCATTTTATGGTATAGGAAGGCATTGTGCTTGGGCACAAAATTTCTGAACAGCGAATGGAGGTGGATAAAGCAAAAGTGGAAGTCATAAAAAATCTACCTCCACCAACATCTATTAAGGGAGTAAGAAGTTTCTTAGGGCACGCTGGTTTCTACCGGCGTTTTATCAAAGATTTTTCTAAAATTGCTAAGCCCCTATCCTCTTTACTAATGAAAGATGTACCGTTTGACTTTAATTATAATTGTGTGCAGGCATTTGAGATCTTGAAGGAGCGACTTGTGACAGCTCCTGTGTTGGTAGCTCCTGATTGGGATCTTCCATTCGAGGTAATGTGCGATGCTAGTGATACGGCGGTAGGTGATGTTTTGGGTCAGAGGAAAAACAAGGTATTTCATACTATATACTATGCGAGTAAGACTTTAGATGAAGCTCAATTGAATTATGCGACAACTGAAAAAGAATTACTCGCTATAGTATTCGCGTTTGATAAGTTTCACTCCTACCTTGTTTTATCTAAAGTTGTTGTGTACACCGATCACTCGGCACTGAAATATTTACTTGCCAAAAAGGATGCTAAGCCTAGATTGATTAGGTGGATATTACTGTTGCAAGAATTTGATCTGGAAATAAAAGATAAGAAGGGGGTAGAGAACGTAGTGGCGGATCACCTTTCTAGGCTTGAGTGTGTCAGTGAGGACATGGGGAAAAAAATGGGGATATTGATGATTGGTTTCCGGATGAACAATTTTTTTCATTAAAAGATTGCCCATGGTATGCGAATTTTGCTAATTATCTGGTGACAGGCACACTTCCACCAAATTTGACATTTCACCAACGAAAGAAATTTTTATCTGATGTGAAATATTATTTTTGGGAGGAACCATTTTTGTTTAAGATCTGTGCAAATTCCATGATACGGCGATGTGTGCCAGAAGAAGATATGCAACCAATCTTGAGCCACTGCCACAATCGAGAGGTTGGCGGTCACTTTGGACCGACAAAAACAGCGGCAAAGGTATTAGAATCTGGTTTTTATTGGCCTTCGATTTTTTAGGGAGTAAAAAGAGTGAGTTTCACTTGTTGTAAACCATTGATGTACTCTGTGTTGTTGATCTTAGTGAAAGAGCTTGGGCCTTAAAGTGGATGTAAAATTGTTATATCCGAACCACTATAATTCTCTGTGTCATTCTTTTAGATTTGCATGTTCCTTTTATTATCGATTGTTAATAAGATCGGATCGGCATTCTTGATCAGTGCGATAAAAATTAGAAGGATTGGTTGTTGGTTTGTTTTTGTGTTATTCATATTGATCCCAACATTGAGAATTATATTTCAAAATTATTTGTATTTATTTTTTTTCAGAAAGGTGATAAGAAGGTGGAGAAACAATTGGAGAAGGCGGATGGGGAGCAGCGGCCTAATGAGAAAAAGGCCCCGAAAGGGCCCCCTGAGCCTGAGCTCCATCAGGAGAAGAGGGAGCAGCCCAACGGGCAAGAGGAACAGCCGAAGCCAAAAGGGCAAAAGGAACAGCCAAAGCCGAAGGGGGAGGGGGAGGGGGGGGAGAGGCCACTTCGGGCTGCAAATTGGACCGCTCGAGCGCATCCTATTATGTCTTTTTTCCTTTTTTTCTAAGATGCCGCCCCCCGAGCTGCAGATTTGACATCTTGGGCGCACCTTGTTCCTTGTTCAAATTGAATTTTTTTCCTTGCTTTCCTGCCACGATAACCACAAAACACGAGGAGTGAACAAAATGCATGAGAAAAACACTAAATGCAGATAAATTAACTTTAACACAACAAAATGAATTGACATTAATGCAAAACACACAAAAACCATTGCATAAAAACACGTAAACTAATCAAAATTCAAACAAATCAATATATAATAATATTGCGCGCCTAGCCAAATAATTGACTAAAATAAAATAATTTATCAAGAATTTTGGGAAATGAATTTAATAGCGTAAAGAAAGTTATAACAATAAGAAGTTATAAATGTGAATATGTATGTATTCCATATATTTTTAGAAAAATGATTTTCATCCACGTATTGAATGTACATCCATTTCAAAATTTGGAAGATAGGCTTCCTTACGAATATCTTTGGTTCTCAATTTGAGTGAAGAGAAGTATAAAAACTAGTTATACCTCCTTATACCATCGTAGCAGTGCGGTGGATTATAATGTCTGGAAAAAACCGCGGAGGGCCAGCGATCGGGATCGATTTGGGCACCACTTATTCATGCATAGCAGTGTGGCGATATGATCACGTGCAGATCGTATCTAATGATCCGGGCAACCGCATTACGCCTTCTTGTGTAGCTTTTAAAGAAAACCAACGTCTCATCGGCAACGCAGCCATGAATGTAGCCGCCGCCAACCCCACTAACATTGTTTTTGGTTAGACATCGTTAATATTAATTCCCAGTTCTTAATTTCATATGAAAAGATCGAAACTCTCTGGTTTTCATTAAGTATATATGGACCTTTCTCTGATTCTATATACATCTTGCAATTTTCTTTGTTTTTTAACTACCATAATGGATAATGATCATCTGCTCATACTTATGTGTATGTTAATGATCTTGTACGATTTGTGAGCTGTAGCATTTTTTATTATGGGAGAGTTTTACTCGTATTGTAACGCCCCGTTTTTATCTTAATTGATGTTATTAGAGATAATCAGTGATTTCAGAATTCAAGATCGGACTTTTTATTAATCAGGAACCTTTTTGAAAATTTCGGAAATTTCAGGGACTAAAATGTAAAATTGAGTTTTGTTATATAATTAGACTTTGACTAAGTCCTTGGATCACTTCTTCATCCCCTCCACAATGCCCCTTCACCATTTTTAGGCGAGCAATCCGTCCGATAGAAGTGAATTCTGACTTGATATCTACGATCACAGCGATGAGTGCTCCGTTTGGAAGTAAGTTTATCTTAATTTTGAGAAGTTTGAATTTTTCGATGTTGTCAGAATTTGTTTATATTCGAAGAGGATGATTATGAGTTAGCAGTGATCGTATATCTAAGACGGTTCGAAGATCTAACGACGATCGAATTTGTTATGATTTTTCTTATTATTTTCGAAAACCTTGATTTTGTGATGTGTTGGGATTGTGTTGGAATTTATGTTTGAGGTTGATTATGAGTTCTTTGGATTGTTATCTTGCTGTCTGCGTTTCCGGTTTGATCAGTATATAGTCGTTATGCCGTCAGTTTGAAGTTTGAACGTCATTTTGATGTTTTGAGTTATACGAGTGTGATATGAGTTTGATATCGAGTTTGATCACCATGACTTCTTCTGATAGATTGAATTGAAGTTCTTGAAGATTGTGAGCCTTGCAGTCTTGATCAGTTTAGAAGAGTCGAGCCGGTATAGTATCGATGTCTTCTTTTATCGATTGATGAACTTGTTTGGATATTGATTGAGGATTTGTTATTTTCAGATTGAAGAGTTTGAAACGACAAAGAAGAGGTATAAGATGACTTTGGAATGGAATAGGACGATTAAATCGAATCCGGATTCATTCGAGTGTCCTAGAAGAAATCACATACTGCATGTTTTGATTGCTAATTTGATTATATGATTGAATTTATATTGAGTGCATGAGATTACATATGCATTCATATTGAGCCTTGATTTATTCAATTTGAATTAGACGATCTAGGGATTGTGGTTGAGTGGCTTGGTAGGCGATTTACTACCTTGTCGAGTAGCTCACTATAATGCTTTGGAGTCTAGAGGATTAAAACATGCCATATCCATCTCGAGAGGGGAGTCGGTGTTATCGTTGGATGTTTTAACCTCGGGATCCCAAACCGAAGAAAGAAAGAATAGAAGAATTTCATTTGATTATCTGAGTATGATAATCCAGAAGTTTTAAAGACATGCATATCATTTTAATTCAGTACTTGATTGGATTAATTGATTATATGAAGAATGAGTTCATATTATGACTTGATATGTTTATTCGATAGCATGTTAGTCTCTTTTACTGGGAATATTATTCTCACCGGATTATCCGGCTGTTGTCTTTGTTTGTATGTGTACTTGGCAACAGGTGGGGCAGGACCGAGTCAGAGACAACATGGCTAGACGATTGAGAGGATAGAGTGAGGCTTGGATGTTAGGAGTCGTTTATGTTTTTCGAACTCCTTTTGTGTTTGTATAAGTCCGAACTAGAAGGATTTTACGCATGTTATATTTTGAGGATTGTATAACTCTAGACCTAATCCTTTTATATCTTGATTGAATGGGATTATGATGTTTGGAATGTTTTTGGATTATGTTGGATTTGGATTTTTGAGGAAAAATAAGTTTTATTTCTTGTACAGAGCATCTCGCTCGATCGGTAGAAGTTCACCGATCGAGCGAGCACCTCTGTACCAAAGCAGAGAGTGGGACATTTTTGTGTCCGCTCGATCGGTAGGATTTTACCGATCGAGCGGGGGTCCTAAACATTGGGCAGAGAATTGGATTATTTTCGGCCGCTCGATCGGTAAGATTTTACCGATCGAGCGAGCACCCCTTTTAAAAAAAAAAAACTTGTTGTGTCTTAATCCTTTTTGTTTAATTGAGTTGATCAATTCCTTTACCCTGAGATTGTATGATTAGAATCTAGGCCTCACACGTATGATCAATGCTTCTACAATATGATGATTTAGTACTTTTGCAGATGCGAAAAGATTGATTGGCCGGAGGTTCAGCGACCCTCTGGTGCAGAAAGATGTGCTGCATTGGCAGAAAGTTTGGATTTCAGCAAGGAACAGTTTTACCCAAAAAAAAAAGCCGAAACCTCAAGGATCGTAAGAGTCAAAATTATTGCAATAATTCTCGATTGAACATTGAAGCAAAGTAAGGTAAATTAAAATCAAATCTGAAACTCTGCCCTATCCGCCTCTGATTCATAATATATCTAAACATCCCATATAAAAAATGGGATAAAATCCCTTATTTACAGTTCGGAAAAACACCAATCTCCCTCACCCACCCGAAGTGGCCTCTTGCACCCCCCCCCCCCCCTCGGCTTCGGTTGTTCCTCTTGCCCCTTTGGCTTTGGTTGTTCCTCTTGCCCGTTGGGCTGCTCCCTATTCTCTTGATGGAGCTCAGGCTCAGGGGGCCCCTTCGGGGCCTTCTTCTTATTAGGCCGCTGCTCCCCCTCCCCCTTATCCAGTTGTTTCTCCACCTTCTTATCACCTTTCTGAAAAAAATAAATACAAATAATTTTGAAATATAATGTCAATGTTGGGATCAATATGAATAACACAAGAACAAACCAGCAACCAATCCTTCTAATTTTTATCGCACTGATCAAGAATGCCGATCCGATCTTATTAGCAATCGATAATAAAAGGAACATGCAAATCGAAAAGAATGACACAGAGAATTATAGTGGTTCGGATATAAAAATCCTACATCCACTTTGAGGCCCAATCTCTTTCACTAAGATCAACACAGAGTACATCAATGTTTTACAACAAGTGAAACTCACTCTTTTACTCCCTCAAAAATCGAATACAAGAATTCAGGAATTCTCCCACAAAGATTTAATTCCTTCCACACTAAGATTTCTTGTAAACTCTTAACCACGATCACAAGGTATATAACCAGATTGAGAGTAATTCTGTATCAGAAGACTTAAGAGGAAAGCTTCGATCTCATCGTCTTATTAATATAACTCCTTCAGGTTGGTTGTTACGGTTACAAGAAGTACCAACAGAATTTATCCTCTAAATCTTCTTCTTGTGACATATGGTGAATCTGCTTTGATTCTTGATTCTTATTGGGTGTGTAAGCTTCATAAGTAAGCCAAACCATTACACTCAACAACAACACACACAAATGTCAAGAAATACTTACCAACTTATCGTCAATGCTTTCAACGTGTTGTAGAACAGATTCTAACGCTGAGAGTTGCTTACTCGGAATTTGATCCGCAAGCACTACATAGAGGGCTAAACAACCGCAAAGGGCAGCCCCATTTACCAGCCTCCTATGGACGTGGTCTCGTTGGAAAAAATCTTCCACCTTCCGTATCTTTTGCCAAACGAAAGTAGTTGGTTCCGGAATGCTGACCATTTTTGAAGCCAGATCTGCCACCGTCGAAGCGTCTTTCTCCGCCTGTCCCACCAAAGATAGGGATGTCAATTTTCCCCACGGGTTCGGGTATCCGCGGGAAAAACCTGAAAAGGGGCGGGTTTGGGAAAGTATTTTCGGGTATGAGTTCGAGTTCGTGGATTTCTAAAAATTCCTGAAACATATTGAGGCGGGTATGAGGAAGTTATCTCATCCCCGAACCCGCCCTGCTAATAATAATAATAATACAAATATTTTAATTATCAAATTTTATTAAATCTAAAATATTATTAAAAAACTAAAATTAAAAGTATTATTATTATTATTATTTTGTTTTTTATATATTTTTATACATTATATATAATATAATCATTTATGATAGCGTTGTTTTTTGCAACATAAAAATATTATTTGCATTCATGTTACTACACATATAAAGTATTTATATTAGTCTAAATATATATATATTATTTATTTTGATAAATTTAGAAACAATATATAATCTTAATAAATATTTGATACATAGTATTTTCTTTAAAATATTAATTTTGATTTATAAAAATATTTTGTATTAAAAATATTTTTATTAATTTTAAAAGTTAATATTATAATAAAAAATTTGACACAAAATATTTTAGATATTTTATTATAAAATTGAATAATAATTTTTATATTCTTACGTAATAAAATTTACTAATATATATATATATATATATATATATATATATTCGGGTATGGATATGGGGACGAGGACTTGATCCACGCGGGGATGGGTATGGGGAATCCCCGATAATAATTAATGGAGATTGGGGCGGGTATGGTATCAGATTTGAATTCGGGGACGAGGATTGGGAAGACATCCCCGACCCGCCCTATTGACATCTCTAACCAAATAATTTCATATAGTGTGAGTGTCTCACCCAAGTCTTTTAAAATGACTAGAGCTTTGGTGGGACAGGCCGAGAAAAACGCTTTGACGGTGGCATATCTGGATTCGAAAATGGCCAGCATTTCGGAACCGACTACTTTCGTTTGGCAAAAGATACGGAAGGTGGACGATTTTTTCCAGCGAGACCACGTCCACAGGAGGCTGGTAAATGGGGATGCCCTTTGTGGTTGTTTAGCCCTCTATGTAGTGCTTGCGGATCAAATTCCGAGTAAGCAACTCTCAGCGTTAGAATCTGTTCTACAACACGTTGAAAGCATTGACGATAAGTTGGTAAGTATTTCTTGACATTTGTGTGTGTTGTTGTTGAGTGTAATGGTTTGGCTTACTTATGAAGCTTACACACCCAATAAGAATCAAGAATCAAAGCAGGTGCACCATATGTCACAAGAAGAAGATTTAGAGGATAAATTAAGTTGGTACTTCTTGTAACCGTAACAACCAACCTGAAGGAGTTATATTAATAAGTAGATGAGATCGAAGCTTTCCTCTTAAGTCTTCTGATGTAGAATTACTCTCAATCTGGTTATATACCTTGTGATCGTGATTAAGAGTTTACAAACAATCTTAGTGTGGAAGGAATTAAATCTTTGTGGGAGAATTCCTGAATTCTTGTATTCAATTTTTGAGAGAGTAAAAGAGTGAGTTTCACTTGTTGTAAACCATTGATGTACTCTGTGTTGTTGATCTTAGTGAAAGAGCTTGGGTCTTAAAGTTGATGTAGGATTGTCATATCCAAACCACTATAATTCTATGTGTCATTCTTTTCGATTTGCATGTTCCTTTTATTATCGATTGTTAATAAGATCGCATCGGAATTCTTGATCAGTGCGTAAAGATTATAAGGATTGGTTGCTGGTTTTTTCTTGTGTTATTCATATTGATCCCAACATTGAGCATTATATTTCAAAATTATTTGTATTTATTTTTTTCAGAAAGGTGATAAGAAGGTGGAGAATCAACTGGAGAAGGGGGAGGGGGAGCAGCGGCCTAATAAGAAGGCCCCGAAGGGGCCCCTGAGCCTGAGCTTCATCAGGAGAAGAGGGAGCAGCCCAAAGGGCAAGAGGAACAGCCGAAGCCAAAGGGGCAAGAGGAACAACCGAAGCCGAGGGGGGGTGCAAGAGGCCACTTCGGGTGGGAGAGGGTGAGTGGTGTTTTTCCGAACTGTAAATAAGGGATTTTATCCCATTTTTATATGGGAAGTTTAGATATATTATGAATCAGAGGCGGATAGGGTAGAGTTTCAGATTTGATTTTAACCCTTAAATATCTACATGTACCAATTATTATTCATGGTATTTTATTTACCAACCTCATTACCAAAATAAAGTTTTCATCATTCTCCTTCCGTCCTTCGGACACGTTAAAACAATTTGTTATCAGTACAAATTTTTAGTTCAATCTCAAGTTCAAACAAATATAATTTATTTCATAACCCAATTTGTGCATTTATTCATCGGTAAATTGCTGAAAAATCCCCAATCCAAACATGTTTTGCTCTGCACTCCCTAGCCACTTTTTTGTACCAAAATTTTTGTTAATTTGTACCACATCTTATATGGTTTTGTACTACATGATGTATGATTTTGTACCACATTTTATGACTAGGGACCCCAAAGCAAAACATGTTTGCATTTGGGGATTTTTCAGCAAATTGCCCTTTATTCATCCATAAGTTTTTTTTATTTCAGGCCAGATTTTCTGTAACGCCCAGAAATTTGCCACGTAAACCCGCATGCATAACTAGGGGATTTAATAATTTTAAAATAAAGTAAAAAGGTGTTAAATGACTTTTATGTGTTATTATGTGAATTATGTGATTTATCTACATGATTTAAATGTTATTACGACATTTAAACCGTTATGTTGCAATTTATGAATTTATTTGAGAAAAGTTATTTTGCGATCGCGTAGGCGGGACCGTGGACGAACGAAATATTGAAATTTCATCCAAAATATTTTATGAGATTTTTAGGAGCCTTAAAATATTATTTTAAGAAATTATTTCATGAAAATTGTAGCATTTATTAGTATATATATATATATATATATATATATATGTATATTTTTATCCAAAATAAGTCATTTTAATGACTTTTAATAACTTTAAAAATCCATTTAATTATTATTACGGGATTTTCATTATGTTACCTAATATATATTTTTATTTATGAGTTTTAAATATATTTTATGGTATAATTATCTACTTAGCTTAATTAGTATAATTTAATTTATTCTAACCTAAAAACCTACCCTATCTCACGTCTCAACTCTCTTAGCCGCCTCCCTCATCAGTTCTTCACCCCCTTCATCATGTTCCAACAGATAACACAGCACACACGATTTTCTTGAGGTTTTTCGACAAGGTTTTACGAGTCGTTCGTCCCGGCGAGCCCGATACGCGTCGATTTCTTTGTTTTGTCCAAATCTTCAACAAAGCACGTTTCGAATCCATTCTTGGCCACCGTTTAAATCATATAAACTGTTTTAAGCATAAGTGATCTGTTAATGTATGTGTTATTCAGATTTGAATGAGATTTTTTTCATAGTCATGCATGATTCACGTTTTTGAGTGAGATGGCATGATTTTGACTTGATTTTCTTGCATGGCTGTTAGAGACTGCTACCTAGTGGTTTGGAGTCCTATCTAGGGTCCTTAGGGTCGGTTTGGTGTGAGGTTTCGACCATGGAGAGGGCTGAAACCAGGGCTGGGCGTGGCTCTTCCTTGGATGTGCAGATCACGCAGAGCTAGGTTGTGGGATGAGGCTTCTGTTGGTTCAGGCAGGGCCTTGGTTGGACCAAGGGCTGGTCCGATCGAACCAGCAGGACCCTGGGGAGGGCCTGCTGGTGGTGCTCCGGCCAGGGGTGGCTGGAGCTAGGTAGACAATTAGAGGGAAGAGGGGATGTACGTGAGAGTTGGGGGAGGAGCTAGCGTACAGTTTGAGTCTTGGGTTTAAGCGGGTCGGGCTCGGGTTTTTTGGTCAGGTTCGGGTCAAAAATTAACGGTCAAATTATTTTGGTCAGGGTTCGGATTATATTAATGGGCTTGGGTTTGGTTAATTAATTAATTGGACTAATTTAATGGGCTTTATTAATTATTGAGGAGAGCCCACTAATTTTTCATGGGTCGTGTGATCCATGAGAATTATTGGGCCAAGTTGTGTCGGGTTTAGTAATTTTAGCGGTCAAATTTATAAGTTAATGGTTATTTAATAATTTTATTAATTTAATTTTAAGTTAATTAGTTGATGGGCCTAAATTATGTTTTAAGTGAGCCCATTAGTTTTCCATGGGCCCCGGCCCATGAAACTTAATGAGCCAGGTCAGGTTGGACTTTTGGGTTTTTGAGTCAGTCTATGAATTTATGGGTTTAAGTTCAGTGGTCAGTAGCTCGAACAAGTCCATGGAAAATAAAAAGGGTCCGTAAATATATATTTAATTCATGCATGTATTTTATTAGTTATATAAGTATGATTTTTAAGAAAATAAATTAAATATATATTTACGGGCAAATTTTCATGAAAATAAAGAAATAAGTGAGAATTTTCAAGTTCATGCATCATGTAAGAATTTCTATGATAAGTTTAAATGCATGTTAAGAAAAATATATTTTTATGGAAGTTGAAGTGAAGGTGGAAAGTGATGTGGTTGGAGGCCGGGATACCTGAGCCCGGTTACCTTCCTAATGATATTTATGTATGATGAGCTTATGGATCCAGCTGAGAGGGCTGGTGAAGTGGCAGCACAGAGGTGGAAACCCCACCGTCGCGTACGTTGGTTTAAGATTGATCAATCGCTTAGTATGAGGACACCGACATGGATACGACCTGTTGAGAACTAAGAAATCATGATAAGTCATTTTATGAGATTTATTAAGTATGATGATATATGTTTTAGCATGATGATAAAGTAGTATAATTATTTATTTCATGTTTATATGCATATAATTTTAAGATCATGCACGTATAAATATATTCACGTATTTTATATGATGTGTGCTTGTGTGTGATTTCATGTTGTTACATAAAGATAGAACGTGCTGAGCCTCAAGGCTCACTAGATTTAAATGCTGCAAGTGAGCATAATGTCGATGAGGATAATGTGTTCCCGACTGGCGGCGAGGGCGTATGAGTATCCAAGCAGCTAGAACCCGTGACCATTGCTCTATGATTATTTTTACGTTGAGGTTTAGAACACTTATTTTCGCACATGTTTTAGTACTTTAGATTTTTTAGTATATGCATGGATGTTAGGTTTAATTATTTATTTTAATGTTTGCATGGATTTTGTTGTAGAATTATTATTTAGAAATTTCATTATGGAATTTTTATAAATGAATATTTAGTAAATAAATTTTAAGTATTTAATTGCATGCGTGTACTTTTATTGTATTTATTGTGTATATGTATTTTAAATTAAGTAAAGTTATTTTTATAGTACGATATATATATATGTATGGGCATATATATATTTATATTTATTATTTTATAGTTAGAGAGTTTTAAAAAAAAATCAGTCAGAGTTTTAGGACGTTTCATTTTCATCAGGGGCGGAGACACATATCCCCTTAGGGGGGCCCTGGCCACCCCCAAAAAAAAAAAATTTGTGTATATATATATATATTGGTTTTGTTTGGTATTTTTTTTATTAATCTTTAATGGGTCGTGCCCCATTTTTTTTAATATATAATACATTGACTTCTCAAATAAAATAAGGTAATTTATTTTAAGTGACGATCAACTTCTCTTTTTTATGGGATATTTGATTCATTTTTTTTCTTAGACTCTTCCGAGTGGCCGACCAACACAGTGACACATAACACCCAATTAAGATTTGAGGTGAATTTGCCTAAAAAAAAAAAAAAACTAAGGGCATTTCGTAAATGATTTCAGGTTTTTTGTGTACTTTTTTCTTCATATCGTGTTTTTTAAGCCAATTTTTTTCAAAAAATTAGGTTTTGGTTTCTTGAGAGCATATATTTCTTAATTCTTCTCTTTATTTTTTTTCTTGTTTTAAATCTTTGTTTCATTTAATCATGGGACAACACATTTGATATCAATGTTAGAAATACTAAAATTTATTGTAAAAAATGAAATTAGCATTGTTAATTTTTGCGTCTTTGATTATTTTTGTTTGACTATTTCTATCTGTTGAATAATTGGTCGAAAATATTTGTGGATAGCAATGTATTTTTTACTATATTCACTAATCATAATGTAATTTAATTGATAAAGATATAGTAGATAGTGTTAAATAAACTAGCAGAAAATTGAATGCAATGAATCTCGTTTTATCTACTAAGTTTTATCCAAAAAACTTTACAGAACATGAGATACTGCAATTAAAAATCCAATTTGAGCATTTTGATCATGTTCGAAAAAATTTTTATATCAGAACTCACTTGAAACTTATTTAATTGTTTAGATCTTGAGAGTGGTTTGGGCTTAGTCTCCCTCTCTTATTTTTCTTTTTTCATTTCTAAAAATATCTCTTTTAAAAATAAAAAAAAAAAGTCAAAAATCTATCCGTCTGTGTTTACGCTTTCAATTTCTTCTTTGTTGGCCCCCTTCTTGCGTGATCCTGGCTCCGCCCCTGATTTTCATACTCTCATATAACTACTAACAAACGCCGTAGCGCGGCCCAAATCTAGTCCTATGTTGTTTCATGCTTTCGGCCACAATCACATCATGTTGTTTTAAAATTTTCCTTCAAAGTTTCGGGACATTTCTCTTAAAGCAAAATCAATATTGTTCTTAGCCTCCCGTGAGAGTGCTACAAGATCAACGTTAATCAAGGATAAGAGAAATAGAAACATACAACTAGAGCCGTGAATTAAGGTTTGGCCCGCCGGGTTGGCCAGGCCCGCCATATAATTTAAGTGGGTTGGGTTGAAATTTTTTCAACCCAACAAAAGGTGGGCCTAGATGGGCCAACCCGCCAAGGCCCGCGACCCGCGCGGGTTGGCCCGCCGCGGGCCTGGAGAATTAATAAATTATTTTTATTTTTATTGTGATATATGTATTTGATAAGTGTTGTTTTTATGTGTTTTATTGCATTATTTTTCATTTTTTTTGCATGTTTTTATATTGTTAATGTCATTCATGTTTAATTATCGAGTATTTATTGCATTCGGATCACTCCTTATGAATTTTGATTTGTTATAGGCAAAAGATGGAGAAAAGCAAGAGTTTGAGCAAGGAGAATTGACGCAAGAAGGAATCACAAAGCATTAATGGTCCAAAATTTATTTTTGACTCTAGAGTGATCAAAATTCAATCTCCACCGTCCAGATTGAAGTTCAAGATGTTTTAAAGTTGCTGTCCAAATTTCAGATCAATCCAACAGTTAGATTTTGAAAATCTGATTTTTTTCAGTCCGTGTCGCGCCATGGCGCAAGAAAAATCACGCCATGGCGTGAAAATTTCTGCCCCAAAAATGAGTTTCTCGCATATGATTTTCTGCAGCGCGCGACAATTTTTAAAAACTCATATCTCACAATCTAACCGTTGGATTGATCTGAAATTTGGACAGCAACTTTAAAACATCTTGAAATTCAATCTGGACGGTGGAGATTGGATTTTGATTAATCTAGAGTCAAAAATAAATTTTGGACCATTAATGCTTTGTGATTCCTTCTTGCGTCAATTCTACTTGCTCAAACTCTTGCTTTTCTCCATCTTTTGCCTATAACAAATCAAAATTCATAAGGAGTGATCCGAATGCAATAAATACTCGATAACTAAACATGAATGACATTAAAAATATAAAAACATGCAAAACAAATGCAAAATAAATGCAAAATAATGCAATAAAACACATAAAAACAACACTTATCACACCCTCATACTTAAATCTTGCTCACCCTCGAGCAAGACATGCAAAACAATATGCAAACAAAGAATGAATCATGAACGTGCACAGCCTCCGAAAAGTTCCCACATTCAAAAATTTAAAACCACAAACTTTTGATTGTTCACAATACACTATCAGTTTAACGTAAACGTGTGTGTGTGCCATGTTATTCCAGTTTTGTGCAACTTCAAAAGAATCCATCCTAAGAATGTTTAGCGACATATGACAATTCAATCAAGTATCATAATCCAGCTCTCTTTCATCCCAACAATCCCAAACAAAACATGCATTCTCTTGAGAATAATTACGTACCTCCGGATTTTGCACCCGGTTTTTTTTCTAAGCCCCAATAATTACCCGCAAACTTAGCTATAACTAAGATAGGATTCGAATTTCAATCCCCTCGTCTATAGCTCGGATGGAACTACAATCCCATTTATCCCGCAAACTTAGCTATGGAAAATTGATTATGTTTTCAACCATTTTTCAGGCCCGGATGGAATTGTTATTTTAAAATTTTGTATTAACCCCATGGACTCCGCATACTTAGTCAAGAACAAGAGATTAGGATTTCAATCCCTCGCTCGTAACCCGGATGGAGTCAACTTAATTTTCAACAAAAGTTTTTTTTTCAAAAAAAAAAATTATAGGTATGCCCAAGATTATACATGCAATGTCTAATAGCTATCAAGAATCCAAAGACACTATCATGATCAACAAACATCTATTGTCGTGCAATGGTCAAACAAACACGAACTTCATCAATTACTTCACTACACTACACCAATCTAACATGCGTGCTTAATATGATTCACGATTCAACCAACAACTTCTCATGTTCAATCAAAAGCAACATTTTTTCAAAAACAATTTTTTTCAACTCTATCATCATCGGCTAACAGTCATCATTCTACTTATTCACATAACACAAACACAAAACATAATGATATGTATGAATACGAACTATATGCAATAATCTAAACCATATGAATGAAAAACATAATGACGAACGAAACAAAACTAAATAACACCCCCTCATACTTATCCAAAGCATTGCCCTCAATGCTCTAGAACAATGAACAGAATGAGAAACGAACAAATGCAAAACAAAAATAAACACAATGAAAACAAAATAACACTCCCCTAGTCAATCATCGTGGTGTATATCCATCTGCCGCTGCTGCACCACATTTCTTAGGCCATCAATATTCTTATATATTACCTTGAAAATCCAAAAATTGAGGGATTAAACATGATCAACTCAAAACGAAACGACACTAGATAAAAAACTGAAATTAAATAAACAAAACAGAAAGAATTAGAATTCTTGGGTTGCCTCCCAAGTAGCGCCTGATTTTCAGTCCTTGGCTCGACCCTCAGAAGCACTCATCAAAGAGCGGTTGACGCCCAAAGTAAGTGTCATATGACACCACCAATGGGTGTTTGTTCCATGTGCCCTCAAGCTTGGCCAGATAAATGTGGTTTAAACTCGTCACCTCAACAATACCCCATAACAGCTGGTAAACATGGGAAGAAAAAATCTCTGTTGGCTCTCCATGTTGTTGGGTAAAACTCATGAATACTTGTCGATGGATCATCTCAAAGTATTACGCCAGATGAATTCCTGCAAGAATAGAATATACAACGATAGATCACGCAGGAATAAAATAGAATAAATAAAAAAAGAAATTAACTAAAGAAAATAACAAAAAGTAAAATTTATCTATTTCAATCCCCGGCAACGGCGCCAAAAACTTGATCGAGCTTTACTTGCACTATGAATCTCAGAAAATAATTGTATCTCGCAAGCTCGAGATAATCGCAAGTGCACGATGCAAATTATAATATAATATGTGAATATGAGTATCGTCCACAGGGACTAGTGCACAATTTCTACCTAAATACTAATTCTTATTTCACTTTTACGAAAAATGAGTATTGTTTTTATTAACTACTTAATGACAAGAGAATTAATAAAGTCAGAAATAAATAAAAATCTAGAATTGAATCAATCTTAGTGAATTAAATTCAAATGATGGAGATAATGTTGAGATTGTCGGGTCACCTTCCCCTAGTCGACTCTGAAAATTGCTTCCAACAACCAATTCACGTTTTTGACAAGATTCCCTGATTCATTAACATACTCTTTCAAGTTATGCTAAACTAATTCGATGCTATGAAATAATCAAATGTCTTCAATTATTTATCATAGATGATTGCATTCACAACTTGTGGAATCCCTTAGCTTTCGACCTACTGGACTATCACTATCAACATGTACCCAATTTCATATGTCTATGTAAATTGTAGATCCATGAATCATGCTATTTGTTCCTATCATGAAATTTTCTTTCAAAATAAAACATGATACAGAAATATTGAGAGAGTTAGCTACGCTCCAACAATGCAAAACAAATCAATAGCATAATTAAACATTCATTAGAAGTCAAAAACCAATATTCGTGAGTCGACAACTGGGGTCGGATCCCCTAAATCTCAACACAAGAGGTTTAGCTACAAATAAAACTCATAACTAACATCAAAATGTTTTTTTTCAAAACAAAAATAACAGACAATAATGATTGTTTTAGAATTGATGCATTGGATTCACTTGTTCATAATTTTGTGCAGGATGAGTTAAAAGACCCTTTAGAAGTTGCACTTATAAATGATGGATGTGAGGATGACTTTGATGAAGAGAGGAAAAATATCATTGCATATTTTACTGCTAATCCTCCATTGAAGAAGCAAGTGCGATTCAGACTCGAAGAATTGGGAGATAGGCAGGATTTAATCCTTCAATAACCAAGCATAGATGCACCACCTACTCTAGAACTCAAACCTTTACCTTCACATCTAAAATATGTTTATTTGGGTGATGATAATAATTTACCTGTTATTATTTCTTCTTGTCTTACAGGTGTGATGGAGGAAAAGTTGGTACACATCTTAAAGGAGCATAAGAGAGCCTTTGCATGGAAAGTGGCTGACATTAAGGGAATCAATCCATCGATTTGCATGCACAAAATTTTGATGGAGGATAAGTACTCTTCTTTGGTTCAACCTCAGCGGAGGCTGAACCCAAAGATGCAAGAGGTAGTAAAAGCTGAAACCATTAAACTCTTGGACGCAGGTATCATCTATCCTATTTCTGACAGCGCATGGGTGAGTCCTATACAGTTTGTTCCTAAGAAAGGTGGTATAACTGTGATAAAAAATGACAAAAATGAGTTGATACCCACTAGAACGGTTACAGGTTGGCGTGTGTGCATTGATTATAGGAAGTTGAATGACGCCACCCGTAAGGACCATTTTCCCCTCCCCTTCATTGATCAAATGCTTGAGCGATTGTCGGGTCATGAATTTTATTGCTTTCTAGATGGGTATTCGGGATATAATCAAATCATGATTGCACCAGAGGACCAAGAGAAAACAACTTTCACTTGCCCTTATGGTACCTTTGCGTATAGGCGGATGCCGTTTGGATTGTGTAATGCACCCGCCACTTTTCAAAGATGTATGACTGCTATTTTTCATGACATGACAGAGAATTTTCTAGAGATATTTATGGATGACTTTTCTATTTTTGGATCTTCTTTTGATGATTGTCTGAAAAATTTGCATTTGGTGCTATTACGATGTGAGGAAACTAACTTGGTTTTGAATTGGGAAAAGTGTCATTTTATGGTATAGGAAGGCATTGTGCTTGGGCACAAAATTTCTGAACAGCGAATGGAGGTGGATAAAGCAAAAGTGGAAGTCATAAAAAATCTACCTCCACCAACATCTATTAAGGGAGTAAGAAGTTTCTTAGGGCACGCTGGTTTCTACCGGCGTTTTATCAAAGATTTTTCTAAAATTGCTAAGCCCCTATCCTCTTTACTAATGAAAGATGTACCGTTTGACTTTAATTATAATTGTGTGCAGGCATTTGAGATCTTGAAGGAGCGACTTGTGACAGCTCCTGTGTTGGTAGCTCCTGATTGGGATCTTCCATTCGAGGTAATGTGCGATGCTAGTGATACGGCGGTAGGTGATGTTTTGGGTCAGAGGAAAAACAAGGTATTTCATACTATATACTATGCGAGTAAGACTTTAGATGAAGCTCAATTGAATTATGCGACAACTGAAAAAGAATTACTCGCTATAGTATTCGCGTTTGATAAGTTTCACTCCTACCTTGTTTTATCTAAAGTTGTTGTGTACACCGATCACTCGGCACTGAAATATTTACTTGCCAAAAAGGATGCTAAGCCTAGATTGATTAGGTGGATATTACTGTTGCAAGAATTTGATCTGGAAATAAAAGATAAGAAGGGGGTAGAGAACGTAGTGGCGGATCACCTTTCTAGGCTTGAGTGTGTCAGTGAGGACATGGGGAAAAAAATGGGGATATTGATGATTGGTTTCCGGATGAACAATTTTTTTCATTAAAAGATTGCCCATGGTATGCGAATTTTGCTAATTATCTGGTGACAGGCACACTTCCACCAAATTTGACATTTCACCAACGAAAGAAATTTTTATCTGATGTGAAATATTATTTTTGGGAGGAACCATTTTTGTTTAAGATCTGTGCAAATTCCATGATACGGCGATGTGTGCCAGAAGAAGATATGCAACCAATCTTGAGCCACTGCCACAATCGAGAGGTTGGCGGTCACTTTGGACCGACAAAAAAAGCGGCAAAGGTATTAGAATCTGGTTTTTATTGGCCTGCTGTTTTTAGGGATGCTCGTGCATATGTTATTGCATGTGATCGATGTCAGCGCACAGGTAACATCTCTAATCGCAATGAAATGCCTTTAAACAATATTATGGAATGCGAGGTATTTGATGTATGGGGCATAGATTTTATGGGGCCGTTTCCCACATCTTTCTTGAAAAAATATATTTTGGTGGCGGTTGACTATGTGTCAAAATGGGTCGAAGCAGAGGCTTGTGCAACTAATGATGCTCATGTGGTGTTGAAATTTTTAAAAAAAAACATTTTTAATCGCTTTGGCACACCACGGGCGATCATTAGTGATGGTGGGACACATTTTTGCAACAAATTATTTGAAAAACTTTTGGCAAAATATGGTGTCACGCACAAGATCTCTACTCCGTACCATCCCCAGACCAGTGGGCAAGTGGAAGTGTCAATCCGTGAAATAAAAAGAATTTTGGAAAAAACGGTGAACACAAGTAGAAAAGATTTGTCTGTCAGGTTAGATGACGCCCTATGGGCATATCGCACTACTTTCAAGACACCTATAGGCACTACACCTTATAGGTTACTTTTTGGTAAATCATGTCATCTACCTGTTGAATTGGAGCATAGAGCATATTGGGCGATTAAATCACTAAATTTTGATTTTGTGGCTGCAGGTGAAAAGAGACTATTAGAATTGGCCCAGCTGGAAGAATTCCGTGATAAAGCATATGATCTGGCGCTATCCTATAAAGAACGCACAAAAAGAAGTCATGACAAGCGCATCATGCAAAGAGAATTCAAAGAGGGAGACGCGGTGTTGCTTTTTAACTCAAGGTTGAGGTTGTTTCCAGGAAAGCTAAAATCGCGATGGTCTGGACCATTTGTCATTAAAAAAACCTACCCTTCCGGAGCAATTATGCTGACCGACTCCAAAGAGAAGAAGTTCACTGTCAATGCTCAACGCCTGAAGCACTACATGGGCGAGCACTTTGAGCCGAAAGTTGGAACAACTGTGTTCCAGTCAGAGACAGCATAAATCTAATTCTGACAAAGTCAAGCTCTAGACTATAAATTGAGAACTATCTCTTCATCCCCTGTTTGTTATTTCAGTTGAACCTTTTATTACCGTTTCGTGTCGTTTTATTTTTTATTTAAAAAAAAAAGGTTTTGAAGGGCCCGGAGCACGCCTAGGCGGGATACTTCATCCGCCAGGGCGTGAATTTCACTGGTTTGAGTTTTTTTTCATTCACGTTATAGCGTGATGTTTCCTGCGCTATAGCGTGAAAATTTCGGGATTCCATTTTTTTTAAGTCATGCTATAGCGTGAACATCGTCACGCCGCGGCGCGACAGATCGGCGGATTAAAAAACGCAGATCCCCCTTTCATTTTCACTCACCCCTCTCTTAATTTCTCCCTTTTGTTCGAACCCTAAGCCCCTCCCCATCTTAAAAATCCATCGATTCACGCCCAAATCTCTCAAATTCTCAGGTTTCGATCGGTGAGGAAGCTCCAAGCGTCATTCCCTAACGCCTCGTCTCACTCCTAGATGTCTAGAATGGTGCGGAAGGTCAAATTTGGAGACTCCAAGCTTCAATTTCTTCATGGGACCAAAAAGAGCTAAGGTTGGGGGTTCTTCATCATCTTCTTCATCAGTTATCGCGGGTAAGTTTGTTTCCCAAGAGGCCAAGAACCGGTATGATCATTCTAAGATTAATCGTACTCTATGGCCCGAGAGGGGCTTTCATTTGTCTACAAATTCTGGGATAGGGTGTTATATTCATGATATCATAGAAGATAGAAACTGGAACTTGTTTTGTGCTCAACCGAAAGCGAGAGTTATACCATTGGTCTGGGAGTTCTATGCCAATGCTAAAGAGGGCAAGGAACGGACGGTGTTTGTGAGAGGAAAGTGGGTGAATTATGGAGAGGCAAAGATTAACGAGTTGTTTGGATTGCCCTCAGTTGATACGATTGCGTATGATGCACTTTGTGCGGAACCGGATTATATGGCGATTATGCGGGATTTAGCTCATGATGGGGTAATGTGGAGTGATCCCGTCAAATTTTTGAATTTTAAGGCCATGTATCTTAAGATTAAGCCGTCATTGTGGTATGTTTTTTTGGTTCACCGGTTGATGCCCGTGTCCCATGTTAGCGAAGTTCATATGGATCGGGAAGTTCTGTTGTTCGCAATTATGAAGGGAATGCCAATCAATGTTGGCCGCATTATCTCAAGCCAGATTCTACAATGCGCCAACAACCCAAAATCGAAGCTATTTTTCCCGACTATCATTACAGAGTTGTGCGCTTTGGCCAATGTTGACACGGGTGTGGATGATGAATGGATCCAACCGCTACAGGACATCGACAAGATGATTTATGAGGGGATGAAGGACAATCGAACCAAGCTTAGAACTGGAGCGAGCTCCAGTTCCGCGCCACCTCAACCTCCGAAGAAGAAGACGAACAATGAGAAGGTGGATGATATTTGTGCATGGATTGCGCGTCAGGATGCATATCAGGCATATCGTAATGAATATGATCGGGTCAATGCCCAGTATACGATATCCACTGAGTCTATGATGCGTGAAATTGTCACCCACTTTGGTTTTGATGCTTCACGGCACCCGCATCCACCACCATACCCACCGCCATTTGCTCACCCATCTGCATTGGGAGCACCACACACTGAGGAAGAAGGCGTCCCACCACCAGAACACGAAGAAGAGGAGGAGGATTGATCCACCGCCAGGGGAGTTTTGCTTTTATTTTCTTTCTATTTTTAATTTTTTGGTTTCTCGTTCTTGTGTTTTAGTTCGGTCGCAGTGAGGACAATGCAGAGTTTTAGTATGAGGGGGACTCGTCGTGCGTTTGTGTTAGTTGTTTGTGTTGTTTATTTTTTTGCGTTTAGTTCATTTTGTTTAGTTGTCTCTGTTGCTTAGTTTGTTATGTGTTTAGTTGAAAAAAAAAATAGAAGCTAGTGATGATGTTGGGTCGATGCGAATTTATTTTGAAAGTGTTGGTAATTGACAGACTAGCATCCTTGAAATTTTGAAAGTGTTGCTAGTCTGTCAATTACCAACACTTTCAAAATAAATTCGCATCAACCCAACATCATCACTAGCTTCTCTTTTTTTTTCAACTAAACACATAACAAACTAAGCAACAGAGACAACTAAACAAAATGAACTAAACGCAGAAAAATAAACAACACAAACAACTAACACAAACGCACGACGAGTCCCCCTCATACTAAAACTCTGCATTGTCCTCACTGCGACCGAACTAAAACACAAGAACGAGAAACCAAAAAATTAAAAACAGAAAGAAAATAAAAGCAAAACTCCCCTGGTGGTGGATCAATCCTCCTCCTCTTCTTCGTGTTCTGGTGGTGGGACGCCTTCTTCCTCAGTGTGTGGTGCTCCCAATGCAGATGGGTGAGCAAATGGCGGTGGGTACGATGGTGGATGCGGGTACCGTGAAGCATCAAAACCAAAGTGGGTGACAATGTCACGCATCATAGACTCAGTGGATATCATATACTGGGCATTGACCCGATCATATTCATTCCGATATGCCTGATATGCATCCTGACGCGCAATCCATGCACAAATATCATCCACCTTCTCATTGTTCGTCTTCTTCTTCGGAGGTTGAGGTGGCGCGGAACTGGAGCTCGCTCCAGTTCTAAGCTTGATTCGATTGTCCTTCATCCCCTCATAAATCGTCTCGTCGATGGCCTGTAGCAGTTGGATCCATTCATCATCCACACCCGTGTCAACATTGGCCAAAGCGCACAACTCTGTAATGATAGTCGGGAAAAATAGCTTCGATTTTGGGTTGTTGGCGCATTGTAGAATCTGGCTTGAGATAATGCGGCCAACATTGATTGGCATTCCCTTCATAATTGCGAACAACAGAACTGCCTGGTCCATATGAACTTCTCTAACATGGGACACGGGCATCAACCGGCGAACCAAAAAAACATACCACAATGACGACTTAATCTTAAGATACATGGCCTTAAAATTCAAAAATTTGACGGGATCACTCCACATTACCCCATCATGAGCTAAATCCCGCATAATCGCCATATAATTGCTACAACTTAAATTGTAATTCACCCAAGTGTAGGTTGTCTGCAAGTAATATACTCGTGAGTACGAGATCGATCCACGGAGAGGATGCTGTAAGTTTAATTTTAGCATGATATATTATAGATGGAAATATTATTATGAAACTTCAAATACATAAATTATAAAATTGTCAAGGTTTCAAAGGTTCATTGTTGGTTTATTTAAGATTGCTTAATAAAAATAAATAAAAGAAACTAAAATAAGAATAAACATAAAAGAACAATGAAATATTTAAACAAGTATATCATATAATATAGTTTCCACTATATTAATATCAAATTAATCGATATTTAATACATGGTACCCATAATATATATATAGATGAATAAATATAAACATAAAAAGAACAATTAAATATTTAAACAAGTATATCGTATAATATAGTTCTCACTATATTAATATCAGCCGATATTTAATACATGGTACCCATAATATATATATAAATGCATAAATATAAATTGACATAAAAGTAAATGTTATATCAAATCACAATATTTTATTTAGAACAACCGGCAGAGCCACGCTATCGTCTAAATAAAATATATGACTTTATGTTAGATGCGATAAAGTAAATGTTAGTTGCGGAAAAATAAATGTTATATGCGAGAAAGTAAATGTTAGTTGCGAAAAAGTAAATGTTAGTTGCGATAAAGTAAAAGTTAGATGCGAGAAAGTAAATGTTAGTTCAAATCAAAATATATTATTTAGAACAACCGACAGTGTCACGCTATCATCTAAATAATATATATGACTTTATTATAAATAGATACTTATATTTATAGTATATAATTATTGTAGTATTTATTGTATCATATTTGACAACAAATCAAGGTAACCACATTCAAGGTACCAAGCATTTGATGTAAATAGATAACAACAAATCTTCCAAAATTATACCTACAAATAAGGATCAATTAGAAAAAACAAAATAGAAATAGAAAAAGAGAAGAATATACAAAATATAAACAATCTTACTTGACCAACAATGAAACCTTTTCACCTTGACATAAAAAGATTTAGCTTGCCATGAATATGAAACTCAAGAGTAAGGATAAAATAAATTTCATACTTGAACTTGAGAAATATGCACACTCAAACTTTTATTCTCACACACACAATATTTATTTTACAAATGAGAACTTCTCTACACTCTTGTACACTACAAAGTTTATACAACACATCTATTTATAGGCCAAATGAGAGCAAGGGTCCAAAACTCATTAAATATGGAATAGTAAAGTTGGTGGGTGCTTGTCTCCTTGAATGTCAATACATTGACCCAACTTTAATTGGCATGTTTGATGCCTTATACTTCCGATTTTGCTTCTTTACAAAACATATAACACGTAGCTCTTTGTCTGTAGATGTGTTTTGACAACTCATTCACCCTTTTTGGATAAAATATGAAATACTTATGATATTTTTACTCCAAGCTGGTCATAGTAAAAGTAAATCTGTATCCATTTTGATGTTTGATTATTTTGATCATCTTAATGAAGTTTTTGGAATTTCTTGTCTTCTACAAAGTTGAATATGCCTCTTTTGTGATTCTACAGGTTTTGATATTACTCCATTATGACCTCTGTAGCTTGAGTAATTTTATTTTTACCAAACCTACGCAAACCGTAAAATACAACATTTTAGTAAAACATTTAAATATAAACACATAACACTAAAATAATACAACTTCATAATTTTAATTAAACTTAAATTTTAAAACACACTTTTTAACATATAAATAATTACAAATTTTAAGTTTCATCACACCCCCAAACCGGCTAATTACTAGTCCCTTAGTAATAAAATTTCATAAAATCACAAGTTAGATTTTTATTCCTTAATATATATATTCAAATTTGCAAACTTTGAAATTTTAAAACATACTTGTAAGAAGATCATATGTTATTTATAAATCTTGATATCAACTAATATATTAATATATAATTGGATGGGGTATACATATATATTTCACACAATATCAAAATATTAAATATATATAATTTTTTATATAAATATTTTTTAAAAACTTTGAGAATAATATAATCAAAATGATAATAGAAATCCTTTTCATAACATGTATATCTTCAGAAATTTTAATGTAAAAGTCTCAACTCCATATTCTCTTGGGTTATGATATTTTTTTATATATATATATATAACTAGTTTTCACTCATGGAGTTGGAATAAAATTATACACTCATTGAAAATGGTTAATATGTAAAGCAGACAATCAAATAACCTAATATTGAAAATAAGATAGGATAATTTACAAAGAATAAACCCATTTTGTTTTTATTTTGTTTTTATTTTTATTTTTTTTCTTTTTTCTATTTTTCTCTTTTTTGTTTGGCTGCAAAATTATTTTTACATAACCAAATACCTCCAATAAACTTTGAAAATGTAACATATTTTTTTTTTTCAAAGTTTATTTTTTTGTTTATTTTTTATGAGGTAAATCTATTACATTGATAATTATAGTAGAGATATTAATACTCTACATCTTTACAATCAAACTTTAAACAATCTTTGCAGCCAATTTTCATATGCACAATAATTTTTTTTTTTAAATGGGTTTAATCTAGTAATCAACCATTTCTTAATAATCAATAAAAGCTTATAAGTTGTTTTCTCAATTCTCACCTCTCACTCACAAAATTTATGTGAGTAAATATTGCACTTTTACAAATTAATTCCCTCAATTATACATGTTATTATTCATTCAATCAATATCACTTTAATTATATACTCATAAAAGTTTTAGAAAATATGTTATTTGAAACACACAATTATATATTATTTATAACTTATATCCCATCAATTACATATTTTCTATTAAATTGATAAAAAGAAGAATAAATAAAAATCTATACAAAAAGACTTCATTTTCTTAGTAGTTTGCAATTTAAATATATACGGAATATTAAAATCTAATCTATTGTGATAATATGATAAATAAAAACTAATGCGTGTCAGGAGTTTTTGACTCCTTACTCTGCCATTGAAAAAGGAAAAATATATATTATTATAGAAATATTTTTTTTTAATTTTTATTTTTAATTTTTTTTTTTAAAATAAACCCTCCCTCAAACCTGAATATGACATTTTTTTAAAGAAAAATAAAGAGTACATGATGAAAGAGATATCACCTGGAATTTATTGAAGATGAGGAACAAACACAAACCATTTCGTGACATGTTGAATCAATGATCCAGTTTTCTTTTCTTACTGGTTGGTTGAGACCAATTGATCTTTGTTATAGCCGAATCAGGTTGATGAACAAAAGCTTGGAGATCATCAATTAATTGGTCTTGATTCGAAGCAGAGATGAGCATCTTTTGTGAATTTTCTGAAATAAAATTTTGTTCAACGGCTACATCAAGAAAAGTCAACAAACCATCATAATAGTTATTGATATTCAACAAGCCAACAGGTTTATTATAGATATTAAGTTGTGCCCAAGAAACAACATGAAAAATTTCTTCTAAAGTACCAAAACCACCAGGTAAGGCAATAAAAGCATCAGAATTTTCTATCATTTTAGTTATTCTCTCGTACATTGATGAAACTTTCAACTCTTCCCCAACCGTAACACCTGTAATATTTCCTTCAGCTAAAGCTGTAGGAATAATACCCAAAACCTGACTACCTCCAAGATGAGCTGCTGTTGAAATAGATCCCATTAACCCAATATTGCCTCCTCCGTAAACCAAGTGAATTTTTCTCTCTGCTAACTTTTTTCCAAGATTAATTGCTGCATCAACAAATATTTCATTCTTTCCAGTATTAGAACCACAAAAGACACAAATATTTTTCAATTTTTGTGAAGAAGATCATCCTGTCATGTTTTTTTTTTCTTTTCAAAAATATAGAGAGAGTTGAGTGATTTTATAAGGAAAACAAGGAATAAGACAGAAATAGGAATAAAAATGTGAACAAAATGATGAAAATAGTAAAAAAACAATAATATATAATAATAACATGCATGCGTATAAACAGTGATGTGATTGTGGCACACAGTGTTCCTTCAATATTTATGAGTCGAGGGTTGGCTTACCATCCAATTTTCTTATAAATTGGCAAATAGGGTCTTTTTTAGTCAGATTCTCAAGACCATTACCATGACGCTGCGCTTGGAATAGTTTCCATAAATGGAGAAGTTGACCTTGAACATCTCCACTAGAATGCGTCTCAAGAGTCAATGAGATATCATCTAATGACTCTTTACTCAGCCCATTCTTAATGAAATCAATTTTATCTTCTCTATTTGTGGAAACATATCCCAAAGATCTACATTGTCTATTACAAGTCCATCTAGCACAATTATGACAAACATCTAACCTTTTAGCCCTTCTTTTCTTCGCATAGGTATTTTTTCCTAGTCCAGACATATTTCGAACAAGTAAGAATTTTGGAACTTCACCACCTAATCGAACCTTGGCTTCAATTATAAGACGAATATCCTCCGGAATTCCTTTTTGCATAAGCATTCTCAATCTTTCACATCTGCCTTCATAAATCATTCTCAGAACTTTTTTAGAAACAGATGGAAAATATTTACCAAGTTTTTTGATAGCTTCATCCATAATATATTTATATATATATATATATATATATATATATATATATATATATATATATATTCAATTATTTTGGGAAATTGAAATAAAACCGACTGAAAGTAGTCACGGAGTACCGTTATCCGCCACTTAACCGGGAAGTGAACTCAATTCTGCAAAAATAAAATAAAAATATAAGTAACAATTAAGTTGGATCATATAAAGGCATAAACTCTTCATTAAGAACTTCATTTTCTATAAACGGTTTAAGTCTTTGCCCGTTAACTTTAAATACATTATTATTTTTAGGATTTTCAACATCAACAGCACCATGAGGATAGACAAATTTAACAATAAATGGTCCAGACCATCGCGATCTAAGTTTTTCTGGAAACAAATGCAAGCGAGAATTATAAAGTAAAACTTTTTGTCCGATTTCAAAAGATTTCCTCATAATATTTTTATCATGAAATGCTTTTGTTTTATCTTTATAAATCTTTGCATTTTCATATGCATCATTTCTTAATTCTTCTAGTTCATTTAATTGCAATTTTCTTAATTTAGATGCATCATCTAAATTAGTATTAAACGCTTTAATTGCCCAATAAGCTTTATGTTCAATTTCAACAGGTAGATGACAATGCTTTCCAAAAACTAATCTATATGGTGACATCCCCAATGATGTTTTAAATGCAGTTCTATATGCCCATAATGCATCATTTAATCTTAAAGACCAATCTTTTCGATTTGGATTGACTGTTTTTTCCAAAATTTGTTTTATTTTTTTATTTGCAAATTCAACCTGACCATTCGTTTGAGGGTGATATGGAGTAGAAACTTTATGTGTAATACCATATTTTCTTAACAACGAAGAAAATGATTTATTTATAAAATGACTTCCCCCATCACTGATTATAGCTCTAGTTATTCCAAATCGACTAAAAATATTTTCTTTCAAAAAATTTATCACAACTTTATGATCATTAGTTCTACATGCAATTGCTTCAATCCATTTTGAAACATAATCGACAGCCACTAAAATATAAGTGAATCCAAAAGATAATGGAAATGGACCCATAAAATCTATTCCCCAACTGTCAAATATTTCAATAATCATGATTGGATTTAAAGGCATCATGTTTCGTTTTGAAATTGAACCCATTTTCTGACAATTTTCACAAGATTTGCAAAATGAATGTGTATCTTTGAATAAAGAAGGCCAATAAAATCCACATTGAAAGATTTTTGCAGTTGTTTTCTTTGACGAAAAATGACCTCCACATGCCTCAGAATGACAAAATTTAATGACACTACTTACCTCATTGTCGGGTATGCATCGTCGAAAAATTTGATCAGGACAATACTTAAACAAATAAGGATCATCCCAATAAAATTTTTTGACCTCTTTCAAGAATTTATTTTTATCTTGTGAACTCCAATGAGAAGGCATTTTATTTGTCACAAGAAAATTTACAATATTAGCAAACCAAGGCATAGTAGTAGCATAAAATAGTTGATCATCCGGAAAATTTTCATTTATTGGTATTTCATTTTGAGATGATTCAGAAATTATTCTTGATAAATGATCGGCTACTACATTTTCTTTTCCTTTTTTATCTTTTATTACAAGATCAAATTCTTGTAACAACAAAATCCATCTTATTAATCTCGGTTTAGCATCTTATTTATTTGATAAATATTTTATGGCAGAATGATCAGTATAAACAATAGTAGTAGAACCAATTAAATATGATCGAAATTTATCTAATGCAAACACTACTGAAAGTAATTCTTTTTCAGTTGTTGAATAATTGATTTGAGCACTATTTAAGGTTCTACTTGCATAATAGATCACATAAGGTTTACCTTCTTTTCTTTGTCCTAACACGGCTCCTACAGCATAATCACTTGCATCACACATTAATTCAAATGGTAAAGACCAATCAGGAGGTTGTAAAATAGGTGATGTAGTTAAAAGATTAATTATCTTTTTAAAAGCAGTTTCACATTCTTGAGTCCATTCAAATTGTGCATCTTTTGTTAAAAGATTTGAAATTGGTTTCGATATTATGCTAAAAAAATTTATAAATCTTCTATAAAATCCTGCATGACCCAAAAATGATCGAATTTCTTTGATCGTGTTTGGTGATGGTAAATTAGCAATAACATCAACCTTAGCTTTATCAACTTTAATTCCTTTTTCAGATATGACATGCCCTAACACAATTCCGGATTTAACCATGTAGTGACATTTTTCCCAATTTAAAACAAGATTTTTTTCTTCACATCTTTTTAAAACTTCTTCCAAATTTTTAAGACAGTTTTCAAATGAGTTTCCGAAAACAGTTATATCATCCATAAAAACTTCCACAAATTCTTCAATCATGTCACTAAAAATACTTAGCATGCATCTTTGAAAAGTAGCCGGGGCATTACATAAACCAAATGGCATTCTTTTAAAAACAAAAGTTCCGAACGGACAAGTGAAAGTAGTTTTTTCTTGATCTTCTAATGATATTGGTATTTGATAATACCCCGAATACCCATCAAGAAAACAATAATAAGGATTACCTGCCACTTTCTCTAAAATTTGATCTAAAAATGGTAACGGAAAGTGATCTTTTCTAGTTGCATTATTTAATTTTCTATAATCAATGCACATACGCCAACTAGATGGAATCATAGCTTGTAATAATTCTCCCTTTTCATTTTTTATAACAGTGATGCCTGATTTTTTTGGTACTACTTGTGTTGGACTTACCCATTTACTATCCGAGATTGGGTAAATAATTCCGGCATCTAATAGTTTTAAAACTTCATTTTTAACAACTTCTTTCATGTGTGGATTTAATCTTCTTTGTGGTTGTTGATATGTTTTAGCATTTTCTTCCAAGTGAATTCTATGTGTGCAGATTAAAGGATTTATACCTTTTATATCTTGCAAAGTCCATCCAATTGCATTTTTGTGTTTTTTAAGTAGTGTTATTAAATCTTCTTCTTGTTTTGGTAAGAAGGTAGAAGATATTACAATAGGATATGTTTGATTTTCACCAAAAAAAAGCATATTTTAGTTCTATTGGTAAGGGTTTTAATTCAAGTTTGGATGATCATTTTCTTTTACTTCTTCAAGTTCATTAATTTCTTCAAATAACTTTGATTTAAAAATATTTTTTGAATCAAAACTTTCCACTAAACAAACTTCAGATGGTTGATTTAAGTTTTCTTGGTGTATATTTTCTTCCACGATTGTTTCTATTGCATTATCATCTTCATCTTCATTAATAATTGGTTGTTTACATAAATTGAACACATTAAGTTTTAAAGTCATATTTCCAAAAGACAATTTCATTATTCCATTTCGACAATTAATTAAATCATTTGAAGTTGCTAGAAATGGATGTCCCAATATTACTGGAATTTCGTTATGTACTTCTATTGGTTGTGTATCCAAGACAATAAAATCCACAGGATATATGAATTTATCAACTTGAACTAATACATCTTCTACAATAACTCTAGGTATTTTGATTGACCTATCGGCTAGTAAAAGAGTAACAGATGTAGGTTTTAAATCTCCCAACTTAAGCTTTTCATAAACTGAATAAGGAATTAAATTCACACTTGCTCCCAAATCTAACAAAGCTTTTTTAATTTTATTTTTTCCAATAATACATGAAATTGTTGGACAACCGGGATCTTTATATTTCAAGGTAGAATTATTTTGAATAATAGAACTTACTTGCTCCGTTAAGAATGCTTTCTTCTTTACATGCAATTGTCTTTTCACAGTACATAAATCTTTTAAAAACTTTGCATAAGAAGGCACTTGTTTAATAGCATCTAATAATGGAATATTTATTTTTACTTGTTTAAAAACTTCATAAATATCATAATCATTTTTTTGTTTTTTTATTATTTACTAATGCATGAGAAAAAGGAACATGTTTATTTATTTTATCATCAATTTTCTTATTTTTAGGACTCAAAGCATCATCTTTCTCAAAAGTATCAGGATTTGAATCCTTACTCTTTGAGTTTAATTGATCTTTGTTTTCATCACTATATGGATCATTAACTATTTTACCACTTCTAAGAGTAATAACAGATTTAACTTGATCAAATTTATCTTGATTTTTAGGATTAGGTTGTGGTTGAGATGGAAATTTTCCTTTTTCATGAATATTAAGTGCAGATGCAAATTTTGCAAGAGTTTCTTTCAAATCATTCATAGATTGAATGTTTTGAATATTGATAGACTCTTGCTTTTGAATGTATGCATGAATTTCATCTTAAAAATGTTTTCTTGGAGGTGGGATATAAGGAGCATAACCTTGATGATTTTGGATATTTTGAAAAGGTTGTTGTGAAGGTTGTGCATTATTATCGTTCCTCCAACTAAAATTGGGATGATTTCTCCAACCAGGATTATATGTTTGTGAAAAAGGATCTAATGTTGGTTTTTTAAAATTGTTAACATAATTGGCTTGTTCATGGAGACATTCTTTAAATGAAGGCAAAGTAGGACAATTTTTTGTAAGATGATCATGTGTGTCACATATATGACAAACAATTTCTTGAACACTTTTTAATTGATCACTCTTTTTCATTTCTAATGACTCGATTTTTCTTGCTAAAGATGCAAGTTTAGCTTGAACATCTACATCATCTTTAAGATGATAAATACCACCCCCATTTGTTGAATTATTGGTTTTACTTGGTGGTTCAATTGAGCCTATATTATCCCAATTTTGAGCATTTTCTGCTAATGACTCCAAATATTCCATAGCTTCATTTGGGTTTTTATCTTCAAAAGTTCCATTACACGTGAATTCTATCATTTGCCTATTTTTAGGTATTAAACCTTCATAAAAATGAGAAACTATTCTCCATATTTCAAAACCATGATGTGGGCATGTATTAAGTAACTCTTTATATCTATCCCAACATTGATAAAATGTTTCCCCTTGTTTTTGAGAAAAAGTTGCAATTTGTCTTTTAAAAGAGTTTGTTCTATGGGAAGGAAAAAACTTTTTTAGAAATTGTTGTTGCATTTCTTCACATGATCTTATTGAACTTGATCTCAAATTTTGCAACCATGTTTTAGCTTTATCTTTTAAAGAAAAAGGGAAAAGCTTTAATCGAACAATATCCATGCTACAATTTTGATCATTATAAGTGTTGCAAACCTCCTCAAATTCTCTTAAATGCAAATATGGATTTTCAGAATCTAGGCCATGAAAATTTGGTAAAAGTTGAATGATTTGAGGTTTAAAATTGAAATTAGACGCATCAGGAGGAAAGACTAAACAAGATGGTGTACTAGTTCTTATTGGATTCATATGGTGCCTAAGTGTTCTTGGTTGTTCATGTTCTTGATTATTATTATTATTATCATCTTGATTATTAGAATTATCCTCCATGTTTAAAATATTTTTAGATACTCGAACAAGTCTACCACTTTGTTTACGACTCCAAACAATCATACAATTAAAAACAACATACTATTTACATAAATAACATAAAATTAAACTTAATTTATACCTCCCCGGCAACGGCGCCAAAAACTTGCTACAACTTAAATTGTAATTCACCCAAGTGTAGGTTGTCTGCAAGTAATATACTCGTGAGTACGAGATCGATCCAGGAAGAGGATGCTGTAAGTTTAATTTTACCATGATATATTATAGATGGAATATTATTATGAAACTTCAAATATACAAATTATAAATTGTCAAGGTTTCAAAGGTTCATTGTTGGTTTATTTAAGATTGCTTAATAAAAATAAATAAAAGAAACTAAAATAAGAATAAACATAAAAGAACAATGAAATATTTAAACAAGTATATCATATAATATAGTTCCCACTACATTAATATCAGATTAACCGATATTTAATACATGGTACCCATAATATATATATAGATGAATAAATATAAACATAAAAAGAACAATTAAATATTTAAACAAGTATATCATATAATATAGTTCCCACTATATTAATATCAGCCGATATTTAATACATAGTACCCATAATATATATATAAATGCATAAATATAAATTGACATAAAAGTAAATGTTAGATCAAATCACAATATTTTATTTAAAACAACCGGCAGAGCCACGCTATCGTCTAAATAAAATATATGACTTTATGTTAGATGCGATAAAGTAAATGTTAGTTTCGGAAAAATAAATGTTATATGCGAGAAAGTAAATGTTAGTTGCGGAAAAGTAAATGTTAGTTGCGATAAAGTAAAAGTTAGATGCGAGAAAGTAAATGTTAGTTCAAATCACAATATATTATTTAGAACAACCGACAGTGTCACGCTATCGTCTAAATAATATATATGACTTTATTATAAATAGATACTTATATTTATAGTATATAATTATTGTAGTATTTATTGTATCATATTTGACAACAAATCAAGGTAACCACATTCAAGGTACCAAGCATTTGATGTAAATAGATAACAACAAATCTTCCAAAATTATACCTACAAATAAGGATCAATTAGAAAAAACAAAATAGAAATAGAAAAAGAGAAGAATATACAAAATATAAACAATCTTACTTGACCAACAATGAAACCTTTTCACCTTGACATAAAAAGATTTAGTTTGCCATGAACATGAAACTCAAGAGTAAGGATAAAATAAATTTCATACTTGAACTTGAGAAATATGCACACTCAAACTTTTATTCTCACACACACAATATTTATTTTACAAATGAGGATTTCTCTACACTCTTGCACACTACAAAGTTTATACAACACATCTATTTATAGGCCAAATGAGAGCAAGGGTCCAAAACTCATTAAATATGGAATAGTAAGTTGGTGGATGCTTGTCTCCTTGAATGTCAATACATTGACCCAACTTTAATTGGAAAGTTTGATGCCTTAGACTTCCGATTTTGCTTCTGCACAAAATATATAACACATAGCCCTTTGTCTGTATATGTGTTTTGACAACTCATTCACCCCTTTTGGATAAAATATGAAATACTTATGATATTTTTACTCCAAGCTGGTCATAGTAAAAGTAAATCTGTCTTCATTTTGATGTTTGATTATTTTGATCATATTAATGAAGTTTTTGGAATTTCTTGTCTTCTACAAAGTTGAAGATGCCTCTTTTGTGATTCTACAGGTTTTGAGATTACTCCATTATGACCTCTGTAGCTTGAATAATTTTATTTTTACCAAACCTGCGCAAACAGTAAAATACAACATTTTAGTAAAACATTTAAATATAAACACATAACACTAAAATAATACAACTTCATAATTTTAATTAAACTTAAATTTTAAAACACACTTTTTAACATATAAATAATTACAAATTTTAAGTTTCATCAATAATCCGGTTCCGCACAAAGTGCGTCATACTCAATCGTATCAACTGAGGGCAATCCAAACAACTCGTTAATCTTTGCCTCTCCATAATTCACCCACTTTCCTCTCACAAACACCGTCCGTTCCTTGCCCTCTTTAGTATTGGCATAGAACTCCCGGACCAATGGTATAACTCCCGCTTTCGGTTGAGCAAAAAACAAGTTTCAATTTCTATCTTCTATGATATCATGAATATAACACCCTATCCCAAAATTTGTAGACAAATGAAAGCCCCTCTCGGGCCATAGAGTACGATTAAATTCAATCTTAGTGAATTAAATTCAAATGATGGAGATAATGTTGAGATTGTCGGTTCACCTTCCCCTAGTCGACTCTGAAAATTGCTTCCAACAACCAATTCACGTTTTTGACAAGATTCCCTAATTCATTAACATACTCTTTCAAGTTATGCTAAACTAATTCGATGCTATGAAATAATCAAATGTCTTCAATTATTTATCATAGATGATTGCATTCACAACTTGTGGAATCTCTTAGCTTTCGACCTACTGGACTATCACTATCAACATGTATCCAATTTCATATGTCTATGTAAATTGTAGATCCATGAATCATGCTATTTGTTCCTATCATGAAATTTTCTTTCGAAATAAAACATGATATAGAAATATTGAGAGAGTTAGCTACGCTCCAACAATGCAAAACAAATCAATAGCATAATTAAACATTCATTAGAAGTCAAAAACCAATATTCGTGAGTCGACAACTGGGGTCGGATCCCCTAAATCTCAACACAAGAGGTTTAGCTACAAATAAAACTCATAACTAACATCAAAATGTTTTTTTCAAAACAAAAATAACAGAAAAGAATTTAAGAAGAAGAGGAGAAATTGCTTCACGATTGTTCTTCACTCCTCCCGCTCCGTTTCTCTAGTTTCTGATATTTCAGCCGCCAAGAGATGTGCAAAAAAGATCTCTTAAATTCTAAAAATCAATCCCTATTTATCTCCAAGAGTCCTTGCTTTGCAATTTTCCTTTTTTTACTCAACGACCTGCGCCATGGCCTAAGAATGTCACGCTATGGCACGAAAAGTTCTGTTCCATTCTTCACTTTTTCCCAGTTCACGCTATGGCGCAGGAAACATCACGCCATAGCGTGAAAAGTTCTGTTCTCTTTTTTTCATAATCCACGATTTACGCCATGGCGCAGGATATGGCAGGCTATAGCGTGAAAATCTCTGCCTCCAGCTTTAACACAGCACTTTTCGAGCTCCGTCTTTCGTCTTTTTCCTACAAAACAACTTAAACGCATGAGTGCATACTATAAAGCTTGAAAACTCGAATTTTAAACGGAAATACGAAACAAACCACTAATCACATGGTCAATGGAACCCAAAATAATCTAACTTAGCATGCATTTTTGGGTTCTATCAGTATTTTTTAATAAAAGTTGTGAATTTGTTTTGTATTAATTACTTTATATAAAATTACACACATGAAATCAATAATTAAAATTATTATTAATATATTTCTATTAATATTTATTTATGAAATGATATTTATAACTAATTATAATATTATTTATTTATTTTTATTTGTCGTGGGTCGGCCCGCCTAACCCGCAACCCACCTTGGATTGGGTTGGGTTGAGGATTTCCAGCCCGCCATGATGGTGGGTCGGCCCGCCATCAACCAGCCAAAAGGTGGGTTTTTTGTGGGTCGGCCCGCGCCGCCATGAGTTGGCCCGTTTGACAGCTCTACATACAACTAATCGTTGAGAATCTGATCCACTGCAAGTATGTCGCTACAATATTAATTAGGGGTGTCAATTTGGGTGGGTTGGGTTGAAAAAAAAATATTTAAAAATTTCTCAACCCGAACCCGACCCAACCCGAAAATGTTCAACCCGAACACGAACCCGTATAACCCGAACCAACCCGCTCAACCCGAACAACCTGATTTTTTATTATTACTTTTTATTTTTTTAGCAAAATAATTAAATAAAAATTCAAAACACAAAATAATAATAATATTATTATTATATTTAATCATATGATAATAAAATCTAAGCTTATATATAATTTAAATTTGAAAGTTTAGTTGTAGAAAATTTAAAGTTTATTTACTACAAAAAATAAAAAAATTATTTTAAAAAATCAAAATTGTACAAAATAAACATTAAATCAAAAAAATATATTATATCAATATAAAATAAATATTTTTAAAATAAACAACATATGAAATTATAACAAATCTTTTTTTAATTATATATAAAAAAAGAAATAATAAATATATTTGGGTCAACTCGGGTTGACCCGAACCCAACCCGAACCAACCCGAATAATTTTTTCGGGTTGGCTTTCGAGTCAACCCGATTCAACCTGAACCCAAAAATCCCCAATCCGAACCTGATATTTTTCGGGTTGAATCGTATCGGGTTTGAGGGTTGGGTTGGTTTTTGACACCCCTAATATTAATCTTTGATATGAATGTTGAACAAAGTAAGAAGTCGTCGCTATTATATTCTCTCTCTATTTTTTGTTCAGCGTGCCTCTTATTTCTCATCATGTTTCATATACAAGATAACTTATGATCATAATCATTAAAAAAATCTTAGAAATTTGTGAAACTCATATATGTTGCATTAAAACCTAGACAAATATCAATTTCACATTAATGAATAAGGGAAAGAGTGTAATCGAAATAATTCGAATGAATCCTACAATAGTTAATGAAGAATGAATTACATTTGTTCACGCAAAAAATTCAATAAAAGTGACATACTAGCTAAGATAGTAGTTGGAACGCTAGTCAACAAATGACTTTACTATAACCATCGGAAAACAACGCATAAAATTTCCTACTTGATCTCTAATGAAAAATCAAAACGCAATTTAATAAGTGACAATGTCGAATAGAAATATGATGCTCAATTTTTTTCTTATAAAAACCAATCCTTGAAATTTCAGTGAAGAGTGACAACGCATGATTGTCTTTGAACTACGTGAAGAAAAAAGAATTTACAGGTCGTTCATGTGGCCAAGAACCAATCAAACTTGTCTCATAAAAATAGCAAACCTTTTATTATTGTGACTAGCACGAGAGTTATGGGGTTGGCGGCCTGGGTATATTGTGTTTGGAATGCGCGTAACGGGGTCAATTCTCGTTGAAAAATTGGTTAGACGCATTAAGACAACAACACAAAGAAAATCGTGCATGAAACCCAAAAATTAAAGATGAGATAGAATCTGTACGCCGGAGGCAGTCACGTCTGATGCCTCTCCAAGCCCAAAAATTTGACAAATTGAAGCTGGGCGGAGAGCGTAGGCAGCCACCAAGGTATGTCGAATTAAAGTTTGAATCTTATACGCGAAATCAAATATCCCTGATTGAGTATTTATTTCACACGACACATCCACTCAGTTTGTACTTTTTTTTTTTTAATTACAGTTTTCCTTTTTACGATAAACAAATTTATCAAAAAAAAAAATAGAAAATTTTCACACACTTATTTTACTCTATCTATTTTCATTGTTGATATTTCAGAAAATTTGAAATCGAAATTTGAAGAATAGACTTGATTCAGAAAACACTTAAAATTACTTTCGTATTGCATTCTTTATCCGACTGATAATACATATATAATGAACTTAAGCTACTTAGATGCTACTTGTAAAGACACTTCATCGAGATACATCTAATGATTGACATTTATCAATACATATGTAATCCATTATTTTTTAATGAATCTCGCAAGTATTGATGAATGATCATCCTTATATCTATCATAAGAATAATGATGCCCTTATACATGTGCGGAGCTACCACATGCCCAGTGTGGGCATTTGCCCACACTGGGCCCAACATATATATGTTAATTAATATGTATATATATTTTCCTAATTTTTTTTTATTTTTATTGGTAGTTTCTTAAATTGGACTAAAAAAGATAACAATTTTTTGTTCCTTTTTATAATTTTAAACCCAAGTATTAAGTTTAAATTTTAAAGTATTATTACCAAATTAAATAGACAGTCTTTAATGTTTATATAGTGCTTTATCCTCACGAGTCACAAATGACATATGTGTTGATTAACAAACATTCCAATTCACATTACATATTGTCTCATATATAAATCATATTCTCTATAAAACTCAGAATTTCACCAAATTTAAGGTTCGCATTTTTCTTCAGTGTTCGTCGATCATTCAATTATTTTTAAAATTTATGACATTTTGAGTTTTGACGACTGAAAATCATTTTATGTTTATTTTTAGAATGTAGAGTATATATTTTCTATCAAAGTTTATTTTGATTGTGGGTTCTGTATGTGTTGATCTTCGTCATTTTTTTGGTGTTATCTTATCAATTAACAGTTGCTAGCTTCTGGTCGTGTGTGTCTTGTGTTCAAACCTCACGACACATTATTTTAGTTGTCGATTAACCAATGCCATTTTTTAAAATTTATTACGTATATTGTATTGTCGCCTACACTGAACCAAAATCCTGGCTCCGCCCCTACCCTTATAGGTAGCATGAAATATTCCATGAAATTATTCAAGCCAGATATTAATTTGATGATATGGGCTAACCAACCCAAACCCTCAAACCCGACACGATTCAACCCGAAAAAAAATATATATATATAATATTATATTTCTATTATATTAATGTTATTTCAAAAAAAATTATATTAATGTTGAAGAGTTGGTATTTTGGTATGAATAACACCCTTTTATTTTGCCTTCATTATATATTTAATTACCAAAATACCATTTTATTTTTTCTATCGATAACTACTTATTTACGAAAATGTCACGTTTATATAATTTATTTATTTTAAAAAAATACTTTTCAAAATTGTTCTCTATTTTTTTATTGAAAAAAAACGAATTGCATAAGCACGCAACGCATACTTTCAAATACTAGTGTTATATTATCAATGTTCTAAAAAGTGGTAGGCGGTAGGCGGTAGGCGAGCGGCCATCCACCCGCCTAGACGGTTTTTTTTTTTAGCCTAAATATCTAATTATCGTAGTATGATTCATCTGAATATTTCTCTAATAATTATTTTTTATTTAATTCACCCAGCCTAAATGGTGTTTTTTTCAAGTCTAAATATCTAATTATTTTTGTTCATGTTAATATTTCTCCAATAATTTCTCGTTATCGAATTCAACTCGGAATACATGACATATTTCTCGTTTTCATCCGATACAAATTGATAGAAAAATATGTCGAATAATCTTTTTAGAAAAATTAAAATTAAAAAAATATAATATTATACATTAATCTAGGCGGCGGCCTAGGCAGATTTTGAGGCGTCTAGGCGGCGATTAGGCGGCCTAAACGGTCAATTAATGTAATAACTTTGAGAAACTTCAACTGTCTAAAAATCGATGCGGTGGACAACCCCTAGCGCCTAGATGCCGCCTTTTAGAACAATGTATATTATACATAAGTAAAACGCATGTGCGTGAGTGACAGCGTGACAACGTAACTAGTATATATGAAACATCCCCGATTGATATTTGATATAAATTTGAATTCTTTAGTACTCATTCCCAATTCATATTTGATAATTGATATAACTTTGAATTCTTTAATTTTTTTTAAAAAAAATATCATGATCGACCTAAATTTTTTTTGATGATGCCTTTAATTGTGGAACATGTTCTAGCAATATCTGACTCTTCTGGTGTTTAATTGAGGACTTGAAATACTAGGTGGACATGTTCTGTGACTTCTATGAGTAGTGCATATTTTGAATAAGTTATAACTAATATGATCATAAGATGGAAAATGCAATTTTTAAGCCGTATCCATAAAACAATTATTTTAAAGGTCTCTTACTTTATAAATAAACTAGCGTCTTTTGCACGCGATGCGTACATATACATAATTTTTTATGTTAATTAATTTTCATGTTATTTTTAGAACGCACATGATGAATTAGATATTCAAAAGTTTAAGAGTGATAATTATCTAATTTAAAATTTTTAAAATACAAATAAAAATAGCGAGACTCATTTTGTTAAATAAGATAAAATTTAATGTCTACAAAAGACGAGACCATATAAAATAACTAATATATATATAATAATTTTGGTTGTTAAAAATTAAGTTAAAATATAATCATAATTTAATTTCAAGTTTCATCAATTAATTAAAAATTAGTTAATTAAATGACTCTCTTATAATTATATAGTAAGATATAAACTTTGTTTCACTATCTCGAATAAATTGATTTTAAATTTTAAGATAGAAAGTGTTTTAAAATTGGGTTCGATTCGATTTCAATTATTTTGTTTCTCGGCAAATGAGCCCAATTAATCATGTTTTACACGTTTTTATTTTAAAACTAGAATGATCCCGACGGAAAGTTTGATAGACCTTCTTTTGGGTGACTATATTATTAACCAACGTAGAATTTATTTTATTCAATTTAACGTTTTTGTTGTTATATTATTTATTCATATATTAATTATTTATTTTACATCAATTAAATTATTAATTATTTATCTTACATCAATCAAATCATTGAATTTAAATTATTATATTATCTCTAATAAATAATATTATTTATATTTTATTTATTATTAAAAGGACAAAATGATAATTTATTATTTTATAAAAAATTTAATCAATCAAATCAAATAAATTATAACCTATCAATCAAATAAAATACAATATTAACTATAATTTCTTATTTATTTTTTATTACATTATATTACTTATCTATGTATTATTTATCATATCACTAAAACCAAATAGAGTAGCTAATTATTTATTTATGTATCAACTCAAAAAATAAATTTATGTATCATAATGATTTTAAATTTCTGGTAGTTCCATTGTTTTGATAATTATAATAATTATTTTTTCAATATTTTGGTTCTTTTTTTTCAGAGTCACTATTTTTGGTTCTTGACAGAATATATCAAGTCGATTATTTCGATTTTTGGGGAGATAATGATCAATCGGGATAAATATAAAATTTGAATAATCCGATCATTTTTTTTGTTTTTGAAAATGAATAATTCGATCATTGAAGTACTCTTGGTTGTGTTTTGTTTTTGGAAAGTAAATAAAGCAAATGGTTTATTATTTATTTTAATTAACTTTCTTTGGTTTCGCCTTAAGTTCTTGTCTGTAGTATGGATCCTTCGATTGATCACTCCGAAGATATTACTGATCTTTATCACCAGCTGAAATTAGAGGACGAAGAGGGAGCTGCTCTTGATTACGAACAAGTTCGTAATGATAGAACTCCAACGAATCTTCAGTGGTGTGTTGTCGGCCGTTTCCTCACCGATAAATCCCTCAACTTTATCGCTATGAAGAACACTCTAGCTTCTATATGGCGTCCAGTGAAGGGAGTCTGTATCAAGACTCTAGGACCTAACTTGTACCTATTTCAATTCTACCATGAGCTAGATTTACTCCGAGTTACTAGAGATGGCCCATGGAGCTTTGATCAGCATATTCTAGTGATGGCTAATCTGGAGTTTGGAATGCAGCCACAACAAGTTCCTCTATTCCATGTTTCCTTTTGGGTGCAAGTCTATGATCTCCCATCTGGATTCATGTCGGAAAAAGTGGCAAATGATGTTGGCAATTTCATTGGAACATACATGGAAGCTGATCCGAATAACTTCACCGGAGTCTGGCGTTCGTACATGCGCATCCGGGTCTCTCTGGATGTTCGAAAGCCCCTCAAAAGGAAGATAAAAATCAAGAAAGCAGGTGAGGAATGGTGCTGGGCAAATTTCAAATATGAAAAACTACCAACTTTTTGTTTTTTTTGCGGTCTTCTTGGGCACTCCGAAAAATTTTGCGAAAGATTTTTCGACTACCCAGATAAATCAGTGGAAAAGCTCTTTGGTATCTGGTTAAGAGCACCAAACAGAAAATCGAACTTCGAGTTAGGAGAGAGGTGGCTTCGATCTGAAACTCATCAAGCAACTGCCAGTGATCGGAATTTGGGATCGGAAAGCCGGATGATGGATTGTTCAGGTCAACATCCTACTAGTTTCTCTCATGATGAGCACCCTTCCCAATACTCTATTGTTACTGCAGAAGCAAAGAAAGGTATGGGTGAAGATGAGACTGATGTGAGGGGCAAAAGTTTAATCTCTGTAGAAGATCTCATGGTCCCACCTGATTACAATAATCGGGATGGTCTAATTATTTTAGACTCTAAGCGTCGACGTGTGGATGATAGTGTTGAAGGAAGCCTTTCACTTATTGGGCCTTCAAGCCCAACTTTTATTTTGTCAAGAGTGGACTCAAAAAACTTGGAAGTGGCGGGCCCTGGTTCCCAGGCCCGCCGAGAATTATGAATATCTTAAGTTGGAACTGTCGTGGGCTGGGCAGCCCACGAACAGTTCAGGAGCTCTTGGGTCTTGTATCCAAGTTTAAGCCTAATTTGATTTTCTTAATGGAGCTAAAAATTAACAAGCAGAAAGTAGAGAGGATTAAATCTCAGCTGGGTTTTGAGGGTCTGTTCATGGTCCCTGGTTTTAATAATGGAGGTGGTCTAGCTCTCTTTTGGCATGATCAGTCTTTGGTCAAGCTTCTAGCCTACTCAGCCAATTTTATTGACGTCATTGTCTCTTCTACTGGAAGAGAAGATTGGAGGTTATCCTGCTTTTATGGCTTCCCGGAGCGTAGCCGTAGACAACAATCTTGGACTTTACTTCGTACTCTCTCGCATCGCTCTTCCCTTCCTTGGTGTTGCATCGGAGATTTTAACGATCTTTTATCTCAATCAGAGAAAAGAGGTCGTCTTCCTCATCCACCCTCTCTTATTGATGGTTTTAGAGAGACTGTAGCTGATTGTGGGTTAATTGACTTAGGAATGAAAGGGCATTTATTCACTTGGGAAAAGAGCAGAGGCACGCCGCATTTTGTTGAAGAGCGCCTTGATAGAGCTATGGCAAATTCTCGATGGTTTGATTTATTTAACGCAGCGGAGGTTCGTAACATCGAGGTAGCTAGTTCGGATCATAATGCTTTATTTCTTACACCAGAGACAATCTCTCATGTTCGACATCGCAAATTCCGATTTGAAAATTCTTGGCTTTTAGATCCTGAGTGTCGGACAGTGGTCCAAAATGGCTGGGATATTGAGTTTGGATCAAGCATCCAACGTCGCATCGCTAATTGTGGGATTGATCTTCATAGATGGGGGGAAATTTTGAGGCTTAAGTTTAAGGCTAAAATTGATCAGTGTCGGGCTCAATTAGAGCTCTTGAAAAGAAGGAGATTTGTCGATGCCGACCAGCGAATTGCCGATGCAAAATCCAGGCTGCACTCTCTTCTTGCTCAAGAAGAAATTTTTTGGAAGCAACGCTCTAAAATATTTTGGCTACAAGCGGGTGATGCAAATACTAAACTTTTCCACTATTATGCCTCTTCTAGACGCAGGAAGAACACCTTAAAGCAACTAGAAGATGATCAGGGCAAAGTGTGTTCTTGGGGTGATGGACTTTCAGAGCTCATCCTCTCCTACTTTCAAGGTTTGTTTACAACTAGTGGTTGCGCTGACCATCACCTTTTATCTTCAGTGCCTAGTCGCCTCAATGCAGATCAGTGCCATTCATTAATTCAGCCCTTTGATGAGTCGGAAGTTCATGCTGCTCTTCACTCAATGCACCCTGATAAATCGCCTGGCCCTGACGGTATGAATCCTGGGTTCTTCCAGAAATTTTGGGATATCACGGGTGAGCATGTTACTGCCTCTTGTTTGGATTTTCTGAACAATTGCTATTTTCCAGATAATCTTAATGACACTACTATAGTGCTGATTCCTAAGAAGAAAAAGCCTGTTAAGATCACTGATTTGCGGCCTATTTCTTTATGTAATGTCATTTACAAGATTATCTCTAAAGTTTTAGCTAATCGCTTGAAACGTGTGATTAACTCGATCATATCCGAGCCTCAAAGTGCTTTCTCGTCTGGGAGATTTATAACCGACAATGTTATTATTGCCTTCGAAATTGGTCATTATCTAAAGCGCAAGACTCAAGGTAAAATAGGCGAAGCAGCGCTCAAACTGGATATGTCTAAAGCTTTTGACAGAGTAGAATGGCAATTTCTCAGAAATATGTTGGCTAAATTGGGATTTCCTAGTAAATTCATTCAGTTGGTAATGCTTTGCGTGTCTACTGTCAGATATACAGTGGTCAACAATTCACATGAGATTGGT
The DNA here is from genome assembly GCF_033568475.1 of Henckelia pumila. Classification (NCBI taxonomy): domain Eukaryota; kingdom Viridiplantae; phylum Streptophyta; class Magnoliopsida; order Lamiales; family Gesneriaceae; genus Henckelia; species Henckelia pumila. The sequence continues at coordinate 49,538,905 of NC_133122.1, read as the reverse complement.
CCAATTATTCCTCAACGTGGGCTTCGTCAAGGTGATCCGCTTTCTCCATACTTGTTCCTTATCTGTGCTGAAGGGTTGTCTTCTTTGCTGCATAATGAAGTTCTCTTAGGGAATTTACATGGAGTCAAGGTAGCCAGAACTGCTCCTCCCATCTCTCATCTTTTTTTCGCGGATGATAGCTTCCTCTTCTTCAGAGCTAGTATGGAAGAATGCCATCGGATTAAGACTTGTCTTCGAGAGTATGAAGCAGCATCTGGCCAAATCATTAATTTTGAGAAATCTTCTATTTCCTTCAGTAGGAACGTGTCAAATCAGAGGAAGCACGAAATTTGCTCTGAATTAAGGGTGGGATACACCTCAGACCATGGCAATTATCTAGGCCTCCCTTCTCTTATTGGTAGAAAGAAATCTGAAGTGTTTGCATTTATTAAAGAAAAGGCATGGTCCAGAATGAATGGGTGGAAACAAAAGCTTCTATCTCAAGCAGGAAAAGAAGTTCTGTTAAAATCTGTGGTCCAAGCCATCCCTTCATATGCAATGAGTGTATTCGCGCTACCTCTAACGCTTTGTACGGAGTTGGAGAGGATGATGAACTCCTTTTGGTGGGGCAAGTCTGGGCAAAATGGAGGTGGAATTAGGTGGAAGAGCTGGACGAATCTTAGCAGCAGGAAGACAGAAGGAGGAATGGGTTTCAAGAAGATCCATGAATTCAATTTGGCTTTATTGTCCAAACAAAGCTGGAAGCTCCTGGCCAATCCTTCCTCTCTAACATCTCGGGTCCTCAAAGCTCGCTATTATTCTACTGGTTCTTTTCTGGATGCTAAAATTGGTGCCAATCCGAGCTATGTTTGGAGAAGCATTATGCAAACTCAAGATATCATTCGAAAGGGTGTGAGATGGCGCATCGGTTCAGGCTGTAAAGTGAAGATATGGAGCGACCCTTGGCTTCCAGATTTTGACAGCCCTTTTGTCACTTCGGTCGGCCCCCCCCGATTCTTCCATAAATTATGTGAGTGAATTAATTATCTCAGAAGATAGGAGCTGGAATCTGGATTTGATCCACGAGCTTTTTAATGAAAGAGATCGACATCTTATTCTCTCTATCCCCTTGAGTCGACATACGGCTCCGGATACGTGGCTTTGGGTGGAAGATAAGAAAGGAATTTACTCTGTGAAAAGCGGGTACAAAGCTCAGCTCAGTGCTAGACATTCTCATCCCGTTTCGTCAACCATTTTATGGAATCGTGTGTGGAAGATAAACCTGCCAAACAAGGTTCGCAATTTCGTTTGGAGAGCTCTTTCAGATTGTCTGCCTACTCTACATGCGTTGCAATCCAAACGAGTTAATATTCCGCCTACTTGCCCTCTGTGCCACCGTGATCCAGAAGACGTGCTCCATGTTTTAGTGTATTGTCCTTATGCCCGATCGATCTGGAATATTTCATCCGTTGGGGGTTTTATAACTTTCTCGAGATCATTTTCAGATTGGTGGAATCATTTGGTTGCTACCAAGGATGCCAGGGAGATTGAACTAGTTGCCGCAGTCATGTGGAACATTTGGCTCAACCGAAATAATGTGATCTGGAATGGCATTTGCTTCTCGGCCACTCATGTCTATCGGTCAGCACTTGATCTTCTTTCACAATGGAAAAAAGCTCATTCCCAACTTAATCTCAATCATGGAGCAAACCAATCGATTGGTGCTTGCATATGGCAAAGACCTCCTGAGCATGTTCTCAAATGCAATGTTGATGCCACTCTCCTTCCAGATCCTCCTCTTGTCGGTTTCGGTTGTCTCGTCCGAGACTCTTATGGTATTGTTCTAGCAGCAATTCACGGCAGAGTCCACGGCAGTAATGATCCAGCTTTGGCTGAAGCTCTAGCCATTCGTGAAGCTCTTAGTTGGATAAAGGATCTTCATTTCCCTTCAATCATCGTGGAATCAGATGCGTTAACAATTATCGATGCTCTTAATAATTCTATTCTGGATTGCTCAGCCTTGAATCTCATCATAGAAGACTGCAAACTTCTCGCTCGAGATGTTTCATCTTGTACTTTTGTTTTTGCCAGACGATCAGCGAATCAGGCTGCCCATGCTTTAGCTAGGGAGACTGTTTCTATGCCTGATCTAGTGGGTAGATTAGTTCCCTCTCCTGCTGTTATTTCAAAAGCTATTGTACCGGACTTGACTTATTAATAGATGTTTCTCTTTTTCAAAAAAAAAAAATTAACTTGTGGGGCAAGTTCAAAAAAGCCAGGATCCATATTTGTAATCGGGTTTCGGATATGGCCTTGGTTAGATTTTATGTGGCGACTCGATTGCGTTATCAGACAACTGTACCACACCAGCCACTCCATCTTCTTCGGATATTCCGAAAATGAAAGATAAAAAACAATCCAACCACGTCATCTAGTGCTAGTTATCCTGTACTCCTCGTCCATTCTTTTCCTGTGGTCCTGTGGACCAGTCTCCACTATTTTTCCAAGCGAAATTGCAGTTTAGTCCAATTTTTATCCAATACATTTCATTATTATTATTATTATTATTATTATTATTATTATTATTATTATTAATTACATATATAAATAGGGGGTTGAGAGCTATTTTCGAGTAATCAGGCGGTGCAATAAGTCCTGTCGTAGCCAATAATTCCTCGACATTTTCGTAGGGTTATTCATTGCAGGTTTCACATAGTCGAGTCGCCGCAGCAAAAGCTTTCCCAAGTTTTCGCATTGTTAAAAAATCATCAATGGCGTTCAAGAAGTCATTAGCCCAACGCATGTTCAACATATCAAGAATCCCAAACCCATCTCTTACAAATTGTCGTGTTTCCTCATCATCAATGGCTGTGAAAGCAGCAGCGTTTCATCGGCCAGAAACGCCCGATAGACTAGAACTTGATACGGGGGAGGACGCCGTTTTCCGGCGATGCTTCCACCGCATCACGGCGGCGGCTGCGTCACCCGAGCTTGGGTTTTTCCCCGCCGGAGAAAGTCTCTTGGAGAAGCTTCGGAGGATGGACATTGTGAAAGAGCGGATCAGGATTGGTGAAGTGTCGCCGCCGGAGGAGATGGTGACGGTGGCGGACGCGAAAAAAGTACTCTTGGTTTCACAGATGGAGATTGTGAAATCGAGGCTGAGGAAGATTGAAAAGGGTTGTGTTCCTTATTCGGAGTTCTTGCAGATTTGTGTTGAAGAATGCTCGAGCCATGATCAGGGGACTAAATTCGCTAAATTGCTTGATGAATCGGGGGCAGTTCTTGTTCTTGGAAATTTCGTGTTCCTCAAGCCCGAACAGGTTGGTTTTTTTCTTCTTATTTGTCCTTTAATTTATGTTATACCGCAACATGTTTTCAAATTAATGATTTTTATGGCTTGGTTGCGATTTGGAGTAGCTGGGATAGATCAAAATTTGATTCTTTGAATTTATATCTTCAAGGTTTAATTTGGAGAACGGAGAACTGATTAGCTTTTTTATGATGTGTGTTGTGTTTCAGTGTTCTTCGACAGGAAAGTGAAACCATGTTTCGAACCAAGATCTCTTTATACGAGATGGTGACTTTTATTGGAGTGCTTCCCTACTGCTCAATGCATCAGGATTTTAAACTGATGTTAATTCTTTAAAAAAAAAAAAAATTTGCCCGGTCGCTCTGCAGGGAGATGATTTCCCATGATTCGAGGGGAAAAATGTTATCTCAGGGAAATACTAGTAAAATTCCAAACTTTTTTTGGTGGCCTCTTCTCTTGGTAGCAACCTGTTATTGAGGAGGGGGTGGGGGTGGGGTTCTGAACCCTTCAAGCAAAAAAATTTGTGTAATCTTTCAAAATATGTCGATCCACCTGTTAAGATGCATTGAGCCCGCAGTTAAACACGTTTCATGCCCTCCACATAATATCTAAGTCCCTCCTGATTATTGAGGGTGTGTGAAGTTTATATGGTGATGAGGAGGATCAAATTTGTTTGTATGAGTTTTTTTTTAATTTAAATTATATATTTTACGAGGGTAAGCGAATAGAGGAGAGGATGAAAGAGCATCCAGCTTCAATTCCTCTTTATTTCACCTTCTAATAACGGATTAATGAACACGTCTGTTGAAAACTGATGGTGGATTGAGTGTAAGATCTTGCTTTTTTGTGGTTGGAGTTTTTTTTTGGAGGGAAATGTCGAAAGAGATTGATGTGGTGACTTGTATTTGGTGTCAAACACACCAATAATGATGTGATCTTGACAATGTAGTCTAGCTTTTTTCTAAGAAAAAGATTGTGAGAAACAAAATTTCTGGTACACTTTTTGGTGACAGGGAGGTTAGCTGGTGATAGTGATGAATGAATGACTTGGTATATCTTGTCCTAAACTTGAATTGATCATTAAAAATGATCATATCTGAAACACAGGTGAATGGGATCCAAGTTTACCCAAATCTTGTGTACCTTTTCGTATGATACAGGTGATGAAAGCCATCCAAGGCCTAATCCATTCACCTGCATCCCACAACCCAAGCGATCCAAGAATGATGGAGCTCCAAGAAATGGAGAAGCAAAAGTCAGCCATCGACAAGAAAGCAGAACAAAGTGTGAGACTTGAGCTCTTCGGTGGATTAGTCTATTTGGTCATCCAGACAGCTGCTCTCATGAGACTGACATTCTGGGAGCTTACATGGGACGTAATGGAACCAATCTGCTTCTATGGTGTGTCTATATTCTTCATAGGTAGATATGGGTTCTTCCTAAGGACCTCTAGAGAGCCCTCGTTCCAAGGTTTTTTCCAGAGCCGGTTTACCACTAAGCAGAGGCAATTGATGAAGCATCAGAATTTCAATGCCGAGAGGTATAGCGAGCTCAAGAAAGCTTGCTGTCCTGATCCAAAGGCACCCCAAGAACATCCGAGAACGTAGAAGTTCTGATCTTTTAATTATTTGAAACTGACTTTCAAAAAAAAAATTTATTTGAAACCGAGATGGTCATACTACTTTTTTGAGAAAGAATCGAGTAAAGCACAGTTTTGGTTTTTAACTTTTAATATTTAGATTAGATACTCAAAAGAGATGTACTTCTCGGCGGCAATGTCATCACCTATGAGATATTAAATTGAGGCTTTTTAGCGTTGAATTCGAATTATTCTGCTACGGTGTTTTGAACGTATTCTTTCGAAATGTATAGCTAACATTTCGTTAATGTGGTTAACGATACGGCACCTTTATAAATGGTTTAAGCAATTGGAATGACAAAAAATAATAGAGAACGTACTGCTTTAGCATGATTTATGTTATTGGAATGGTACTCGAGTACTCGACGACCCTCTTTAATTTGTTTCTGGAAAAATTGTACGTGGCCGAGGATTCAAACAGTCAAACTCCGACCCTAATTTAATTATTTTAAGAGGCTGAAGATTCAACACAGGCCTCTGCTCTAATTTTTTTAAAGACTTTTCATGGGCACTAGGATTCAAAACATCGAAAATTTTGATTTGTTCACTTGTAATGAATCATTTTGAACAACCCTCAGGGCACTGCCCTAAATTTGCACTCGAGGATAAATGTTATCGACAGTGGAACCCACATATATCAATGAATAAATATCCACTCTTTCATGAGCAATTAGGATAATGTCATAAGGTAGCATGAAATTATACCATCCATTGACTGTAGATACCAGTATAAATAGAGTTATTCTCTAAACCAGCCAACCCCACTGCTGAGAATTTATGCCGTATCCAAAGGTCATAATTCAGACAACATACACCAGCTATGAGAATTACAATAATCCATTCAATAAGAATATTTATTGAACAAATAAATATATGATTGTACACAGCAAATGTGAGAGATATGAGCTAATCTCACAATGAAGTATTATCTAATTGTGTACCTATAAGCCTTTCTTATACATATTATCCATTTATCAGCATCAGTTCTCTACATAGTTTAACAGCATCAAAAGCACATCCATCACGAAAACATACCGATATCCTGATCCGTGCTACCGGGATGATTAATAATCCTACGTAGAATCAACGTCCTAGCCATCCTCGTTTCTTGAGTGCACTTATTTGCATGGTCACTCAAGTCATGAATCGTCTTGATAAAGCCGTTGACTTCTTTTCTGATCTCCTTCATCCCTATCACCACTGCCTCGTCATCTTCCCTCACCGCAAACTCAGCATTCCCCAATAAAGATTCAATCTTGATTCGAAACTTCTCAACTAGAACCCTTATGCTGTCCAAATCTTTGATGATGATGTAACTCCCAATCTGCATTGAACTAATGATCTCTCTCTGCCCCATCAAATCCTTCTCACACTTTTTCCAAATTGAGTTGAGCCATTTTCCCATTGACCCTAAAGGCACAGCCACAGCCGCAGCTGCAGCCACCACCGCCGGTGGAGCAGTGACAGCTGCAGCTACAACAGAGCAAATCAAAACCGATGCAAAAGCTACAACGAATATCACGTTAGACACCTTCCTCCAAGCCTTCAATTTTTTTAGTTTCTTATCTAGCTTCTTCTTTTTTGTTTGCAACTTCTCTAACATCAGAATTTGTTTCGAGTAGACTGAATTAAATGCCTTAAAGAACTCCTGTGTAAAGGGATCCCCTGCCTCCCTGAATCTGCCCAATTCCTCTACAGTTCTTGAATAATTCTTAACAGACCCTTCTCCATTATACTGGCCATAATGCTCTTCTTCGAATTTCTTGAGCGCCACATTGATAATTGACTCAACAATCCCGGCTTTTTTGAGACAAGAATCAAGGGCAGTACAGAAATCTAGGGTTAACAAACTGTTCTCAAAGTAATCGTTGACTAAATCGAAGAGTTCTTGGTTTTTCCAAATGTCTTTCTTGTTTCGCAAAATGATTTGAACCACTTCATGATTCATTTCCAGTAAACTCTCGGTGACATCGCGAAGAGAATCTAGGGAAAGAGCTCGAACCTCGAGGCCGACGGCTATGGAGTTGATGGCTCTGGTCGTGCGAAGTTGGACAGTGGAGTCAAAGCTCCGTAGATCCGGATCGTCTCGGCACGCTGCTTCGTATGAGCTCAGATCGGCGTCATCGGTGTTTGAGCTTGGATCGGATGAGGTTCGAGATGGTGGGCGGCCGCTACTGCTGCTGCCTCGGTCGATCTCATCGGCGTTGAAACCCGGATTGAAGGTGGTTCGAGGAGGGCGATGGCGGCTGCTACTGCTACTGCTGCTGCTTCCTTCCATTTCATAGGCATCTGTGTTTGAATTGGTGGTGGTCCGGGGTGGCGGCCGTCGGCGGCTGCTGGTTCGCCCGATTCTGAGGCTCAATTGATTTCCCATTTCGAGGAAATTGGATGATTGCTGAAGTGGTTAGGCCAAGTGTAGCGGTGGGGGCGGGGGTGCGGAGGCAAGACTGGGGTGGCGTGCGGAGGCGCGTGGAGCAATGGGTTTGAATGTTACTTCTTCCTGGAGGTTTCAGTGAGACTGAAGAGTACAGCATGTTTGTGACAAATTTTAAGAACAAAAAGCAGGTGACCCGACCCGAATCTATTTTTGACCGTTGACCACGTCATATAGGTGTGGTTGACTATGTATTTTCTTTTATTATTATACGCTGATTTTTTTTTTGGGGGGAACTTATAAAAAGAAACAAAATAAAGCCATAAGTAAAATAAATATTCGCATTATCCAATATGGGAATTTGATTTTGTTGAAGTGAAGTTTTACAACAAATACTAAATATTAGTACCATATACAATACGTGTGAAAATTTATAAAAAGAAAAATTTACACGCCCAACGAAGTTTGAACCGATCAAAACATGAAGCCCAAATTAGTCAGGATTTTTTAGGATTTTTTTCTTCGAAAAAAGAAAAACATGTAAAGAAATACAGTTTTAACCTTTTTTAAAAAACCTATTTTATGGGAATTAAAATATTTAAAAAAGAGACGGGAAATTAAACTATGATATTTATTTAGTACAGATCAAAACTTGAATTGAAAATAACAATTATATAAGGAGGTGTGAATGAATCAACAATGAATTTTGTTAACTATGACAACAAATTTTACAACAAAAAATGATATGGATTTTACAAGAATGCGAATCGAAACTTAGTTACAAAGTTCGAATCTTGACCAGCAAATCAACTTCTCCAGCTGCTTTGAGGAAGACTGTAAGAATCTGAACTCAAATCTTGACTTCCAAAAGCCATCCTTTGGAACATTCTGATTTGAGCAGAATGTTCCCTTGAATCATAAATCCCACTTTGTCCTGGTTTCATTCCGTTGTTCAAATCCGTTAATTCGTCCATCGAATCTAAAGCTCTCACCATCTGTCAACCAAGAAAATGAAATTATATACAGTTGAAAAAGTGCACAGAAAGTCGAAGAAGTTACAAGTAGTAGTTACCTGGCTCATCCGGGGTCTTTTTGCTGCTAAATGGCGCACGCAGGCTGCTGCTGCTTCAATCATTCGGAACATTTCACCAGCAACGAAGTCTCTTCCCAGCCTCGGGTCGACCAGCTCTTTGAAATCTTCCGTCTCAAGTGCTTCTGTGAGCAATGGTCGAGCCTGAAGGACAAGTGGAAAATGTTTTGAACTGCCAGTAATGTCGGCTGCTTCAACTTTTCTTTCGGTTTCTTTTTTTTAAGAAAAAGTCATTCACTACTATATCCAAACATAAATACCATGTCTACTTTTTCCCCCAAAAAAATTACACTTAAAACTACTTTGCTCACTAAAGTGGCTGTCTTGTTACACCAAGTGCCCATAAGCTTGTCAAACTTTTGTGGCTCATATACCTAATCACAAATACTCGGAAATTTACCAGTTCAAACAAATTTAACCCGAAAAGAAAACTGAATATGGGCAGTGGAACTTACCCATTCAACCAGGCTTTCATCGCCTAAAGGTTGAGATGCATCAACAGGCTTACGACCTGTTATGAGCTCCAAAAGCACAACACCAAATGAATACACGTCGGACTTCTCAGTCAATTTACCAGTTGATGCATACTCGGGAGCCAAATATCTGCATGTAATCAGATAATTCTCCATAAATGGATTGAGGGAGAAGCATGGATCCTGAATTCTAGGCTATGTATTCCTGGCATCTATTATTAGATAAAGCTATAGATTGAAACTTAGTAGCTCAATAAAATGGTCAGTACACATGTAATTATCATATTTGCGAAAGAGGACCTAGTAGGACAGACTCAAAGAGTATGAGCAATCTCTATCTCAAAGGAAACAATTTCAAATGTAATACAAAAATTTTCATAACATACATGTTTCTCCAACTTATGTGTCACAAGAAAGCACCAAGCAACCTACCCGAACGTTCCCATGACACGAGTTGAAACATGAGTATGTATATCCAACTCGAGTGCTAACTTTGCGAGCCCAAAATCCGCAACCTGCCAATACAAAGAGAGAATATAATTAATGATAAATTATTTTCCGCGCTTGGGGAACTATGCTACGCAAGTGGCATGATTGCTTATGTCGCACAAATTTTTTTTGGATATCAAGTATCTTTATCAGCTATATAATAAAGAAATAAGCATACCCGAGCTTCAAAGTTACTATCCAATAGTATGTTAGAGGACTTGATATCTCTGTGGATGATACGGGGTTGACCTAATGAACACAAAATTAGAGAGCCAATTATTTTGAGACCAAATGCATGTCATTATATCAAAAATTATAATTAGTGATAACATCGTAACTAAAATATTCTAAAATGTACAACAGATCAAGTGTCAGGTTTTGATCATGTGTCATCACATGATAGCAAGGGAAATTTTTGGTCACTGACAGTTACTAATTACTTGTGTGCTACGGAATTTGTACATGTAGGGCAATATATTGTTTTCCAAGATCGTCCAAGACATCTACGAAAAGGTAATCCTCCGTATTCAATATGAAATAAAATACTCAGAAGATGGAGGTTTAAAGATTACAGTCTTCATGAAGATATGCTAGTCCACGAGCTGCACCAGCAGCAACTTTAACTCTGGTAGCCCAATCCATGGCTGGCTTGCCTTCAACTGAAAATGCCATCAACTTAAGTATTTAGACAATCATCATATTATTGGCACCAACATGGCCAAGATAGCTACCTAGTCAGTACAAATTCAAGAAATAGTATCTATCTAAACTCGAGTCTCACCATGAAGCTGGTAATATAGGGTGTCATTGGGCACATAATCATAGACAAGCAACCTTTGATTCTCGGATATACAGTAGCCAACGAGTGATACCAAATGCCTATGGTGGATTCGGCTTATGATCTCTACTTCTGCTCTGAATTCACGTTCTCCTTGTCCACCGCCAGCTTTGAGCTGTTTAACTGCAACTTCTCTTCTATCCGCAAGAACTCCTTTATAAACACAGCCAAATCCACCTTCCCCAAGAAGATTCTTTTTTGAAAACCCATTTGTTGCAGCAGACAGTTCTTCGTATGTGAACCATGATCTTGAAGTGCCTAGACCACTGTCCGGAGAGTGAATGTAATTATTTGCTGAGGCAATTCCAGCCAGTTGTGCTGAATTCTGGGACCTTAGAAATGATGAATCTGGAACAAACGGAAAAGCAAAAAGAAGTCGGTACCTATCTGTGCTGAAAGATTAATTCAATTGATTGATGAGATGCTAGCTTGAAACAAGCATCAAATGCCAATCCCTCTACATGCGGAAGAAAATTTCAATCCCCTTGCCAAGATTGTGTGTAATTTCAAGCATGTGACCAGACATGATTTGAACTGACGGATTTACAAATGAAACATTATATGCTGCTAACATAATCGACAAAAAGGAAAAATCACAACGCGTCTAAGAAAATGACATGCATATTGGGGGACAATTTCAATGCAACTGAAAGACATTAACAAACAAGTCATATAAAATACAAATATACGTGTGACTGGAAAGGAAAATGAAGAGAACCAGTACCTGAATTTTGGGAGGATGCAAAAGGAGATGACATCGCATATCTGAGATTAAATTGGTTCTTTTTTTTCTTCTGTCTATGGGTAAACCACACTGCCAGAACCACAAGAGAGAGAGCCAAAATACCAACAAGACTACCCACCGCTGCTACGCTTCCAGCTCTTCGACCTTGAGAATTCCCTGATGTTGCAACTGCGGTTATATCTGGGCTAGTGTTAGTGTGTCCTGCTGTCGGTTTCTCTGAGGGGAAAGGAGGTTGTGTGTTCCCAATGATCGATGAGTTGTCTGGGGGAGGAGGCAACTGTGTGGAAGAGGGAGGAGGGCTAGTAGATTTAGGCAGCGGAGGAGCACTGGTTGGAGGGGGTGGAGGAGAATGTTGTGGATGAGATTTCTTTGGTGAGTGCGCAACCGATGGAGGTGGAGGAGAACTGGTAGAAGGTGAAGGAGGAGAAGCTGAAACAACTGGTGGAGGAGGTGGTGCCACGGGAGGGGCAAAGGATTCTTGGGGAGGAGGACCTCCTGATGGTGGCGGAGGGGATGAAACTTGTGGTGGCGGTGGTGGCGGTGAATTAGCAGAGGGAGGCGGGGCAGTGGGAGTGGGTGGTGGTGGTGGTGGTGACATCACGGGAGCCGGAGGGGACAATACTGGGGGCAATGGTAGTGGCAAAGAAGGCGTTAAAGGTGGTGGTGGTGACATTTCAAGTGAAGGTGCTGGAGGAGAGGCGGAAGGACCAGGTGGTGATGGAGAAGATTGAGGAGGTGGGGATGTGGAGTTGGATGGAGGGGATGGAGAAGGAGGAGGTGCATTGGTTGTCTGATTCGGATTTGATCCCTGAGATGTAGAATTAGTAGGGGAAGATGATGGAAGTGGAATTATAGAAGATTCTGGCGATGGCAAATTCGAAGCCATCGTCTTCCAAGATTTCCACTTAAGGTGTTACTACTTCAAGAATTTCAGTTTTTAGAACATCCCCATTGAAATGCAGCAAATTTCAATCCTAAAATTCCACTCTTTACAATTCAAGCTAAAAGAAAAACCTTCAACCAGCATAAGTTTACAATAGCCACCCCAAAAATAAACCAACACTGTTAAATCCGACTCACTGAAAACCTAAATCCTGCAGATATCAAGAAACATGGCAAAGATTTCAACTTTACGCAGAAATCAATCGACTAATCCGAACCCAAATGAGGATTATCAAAAGATAACAAAATCCAGATCAAGAACTTCAAGAAGTTGACGAATCTTTAAATCAGCAACCTACTAATCTTACTCCAGAACAGAGATTCAACAGTTAACTCGAAAGCCCAAATCTTTACAAGCAAATGCAATGCCATTGAATCAGCGGCTGATGAAGATGGATTTTACAGTAATACTCAAACTGAAGGGAAAAAAGTCTCACCTTTCAACAACAGATTGAAATGTTGGGAATCCAACGCAATGTGCAGATAAACGTGTGGGCTACTTTTCGCTAGTCTTCATTACTTTTTTCACAAAAACAAAATTGGGGAGAGAGAGATGTTACAAATCCAGACAACATGCGAATGAGTAGTTAGTACTTCAATTCTTGGCTGTTTCTTGTTTTAAAATGAAGACCAGAAGAAAAAAAATTAATATATTACTGAAATTTAGACACATATTACATATATTATATATTACTGTAATTTACTATTATTTAAATTGAGGAGTTTAATTAATTGGTGTGCTTTTTTATAAATAAAAATTAACAAAAACTCTTATGATACGATCTCAATGATCATTTTTTTGAGACATGTTTTTTATATGGGTTATTCATTAAAAAGTATTATATTTTATATTAAAAGTATTACCTATTATTATAAATATGGGTAGAGTTGACCCATCTTACGGATGAAACCATATCACATAAGTGTTATTCAAAAAAATTAACCGTTCTCGAATTATAAATACATTTTATTTTTATTTAATAAAAAATAATTAAAAAGAACTATTTTTTAATAAATATGTATATATTTGAGACTATCAGTATCATATCCCACTAAATCATAATTTTGTCTTTATCTATATTTTTTATTTTAAAATTATCATATCACCACGAAAGAGGACATTATTCTTAAAAACATTTTAAAATTTTTAATTTTAATATAATTTATACTTTTTTCACAGTAGTTATATTTAAAATCAAAGAGTTTAATATAAATATATAATTTATACTTTTTGGGCGTGAAATCCGAGAATGTGGATGTGAAGTGATCTGGGATAGTTTAACCCAGGGGACAACTTTGTCAAGAAGCAAAGTCAAAGCAAGATTATGAAAGGCCATGTTCCTTCTGGAATTTCATTGATCGATTTTTTTAATCAATATAGAAATAAATATTCATGTCTATTTTATTAATGTAATAAATCAAGGGTAAATGATTTAAAAATCTCTAACAATCCTTCAAATTTTATTTTAACTCACTAATCACAATTTTCTTTATTTCAACTCCCTAATGATCCTCATTTTTGAATTAAATATTATTTAGCAACTAATCCTTTGTACATGTCATTGTTAACCTATCGAACCAGTCTTGACCATGCAAGACTATCAGTTACGCAAGGTTTCCATCCGATATACTCCGAATTAGGGTCCAACATGCTTCCGTGAGATGAAATAAATTTAAATACCTCTTTGACCAAAATATCGTCGGGTCATACCTGCCGAGTTTTACGAAGTGCCCCTCACACTCCAACCACGCAATCGCAACAGATGGTTTCTGCACAAGCTCCTTCAATGACACCCAGCACAGTCTTAATTCGTTTTCTACCTTAAGAAGTATGGTATATAAATTTAATTATAAAATATGAGCATAAAAGAACAAGAGGCTTTAAAGAAATTATTCAGACATGATATTATTACATAAATCAACTCCTTTGAAGAGGAGAAGAAAACTTGTTTAGCTACTCATAGTAGCCTTGTTCTTGTAATACATAAAGAAAACTTAATACAATAGAGAGAGAAATATTACAACAATTTATTTGTAAGAAAACTAAATGGGATGATCGATATCTTCAGCTTCCTTGAACGCTTGTATTTATAGCTGAGGTTCCACTCGTTTCATCGAGAAACTTCAGGGAATCTTACAGCTATCTTCTATTTCTTTATGTCATTATTGATGTCATCTTTTACTAGTGGAGGAGGCAGCTGTCTTGTATTTTTTATGTCATTATTGATGGCATCTTTTACTAGTGGAGGAATCACATGTCTGCCACTTTCTTTTGGCTTTATTCTCCTCACATGCCTGTTTTATTGTTGTCGGGGCATCTTTTGCTTTTGAAGTAGGCCCCTGTGAAAACGCATCTTTGGTGGTCCTTGTCCACCTTTGCTTGTCTCGAAAAAATCTTTTCGATCCGTTTGGGGTCTGAAGTTTTTTTCCGAATTCTGGCTCCTTCTGGTTGGGACACTCTGGGCAGATGTTCTCTGACCATCTTCCGATATGAGCCATGTTACAAAATTTTCGGCGAGTCTTTTTACTCCCCGGCAGCTTGTTGTTCCATAAAAAGTTTCTATTCTTTTCGAAGAGTTCTTTCGCAAAAGCCATAGTTTTTCCTGTCATTGTGTTTAACAGGAATGATCCGTTCACAGAATTCTGATAAAATTTGAACGAAAACTTGACCTTGTCCATCTCGGTGAGACAAATCCAAATACCTCATGCCCTTCTAGTTGAGATTTCATTTTCTCCAAAAGTGGACACTAATGGTATTTCCTCAGGAATAGGGTCCTTAATGAATCTTTGATTATTCATGTCAGGTCTCCTTAGCTTGATGAAATGAAAGGGTTCGTGTGATCCTTTCCCTGTTGGTTCTGGAGCTGCACTAAAGAAATATAATTCAAGCACATCTCCTCTGGACAAATGGTCGTTATTTGACCATGTTTCTTGGACTGCTTCCTGAATCCATTTGGGTAACTGTGATATCTTCGGGAAGCTTGGTGACGTTGTATAAACTGAGACCAAGACTCCAAATTCATACCAAATCTTTACATCCTTAGGATTGACATTGTTTTTTAGCCATACCCTTGGATATATCCCTGCAACATCAACCCTGCAAGTGTTAGGGTTAATTTCACTTCTTGTACTTAATTTCTCCCACCTCTGTTGATAAACCTGAAATGGAGAAATAATAGTTGGATTAGTATCGATCTTAGATTTTCCCTTGTCAGTGTTGGGCCTAAGATTGATCTTTTTCTCTTTTACCCCAGAGGCGGAGGGTTGACTTGATGAGGAATCCTCATCAATTGTTGCTTCATCTAGATCATCAAAAGCTGATGATAGATTATCACTTGTTTCTTGAGTTTTAGCTTCCTCAACATCTTGTTTTCCAACCGTTGGTTGTATTTCTTGTTTTTGTAAAACCAATGGTTTTAGCATATCTTGTTTATGAAAAACCAATGGTTTCTCTATGGCCTTCACAATTGGCCCTTGAATAGCAGCTCATAGTTATGTTTGAGCTTGCATACATCCTGTAATTCGATTAGATACTTTTATCCGATCAGCTTGTTGTAACCTGCCGGCCATTTTAGCATTAATGGCTAACTGGTTGAACTCGGTTTGAAGCAACCCAAGGTGTTCCCTGAGATGCCTCTGCATTTTCATGATGGAATCCATGTCACTGTCTTCCATCTCTTGTTAAGAAATCTGCAAGAATATTTTCATGAGATTTAATAATAACAATATCAAAAATATAATTTTGACATAATGCTTGACATCTTAATAACCTAGCTTTCTCAGGTTTAGATTCAATCTTATTTTTTAAGAAAACTTTTACTTGGGTGTTATCAACCTTTAGCGTGAATTTTTTAGCAAGTAAAAATAATGGCCATTTTTCGAAAGCCCTTTTAACTGCATAAAATTCCTTTTCGTTGATATATCATCTGATGGCCTCTTATTCTGAAAAAAGACCGCTACAGTATCTGCATGGTATTTCTCCATCCGGAGTGATCTTGGTAAGGACTGCTGCCCACCAATCGTCACTAGCATCCGTAAATAAAACCAGATCATCTTCATCTTTGGGTATAGCCATTTTTGGGAGATTCTTACATATCTCCTTTAATTGGTTTACCCATTGAGTATGGTCTTCGGTCCATATAAACCTAGCATCTTTTATTAACAAAGGACTGAACACCTTTCTGTACATTGCTAGGTTGTTAATGAACATCCCTGCGAAATTAACTACTCCAAGAAAACTCTGGAGTTGTTTTATGTTTTTGAGTTTATCTGGAAAATTATTTACCTTTTTCACAATATGGGGTTGTAGAATTATTCCAGTTTCATCAATCTCAATACCAAGGAATTCAATTTTCATTGTTGCTATGACTACTTTCTTTTCAGATAAGACCAGTCCTTCTTGTTTACAAATTTTAGAGAAAATCTCTAAGTGTTTAACGTGTTCGTCTATATTTTTTGATGCTATAAGAATATCATCAATATAAACAAACATAAAGTTGAAATAATCTTTAAAAAGGTTATCCATCTTTCTTTGAAATATCTGGGGTGCATTAGCCAATTCCATAGGCATAACTTCCCAAATATAGTGTTCTTGTGGAGTAAAGAAGGCTGTGAATTTCTTACTGCCTTCTTCCATTCGAATCTGGTAAAATCCAGACTTACAATCAAATTTTGAGAACACTCTAGCATTTCGTACACAACTAATTAGGTGTTCTCTACTCGGTATGAAGTATCCATTAAACTTCAGGATTTTATTAATACCTTGGTAGTTAATAACTAACCTGGGTTTTTCTCTTTTTATTTCACCATGATTTCTGACCAGAAATCCTGGGCTGCTATATGGTGAAACTCCTTCTTTGATTAGACCAAGGTCCAAATGTTCCTTGATAATTATTCTCATATCCCTTTGATCTGTTATGTTTATCGGAATAGGCTTATATCTGACGAATTCATACTTTTTGCCTTCCTTTAGAGTAAGACTGGCTTTGAGTTGATTTCTATCCCACCATGCCAAAGGATGCTCGTTGTAACTTTCTTTGAGCCTCTTTTTGACATCTTCAAGGGATACCTTATTTTCTAACTCTATATCTCTGTGATTTAGAGTCACCTTGAGAAGCTCCATATCCTCTGTTTGGAGTTCTTGTTCTGTTGTTATTTTCAACATGGTTTCTCCAAACCTTCTTGGATCTTTCATCTTTGGGTGAAAAAGTTGTCCTTTATCACCACGGTGGCTGCGAAATATTATCGGCAATTGTCGATAAAAAGCAACTTTGAGTCTTTGAACGATAATTTTATGATCACAAATTGTAGTGAACATAAGTCTTCTTGACTCATTGTGTGACGCCCGGGGCTGAAGAGGCAGGGAGTGATCGCCGGTGCCAAGAGGTTGCACGGACAATGAGCGGCTCCTGGTAGGCTTCTAGGCGGAGGGAGACATGAATGAACCGATCCCGTGCCGGAATGAGAGGGATTCTGAGACTGTGTAGGTATGGCACTACATAGTTGAGGAGGGCTTAAAAGATTTCATATGTACTATTCATATCAAGAAGGTGCATCTTCTTTTCGGAAGCTCATCACATAAGAACTCCAAAGTTAAGCGTGCTTGACTTGGGGCAATTATAGGATGGGTGACCCCCTGGGACCCATACCTACACAGTCTCAGAATCTCCTCTCATTCCAGTACGGGATCGGTTCATTCATGTCTCCCTCCGCCTAGAAGCCTACCAGGAGCCGCTCATTGTCCGTGCAACCTCTTGGCACCGGCGATCACTCCCTGCCTCTTCAGCCCCGGGCGTCACACATTGTCTTGTGTGTACTTCTTAAACATTTGTAAGAAGTTATTTTCTAACAGGATATCAGCTCCTATATCATGGAAATAGATTGATAGTGTCTTTACCTTGTATCAAGGTGTTTGACCTGCTCCTCCCATGAGGATTTCTGCTTGTTTTATTCCTTTGCAAAGAATTAAAATTCTTCTAGAGAAATCCCGTCCAGCAATTTTTGGCAATTATTCTTCACATTCTTCAAGGAAGACTCCTCTTTTTGCTGTACAAATTCCTGCTCCCGAGTCAATATAAGCTGCAAAGTTTTCAGCCTTATATTGTTCATACAACATTCCTATTGGAATGTATATGGAGAAAGGACTTGTTGTCATTTTTTAAAGGGATTACTAAATGACCCTGCCATTTTTAACAGACTGTGTTGCAACTCAGTAATTCGATTAAGACTTTTCACCTTTAGTTTTCCTAAGGCTTCAGAAGGTAGAGTATGGTTACTTCTTTCTACTTCTTCGATGCGTCCTAGTAAATCATGTTCATGACTTACTAATTTCAATAGTTGCTTCTTCTTCTGTTTGTAAACAGAGTTTTCGAATCTGTTTAAGGGATTGTCCCTTATCCAATTCTCTTGGTTTTCCATCTCGTAGAATTTTTATTGAATCCTCCAAGTCTTCTCTTTTTACATAAACTCTATTCCTTTTTCAAGGCGTTTCCATGGTTTATGGTCCTCCAGAAATTCTAGGCCAAGAATGAGCTGATCCATTTATTTTCCTGGAATTCCACATATTTGAACTTCCAATTCTCCAATATTTATCACTCCTTGGTAAGTTCCTTTTTCTTGTTGTTCCAAATAGTAAATCGAGTTACAAGGGAACTGATTCCGATGACTTGTAATTTCGAATACTATTTTCACTTCTTTCCATCCTTCTGGAGATCTAAGTTTTCCTATTATAGAAAACTTCTTTTCTTCTGGTGGAATTTCTTAAATAGGAGATTTTTCCCATCTCCTACTTGTCATTCGATCTCCTTGGAAAGATAACCTTCGGGGTTCTATTTTAAGGTCTCTGTATAGAACAGGTCTGTTTTGAATTTGAATGTCTGTTTCCTGAATTAAAGGAAACTCGATTCTTTCCGGATATATTGCGTGAACAAATTTCCCAAATATCTCTGGAATTTCAATGAACTCATTTTTAATAAATAATTCAGAATGGTGAGTATTAGAAAGAGCATATGAAATTTGATATGTAATAGAATATGACATATTACCTTCCTTCATTAGTCTTTTTTCCTTGAAGTTTTGATGCAACGTCAAGGCTCGACTAAAATCTCTATCAGCTAAATTGTAGGCTATTCTAGGATAAATAACTCCCACAATTTTTTCTGCACACAAATTTCCTGAGATAGTTCATAGAACCGCATCTTGTATATTCCCCATTCTTTTATCGTATACTACGATATCTATGGGTGAATCTATTCCTTCTTTAAAATTAGCTTTGATCATAATCTGGATTGCTCCAATATGAATTCAAGACATTGTCTTTGCTACTTCTGCTTTTAATTTCTGTAATTCCTCTCGAATTTCTTCAAAGGGAATCAACTGCATCTCAATTTGATTACTGGTTAATTCCATAGGAATCGCCATTTCCCTTCAGGATACCTTATACATCAAATTATGTCTTCTTTGTCTTAGCCCTAGGTTTCCTAAAACTTTTTCAACTTGTCATGCCGAAAATCCTTGATACTTCTGTAGTGTTGGATTTTCTCTCATAATCCTTTGAACCATATTATGAGATATCGTGGTTTGACTAAAGAACCCAGCCAAACTTTCATGTGTTTCATGTCGAAACACCTCCTCTTTACTTTGATTCTGATTCTGATTCATCCTCAGAAACTTCTTGACTAAATAATATCTCTTCTTCGTATATGCTTTCATCTGAGGGGATATCCTCAAATTGATATACTTGGACTAGATCTTGAAAAAAAATCGTATCATCCATATCTGGTGTTGCTTCAATGAGTTTGACTCCTTTTTTCTCGTTTTCTGGACAATTTGTAGATATATGTCCTTTTGCTCCACATGTCCAGCAGTTGCAATCCTTGAAACTTTCACTTGCCCTTGTATGAGTTCTTCTGAAAGTTCTTCTTGATGGTGTTCTTCCCCTGCTTTGTGAGGAGCCTGTTGCTGGGGACGTTCTTGTAGGCCCACTTCTTCTATCTGATCTATAGGATCTGGCTTTTTGTTTGGACCAAAATGTTCTTGGTTTCCAAGAACTCTTCATTCTTTTATTATAGGGATTATTTCTGAATTTCTTCCTTTTAAATCCCTGTGTTCTGTTTCCAATGATCGTTGAAAGATCATTTTCTCTACAACACAAAGGTGTACGCTTATCTATACCCCTTATTTTCTTGTAGTTCTTTTGTAATGCTGTCATATGGCACCATTCTGCCAATTTTCCTTTCAAAAAGGACGCGCGTCTTGCCAATGTATCAAGATTATCTGGGACGTATTCTTTAATCAGCATTTCTCTCCAAGGACTTGACATTTTTGCGAAAAATAGCTGAATAGCTACATTTTCCTCGACTCCCGAATTCCATCTGTATTTAGTAAATAACATAATGTATTCATCAACTAAACATATATCATGTAACTCGAGGCTATACAGAGCTTGAGTATATCTTCTCTTTTTCTCTGTATTTTGATTATTGAAATAGTCTACCCCTATGAATTGTGCTTTAAATAGGGTGGCCATTCTTTCTCCAATCTCGCTGAGGGATTCTCCTGCTAAGATTGATTCCTTCGTATCTGACATAGTCATCTCCCATGCGATCTTGACAGATCTCATTAGACTCATTTCTAGAAGTTTAATGAATCCTTCTTTATTGAGATCTAATGTCTCTGCTGCAATTCTCATAGCTGACGTCCAATCATCTATAAGATCTTCTCTATTTTTGAAGTTCAAAACATCAAGGTTCAACATAACCCCATAAGGATGTATCGGGTCTAAAACAGTTTTTCCATAAGGAGTTTGATGTAGTGGTATTTTACTCCTTCTTGATCTGGTTCCTGCTGGATGTGAATTTTCTCCCACATGGAACTCACTATATGATTCTTCTGTTTTTACCACATATCTTGGGGGATTTCCCATGGGTTGTTCACCCTTAGGGGAATTCATTTTTAGATCTACAACTTTGAGATTCGCAAAAGAATCCGCAAGATCTTGTAGATCCTCGAGATTTAATCTTTCTAAAGTAGTCATCAGATAGTGTTTTTCTCTGATACTGCTTTTATAAGATTAATCGTCATTTCATCATTAGTTAAAGGTTTTTGAACCATTTTGGTTTTACCTTTCTGATGTAACAAAGGTTCGATACCAAACGAGAGTGGTAACCTTCCTCATGTATTTCCTTTTCTAGAACCAGAAGTATGTTCTAGGTTTAGGATTTTATTTTGAAGATCCTTTAGAGTTCCAAGAATTTCTTCTTGTTTCTTAAAGATTTCTTCAATTTGCCGAGGTATTTCATACAACTGATTGTTGTAATATTGTACCGTCTTTTGAATTTCTCTAAGATCTCCGGAGAGTTTAGAGGAATCTGGGGTAATCTCTAAAAATTTAGAGTTAGAAATCATTTTTCTTTATCTCTTCAAATTTGAGAGCATTAGTCGCAACCTGTTGTAAGTAATCTATTGTGAATAGATTAACTTGTTTATAGGATTTCGTATGAATAAAATCCTCTTAGTTCAAACCTTCGTTTGAAGTCATCTTTTTGTAAAATTTTCTCCTCAACAAAGAAAAGCATGAATTAACGAATAATATTATGTCTGAATAATTAATCTAAAGCTTTGATACCATTTTTTTGCATAATTCTTTAATAATTCTTTATGCTGCAAATGAGCACAAAATCTCCAGATTCAAGCATAAAATCTTTACAAGTTAAGCATAGAACCTATAGATTTCAAGCATATATTAGCATAAATCCATCACAAGAATTAAATATTAAAATATTCAAGTTTGGTGGTCCTAGGGAGTTATAGTAAAAAATCTTTTGCCTATGGAGTTATAATAAAGTTAGAAAGAGTATTAGGGATTTTAGGACAATTCACTCATAAATCAATTCAATTAATTAACGCTTTTTAATTTATTAAAGTAATTGCGAGATAAAAGTGGTATACAGCGAAAATTGAAAATATAAATATGTATATTTTGCATTTTGGGACTTAAGAAATGCTGAGCAAACAAGATAATATCCTCGTAAAATTCTAACAAATGAATAATTGTCGAATATAACGTATGGAACGTGCCTTACTTTATATTAATTTTAATATATGTTATTCATTTTAGATGCACATGCACACATCCATGCACAGTTAATTAATGTTCTGTGCATTTAAATAAGAATATGAAAAAGATTTAAATAAACATTCGAAGTTGCACATAACAGTTAAAAATTTAATTTGGCAAAGAAATTATAATTGATTATATTTGTAGCAGAAGCAAATGCTGTCGTCGTTCTCTCTAACAAAAGACTTCATTCCAAGGTTGAACTAAATGATCCAATATAAAAGAACAAACTGTCTGTTGAGACATAATCAAATAAAATAATAATAACAATAAAAGATAATTCAGTCTTTTATTAGCACAAAGAACTCGAACACATCAAATTCATATATAGCAAGTGAAATGGTACATATCAAGAAAACAAGTACATAAGAAGCTTCAAATAAATATGGTACACAATGGGAACACATGTTTTCTAAGCCAGATTTTCACTCCAAAGAAATGAGCAATTCAATGACAATAGTGCCGAAACCAACAAAATTTCCATTCCTTTTCAAATCCCTCTTCTTCATGCTCCCTACTATGAATCCACCATAAAAGATTCGTCAATGAGTTCCCATCATCATAACCATTTAAAGTTCTAATATTGTCTAACGCGGGTTTTTTGTCGTAGATTCCTTGAAGTGCATACAAGAATCCCTTCCAACCTTCTCCGACCCCTTCCCTTGCAAGTGCTGGAAAGGTCCATGACACAAGCTCTTTTACGAAACGTATATCTGAGAATAAAGCTTCACTGATTGGCAGTATAGGCAGAAGTTGAATGCCGAGCCGACACTCCTTCCATTCGGCTGGAGCAAACCAAAGGCCACTATCCCTTTTGGTAGACCATAGAACACCAACTACCCTGTTGTCTCTCACAAATTCTTTCGGATACAAATTGCTCTCCTCTCTCACATGCCACCAAGTCTGCGCTGCCTGTATTTCGAGAGCTGATATAGTGGATCCAACAGAAATAAGGTGGCTATCTCCATATGCTAATCCCATTAGAGCAGCTGAATAATATGCATTCACCGCCTCACTTGTGCTTTCTTGGTTACGACCATCAGCAAATTCGGTTAAACCTCCAGCCCAAGAATGCAATTTCCACATGTCGAAACACCTCAAACGGGTATAATTCGAGTTTGCTCGCCTGCTTAAGTTCATAAAATCAGCCATGAGTGAATAAGCTTGGGGCCTGTACTTCCTCCCCCAGGCAGCATCAATTTTGGCAAGCACAGCAATTCCATACACAAAATACCCGAGGTGATAGTGATGATCATTATAAGTTCCAAATCCAAAATCAGCCCCCGGATCCGTTGATCCTTGTTTGGTCACTAATCCACCCCATTTTGCATCATACAAGAAACCATTAGCACCAAATGTCCCATCCAACCAGGGTTCAATCGTATCCTTTAAGAACTTCCTAACAGCCGGAATCACATCAAGATAACATATTTCTTCAGCAATCAGTGCTAATCTTGCACCTCTAGCAATCAATTTCCCATAAAAGTAAGATGAGGAAGTTGCTATAGTACCCGAGTTCAATGCATCGACATCTTTAACCAGAGCTTCAATTATTTCAGGGTATGATTCTTCCTCAATCCCCTTAAAAGAATGCCAAGTTACAGACACAGGATCGCTTTTCAATACCCAAGAATCCCCAGCAACACCAACAAGATCGCCATCAATACTAGCATACTTGAAATCCTCTAAAATGGTAACCGAGCAATCGGCACCCGATAGAAGAGGAAGATGGAGAGGATGCGCAAGCATCAATAAATCCCCCCAACCTCTCTTTTCCCATCTATATTCTAAACAAAATGGCTTGGTGAAAACTGCTTCACCGCTCACAGGATAACAAGAACTGAATCGATCAAGAATTGCTTCAAATCTTAGGTTCGAATCAGGCAACAAAGCGATCCTAATCACACCCGAAAACATGCTCGAGGTAATCCTATTTAAGTCATGGCTTAAACTTATTGGCGAAGACGAATACAAAAGCCAATTCTGATTGTTATTCAGCTTAATGATGTATTTTGTACAGGAACTATTGGGAGACAATTCAAGAATGGCATGAATGGTAGAAATCGAAACTGCGGCACGACTCATCACATTACATGTCAAAAAGGGACTCCCCCTAACAAGATAGAACCTGATATTGCTGGAGGGGAAGTCCAAGGTGACGCTGAGGTCATCAAAGGCAGACACGACGTGGGTTGAACTTGGATTGGGGTTATTCAACGTGGATATGATGAGATCATCAATGAAAGCCTCGTAAATGAATGCAGGATTGTCGGAGAGAGATGGGAAACAAATGGAAAGAGAAGATTGCGATGATTTGACCATATAAGGGTGAATGTATTCGGGCTGATCGCCATTTTTTAGGACGAAATTCTGGAAAAAAGAGTTAGTGGGTAACGGGGTGGAGAGGAGGTGTGAGGCGAAGAACGGGGAGGGATCAGGGAGTACCGAGGAATGGGTTTTAGGGAAGAGAAATGGGTGATTGCGTGATGTTCCTTGGGCGGCCCGCGGCGGCGACATGGTGGGGGAAGAAGGCTGCGAAGGAGAGGCGGCGGGCGGGGAATTTGGTTTGTTTCCACGCTTTTTCTTGAATGGCTTGGTGACAATGGTTTTGACTTTTCGTCTAATTTTCTTCAGCATGGTTTTATATTTTATAAATTTGCAAATTTAAAAATAACAATAAATAAAAACTAATTTTTCCAACTTATTTCGTAATTTTAAATTTCTAATTATCCAACGCTTGACTTATTAGATTGAACTAATAAATGAAGAAAAATCAAATCTACTTGTAACTTTTTTTCGAAAAAAATAAACTTTATTTTTCAAAACATATTTGGTAAATAGTTTTCAAAGATATATAAATAGATGGTCGCTTTATTTGGAGAACATTATCTCGATGCTTACCAACAAAGACAGCTCTGAGAGGTAGAAGGATTGATGTTCAAGAATGGTGTCCCTTCTGTAATCATGATCCCGAATCTGATATCCATGTGCTTGTCCGATGTTCTTTTGCCCGCAATGTTTGGTGCCTCACGTCTATTGGGAGCTTGGTTAATGCAGCAACTTCTTTCAGAGACAGGTGGACCTTTTTATCTACAAATCATTCTTTTTCTGACATTGAAAGTGCAGCCATGATTTTGTGGAACATTTGGAATGCAAGGAATGATGTGGTCTGGAACGGGTTTTCAAAATCTCCAACACTAGTCTATCAATCTGCTGTTGAAGTCCATCATCAATGGTTGCTAGCTAATCAAAGTATTGGTTCCTCATCATCTGCTTCTCTTCGGCAACCCAATTCTTCTTGGACTAAGCCTCCTATCAATTTTGTAAAATGCAACGTAGATGCTGCTGTCTTCAAGGACCCTCCTCGTATGGGTTATGGGTGTATCATTCATGATTCTTCTGGAGTTGTCATCAAAGCTATTTGTGGTTGTTTTCCTGGAATTTTCACATCGATCATGGCTGAAGCTATGAGTGTTCGTGAGGCTCTCAGTTGGTTGAAAGAGCTAAATATTTCCAATGTAATCGTCGAATCGGATGCGCTCTTAGTCGTTAATGCTTTCCATTCTTCGGCGATAGATGTTTCTGGCGTGGGTTTATTAATGGAAGATTGTAGGTTCCTTGCGTCGGAACTACTCTCTTGTTCGTTATCTTTTGTTTATAGGTCAGCGAATCAGGCGGCTCATAGGCTAGCAAGGTCGGCCAGATCTTTGTCTGACAGTGTAAGACAGGTTCTTAACTTGTCTTCTGATGTATTTGTTCCTCTTTGATTGAATGGATCTTTTGCCTTCGAAAAAAAAAAAATAGATGGTCGATTCTACTTACAATTATTTGGCGATCGGCAATTTGCACGGAAAGATGAACACGAAATACTTTCACAATTTGAAGCCAAGTGTGGGAATGCAAATGGTAAGTTGATGATGCTAAGCAAATAAATGTTATCTTGGAAGCCAAATGGGTTTTAACCAAGTAAAGAAAAGAAAGTGAAAGTGGTATAATTATTGGAGTTGTTGGGTTGCTCAAGTTACATGGGTTCCTTAAGAATATAAGTCACGTTAGGTATCTACTAGAATATGGGGGTTAAGTCAAGAAAATGACATGTATAGGAATTGGATTATTATGAACCACGTCTCATAATATATAATATATAATTTTGATCCCTGCACCCTAAGGTGCAGGAAAATTGTGTGCGAGGTTTTAGTGGTGCAAAAAAAAAAAAACTACTAAAACCCACTACCGGGTTTTAGTGGTCGCACACAGTTTTCCTGCACCCTTGGGTGTAGGGGATCGGAACTATATATATATATATATATATATATATATATATATATATATATATATATATAAAATTTTGATATCATGCACACTACTGTGCAGGAATATATGTGCACTGCGTGATGTTCGCACGAACATCTGAAATATGCATGATATATATATTTTATTGTGTATTGAAATTCTTGCAATATATTTTCAGATGCATGAAATATTATCTTGAAATATATATATTTCAAAAATTAATTATATCTTGACGTATTGAATATGTGTTGTATTAAGACTAGAGTTCCTTTGAAATTTATAAGGAGAAAAAAACCCGACGTATATCTTGTGAAATAGTTTTACAGATTTTTATCCATGAGAATGTCGATAATAATTCATATCTACAATTAAATGTAATATTTTAGGCGTAAATAATAATATTTTTTTAATAGATCGGATCGAGATTCGTATCACAAAATTGACTCATGAAACCATGTCATAAGAATGTTTAATTTGTATATATATATTTCACCCAACTATATCCATTTTTAAGGAAACTATATCACAAATTAAAATTAATTTACATATATACTAGCTAGTATACTACATGATTTGGTGCAATCGATAAGATTCAACATTCTTGTATCATTTTACATTTGCCTCAAATTTAACAATAATATGAGTTAAAAAAAATATTTATGTTATCCTTGTTTTTCATTTTTCAATTCATCGATCATCCATCTGAATCCACAACATAGACTATATAGTCACTCCCATTTGCATTGAATTCTATTAGTATCCCTAAAACAAAAATTAATCAACAAACTCCCATCCATTCTCCTCAATACAAAACTCTCCACAAACACATAACAACCAAACCTCTTCCATTCTCTCCCACTTTCAATCTCCTTCCTCCCATGAACCCTAATTTCCTTTTCCCCATTATTATCATCAAACCACCCCCTCCTCTCTTGTAAATCCCTCAACTTCTCATACACACCCAAACTCAATCCCACACCACCCCTCATCCCACTCCTCTCCCCTACTCTAAACCACTGAAAACCCTCAAAATCTCGCCTACGGTCGCCATCCTTCTCGGCTTCCATACCTCGTACCAAACATACCGACCTCTTCACTCTCACGTCCATAGCCACAACGTTGTTGTCTCGGTCCAGCCGGTTCGACCCGTTCTCGCACGAATATATCTCCTCCCACCACTGCTTCAACCTCCATTCATATGTCAAGCTTTTCCTCATCTGATCACCAATGCTACTGATGATCATATTGTCGTTCCCTGCATCTTCTCTCACGAAAGCAAATGGGACGGTTGGAGTCGAACGTTTCGAGTGTAGTGGGAAGTTGAGTCCAGGGAGGTTCGATGAGGTGAAGCTATGGATATGATCTCCAGTTTCTTGAAGATGGAGTTTGAATGAGTGGGATACATGAACTTCCCACCCTTTTCTTCTCAGGAATTCCGGTGGATAGCCGTCCCATTCGATCGATCGGGCGAAGAAACCGCCACCGTGATAAGGATGAATCTCGAATTG
Organism: Henckelia pumila; assembly: GCF_033568475.1. Classification (NCBI taxonomy): domain Eukaryota; kingdom Viridiplantae; phylum Streptophyta; class Magnoliopsida; order Lamiales; family Gesneriaceae; genus Henckelia; species Henckelia pumila. The sequence continues at coordinate 49,511,108 of NC_133122.1, read as the reverse complement.
TTGGTACCTGTTTCTGTAATCAAAATGTTGTGTTTTCGAATCCGTACTTCCAAGATTGTTAAAGCAGCACATTGTCTCTTCTCCTTCTCTAGAACATGTGTATGCTTGTCTGCAGAATTGTTATGAAAGAAACTATATAATATATTGATCAAAGTGATAACATATAGTATAACATGTAAACAGAGTTTCGATGACATGAGCAACCACCATGAGCAACTGACGTGACACCTTGTAATCCAATGAGTGATTGACACGTGATCAGCTGTTGCTCACGTAGTGACCATGGTGGTTGTCATGTGATCGAAACTCTATCATTATAAATCCATATATATATATATATATCTATATATATTATAAATATGTGATGAGTTTATACACACGTACCCTTTGCGCCTTCCCTTGACCTTAAACACGTAGTATCGATTCGACGAAAGAGGGCGATCAAGAACAGGCACAAACCAGACTTTTGTGACACTTGATTCCTCGTGTGACGATGAGTGAACCACCTGCAGCATCCTGTCTTGGGGAAATGGCAGTGTTTTGATCTTGTCGTTCTTGCATATCCCGAAACAGGAGAAATCCATTGTGTCCGATTCTTGGTCGTCAGAGATTATCAGGTTGCCGGAGTATGGAGCATCTGAAGGTGGCTGCGCTGTGACGGCGCCGGGGTATTTGCGGTACAGCGAACGTGGTTTTGCTGCATACATTTCTTTGTACATAGAAGGTGTACGTCAAGGTGCAGTTTGCTGCATACATTTCTTTATAACACCATAATGGCTAATTAATCATCAAATTAATAATTCATTACCAATAACGTTTAGGGAAATTAAAATAAAATAACATAGAGAAAGTCATAAATTATGTAAAATCTACAATACAATGACATAGCAAAAAATACAGTTGCCTTTACTTTTTCTTTCTTTGCATTTTGTTTATATGCGCATTTAGGAAAGACAAGCTACTACAGTCACTTTGTTCAAAGTAAAAAAAAATTTCAGCCTAATATTTTACATTTAATGATTGTTCCAATCTACTAAAGGTGTCTTTAAGTCTTTATCTTGGTGCAAAAAAATTACACAATATGTGTTTCCAAAGAAAATGCGTGATTGAAACCTGAAAATTAATAATGTCTCAATTAAAAAAGATTTTAAAAAATAATAGTAAAAGGTTTTAATGATAACAGTTGTTAATTTGTTATCGTCAGAGTGCTTTTAACCTCTAAAAACAAGTGCTTATAATTATCTCTTAACAAATTTGTTATGAAAAAAAATCATAATCACTTATTTTTTGAGTTTTCAAACACTATACCTTAAAATAATATAACCGGGATAATCTGTCTAGTTTTGTAAGACGAACAGTTTTTTTCCGGAGATGAACAAGCCAGTATAAAATTTTAAGTTTTCAGTTATATTACAATTAATATTTAGCAAAGACAAAAGTTTGTATTATAATCAATATTGAAAAGTTACGTGATAAAAAGAAGCATTATTTCCAACAAAGTGAATGAAAAGAGGCCAATTTGGTCTATGACTTTTCTTTTTGAAGCAAAAGTATCACAAATAATTATTTTAAAAGGGTTGATCCCGAAGGGGACCCCATCCCACATAAGTCAGAGGACCATTGGCTCATGCGAAGTTAAATCGAGGGATGTGCACGAGTAGGCAAAGACCTGAGGGAGGAAACAACATGGTCCAATCCCCAGAACATACCCCAAATATTTCATTGAGAAATATACTCCAAACGAGGATCAAACCCGCAACGCTGGGAAATTTCTTCCCACGTCACCTCAGGCCTTACCAACTCGCCTATGCCCCTGTGGGCATCACAGATAATTATCTATCTATGTATTTGGTGAGTCTATGCTATACTTGAATAAATACACGTTTATATTCAAAACTATTATATCGGAACGATATATTTTATAAGTAGCTCACACCACACTTTGAAGGTTCAAAGCTTCATATTTCGCAATACTACTATCTACTCGTGTAACACATAGAAAAGCTTGAGTATATACACACACTTATTCATAAAATAAATTCCTGAGTCATAAGTTGTGTAAATTAATACTATTATTCCATGAATAATGATTTCATATATGCTTCACTTATTCATTCCAGTGGAGTCCTTGATAGCATCAACAGCTCCTTGTGCCTTGGCCTTCATCTGCTGCCCTGCCTGCATGAATACAAATCCAAAAAAGATTAATTTAATATAATAAAACATCAATTTGGGAAAAATACAAATAAATATAAAAGTTAGCTGCACAAAATCAATTTCTATCATTGTTATTTTATTTATTTTTTACTTTGTGATTCGATTCTCTTAATTGAAAATTCGAACCTCAGTAATTGATTCCTTTGCAGACTCTGCTTTATTGCTGATATTGTCAATCATCTGATTAGTCTTCTCCTGGAATGTATAGCAATGATTATAATAAACAATTAATTAATCATATTATATATATATATATATATTTTAAAAAAAACTAAACCAAGATAAAAAGAGATCTGGAACTCTATAGACTATTTTTCAAGATTTTATTTCAATATTTTATTCGAAAAAACGAAATATTTCAGAAAAATTGTCATGTCTACCCTTTTGTATCGTATGAAATTAATTTCAATTTTCATTTGTCAAAAAATATTTCAATTATCATGATTATTTCAATTATCATGTGCATTTGAACTGTGTGAAGGTTATTTTTTTAAAAAAATATGATGTTTTACACTTTTATTGAGCTCAGTCACAAATCTCCCTTCATATTATTTCTCAATTCTAACTTTCCGAGTTCAGCACTTCAGTCCATGTACAAGTGACCAAGATTTAATCTTTTTTTTCTACGATTCATTTCGATGCATATATAATGCAAGTATTCCTCGACTGGAATCAACCGTTGACAGATCCAATATCCATTGAAAAGGTTTTGACTTCAGCTGTTGTTGCTCTGAAGCCTATGTTTCACGCCTTTTATCAAACACAAGGAAGAGGTGCAAGAACGATTGAGGAATTCGATCGCCCAGCATAATCTCACGTGAAGTGACGAATCTTTCACAAATAAGTATCCGAAAGAACTTGTGCTATGATTGGAAATGTCTTAATGTACGCGAATTCTGAAAGCCCATTGGTGAAATCTGTGTGCGCGGTTGTGATTAAGGGACATTGGGACAGTCATTTGAAACCAAAGATTGGTTCTGTTGTGACTTCATCCACAATTAATCAAGCGTTGTTAGTTCTTTCTTCATATGGGTTATCAATTTCTTGGACATTTTTCAAATGGGTTGAGTCGATTCCACAATATAAGCATTCTTTGCAATCTTCTTGGACCATGATTTGCATTCTCACGAAGCAAAGACATTTCAAGGCTGCTCAAAATTTGCTCGAAAGGGCTGCTTGTAAAGATTTTCTGTCTTCACCGCCTGTTTTGAAAGCTCTTGTGAGTAATTATGACGATTCTGAAGTTAACGCTCATGTTTTGAGTTGGCTGGTGATATTTTATGCAAAAAATTCTAAGATGACTTCAGATGCAATTCAAGTTTTTGAGCACATGAGGGTTTGCGGGTATATACCTCATTTGCATGCTTGTACAGTGCTTTTGAATTCTTTGGTGAAGGAAAGATTAACTGATACTGCGTGGAAAACTTACAAGAAGATGATTAAATGTGGGGTTTTTCCCAATATACATGTTTATAATGTCTTGATTCACGCTTGTTGTAAGTCCGGTGATGTGGATAAGGCAGAGGAGTTATTGAGTGAAATGGAGGCAAAAAACATATTTCCTGATCTTTTCACTTATAACACGTTAATTTCATTGTATTGTAAAAAGTCTATGCATTATGAGGCTTTGTCTGTTCAAGATAGGATGGAAAGAGGAGGTGTGTCTCCTGATATTGTAACTTATAATTGTCTTATACATAGTTATTGTAGAGAAGGTAGAATGAGGGAGGCTTTGAGAATTTTTAAGGAAATGAAAGGTGCTACTCCCAACCAAGTGACGTATACTACTTTGATTGATGGGTTTTGCCGAGTCGATGATCTTGATGAAGCTCTACGCTTGCGTGGTGTAATGGAGGCCAAAGAGTTGTATGCAGGGGTAGTTACTTATAATGCCATCCTACGGAAATTATGTGAAGAGGGCCGGATACAGGATGGAAATAAGCTGCTAAATGAAATGAGTGACAGAAAAATTGTGCCTGACAATATCACATGCAACACATTGATTAATGCTTATTGCAAGATTGGAGATATGAGGTCTGCTTTGAAAGTTAAAAATAAGATGCTCGAGGCTGGACTACACCCAGATCATTTTACTTATAATGCATTGATTCATGGATTCTGTAAAACTCGAGAGCTTAACGGTGCTAAAGAGATGCTATTTTGTATGCTTGGCGCTGGAGTCTCACCAAATTATAACACATATGCATGGCTTGTGGATCTGTTTTGCGATCAAAATGATGATGAAGCAGTCTTTAGATTTCTCGACGAGTTAGTTCAAAGGGGTATCTGTGTTGACATCACTGTTTATCGGGCGATTATACGAAGATTGTGTAAGAAAGAAAAAGTTAATTGTGCAGCAAAGATACTTACTCTCATGCAAAGGAGGGGGATAATAGGAGATGCAGTTGTCTACACCAGTTTGGCCTATTCATACTTGAGTTCTGGGGATGTTGTTAGTGCTTCAACTTTGTTAGATGAGATGTACAAGAGACGTCTGATGATTACTCTTAAGATCTACAAAAGCATGAATGCTACATATTCTGATAGCAATACCTTAGATATTTTTTGGGATTATGTGGTTCAAAGGGGCTTGATTTCGAAATCCATTGACAATCAAATCCAGCAATTGAAGCTATCATTAAAAAGATAAGTTGATTATGTGAAGAATTCATCTTATTAAGCTCATCAAGAGTCTAAATTATGGTTAAAAGATTTGTTACTACGTCTTTGTTTGGCTAGCTTGCTACGATTCTCCTTTGAAATGTTTTATACAGCACACTGCACTTATAGTCATGCTTGTGCTCTGGCGCTCTGCAACGTATGCGCAAAGCTCGGTTTGTTTTGCAGTAATAATGGTGTGGAGATTTTCTTGCAATGTTCTTGAGCACGAATTGGTGATTGGTATTTCAAGCTGCTATTGATCTTGAGATGGTGAGCTGGTACTTTAAAGTCATCGTTTCTTTGTTTGAAAATGCCTTTACCAGTACATAACATATACCTGCGTCATATAAATTTGGTGTTATATCATTTTTTTCTTGGTGTGCTTGGGAAATGACCTTAAATAAAATGAAATTATAGTTTGCTATAAAATATAAATAACCAGGGGATGAAGAAAATGAACGGATTCTAAGGTGAAAAGGGGCGGATATTTTCTTGGATGATCTCATTTATAGAACCATTTGATCTAAATGGTAAACGTTGCACCAGAGCCGTCAGATTTCTCAGTGCCCTCTCAATCTTTTTGGATGAAGTTGGCACCAGATTTTTTCAACGCTGTCCCTATTTTGTTGCCATTGAATAGTTCTACCTCAAATATAGACCCAACAATACACATGGCGACCAGTGAATAGGCCTTCACAGCTATAAATGAAGCTCCCCTAATGCTCTGAATTCCCATCAAAAAATAATCTTTTACAGCGTATTTGCTTGAAATTAATTTCTTGTGTTTTCGTTACTCAAGAGTTCGATTAACAGAATATGGACAACGCAAGCTACAAAGCCGGCCAGGCCAAAGGGCAAGCACAGGTTTAAAATTTAACTTCACTGTTCTATGCACTCTCCTTTTCTTGATCATTCCTATTCACTGGATGCATGACACTCACAGATGGGCAATGGTCCGTAACGACACTTTTTTTAGAATCGGCTAAATTTTGATTCATGTGTTAATTTTTCCTTCTACTTTCTTTTCTTGTGTCGTTTATTGTAGGAGAAGGGTAACCAGATGATGGATAAGGCCGCAAATGCTGCACAATCTGCCAAAGAATCCATCCAAGAAGTAATCCTGATAAATATAAGTTTTAAATATATGATTCTTGAAATCGGGGTCTAGACAAAAAAGAGTGCAAAAAAAAATTTTCTGTTTCTGAGCATTTTGTGGAGTGGACACTGCATTAATTTATAGAACTATTATTAATGGACATTTAAAAAAAAACATGACATTTAATGGTCCAAATTCACCTGTGCTGAAATTTCCATGCCCGATTTTGGTTTTTTGGATGTGTTTTCAGGCAGGACAGCAGGTGCAGGCCAAGGCACAGGGTGCAGTCGATGCGGTGAAGGATGCAACTGGCATGAAAAAATGAATTTAGTCTTCGTTAAATTCTGTTTATTGATTTTGGTTTATTTGATTTTGGGGACCCATGTTTGATTTTACTTTGGAATCGAGAACACATTTGTGTTCGTTTTCGATTCTCTGAATAATGGTTTTGTGATCAAGCATCTATCCACTTTTTTTAATTTACATCCTTTCTTTAAGTTCATTAAAGTTATTACTTATTAGTGATTGCATATAAATTTTTATTAGTGGGATGATCATTTTATTTGTTATAGTAAGTTGTTGAGAAATATTTTAACTCCTCTTTGAATTTAAACTTATTAAAAAAAAATTGAAGAATGCGTATATAGTCAATAATACAACTCAAAAATAGTTAAATAAATAATCAATAAATCAATAAAATATCTAAGAAAAACCTTTGAGGTGAATGCAAGTGAAGATCAAACACAAATCCGGACATGGATGCTACTCAAATAGTTAAATTTGAGAGTAGCATATGAGTATTTGTGAAATTTCTTTCATAGAGTTCAATCAATAAAACCATAGATTAAAAGAATATGATCAAACAAAAGCTAAATTTGCTTTAAATCCCAAAATCCTAACTTAAATTTACATTCAGTCTCAATTAGAAAAATATAAAAATATATGTTTGTACTCTCTAATCCACAAAAAAATGTTTCTGCGCTCCTTTAGTTGAGATGTTTTTTTTCAAATGAAAATCAGTACAAAATATTGTAAATATGATACTAATGTAAAATATTTGAATACAAACAGTTTCAAATTTGATACTGTTGTATGATTTTTGAGTACCCAAATATGCATAGCAAATATTAATATTAATGACACATTTGTCTTTTCTCAAATGAAAATTAATACAAAACATTAAAAATACAGTACTACTTTATAATATTTGAGCACTGATTTAGTTTTATTAATAATATATAATATTTGAGTACCCAAACATGTTTTTTAATTATTGATATTATTAAAAAAATCAATTTTTTATGCTCAAAATCCATATCTTTTACACCATATTTCAGTTGATACTCAAATATCATATATTAATACCATAATATTTTGTACCCATTTTCACGAAAAAAACGTGCTAGAGAGTGCTGAAACAATTTTTTTTTAATTCACTTAGCGGAAACTCATTTTTCGTCTGTCCGACAAATTGAAGTTAGGGTTTTAAAACAAATTTGCCCAAAAACAAATGAAGCATTCTTACGAGGGCAAATGTTCATAAATATCTAGAGCTAAAGCAACAGCCCGAAATATTTTAACTTTAAATATTTTGTGCTCATGTAAAACATAAAAATATATAGAAAATTTGACAAAAGACGGGAGAAAGCACCTGCCAGCCAGCCCCCTCCTCTCATCCGCCACAAAAGTTTAGTCTCACACGGAATTTTTTTTTTTATCCCAAAAAGTCACCAAATTTTGAGTACGAGGATTAAATTGGGTGCCAAAAGTGCTAAAAAACACACTGAACTGAACTGAAACAGAGTGTTCCAAATTATCTCAAAATCGCTAATAGAAGTACAACAAGAAAACATACGAAGGAAGAAACAAGTCAATACAACCTTCAGGATATTTTATCAATGACCAAGTAAGGCATCCAAGATTGATGTCCCATTCTTTATTCTAAGAATATAACAAGCCAACTCTTAATTACTTATCTTTTTCGCGATTTTAAACCACTCTGTGTGGAACGATCCCGGAATATCAGTCCTTTCGTATGTGTGAGCACCAAAGTAGTCCCTTTGAGCCTGCACCAAATTAGCAGGCAACCTCTCCCGCCTGTAGCTGTCAAAATAAGCAAGACTAGCGGACATACCAGGTGTGCTGATGCCTGCATTGATTGCCAGGCAAACAACTCGTCTCCAAGCCGATTGTCGGTCGATCATTTCTTGAGCAAACTCAGGGTCCACTAAGAGGTTAGCAAGATCAGCTTTTCTGTCGTAGGCTTTCTTGATCCGGTCCAAGAAGATTGCGCGAATAATGCAACCACCCTTCCAAATCCTAGCAAGTTCTCCCAACTTCAGATCCCATCCTTTCTCGATGCTCTTGGCACGGATTAGATTCATTCCTTGAGCATAACTACAAATTTTAGATGCATATAGAGCTTGCCTAACATCATGGATCAGTCTTGCCTTATCAACTTCTTGATCGGTCAGAATGTCACCAAAACCACCAGCTTTGAACACTTTGGAAGCTTCAGTTCGTTCCTCTTTAAGCCCACTCAAGAATCTTGAATCAAGAGATGCTTCAATGGTTGGAGCTGCAACTGACAATTCGGCAGCCTGCTGAACAGTCCATTTCCCAGTACCCTTCATTCCAGTTTTATCCAAGACTTTGTCAACCAAATAACCGTCAGCCTTGTCATCCTTAACTCCAAATATATCAGCAGTGATTTCGATCAAGAAACTTAGAAGCTCCCCTTTGTTCCATTCAGAAAATACATCTCGTAGTTCCTCGTTCGACAATTTCCCAACAGATTTCAGTACATCATATGCCTCAGCAATCAGTTGCATGTCCCCGTACTCGATTCCATTGTGAATCATCTTAACAAAGTTACCAGATCCGCCTTTTCCAATATACGTTACACAGGGTCCACTATCAGGAACTTGAGCAGCAACTTTATGGATGATGTCCTCTATATATTTGTAGGCTTCGAAGGACCCTCCGGGCATCAGAGATGGCCCGTTTCGAGCACCCTCTTCACCACCAGAAACCCCCATGCCAAGATACAAAAGACCTAATTCAGCCATAGCTTTTTCCCTCCTCTCTGTATTTTCATACCACTCGTTTCCACCATCAATGATACAATCACCCTTCTCCATGTAAGCAGAAAGAGTTTTGATGGTTTGATCGACAGGAGCACCAGCTTTGACAAGCATGATAATCACACGTGGTTTTTGGATGGAATGAACAAATGATTCAGGGTCATGGAAGCCGAATACGGGAAGATTTCCCTCAAGTTTTGCTCTTTCAACAGTTTCATCAACTTTAGATGTAGTTCGATTGTAAACGGAAATGGGAAATCCTTTTTCAGCAATGTTGAGGGCTAGATTTTGCCCCATGACAGCAAGACCAGCAAGACCGATTCTAGTCGGTTTTGGGGATGGAGCAGCCATGCTTTTCCTGACAGATTTGAAACATACAACTATTCAGGAAACTTCAAACATGATCTGTGGTAAACAAAGAAAGCTAAAGAAAACTCGGAGAAAAGAGCATTATTAACCATTGCATTTCTCAAATGGCAATCAAAATCATTAGTACACGAGTAAGATTTGCCTATTGATTTTTTCCCCTTAAGAAAAGGAGCTGAGGTGAGTCTGTTCAAATATCACGACCCTTCCTCAAAATATAACCGCTGAGAACTTCAGATACAACATTGCATGTACCATTTCCATTTCGTGATTACTCGTTCGGATCGAATCACACTAACATAACAAACCAAATGTCATTTTAAATCTTCAACAGAGCTGGACTTCAAAATAGAATCATATAATATGAGGACTTTAACCTTGGTCTATCTCTCAAGACATATATAGAAGGAACTTCAACAATATCCACAAAACTTGGCCTTATTTATTTCCAGATGGCTATAAAAATTGCAAATGCAAGAAGCTACCAAACTTTGAATTTTATTCGGTCAAATATGAACTTTCTATCAAGACAAACTCGTGCTCAAACACTTTAGTCAGCCATTCTGATTGGTGCATTAGATCATAATATCATGATCAAAGCCAGCAGACACATTGTTGGTCGGCTAAGCCGCCCCTTTGGAAAGGTTTGCCTCCACTCTTCGAGACCAGAGCAGACCCAATAATTTTGGGGAGGGCACGAGATCAAGACAGTGGGGGCAACCGATCTGAATTTGAATATCACACTTGAATCGAAAAATCAGGCATAAAATGTAATTTTTTCTCTGGGATGAGAGATGTTCTTATGACATAATAAATAAAATAGTATGACATCAAACCAAACAGATCCACAAAAGTTTCAAACTGCAATCTTTTCACTCGATTATATATCTCAAACTGCAAGCAAATCCAGCAAGATCGTAGCTTTACTGATAAAATAAATCAAAGACAACATCGCCAGCAAGTAAATGGAAAACGATAGCAAAGAGAACAAGAAAGGAAACCCAACCAAAAGAAATGCAAATGCATAATCAACACATCCATAAGCAAGAAATCAAAACCAGAGCAACTTCTTTACTGCAAACATCGATACTTTACCCATCATTGCATAAACATTAATCAAAATATTGGGAAACCGAACCTTGATCGGTGGTTAGGGGATCGACTTCACTGATAAATCAAAGAGAGCTCGTTAGAGGAAAGATCTGTGAATTTGCAGAGATGGGAAAATGGATCGATCACATTAATATATAGAAGAAAACACAAGGAAAAAATTGATCAAAAAAGAAGGAAAATATAGCAAAGTACCAACCTTGTCGTCTTCCAAGCTCTGTCAAATTTGGCCCAACTCTTGCCTTCCCACTGATATTTGTTCCAGGTCTGAGGGTGGTTGGCTGTGGTTGGTGGATTTGGTCCCTTTATTATTATTATTATTATTATTATTATTATTATTATTAATTTGCCAAAAAAATCTAAAATTACGTCGTTGTTCTAAATAATTATAATAAAAAAATATGTGATATTGAATTTTTATTTGAATTATTCATAAAAAAATATTATTTCTCATACACGTTCTATTTAGTTAGTATATGATATAGTAAAAGATTATCAGTATATTAAACTATAATTTAGATGAATCATTATATTGATTCAACATTTTAATATTTCACCGTCATATTTTTATTTTTGTGGCATCTATATGGGCGCAGGCTAAAGCACCCTTATTAAATCCAATCACAAATCAATTATCCGAAAAGAGTTCTCACCTTCAAATCCATGAATTCAACGTAACGTTAATGTTATGAGTTTCAAATTTATTTGATTGTCTGAATGAATTTTTGTTGGGTGAATTTTACATCCATCTCATTAAAAAAATTTCCTCTTTCTTAATACACATTTAAATATAATAATAATTTTGAAAAACACTCTAAATACATATAATTTCAAGTTATCAAGTATATCCATCAAATCTTCCTCAAATCAAATCCTCATGTAAAAAATAAATTTACAAAATCAAATTCGAAAATTTTGGCAGAAATTTCAGAAGAATCATAATGATGATGATTAAACACAAAAACTTTGGTGAAACGGTCTTGCAGATCAATTTTGTGAGACGAAACTTTTAATTGAGTCACCCATGAAAAGATATTATTTTTTATTGTAAATATGGATAAGTTTGGACAGTCTCACGATTGAAAATCGTGAGACCCTCTCATAAGAAACCTACGCATTATTAAAAGGGTAATGCTACATGTACACGGAGGATTACACGTTAGGTTACAAAATGCACTTAAAATTACATGATTATCCTACGTGCATTTTTGAAATATTTTTTTCAAATAAAGTGCAGAGATAATCATGTAATTTCAAGTGCATTGTGTAACATAACGTATATCTCTCTGTGTACTCCCTTCGTCCCAATTATATAGTTCACGTTTTCTTTTTTGTTTGTCCCAAATATATAGTCATATTAATATATAGTCCATGTATACGAAGGTTACACATTAGGTTACAAAATGGACTTGAAATTACATGATTATCCTACATGCATTTTTGAAATATTTTTTCCAAATAAAGTGCATGGATAATAATGTAATTTCAAGTGAATTGTGTAACCTAACGTATAACCCTCCGTGTACTCCCTTCGTCCCAATTATATCGTTCATGTTTTCTTTTTTGTTTGTCCCAAATATATAGTCATATATCATATTTAGTAAATTTTTTTTACACTCTTTTACTAATATACCTCTATTAACTACACCTTGAAAACTGTGCTATCATTTTTTAATACATTAAATAGGGATAAAATATAAAGTTTGTATAAAATTTGTTTTCTCATGATATTTTCTTAATCTATGTGAAAAAAATGTAGTATAATCGAGATTGAGGATTACAAATTTTATTTTGTTCCATTCAATATGAACATTTCATCCTCGGTCAACCACCCCCCATTTCTCACGCCTTCTTTCAACATAACTAACTATTCACGAACTAAATGACTTTTAAATTTCAACGAGAATAATCAAATCCCCACAAGCTTTGTTCTTTTAGAGCCGTTCAAAATTGAATGCATTCAATTCTTGAATTATTTCCACGAAATAAAAATATATATCTAGAAGTCTAGAAGAGCGATTTATTACTCTCACCGAATGTCATATGTTATGGAATTTGGAGAAAAACTATCGTATTAATATGAAGAAAATTTAAAATGTGTTGCGGAAGAATGGTTTTATATATTTAAATATAAAAAATTAAAAATATCAAGTTCTGATGATTAAAATAAAAAACTAATATTGTCCATTTGTTCTACTGATGTGTGATAACTGATAACCAATTTTTGTTGGCCCAATTTTGCATTCAGTCGAATTATTAAAAATGGGTCGTATGTTTATTTAGTTTTTTAAGGTATATTACTAAGACCATTAAACAAACGAAGCCCACTAAACTTGAGGCACGCCCACAGGCCACATGACTCTCCAAAATCTGTAAATGGCTCTTATTATTATCCATGGAAACTCTCGTAAGTCACAAGTTCCTAATGTTAATATTCAAATTATTTTGTTTTGCATTCTTTTTGGCAGCACTAGACTTCACTTGAGCATATGAGAGTATTTTTTATTTTTTTTCCCGCACTCAAGATGTCTATGATGTTTGTTCGTGATACAGATAACAACTTTTGATAACGATAGTTTTTTAAATTCTTATAATCAGTGTATCTGAATTTCAAGCACTTGATCTTCCTCGATTGATTAATTTTATTCATTGGCCACATTAAGGGAGTGTTTGCAATCACTAAAAAATGATTGTTAGATTTTGGCTTAAAAGAATCACTTTTGTGTATTTTTTAAACTCAAATTATGTGTTAGCTTATGCTTAAATTAATTGAAATTCAAAAGCTATTCATATGGTAATTATGATTATTCAAAAGTGATTCTAATAAAAAAAGTTAATGTTAAAATCACTATAATTACTAATTTATCAAACACTACCCAACTTTAATTTTTAAATTTTCACATTTTTTTCCAAACGCTGAAAACTTTTGATTTTTCTTAACTTTTCTAATAATTTATAAATTTAATCACTTCTACAAAAGTATAATTTTTTGCAAACACTAATAACTATAGAAATAATTTTTTGGAGAAAAAAAAATCTTTTTTTTAAAAATAATATAAATAAAATATACAAAAATATTCAGATGGAACTTTTGGGGTCTATTATGCAAATAACAAAATGCGGCAAATTAACGGCAAACGAAATCAAAGCTCAGGGCCTTGGGAGCTTTTCACGAAACCGATTCGTTTGTTGTTCAGTGAAACCCTGATGATCGTGGACTATTTTTTGATGCTAAAAAACTGGTTGGAATCGCTGTTAAAAAAGGTTTGTTCAGCTGCGCATATGATTTTTTGGTGTTTATTCGTTCTTCTGGCTGTTCATTCTAGGCAACTATGATTCTCGCCTCTAAATATTTATTGCCCTTTCTTCTTTTTCACAATATTGGTTTTGGTTTATGCGTGCGTGCGTGTGAACCCACCATAGTTAAAAATTGATATATTGTGAGGTAAAAGAAGTTAAAATTTTGGTGGAAAGGGGGCACGATTTATCTCGAGAGGCAAGTTAACTTTTGGTTCAAAATGATTTTTTATGTTTTTTTGGGAGACAATAGTGTAGGAAGTCAATGAGTGGCCAGAAACCTTAATTATTAAGGAGATTGTACATAGTCGCAGAGCTTTCGATTATTTTTTTATTTTTTGGTGGAAATTATGAATGCAATGGAACCAAATTGGCTGCATGCTTGGCCTTGATGCATATCCACACTTTTGCCACAGGCCTTGCTTATTTAGTACCCTTTTCAAGGAGGATATTAGTTCTCTGCCTTCTATAATTCAAACATTTTGGCACCATGACTATGATAATATCCCAAGATTTTATTAAATTACTAATCTTATCCAACACTCATTACAATGAGGCCACCAATGAACCAAAGATATTAAGGAAATACGTGAATCACGGCCACCTTGGTATAGTTGAATACATGTAGAATTTTAAGGTAAATCATTGCAAGGATCAGCGCGAAGCTCTTCAATCAGGCTAGAATATGGACTCCTAAGCTGCATATTAGTAATCGTTTGACGAAGCTCTAAGGTTTCTTCCTTCAGCTGAACGTTTTCTTGAACCACTCGATCGTGATCCTCTGACACATGGTTCAGTTTATCAATGAGTTGGTGATTCTCATTACGAAGCCAAACGACTTGTGACCAAAGCTCGTCCAAGTGCCTCTGCTTTCGCATGCGTGATCTACGTGCAGATTCTCGGTTAGAAATCATTCTTCTCTGTTTCCTCTCATTTATGATGCTAAATTGTTGCTCCTCTGCTTCATCAGAAGTCGAGTTATTGCTGCTTAAACATGTAGATTGAGGATTAAATTCTTGAACTTGTGGGTTTATGTTGAGTTGATGTAACGGTTTGGAAAATGGGTGAAAATGGTTTGCTGGTACCATATTGTCATTATTGATCATGCAGAAATAGGGTTGGAAACAAGTCGAGTTTGGAGGAAAAAGATATTCAAGCTCGGAGAGTTCTCCCTGTTGCATTTCTTTAATGGTTTTGATCGGTAAATGCTTTGTAAATGATAGTGTGGGAGATTTAAAGGAGGAAGAAGAGTTGGTGATTGAAGGCAAGAGAGACTTGTGGGAAGGGGTAATTTATAGGATGGAAAAAGGTGCTGTAGGCCACAATATTCAATCAATTTAGAGTACAGTAGAGTTATTGATATGAGATCATTGGAACATGATGGCGATCACATGTATAATAACATTTTGGCCAAATAATTAGTTGAATGGTGGATTGATCAGTTGTTTCTAAAAACTTGGGTCAGACACGTTAGACATACTTGTGTAGACGTAGAAGTAAAATGATCTTAAATTGCATTTCAAGTATGCATTGATGCATAATGATGCACAGGTTTTCACAGTAGATAATTTCTTTACAGGGAAAACAAATTTGATGTATGTCACCGTAAAATGAAAAATATTAATCTGAGTGCAAGGTAAATTTCTTGATGAATTATTTATGCATAAGTTTTAGTGGAGATGATGACTACTTTATCTCACTCCAGTTGGTTTCATTCCCTGGATGTAAATGCAGCCACTCCACATAAATTATTGTGAAATAAAAGCTTTGTAGTGGATAGTCTTTATTATATATATATTTCAAAATGCTTGCATCAGGAAGAACAAAATTTAATTATTGGGGTGTAATAATTGAATTGTGGAATAAGGGGGAAATGGATGGAGAAGCCAATCTAATAGTGGGCTAATACAAGGTTGTGCTAGAGTAAAATGTTTGTTACTGTATCACCTATTTTAGAGATATTGTGAAATAGGAGGATACCAGATAAGATGTTGGGATGACAAATCCTTTTGTAAAAGTGGAAAAATAATATACACAAATTGGCGACCCTAGAGCCACTGTTATGAAATTATATATAGAGAAAACAAGACGTTATAAAGTCTTCTAGTTTGGTCAGATTTTGTTACTGGGACTCAAAACACTGCGTTTTAAGCTGTAACATTATGTTATAAAGAGAGATCTTACTTAACCATCGGATACACAATGAATATCGAGTTACTACTAAGTTCACGTGTGTCATTATTTGAAACAGTGATATTAGCATTTCATTGATGATTATTGAGTTATAAAGCTATAACTGTTTGTTCCTGTGTTTAAAATTTATAAAGGTGATCTTGTTCCCGATGAAGCTATAACCATTGGAGCAAAGATACTCTAGGTATTCCCGATTAATCTTTTACAAAGGAATCATTATTGAATGAGTTATGCCCCAACGTGTGCACTTTAACTCCAATTTATGGAGTAGTCAATGCATGTAGTGCTCACAAAAAGCTGGCTACTTTAGTGTATAGCTTTTGTAAAGATCAGATTTTTCATAACCATACAAACTTGCAATTTCTTGTACGCAGCTTGAAAATTCTTTTACTATTGGTGGTGGCCTGGTGGGGATTTGAATGAGGTAGGATCCAAATTACTTGGAAAAATATATCCAAATTTCTTGTGTAAATTGTAGAACAATTAAATTTTTTTCTCCTTATGATACATCAACATGTCACCCCCGACTAGCGGGCTTTCTTGGATTTGAAGGCAATGAGTGTGTGGAATTGTACCTAGAAATGTATGTTCCACTAAGGAGATAGAAGTTTGTAATGCATTAAGAAGAAGAGCCCTAATGGAGGTAAGTGCTATCTCTTGCTTTTTGGTTCAATTTGAGTGGCTTTAATGTTCAACCATTTTAATTAGACATATATCGACTCCTATTTTTCTTTTTGTCTGAATTTAATTTTTCTTTGCTTTACTTTGTGATCTAAGTTTACTTTTTTTTGATAAAATTATTTAGTCTATCAGGTATTTTATAACTTTTCTTGTCTACTGTGCTTATCTAATATACTCGTCATTACCAACTAAACAAGTGTAATTTTAATTTCTGTTCTGCTATGTTGGTTGGATATTCATATCATATCCTTGATATCATGAAAGAAGTGTTGAACATCTAATCAAGTTGAGGATTTTAAGCCGAACAAACAACGGGGGGATCGAAGGAGAGGTACATGCGATTTTATGCATAAAATGGTTAGAATTGTATACGAGAATATTCTTTGGTAAATCTCTCTGTCATCCTTTGCTCAAATCCTATAATTATTCCTCAATTGTAGGAATCGTGGCTAACATATTAAAATCGATAGATTTCGGTGTATCTAATATTCCTTTGTTGGGGGTTTTCTTTTGACCAAAGTGACGAAATCTAGTTTTCTTGATAGACTGTAAAGTTATAGGCTTTAACAGGACGCTGTCTTTTCAATTGCTTTTTGTTCTTGTTTTTAGTTGTAAAGGAAGCGCAAATATCAAATTCTTGCACAATTATTGAAGCTGATCTTCATATTCTTTGACTGATCTTTTAGAAGGCATTGTTTAAATGACTACATGTAGCGTAAATTACATGAATTAGTAGTGTAGGGACAATACAATGCATGTCATAAATAATTACATTTATGTATATGTCTATATTATATATTCAGGAAGATGTCCTTGTAAGTTCTATCAATTATTTTTATCTGTGTTTTCAAGTAATTCTCGACGGAAGTAACTCTTTTTTAATCTCTCTATCTCTCACACACTCACACGGGCACACATATATGTTTGTATGTAAATATTTGTAAAGTTTTCAATTGGTTCCGTGTGAACAAGTACTTTAAAAACTTTTTTAGTATTTTATAAGTGAAAAAACATAAAGTACATGCTTGGATAAATTTTTTATAAAACATTTTTTTAAAAAAAGTGTTCTCCAAATATAAGTTTTTAAAGAATAATTGAGATCTATTTTTTATTTTTATTTTTTAGAATAAACAAATATCCCATCAACTTTAAAAGCATTTTTATAGAATAGTTGGTCAAACACTTGTTTATTCTTAAACCAACTTTTAAAATATTTTATAATTTTTTTTAAAAAACGTATTTTTATAAAAAAATATTTTATAAATATTTGTCTTAAAAAAGTTATCATTATTTTAAATATTCTATTTCACAATCATATTATATTTATATAATAATATCTCACCCATCAATAAATTATTGATAAACATCGGATTTTATTAGGTGTATTAGTTATTTAAAGATATCACTTACCCAAATAATTCGAATCACGAATTTCATTATTAAATTGATGAAAGTTTTACCATAATAACATTTATTATATGTATGTGTGTATGTACATATATAATTTTGATCACCTACATTTTAGGGTGTAGGGTTTTTCACGTGCGACCACTAAAATTCGGTACCGTATTTTAGTGTAAAAAAAACACTAAAACCCCGTGATCGTACACAAAAAACTCTGCACCTCAAGGTGCAGGTGATCATTATTATGTATATATAATGAAGAATTTTTCACAAAAGAGTCTTTCTCAGACATACACATATATACTATTATAAAAACTTTTTCAAAAAAGAGGATTTCACTAAACTTTTACTATTTTACTTTTCTGCCCGCGTTGAATGTGGCTTTACTTATTTATTTGTCATTAAAATAGGAATTAAATCACCTTTACCCCCTTGAATCTTCTTTTATGTACGGATAATTCCATTTTTTTAACAACATTTATAAGAAAATTACATTTATGCCCCAAAAAAGAAATGCTGTAAATTTTTTGAACGTAAAAACTTCTATCGGATCGTTTCATGGTTCAATTTTTTGTGATGGATCTCAGATTTAATGCGACTCATGAAAAACTATTATTTTTTATGTTAAAGTATTAATTTTCACTACATATATGAAAGGGTAGACCGTATTTTGTTTGAATAAAAAAATTCTCAAATTTTTTCTTATTTCATTTGACACAAATGTCTCAAATTTAGATCGAAATATCGGGCTCAAAACTCAACTATAACAAATACAACTAACAAAATAATAACAATTTAAGATATGCTTTATAACATGGAGATTTTATATTTAAACTTTTGTGTTATTTCCTTACAAAACCCAAACATGATATGGAATATGCAAAAGAAAAATGGGAGAGAAGAAAATGAAAGGATGTGATTGGACAAAAACCGTGCGTGTGAGAAGTGACGAATAAAATTACAAATATCACCCACCCAAGGCACACACTCCCGTCAGCATATCTTTTAAAAATTAAATAATGCCCGTACCTAATCATTTTATGCCCCATCGTCATAATTCATAATTAAATACATGTTTAATCTAAGAGACGGAACCAGGATTTTATGTTACGTGGGTTGAACTAGATATATTGAAATTGTAAATTTTTAGTAAAATATTTGAGCCAAAACATATTAAAAAAACATTGGGTCAACTTAATTTAGGTCAATTAATAGTAATATATAATTTTGAAAATATAGACTAATTAAGAAATAAATCCACTATCATTTTTATACATTTCAAGTCCAACTACATATTTTCAAATTATGTCCAACCCAATCACAATTTTATATATATATATATATATATATATATATATATATATATATAATGATATGGTGAACACCCACCGTGAACATCCATGTAAGCATCTACTGACAAGACATCATGCGCGTTCAAAAGAATTAGACCAGACGTATATAATCTCAAAATCCAAAGGTTAGGCCGGGCTAGAGCGGTAGAGCCCATGCATAGATGATAGATCCGTCCTTGGCCGAGTGAATGTACATGTGTAGGAAATATCATTAAAGAACTATTTTATTTTTAAACAAGATCAATTTTTTTTTAAAAAATCAGCTTTTCAAAGAGAAGTTGGGATAGAAGTTCGAAAATTATTTTATTTGATTTTTTGAATTTTAAGAGTTTATTTGTTTTTATTTTTCCCACTCAAATAGATGGATTGGAAGATCGAATCCAAGATTTGGATTATTAATCATGAGGAAGGAGCATACATGATGCATGTATATCCCATAAATAGGGACAGGACCCTAAACCAACGGTGAGGTATTGCACAAAGGGGTACTGGATTGAACCTTTGTAAGCATCAAACAAAGCTAGCATTATTTCATTTCATGAATCAACGTCATGCATGTGGGGTGCTAGTTGCTGGGACCTTACCTTCACTATCTATCCCCCAAGGGTACCGTACATACCCGCCGGCCTATTCCGGTTCTATCAGTGATAGATCGGCCTGATCAAAGCGAAGCACCGGTCATGATCCGGTTACAAGCACTGAAATTTTAGGTATGAGTATGAGATTAAATGCCGAGAATACATGCATGATCTTAAAGGATGTGAAACATGAAGATCATGTTAATATGATGGAGCTAGAGCTAGAGCTAGAGCTAGGGGCTTTCAAGAAAATACGTTTCATGCTTGATGAATAAGTAATAACAATTTTATTTTATATTTTTTTTTGCTTTAAACATGCATTAATTTTGGTCTTATATTGTACGTTAGTCAATTTATAGTCTTAATACACTAATTTGTATTTTGTATTTTTTTTTTCATTTTAGTCACTTTTCATCTTAGTGCGACGTGACGCTAGAAAAAGACATGACATAACATGCACCGAAAAATGACCGATTGTTGATGTGTGTGTGGAAAAAATTAACTAATAAAATCGAGAAAAAAATACAAGTTGATTGACTAATTAACATATACCATGCATGGACTAACCGATATCATATATAACGAAAAACGAAAATATGTAACTTACAAATATAAGTTTAAAATACATGCATGCATGCACCCACTCAAGTAAACCGGCAATCGATTTCCTTTTGTTTGAACTCGTAGGGCTAATTATATTACCTTATTAATTTCCTCCAATGTTTACAATTAAATGGGGATTGGTTAACACCGGATAAGTTCACTACTGCCCAATGACTTCTTCAATCATCCATCTCCTGACTTTTTGCTTCCACTTCAAATTAAAGCAAAATAAAATATCCAACTTGACGATGTTAAAGTTAATAATAATAATAATAATCATAATCATTTAGTTAATATTAATAGTTAATTTTGTTTCCTTTGTGTTTCATAGTCATTTCTCTCTTTAGTGCAATGTTATTATTGTCCAATTTGCAAATATAGCAAAATCATGAAACTAAAAAGCATCCGAATTCAAACAGTTCTATTTTTTATTTTTATTTTTTTGGCATGCATTCAAATCCTCCCTTGCTTCTCACTACCCCACGCATTATATATGTTGGTAGTTGGAGTATTATTGTGCTTACGTTTTTTTTTCTTTTCATAATTTAAATTGTTGAGCCACTAAGAACGTGGATATAAAAGGTGTTTGGTTACTTGAAGAAAATTTCCAATGCTTTTTCTTCACTAAAATTGGTGTTAACAAAACATTTTGGTGACACTATGTTTTTTACTTTTGCTGTTTCAATTTTATTGCAAAGTGTCATCATTTTACTTTTAATTAAGTAATTAGTACTCTTCGGATACTGTTGATTTAGGTTACGTGTCATCGACTTACGGGATAATATATATATATATATATATATATATAATGACTTATGTTTTACATATTTAATTTGATGTACGTTGCATGAGTCTTGCATCTTAAAATTTTCCAAGTATTGGTAAGCAAGCTAAGTGTTCTCTGTATAATTTAAAAAGTGTTTTAAAATATACTCTAATTAGCAAAAATTCGCGTTGAGTACTATATAATGTAGAATAGTGAACTAATTAAGTTGATGAAGTAAAATATGCATGTTTAGTTTCTATATATTTTACTCATTAACTTAACTAGCCCACTATTGTACATTATTATATATGTATATATATATATATTACATATATAGTTTGGTAAGCTAGGTAACTAGGTAAGTAATGGTAAATACTTTTGTTTTTCTTGAATGAATTAATTTCTTAGAAGGTATAATAAGATTGATGTGATGAAAATTAACTCCCAGACAGCAAATGGTGGGGGTGAGCGTGAGTCTTGTTTGTTGGTTGGTTCAGAGGAGGATGGGATACATTATATATATTGTGGAAAATATGTACCATAATTTTTAAGAATCTCATGAATTGCACATTCGATCAATTAAATCTATACACACATATATATATTGGATTTTGATTTGGGAAAAAAAAAATCTAGTTGTATGAATAATCTTTTTCCGCAAGATATGGCTTTAGTGTATATATCATCGAGATTCTGATGATGCCTTTTATGTGCTTCATAGATATATAATTTTCATGCGCGTTTTTTTTTTTTAATGTATTCGATCGCATAGTTTTTACTTAATTAATTTCAGTGTTAATGATTTTCTCTTTGATAAAGAAGTTGCATATTGAAATTTTCTTGGAACGTTTATTAACAAACTTTCTAATGGGACATTTTTTCTTTATTTACAATTTAATATATAGATATCAAAATTCACTTAATTTCATTAAAAAAATCGATATAAATTATTATGTGGTCGTTATATATACACATTTCTTCTACATTATTATTTAATTTTCTCAGTTGGCCAAGTTGTCCAAATACGCAAAAATTAATATTGGATATAGCACTTTTGAGATGTTGATCCAAAAGATTTTAAAATGACGGAAAGTTGTGGGATCGAATGTTTTGGAGAACATGATGACCAAAATTGAAAGTTACTTGAATCAAGCCAAAATAGCAATAGAGCCATAGAGGTGAAATTTAAGATCAGTATATATGCACCCTCTGGCCTGGACATAGTAAATCTTGTGGTGCAATAATATTGTTTGTTTCTTTAATTTGTCTCTCTCTCTCTGTTTATTTATTTTTTAAAAATAAAATGGAAAAAAAATCATTCTTTGATTGTACTCATTTTGAATTATTTTCATGATCACATCATAAAAAAATAAAAGAATGCATGGTACGAGGAAATGGGGTGGAAATGATATGTTTGGTTTGATACGATAATTTATCAATGTCCACATGTGAATAGTCATTCCATCTATTTTGCATGGAATTGGTCATTCTCATTTTCATATTTATATACAAATCTTTTTTTTATTTTTAGATTATTTAAATTAATATTAACCTATATAATTATAATAATATATTATAATATATATAATAATTATATTATTATTATTATTTTATTATATTAATAATAATAATTTTTTAATATTAATTACTAGTATTATGATTTATTTATTTATTATTATTTAAAAAAGTATTAATAAAAATATTATTATTACTTAATATTATTTTTTTTGAAAAATAATAAATAATAATATTTTTTAATTATTATTATTAGTAAAAAAATATTATCATAATTATATATTATTACAATAAAATAATAATAATAATAATAAACAACGCGTGAATAACTATTATTTTGATATATATAGTTGAAATATGAATTTAATATTAAAAATAATTTTATTTTATTTTTTTTTTAATTTTTACTTTTACCAGTTGTAATGAAATATATCAATCATTACGAAAAATTATATGCTGCCCTTGGGGTTGCTCCTTGCTACCTCAAGGGCAGATCAATGGTGTAGTTTGATCTGCAGATCAATTGATTTGATCTGGAGGTCAAATCTACACCATTGATTTGAGAATCACTTCAATAATTACATTCTCAATTTTATTTCATTCCAAAGTTAATTTCATTCATATCTTATTCTTTTCTAATGTACCAATAGTATATAAGATTAAATATTTCTCATAAGAACTAGCTATTTATACTTAATGGGGAAAATATTGAGCTTTATGATTAATAGTCAAGTGCTTTGGACGAATATTCGTCTACAATTAATATCAGAGTGTACAAGTACAAGAGGCCTTTTTCTTTTTCTTTTTTTTTTTTTTGTATATGTTATGCTATAACGTCACCTATTTTCTATCGTCATCGTCATCATCATGAATTTATCATAATTTCATCCACTTATTAATTTAGAAAAAGTCCAAATGGATATATGTGTTCAATATTACAATGATTGAAGCAATAATACGATGAGGAAATAAATAAAATTATGATAAGAAGGAATTTTGTACTCTTTAGTCTTTAAGAGAAATATGGAATTGCGTACAACATTAAAACACGAACTCTAATAACTGGTATTTACCAGTGGAACATAACATCACCTAAATAAATGAATAAATCTGATTCCTCATATCATCGGTTGTTGACGAGTGGACAAATATAGGCATCCGATTATTATTTTTATTTACTGATAACGAATGGTTTGATGGCATTATTTTAAAGAATATTTCAACGTCATCGAAACGATATAGCAAATTCTAAAAGATCAAACATAAACATTTCATGTGATATAATGAAGTGCAAAGAATAAAATAAGAATACACAGTTCGTATGCATTCGTATTTTGTCTAATGCTCACGAGGATCCTCCTTCAAGATTCTAATTAGCTCAAATTTGAAGGAACAATTTAAATACCGAATTCCTAATTTAATACAATAGTGAAAATAAATATATACAGTTCATTCCAACCAGCTGAATGTAACAAAATGTGTCGACAACATAATAGTAAAACTACATACAAAGTTGATAGTGTTTACGAAGAAGACTTGGTACATCCAATAAAAAATAACACAACTTTAAAGAATACTACATCCAAGGAAAATCTTATTTACATACCAGCTCTCAAATTTCCGGTGCACTATCTAAAACACATCCATAGGCGAGAGGAATACAAATGGTCTTATTGGTTTCCAATGGTGGTCACAAAAGGAACTAACCTTCTATAGTCTCTCCGTCTCCCGAGTGCACAGTTGTCTAGAACTCTACCCAGCATCGAACGTGTATTCTGCAGCGCTAACTCTTTTGGAGATATACCGGATTCAGCAGCATTAGCTTGCCCCTGTGGTGTCAAACCTGCCCCAAATCCCAGACCGGTTGAAAACTGCAAAGGGCCACTTCGAGCTTTAAACGAGGTCTGAGGCACGAGTATCTTCTCATCCATCGCACCAAATCCATTCTCAAAAGAACCTGGATCTTGCGGATGGGAGCCTGGCAAAGAGCTGCAGCTATGTAAGAGTGCTTCTAGCACGCTTAATGCCTCCCAGCATAACGTACTTTCAACGAGTTGGGAAACAATTGCATACATTTGAGGACTCTGAGCTGCATCCACAGGAGTGTGCTGAAGCAAAGCCTTAAGCATAAGAAGTACGACACGCTGATATTCAACTGGCCCTTTCTCCAGAAGCCGCAGCAAGTGCCCAAAAGCCAGAGCAGAGTGCTTGGGGAACCATCCGTTGCACAACAATGGCGAGACGCAAGCCAGAAGGTTCTCTACCCCTCTGATCTCGCCAGAGGCGTAAGCCATAAAGACAGTTGCTAATTCATCCATCGATTTTGCATGGCACCATATTGCAATATTGGTTGCAACAGAACAAGCCTTTTGGTATTGCTGTTGCAGAGGCGAAGCCGGTCCCACCACTGCATCCTGGCCGAGCTGTAAGCAAAGCCATGGAAGCAAGCCTGTGATGTGCATCAAAAGGCGTGTTTCTGCATCACCGAAAATCGAATCGCAAGATGGGACAGTGATTTGAGAGAGAACCTTAATTGAAACACCATGACTAACTGGGGACGTCAGACCTTTAAGCACAAGTGGCTGTACTCCTTCAAATGCCGGCATTTTCCCACTTGATGGAGATGTTTCAGAGGCATTTCTAGACATGGTGTGCTGAAATTCAGAACCATCTGATGCATTAGTGTCAAGCTCATCATGTGGCACACTGGAAAGCAGCACATTTTCTGTTGTAGTGTCCCGGAAAGATAGGCGGTCAATTGCTCGTGAGAAAAGTTCAAGCACCTGGCAGTACACATGAATAAAGTCTGTGTGCATCATGGCAACACATCCCCAGAAAAGCTGGGGATACAGTATGACCTTTTCAGGTTCCATATTTTCCACCATAACCTGCAAAGTCAATAAAATTTCCATTATAAAACCCAAAACTGATGGCACTGGATTGCCCAGGCACCTATGGAGGCAGCGAAGAAGAGATACACAAGCATCATTTGTGACACGCGGTCTGAGGGCACGATAAATTTGGTGTGATCGGCAAGCAAGGTGTCTCGAAGTACATTCCATTGCCCATTTTAGTGCCTCTGCACCCCAAGTTTCTCTAAGATCTCCTTGGAAAAAAATCGCGTCAACCATGCTTTGCACAAGAGCAGACAAAAGTGCTGCACTTGGGAGCTCTATCTTGACAACTGTGGGGTCTTCGTTCTCCCACATCATGCTACCTCTCTTCGATTGGACATATTTAATTAGGCTCACAACTTGCTGCCTGTTTTCTCCATCACTATTCTCAACATCATACAGCTCTAAGTGCCGGCCAGCAAGGGAATAAAGCAGATTAACAAGTAGGTGTTGGCAATGCTCTAGCACAATATCCTCTGAACTGTCCATCGAGACAAATGTTACATGAAACAGAAGCGGCAAATGCTCCCTAAAATCTTCATCATTCTCATATGCAATTTCAGCTAGAAGAATCAATGCAATGTCAGCATGTGTCAAAGAGTGTTGCTGATGGCCTTGCAAAGCTGACTGAAGTGCTTTCGCATTCACACCGAGAGTGCCAACACCAGAGTGCAATCCATCTTCCCCAGAATTTGGAGTGTCAATGAGGTAATCTCCACTGTCTCGAGATACATGGCGACTTCGCAAACTTCCGGTGGAGCTCCGCACCCCCATTAGTGGCCCTGACATGTTAACTAAGGATGGTAGTAGTTGCCCAGATCGACCAGCAGTTACAGGAACAATATTCAGCTCAGGGGGCATAGGACTCAATGGGCCAGAAGCACTTCTTCCACCAACAGCGGCAGTTCTCCAGCTCAAGCTTCCACTGGTGTTTCTCAATGGTCCATCAAGAGAACCCCGGACAAGTAAAGGTGACATGTGAGGCTGGCTGTCCACAACAGAGGTGATTTGAGCCACAGCAGGCGCCTGAGAAAATTCCAAGACAACATTTCCACCAGCATCACCCTTATTTGCTCTAGGTCGTAATGGCTCCACAGTATCCTCGAGCATTCTTTGAGCCAATTGGTAAACCAAGTGGTCAATTGTCCGTTGTGGACAGATTCTCGCTAAATATAAACTTACCCTCTTGGCAACGGAGAAGTATGTGGCAAAGGCTCCACTTATTTCTGCAGATGCATTTGAATCGCAATCCTCAATACCTTTTGTGATTAAAAAATCAAGGACTGGACTTATATTCCTGGGCTTACTAGCTATTGTACTCCATAAATTTTCGATTTCATCAGGAAACTGATCCCCATGCCGCCATGTCACATAGTAAAGGCTTTTCAACAATCTTTCACTCCATCCTGAATCCTTAAGTTTCCAAAAATTGAGATTCTCAATCCATGGGGCCATGCAGGTTAGAACTTGATGCTGTGCGATTATATCCACAGCATCTAGTTGCCTCTGCATGATCTCTTCACAAAGAAGTTGGCTCAACTCTGGATGATCTTTACCAAGTTTGCAAGAGAGTTTGTATTGGAATTGTTGATACGAGTCAGGAAGATTGCCAACAACGGCAGCTTGATAGCTTCCCAAGCACTCAGCACCATCCTCAGCCCATTCACGGACAGAGAGTGTCTCCAGCATTTGTAGAGCATCGTCACGAATTTGCCTGGAAGGATCCACCACTTTGTAGAGAATTAGGCTCAGTAGTCTCTGAATCTCACATTTTGGTATCTCTTGACGCATGTAGACCTCAGCCAGCACACTGAAGTAGCCATCAGCTATGGCAGAATCAGAGTAGTAGCACTGCAGTAGTATCAGAGTTTCAAGCACAAAAATAATTGATAACAAGAACTTGAACAAAAGGATGTAAAATTAATCCATATCAAAATAATGCCATCATGGTGTCATTAGATGCTGCAAGTAGGATATATGGACAACCAACATGAAGAAACGAAAAGAACATTCCCTTGACCAACCCACCCCCTCTTCCGTGATCAATTTGAAATTGAAACTGAGACTCGCATAGATGATGTCTTAGTCAACATAAAACTGCCTTTGAAGAACTCCATAATACCTGATCAATGCAAGCTGGAAATAGATCCAAATTTGTGAGTAGGAGATTCTTCAGAGCCAATTTTGCCAGAGAAACTCGATGGTGTCCGCCTCTATATTTATCACGGCCAGCTGCTCCTCTCCCGCCATCTCCAGTGTATTTAGAGTAAGAGGGGGTTCTTGGATCAGCTGGTGAATAACCAAATGGCGCCCTCGGCGTTGGCTCAATAAACAGGCTGTTTATCCACGAAATCACCCGGCCACTCATCTTTCTTGCATTGTCATCAAAGCAAGTCCCATACAGCAGGGAGGCCATGGCATTCATAGAGGCCCATTGTATTGCTTCAACCTGTTCGCTCAATTCTTTATCAAATGAAATTTTATCGATAGAATCTTTTGACCGTGAATGTTGACTAGATTTGTACCGTTCAACTTCACGTCGATAGTCACTAACACCATCCTGATTCCATGTACCACCTGTGTCATCGCCCCAAGAAAGGAGGAGATCAAAAAGTTTCTTTCGGGTTCTGATATCGAATTTCTCTGATTTAGAATCAACAAATTCTGGAGCCAAAGATCTTAGAACAGAAGCAAGTGCATATCGGAGAGGTTGCATCTCTTGAAAACTCTCCGCAGGTGCTGTCAATATCTGTCTAGTTGTTTCTTCAATGAACTTCAAATAATGGACGCGAAAAACCGGTTTGTTACCTAGCATGCCTGGCCATATCTTTTCTGCAACCATTCGGTAGATATTTGCAATGTGGATGCGAAGCTCCTCCCGGCGAGACTTTTGACTCTGCATAAGGTCCAGTGACGTTATTTCTCAGTGCAATAACACAGACAAAGATGAACTTCAGCAGACAACAGGAGAATAAACAATGTCCATAGAGAATTTAGTTCATAACAAGTTCACACTCAGTTCCGTGAAATTTGATCAGATTTCTAAAATC
Source organism: Henckelia pumila (assembly GCF_033568475.1). NCBI lineage: Eukaryota > Viridiplantae > Streptophyta > Magnoliopsida > Lamiales > Gesneriaceae > Henckelia > Henckelia pumila. Next base: position 49,482,242 of record NC_133122.1, on the reverse strand, counting down.
CTGGCAGTCTGCAGACACCCTTCAAATTGAACTTCACCACTCGAACATCTACGTACTCAACAGCTCCATTTTCAAACTTTGTAGAACAAACTTTGAATAATATATAAATCAATGAGGATCCACTGATTAATAAAAAATCAAGACTCAAATAAAAGCGATTTCCTCTAGAAGAACAAACGGTGAGGGAACCAAGGAAAGACTATCCAGGGGACAAAATGAAAAAGAAATTAACAGAAAGTGTCAACCACAAGGAAGGAAAAGCAAATAGGTTAAAAAAATGGGAGAGAGAGAGTCTGAAAAGTAAAACCAATAGTACATGACATTTATTTCCAAAGAATACCTTCCACTTTGGTTTCCCCTCTGTTTCCAGAGAAACCTCCTCTATAAAAGAAGAAAGCTCATTGAACATTACTTCGCACAATTCCAGATGAGAGTGTCCTAATGACATGGTGGCTGCATGCTGAAGAAAAAAAGTTAAAATGAATTTTTTATGCTAAATGATATAGACTTGATTGCCATATATGTTAGGAGGTTGAATCAACATACAGTTACGACATGTCATTTCAGGCACAAAAATGCAAATGTCCACGAACCACTTTCTAGAGTTCTAATACAAGTATTATAGATAATCATAGTCATGTGTTTCAAACTTTTACAAGTGGAACATCCCAAACCAGGTACCAAAATGCAGCACGCGACGAGTTCTCAAATTTATCATCCCGAAAGTGCAATATTGGTGTTTTTCCTACCCAGACTAGTTACAGCCAGCAATTAAATTATTTATCAGGGTACTTGCATATAAATCTACCTAAGATGGAGGACTTCATCGCCAGTGAAGGAATACCTTAATATAATTATAAAGACTCCAATAATAAACTCTTAAGAGGTAAGATTTGGAACCCAATATCATCTTATTATTTTCCTTACAATGATTTGTATCAAATGCAACATGGGAATTGGCACATCAAGAACCAATTAGAGTGAGATTTTGTCATCAAATCAGATTTCTTTTACTGTGAGCTAAATTGATGGCTTGTCTTCATCATAAGATCTAAAATTTTAAATTAGAATACAAACTATCCACTTACATGCCAACTAAGTTTGCCTGCTTGAACATGGAAACTCAAGATTATTATAGTGCAACATAATGGCATCCAGAGTGATATATTGGAAGATTGAAAGCATGCAGCACAAACACTCACCACATGTGCTTCGGAACCAGATTTGAGGGAAGGAAAAATCAGATGGAATAGTTCTTTTGTTGCTGCTGAACCACCACTTTCTCGGTTAGCAAGTGGGCATGAGCATGCAAACATTGCATACATGAGCCATTGGTCCAGCTTGTTGTCTGTGTCCTGTGACTGGTGAGCCTTTCCACCCAATTCGGCTGGTGTGATGTGAGCAAGGCGTTGAATAACCTCTAACCTGCATAAGAATGTTAAATTGAATCTCCTTATTTTTAAAGGGTTTAAATTAATGACATTCTGAAAGGACTGAGAATCTGAACAATAAAGACGGCAAGTAACTGACAATATTTTATTCTTCCCAGATATTGTCATATTTCTAAATTTCATTAAGTGTAAGTATTAGTTGACACTCAAGTAATTACTCGATATTGATATGATTAGGCTTGCTGCTCCCGGGTAAAATTGATAATGTAACCCCAAAACAAGAGGTAAGAGAATATAGAGAATTTTACTTTGCTTCCTGAACAGAGCTAGGGCATAGTTCTGCAGCATATTTGACGATCTCACTAAGACATCGGGCCCATCTATTCTTATCAGGACTCTCAAAAAGTATAGACTGAAGAGTCACGTCCTGAGGTACAGGATCTGACTCTCGTCGCAAATCAAAAGGACGCCCAAAATCCCAATAACAGCCCTGAACGATATCATCCTGTAAAATAATCAACTACAAATTTAAAAGCAGAGCAGATGGGCATGACATTGAAATTGAAGCGATTAGGAAATCCTAATGGAATCAGTAAGTGACTAAGTGTTACCCACCCCATTCTCTTCAAGGACATCAATCATGAATATTGGTTCGGCTTCAAATTTCATGATATGATCTGGCCGTTCATACAATGAGAGTTCTCTTATGTCATTCCACAAAGCACGCACACATCGCAGCAACTCCAAGGCAGTATGCCTGATTTGACTATCAACAGAACTAAGGAATATAAGACCAACTGCATCAATCTCTGAAGCACGAAAATCAATTGCCTCTTGGGACTGATGAAATGAGGACCTCTTGAATCCATCATTTCTTTGGACACGTTTTAACTCGCTAGAATCACGATCTAACTTATCATCAGATAGACAAGCTCTCCAGAAGCGCAATAGTTCAAGAAGACGTCCCAATGATGTTTGAATGAGGAGAGGGAACTCATCAGGAAGACGTAGGATAAAGTTTGACATCCCTCTCATAACTGCAAAGCGGCGATGGGGAAGGTACCTCACAATCCGATTTAAAACCTGCACAGCTTCTTCACGGACACCAGGATCTATACTGATGCCATGTTGCGGAATGATTTCTGTGATTTTATCACTGCGGCCAACTTCTTCAATCAGATATGGTATGCACTTTAACACCGACTTGAAAAGATACCCTTGAGACTTTTCTCTTGTAATGGCATCTGGAATACTATATTTCAGTTTGTGCAGAAGATTAAGCAAATTATACAAGGTGGCAATAAAAAAGGGTCACACAAACTCTCACAGAGTGTGTGTGGGTGTGCATTGTTTGTATTTTTTGCATCCTGTCAGGATAAAGTGGTGGAAGATGAAAAAGTGATTCATAATTGGACAATTTACTGGTGCCCAGGATTGCACAGAAGCTGGGGATCAGGGTGTTCTTGAAGATTGCAGCGGATATGCCAACAAATAGATGTTGTGACTGCTAGTGGCTTTTGGTAGTCCAAGACTTAAAATATAATGCTTCTCAAAACAGGGTATGAAAAGTGGCTGCAGCAATGTCGCGGACAACATACAATGGGGAAGGATTGCCAAAGTGTGAGTTGAGATTGCGGAAAGAATCCAAGGGAAATATCGTACTCTAGGTAAAGGGTCGGAAATAGTGAAGTTGTGTTCATACGAAAAATTGGCTTTAACTTTTAACTGATATGATCAACTATGAAAATGAATTTGTTTCACAATTTTGGGAATGCGCAAGCCACAGAAATTAAGCAAATGGAAAATACATCTGTCTGGAAAATTCCCTTTACAATAGGAATCTTATAAGCAAAATCTATATTGAATAAGGAATCCACCTAGGCATAAAGTGAAAATTCCCAGTCATTGCTTTGTAAATGGGTAGATTCCATTTATTGATGAGTACCCAGTAGCAGAGGAAAACTATCATATGCCGAGACAAATATCTCTTCAGACTTATTCTCATTTGTATGTATATTATTTCTGACAAATGTAGATTCAATAATGCAATTTATTGATGAATATCCAATAATTGCAGTTGACCTTTTATATAGAAACAACTATAACATTCGGAGACAAACTTCAAAACGTAAAGATAATTCCAATGTAGAATGTGAAAAATTAGCAAAATATTACCAATAGTGGTCTTTGAAGAAGTAAGAAGAGCCTGACTGTAAGTTCTATTGCAAGACCTCAGAATAGCTTCAATTGATGCTTTGACTTTTGGGATGTAATGACCAATATTATGAACTGTCAACACAGCACAAATTCGATAAACCAAGAATTTTGCGCCGAAGTTGTGAAACAAAATAGAGATTTAGATAGAATAAGCATAACTACCGTGGAGAATTTCCAAGCCAACATGCTGACTTGTTGGAGACATAACAATGGCAAGCAAAGCTCGGAGGCCAATAACCTTTGCTTCTGGACTATCTTGCTTGAGCAATTCTAGAATCATATGGTTCATAGCAAAATCAAGATTATGTTCAGCTATAGTTACACAGAATTCCACTAGTTTGTCGTGTTGGACATCCTGACTGAGCATTCCTTTCCTGAGAATAGTTAGAAGTTGTGAGGTGACACTATCTAGGTAATCCCAAACACGATTTGGAGGTTGAGCATCACCGTGGACACTCAAGTAAAATCTCATAACACGATGTAGACAATCTAAGGCCATAAAGCGGTGGTTCTTATCCTGAAAAGGTGATCAAAATTAAACCTCAGAGGAGATTTATAATTGAATGCATGGTAGATATATTATCGGCAGCATATGGTAATCTATAGAATGATAACACTAGATTAAAAAAAATTAGAGGAAAAGGGGCTAATGCACCAACTTACCCTAAGATGCTTGTATAATTGTTCCATGTGAGGACCAAAATTACTCAGAAAAATATTAGGATCACCAAGACATAGGAGAAGAGTCACCAACGGATAACCGACCTAGAAAAGAAAAAATTGCTCACATCATCCAAATATAAACACAAGAATTCAAATCAGACTTTGAATCCCTTAATATAAACAAGGCCAACATAGACATCATAATTAGATAAATATGAAGTTTTAGATTTCAGGCTTTAAATAAATGTTTACTCACAGGATTCAAGAATCTGGAATTAAAGAGCTTAATTCAAATAACTATATCAACTGCTCAAAAAGATGTTCAAGAGAATGAAAACTACTCCTGGCCAATTAGAACTTGTTTTACATTGATACTGAATTTTAGGAGAGAAACTGAAAAGGTGGATGATGTTACATTTTTACCTTCCAAACTAATAATTCTAAGTTACTACCTTTCCCGATGAAAGGGAACAGAGAATGGAATGTTGCAAACTACTAAAACGGAAATGAGGGCATTCATTTAGAACTGGTCGACTGGGTGCTAAAATGAAATCAGTACATGAAATAAATCAGGTAATATAAAAATCACATACTACTTAATTTGTACAGCAATGAACTTCTATGGAGAAAATACACATCTGGATTTTCTTTTTAAGAAACAAAATTTCACAATCCAAAATTGCCATCAGCCGATCGACCCCTGCTTTAGTTCCCCAGCACGATATAGACAAAAGTATGCATCTCTTGACTTAAGCCGAAAATAAGGTGCCACTCTATTAGCATTGAAACAAAAGGTGTTCCTTCAAGATATTTACATAATTATAACCATGGAACTACCAAATACTTGATGTTCTCGGATTCTTCAGAAATAACAACTTGCTAATCGAGTCAAAACGAAAGTTATGGCAACATATCTGACAAACAGTGAGCAACTTTGCCATAGAAATATACTTATTATTTTTTTGTTACACTAAAAAATTCATCATGTACTAGTTTCACCATTTCCATCAATTCTTGTAGTTTTGAGCAATTAAATAAATTCACAAGTCCTGCTGAATCCGAAGAATTTTATTATGTTGCTGAATGCGATATGGATTTTAGGAAATGAATGAAGAAGTTGAGAGAAATAAATTGTCCTTTAACTATCATCCCACCCACAACACAAAAGAACTTACAGTTATATGTTTGCTTTGTTTGTCCATCCAGTGCATAAGCTGGCTCCTTATTCGTGCAACAGCTTCATACCATAAGGTGAGTGCAGGATCAACACCAGAAGGGGGCCATTGACCTTTTCCACCATCAGCAAGTGGCGCTAGAATGTTTGAAAGCATGTTGCATATCGCATGGTAAAGTTCACTTTTTCTTTTATGAGGAGTACGATTTAACGGATTTGCTTTAGCAACAAAGGATGCTGATGCGTTTAAACCGCCCTCTGTTTTGACCTGAAATTCACCTTCTCATCAGGAAAATGTTTCCACATTAGTTCACCTCAGACTTTAATTTTACCCTTACCCCAAGCTTAAGGTAGCGCATCCCATTGATAATGCTAAGTGTTTCACTTCGAGAAATACTGGTATCGATTCGGCGAGTATTGAGCTCCATGAAGAAGCGCTCGGTCACAGAGCTAAATCTATTGAGTCAAAATGACCAGAGCATAAGATGTATTAGATTGAACTGCATGCCTCTAAAAGAATTTGCTCATCACACAATCACAAACAATTCCAGAGAAGCAGCCGAAGTAGGTTAATGATATTTTATAAACATGGTTCAACATTTGCATTCCCAGGAACAAGATGCAAAAAAAAAAAAAAAAGTCAAGTCTTCCAAGACCCATATATTCATTATTTCACTACCTTAATTTCAAGATTTAAAATATCTTTGAAATTTGAATTTCAATTTTGTTTCCTAATATGAAGTGTTGTGTTTCTGAAAAGAGAGAACAATCCAATTTAGTTTGACTCGATCAGAGAAAAGCCGCATTTTTTTTAGTGCACGATAAAGTCACAAGCAGCCACACAAATACCTGATCCGTGATAAAGCGCCAAGGAGTTGGGCTACTAGATCAAGAAGAAGCCCCCTTAAATCAACCAATGAAGGATATTCGACTTGGCTAACAACCCTGCAATTATATCAGGCCAACCTCAGGATATCTATAATGATTAAGGTCTATAGAACAATCTGCATCACTAGTTTTTCTTTGTGATTTATAGAAAGCAAAGGCGTAACTTCCCTCACATCAAACCTACAGATTAAAAACATCAGAAGCTTCTTGATGAAAGATGATGATGTTTGGTTCATGTTTTTTGCCACAATATAATGTGAACAGTACTCATGTTTTTTTTTTTATATAAGAAACATATTATATTAATTACTATAAAATGATTGTGATGATAAGAACTATAACCATTATGTTTATGGCGTAATTGGAAAACCTGTTGGGGCTCTAGAGGTTTTTAATTAAATATTCACTTTAATCAGGAGTTAAAACAGGGAAAAGCCTCTGAAGAAACCATCAAAGTTAAGCATCAACTGATCTTCTTTACAGGCAAAACACCACCTAGGCACTTCATTGACAAAACCCTTCAATGAGATGAGAAAAGAAAATGAATGACTCAATTTCCAAATGTACCCACTGGAATTTCAAGTGACTTTGGTAATAATACATCCTATAGTTCTTGATCAAGTGAGTCCTTCACACTCATTCCAACACTTACAAATCATTTCATCCATATGTTCCTGTTATATGTTTTTTGCTCACACCGTTCTAAAAGGAATTTGTTTGGCATGCAAGTAAGATATTTCGGCGAACAGGGAAATTTTAAATTCGCCGCACAAGATATCTCATTTTTTCATCTTAGCCAGAGACGAATGTAAAATTGAAGTTACAAGTACATCACAGGGAAAACATATACAGAAGTTACAAGTACATCACAGGGAAAACATATACAGAAGTTACAAGTACATCACAGGGAAAACATATACACTGATAGTAATTTCCATCAGGGCATGAATTGTTACAAAAATTTGACTTTCTGATCAATACCTGTCCGCATTGATTAGCCAGTCAAAGATAAAATTTTCAAGACCAATCCATAGTTTTTCTGCCAATAGCGAAATAGGTTAAGTTCGCAAAATAAAGGAGGGGGGAGGAAACCCCAGTCAGAGAGGCCAACTGCCCGGACATGAAAACCAGTAAATGTGCAGATCAAATAAAAAGCTTAAGAGTGTGTATAGACCTGTAAGTCCTTCTTGAGGGCAGCATTCGACAAAGCGAATACAAGCTGAGCAAAAAATACACTCCACTGCAAGCTGGATGAGATAAATTGCTATGAAGTACAAGCCAAAAATATATGTTGTATGTCGTATGAAATATATAAGATATATCAAAAAATATCGTCTTGATTTCCCATATCTTTTATGCCCTGAAACTATTAATTTCCTGACACAACCTCCCATTTTCCATTTACTTTTGACAGTATTATAATAAAAAAGAAAACCATAAGAGTGACAAAACCCATAGGCAGGAAAAAAATGACCGCAAAGGTCGAAGCCAACACTGAAGGGGTTATAATAAACAGAAAATAAATAAATGCAATGGTTAAAAAGCTCCAGGTCATGCGAAATACAGTGGCAACAAACTGTGCTCATAGTGAGTATACATCATATATTGTAAAGGTATATTACATCCTTCTCCCTTGAGGTTTGCCCTCTAAAATTCATAATTATAACCACCTTCCCCTAAGTTCACAAACTTCTGTGTTTGCCTAATTGCCTTTAAAGAGCTCCACGGAAATTACAAAATGATTGTTTAACCTCTATACATCATATTCTTGTTTAAAATATTTTGTTAATTACATTCACCGGCATTTTTTTTTTGGATAGGAAACTCGAATATTATATATATAATATTGAAGATAATTACGAGTGTTAACCAGAGGTCAACACACTACGAAAAGCAAACAGCTCAAAAAGCTAACTCAAAATAATGCTCCAATCCCTATGCACGTCTGACACCGAAAAAGATTTAAAGTCCGCAGATGATTGAAGCCACCAAGGAACCCTAAACTTAAAAAGGTTTACCAGTGCTTATTAGCAATAAAAACCATTGGAACGTGAAATATGACTTCTTTTGCCAAACTAATATTTCTAGAAATACTAAAATGCTAGAAAGGTACGTGACTCTTGCTATCTGAAATACCCTTGCAAAATAACTCCATACATATTTAGCCTTTTCTCTCTAGTCATACTCATTCACCCTAAAAAAATCATTTCATGCGTTATCCTCTTTAAATCTGATTTACTATAGAAATGTTGTCAATAAATTAAATTTTTGTAAGTCAGAAATTTAATTTTGATTAAAAAAATTAACTCATCTTTTTTTCTTAATTTCATTTTCTTTTCTGCGTCCTCTGTTCATGGCAGAGGTGATTTTGTAGGGATAAGGCTAAGTTCTGGTATGTATGTCTTAGCGAGATGAATATAACTAAATTGATATGGAATTAAAGCCTCGGAGAAGTTGCTATTATGCCAAAACCTAGACATCGCCGATGAACTTGACCAAAATTCTTTAACAAAAAATTTTAAATGATATAGGCTAATATAGTTATGCTGCATAATTCGTTATATCTTTTAATAAAGAACCAATCTTTTTAAACCTCAAGGATGTGGTGGTAATTATGAGTTTTGAATATAAGTATGAGAAATTAGAAAAAATTCAGGGAGGAGGATGACTATTGAGCGGCCCTACTTCTAATAATCAACAAAGAAATAAATTTAAACTCCTCGTGTTCTGTCAGACAATGAGGAAGATGGTAGATGCTGCCACTGGTATTAGAGTCTGCAAGAGTTAATGATTCATCTGATTGAGGATAAACAAACCTTCCTCTGAAATGTGGAAGCATCATTTGCACCTTTTGGGGATTCACTGCATAGAACATAAAAGTAAATTAGACAAAATGACTCACATTCAACCGGAAGCAGACGTTGACAATAAGAGAGAATGATGCAAAAAATATATTTCAAAATTTATCAGAAAATATCTAACAAGAAAAAATATCAAAACACATTATTTCCTTTGTAATGACATTATCGCGAGCGTCATATGTCAATTGGCACATTTGCATGAGATTCTATACCACAACACTATGGCACAATTACTAGATTCCACCAAGGTCCCGTATGATTGAGATTAATAATCTGAGAAAGCTGAGTGAATTATGAGAAAGTGTTGGTTACAGTTTCAAGGCATTTCGAAGTCAATTTTGCCTTGGAAACTGTTATTAATGAACTAAAAGAACCAGAGAACTGGGGAGGTCCATTAATATAGCAGTAATCTAATGAGGGAAAAAAAGGTATGGAAGCAACGGACAGAATTGACCCAACGTCTGATTGCTCCCCTTTATTCATAAAAAGTTCTACAGTCATTACATTTACTATAATACCATGACAAGGAAATCAGATAGAAATGTGGATGAAAAAAGAAAGCGCCTCCTACCAACATGTGCATTGATTCTTTATTTTTAATACAACACACAGATCCGGAAGGGCGGGCTCTTCTGTGCCTCCACGAAAAATTTAAAATATGGACTATTTTGCATTTGGAAGAAAATATAGGATAAACCTGTGCGTGTCACTTATCAGTGTTGGTGCTTTTGATGCTAAAAATAAAAATATTTTGAGTGTTGAGTAAGATCATTAATGTTGCAGTAATTATTTAGCTTTCACAGCCTTTTGCAGTAAAAACTAAATATGTTTGAAATTATCAGTCAATTAGATAGAGCACTATGCATGGAAACCAATACTTTCCATGCAAGATAATCCCCAGAGATGATATTCTTACTACTGAATGAATGGACTTGAATAATAATAAATCCATATGAAAATTATTGATGTTTATAATGATATTCAATTCAAAGTATAACTTATATATTCGCAGAAAGTGGATAACCTTTCTCTCCAACGTAAAAGAGCTTCCAATAAGGGTACAGGTGTGTGCCGAGCCACCATAGCTAAAGAATCAAGTACTTGCTCATAAGCAGGATCTGATGGTCGAAGGTACTGTCCATCCTGCAGTTAGACATGCAGCAAATGTTTCGACACACTTGACGTCAAGTCTATAAGGCAGTACTCCATTAACTACCAAATTTTCCTCTCCTAAACAACCTAATGTTCTTTCACTAGCTACTTTATTTTAAGTTTCTGCTCTATCTTGCTCAATCCTTATTTTTGTGGTTTCTCTTTTTAGAGCGATCTTAAGAAGGGCATCTCTTGATTCCAAAAAAAAGAAAAAAAAGAAGGGCATCTCCAATTGCCTTACGGTAAACGGATTGTTCTAGTTTCCAATTTACACTAATCTGTTTGATATTCAAATATTTGATGCTAGCAAATTCAGTGGAAATAAAATTGATTTTCACTAACAGCACGCCCACAAAAGAGCTAAAGGCTGCATTTTTTTAGCCGAAGCAAAGAGGGAAAAAAAGGGGGAACCAACGAGACTTGCCTGTACTTGAGCGGTTTCAATCCGACGCCTGGCAAGAGGCAGGAACCGTTGCAGCAGCGCATCAACAATCAGCTTTGCCGCACTTCCGGCCTTCATGCTTCCTCCAATCAGATTATAAACGCCCGAATTCCAATTTCACAATTTCACCTCATCTCAACCCTAAAATGTGTTCCGCAATACGATCCAAATTCCAACTGTCAGAAAAACATCAAGAAAAATCGTTGAAAAATCTTCTTACAGTAAAATTAAATTCAACGAATGTGCAACACATCCTAGCAGCAAAATAACTCAAACGGGGTTAAACATCAATCCCAATTGAAAAAGAGAGGCCTTTGAATGTACCTCTGAGATAAAGGAGTGAAGATTCACAGCGCCTTGTTCTTCCATTACAGGCTAGCTTGCAAATTCCTTCCCCTTTGGACTTCCATAGATTTCCAATTAGCTGTCTACCTCTGTGCTGTTTTGGCGATCAAAGATTCTGTTTAGTTTGCCTGGTATTTTTCTTGATTTTTTATTTTTTTATTTAATCCATTTCCCCTTAAATTTTTATTATAAAGAAAGCGGGCATTATTTACTTTTTTTAATTTATTAGTATAAAATATATGCCATCTTATGCAAAATATTTTAGTTCATGGTATAATTTTTGGTTTCCCTGAAATAGTTTTACCATATTATCTTTTATTAATAAATTTTTTTCTTCTTTATCATTATTATTTTAAAAATCATACGCATTGTGTATATCACGACTCACTAACATTATATTATAAATGATAAAAATAAGAGTAACTGCACTAGCAATAAAATTAATAACAAAAGTAATACATAAATGATATTAAAATGAGGGGATAGAAGTGATTTATAATTCAAAATTTGAGTTTGATAAGTATAAAAATCTCATTTTTAAAAAAAAAATTGTTGAAATTGAAAAATAAAGCGAGTTTCCAAGTAAAATTCAGTATTTTTATATTCAGTTGTTTTATTATATTTTTAAAATAAAATTCTAGTGCTTTCAATTTTTTCTCATAATTCAATTTGTTATATTGACTAGAAATCCACGCGCGCGAAAATTCACGTTCAGAAATAGTTTATGTTACATTTAAAAATAATAAATATTTTTTATATTATTAAATTAAAAAAAATAAAGTTGAAAGATGGTAATTATAAGTAGTAAAGAGTATTTTTGTTCGTCCATTAATTTGATCAATGTGATTATTTTAAAGGGTTCATATATTATTATATTGATTGAGGATGTTGATTGATGATAAAATTTTAATAAATTTTTTTATTATTTATTAGGAAAAATACCTTACATAATACATATCGTATGCAATAAACTTTGAGTAGGGATAATAATAATTACGTAGCATTTTTTTCTTTGATTTTTTTTAAAAAATGTGTGTTTCTTCAGAAATTGAACGTGGATATAAACACAAATGTATGCATTTAAATTTTAATAATTTTTTTCCTTTCCGTGAACAAACACGCATTTTATAAGCAGTGCATGGCAAAAATGGACAACAAAATTTTTCAAATCTTCTATGATTTATTTGCCAACATAACTAAATATATGTACACAACTACAATGCTTTACAAATATGAGCAAGGAGGAGATAGCCCTGAAGGCTGAAACATACGCATTACATTACAACTTGTGCCATCCTGAAACTAGCATATCAGCATCCTCTTAGATACAACAATTTCTCATCTGACTGTACAAGAAGCTCCACACTTTGAAGATGAAGAATGAACAGACGAAGAATCCTTGTGGAGAAATTATCGGGGTCATATTTTCATGACCCGTAATCGCCCTTCTGGCAATGGGCTAAGCTCATTTTTTCTCATTCCCTAAAAGTTGATATTGTGGCAGCAATCTTTGCCGGCTTAGTTAAAGAAATATGGAGATTGCAATACTTCTCTGAGATCAAAATCCCCTCGACCAGGCAATGGAGGGAACGACAACGTGGGAAAAGATGTTTGAAACCCCAACATCATCTGTTTAATTTAGCATTCAGCAAGAAAATGTTAAAAGGGAGAAATTGTTACGATTATAAGTACGTTATCAATTAATGTTCCTAAAAGTTCAATCTAATCATAGGTGAAAATTCTTACTCATTAAGATGCCCCGCATGGAAACAGGATACCGAAGAATATGTTGTCAAATTTAACAGTCAAGATATACATGTAAAAGCTGATCAAAATTTACACAGGGAAATCGAAGCAATAAATATTCCAACCCGACTTAATGAAATACAAAAGATGTTATACAACCAAGATTAATGATTTACAAGAGATTACACACCAAAAGAATTTAACATTTGATCTCCTAATTCTTATACCATATTATTTATATTTTTTCCTAAAAACTCGAGCTTATTGAAGGTGTTTAAAGATCCTTTTTATATTTTACCTTATTGAGTAAGTTGAATCAGTCTCATAGAAAGATAACATGCGAAGCTGACAGGATCGCTTAAGGTGTCAATTTTCTTATGCAAAAAGGCCAGAATCTCACATTCGTTTGATATGACGTGTCATATGACTTGACTAGTAAACAAAAAGTAAAGGAGTTTCAGATACTTACATTCTCAAGAATAGGAGTTTCATAAAGTTCTACAAATTTCTCTCTTAGTATTCGGTTCATGTCATCAACATCACATGCGTGGGTCCAGTACGAATCATGAACACCTACACATAGAAGATTGAGACAATTTGAAGTCGAGGATTGGCATTAGAATGTTAAGAACCGATGAAAGTGGGAATCGAGAGACCTGCAAAATTTAAGCCTGCGTTCTTGCAGGCAATAGCAGTCATCATCATATGTGAACCATCAAGGGAATGCACAAAGTTCGGGGGGAAAGCTGTTCTCTGCCTTTTGACCATTATCTGCAAAACAATATGATCAAATTTGTAGAAATTTTGGGCTCAGGAGGCTGGCCGGCCAATACCATGCCTAGCACTCAACTAGATATAATGATTAATCAGGAACGAAGAAATCCAACTTGCAAATGTTGATTCTGAAATGCAATAAATTTGGTTGACTAAATGAAAATAAACGTCGGAGAATAAGTATAAAAGAGCTTTGCCCATCTCAGAACATTGACTCTGAGGTTTCTGAGATTTTTTTTCAAATAACCATCGAAGGATGGGGTCAGTCGGACCCTTACCAATATACTTAAACCAACGATTTTATAAAGGGCATGGGGTTGAGACTTGAGCCTGACCTAAACTAGTGCTACAATCAGGAAAGAGTTAAACACACAAATGATCATTTACATTAACCATACAACAAAAATAAGCACTAAAGCAGTAAACAACTTTCAGAAAAATAAGGACTGAAGGTTTTGCTTGTGCTATGGCGGTCACTTGGATATGATCCAAGGAAAAAATTCCTCACAGGCTGGATATCAGACAAACAAAACCAACAAATGGCGTGGTTCAAAAACTACCTTTTCTGACTCCCGTTGCAGAGTCAAAACTTGAAGAGAAGTTTTAATCTGCAATTAAGAATTTATTATTGCCACTTTGACCACTTGAAAATGCTGACAAATAGTAAATATATGTCCGCACAAGTTTAATGAAACTTACCAAATGTCTTCCTATTTTACGGTACGGCTGAACCACTGGTAGTCCAAGTGGAGTTGTCCACTGAACTGGATGGTTCTCGGATGCAATAATCTGTTAAAGGTCTGTAGTTAATGAATGAAATCTTTCAACCACCTATAAATGTTCGACTGTACACATGCTAAGCAGTGCAGTAAAATGTAAAAGAACTCTGTTTTGTTTAATATCAAAAGGTAAGTCACCCATAATGAGTGTATGAAATAGGAGGTCGATTGAGCGGGAGTAATCGTGAGCATACAAGAACTGTTAGGTGTTCTTATCTCTGTCATTTTTGGTGTTTTAAACGACTTCGCACCCAAGAAGTGCGTGTGGAAAATTGAACCGTCACATCCATGCACATCGAATCGGAAGAGACGCTGTTATTTTTAAGCTCTTCATTTGGGATTAATTTAATTAGAATACAGCCTTTCCTGTTACGTATGAACTATGAAGTGGTATGGAATTAACTCTTTGGCGATTAGTTCATTCCACACTATAAGTCTTACACTCAAATGTACCATAAGCTATGTTAGTCTTAGGGGTGTTCACTTCATTCGGTCTGAACCGAAATTCACCGAAAATCCGAACCGAAAACCGAACCGAATTTAACGGTTCAGTTCGGTTAAAAACCGACATTTTTTTCGGTTTTCCAGTTCGGTTTTCGGTTTAACCGAATTTATATTTATTTTATATTTAATTATTAATAAAAACAAATAAAAAAATTAATTAAAATAGTTATAAATAATTAAAAAATCAAAAAAAATCAAAAAATCGGTTTTCGGTTCGGTAAACCGATCGAAAAAAACCGAACCGTGAACACCTCTAGTTAGTCTATCACCTTCGCATACACAAAAATAATGCATACACTCGTACAAACTAAAGTAATCACCTTCGCACAATCTCCAAGCCAACCCATGATGCTCCTAGCCGCCTCAAACATTTGCTCCAATGCAGTTAAGGTAATCTATCAGGTACCAATAAACAAAAGTTTCAAACTTTCAAGTCAGCACGGAAAAGTACTATGAACTACACGATGACGACAAGATATGAATAAGGATTTAAAACAAGGCACTATGACCTCTCTTATCGCTGGAAGATCATTGAAAAAGATATTTCAAACAAGCACAAATGAAGTTGTGAAAAATAAATTCACAATGAATATAATTTACCAACAATTATCAAGCAGATACTGGTTAATGACTAGAGATTGAAGTTGCAGGGGAGAAGTATGGCGTACTTTTGCTGCATAACAAGCCGCACCGAAGAGTTGTTCATCATCTTCAATGGCACCACGTTCTTTTAACCTTCTCTTTATTTGATCTCGAGCACCAATATAAGTAACTCCATACACTGATGTCATCACTGTCTGCTTAACCAGCTTCCTATCAACCTGGATATTTTTCAAAGTAGAGCGTTATCAACAACCATTTCAGGCCATCGACATTAACATGGCTTACAATCGCACAAAGTTCGGTAAATCAGGATAGTAGAACTTAAGCATGAAAGAATTAAATTAACCTGATTGATCAGTAATCTTGCTCGCAATGAATCAGGGAATACTGCAGGATCTTTCTGTGCATCTTTCTTCATGATATCAAGAACCCTGTAGAAGTTAGAATCAAGGAATTTGTTTGCTGATCTCAAAATGAACAAGTGTGCCTCGAGATTTAATTTCTCGAGTACATAAAAAATTTTATCGGCCTGATTCCGTGAACTAGAATATTTAAATTACACTCTCTTGAAAAGGAAAAATGCTTCCTGTAGACTGTAGAGTATAAAACTATTTACCCATAATGAACAAAAGCATCAAGTCCTATGAAAAATGCGTCTGATAAATCTGTTCAGATATCAACGGAGACCTTAGTTTCCAGTGTCTTACATTCAAAGAATAAATCATCGATCTCTCTTTTGTTACCTCCAACTTCAAAAATGAAAAATATATAGTTACTTTTGATATCATATGTGGGCAAGAAAGGAATTCTAACTCAATCACGATGCTTGAATATTCTTTAAAAGCTTTTAGTTTAGTTACTTCAAGCCGGTATCTTCTCTAAGTTTTACTTTGGAAGTTTACCATGCAAAATACTACATAACAATCTTCAATAAAACCAAAGATGTTTTAGCAATGTATTCCAAGTGGTGGGAACAATGCAAGTGGATCTTAGACAGCAATACAACCTCCTCCATTACTAGAGCCTCAGAAAGAAAAATGTTGCCCATGCGCATATCCACATGGTTTAAAAAAACGAGGTACCTGGCAGCTATTCCGGAGTAAACATCAGCAGGTTTTTCTCCAGCAACCAAATTAACAGCAGCTGCTCCTAACTGATTTTGGTAATTTCAGTGAGTGATAATGATAGTCTTGAGTGATAAGAAAAGTTCTCAAAATATTACACGATTAACAAGAATAGCAGAAGACGATGGGCAAGATCCAGAGAAAGCTTCGGCATAAAAGTCACAATTTCCAGTATCATGCATAGGATGAGTAATTATGCGGGTTTCGTGTCACTGCTAACTTATCTGTGGAGAATTCTTACGGACATCTTTCAGGCAATAAATATCAACTTCCCAAATGGATAAAAACACATTATTTCACAGGGCTAATCCTAATTACATATGGTTTAGTAGCATCACATTTGTTTTGAGAAGAAAACGAAAAAAAATCCATGACAAAATCTAAAAACCAAAAATTACCTTATCTCTACCAAGGGCAGCATAATGCTGTAAGCCGTTGCAGGAACCATCCTAGAAATTTGCATGCCAAGAAGATATAAAATGATCAAAATATTAAAGAGTGATGTAATGAATCTGATGAACCCATCATAGAAAACCTCCCAACAAATAAAAATATTTTATTAAAATACATCGATCAAATTTGCAAAAGATTACTTTTCACGCCCTTCAAATTACAATGGTGGCAAAAATTAATGAAACATACATTCATGTTTTGTCATGGGGGAAGTTTACAACAACAGGAACATAAAAAATATACTCATAAGAGCATCTACAAAACATTGGGAAACGACACGTGTGTCTATAATCCATCAATATGTAACAGACCCATTAGTTTCCACGTTTCCCACTTGCAGCTTTTTTATTCTATCAATGAATCGAGAGATAAATTCACTAAAGGTTTAAAATAAACAATCTGTTGAATAAAAGATACCTGGTGCACTGGAATATGTGAAAGTGTTGTATCTGGAGATGGATTTCTCAGAGCTTCAGCCAGATTGATACATACAGCCAAACACTGAAATGGATCTTCCGCATTCAACCACCATCGCCTTCCTTCAAGTGGTCTGTCAGCAGAATCAAATATATCATCCAAGTGATTCTCAGTAAAAGATACTCGACCCTCATGAGATAATTTGTCCACACCATTGGCAAATAAATTTGCCAAATGTATCTTCAACCAGCGCAAGCCTGATTTTCCAAGAGGTCGCCCATCCGAGAACTCGAGGATTCCCCTACAAATATCTGAGCCTAGATGGTTCAAATGTGGGTGCATAGGGTATGCGCGGCCTCGAAAATCAAGGTTGTGAGGGTAGAAGAAACCTTCTTCGTCTTTCAATTTCCGTGCAACCTGATCCAATATCAAGAAAGTTACATTTGATTTCTTACATCCAAATGATGCCGACAAGATTAGATCGAGGAGAAATCGTATCTTACAGCAAGTTTAAGCTCTGTATCACAACGTTGTGAATACCTCTCGCCATTTTCTTTTTTAATAGCCTTAACTTTCCAATTCCATTTTTTAATAATTGATTCATCTTCTGTATCTGGTTTCTCTGGCAGAGGGACCTGCATGAAAAAGGAGAATTAGCAACAGTTACTTTACTGAAGAGCGAAATCACGGATAAGCTTACAGGCACATCCTTGCTCAACATAATCAACCAAATAGATTGCATCACTAACCAGTTATTAAGAAGATAAAGTAAACAAAGATGCAAGATTAACATACATCATCACGGTCAATTAAGCCTGCAAGACGACCTCCGTTAGCCCATATTCTATCGACAACATCAAGAACTCTCTTATTCACTCGCCATCTGGTGCTTCCAAGGGTGTCCAGTGCCTGGCAACGCAGAATGGGAAATTCAAATCAAACATCAGTCACACTTTACCCAATTGAGGGAAAAAACAAAAAATAAACATGCCAAAACCTCGAATACAAGTTGTAGTTGTTTCCTAGGAGTCCTCTTTACTGCCTCGCGTTGTTGTCGTGCACCATGCGTGCGCATTACATATGAAGGCAGGTATAAATACGCACCATTGTCATATCTACAAAAAATATTTATATATAAATAACCATAAACACTGACTAAAAATGCAGGTCACCCTTCAATTCAGAAAAGTCCAACATCATTCAAAGATTGAATTGGGAAATTGGTTATAAGGAGCCAACGAGTCACAAAACCTGCCAACAGTTTGGGTGTCAAAGCTTTTAATATAGATAATAATTTAAGCTTGACCAACAGCTTTCCTATGCAAGAAGAGAAATATCTCAAACAAAACAGACCAAGATGCAAAGTAGAACTTCTGTACACATTTAAGATATCTTCGAGACAGATTTTCACACAACCTACAACCAACCATATATCATCAACGGACTGGATTAGTATTCGGTCCAGTACATATAAACCTCAGAATTAATCAAGTAAATAATATGGCTAGATTCCAAGGGGTATGACCAGTTCTTGATCAGGGGACAACAGGCAACCTAACTCGACCTGACTCAAAAGTTAAAATCAAATCAGCCTGAATCTAATAAGGCTGCAGAATGTATAGAAAGGTTCTTCAGGTCATAACAGTATTTGCTTTCTGGATGCCGCACATTCACCCGTAACTCGTAAGCCAACCTTCAGTATTAAAAATTTAAAACCAAATATACACCCAAAAAAATGATTAGAATTCCTTGGCGAATTAACCATAGATCAAATGAAAAATTCCAAGAACACACATATTGGAAGGTCAATCAGACTTCGATTGCAACAAAAAATCAACACCATAAATAAAGGGTAAAAGAAAACAATTGTTATACCCTGTCCACTTGATTGGATGCACTAACATCGGCATATAAGGGATGATCATGTGTCTGGCCTGCAATCAAATGTTAATTCATAAAGTTTAAAAAGCATTCATGAATCATGATGTTAAGGAATAAGGAATTAAAAAAAGTAAGTCAAATAATGACTTTTCAAGTTAGAGTTTTTCAACAAGAGTATGCTTCTTTCATGCCCAAAAAATGCATAAGAACTAAAAGATTTAATCTATCCGATTTCATAATTAATTCTTCAGCATCATTGCTGTTATTTAGAATTATTATATTCAGTGCAAAAATTACAAAGAAGTAAAAAAATAGAAGGGAAGTTACAGTTCTCTCGAGTCCTTTCCGAACAAGTGGGTCACATTGGATAACACCATATCTTCTGCTAGCTGTCCTGCTAAAAAGAGGTTTTGTCAAAGCTGCTGAGGAAATGAAAAAGTATAAAGGATCTTACATCAAACAGGGCATCAATTTACTTTGTTTCTCTTGCTACTGTTTTACAGGTGTGTGTGAATGCAGGCCGAACATCAGGTGGAGTATCGGCCAACTGGTTGGCTGGAGATAGAATATACGCTGTTTGCAGAATCAATTCAATGAGACGACTTCCAACCTGAGAGCTGAAAAAAATTGATTGGCATATATACTTTTAAAACTATATCTTGCTGCAATGATCATCAACGGTATTTCAGACCTTGGCTTTAGCATCTTGTCCCCATGGCTTTCCCTCATGCTGTCTACTAACTAACTGTCTCACTGCTCGCAGCTTTTGCTTTTTAATCAAATTAGTCACCTTCTTCCTCAATTTTTCTTGTTCTTGGGGAATGTCATTCGATCCATTTCCTTCATTCTCTATATCGTTCTCACCCTTTTTTTTCTTTCTGCTCTCCAGAAATCTGTGTATTCTCACCTGATCCATGATGAGATTGTTAAAAATAAGCACTAGCATGGACAACCCTAATTAAAATTCAGGAAAAAACAAAAAAAAGCTAAAGATAATTAAGTGGAATTGAGAGAAAGCAAGCTTAGACGCTCTGCCCCACCAGGACATGCGCTGACAACTGCAAGATAGAAGCTAATCTCGGGCACTCGATAAAAGCGAACGTGAATAGGCCGTTACAGTATTTTTTAAAAAATGAATCATAGCTGTGTGTCACACTGCAAAGCGTGGTTGACTACGGGCAGTTGGTTATGATAAATTCTTACAATATATTGTTTTATGGTCTAAAAGTCACGAGTTACATCTATATAGATATGATTTCGATCGAGTTTATTGCAGAAACAGTTCATGGATTGAAGAGAATTCATATATAGATGAGATGATCGAGCATAAAAAGAATGATGCTCATTTTAACAGGTTCTTTGAACGCAAGAACAACCAAGGTCAAGAACGCAAGTGTATAAATACATCATTAAAATTCAAAGAACTCGAACAAAAACTAAATAAATGCAATTTGAGATATCAACTGGATGCTTATAACATAAATATCGACCAAAGGACGTGAAGAAATTATGAAGGGAACTATATCAGAATATACATCAAACCTATGTATGCAAATCAGACGGCAACTTATATAAAGAGCATACAACATGATTTTATCTTTCTTTTAGCTGGTAATTAAGAAACTTCACCGGCCAGTTGTTTATAACGCTACAACATCCAAGCGTCAACGCCAATAACTAAAATTTGTTAGCCAAGTGTCTCAGCTCACTAACCTCTTGTTCAATTGCATCACCTATCATGCAAGCAGCCTGTACCACTCTCGCACATCCATGCTCACCCCCCGTCATCAACAAACCCGTTAGCTTATGCATTGTAATAACAGCCATCATATCAGCAGGCAACTGATCAAAATATGGGGCATATCCTGCCTTACACTTGCCTTCCCTAATGAACTCTTGCTCTTCCTCTATCTTGTTACGCAAGGGCTCAAACCATCCTAAAAACAAAGACTTCACGTAGGGTAAATTGGGAGCCAATTTCTGCTCGCACATATCATTCAAAAGCTCCTTGTACTCTTTAGTAGCCTGTACCCAAGCCTCAGTCTCAATCTTCACTTGCCTCCTCTTCAGAGCTTTATACTTACCCTTTCCCAACCCTTTAACATACTTCTGACGTCTCCACTGCATATAATACTTTCTTTTCTCCTCTTTTCTTACTTCATTCAGAAGTTCTTGAACCTCATCAGCCGCACAAACATTAAGAACACCATCCTCTTCTAAATCAGTGTGGGACGCCTCCACAGCCTCCGCCACAGTAGCATAACTTCTGCAACGAGAACTGTCATAGTTCACATGTTTTCTCCAACCATGCCATAAGAGTCCAGCCAAGTACTCATCTCGACTCCAAAAATCTTTAATTTTCCGACTACCCCATCCAGGTAAACACATATTGGAGTGAGAATCGAGCTCAAATAGGGGTTTAATCCTGAATTCTGAAAAATTAGAATTGTTAGAGAATCCCAGATAGCTCAAACATCGAGTGGGTGAGGAGGTTCTTGAATTGGAACTAATTAATCTTTTGGCAATGTTTTTCCACATGACTGTGGGGTTTCTTGGGGTCTCTATGATGAAAACTTCCGGCTTGTTAAATTGGATACTTGAATGAGTAATGGTGAAGGCTGAAGGGGTTTTACTGGTGTTCATCAAATTGATTCAATTCGCAATGATCACATAGGTGGCTTCACAACGACAAAAGCTTCTGAGAAAATGAATTTCGACAGCTAATTTCTTCGAAAAATACCTTCCTCTGTATGAATGAATTTTCATTTCCATAAACCCTCTCAAAGACAGAAAAACCTTGGGGGAGACAGACTCCGGTTTCCGGGTAGCCGACTGCGGCCGATTTGGGCCTAACCGGCCCAACTTCGATTTTACCGATGTAATTTGGGCCCAAGGACTGGTAGTGGGTTGACAAACGAAACAACTCTTACTTTTTAAATCAAATTTTAGTCCAATAACACTTTAAGCCCACTTTGCAACAACATTTCCTTTTTCATCACATAAAAACTAGCAAATTTTGCATGCAATCCGTGCACGTATTAAATTTTTTTTGTGAAATATAATGAGGTTTAAGTAATTTTTTTAGTTAATATTTGAGATTTCATTTTATTGAATTTTGTTCAAAAATTAATACAATTGTTGGGAGGGATTATTTTTGGGGAAAAAAATAATATTGTCACTAGCTAACATTTTTTTACTTAATAATAACTAGTGTCTTGTTGTATTTGATTGAAGTGCGATGCATATATAATTTTATGACTTTTCGGAATACAAAAAAATTGCTTCTTAACAGTTATGTAAAATAAAATATAACATATTGTGTTGATCTTTAAGATTGCAATACAACATGCTTCCAACAAAAAAAAAAAAAAAAAATAATAATAATAATAATAATGTGATTGCAATACAACAATTGTAATCGTAGCTATATACTTCGATCCAATTATAGGTAATTGTGATATGACGGTTCATGTAGCACCTTGATGTCTTCGCCACTGATTCAACATATATAGATGCATCTCTTGGTAGTCCGTAATCAAACATCAACTCAAAAATATTATAGTATACATATATGATATATCGATAACGCTATGATATATATTATTTAATATGACACATCGTAAAAATCTATTATCATGTCACGCACTATGCTATATATTGAATTATTATGTTCTATCGCTATACATGTCACGGTTCGAAAATCGAAACATATTTAAAATTAGTGTATTTTCGCATATGCGTATATATATATATATATTAAATTTTATTGTGTTAAATAAAATTTTTTTTATTTAAAATATTATATTAAAATTTATACCTTTAAAAATAGTTTTTTATTAATTTCTTATGTTATGTATACTTATTTAAATTCAAAATTCAAAATATAGAAAAGACAGAAAGATTTCGTTATAATATAATAGTTAAATATTAGATGCAAATTAACTAAATTTAACGATAATTTTTCAATATTTTGTAATATGAGAAAAATATTTTTGGATTATCGAAAATTAGACTATGATATCAAAGTTAGTTATTTCGAGGTTTCGAATTTAATAACATAGTATGATTATATTTAATATTATTTTTTTAAAAGCATATCAATATCAAATATTAAAATATAAAAGATCGTCACATACCAATAGATGCTAGCGTATACAATCGAAGTATGAAATAAAAATAACTATTTATTTTATTTAGTTTTGTTTTTCAAATCTGTCTGAGATTAATAATTTTCAACATAATATGATAAAATATATAGTTTAGGACAAGTTCATTAAAATTAAATATTCTGAATAATTTCAACAGTAACATAATCTGTTATTGAAATTAAATGATTTCATTCTATTCATTTCTCATTTTCATTTATATCAATCACATGAATGTGTTAAATAAATAGGATGAGACTAATAGATTGCAATAACACGAATATGTCAAAAATAGATTTTAATAAACTTTTTGAATATAATATGTAAAGTACATAAATTTATATTTATATTTTATAAACACGTGAAAATTGGAAAATGCTTAGGTATTCAATTTGAGTCAAATCATAATTATATGTGTGTCTACATATAGCGAAGCGTTGCGTCCCAACCCCATACATTTACGTGGAAGCAACATTTTCTTTCTTTCGAAAAAAAATATTTGTTCAATCAATCATATTATTATTATTATATATAAAGAAATGTTCTCTTGCACGGCTGGCAGCCCCGCTGTCTCCTATATCAATTTTCCTTTTTTTTTTTTTTTTTGTATTTTTTAATATAAAAAATTGGGCTCAGTTTATAAACACGAAGCAATCGTCTTCTTCCCTTCTTCAAATCCTCCCTTTCAAAGCCGAAGCCGTAGCCGCCGCGGCCCACTCCAAGCTCGACCACCCACAATTTTCAAAGCCGAAGCCGAAGCCGTAGCCGCCGCGGCCCACTTCAAGCTCGACCACCCACGTTGACCGGCCACCTCAAGTCCGACCACCCCACCCCACGCTCGATCACCCATCCCACGCCCAACCACCATCCCACCACAAATCACTAAAACTCAACAACACAAATGCGAAACTAACGCATATACAAATGTCCAACCTATGACAATATCAGGAATGGAGGAAGGAAAGAAGACATGTCGGGCAAGGGATGACTGGTCGTAGTGGCAGAAGGGTGGGGTGGTGGTGGCCGATTATATTTTTCAGAGAGGGGAGTGGAGAAAGGGTGAGAGGCGTGAGTGATGGGTGTGAAGTGATGCGTTTGAGAGATAAGTTGGAAATATAGGTTACAAGATCGTTCGATAAATATTTGATTCGTATTTGAGATTATTTAATTCGAGTCGAACTCGAGCCAAAATTATTATGTTCGATAGTTCGCGAATAATTCGCGAGCCTTAATATTTAATTAATATAATATAATTATATAATAAATATATATACATTTCGAACCTTTTCGAACCACAACATTCGAGCAATAGTTCATGAATAGGTGTGGCCTATTTTTTTAATTTTTTTAAAAAAATGATTTAATATTTTTTTATTTTATGTAATTATTTAATAAAAAACGAGCTGTATATGAACGCAAATGTGTACACAAAAATGAACCGTACAAACGCAACGCATGTACGCAAAAACACATTGTATATGCATGCAACGAGTGCAATTCGGTACTAGTTATTCTATTAAAGTTGAAGAATTGGTATGTTGGTAAGACCAACCACTTTATTTGTTTGCCCTTTAGTATATATTTAATTATCAAAATGTCATTTTATTTGGTCAATTGATGACTAATTATTTACGAAAATGTCACGCTCACTATTTTTTTGTCTTTTTATGGATATTTATCTACAATAATGTCATTTTTTTTATTTCACTATATATTATTTTTATTTTTATTTTCAATTAAAAAAATGAACAGCACGCAACGCGTGCGTGAGTACTAGTATTAAACATGATGGAGACTTTGGTACGTTGGTGTGACCTCCCTCATATTTTTTACTCTTTGATGACTATGTAATTAAAAAAATGTCACATTCATTGTATTTTTTTTTGTTATTTTATGGATATTTATTTAAAAAATTTCATTTCTTTTATCTCAATACATTTTTTTTTTTAATTTTCAATTAAAATTTTCAATTAAAAAAACGAACGATATTAATTATCATCAAAACATCTTTTAAAAATATTAAAAGAAAATGGAAACAAAATGATCTCTAAAGCAACCCCAAGTTATTAGGGTCAAAGGATTAGGCCCATGACCCATTATTCTTGACCCATTCAGTTCTGGCTTCTCTCCTTCTTCCAATCACAGCAGAAAGAACAAGAATCAATACCAAATCCGAACTCCGTAAGATCAGGAAGCTCAAACCCATAAACGATAAATGAGTGTGGGAATCAAATGAAACAAGATAATAGGCAAAGTGGGAGTCACACAGGTTAGGGTTTGAGTTTCATTGTAAAGGGTAAACCCAAAAAACTGTGTTTTGATGACTCTTTAGTCAGCAGCTGAAGAAAATTGGCAGTGTAGAGTTCTGAAATCGGATATTACATTGAATACGAGGTGACCCATCTCTCTTTTGCTGCTATTTTATCCTGGATTCTCGCCTTTTGGTGGTGACTGAAAATTTTGATCTTTTTTGTTTTGGTTATTATTTGAGCTTTCAATTGCTTCGATTCGGATCTGGAACATGAAAATGTACGATTTAAATTTGAACTTGTATTTGTCTACTGGTGCTTAGATTTTTTGTTGTTCAGGTAATTGGTCTTACTACATCTGATTGTTTGGTTCTCCAGAAGGCTTGAGTTTGAAGTCCATTTGCACAGTTTATTTGGGCTAGGGTTTATTGCTGGTTGTTAAATCGTCGCTGGAACTGAAGAATCAGATTATTTGATGATAAACGAGGCCATAAATTGATACCATCCATTGTAATTCATGAGATTGATCGGCTTGGATACAAGGAAGGTGACCGAGGTTACCAGCTTCTTCAAAAGATTTGACGTTAGGTTTGTTTCAAGTTATTGAGTATTTATAGCATGTTTGATATGGCTGGAGAAGCTTCTGAATCTGGGTCGAGGGCATCAAATTCTGGATCAGTGAGAAGTGGATCTTTCCGTGAGGAGGAAACTTTCCACCGGCAAGCGAGTTTTGGAGGAAGTGGATCCAGGAATACCAGCCCTCTTGGCAGGATGGGGTCAAGGAATACAAGTCCGTCTAGGCAGAAGGTGATCAAGACCAAACCACGGGGTTTAGACGAAGAAATTATGGCCACATTTTGTAAATCTGTACAACCGGATATCCAGATGGAAGATAATATATGGGCCATGCTGCCAGAAGATTTGTTGAATGAAATATTGGCCAGAGTTCCACCATTCATGATTTTTCGGCTCCGTTCTGTTTGTAAAAGATGGAATTCAATTTTGCAAGACAATAGCTTTCTGAAGTTCCATTCACAAGTACCCTCCCATGGGCCTTGCCTCCTCACATTTTGGAAAAATTCACAGACGCCTCAATGTTCAGTATTCAGTTTGCCTTTGAAACAGTGGTTTCGGATTCCATTTACATTTCTGCCGCAGTGGGCTTTCTGGTTGGTTGGTTCATCCGGTGGCCTGGTCTGTTTCTCGGGTTTGGATGGATTGACTTTCAAAACATTAGTTTGTAATCCACTAACACAAACTTGGAGGACTTTGCCAAGTATGCATTATAATCAACAAAGGCAGTTGATATTGGTAGTTGATCGAAAGGATCGGTCTTTTAAAATTATAGCCACCAGTGATATTTATGGTGATAAGTCTTTACCCACAGAAGTATATGACTCTAAGCTTTGCATATGGTCGCTTCACCAAACCATGCCTGCCGTTAATCTTTGCTCCTCGAAGATGGCATTTTGTGACTCAAGGTTGTATTTGGAGACTCTTTCACCATTAGGTTTGATGATGTATAGAATGGATACGGGCCAATGGGAACACATCCCGGCAAAATTTCCTCGGTCTTTATTGGATGGGTATCTAGTGGCTGGAACTCAGAAGCGCCTGTTTCTAGTTGGAAGAATCGGTCTTTATAGTACTCTTCAAAGCATGAGGATATGGGAGCTTGATCATTCAAAATTTGTTTGGGTTGAGGTAAGTAGGATGCCACCTAGGTATTTTCGAGCTCTCTTGAGATTATCAGCAGAAAGATTTGAATGCTTTGGTCAGGATAATCTGATATGTTTCACATCGTGGAACCAAGGGAAAGGTCTTCTCTATGACGTTGATAAAAAAGCGTGGTCTTGGATTGCTGGATGTGCTCTTCAATCGTACAACAGTCAGGTCTGTTTCTATGAGCCAAGATTTGATGCTATGATCTATTGATCTTGGCTACATCAAGAATCCAAAGACAACATTTCCAACATTGGGATGGAATACTTACTTCTTATTTCACCAGTCAAAGATTCAAGATCCCGTGTTACCACTATGTTCCTTGAAGCTGAGCCTGTCAAGGTACTCTCATTTTGTGTTATTGACAAATATTTGTAATGGTGGTGGTAGATGCTGTATTTTAGAACCCCTTTTGACTCGAAAATTGCTTAAAGGTGAATGATATTGATCTCTATCATAGAGAAAATAATTATAGTTTTCGATGATCATGTGAATGTAGTTGATGTGGATGGATGAATTTGGTCTTTCCCCACTTTAAATGACTCAGCATTGTTCTTACACTGTCATTACGAGCCACACTTCCGGTCATGTGCTAAGAAGTAATTGTATTTATGGTTTTAATATTTATCTGGCTATCCTGATGAGACACAGTTTTTTGTTAAAAAGAAAAAAAATAAAGAGCACCTTTGCATTATTTGTTTCATAAATTAAAACCGAACGAGATGCATCATCACAGGAATCTTTCATCTTTACATTTGTCATTCATCGGAGATTTTATCTTATATGTTTCATTCTTTTGAGTCTAAGGAGAAAGTGTTGAAAGTTACGGGTAGTTTGTCAACTGGGCAGTTGAATTATCAGAGTATGTTGGTTTGATTGATTGCAAAAAACTGTTGAATTATCGCAGTATCGTTGGCTTGATTGCAATCCTTCAAGTCCAACTATCCAAGCTAGGACATAATTGCGAGCATGGAACGATGCTCTTGATCATGACTTTGTGCAAGCTCTAGTTCTCGTGCACAATCATGGAGTCATGGTAGGTATTTGGTATTCCATGGTCTGTTACTTGTATAGTATAGAGTAACTATTGTGTACGCATTGGAGAATAATGTTTAAACAACTCTTATGATGGGTTCGAAAACATAAAATAAGAAATGAATATTATTTGAAACAAAGATATTGAAGAGGAATCTGATTTTGGGCTTGAACAAAGGCTTTTGGTAAGTGACATACAGGTGGGAATACGATCAACAGATAAAAGTTCTCGTACAATTATATCTTGTGTGACTAATTCACAGGATAAAATTCATACAACAAAAAACATATTATTTGATTTTAAAGAAAATTCTATCCAAAAACGTCGGAGATATCTTCGAAGATCTTTGTGTTTCCGCCATCTTTGCCGTTCAAATGTACCACAAAAAGTTTTTTTGAACCAGTTCAAGACGCTCGGATAAAGTCGTCATGAGAAAGCACTTACCAACCCAACTATGAACTCTCTCCATAAAGTTCTGCCGAAAACTATCGATGGTCCAAACTCTTGTTGCCCAAGGCATTTTACTTGATGGTATTTGTTATGTGCGCGGGAGACTAATTTGTACCCTCATTTGGCAGCTAATCTTCTTTCCAAGGCTTGTATGTACATATTTCATCCAAAAAATACAAACCGACCGAAATTTCACAAACAAGGTGTGCGGCTTGCGCTTTACCGCGAGTAGTTAATAATATGGACTACGCTGAGATCTTTTATGATTTTTTTCGAAAGGTTTTATTAGAGTATCATTCAATGTAATCGCTAATCCTCACCATCATTTTCATATCTCAAATTTGTTTTTATTCATTTTCTTTTGATCACTTGATGTATTCTTTTTCCTTTTTAACTTGTTCATGTGAATTCGAATAATATATATTTCAAATACGCCAAGAGTTTTAAATTTATTTAATTTTTTGAAAAAATATAAGTATCTATAAAATGCTAGAAAGTTGTATCCCCTAGCCAATATTATTATATGTATAACATAAAAAGCCTTTGGTTGGGAAATACCTCGACATTATTCACAAATCCAACTGTACGTTGATTGCCAATATTTATGTAACACATGGTACAACAATATATAAAAAAAAAATTTGGAAAAATGGATCGACTGCTTACACGAGTGGAACATGAATGGGAGCCGACAGACTCTTATTACCACATTCCGTATTTCAACCAAAAAACTAAGCCTGAAATTTAGCTTTTACCTCCACTGATTGCAGCATACACGAAGTCCTCACATCTAGTGAAACCGCCGCTCAACACATCCGGCAACGCGCCCATGACATCAAATGACTCTTGCAAGTCCGCGGCAGAAATCATGTCCTCAAGCCATGATAGCAACTCTTTGGAGAAACCCACCATTTCTTTCACGTTCAACAATCTTTCTTTCATTAAAACCTCCCAAGCTTCCAGTTTTCCGGCGTCGTCTTCCCCCTCCGTCTCGTTGGAGGCTCCTTGAGTACGGATTGTGTCCATGTTTGATGATTTTGTGCACTTGAAGTAACACTGAAGCTGCTCGATCAAGCCGGTGTATACAAGCATGGGTTGAATGGTGGAAAACAACTCCTCCGATCCACCAGCTTCTAAAGACTGGTTTCCTCCAGTGTCGGAACTGGAAAGATTGGGAGTCGAGGATCTGCCGTGCTTCTGCATATAAGCATGGTAGATTCCTCGCTGCAAGAAGGTACGACGATGTTGCAACCATGACTCATATGATTCTGAAAGAAGTGAACCAACCATCATGAATTGGACAGTCTCCTCTGTCCCATTGGAAGACTGTGTCCCAGGAGGACACTTGGATTCTGAAGCAGGAGACGACAGATAAGTTGCCACAGATTTGGCCACATTATTCCGTTGCAAAGAATCGTGATCAAGCAAGTGCCGCGCCATCTGTACCATGAAAGGTAAAAACTTGAAATTGCTCTCTTTTCCACCGCCCCTACTGTCTGCACTGAAAGATGCACCAGTAGCAAACCGAGCTAGCATCTGCGCATAAACAACTACAGCGTCAAAATCTACAACTTTCTTCATGAGCAATACAATAGAACAACGAAGTACCAAATAGTTTTTACACACGACAATGCCATGAATAACCATGAGGGGAAAGCACCAAAGTATATGCCAACAGATGGGTAAGACTAAAATTCTGTAAAAGAAAGGGAAGCATACCAAAACAATGTCGTATGTCAACAACCGCAACCGGTTTCCATCAGCACGTCCCAGAGCATTGAGATAATCCCAGTATTGATCGACATATCGGACATATTGGCCCGAAGGAACAGAAGGCCCTCTCAGAGGAAATAAGTTGTTGCAGAGTGTCTCGTTGTTTCTAAGGGCAGCCCCATCCCATTCCTTTTTAGGATTCTTTCGATCAGCATCTGCTCTTTTAGCCTCTTGATGGCACTGAAAATGTATGATGTTGAAATGGCTAACAGTAGTATAAACACAATCTCCACGGGAATTTCCTGAACTTCCAACACCTAAGTTTACTCGTTTGCTGTATGTGTAAACACCCAGCAAATCAGCAGGTCTCAATCTGTAGCCTTCTCTGCAAACCATGCAAGCCAGCCCACCTTCCTCCTCTTCAACATCTTCTAAACCTTCCAGGACAGGTTGGGCAACAACAATCCGATCCCCACCATCCGAAGTCAATTCTTGCCGCATTCCAAGCCCCTTTCAACATAAAAATCTTCGATCAGAAACGGTTGCAAATAAATAAATTTCGTCATCAAAACATCTCATGTTTGCATCAAAAACCATTACCGAAAAGTTCTTGACGCTGCTATATAACAAGAAGTTGTTAATGCTGATATACTATTAATAAACTTCCAGCTACATTTTCAACATATAAGGGAAAAACTAAACTAGCATTATAACTCCTGAAATGCTTTAGCCTTTATTTTTCGGGTTTCTACAGCAAGTATAATAAATCGAAAATTAAACTAAAAAGAGATTAATAGAATCACCTGAAGCAACTGTTCTCTTTTCCTCAGTGCTCGACGCCTCATCTCATCACGTGTGGCATGTCGTAGCTGGCGAACCTTTTCTGCCAGGAATCCAGTATCATTTCCTTCTTTGTCAGCAAGAGAGTCTAACAAGTTTTCAGCCCTTGCTCCAATCTCATTTTCACCCGCAACACTCTCCAAAGCATGAAGCAAAGGTAATATTCCTTCTTCGTCGATACATTTTTGAGTGGCCAAGTGACCCATTGACAGCCCCCTCAGCATAGAAAGTATAAGTGGAACAGACGGCAATTTTAATCCAGATGCCCATTCTGCGGTTGTTCTAAAGTCAGGCAGTCCAGTGCATGAAAAGGTTTCCTTCAAATGTCTTACAGCAACTCCAGTAATCCCTTTCTCCAATATAATATCTTTAAATCTCTCACCGCAAGAACTTGTTTTAAGTGATTCCGAGACTCTCACAAAATTCTCCAAAGCAAATTTTTGTTTGGCAGCAAGCTGAGCAATTTTTTCATCCTTCATGTTATCTTCATATTGCTTTTGTAACCTGTCCAATTCACTCCAGTCCTGCAGATATGGGTCAAAGTGCTGGATTAGAACTTCCATAGCTGCAGGTTCTCCATAAGTCAAGTATGGCAAAATTCTTGCCACCATTTCGGTGTTCCTCTGCTGTTTGCTCGACTTTTTAAGTCCTGAAGGATGAGGCAATCGCTCCAGAAACATGCTGACTATTTTCTTAGCTTGTTCACTGCTAGCAGAATCTTCACTAGAGACTGTAAGAACTCCAGGTGTGACACTGATATTATCGCTCTCGTTAGCTTCCAATGTAAGACCTTCCACGATTAACAGAATGCCCTCAGCTGGTTCCATAGCATCCACTGAGAAGGCACGCCTTGCAGTTTCAAGGAGTAAACTTAAGGCTCCCAAACTTAACAATGCTCTCCTGTTCTCCCTTGTTTTGCAACAAAGCATTAGAAGATTTAGCACAGAAACCAACTGCTCTTGATTCAACTTTAGATCCTCGCGCAGACGCTGTTAAATGGATTCAGGACTATTAGAGGAGAAGATATTTCCAGTAACAAGACAGGATAAGAGGAATTCCACAAGGTAAGAATACCGGACTAAAAATTGGCGAAGTCATCTAAAATAAGTTGCACACCTGAACCATGCTCAACAGGATTTCAAGACCCCTACATTCTCTGACAGCACCGGTTATTGCAAACTCAACCTCAGGATCTTGCGATTCCTCTCTGTCCTCATCTAACTCTTTGATCATGGGCTCCGTAGCTTCACCATCCAACCCCTGCAATTTGATGGACTCATTCCATTACTAATTACTAAAGCTGGAAAAATGCATGCATCTGAAAGTGTGAATAAGAATAAATATCTATGATACAATGAACCACCATGATATACTCCTTGTATAGAATAACCAGAGAAGAAACTATATACAGGCTGTAGTACACAAGTACATAAAAACTCTGCAGAAACCTGAAGCCGATATGTGACTGTCATTGGAGGACAATCCCTTGTAGATGTGGCAGCATTAGCAGACAAAAAAGCCGTCCCAGAGGCAGTATTTGAAGATTGACTATTTGATTTCTTCCAAACTTGTTCATATACTTGAGCAATACTTAAATCAAGAGAGATGATATTTCCTGCGACCAGCAACTCCATGCCAAAGTCATCTTCAAGCAGACCCAAAAGCTCCAACTGATGGCAGATTTTATTTTTCACATCTCGCATAAGGGGACCAATCTCAGCACTCGAATAAGGATTCTTGGTCATTGACCCCCTTATAAATTCCTCCTGAGTATGTGCCTTGTTTAGTATCAAAAGATACACAGGTTCTGGCTTCGAAGGGCATATCAAATTACAGAGCTGCTCCAAGATAAACTGCACAAGTGATAAAGTAAGGACTCATTTCAGCACTGTTGCATGATAACAAACAAAAACCGACGCAAATATCATCTAAAGCAAGGTTTATTGTATAAAAGGTATTTTATTGACACAATTGATGAGGGTAACTATTATTTCCAGATTCTCATCATATTCAAACAAGATACATTAAATTCTCACCCATGCATCTCAAATCATAAAAGCAAAAGTCAAAACGTAGAAAAACATAGTGCTAAATAAGTATGTGCCAGACTGGTTACACCGTAAAAGTATGAAGTGTGTAGTCGAAGTTCCCTAAACTCCCTAAATGAAAGAACAAAGGAGGTTGAAAGATGAGTAGAGAACAAACCAAGGAATTACGGCCCTTTCTGTCCTCCCCATGAATCTGCAAGCCACCAATGCATGCCTGGATGAACTGCCGCTTGTTTTCATCGCTCTCAAGCAGAAGACTGTCAAGAAGATCTTTCAAAAGGCGATTACAGTCACCAATCAATTTCGTCTTCTGTACAATTAAGCCCCTGATCACAATAAGGGCCTCCAGAACATCAGATAACAACTGATCCCTCATGAATCTGCAACGAAAAAAGAACATTCAATACATGACACCCAGTTTGTGATGCATCATAAAAAGCGAAGCTGACCTGGATCTTATATTAGGGATCTCCAAATATTTTCCAAGCAATTCTATGAGCTTATGGAGAATAAAACCTTGAGAAATATCAATATGGAGGCTCCTCTCCAAGGATTCCACATTATTCACTTCCGCTGTGATTAGCTTACATATGGTGGCCAAACATCCTCGCACAGTCAAAAAAATACGTGCATCCTCTGAATCTAGCATTCTAAAGAGTAATTCAAAATATTCCGCAGCATTTTCACCAGCTGAGAGTGTTGCAGGTAACAAAGACATTAGCAAATTTAGCAACCGAAACCTCCTCGATGAACTTTGGCCACAAAGCAAACTGATTAGCATGCACATCTCCGATCTTATTGACTGTGAGCAAGCGCTCAATATGAGTTCTTTAACCCATGATCCAAGCTCAAAAGATCTAATCTCACTCTGGCCTGTTTTACATGAACGACGCTTCCATCGAAGAGCATATTTCATGGCCAAATAATCATATCTCTGAGGCCGAGATTTCTGACCAACTCTAACTGCCTGAGAAACTTTATACTGCCTCCTCACGAAATCAAGATATGACGCTCCTCTTTCCCATTCGGAATAGCTTAGCAATGGGATATCCCGAGTCTTTGAAGAACCATCCCAATTCTCATCTAATGATTCTGATGTATACTTGCTTCCACTCACAACCACGCTGGATTCAGATACACATGAACTGTTACCATCTTTCATCTGTGATGACGGGGCAGATTTTCCATTTGCTGGGTCTTTCTCCATGGCATCAGGTTTTGGGGGAGTACACGCATGAGAAATTATTTTAAGACATGGTAGAATGACATGCTCAGATATAGCAGGATGCTTGGCACCCAGTTTGATGGATTTAAATAACAACTGAAAGACAATTCTTAATCTTGACTCCCAAAACTCATCTGTCAAGGAACAGATATCTGAAAGCAACATCAATTCTTCACGTGTTGCCAGAGCAATGTCTATTGAGCGGTGATGTTCAAGACAGTACACAACCTTCTTCTGCAGCAAGCAATTTAATTCAGAAACAGCATTCGCATCAGCCTCAGAGAAGGCACAAAGTGCCGCCCGGGCTTGGACACGGGAATTTTTCGGGCCTTGATGAATGTTATTCTCAAACAACTCATGCAAAATGCCAGAAGCTACAAGCTGCTTCTTAGAACTTGGATGTTTTGACAGCACAAGTAAAATCTCAAGACATTGGGCCACAAATGCACTAGCACAGCCATAGCAACTATTAGGAGACCTCAATACAACAAATCTAGAGGCTGCAGCAGCATCATCAGATTGTTTCTGGTGCAGATAATTCATCAACACCTGTCTGAGACCTTGAAGAGTTTGTACACTTTTGCTCACAGAATCAAATGCTGCTTTACATTTCTCACCATAGAGTACACCAAGAAGGGCAATTTTGCGATTGATTTTGCACGAAGGGCCAGGCAATGAGACCATCATTTGCTGAACAGAATCCTTCTGTTGAGAGTCCATTTCATTCTCACCAATGCTAGACACAATTTTCAACAAAGGTTTTTTGAATCCCAAAAGCTGTTGATATCGCCTATGAGCACTCTCTGATTCAGATTCTATTGCAGCCAGTCCCCTTTTCATATCTTCATCGTTTTCCATGCTATCAAATATGAAACTCGGCTTAGCCATAAAATTGAATTCAAAGCGTCCATATTTACTGTATCCGCACTCATTGCATAAAAATGAGTCCAGATTTTCATAATTAATATTGCGGCATTGCCTGCACTGATAAGCATTCTCGTGGCAGTTGCCACAGATTCCATGCTTGTCAGTGACAGGTCGACTGCAGCGTGGGCATTGAAGTGGTTCAAGGGACAGTGCTTGAAGATTTTCATAGAAAGAATCCAACTCAATCATAAAGTTACACGACGTTATAGGAATGGGGAATTCCACTTTCAACTCAGTCTGATTGCAAGCAAGATGGCATATCTTTGCTCGCTTCCACAAAGACCAGTTATTTTTCAACTCCGACAAGTCAGCCACAGGCCTATTGTTATAATACAGATTCAGAACTTTCACTGACTTGGATTTACGTGCATCATGAACATTCATGGTCACACTCTGAATGGTGTAACTACCAGTACATTTCACAATAATACGATTGTCAGTGAACTTTGTTTCAGACTTCAAACTTTCAAGTTTCACCTTGCTATATGGGACCTCAGGTGAGCTGCAAGCCACACAGGGCTCACTCTCAAGATAATAACCATCAAATTCCACCAACCCACTCAAAGTGTTGTAAATGCGTGAATTTGGATGATTTGCCAAAAGCTCATTTTGTGAGTGAAGTGTCTCAAAAATGCATTTAATCACATCAGCTGT
The DNA here is from genome assembly GCF_033568475.1 of Henckelia pumila. Classification (NCBI taxonomy): domain Eukaryota; kingdom Viridiplantae; phylum Streptophyta; class Magnoliopsida; order Lamiales; family Gesneriaceae; genus Henckelia; species Henckelia pumila. Next base: position 49,445,819 of record NC_133122.1, on the reverse strand, counting down.
CAAGCATTTATCTACAATTTCATTGTGTTGTTTTTTTGAGCTGTTATCAGGAAATTTCCCCAGTAAGCAGGTCACAAGTTCTGTATATTCAACGACATTCTGACCATATAAGGGCAAGCAGCTCAGTTTCTGTAAGAGGGCAGTTAGTATGGATTCCTTAAATGACTGCTTACCATGGTACCAGGCGCCAAGAAGAACACACTTGGCTTCTCCACGCACAGAACTCGAATTCCATTCCAACAAAAATTTGTCGATAAATTGTTTCAGGCAATCATCACTATGGTCAGTAAAGACATTTAACACCTGTTCCATATCCATGTACGATTTCTCAGTAAGAGATTCACTTCCTTCTTCACCTTTCTTCTTTTTCTTATTGTCAAGAGGTTGAGCACCAAGCTTATTTGATGTAGAGCTGATCTCTCCACCATCAGCTCTCTGTGAAAAATGAGTGGCATCCTTTCCAGTATAAAGAGCCAAATTCAGAAGTTTCAAAGCTTGAACCACACATTCTTCACCAAAAAAGAAAACCCCATCCATGACAAAAGGTAAGACATCGCAATGCCTCAGGCAATACTTCTGCCAGTTTCGAGGCCGTGCTGACGCTACCTCTGCAATGGTGGAGAGGCACTTCACTATTTTGACACTTCTTTCGTATGAAATGGTAGTCTGAAATCCACCAGATTTTTTTATGTGTTTGTAGAGCTTCTTAGTTTCACTAGTAAACTGCCAAGTATCACGGACACTGTAATATTGTGTCTTACTGCCACATAGATGAAGAAACAACCTCCTTGCATACCTCCTAACAGATGTTGTATGTGGATTGTTGATATAACTGCAGAGAACATCCTGGTACCCATCAAGTTTTAAATCCTTACCAGAAGTAACTTTGTACCTATCTTTCTCCCCAACTTTGTCATGCTTCTCAGGCCTAATTAGGCAATAAACCAATCGGAAAGTGTTCTCTAGCAACAATCTAGGGTAGTCAGCAAAAACATCACTTCGATGTGCTTTTGCATATGAATCAGTGAAAAATGGTGAGAAATTACCCGCTGGGACCTCTCTTCGGATTGATAATTGAGCACCACAGCCAGGACCAGGGCTCAAGCCAAAAGAAGTTTCTGTGCTGACAGAAGGGGACTTAAATTCAATGACCAGCTGCTGCAGGATGTCCATGAGATAATTAACGAAAACCTGCTGCCTAAGAAGGCCACAGGCTCTATACAGTGAAGAAGTCAAGTCACTTCTATCACGGTCATCCAATGATGAACTGGAAGTGGAGGGTGGGTTGTGGATGGTTGTTTTGTCCTGTGTATCTGCTGTCCCAGAAGCTTTTGATCCCGAAACATCACCACCTGGTTGGTTCCAGTTACGTAGCATGAGAGTGAAGAACATAAAGACAAGAATTGTGACTTCCCCAAAAGATGAACGACTTCTAGCAGTGAAAGGTATATCAAGTTCTATCTCATCTATAAACCATTTAATCAAATTTGCCAAATTTATGCTCTCAACGTCCGTGCCATCAGCAAAAGGACCACCGATAGCTGACGACAATCTGTAGATGAGCTGCATCACCGGAACAGCCCGAACACCAGAGGTGGTCTTCATAAATCCTTTCAGCTGTTCAAGGAGCTCCGAGAGAAGTAATGAATTGACAGCCCTTTTGGATGCAGATATGGTAACAGCATCAACAACTGAAGCTGAAAACTCCCCAGACTCATTAGGCTCCAAATCAAGGCTTGACGGAACTGCATTCTTCAAGTTGACATCAGTAACAGCTGGCAAAAAATTTGAATCACTTGAATCGTCAGCAGAATAGTGAAGGTCACCACCATCTCCACTTAACATCTCAACTTCAATTGGAATTGCTGACATAGGATGATCTCTAGAATGCGGAAGAGGAAGTCTTTCTGCATCTAGCACTTCGTAGCATGCTTCACATAAATCAAAGTCAGGGCATACAGCACAGTGCCATCTGCGTCTCAATATAGGAACAGTTGAGCATCCGTCACAACAGTATTGTACAGATGAAGTAATCGAATCTTCTTCTACCGTAACAGGATTATTTCCACAAGCTGCACTTGTAGCATCAGCAGCTAATGGAACTGGTGTTGTATTCTCAGATTCATCTGTACCTAGCATAGTCTGCTTTGGAAATGGAACCTGGAGCAATCTTGAAGATATAGCCAAGCTGTAAAGAAGAAAGCACAATAATTGCATGTGTTACAAGAGGAAAAGAATCTAAAGTACTAGGACCAGTTTTATATTTACCTGCTGGAAGTTTGAACAGCCTCATTCGTCGATAGAAGTAGTTTCTTAAACAATGTGACTGCGCGGGAAACAGATTGCCTACCCGCAGGTTTTCCAGATAATGCCAAACACTCTGCATAACAATAAATAAGTTCTACAGATGATATGACAATGTTGTTCATAGTCTGTGTGTCTGGCTGTTCTACATCCAAGATTCCCCAAAGTACTTGCATAAGTCCATCAACCACTTCAGAACCTGCATCAATCTCAATGATTAAATTATACACCTCGAGGTAAAATCACGAATCAATGGGACAAGCCGTGTGCATCAATCACAACCAGCTGAAAAATTATACAGTAGATACTTCGAAGTTGATCAACAAATAAGATAAATCTTCTGAGAGCATTTGAATTCTTCCCGGTGCTTTATTCAAAAATGAATTCTCAATCGTCCCCAAATCCTTAACAACTTTGTGATTATTTAAAATTATACATTACATTCCAATTGACCAGAAACAATTACTTTCTTTATAGACATTACACTGGGTAGAGAAATCTCCAAGAATAAAAAGCTTTCCACCGATGACAATGCCACAGTGCACAAACATCAATAAAATTCAGAAAGCACAAAAAAATCAAGGACCACCACAACAGAATTCAAAATTCATACAGGTACCTAGACTAGGACTAACGAAAAGGAAACTCAGTTTTTATTGAATTAAAGTACCATTATTCTCAAGGAAAGTGGCCAAGTTGGAGCGGCGATGCAATGCAATCTTAGAAACTGCACGCATCTGAGCTGTAAACTCCTCGATAATCCACCCGGCAGTGGGCTCACCCATTCCCAACTTTGAAGAAAGCAACAGCGTGGATTTTACCACTCCACTAAGGCGCATGGCATCCTTAACCTAAGGAAAAAAGGATAGATGTGACAAAGACAAGCTTCTGTACATGAATCAACAACTAGAGTTGAGAACCAAGTATGATCAAAATATGAAATCGGATATTTGACATTAAGAACCAAAAGTAAAAGTGAGACCGCTGGAATTACTTGGTAATAGATCTCTCTCTTAGGAAACACAGCCTGCAGAACGCGGCTAGCAGCAACCTGTAGCAAAGGCTCCCTATCGCTTTCATATACAGTTTCCAAAACTTGCTTGCACTTAAGGTTACTCAAGTCCAATTTCACTTCTTCAGCTTTTAAGTATCCGTGGGGTTTACACAAAAGATAAATCCGAGACAGGAGCTTGAGGCCATCAGCCACCACCTTCTCCTGGATTGAAGCAGATTGTGCACACCGAGACTTCCTCCCAGACCCTGAAGACCATGAATTGCAACCAAGCGTGTGCGCTTCCATGTCTAGAATGGCATCCATCTTCTCCTTCCAACCAAATTCATCCTTAGCTCGACCATATACTTCCAAAGAATCTATTCTGGGCAAAGCAGATCCGCTGAAGGTTCTTCCAATGCTAATTGTGAATTCCTCGTCAGCTAATAGTGATTCAGCCACTGTGAACGGAATATCGTACCAAGATCGCATGCCTTCATCCAATTTTATCACTCTCTGAAATACAGTAATTTCCGAAGGAATATGACTTGCTGATGTATTTCCCACATGCAAGCGAAAACCAACCATAACAATATCGGGATTTGAATTGGTCACAGTTATCTGATAAGAAATTCCAACAAAAAAACAGTGAACTTAGAGAAGTTTGGGAGTAAAAAAAGTCCTTCACAATTGTAAGCATGACAAGGCAAATCAACCAAAGCTAAAGATTACTATCAGATATCAGATTTAGATGAAAAAACCTGCAGCTGGATTACAAACATCAAAGAGGAACATACTTGCACGGACTTTCATCCATATTGCTACTTCTAAAAAAGTATACTGAAGGCTAAACGTATTTGCTCTTTAATTTCGAATGTTTTAATTAATTACATGAGTAACTCACCATCTGTTACCTAGACCTTCTGAAACATACACATTTTGGTTTCAGCTGAACAGGAAAAACAAAAAACAAAATAATCCTTCTAAGGTAGTGGGTGTGGGATCCCTCCGGTTTGTTCTCAGTAAACTCCTTCTCGGTTCCTTCTTCCAGTTAATTTGTTTCCACCTTTTCCTCATTTCCGTTCAATCGGGAAAGCCCCGATTCCTTCTAAGGTCCAGGTTTTCTCGTGGATTGTTGCGCTGGGAAAGTTATGACTTGAGAGACGTTACAAAAGAGGAACATCACTTGTCTTCTATGTCCAAATTGGTTTGTGTTGTGTAGGCAAGAGGCGGAGACTCAGGACCACCTGCTTATTCATTGCCCTTTTATAAGCTCGCTTTGGTTCAGAGCGCTGACGGAGATGGGTCTAGTTTGAGTGACTCCGAAATCCATAAGGGACCCATTCGCAGCAGACTTTGGCCGGGTATTGGGATGTGATAGTTCATTGTGTATGTTGGTCGGTGTGGCTGGGAAGAAACAGGAGGACTTTTGAAAACGAACTTGACTCGCTTGAAAATCTTTGGGACAAGATAAAATTTAGAGCTCCAAATATGTTTGCAGCAGATTTGGGGTGTTCTTTGGGTAAAAGAGGGAGAATTCTTTGGGCAGTCATAATTCATTGCGTTTGCTGGATTGTTTGGTTGGAAAGAAACAGAAGGATATTTGAAGAAGGGGAAGTTTCAACTGGGGAAATTTGGGACAAGATAAAGCTGAGAGTTGCAGCTTGGTTACACATCTTAACAGATTTCCAATCGTTTTCAATCTTAGATTTGTATAGGGATTGGAGATTGATTTTGAGTTAGCTTAATACTAGAGAGTCTTGAGAGTTTTTGTCGAGCACTGGTCCACCTATATTTGTAACTCCTTTATTATTTTAATAATATTTGTGTTTCTTATCAAAAAAAAAAAACTCAATCCTTGACGAATAGAGTTCGAACATGACATCATGGGCATCAAAAAGGGAGACGGAGGAGGGTGGGGTGTTCAAGAAAAGCAAATATGTCAATTAAACCATGACCTAAGACTTAGAGAGGTAAAGAACAAATGTAAATAACAAGGAGATGAAAAATGAAGTAAAATGTATGTCAGCAATACCTTGAATCCAGCAGGATTAGTTCCCTCTAGGAACCCATCCTCAGATACCAAAGTTTGCTTAGCCCCTTCAGAATCATTATTCCTTATGGCATCACCACTCAGTTTGGCGTCTTGTGTTATGCAGACAGTTTTCTCAAAGAAGTCGAGTGGAAAATCTGGTTTTACGCCCCCGTAAGCTTTATTTTTTAGGATACCGTATCCCAATTTCTTAACCTTATCAGAAATAAAATTTGCACCAGTGTCCACCCCTGTGGGAATGTGTGAGTAAATCTGAAGGCTTCCATCTTCATGCAAAACAAGACAGTGAATTTTGTCTTTTGACAAAGGCTTGTAAGCAGTGACCCCTACCAACGTTGAAGTTGCCCCAGCAGTGTGCCGCAAATGATGTGCGAGAATTTCATGCTCTCCCAGGGAGATGGCCAGTACACCGTTTGATTTCAGACTAGAATAGCAAACAAACAACCCACTACCGCCCAACAACTCTTTCCAACGGTGCAATCCAGCTGGCCGGAGCTTACTGTCCAGGTCATTCTCATATACAGATGACATCTCCATCAGAGATGTTGCGTCCGGATTAAGACGGCCAATCAAGGTACTCCCGTCGTGGTAGGACAGAAATAGTAATTTGTGAGTAGAAGAAAAATACAGCGATGAGCCCTTCGCTTGCTTGTTTCTTCCCTCAATTTGAATAGCTTCCTTCAATGGTCTAGCACCAACATTTGCTTGCACCGACATCTCTAACCTGTACAAACAGCCAAACTCTGATAGAACAATGAGAAACATTCTGCCGTGAGAACCATAAATAAGAGTTGCATCCACCACTGTATCATCAGGCAATGTGATATAGTGCACGGGACTGATGTTGTCCTGTGACAGATCATAGATTTTCACAAATCTGTTGGTCACTACCATTAGCTGAACCTGAGAGCCCGGAACCCAATCTACGTGTCTGATATATGCACCTTGTAGAGCGAGTTCAATAGCTAAGCGATCAATCACCTCACCTCGATGATTGACGGTAAGGACTTGGCAATCTTCATAGCCTGCTACGACAAGATAATTTTCTACCAGTGAATTAAAGAGTAGATGTACAATCTCAAAACGAACAACATTTTTAGAAAGTGGTTTCACATTTGCCTTATCAGCTGTGACCGGAGCAACCGTCGCTTGTCCAATTAGCTGACCCACATCAAATATGGCTACCTTATCACCTTCTCCAACAGCCAATCGACCTCGGGAACTTACACTAAGTAATGATTTAACGAGAGAACCACTGGTCAAATGGGATTTTAGTTCCTTTGCATTTGAATAATCTGATTTGATCTTCAAATCTAACGATCCACTTTTATAGGCCTTCTTCAATTGTAAAAGGTCACTGCTATAATGGAGTACTTTGTCTTCAGCCAGAAATATTTTTCGGTCTTTGAAACTATGGAACTCCCTTCTTCCAGTAATAGAAGGCAACAATGACATGCAAACTCCAAGAATCCGATCTTCAACCTCGAGCTCACTGAGTAGCAACGGTATCCTACTTAGAACCTCATTTGAAATAGATAACCTGGTGAAATTATCAGGGTCATTTGATGCATCCTCATCAACATCAGAATCACTCTCGGGCATCTGATTTGTATTATCTGTAAGAGGAAGAAAAGACTGTAAGTTACTGGCAACGCGATTGGCTTCATTGCTACTTCCAGTGACTTTTCGAGGTTTCAAGCACTGGCAACTGCTGCCTCGAACTCCTCCAGCACCGCAGTCACAAAAAAACCGACTAGAGCGGGAGTATACAACGCGATGACCACGATGACAAACTTTTGCGCACACAGAGCAACAACCTTTGGAGACAGTCAGGTCACATGTGTAACAGAAATACCAGTGTTGTTCCATAAAATTGCTGCCACTAGATGTAAAAGTGCAAACTTTAGATGCCAGGGCTCTCTCACTGTTGTTATCATCCTCATCACCCTTATCTATGCTACCAACCTCACCATCAGATGTTCCATCGTCTTCATCATCATCATCAACAGAAGCATCATCACAGTCAACTGAAGTAGGCCCTTGATTAACAGCGAGAACCAAATTCTCAGCATTTTTTCTTGAACAAAACGATCTAGAAGACAAAGGCCCCAAACCAGAACCAGAGCTGGAAACAGTATTCCCTGATAACTTTCCAGAAATGCACCTAGAAGACCCAGAATCAGTTAATGATGTTGCAAGGAATCCAAAAAGATACTTCAATCCTTGAAGCAGTCGTTCGTCACCAGCCAGATTCTCGATCAACCTCACTGTCCTCTGTAGTAGTGGCTTAACTAATGCTTCCCCTTTTGAGATCTGGACAACAAAAATGAAATAACCTTTTGCTGTGCCCAAATCGAACAACATGAATGCATTATCTAGGGAAAGTAGCATGGCTTCATGTAAGTGACCGTGTAGTTCTTGCAACTGGAGTTGAGAAGCTGACGCCAGAAGGCACATTAAAAAATTTGTGGTTGAGTCTCTTAAAGAGACCGAAGTTCCTATGCCAGTGTCTCCATTAGGTGTTTCAATCACGGATCCCAATAACCTGATCTCCAGCCACTTCAAAAGGGAAAGTGTATCCATGGTGACAAATTTCTTCTGTAACTTCTGTTTTACTTCAGGATATAAATCGTCAGACAAAAGATCGGTGAAAAGGTTGAGAACACTCACATTGACAGACTCAGAGTGGCAGTGATCCAGAAAATCAATTAAAACCAATATATCTCCACGAAGGGAACCAAAGTAATTCTTAATCTTCGCAGAGATATCTTGTACAGACAGGAAAAACCTGAAAATGACATTTTTTAATGGATCGCCCTTCAGGCTGTAAATAATATCAATCATCTTTGTGACTATAAATTCATGGACACTGCTATCCACATGTTTTCCTTCATTGACACTCTGCAGGAATTCCTCCATGCGCTTCATGATAAATAGGCTGCTATAATCAGCCCCCACTTCAAAGTCCACACTCAAGCTTTGGCATATATTTTCACATTGACCCTTGAGGCTTCCAAATACCTTGTCACATTTGATCGTCAGGATAGACAGAAGTACCTCACTAATTACCTCTTCTACCTCGCAGCTGATCCCCTTAGAATCTTTGACCTTCATCAATCCATCAAGAGTAGTAACAATTCCATTAATATTGAGAATACAAGATGATACAATTTCACCTGGAAATTGAACAAGAGGAAACCCATGTAACAACACTTCCCAAAAAGTTTTAGATCGAATTCCCAAAGCCATTTTTTCAACAATTCTGTCCTCCTTCATCGCAAGCTCATAGAAAGATTTCAGCAAGCTGGGATTAATCCCCATTTTTTCAAAGAAATCTTCCTGCATACTGCTATCAAAATCGGCATATTTAAGAAGCAACAGATGCGAAAATCTGTCAACAGACAGATGCCCGTTTTTTACAGCTGAGTAGAAAGCATTTCGGTAGATTCGTAAGTAACTACATAACAAAGATGACAATATCTTGATCAGCTTTGTCATTTGATCAGCTTGAAAATAGTTGGAAATAAGGCTTTTGGCCAACACAAGATACTCATCATCCTTGGCAGCATAATTCTGGCAGCTAATACCCAAGGTTGTGCCAGAATCCTTTTCATTATATGCACAAATGCCTGTACAAATAAAGGACAGAGTAAAAGAAACCCAGGATCCACTCCTGAAGAAGTCCCAACCCATTTCCTCAACATCATCACGCAAAAGAAAACCATCAAATTGCTGAAGCAAGCTCAACACAAGATTTGGAATGCCTGCACACTCACTGCTGCAGACATAGTTGCCCAAAATACAATGGCTAAAATAAAAAAAATTCTCCACATTTAAGATATCAGGAAACCTCAGGCCACTCGAAACAACTTGCCAATTTTCTGCAGAAGATACTGTAACCGGGATATCCCAGCAAAGCAAGAAAAGATATCGTTCAATAATCAAGTCATCCACCTTCGCAGCTTTTTTACCTTTCCAAAATCCAAGAACCCGTGAAAAAGAGGCTTCAACCTCCCTCCAACTTAAACCAAAGAAATCAACTGAATGGTAGTCTTCACATAAAGAAGCCAAAACGGGTGAAATATCAACCAACTGATTGAGTAAAATATTGCTGTAGGGGTTTTGTTTAGCCCATTCACTCGCTACACCCTCTAGCACAGTGGTCGGCCATGAAGACAAATAGTTTGCTGAATTAGGCATGCATAGATCAGGGGATTCCCTAAGTTTTGTCCTGAACTCCAGAAGTAGAGATGAAGGGCAAGAACGCGGATGATATATCATGTGCCTTAGTAATAAAACCAGCCTCGAAACCAACAAGGCCCAGCATGACAATTGCATAGTATCAAAACCTGTAGAGGGAATATATATGGTTTGAAGTGCTGAAAGTACTTTACGAGCCAACGTAGACTTCTCCTCTTGGGATGAAAAATGAAATGCAATCAAGAGAATCTCGATATGAAAGAGAGAAGGAAGAGTTTCAACAATATCCTTCAGAACAGCACACATTGAACAGACTGTTTTTGCCTTCTCATAAATAAATTTCAGGAATGTCTCGTAAAGTTTAGTCCTCAAGATGGTACCAGCTGAACCCACTCTGCACACAAGGATACGGGCAAGCAAAGCAAGGGTCTGATCATTGTACATATAAGCACCATTTTCGATAATAAGTATATTCTCAACAATAGATTCTTCAAGGAGTTCAGACAACGCTCGATGTAAAAGAAGTTTCTGCAATAGTTCAAAACAAAGTACATGGACATGTCCGAACTTGCCCTCTTCCTGCAGAGTTATGCGATTATCCCCATTCCTGTCTTCAAGACAACAATCCTGGCAGTTAAGTATGGAAAGCAAAATATCAATATGGTTCCTGCTTAGCCTTTTGCTTGCATCAGTGAACAATGGAGGATGCCATTCGGAAGAAAAAACACAACTTTTAAGAAAATTGAGTAGCTCGATAGCTGCTTGCAATGGCATATTGCTTATCCTAGAGCTGGAACTAACAGCAACATTTGATTGCTCACAACCATCCATAGATCCAACAGAGCGACTGCCTTCAGAAAAAAGATCACCAAAAAGAGCTTCATCTTCATGACAAACAACATTTTCTGATTCAGAGTTCCCTGATGCTTTTGTCACACTGGAACATGATCTCTCGAGGATAGGCTTTAGTTTAACACCCTCGGAATGAAGGAAAATAACAAGATATATCAGATTGTCCAGCCACTGATTGGATGGTGAGAATATTATTCTACATAACTCTTCAAATGTGTGCTTTTTCAACAGAAAAAACTTCTCGTTGTTAACGAGACATGAAGGGGCATCAACCTCGGCATGACCGTCAGTATAAACTGTCTTTAGATCATCCAACTCAGAAAGTGGACATGATTGACCCTTTATTTCTGAAATGAGTTTCAGAATACAAATGACCACCCGGGGATAGTAAGCCAGAGGGGGCCTACTGCTAGTAACAATTTTGTTATTCCTCCAAATGTCGGTATCCAAATTGCTCAAGATAGAAGCTGTTGTACATACTTGAATATTCTGAAAAACGCAACTCTTCAGGAAAATTGATCGCATTACCTGAAGAAATTCTTCCAACAAGTGAACTGCAAGGCTTTCATAACTATTTTCAACAATAATATTGCTATAAGCAAACTCGACTCCGGTACGAAACAAGCTTGGTAATAAATTGATAAAAGCAGCAGCTGATTGCACCACTAGATTTTCTGAGTCAACATATTTGGTTTCTTTTGCAAGATTTGCTAGTAACTTGAGTATTCTTACGCAATACGACAACATTTTCCGAAAATTGAGACATACTAGTTTCTCATCAAAGGACACTGGGAGCTCTAAAAGTTCTTTGCAGTGAAAGATAAGTCGGTGAATGCATCCAAAATGAACAGTAGCCCAATGCTGAGAAAGAGCAACCAACGAATTAGTACTCTGGGGAAGAGACTGCTCAACCATGGGCGAATTCCTATTCTCTACTTGCACGCATTCAGAAAACAATTCCATTAACATGAGTTCATCTGTTTCTTGCTCCTTCGAGCACTTTCCTCCTTAAAGAGAAGAAAAACAACAATGTTAGTCACAAAACCAACAAAATGAATGGGACATGATAGTTGGTGATAGACCAATACCCAGTAGCCTGCACTCAATGTGGTCCAGCCTCTCAGCAGAATCATCTTTATCAACCACTGGAGGTAGCAGTTCCAAAAGAAAGTTCGTAGAACACGACTGAGAAGGATCCAACTCCTTATCCACTCCATCTATCAGCAATACCTCCAAAAGTTGTAACATAATGTTCTGGAAGAGGTTCAAGGTCAGATACGATGCAACAGCATTAGTGGCACATGTACACAGGTAAAAGAATGAAACCAAAAATTAAGATGGCGTCTTCACACGAGTTAACACAAACCTGAAGACTTAAATCATCGCTTTTCCCAATCCATTTTTCCAAACAACAGAGGGCAAATTCAATCGTCTGATGAACCACAGCCACAACCACCGGCTCCACTCGCTCAACTGTCTCGTCACACCAGAAGAGACTAACACACTTAATACAATTCCGAGAATAAATACATAACAGTAATCCAAACATGAAACGCAACAAACCAATAAATAAAATAAATAAAAGCTCACTTGATAACGATCGGACAGCTTTAACAACGGTAAGCGAGACAGAAGCCAAGGCATGAACCCGAGCTTGATCCCACACTTCCAGCCCTACTTTACTTTCCTCAAACACCACCGGCTTCACTGATTGCCTAAGAATAGAATAGAGCTTCCGAAATCCTGTCCTGAAAACAAACGCCGATGCATCGGAGCGGAGGCTCTGAGAGAAGTCACCGGACGAGACGGCAGTGACGAGCGCTGCGATCTCCTCCGCCATGACACTCCAGGGAGCGTGAAATTCGTGATCAGCAGAAGTTCATTAGTCGATTGATCGTAAAAACGAGCGAAAACTTTGTTAACGAGTTCGGGAATATGGTGAAATCAATGGAGAGAGAGTGCCCAGACGAGAAATGGAGACTGGGGTTTTGGTTTTTAGAGCAAATGATTATTTTATTTTTATTTTTAATTTTTGCTAGTTCCAGTTCTAGAAATGACTATTACTCAGCGTGATATGCAAGTCATGTTCAAGGTTAGGAGTTAGGACTTTCTTTCCTTTTTTCTTTTTTCTTTTTTTTTTTTTTTGTTTTTTTTTTGGCCAGAATATCCTCGAAAAATGAAATGTAATGTAGGCTTCGAACAATCATAATCTACCGGATGGATGAATTAGGGGAAGAAATTATTTAATTATTACAATATCTAATTGGTCAATTAGGGGAAGAAATTATTTAATTATTACAATATCTAATTGTGACCAATTTCAAGTGTAATTTTCAAAATAATTAAAATTAATTAATTGAATATATTATACAAATACAAATACAAATACAAATCAATTAAAAGCGTAGATATTATCTTAAAAAAAAGCCTAGATATTTAAATAAATATTATGTGAAAAAAGTATTACTCTTTTTTTTTGTGACGTGGAAACCCGTAGCCGCTACCTTCGGTGCGCACTGAGTAAATCCCCGGACTAACGCAATAGTCTGCAAACTACGTTAGTCAGATAAACCACACTAGGCAAGCCCTATGTGATAGGCTAATCCAAAAAGGTGTTGATAAGAAAATCGATCCTTGCGATAGAAAAGCAATTTACTCATTGAATTAATGGTGATAAATTGAATTATATCACTACATGAGAATATTTTTGTACTATTTTGATGTCAGAGAATAATACATTGGACACAAGTTTTAACTTTCATTGTGACATAATCTTACAAATCAAGACCTCTTAAAAAAATCATTTTTTTAATGTTGCAATCACTTCATTAGTCACCCATTCGATAGCCAATTTTCACAGAAGAACTTTGGAGCAGCTTTCCTAGGGCTTGCCTTTATTTACAAGAGAGCTTTACAATGAGAGCCAACTAATATTAATTTTGATTAATGAAATATGTCCTTAAATGCATGAATCAGGAGATGAACACAACTTGATACAGAATCTGTCCCCAAAAATAACCCATCGATCAGATCAAATCAAAACACAACCTTGAATATAAAGCCTCTGAAACCTGATCACACTGACTTGAATTATATAAAGTTACAAACAAATATGCTCAAAAATAGTAAATAACGAGCACAAAAAAATATAGAAGTGATCCTTACACAAATACAGAACAACCATATGTACAAACAAAGCCCACTCTGCTTCGTTGCATCTAAACCTGGCACAAACAAATAGAGAGGCCATGAACCCTATATTCTCATCCACTTCTTCCATTCAACGCACTATGAGGCACATCACATTAGCATGGCTTGTCGAACAAGATCCCCTGTGGACTGTCCTTGGTAGAACTGGGGACTGCAACATGATTAGGGCGAAGGTAACAAGTGGAGTTGCAGATGCATAACAAGCTCAATAGCCAGACAAATTTTTATCTGCTCGGTCATTTATCATAAAATGCCAGAAGCTGTTTCACGTGATTCTGCCAGGCAGCAACGTTTTCTCCATCTACAGCGACCCAATCTACCACAGTTGAAGCTGGTTGTTCCCACCATTCATCGAGCTAAAGAGAAATTAGAGAATAAAAGTTTCATGAGGAAAAAGTGTCCACTCTGGGAGCATATCAAAGTTAATCTCTCAAATATTCCGTAGAACCTTTTAAGAATTGAATATTGATAAATACATCGGAAAGAGGTAATCAGCAACGCCAAGTACTCACCAAGCCTTGCACATATTTGCAGTCATCAAGACATTTTTGAGCATTTAAAACTGCATTTTTTAATTCAGGTAACCATTTCTCCGTAACTTCTTTCTCATGTTCAACAGCCAAGCTCAGACAGAAATTCGTTGTTCTGCAACATAAAGTCATGCAATTAAGAAGTCTCTACAAAGATAACAAATGGGATTATAACCATATAATGATTTTCCAGTTTAGAAAACTCAATTGACAGGTGAAAACAAACACAACAATGAGAAGGAAATTTTAAACCAAATAACAGGATTTTCTCAAATCAGATCCTTATCTTAATGTCTTTAATTGATGCAACTGTGCACAAGAAGATAATGGATTTCGAAGGAATATCCAAGAGTTTGTGTGGTTTTCATGTGAAAACGACAGAGGGGGTATATTGTATATACCTTTCATATTCTTTTTGCACACGATGAGCATGGTTTAACAAAGCATGACCATTTTCCACGAGATCCCTCCTCACATGAACCAAATTGATTGCCTTTGCCAAGTCTTCCAGTACACAAGCCTCGGAACCACGCAGCTTTAAACAAAATTCCAGTGACTCCAGGACTGATGCTAATCCAGAATCCAAGCCATCCAAACCTGTGACATGTCATAGATTAATGCAATTACATTTTGTTTCATATAGAGGTAGAGAGTCTCTCAAAATTTAGCCAAAAAAAGTTGAAGACAGCAAGCGGCTAACTATATTTGTGCAGAGACGAAGTAAAAGTAAATGAGACAAGGCAGAAAAAAACAATATATAAACTTACTGTGTGCAAAATATTGCATTGTCATTATCCTGCATCCCCACACCAATTAAATTCTTAAGATAAAATAAAAACCTCATAACTGATTCAGTGAACTCACAGTTGCAGGTTCAACGTATATCTTATAAATTATTTGAATAGTTTAAAGAAAAAGGCTATAGATACTGTTTATCAGCAGGTAGCAAGAAATGCATTTAATGCAATTAAGGTAAGATCTAAAGCACAACAGCTCTTCTTCTCCCTTTTTGTGATTCCATGCGACCAGAACTGTTTGAGGTAAACAATAAACTTTTGATAATGAGCCACAGATAGACATAATTTGTACTAGATGTTGCAGAGGGAAAAAAAACTACACAATCTTAAGGTAATTTGCAAGATATAAAATGGGTGTTTAAGAGAACTGCCAACAATAATACCTTACCCCTTGTCCAAAATGAATGGTGTGCATGAAATGAGCGACAAAGAGACTTGTAATTTGAGGTCTAGCTCTCAACATTGAACATACAAATTATTCAGTAATCAATATATATTTTTCATAGCATAAATTACAAGCCATAAAAATAACCAAAGTTTCGGAGACATAAACATGCCTGGAGACTCAAAACAGTAAGTTATAGTGAGCTTTCTGCACGAAAAATTAATAATTAATATGGCAAGGCTTGTGGCAAAGTGTGGGGACCAAGTAAAAATTTGATGAGCAATTTCATAGATAGAAGCAGAACAAAATGTTAAATTCCCAAATTACAATTTGAGCCATCAACTAGAATACTAGATAGTCCTGGAAGATATGTAAGGCTCACCAGCAGGATACTGCAGGGCAGCAGATATGCGACATATAGAAGGAACAGCAGAAGGATCTCTGGCACCAGCTCTAGCTGTCAGCAACGCTGCATTTCTTTCAGCAGTAACAACAGCTTCAGGTCCAGTAGAACCATTTGCACTCATGGACTCCAGGAGAGCCTGATCAGAAAGAAATGAACATTCAAGAAATTGGATAATACAAATAGACACACGCAACCACCAAACTCCTGGTTGGCTTTCTAACCTGAGGTGTTGATGGAAGCATGTAAAGGTTGTTATCAGGACTTCTATAAAAAGCTGAAACCTCATTGTCAATCTGATCTTTTGCATTGTTAGATATGTCCATAACAACATTACAAGCTGGAATTATGGTGCTTGATGCATACTCCCTGGCAGCTAACGGTTGCTGACTCCAGAAAGAAGCAGCATCCTACATTATCGAGGAGAATCAACAAATAAAAGTTTGTTACACTATATAGAAAAAGAAATACACAAACAAAAGTTTATAGTTCTTCTTAACACATTTAAAAACTACCCAAAAAGTCAGCAACCGAATGTTGGAGTCTTGTAAACAGGTAGAATGGCAAGGCAGCAAATATCATGCTCCTCTGCCAAAGCAAGAAACTTTACACTCCGATAGATTTTGTTTGTAGAATAAAAACATTTTTATAGCATATTCAAGTACATATCGAGCATTTCAGAAATTATTTATGGAATTTTAGTGGAAAATTAACATTTTATGAGTTTACTTCAGGCCTCAACTTCCGTCGGCCTCCCATAAAATATAATATGCAGTACAGCGTACTGTGCTTGTACGAACCATGTTCCTGTTAAGACACATAAGTTGATTCGTACAAGGGAACAACTACATTCTGGTGCACTTAGAATCTGTACGGACAAGATTCATTGATCGTCTATTCATAAGGTCATGATAATGCCCTATCTACATTTTTCAGGATGTGCAGTTACCTGAGTTAATGTGTGTTGTGAGTGTGTGTGTGTGTGTGTGTGTGTGTGAGAGAGAGAGAGAGAGAGAGAGAGACAGAGAGAGAGAGACAGACAGAGACAGAGACCACTATCCTACCATGTTTGCCCTAAGTAATGTATTGTAGATCAGTTCCAACTCAGATCTGCGATCATCAAACTCTTCAATCTTCTTCCACTTCTTCCTCAGAGAATTCTCTGCTTCCTTCCTCTCGGCACATAATGTATTCAAGCGATGCACTTCAGACATCAACGTGTTCAAGCTAGCCCGTAATCCAGTAGCTTCTCTTTCCTTGGCCCAAACCTCTAACTGCAAGGGCAAAGAAAAAACACAAAAAATGATGTTCAAAGCAACAAAAAGTTTTGGTATAAGGTTACAAAAGTCCGATTAAAAATGCAGAAAACCTCAACAATTAAAAGGCCGTATAAAACAAATACATAAAATCATCTTCAATATTGCAAAATGTATTAAGAACAAACTATAATAATCGGAAAGCAGCAGAAGCAGCACAAGTGTTTCATAACTTCATACAGATCCATCCCATCTGCCCACTTCTCTCCTCATCAAAAGAACAAATTGACAAGCAATCCAACAAACCACTGAAATCTAAGATGCACACGGGATCAGAAGATTTGGCCACTAAAATACATGAAAATGTTCCACAAAATGTTAAAACAATTCTTGGTTTCTTTTTCTTTCCCTTTTTTAACAAGTCACGAGCGCCCATAGGCCTTGTTTTGTCCCAAGAAAATAGGCATTGAAATAACTGTGAACCTGCAATAACTGTGAACCTGCAGTATTTGATATTGATTCTCAACTCACCACACCAGAATTAATTTAAAATAAAAATATTACCTCAAGTTGCCGAAGACTGCTCATATTCTGTGATGGTCCTGCGATTAGCGAATGTGATGAAATTGCATCACTACTTCCATGAAGGCGTTTTAGAAGTAGCTGACTCATGTTTCTAGCTTCTGCAGCTTTGTTGAGTTCATCTTCTGTGGCCAAGAATTGCTGCACGTGTGCTTTCTGTAGAAAATATCATATAATGCACAAGTGAATGAGAATAGTGAAAACTAGTGATGGATTTCAACTGCATGTAAGGTGCTTTAGTCATTAAGATTCCGCTAAAAGAACTAGGTAAAGTAAAGAGGAGATAGATGATACCCGTATCAGTGAAAGAAAAGCATAAAGGCCAAATGTAAATAAACAAAGAAGCCACTAACAGGGGATGAAGAAGCATTCGACAACCCAAAATAGGCGAGGAAACAAATAAAAGAACATACACTGAAACACACCCAAACACGAATGGTGAAAACCTGGGTTTAGAGAGCTTATTCAGGAGAGGAGTATACCTGTCTCTCCAGAAGCTGATTTCCTGTCCCTCTTGCAAGACCATCATCTCCAATCTTCCCATTGCCGTAAAGGTGATATTGTAACGGTGAGTTTCCATCATTGGAAGAAGCCTCAGTTATAACATCATTCTCATATTTGTACCTAACAGAGGGTGAAGGATCCATCTTAGGAACGGGCAATGTGAATTTAGAAAGGAAAAATTATATCAACAACCAAAACAATCTAAGCGACGCGTAAAAAGTTAATAATATGTGCTACATAAGTTCATTGAGAAAGCTAATAAAAGTTAATATATAAATGCAGCATATACTTCAAACAATGGTTGACAGGGTTAATTCTTTGTGAAAAGTTGGTCATCACGTTAATGTAACAAGCATACAAGATGCATCACCAAAAGTTTGTGAGTAGAAGTGACTAATATGTATGCCCCAAACAATGAAAGAAATGACAATAAAGTGAACACTAATACCATCTCGAAATACTATTACTAGCCACCAATCACGTCATCCATTTATCAATTTTGTGGAGCAACTGACATTCAGGTTTTAGATTTGAGTTCAACTCCAATCAAATGTGTGCAAGTAAATAAAAACATGAGTCATCAACAACAAACTAACCTCAGATGTACAGTGAACAAGATTAGTGGGAATATAAGAACTGAGGAAGTTAGACCGACTGAACAAGTACTGACGCTTGAGTACATACATAACAATGTTTTTCCCTCGTCTCAATTAAAAATATAATGGCTCAGAAAAATATATGAAATAAGGATTGGTTCATGAAGGTATATGAACAGTAAGAAGCAATAAAAATACACTATGACAGAAGAAGACTTTCTAACTGAGAAGCACGACACTTTTGGATGCAATAGAAGGGAAGTAGTTGATATATGGATGCATGGGAATAACAATCGTCGAGTGGAATAGTTGATATTTGTTTTCATTAAGATAAGGAATCAAAGATGTTAAAATACTATCACCATGCAAGTCCTTGGATACCTTAATATTTCTGCATCAGCTCTCACATCAGTTTTATCTATTTCTTTAATGATGTGATTTTTCAGTCCTTGGGTGTACGAAGTGATTGCCAACAGCAGGTGAGGAGGACTTTTTAGGCAATCTACTATGATATCTCTAATCTCAATAGGTAAATCACCATCAGTGTCAATGCCTAATTTAGAAGCTTCCAATTGAGGATTTGTGTGAATACCGACCCCTTCAAATGCTGGAAAAGAGCCAAGGATCTTTTCATACATCTGCACAGCAAGATATTCACACACTTTCCGAATACTTCTTTCTCTTGCAGTCTCGATGAGAATCACATCATCTGCGGATTTGGCTCCTTTAACAGTTGAATGTAGTGCTTCTTTTTCACTATTTGCATGGAAACTCGAAACTATTTCAACATGGGAATCAATGCTAGATCGCTTAGCATCCCTAGCTTGGTTGACATAGTATCGAAGACGTTTATGGTATTCAGAGAATATTTTTGCTGCTTCATTACTCTGTTGATCATATGCCTCCAACATTACCTTCTTGTGCCTGCAAAATAGATATACTAAACATCTTAATTTACTTCACTCCTAAGTATGTCACCCGGCTTAGTCAATTCAATATCAGAATTTACATCATTAACCAATTAAGTTTTAAAAAATTTCACTTAAGCAATTATTCTTTGGACATAGATGGCTTATCAGTATTCAATACAAGCTTCTTTGGGACTTGCAATTGACAAATCATCAATCAAGTATTAACTGATCCCAAGCATAAAAAATCCAATTTCTTGGGACTTGCACTTGAGAAATCATCGGCCGGGTTTTCAATTTGATCGCAAGCATAAATAATTCAATCCCATCAAATCATATAACGAGAATTATCTACATAAAATTAATACATTAGCTCATTAATAAAAATTTAAAAGTTTGCAACTACATATTTCAAAGAGATGTAACCTATAATTGGAACGTTCATCGAGCATCCGCTTGCGCTCAGCTTCCTCCCTTGAGACCTCAATCATCTTGGTCTTCAACTGCTTGCGCTGCCGTCTCACAATCTGTCTCAACCTCTCCACTTCCTTCTCTGCCAACTCCCTTTCCTGCAATGCAATTTCCCTGGTACTGCTCTCCCCCAGTCCCTCCTTCCCAACTCTCAATTCCTCCTTCCTCCGCTCTTTACTCCATATTCCATCGTCATAGCCATGAACAATGATATTCCGGCGTATGTTTTCCACAGTCTTCTCAGATTTCACCCTCTTCAGTAAAAAATTCCAAACAGGAATCATGTTCCCTCGAGAAATCTTCTGGAGGGAATCTGCCGTCGGCATTGATGCCTTGGCGGACGATGCATATGGACCCA
This sequence comes from Henckelia pumila, assembly GCF_033568475.1. Taxonomy (NCBI): domain Eukaryota; kingdom Viridiplantae; phylum Streptophyta; class Magnoliopsida; order Lamiales; family Gesneriaceae; genus Henckelia; species Henckelia pumila. The sequence continues at coordinate 49,425,419 of NC_133122.1, read as the reverse complement.
AAGGCCGGTAGCCCATTTCCTTCTGAAGCCACTCGAGAATAGCCTCTGGCTGGGCTAGCTGGCCCGACATTCTTAAAGCTCAAAAAAAAAAATCCCTCTGTCACTTCACAGAAGTGTCCTAACTACCTTCGTGGCAGCCAGTCTTGAAACCCTAATTCCTAACTAGAAGTCACAATGCAATTGCATGGGAGCATGAAAAAATTGGAATCGAGTGTCACCCGATTAGGAGTGAATCTGAACCACGGCGAATGTCATTAGCTCAATTGAGAACTGTACACGATGGATCCAAGACAATGCATCCCGCATTCTGTCGAACAGCGATCCAAGATCTTTGCGGCGGTCAATCTTTACACCCTGGTTACAGGTGAAGTCGAAATTGGTGATAATCTGGAGAAATGGAATCGAGTTTCCGTGATTCCCAGGGTGGGGCGAATTTGAACTGCAAAGCAACTGAAATTTGAAATGGCTTGAAACAAGGATTGGATACGTGGGGAATGCGGATCCAAGCCGGCAACTGAGGATTTGGATCCGTCCACAACTCGGGGATTCGAGTGGTAACTACAGTACTACACACTACGCAGACCCGGAGTTTGTTTTGGACCATTTTCCATTTGGACATTGATGGATTATTAATTAAAAAATTTACGGGCGGTTTGAGGTATGGTTTAAAAAAAATTATTGTCATTTTTATAAAGTGATGATTATGCTCGTAATTATTTTTTAAAAAATCATTTCCAAAAATTACCTAAGTGTACATGTACCGAATATAATCGATTTTTAGATTTGGTTTAGTTTTTAAATACTAAAACTCGTTAACCTATTTTTTATTTTACGACATACTAATAAGCATAATCTATATATTCTCTCTCTCGATTTTTGGTAAACATGTGATTTTAAGTACTATAAATATTAAAGAATGAAAAAAATTTAATAGAGCATTTGACAAAAGGTGTATATCACGATTGTAGAAGTTCTATTTTTTTGTAATATGACTAAACCGACCAAAATAAAGAATAATTAACCCGATATATTCAAAAACATGACAAATAAATCACACAAAATACTATGGACGAAATAACTTAAGAAGAGAAATATCATGATAATGATTTCGAAGCAAAAACAAAACAAACAACAAAAAATTATTCGAATTGATACGATAAACTGAGTTCATCATATGTTAAACGATGTTATATTTTTTCAAGCGTGCACTAATTACGCATTTATATCGCACAAAATTTTATCAAAAATGATGACTTTAATAAAAATCGTACGGTCAACGAATATATGAAACAATTAGCGTAAACTTTGGCATCAAAGAAAAGTTATCATTATCATTTCGTCATGCAACCAACCAGAAGTTTAAAAAAAACATACCAAACATAACCTTGCTAATCTCAAGGTCGGCGATCTTTTAACTGATGGTGGAGAGTGAAATTGGGATATGGTGAAGAGCATGGTATGGATAGTGGTAGAGATACCGTATCAAAATATCGACTTTTCGTGATATTGTATCGAAATTTTTTCGATATACAAATATTTTTTCGGTGTATCGAATTATTTTTGGTATCTGTACGGTATCAATATGGATTTTTTCCATATCAAAATTCCAAATTTTCAAAATTTTGGTATCGATATCGGTATAAATTTTTTTCATACCATATTTTTGATATGGTATAACAACAGTGGATGTTATAGAAGTAATGAAAATTCCTGTTGGTAATGGGATTAGAAATGACAGAGTCGTATGGCATTATACTCCAAATGGTGAATATATGTGAAATCGGGATACTTTGTTGCTCAACAAAATGATCAATCTTGCAGTAATGTGAGAACGTGTGGATTATCTTATGGACTAGGGAAAACGTGGAATCTGCAAATTCTTATAAAGGCTAAGATTCATTTGTGGCGCATCATCTTTGACGCATTGCCTACTCGAACTAACCTAATCGGTAGAAGAATATATGTTGATCCTGGATGTCCTTGGTGCAATTCACATATCGAAGATAATTATCATGCCTTCGATATTGTAAGCAAATCCGCAAAGTTTGGCGAAGGACTACTCTATGGGCGATACTTCTGAAATTTTAAGGTGGATCTTTTGTTGATTTATTTTACCACGTTGTTGAACAGTCGCCTCGATGAGAAAATTTGCTCTGATCTGTTGGAGTATTTGGAATGAGAGAAATAATATGTTTTTTCAAAACTCAAAGGAGTCGGGTGATGATATAATTCCACTTACAAATAGATTGGGAGATAATTACAAACTCTCCCAAATTGAAACAGTTGGTTTCGAACAACACACGACCCCTTCTCACTATTGGGAACCGCCCCCATAGGAACTTTAAAGGTCAACGTAGATGCAGCAGTGATTGAGTCACAAAATCAGTTTGGTGTTGGTGTAGTGGGAAGAGACTCAAATGGACTTTTTCTTTTGTTGAAGGAAGATGTTTAACCAGATGATTTACACCTCATGTAACATTACTATTGACGCTGAAAACGGGTATGAAAATGTCTAAATTTTTTGGATGGACCATGTGGATAGTAGAAACAGATGCTCTCACAGTCATTCAATCGATCCATAATCCAGCTCCATTTTTTTGTCGACGATCCCATAGCAGAAAATAACTGAAGGCTTTGCGCTCCTACACCACAAGTTATCTTAAAGCATTGCCCGAGAAAAGCAAATTTTCCAGTTCACGATATCGCTTGTAAAAGTTTATATCTTGGACGTAGCCTAGTGTTTCGGGATGCTATCCCTTTGCTTTTGAAAAACGATGTAACTAATGATCTATTACATTGTTGAATGATATGGACAGTTTCAATTAAAAATAATAATTTATGATTATTTGAAGTTAACCTCACATTGATTTGTATTTTTTTTTCCCAAATCTAACATGAATGAGTTCTAAATTTCTCTGTCGATTACTTATATTTGCAAAAAATAAATTCATGCGATTAAAATACATATAATATAATTGTCAAAAAATGAAAATATCGCCGATGACGTGTAGCTCATCTGACATCAAGGTGGCAAGATCCCAAGTGTGGGACAAAGTCTCGGATTCGAGATCCAATTGTAACAAAAATCCTGTAGTAGCCCGTACCCGAAATCAGTGATTAAGTGTTAATCAATTCATTAATCCTACTAGTTAAGAGTAAACGTGATTAAGAGAACTCTTAATGGGTTAACGGAGTCCGGAATTGGATTCAGAACACTTGAAAATGGTTTGAGGGTCATCGAGTTCGGAGGCTCCGAAGTCAAGGTTCGGACAGTCCGAAGTCAGGGTTCGGACGATCCGAAGAGTGGTTCGGACACTCCGAATATGCTGTCGACAGTCGTCATGGATGATGTCATCATGCTGACGTAAGCAATGACGTAATATCGGGTTCGGACGACCCGAAGCCCAGTTCGGACGACCCGAACGTGTTCGGACGACCCGAAGTCCAGTTTGGACGATCCGAACTCCGTCTATAAATAGGAGGTGCCGAGCTCATTTTTGAAGTGCACCAATCACCTCTTCTCTCTCGATTCCTTAGCCTTCTAACTCAGATCTAGGGAATTCTAGGCGTCCCGTTGGGAATCCGAAAGTGGCATAGTAGTCCAGGCATCGTAGCGGAGCTGTGGCCTAGTTTTGAGGCACTCGACATGTAGTAGCCCGTACCCGAAATCAGTGATTAAGTGTTAATCAATTCATTAATCCTACTAGTTAAGAGTAAACATGATTAAGGGAACTCTTAATGGGTTAACGGAGTCCGGAATTGGATTTAGAACACTTGAAAATGATTTGAGGGTCATCGAGTTCGGAGGCTCCGAAGTCAAGGTTCGGACGGTCCGAAGTCAGGGTTCGGACGATCCGAAGAGTGGTTCGGACGCTCCGAACGTGTTGCCGACAGTCGTCATGGATGACGTCATCATGCTGACGTAAGCAATGACGAAATATCGGGTTCGGACGACCCGAAGCCCAGTTCGGACGACCCGAACGTGTTCGGACGACCCGAAGTCCAGTTCGCACAATCCGAACTCCGTCTATAAATAGGGGGTGCCGAGCTCATTTTTTAAGTGCACCAATCACCTCTTCTCTCTCGATTCCTTAGCCTTCTAACTCAGATCTAGGAAATTCCAGGCGTCCCGTTGGGAATCCGGAAGTGGCATAGCAGTCCAGGCGTCGTAGCGGAGCTGTGGCCTAGTTTTGAGGCACTCGACATGTAGTAGCCCGTACCCGAAATCAGTGATTAAGTGTTAATCAATTCATTAATCTTACTAGTTAAGATTAAACGTGATTAAGGGAACTCTTAATGGGTTAACGGAGTCCGGAATTGGATTCAGAACACTTGAAAATGGTTTGAGGGTCATCGAGTTCGGAGGCTCCGAAGTCAGGGTTCGGACGATCCGAAGAGTGGTTCGGATGCTCCGAACGTGCTGTCGACAGTCGTCATGGATGACGTCATCATGCTGACGTAAGCAATGATGTAATATCGGGTTCGAACGACCCGAAGCCCAGTTTGGACGACCCGAACGTGTTCGGACGACCCGAAGTCCAGTTCGGACGATCCGAACTCCGTCTATATATAGGGGGTGCCGAGCTCATTTTTGAAGTGCACCAATCACCTCTTCTCTCTCGATTCCTTAGCCTTCTAACTCAGATCTAGGGAATTTTAGGCGTCCCGTTGGGAATCCGGAAGTGGCATAGCAGTCCAGGCGTCGTAGCGGAGCTGTGGCGTAGTTTTGAGGCACTCGACAGCAAAGGGCTAACGACGGACGAAGGTATAGCTTTTGCTTCCTATAAATATTTAGAAGTATGCAATAGCTTAGTTAAGGCTTTTAGAGCACTTTAATGATAGTAGTATCATTTGGCAGTGTAGAGCAGACTATAGGCGTGGACCTAGAGTTGGTAGAGCTCGCACTGATTTAAGGTACGGAAGTACTGTTCGAGATATCCTGACTGAGTATGCATGTATTATGTGACTGCATGGTTTATATGTCATTGATTTATGCTGCATTCATTTGCATACTGAGCTATCTCCTTCGAGATGTCTGTTAGTAGGATTTTTCCCTATCCTGTTAGTGGTTGGACTTCCATCGATTTGGGTCCGGCATATCCACTGGTATTATGGTGTGGGAGCCACCTCCTGAAGCGACGACACAGCGTGCTACATACCAGGGCCCGGTCTGTCTCTGTTATCTGATTCTTGACCTCGAATTTATAGGGAGTTCACTTTGCATGCATGTATACTCATACTCTCGTACTGAGCGTTTTATACTCACGTCTCATACTCTGTGTTTCTGGACACCCTATTCCATGGGGCAGGTTTGCAATTGGATGAGGCGGGTGAATCCAAGAGGGGCTAGGCAGTGGTTGGCCAGCTGGAGCTTCGCCTAGGTTTTATTCTGTTGTTATTTGTATTAATACAGCTGTTCGATCTGGTTGTATAATATTTGGGTATTTACAGATTCCTTGCCTTGGGATTGTATTTTGTTTATGGTTTCCGCAGTTTTATTCTGATATCCATTTAATTAAGTTAATTGCATGTCTAAGTTCTGTTTAGTAGGTGATCCAGGTAAGGGTTATTACATTTATGGTATCAGAGCATGCAAAGTATTCTTGAGATTTAGATTCTACATAAAGATAACCGTTAGGTTAATTTTGTAGATGGCAGATCGTGACGACCAGAGTTCTCATGGCAGTATTGGTGGGCGTTGGGGTGATGCCGACCGGGAGCCTCGTCGGGAACACCGCCATCGTCATCGAGATGAAGACCGTTTCAGTGTATGTCGATTCTTGCAGACAGGGCCTAAGTCCTTGGTTGGAGGTGAGTCTCCGGAGGATGCGGAGAACTGGTTAGACCGCATGGAGACGACTTTTCAGTCTTTCCACTGCACCGAGGAGCAGAAGATGGAGACCTTGGGTTATCTTCTAGATGGACGTGTGCGCAGGTGGTGGAGGTTTACTTCTGCACCTTTTGTTGCGGCGAGAGGAGTGGCCACCTGGGCCAAGTTCCGCACAGCTTTTTAGAAGCTTTATTTTCCTCCTGCACTCCGTCAGTCGAAGGCGGGCGAGCTACTGAGTCTGCGACAGGGAGCCATGTCTATTGATGAGTATCAGCAGAAGTTCTTTGATCTGCTATCCTATTGCCCCGAGATTGCCGACAGCTCCGAGATAAAGTATAATCTGTTCCTTCAGGGCCTTAACCCTGAGATCCATGACCGTGTGGCGGTTGGTGATGACATGTCCTACGAGGGTTTGGTGAGCCGTTGTCACCAGGCGGAGGACAACATTTGGCGGAACAGGTCTTTCTCTCAGTCAAGACCTGCTAGTTCTTTGGGTCCCCGTGCCCAAACTTTCAAGAAGTCTGGATGTGGGAACCTAGGGTTGCTAATCTCGTTTTAGGGCAACAAATGATTAATTAAACAATTAATCAAACAATTAAAGAATATTAAATCAAGAGCAGAATTTTTTTTTTTATAAAAAATTTCCGAGCCTCGCTCGATCCGGAAAAGTTAGCCGATCGAGCGAGCCATGAATCAAAACTCTCGGGTGTGCCCATTTACTTGCTGCGCTCGATCGGGCAAAAGCTACCGATCGAGCGGGCACCATGCAGCAGAAGATTTCAGCTTTCATTCTTGCTGTCAACTCTTGTATAATCAAACACCAGCTTTCATAGCCAACTCAAACATGGTTTAAATCTTCTACAACATGCATATCTACATATAACAAGTTTCAGGCATTATAACAAAAGCTTATTACATCAAATAAATATCATAAAGATATGGAAAAGCTACACAACATCTTCAAAGGTGAGCTTCTAAGCATAAGTTCATATCAAATTCTATGCTATCTAAGTATCATTCTTTCAACTTAAAACCCGAGTCCACACTTGCTACATCTCTCTCCCGAGCTATCAATGTCGTCTCAACCAAGCTCCTGCCCCTCCTATTGCAATGCACACGTACAAAACAAAGCAACAGCCGGATAAACTCCGGTGAGAAATCATTCTCAGTATAATCGACATATAAATGCGTTAAATAAATTCATATCAACTCTAAACATGTCAACTCAAGAATAGAGTAAAATAACGCATATATCGACTCAAACTTCAAATCAAGACTTCAATTTATATAGCGCGCTTATCTCAAGAATTGATTCTTATCACTTCGTTGCAATCAAGATTCGTATCCGATCTTGACATGGATATCCATCTATCGTCGTCTCATCAGACTAGAAAATAAGGTCCTATCCGACCTTGGCAAAGAATCAATTCATATTTTATCTCATTTCATGATCAAATAATGATCCACTACCTGTGATGGATCAACAAGAACAATAACAAGTTCTCAATCAAAAAAATAAAACATAATCAGTATGTGATTTGGCGGACTACTCAAGATTCATCAATCTTGAGTATCATAGTCCTAAGTCTCGATGTCATCTTATACCTTTCATTCTCGAGTTTGTCATGTTTCACATCTGGATAGGAAGTACATCAACTCCTACACCTGATCATTCAAACATCAATCTTGATCACTTTTTCTTCGGTTTTAAGTTGAGGTTCTTGAGTCAATAGTCTCCTATTAAACTCTGAAACATATCATCAAAACATGTATATCAAACCTCATTCTATTCAATCATTTCAGAATTGAATCAAAATCATCAATATAGATTCAATCAACATCATTTCAACTTCAACTCCTTCTTATTCGATACAACTCGGAGTCGTGAATCGTTAGCCTTCGAAACTCAACTGAAATCGAGGAATAAAAATGTCATAACATTCATAACATCTAAACAACTATCTCAACTCAGTTATAGGCTATCAAAACGATGTCAAAAAATCAACCGGCGGCGTAGCGATTGAAAATCGGGAACCGACTCGGTATCGAATTCATTATTAACTTCTTATCAACTTCTAATCACTTCCTATCATTCATACTCCTCATATCAGCAGCTATAATCATCCATAAACAAGCCAAAAACATGCTGAAATATTCATCAATTCATATAACCTCAAGTTCTCAATTCATCCTCAATATCAAAGCACGTACAAGTTAAAGAACATGTATCTATAACAAAAGTACTGATCTCTGCCAAATTCCGATTCTTAAACCATGCCAAAACAATCTGAAACTTACATCAAATTGAAGGCCTCGTTTCAAGAATTCCAGAACATCTTTCGGAATTGAAATCGGACAATCGGATCAAAAGTTACGGCGATTTGAACAAATCGAATTCAAAGGAAAAGGGAAAAGTTTCGGCTCCTCTGTTCATTTCTTCACTTTTCTGAATTGTATACAACATAAGTACGTGTACATGTTGATAATCTGATTAAAATCAGATATGTATTGCATAAATTGCAATTTAGTCCCTCGAGTCTTCATTAATTGCAATTCAGTCTTCGGCCTTCTTTTTAATTCAATTTCAATCCAAAATAATTTAAGAATATTAGAATAATCAAATTAAATATACTCGGATTAAAATTAAATAAATTCGGATTAATTAAATAATCTTGGCTTTTTGCACTTTAGCCCTTGCAACTTCGATATTTGCAAATCAGTCCCTGATCGGGTTGTATCTTCAAAATTAATCTTCTTTAATTCCCGAAACATGAAATTTAATCTTAAATCCCATAAATATTCAAATTGAATATTTATTCTTTTAATTTAAGAATTCTCGGAATTTAATTCTCAAAATCCGTAAATTCTCAAATTAAATATTTTCGGCTCGAAAATTAAATCTATAATTTCTTTCACTTCTCAAATCGATATTAACCCATAATATGGAATTTAATTCTCAAATCCCATAATTAATAATTTAATATTTTCGGGCCTTACAATTCCTCTCCTCTAAGAAATGATTTCGTCCTCGAAATCGTATTCATCCAGAATATCAAATCTAATAAACTGAGGCTATGTTTGGTATGAATGATGGGATTGTTGGATGATTAGTAAATTAGTGACTAAAATGATGATAGATGAAGATGTGTAATATGTATGATAAAATATTATTATGTTTGGTTTGATTATTATGTCTAGGATAATTTGAAGTGGGTTTTCTAAATGACCAAATTACCCCTAACTTTTTTTTTTTAAAATAAGACAAAATAATAAAAATTCTCTCCAAACCCTAACATAAACGTTTCAACATTTTCATAATCTACAAATTGCAAGCAGCGGCCATGGTTACACAGAAAGATTCGTAGCAGAATAGACGAAGGCTATGGAGAGCGTATGTGTTGGAGTGAGCTAACCATGCTCGATTCGAGACCAAGATCCGTGATTGAAGAAAAGGTAGCGTTAAGTGCATAGATTTAGACGAATTAAGATTTTATGGGGAGGAGAGACGATGCATGAATCTTTAGAATGAGGACTTCTCTCTGATTTAATGATTTCATGGTGGTTAGAATTGAGAACAGAGAAAACCCCATTTCTGCGCTACCGAGGAGGAGGAAATTACTGTTGGGCTGATTTTTTGGTTTCGGATAGGCAAAGGATATTTTTGGAATAAGTGGGGTGTTTAAAATTGGGATTGTTAATCTTTGCTTTTTGAAGGGTTTAATTATCTGGGATTAGTACATGGTTGTCCCTTCTTGGAAGGATACCGTGAGTTTAACTAAAAGTGAACCAAACATGGGACAATGTCGTATACTTTTTCTTTATCCTACACTATCAGCCACACCAAACACATCCTGAATGATTATCTGAAGTGATTCTCACTTCAATCATCCACTCTGCATTTCGTATCTTACTTCATCTTTCAATATTTTGTCAGATTATTACTTCGAATTCTGCTTCTATTCTCTTGTAATCAGTATCTATTCAGTTGTACTTTAAGTCATTGAAACGACTTTGTTCTGAGCTGTTTCTTTCTTCAATCAAGGATTTGTCGAATAATCGACTTAACTCAAAATCTCTTCAATATCTATCTCATCTAAATAAAGTACATACGAAGAATCTACTGATACTTCTTTCACTTAGATACTGAACTTATCCAGCTGAAAAGAATACATTCGTTCAATGAAATCATCAATTCTGTCTGACATTTCATTCAGTGAAATTCAGCTTTTGTGACGACTTGATTCTTTTCTCGATATCATTCTATGCTCCACATAGAAGATATATCAAGCCTACACTGTTATTCTATTCATCGCTTCAAAATCAGTATTCATATTCATATTCTGAATCTGTATCTCAACTTCGTTCTTTCTCAATTCTGAATCGAATGATGTTCAGGAATAACTTTTACGCTTAACGAGTCAGTTTCAGCTTCAAAAGTTATATCTATCATTCAATTACTTACTCTGATTCTTCTTTTCTGTTTTTGCTTCGTACAAATTCATCTTCATCATCCTTGTGTTCCTCAAATCAAATATGATCTGATATCGACAAATCATGGTTGATCTGATATTATATACTTCAATAGTAGCATTTCAACACAAAGAAATCGGATTTTCTTCATCATATAATTATCTCAAAATTGATTCATTAGCTGTTACAGGAATTATAATCATCAAGTGGCAACACATCAAGACAAGTAATACCGAATCAGGTATTAAAGTTCTGAGAATAGTCTCAATATCTGGAAAATCAACTCAGATAATCCATCAAGCGACAAATGGTTTAATGCAATCACATATAACCAACTCTCAGAACATCAATCAATCAATCGATGCCACATATGTCGAATAAATCTAAAGTCGTAATCCTGACAATAGATTTTAATCATTCCTGTAATTTCATCATATCTCTATCTTCTTCACAGATCTGAATAGATAGCTGTTATTCACATCTCATACAGTGTATTCTACAAATCTGATTAGTCTATTCGGACTATCTATGAATCAGAGTTTAACATGCTGTATTCACATATTTCAAAGTATTCAGAGCTGTTTGTGGGGACCTCGGGTTGTTAATCTCATCTTAGGGCAATTAATGATTAAAACCAATTAATCATATATAAAACAAATACTCAAAAATAATAATTCAAATTTTTTTTTTGTGAATAGTACCTGGCTAGATCTGCCAACTTCTGCGGATCGAGCACGACACATTTTTCAGCTTCTCTATTTTGGAAAAATCAGGGCTGGCTAGATCCGCCAACTTCTGCGGATCGAGCACGGCACATTTTTCAGCTTCTCTGTTTTGGAAAAATCAGGGCTGGCTAGATCCGCCAACTTCTGTGGATCGAGCACGGCACATTTTCCAGAAATTCAGCAGAAAAGTTTTTGATGTCAAGGCTTGCATCTTGGTACAATACAACATCAATCAAAGATACTAACATGATATAACTTCTATAAACATACACAACATAAAACTTACACGAGATCGAAGCCCTCGTCGTAAGGATTCCAGAACAATTTACGGAATCGAAATCGGATAACCGGTTCAAAAGATATAAGGATTTGAAGATCAAAATTCTAAAGAAAACAAGAAGATCTCGGATGCTCTGTTCTTATTTTCTGAATTTGAGAAGGAATTACACGTGCACATGCTGAGTCTTGCAATAAAATCTGATAACTTTCAACCAAAATTGCACTTTAGTCCCTCAAGACTTCAATAATTGCAATTTAGTCCTCGGCCCTTATTTTCATTCAATTTCAATCCTAAATAATTTAAGAATATTAGAATTTAAATCGAAACTCTAAATATTCCCAAATTAAATATACTCGAATTAAAATTTAATAAATTTGGATTAATATTAATTAATCCGGGGCCTTACATTTCTCCCCCACTAAGACATGAGTTCGTCCTAGAATTCATAAACAGTATAGATATGCAATCCGCATGCTCATAAGAATAAAGAATAACTGAAAATTGAATAAGAACTCACATCAGTGAAATAGATAAGGAAATCGTTGCTTCATATCTTCTTCGACTTCCCACGTTGCTTCTTCAACTCCGTGTCTACTCCATTGAATCTTCACCAATGGAATGGTCTTCATTCGGAGTTGCTTTGTCTTCCTATCAAGAATCTGAATAGGTTGCTCGAAATAGCTAAGAGTGTCATCCAACTCAACTTCATCGGAGCGAATCACATGAGATGCATCAGATATGTACTTCCTCAACATCGATACATGAAAGACATCATGTATTCCAGATAAAGACATAGGAAGAGCGAGTCGATAAGCTAGATTGCCTATCTTCTCGAGAATCTCGTACGGCCCAATATACCTCGGAGATAATTTTCCTCGTTTGCCAAATCGAACTGTGCCCCTGAATGGTGAAATCTTCAGAAACACTCTATCTCCCTGATCAAAAGATAACGGCCGTCGTCGTACATCTTTCTGCCTCCAGGGTGAACACTAAAGCGACTACAATGGGCTTCTTTAAGAATATTCTGTCTCAAGTCTGCAATATTGGGAACAACTATTTGGTTCTTCACATACAAGATATCATCATCACTAACCTTGTACTCAGAATGATGTCCTGATCGGATCATTTCAATCGATTTCTGCACATTCTGATCAGATTTCTGTGCTTCTTTGATACGAATCAATAACTCTGGCTCAGCACTGATTGCATACACTCTCATAGGCCTTCTATCTGTCTCAAATACATACCCAAAAATACAACAATCCTCAATCAAATTAGATACACCTACAGTAGATAAAGATAGAGCACATACTTTTCTACTCAGGGAATCTGCTGCTGCGTTAGATTTTCCCGGATAATATTTGATTTCACAATCAAAATCCTTCAATAAATCAAGCCATCGTCGTTGTCTCATGTTCAATTCAGACTGTGAGAACAGATACTTCAAACTTTTGTGATCAGAAAATATTTCAAACTTCTCACCATATAAGTAATGTCTCCAAATCTTCAATGCAAAAACGATTGCAGCCAATTCAATCATGAATCGGATACCTGACTTCATGTGGTTTCAGTTGAGTTTGAAAGCTAAACGACACAAGACGCCGACTTGAACTAACGAAGAAAGAGTTGATGTAGTAGCCAGTAACCAAAAATCAGTAATTAAGGAATTAATCATAATTACTTGGGTAGAGTTCGGAAGCTCCGAAGGTGAGTTCGGAAGCTCCGATCAGGATCGGAAGCTCCAAACAGGATCGGAAGCTCCGATCGATATTACATCAGGCATGACGTGTGGCAAGATCGGAAGCTCCGATCAGGACCGGAAGCTCCGATCAGGACCGGAAGCTCCGATCACCCCTATCCGGAGTCAACAAGTGATATTTTGACACGTGGCAGATCAGGATCTTCGGAAGCTCCGATGGCAGGATCGGACGTTCCGATCGAGGTTCGGATGTTCCGATCGAGGATCGAAAGTTCCGATCGTTGTCTATAAATAGAAGGCCGAGGCTTCACTTTCATTTGCGAATTCCGAGTTTTTCTTTCCATTCTAGTCCTTTTCGAGTTGTTCTAGCCTTCCTAGGCTTGACCCGGGAATCGTCGAGGCATTCGGTAGTCGTAGCGGAGTTGTGCCCAAGTTCTGGAGGCATCGACATCAAAGGGCTAACGACGGACGAAGGTATAGCTTTTGCTTCCTATAAATATTTAGGAGTATGCAATAGCTTAGCTAAGGCTTTTAGAGCGCTTTAATGATAGTAGTATCATTTGGCAGTGTAGAGCAGACTATAGGCGTGGACCTAGAGTTGGTAGAGCTTGCACTGTTTTGAGGTACGGAATGTACTGTTCGAGATATCTTACTGAGTATGCATGTATTATGTGACTGCATGGTTTATATGTCATTGATTTATACTGCATTCATTTGCATCTTGCTGTATCTCTTTCGAGATGTTTGTTAGTAGGGTTGTACCCTATCCTGTTAGTGGATGGACTTCCATCGATTTGGGTCCGGTGTATCCACGGTTATCTCGGTATGGGAGCCACCTCCTGAAGCGACGGCACAGCGTGCTACATACCAGGGTCCGGTCTGTCTCTGTTATCTGATCCTTGACCTCGAGTTTATAGGGAGTTCACTTTGCATGCATGTATACTCATACTCTCGTACTGAGCGTTTTATGCTCACATCTCGTACTCTGTGTTTCTGGACACCCTATTCCATGGGGTAGGTTTTGCGATTGGACGAGGCGGGTGGATCCAGGAGAGGCTAGTCAGTGGTGGGCCAGCTGGAGCTTCGCTTAGGTTTTATTTCTGTTGTTTGGGTTGATACAGCTATTCGATTTGGTTGTATATTATTTGGATAAATTACAGATTCTTTTACTTGGGATTGTATAATGTTTATGGTTTCCGCAGTTTTATTCTGATATCTGTTTAATTAAGTTAATTGCATGCCTAAGTTCTATTTAGTAGGTGATCCGGGTAAGGGTCACTACATTTATGGTATCAGAGCATGCAAAAGAATTCTTGGGATTTAGTCTCATCAGGAGGTATTTTTGTAGATGGCAGATCGTGACGACCGGAGTTCTCATGGCAGTATTGGTGGGCGTTGGGGTGATGCCGACCGGGAGCCTCGTCGAGAACGGCGTCATCGTCATCATGACGACGAGCGTTTCACTGTGCGTCGATTCTTAGCTATGGGTCCTAAGCCCTTAGTTGGAGGTGAGTCTCCGGAGGATGCGGAGAATTGGTTAGACCGCATGGAGACGACTTTTTAGACTTTCCAATGCACCGAGGAGCAGAAGATGGAGAACCTGTGTTATCTTCTGGATGGACGTGCGTGCAGATGGTGGAGGTTTAATTCTGCACCTTTTGTGGCGGCGAGAGGAGTGGCCACCTGGGCCGAGTTCCACACAGCTTTTCAGAATCTGTATTTTCCTCCTGCACTCCGACAGTCGAAGGCAGGCGAGCTACTGAGTCTATGACAGGGAGCCATGTCTATCGATGAGTATCAGCAGAGGTTCTTTGATCTGCTATCCTATTGCCCCGAGATTTCTGACAGCTCTGGGATGAAGTATAATCTGTTCCTTCAGGGCCTTAACCCTGAGATCCATGATCGTGTGGCGGTTGGCGACGACATGTCCTACGAGGGTTTGGTGAGCCGTTGTCACCAGGCGGAGGACAGCATTCGGTGGAACAGGTCTTTCCCTCAGTCAAGGCCTGCTAGTTCTTTGGGTCCCCGTGCCCAATCTTTCAAGAAGTCTGGATCTACTTCTTCCTCTGGTTCTGGAGGTGTTGTCCGTTTTGGTAAGAAGGACAAGTGTGATCACTGTGGGAAGAACCATCCATCCGACAAGTGCCGTAGAGCTTCTGGAGCTTGTTTCCGTTGTGGAGAGACTGGTCATATCCGGAGAGATTGTCCACTATCTGGGGGAGGCGGTTCTGGATCTGGTTCAGGATCTGGTTCTCAGGCCACCGTACAGCAGAGGTCGCAGGGACAGTCTGCTGGGAGTTCTCATTTGAGGCCACGAGCTTCTGGCCAGGTGTTTGCCCTGAGTCATGATCAGGCAGTGGAGGAGAATGAGAAAGTCATTGCAGGTACATTTCTGCTTTATGGTATACCTTCTCTTGTACTTATTGACACTGGTGCATCTCATTCCTTCATTTCTGCACGTTTTTTAAGAGGCATAAGTTACCATGCATTGCACTAGACGTAGTGATGTCTGTTTCTACTCCGACGGGCCAATCTGCTTTGGCTAAGCGTCTAGTGATGGGTTGCCCTTTAGAGTTTGAAGGGAACATTCTGTTAGCGAATCTCATGGTCCTGGCGATGGACGACTTTGATTGCATTCTGGGAATAGATATGTTGACTACCTATCGAGCTTCAGTGGATTGCTATCAGAGATTAGTACGCTTTCATCCGAAGGAGAGTGAGAGCTGGTTTTTCTATGGTGAGGGAGCGCGACCCCCGATGCCTTTGGTATCAGCTTTGAGAGCCTGTCGAGCTCTAGAGTCTGGCGGGGACGGCTACCTTACTATGCAGTTGATTTGTCCGCTGAGAGTATTGGGATAGAGAACATTCCTGTTGTGGATGAATTTCCAGATGCATTTCCTGATGAGATTTCGGGTTTTCCTCCTGTTAGGGAAGTCGAGTTTGACATAGAGTTGATGCCAAGTACTTTGCCTATTTTTAGAGCACCGTATCGTCTGGCTCCGTCAGAGATGCGTGAGTTGAAGAATCAGCTACAGGATCTTTTGGACAAAGGGTACATTCGTCCTAGTGTATCTCCTTGGGGAGCTCCTGTTCTCTTCGTGAAGAAAAAGGATGGGTCGATGCGGCTGTGCATTGACTATCGACAGCTGAATCGAGTCACTGTGAAGAACAAGTATCCGTTGCCTCGTATTGATAACTTGTTTGATCAGCTGCAGGGAACGTCAGTTTACTCCAAGATTGACTTGAGATCTGGGTATCATCAGTTGAGAGTCCGTGATCAGGACGTAGCCAAGACTGCATTCCGTACTCGCTATGGGCATTACGAGTTCCTAGTAATGCCATTTGGTTTGACTAATGCGCCGACTATATTCATGGATTTGATGAACGTGTCTTCAGGGAGTATTTGGGCAAGTTTGTCGTTGTCTTCATTGACGACATCTTGGTGTATTTGCGTAATACGGAAGAGCATGTTTCTCACTTGCGGTTGGTACTACAGACTCTTCGAGATGAGCAGTTATACGCCAAGCTGAGCAAGTGTGAATTCTGGATGGATCGAGTGGTCTTTCTTGGCCATATCATATCCAGGGAAGGGATTTCTGTTGATCCAAGCAAGATTGAGGCGGTGCTTAATTGGTCGCGTCCGACGACAATTGCTGAGATCCGTAGTTTTTTGGGTCTAGCAGGGTATTATCGTCGCTTCATTCTAAACTTCTCTCAGTTAGCTCGACCGTTGATGCAGCTTACCCGCAAGGGTGTGGATTTCGAGTGGTCCTCCGAGTGTGAGGAGAATTTCTGTGAGCTTCGACGACGGTTGACTTCTGCGCCGGTGTTGGCATTACCGTCAGGATCTGGAGGGTATGTAGTATACACGGATGCTTCTCTTCAGGGGTTAGGTTGTGTCCTAACTCAGAATGGGCATGTGATCGCATACGCTTCTAGACAGCTGAAGCTTCACGAGGACAACTATCCAGTCCACGATTTGGAGTTAGCAGCCATTGTGTTCGCTTTTAAGATCTGGCGTCATTATCTGTATGGCGAGAAATTTGAGATCTTCACCGACCATAAGAGTCTCAAGTATTTGTTCACTCAGGCGGAGTTGAACATGAGGCAGAGACGTTGGATGGACTTGCTTAAGGATTATGATTGCGAGATAAAGTACCATCTGGGAGCTGCTAATCTCACCGCTGATGCTTTGAGTCGCAAGGTGCGACTATCTGCACTTCAGACTTGTTCGATGTCTAGTGCGATCAGTGACTGTTGTACTTCAGGTTATACCTTCAAGGATAAGAAAGGTATGCAGAGTATCCAGATGTTTGCGATATTATCTGAGCCAGCCTTGTATTCGCGGATCTGAGATGCTCAGATGTCTGATTCGAAGACCCAGCATTTAGCTCATCTAGCTAACGAGGGTAGCTCGTCTGGATTTCATTATCAGTCAGATTGCTTTCTGTGTTTGTCTGGTAGGCTTGTGATTCCGCAGGATGAAGAGTTGCGAGAGGAGATTTTGTCTCAGGCGCATCGCACTAAGTTGAGTATTCATCCTGGGAGCAACAAGATGTACAATGATCTACGTACTCGTTTCTGGTGGAAGGGAATGAAACGCAGTGTTTATCAGTTTGTTTCGAGATGTTTGGTGTGTCAACAGGTCAAGGCAGAGCACCGACGACCTGGAGGATTGCTTCACAGTCTTCCTATTCCTGAATGGAAATGGGAGTTTATCACAATGGACTTTGTGACCCATTTTTCGTTATCCCCGAGGAACTGTGATGCTATCTGGGTGGTGGTGGACCGACTCACCAAGTCAGCGCATTTCATTGCCTATAGCCGGGAGTACAATGTGGATCGTATGGCTTGGATGTACATTCAGGAGATCGTTCGACTTCATGGAGTGCCTGTGAGCATTGTCAGCGATCGGGACCCCAGGTTCACTTCTAGATTCTGTGGGAGTGTTCAGCGTGCGATGGGTACTACTCTCAGTTTGAGTACTGCCTATCATCCAGAGACTGATGGTCAGTCAGAGCGCACTATCCGTACTTTGGAGGATATGCTTAGAGCGTGCGTCATGGATTTTGGTTCAGCCTGACAGGATCATTTGCCGTTGATTGAGTTCGCGTACAACAACAGCTATCATACTAGTATTGGGATGGCACCTTTTGAGGCGTTGTACGAGCGACGTTGTCGTACTCCACTCTTCTGGGAAGAAGTGGGGGAGAGACAGGCTGAGGGACCGGAGTTTATTCAGCAGGCGATAGACATTGTTGATCAGATCAAGAAACGGATTAAGACTGCACAGGATCGTCAGGCCAGCTATGCTAATATCAAGCGTAGGCCTTTACAGTTCGATGTCGGGGAGAAAGTGTTTCTGAGAGTGTCACCTTTCCGCAGTATTCTCAGATTCGGCCTTAAGGGCAAGTTGTCTCCCAGGTTTATCGGTTCGTTTGAGATCTTGGAGAGCATTGGCGATTTGGCTTATCGACTAGCTTTACCACCGCATCTATCCAGTATTCACGACGTGTTCCACGTATCTCTGTTGCGATGGTATGTGGCGGATGAATCTCATATTCTGCAGCGGTCTGAGGTTCAGGTGAACAAGGATTTGACCTATGTTGAGAAACCTATTCGTATCCTGGATTATAAGGATAAGGTTTTACGGAACAAAGTCATTCCTTTGGTTTTAGTTCAGTGGCAGCGCCGAGGCACTGAGGAAGCTACTTGGGAGCTTGAGGACATGATGCGTGAAGACCATCCTGAGTTGTTTTGATTTCATTCTTAAGTTGTATTCAGTTGCAAACTCTGTAAACGTTTGATTTGAATAAAGAATGTTTTTGATTTCTGTATTGCATTCGGTACTTAAGATCTGATTTCGAGGACGAAATATCTTAAGTGGGGGAGAATGTAGTAGCCCGTAACCAAAAATCAGTAATTAAGGAATTAATCATAATTACTTGGGTAGAGTTCGGAAGCTCCGAAGGTGAGTTCGGAAGCTCCGATCAGGATCGGAAGCTCCGAACAGGATCGGAAGCTCCGATCGATATTACTTCAGGCATGACGTGTGGCAAGATCGGAAGCTCCGATCAGGACCGGAAGCTCCGATCACCCCTATCCGGAGTCAACAAGTGATATTTTGACACGTGGCAGATCAGGATCTTCGGAAGCTCCGATGGCAGGATCGAACGTTCCGATCGAGGTTCGAACGTTCCGATCGAGGATCGGAAGTTCCGATCGTTGTCTATAAATAGAAGGCCGAAGCTTCACTTTCATTTGCGAATTCCGAGTTTTCCTTTCCATTCTAGTCCTTTTCGAGTTGTTATAGCCTTCCTAGGCTTGACCCGGGAATCGTCGAGGCGTTCGGTAGTCGTAGCGGAGTTGTGCCCAAGTTTTGGAGGCATCGACATCAAAGGGCTAACGACGGACGAAGGTATAGCTTTTGCTTCCTATAAATATTTAGGAGTATGCAATAGCTTAGTTAAGGCTTTTAGAGCGCTTTAATGATAGTAGCATCATTTGGCAGTGTAGAGCAGACTATAGGCGTGGACCTAGAGTTGGTAGAGCTTGCACTGTTTTGAGGTACGGAAGTACTGTTCGAGATATCCTGACTGAGTATGCATGTATTATGTGACTGCATGGTTTATATGTCATTGATTTATGCTGCATTCATTTGCATCTTGCTGTATCTCTTTCGAGATGTCTGTTAGTAGGGTTGTACCCTATCCTGTTAATGGATGGACTTCCATCGATTTGGGTCCGGTGTATCCACGGTTATCTCGGTATGGGAGCCACCTCCTGAAGCGACGGCACATCGTGCTACATACCAGGGTCCGGTCTGTCTCTGTTATCTGATCCTTGACCTCGAGTTTATAGGGAGTTCACTTTGCATGCATGTATACTCATACTCTCGTACTGAGCGTTTTATGCTCACGTCTCGTACTCTCTATTTCTGGACACCCTATTCCATGGGGCAGGTTTGCGATTGGACGAGGCGGGTGGATCCAGGAGAGGCTAGTCAGTGGTGGGCCAGCTGGAGCTTCGCTTAGGTTTTATTTTTGTTGTTTGGGTTGATACAGCTATTCGATTTGGTTGTATATTATTTGGATAAATTACAGATTCCTTTACTTGGGATTGTATAATGTTTATGGTTTCCGCAGTTTTATTCTGATATCTGTTTAATTAAGTTAATTGCATGCCTAAGTTCTGTTTAGTAGGTGATTCGGGTAAGGGTCACTACAGTTGAGGTTTGAAATGCGATTGATTGATGAATTCTTGATGGTTTTGACTCGTTTCTGAAATGATAGATTGATATGAAGTTTGATATATGTAATCAGTGAGTTCTTATTCAGTTTTCAGTTATTCTTTATTCTTATGAGCATGCGGACTGCATATCTATACTGTTTATGAATTCGAGGACGAACTCATGTCTTAGTGGGGGAGAAATGTAAGGCCTCGGATTAATTAATATTAATCCAAATTTATTAAATTTTAATCCAAGTATATTTAATTTGAGAATATTTAGAGTTTCGATTTAAATTCTAAATATTCCCAAATTAAATATACTCGGATTAAAATTTAATAAATTCAGATTAATATTAATTAATCCGGGGCCTTACATGTTGATAATCGGAATCATGTCAGATAAAAATTCATTCTCGAAATTCAATTCATCTTCTCTGATTATTCTTCCAATTCAAGGATAAAATGTTGTACCTTTACCTCAAAAAGTACTCAAAGTCTTCGGATAATCTGTATTACAATGTAATAGTAAACCCAATGTTTCAATCTGAAACATTATTTCTTGGCTTACTGTTCGTCTTGCAACGAATCTAATCACAATTCAGTAATTTGATCATACAGACAGATTATCGTATCCAGTAATCTCAATCAATCTGTTCATAACTACCACCTGTTTACTTCATATAAACTGTTTCATCGTGGTAGTTTCACAAAATACTCTTTCAAATCATGATCTCAAACCAATTCTGGAATTTCTAAACTATCACTGAACTCATCTGGTCAACGATTTTCAACTTAATCAGAAACTCTCTGTACGTTTAACTTCGAAAATGTACTAATTCGGTTACTTCTATTTTCTTTATCTTCTGATAAAACAATTATTGGATGAATCTTAAATTCATTGTCGTGCATTTTCTTCAAACTCTGATATTTTTTTCGGACATATCAATCACAATCAGATAATCAATCATAATAGAATTCATTCATTCTGATCTGAGGCTTCAATTCATATCTCTATATGACATTCTGTACTGAATTCTCATTGCTTCAGTTTACTTTCTGTGTTTCTTTAATCTTCTAAACAGTTCTGGATTGCTTTCAATCAAAAATCATTCTGATTGGTCATATATTCATCTGAATATTCAAACCAGAATACACAAAATCTGAAATCAATTGATCGAATACCTGTTTCATTCTTCATTTCTATTTCTCAATTGAATTCTAATAACTTGATCTAATCTCAATGTGCTTTAATCCTTCCAAATCAATTCTCACTTAATTTGGATTACAGCAATTCTGACTGTTTTAGTATCTATCTCGATACTTCAAGCACATAAATTCAAAAGATCAATCAATCACGCATTCATCTCTTCTTTTCGTTCTATTTCCCAAATCTCAATTGGAAATTCTATCAGTTACAAGTCAAAAATATTATAATATACTGAATGTATACATCAACCAATCAGTAACTCTTGAAATTCATAATCAAGGAAACTCACTTAAGTCAAGGTCATCCACAGAACAATAATATGAATGACAATATGCTAAGTGAAAACAACTCATTAGCATCTCAACTCAAGACGAGTAGATCAAATCAGACTCTATATAAAAAAATAAGAGTCAATCAAAATCGATTGAGGTCGGTACCAAAACCTCAAAATCAATATCAAGAATTTCAAAAATCATGATTTTATGATGTAATAACTTCAGTAAAATCAAATAAAGACTCATCTGTAACTGATTTTCATATCATCATCTATTTTGTAAACCTCAAAAGCAGTATTCAATTCATAAACTCATCAATTCTCTGATAAATTCCAGTTCACAACTTAAACTAAAGTCAAGAATCTTACTGAAATATATCTGTCATCTCTACTCATCGGTATATCTTTCAATTCTAGTTTAGATCATGAACATATCTAGTGCATTGAATATACTGATTTCGAAATATTTCTGTAATCAAACATCATATATCGAATCGAAATCACATAATCTTAATTCGAGATTCTATATCTTCATATTCAATTGCACATTATGTTCTTACTGATCTAATTTAATCGCTTCTTATCATCAATTCTTCTACTCATCTGTATTCGATTATTGCATCATCATCTATCATGCAACATAAACAGATATTTCAATACGAACAAAATCATCTTCAGTTTCAGTTCATCGAAGCAATAGTTCCATTCTTCAGTTCAATTCACACAGTCTCTTTTCTGATATAGAGGTGATCATATAATAAGCTTTCAGCTATCATGAATCTATTGCACCAATAATAAACAGGTCAAAACAAAATAATTCTGTTACCTAAAATTTCAATCTCAGGTGCAATTTCATTCTGATTCTCTGTATACTTCTGGAATAGAAATTGTAGCTAAATATGTGTTTTTCTCACACACCGTAGCACCTTTACAATTTCAGTCCTTTTGCTTCATCATTCAGCTTCAGTTCTATTAAACAAGACTATGTCTTTCATAACATGTTTCAGTTGTCACCATTTCTTCAGACATATTCTTCGAATTCAAGCCATAATTAATTCACTCAATCTTGAGCTTCATTATTATTATCCATAATTCAAAGAATTATAATAGGCTTGAAAATCTAATAAGACATTCTTCAATACTCAAAATATTCAGCTTCTAAAAGGTATTTTTTTTTCCTTCTCATCATTTCTATCTGTTGTGGCAAAGAAACATTAATAAAACTCTGTTCTGAGCACTTACCAACAAATAAATATACCTCTATTTTGTCAGAATTTCTTCGTCAAAATCTATCAGCTAATTGCTAGGTCTTGAAGTTGGTTGACAGTCAATCTGATACATCATTCATCGGTATCTTCCAGATATCTGAACATCAGTTCTTCAAAACAACTTCTACCTGCAATACATCTATTAATTCGCTGATATTCTGTTCTGTTCAATCAGAGATATTTTATTCAGCTGAGCAATAATATAGTTCTGTTCAATCTGACCATACCATTCTGTTCAGTCTGGCCATACAACTCTGTCAGTCTGGGGTGCTTACGTCACCCAAAGAACACTGTTATCTTCAATTCTGGGTGCTTACATCACCCGAGGAAATTCTTATAATAACATCGATAAGAATTTGAAAATTTACAAATCAGTAAATTAAGCAATTCAATTTCAAAGGTAGATCAAGAGCACATGCCATTTATCAACTCATCGAATCAAATACTACATAATCATGCAATACTATAAATGCATGTGACTCAGTGTACCCCGCTCAGCTTCTATCTCAGTCCAGAACCTACGCTCTGATACCACCTGTTGTGGGGACCTAGGGTTGCTAATCTCGTTTTAGGGCAACAAATAATTAATTAAATAATTAATCAAACAATTAAAGAATATTAAATCAAGAGCAGAATTTTTTTTTTTATAAAAAATTTCCAAGCCTCGCTCGATCCGGCAAAGTTAGCCGATCGAGCGAGCCATGAATCAAAACTCTCGGGTGTGCCCATTTACTTGCCGCGCTCGATCGGGCAAAAGCTACCGATCGAGCGGGCACCATGCAGCAGAAGATTTCAGCTTTCATTCTTGCTGTCAACTCTTGTATAATCAAACACCAGCTTTCATAGCCAACTCAAACATGGTTTAAATCTTCTACAATATGCATATCTATATATAACAAGTTTCAGGCATTATAACAAAAGCTTATTACATCAAATAAATAGCATAAAGATATGGAACAAAAAGCTACACAACATCTTCAAAGGTGAGCTTCTAAGCACAAGTTCATATCAAATTCTATGCTATCTAAGTATCATTCTTTCAACTAAAAACCCGAGTCCACACTTGCTACATCTCTCTCCTGAGTTATCAATGTCGTCTCAACCAAGCTCCTGCCCCTCCTGTTGCAATGCACACATACAAAACAAAGCAACAACCGGATAAACTCCGGTGAGAAATCATTCTCAGTATAATTGACATATAAATGCGTTAAATAAATTCATATCAACTCTAAACATGTCAACTCAAGAATAGAGTAAAATAACGCATATATCAACTCAAACTTTAAATCAAGACTTCAATTTATATAGCGCGCTTATCTCAAGAATTGATTCTTATCACTTCGTTGCCATCAAGATTCGTATCCGATCTTGACATGGATATCCATCTATCGTCGTCTCATCAGACTAGAAAATTGTTGGAGAACGGCGATCAGATCAATCAGAATTGATACCCGGTGCAGCGGAAGTTTAAAAATTTTATATGGAACGATTCCATAATGGGTATCAAAACTTTACGATTAAATTGTGTGTGTAAAAATTAAATAACAATTATAAATTTTTACCTCCAATCTCGAATCGAGATTATGGACACCAACAGATTACTCTGCTCTTGTTGTATATCCCTGGAACTGATGGACGAACTGTTCTTCAATCAGGTCCATGAACAGAGATTTAATCCCTCTGATAGATTGCACTAGAAAATCTATCAGAAGTTTCTACGAAGAGAATTAACGAATTTGATCCGTTAAACCAGACTGCAAATTCAAAATTCACAGGCTGGATTTTCCCGACAGAGAGAGGGAGGGGGCGGCCACTTTAGAGAGAAAAACAACTAGGTTTTCGAAAATTGTGACCTCTGTTGTTTAATTTCTGTACTGCAATAACTTATTTATAATGTGGGCTGCTAACAGCTTAGGGCCCATTAGTCATAAGTTCAAGCCTGACAAGAAAAGCCCGCATGTTCAGAAATTAATATAAAATTCATTGTGACTTAGATTGATAAACCAATTTCACCAATGTGCACAGAAACCATTTCTGCATCTTTTAAAGTCAAGATAAATTTTTCTGAATCCGAATTCAGTGATTTCCAAAAATGCCCATCCCTATGTCATTTTAGGAAATCTTACTCCTCTACTCTTAAATAAGAAGTCCCACTTCTTTGTTCATTAAATTTAACTCTTTAAATTTAACTATCTCAACGGGGATTAAAAATCCATTACTCTGTGTGACCCTCAATGGTTCAGGGATACAGCTAGCCGTGGGCTCACAACTCCTTGTGACTCGGAACAACCATTTCCGACTTGCCCATCGAATCATGGTAAGAGCGCCTAGCAACATCGCCCCATGATTCCCTAGGTATCACTGATAGTGCCTGCAAGAACCAATAGATTTTGGTTAGCGTACAGTACGGTCCCTTCATCCATATATCCCGATCGAATCAACAACCATTGGTAAATCGAGAGTCGCTCGAGATTCGATAACTATGCAATGCATCTTGAAGATCAAATAGTGACATCGCATGTGCTACTAAGAAACCATTTCTTAAAACACATCATGTACTCTGGCCAGAGATTCGTCACACTAATATCTCCTCAGATTGCATAGGATATCCACACTCGCAAGTATGTGGTGAATCCTTGACAACAAAACATCGACTCCTATATGTGTCATAACTGTACCCAATCCCGACACCTGATGACCCCAATAGAGTCGGTAAACGAGTCAAAGCACAGTACTAGCATATAGAGTCTCAATGATGTTTCAAGTAGTAAGGACTAATGGTGTACAACCAAAACCGCGGACTTTATCCACTCGATAAGTGATAACCACTTGGAAAGTCCGGATAGGGTAGTTCGATCATTCATCGTATGAATATCCATTTGCATGCTTTGAACATCTCTATGTTCCATACCAATGAAACGTGGTACTCGGCATCGCAAATGCTAGTCTCAATCTCGAGCGATCCTTATCCTTATTAACGGACGGCTCAATCGACTAGGAACCATTTAGAATATACAGTGACTATAAGATGTGTTTCATGATAGACATCCCCATGTACTACCACATCTTACATACACTATAGTATATTCAAGGTCTTTATCAAAACAACAATAGTATATCACAATATAACAATATGAAGAAAGATAAAGTCATTGCCATTAATAAAAGTGTAAATTATATTAAAAAAAAGATTGTTTATACAAAGAGTCATCAAAGCCCTTAGCCACAAGTTGGCTCACCGGGCACCCACTCTTTCAATCTCCCACTTGCCCTAAAGCCAACTAGTCATACTACGTAGACCCATTGCTTCGCGATGTTTGTCAAATAATGGTCCTGGCAAGGGCTTAGTAAGTGGATCAGCGATATTATCTGCAGAGGCCACTCTCTCGACAGTGATGTCTCCTCTTTCCACGATCTCCCAGATGATGTGGTATTTCCTCAATACGTGTTTGGATCTTTGATGAAACCTTGGTTCCTTTGCCTGAGCAACGGCACCCGTGTTGTCACAGTACACCGGGACTGGACCAACAACTTCAGGAATAACGCCCAACTCTTGGACGAAATTCCTTATCCAAACGGCCTCTTTAGTAGCAGCTGATGCCGCAATGTATTCTGCCTCAGTGGTGGAATCCGCTGTGGTGTCCTGCTTGGAACTCTTCCAAGAGACAGCACCGCCATTGAGCATGAACACAAATCCAGAGGTTGACTTCGAGTCATCCACGTCACTTTGTAAGCTAGAGTCGGTATAGCCTTCCAATTTTAGTTCTCTTCCTCCATATACCATGAACATATTCTTAGTCCTTCGTAAGTACTTAAGAATGTCCTTCACGGCTTTCCAATGCATTTGACCGGGATTAGCTTGATATCTGCTCGTGACACTCAGAGCAAATGCTACATCCGGTCTGGTAGATATCATCCCATACATGATACTACCTATGGCTGATGCATATGGTACATGTGTCATTTTCTCTATCTCTTCATCAGTCTTGGGACACATAGACTTGGATAGAGAAACTCCATGACACATAGGTAGATGTCCTCTCTTGGACCCATCCATTGAAAACCGTTTCAATATGGTGTCGATGTAGGTTGCTTGAGTGAGTCCTATCATTCTCTTAGATCTATCTCTATAGATCTGTATCCCTAGAATATAGGATGCCTCACCCAAATCCTTCATCGAAAATCTACCTGATAACCATATCTTAGTTGACTGCAACATCCCTACATCATTCCCAATGAGTAGGATGTCATCAACATAAAGTACTAAGAATGTCACAGCATCCTTAACTACTTTCTTGTACACGCATGATTCCTCCGAGTTCTTGATGAAACCAAAATCCTTTATTGTTTCATCAAATTTCTGGTTCCAACTTCTTGATGCTTGTTTGAGACCATAGATTGATCTCTGAAGCTTGCATACCTTATGCTCGCTTCCCATGGATGTGTATCCCTCAGGCTGCGTCATATAGATCTCTTCCTTAATGTTTCCATTAAGAAATGCAGTCTTCACATCCATTTGCCATATCTCATAGTCATACCAAGCAGCTATGGCAATAAGGATTCTTATGGACTTGAACATTGCAACTGGTGAAAAGGTTTCATCATAGTCAACTCCTTGTCTTTGAGTATAACCTTTCGCCACCAATCGCGCCTTGTAGGTCAATACCTTACCATCAGGCCCAAGCTTGAAAGAGTGGGTGCCCGGTGAGCCAACTTGTGGCTAAGGGCTTTGATGACTCTTTGTATAAACAATCTTTTGTTTAATATTATTTACACTTTTATTAATGGCAATGACTTTATCTTTTTTCATATTGTGATATTATGATATACTATTGTTGTTTTGATAAAGACCTTGAATATACTATAGTGTATGTAAGATGTGGTAGAACATGGAGATGTCTATCATGAAACACATCTTATAGTCACTGTATATTCTAAACTGTTCCTATTCGATTGAGCCGTCCGATAATAAGGATAAGGATCGCTCGAGTTTGAGACTAGCATTTGCGATGCGGAGTACCACGTTTCATTGGTAAGGAACATAGAGATGTTCGAAGCATGCAAATGGATATTTATATGATGAATGATCGAACTACCCTATCCGGACTTTCCAAGTGGTTATCACTTATCGAGTGAATAAAGTCCGCGGTTTTGGTTGTACACCATTAGTCCTTACTACTTGAGACATCATTGAGACTCTATATGCTAGTACTGTGCTTTGACTCGTTTACCGACTCTATTGGGGTCATCAGGTGTCGGGATTGGGTACAGTTACAACACATATAGGAGTCGATGCTTTGTTGTCAAGGATTCACCACATACTTGCGAGTGTGGATATCCTATGCGATCTGAGGAGATATTAGTGTGACGAATCTCTGGCCAGAGTACATGATGTGATTTAAGAAATGGTTTCTTAGTAGCACATGCGATGTCACTATTTGATCTTCAAGATGCATTGCATAGTTATCGAATCTCGAGCGACTCTCGATATACCAATGGTTGTTGATTCGATCGGGATATATGGATGAAGGGACTGTACTGTACGCTAACCAAAATCTACTGGTTCTTGTAGGCACTATCAGTGATACCTAGGGAATCATGGGGCGATGTTGCTAGGCGCTCATACCATGATTCGATGTGCAAGTCGGAAATTGTTGTTCCGAGTCACAAGGAGTTGTGAGCCCACGGCTAGCTGTATCCCTGAACCATTGAGGGTCACACAGTGTAATGGATTTTTAATCCCCGTTGAGATAGTTAAATTTAAAGAGTTAAATTTAATGAACGAAGAAGTTGGACTTCTTATTTAAGAGTAGAGGAGTAAGATTTCCTAAAATGACATAGGGATGGCCATTTTTGGAAATCACTGAATTCGGATTTAGAAAAATTTATCTTGACTTTAAAAGGTGCAGAAATGGTTTCTGTGCACATTGGTGAAATCGGTTTATCAATCGGAGTCACGATGAATTTTATATTAATTTCTGAACATGCGGGCTTTGCTTGTCAGGCTTGAACTTATGACTAATGGGCCCTAAGCTGTTAGTGGCCTACATTATAAATAAGTTATTGCAGTACAGAAATTACACACAATAGGTCACAATTTTCGAAAACCTAAGTATTTTCTAACAAGAGTGGCCGCCCCCTTCCCTGTCTACTCGAGAAAAATCCAGCCTGTGATTTTGAATTACAGTCTGGTTTAACGGATCAAATTCGTTAATCTCTTCGTAGAAACTTCTGATAGATTTTCTAGTGCAATCTATCAGAGGGATTAAATATCCATTCATGGACCTGATTGAAGAACAGTTCGTCCATCAGTTCCAGGGATATACAACAAGAGCAGAGAAATCTGTTGGTGTCCAAAATCTCGATTCGAGATTAAAGGTAAAAATTTTATAATTGTTATTTAATTTTTACACACACAATTTAATCGTAAGGTTGATACCTATTATGGAATCGTTCCATACAAAAATTTTAAACTTCCGCTGCACCGGGTATCAATCCTAATTGATCTGATCGCCGCGTTCTCCAACAGTGGTATCAAAGCCAGGTTGCTCAGATCAAGCGATTAAATTTAATCGATTGTACAATAATTTTTAGGCCTCGATTTTTGAAACAAAATAAATATTTTAAAAATAAAAAATATTTTTTCGGGCAAAAACCCGGGCAACGATTGGATCGCTGCCCGGGGCAGGGGCAGCGATCGTCGCTGCCCTGTGCAGCGCTGGGCGCTGCACAGGGCGGCGCACGGCGCTGCTCATGGGCAGCGATGTGATCGCTGCCCAGGGCAGCGATCGTCGCTGCCCTAGGGGCAGCCGGGCAGCCCGGCCCGAGCCCTACGGGGCGCGGGCAGCCCGGGAATGTCCCGGGCGGCCCGCGGGAAAAATTATTTTTTAATTTTTAAATTAAATTTTAATATGTTAAAATTCTATTTTGGTCTGATCGAAAATCGTTTTTGATTGGTCCACGAGGCGTCGGATCGAATTGTTCGAGTCCGAAAATTTTAAAATTGATTTTTTGGATAAATTTGAATTTTTGGAAAATTTTAATATTTTATCCTTTAATTGAATTTTGAAATTAATTATTTTTGGTACAATTGATGATAAGATATGATCTTATGGATATATTGAGTAAAATATGATTTTATGTATAAAATTGGATTTTATAGATAAAATATGATTTTATTTGATAAAAAGATAAAATATGATTTTGTATGTAAAATAAGATTTTATGTATGAAATATGATTTTATCCTTTTAAATTTAAATGCCATTGCATGTTATCCAATAAATTAATTTTGAATTAAATGTTATTGGATAAGGATGATCGATTGCCATGACCAATTTTGTAGGTGTATGTTAGGAATTTACATTTGTTTTATTGTTGTTGGTTTTATTAATGGGCCTGGTTTATGGCCCAATATGAATGTCATATGTAATAAAAGTGGGCTTGGTTTATGGCCCGTTCCCACCCCTTAAAAATGTATCCCCTACTTGTCATTGTTATTTATTGTAAATACATTAGATTTAGTGGGAGATCAAGATTTGAAGATGGAGGTGGGCCCAGCAGACAATAAAGACAGAAGAAATGTAAATTGGAAGCAAATGTAATAGGATTGCATTGCATACTGCATATTACCTAGGATTGGACTAAGACTCGTGATTGGCAACCACGGGTCGATTAGAAATGGAATCGATCATCCTATATAATATGTGATATTATAGTTGTATGCATGTTTTAGACATAATTGTGTGAATCCGGCAAGCATACAAAAATTTTAAAAAAATGATGAGACAAATTTTTATAATTAAAAATCCCTCATTTTAAATATGATTTAAAATTGATATCAAGATAAATAAAAGAAATTTAAATTTGTTTAAATGTTCCTACCTTCCATCAACGATCAATGTATGAGATGCTACCCGCGGATACGGTCCGGCTCATATTATTGGGGGGGCCCGTTCGTCGGAAAGCTGTACATTGGATCGACACATGTTGTAAGTTGGGTGGAACTCCCATGGGATCGGCTCATATTATTGGGGGATCTACATGACGACCATCCATCACAACTTAATATTGATGGGTCATCTTGACATGTCACAATAATCGGCGTCATATTATTGGGCCCTTATTGGACATGAGGTAAAAACGTGGAGGTTGCTTTGGAAGCAATTGGGCTCTACCTTTTGAAAATTATGGTTGGCTGATATTATTCGGGACCATAAGTTTGTCAATTGGACTCCATGTTCTCACTAAGGAAAACAGTTTCCCGTTTTCACTAGAGGGTAGTGAAATCGTTAAAATAGTGGGAGTGAGATTCATAAAATAAATTTCGCCTATTTTATGTCTTAGTAAATTAATTAAACAATCATCGATAATTGTCTGTTTCATCTCAGTAATCAACATGTTTCTATTCTCCAACAAAACAAACTTACTGGCGCAAAGAATACAGAATGATTCCATAAGTTAAGATTGTCCTAAGTTCGGAAAAGATTTTCTAAGTGTTAGAAAAGGCTTCTCCGAAAAACAGCCCCGGCTGATGTAACTGCCGAAAGGTTGGCCGAACTAGAGAAATGGTTGGACCATGATCTCAAGGCCAAATGTTACATACAAAATTGGACAAGTCTAAACAAGTTTGCCATCACTGCAAGAAGCCCGGTCATTGGAAACGTAACTGCAAGGAATACCTCGAGCAGTTGCGAACTGCAAAGGGTATGTTTTACATTAAAATAAATGTTTTTCTTAATACTACTTCTTGGGTATTGGATACCAGATGTAGATCTCATATTTGCAATGAGTTGCAAATGATGACAAGAAGTAATAAGCTTAGAATGGGTGAGACCCAGCTGAGGCTCGGAAATGGTTCCAGAGTTGAAGCAAAAGCCGTGGGAGATGTTTATTTAATTTTGCAGAACGGTTTTAAGTTACTTTTATGAGATGTTTTATTTGTTCCGGATTTGATTAAAAACATTATTTCTGTTTCTATGCTTGATAGAGATGGTTATTCTTGCAATTTTGTGAATGTGATTTGCAATATTTACAAGAATGAATGTTTAATTGGAAATGGACAACTTGAAAACGATCTATACAACTTAAAACTAAAAGACGTTCCAATAAATTATGTTGATAAACCGGCAACAACAAACAAAAGGAAAATCGATAGCCAAAACCCGGCAAACCTTTGGCACGCTAGGCTAGGTCATATTTCCTCAAGGAGGATGAACAAGCTAGTGGGAGAGGGCATGTTTGATATGTCTGATATTAACTCTCTACCTACTTGTGAATCCTGCCTAAAAGGAAAAATGACTAAATCTCCTTTTAAGGGGAAACCTGAATGTAGTCAAAATCTGTTGGATTTGATCCATACAGATGTTTGTGGTCCATTTAGAGTTGGAACTCAATATGGCCACACCTACTTCATTACCTTTACTGATGATTATTCAAGGTATGGATATTTATATTTAATGAAAAATAAGTCTGAAGCATTTGAAAAGTTCAAAGAATTCAAGGCTGAAGTAGAAAACAAGCTAGGTAAAAGTATTAAAGCACTTCGATCGGATCGAGGTGGAGAATACTTGAGTACCGAGTTTTTGGACTATCTAAAAGAGAATGGGATTCTCTCTCAGTGGACTCCTCCTATGACACCACAGCTTAATGGTGTATCGGAGCGTCGTAATCGAACTTTGTTGGACATGGTTCGGTCCATGATGAGCTTCACTGAGCTTCCACCTTCGTTTTGGGGCTATGCACTTGAAACGGCGGTATTGTTGTTGAACAACGTCCACACTAAAGCAGTGGACAAAACTCCATACGAGTTATGGAATGGCAAAGCTCCTAAGTATTCGTACTTGAGGATTTGGGGATGTCCTGCTTA
Source organism: Henckelia pumila (assembly GCF_033568475.1). Classification (NCBI taxonomy): domain Eukaryota; kingdom Viridiplantae; phylum Streptophyta; class Magnoliopsida; order Lamiales; family Gesneriaceae; genus Henckelia; species Henckelia pumila. Next base: position 49,392,569 of record NC_133122.1, on the reverse strand, counting down.
CGTGAAGCGGACAGTGGGAGATAAGTTGGATAGACGATCCAGCTTATGTTATTTTGTAGGGTATCCGAAGAATTCAATCGGATATTATTTCTATTATCCTGCTGAAACAAAGGTGTTTGTTTCAAGGAATGCCACCTTCTTGGAGAAGGAGTTCTTATTGGATAAGAAAGGCGAGATGATGGAACTCGAAGAAATTCGAGAAGAACCCGAAATACAAAATAACGATCCTACACCTCAGGAACCATTTCTGGACACGCCTATACCTAGAAGATCCGAGAGGACTTCTAGACCTCCTATTCGATATGGTCTTCTTCTTGAAGGGGATCAAGATGAACCCGATGTTGGATGTGATCCAAGAAACTTCAAGGAAGCAATTTCTGATGCGGATTCAAATTTATGGCTTGAAGCTATGCAGTCGGAAATAGATTCGATGCATACAAACCAAGTTTGGTATTTAGTAGATCCTCCCGATGGAATTGTTCCAATAGGGTGTAAATGGATCTACAAGAGAAAGCTTGGGCCTGATGGTAAGGTATTGACCTACAAGGCGCGATTGGTGGAAAAAGGTTATACTCAAAGACAAGGAGTTGACTATGATGAAACCTTTTCGCCAGTTGCAATGTTCAAGTCCATAAGAATCCTTATTGCCATAGCTGCATGGTATGACTATGAGATATGGCAAATGGATGTGAAGACTACTTTTCTTAATGGAGACATTAAGGAAGAAATCTATATGAAGCAGCCTGAGGGGTTCACATCCATGGGAAGCGAGCATAAGGTATGCAAGCTTCAGAGATCAATTTATGGTCTAAAACAAGCATCAAGAAGTTGGAACCAGAAATTTGATGAAACAATAAAAGATTTTGGTTTCATCAAGAACCCGGAGGAACCATGCGTGTACAAGAAAGTAGTTAAGGATGCTGTGACATTCTTAGTACTTTATGTTGATGACATTCTACTCATTGGGAATGACGTAGGGATGTTGCAGTCAACAAAGATATGGCTATCAGGTAGATTCTCGATGAAGGATTTGGGTGAGGTATCCTATATTCTAGGGATACAGATCTATAGAGATAGATCTAAGAGAATGATAGGACTCACTCAGTCAACCTACATCGACACCATATTGAAACGGTTTTCAATGGATGGGTCCAAGAGAGGACATCTACCCATGTGTCATGGAGTTTCTCTATCCAAGTCTATGTGTCCCAAGACAGATGAAGAGATAGAGAAAATGACACATGTACCATATGCGTCAGCCATAGGTAGTATCATGTATGAGATGATATCTACCAGACCGGATGTAGCATTTGCTCTGAGTGTCACGAGCAAATATCAAGCTAATCCCGGTCAAATGCATTGGAAAGCCGTGAAGGACATTCTTAAGTACTTACGAAGGACTAAGAATATGTTCATGGTATATGGAGGAAGAGAACTAAAATTGGAAGGCTATACCGACTCTAGCTTCCAAAGTGACGTGGATGACTCGAAGTCAACCTCTGGATTTGTGTTCATGCTCAATGGCGGTGCTGTCTCTTGGAAGAGTTCCAAGCAGGATACCACAGCGGATTCCACCACTGAAGCTGAATACATTGCAGCATCAGCTGTTGCTAAAGAGGCCGTTTGGATGAGGAATTTCGTCCAAGAGTTGGGCGTTATTCCTGAAGTTGTTGGTCCAGTCCCGGTGTACTATGACAACACGGGTGCCGTTGCTCAGGCAAAGGAACCAAGGTCTCATCAAAGATCCAAACACGTACTGAGGAAATACCACATCATCCGGGAGATTGTGGAAAGAGGAGACATCACTGTCGAAAGAGTGGCCTCTGCAGACAATATCGCTGATCCACTTACTAAGCCCTTGCCAGGACCATCATTTGACAAACATCGCGAAGCAATGGGTCTACGTAGTATGACTAGTTGGCTATAGGGCAAGTGGGAGATTGAAAGAGTGGGTGCCCGGTGAGCCAACTTGTGGCTAAGGGCTTTGATGACTCTTTGTATAAACAATCTTTTGTTTAATATTATTTACACTTTTATTAATGGCAATGACTTTATCTTTCTTCATATTGTGATATTGTGATATACTATTGTTGTTTTGATAAAGACCTTGAATATACTATAGTGTATGTAAGATGTGGTAGAACATGGAGATGTCTATCATGAAACACATCTTATAGTCACTGTATATTCTAAACTGTTCCTAGTCGATTGAGCCGTCCGATAATAAGGATAAGGATCGCTCGAGTTTGAGACTAGCATTTGCGATGCGGAGTACCACGTTTCATTGGTAAGGAACATAGAGATGTTCGAAGCATGCAAATGGATATTCATATGATGAATGATCGAACTACCCTATCCGGACTTTCCAAGTGGTTATCACTTATCGAGTGGATAAAGTCCGCGATTTTGGTTGTACACCATTAGTCCTTACTACTTGAGACATCATTGAGACTCTATATGCTAGTACTGTGCTTTGACTCGTTTACCGACTCTATTGGGGTCATCAGGTGTCGGGATTGGGTACAGTTACAACACATATAGGAGTCGATGCTTTGTTGTCAAGGATTCACCACATACTTGCGAGTGTGGATATCCTATGCGATCTGAGGAGATATTAGTGTGACGAATCTCTGGCCAGAGTACATGATGTGATTTAAGAAATGGTTTCTTAGTAGCACATGCGATGTCACTATTTGATCTTCAAGATGCATTGCATAGTTATCGAATCTCGAGCGACTCTCGATATACCAATGGTTGTTGATTCGATCGGGATATATGGATGAAGGGACCGTACTGTACGCTAACCAAAATCTACTGGTTCTTGTAGGCACTATCAGTGATACCTAGGGAATCATGGGGCGATGTTGCTAGGCGCTCATACCATGATTCGATGGGCAGGTCGGAAATTGTTGTTCCGAGTCACAAGGAGTTGTGAGCCCACGGCTAGCTGTATCCCTGAACCATTGAGGGTCACACAGTGTAATGAATTTTTAATCCCCGTTGAGATAGTTAAATTTAAAGAGTTAAATTTAATGAACGAAGAAGTTGGACTTCTTATTTAAGAGTAGAGGAGTAAGATTTCCTAAAATGACATAGGGATGGCCATTTTTGGAAATCACTGAATTCGGATTCAGAAAAATTTATCTTGACTTTAAAAGGTGCAGAAATGGTTTCTGTGCACATTGGTGAAATCGGTTTATCAATCGGAGTCACGATGAATTTTATATTAATTTCTGAACATGCGGGCTTTGCTTGTCGGGCTTGAACTTATGACTAATGGGCCCTAAGCTGTTAGTGGCCTACATTATAAATAAGTTATTGCAGTACAGAAATTACACACAACAGGTCACAATTTTCGAAAACCTAAGTATTTTCTAACAAGAGTGGCCGCCCCCTTCCCTGTCTACTCGAGAAAAATCCAGCCTGTGATTTTGAATTACAGTCTGGTTTAACGGATCAAATTCGTTAATCTCTTCGTAGAAACTTCTGATAGATTTTCTAGTGCAATCTATCAGAGGGATTAAATATCCATTCGTGGACCTGATTGAAGAACAGTTCGTCCATCAGTTCCAGGGATATACAACAAGAGCAGAGAAATCTGTTGGTGTCCAAAATCTCGATTCGAGATTAAAGGTAAAAAATTTATAATTGTTATTTAATTTTTACACACACAATTTAATCGTAAGGTTGATACCTATTATGGAATCGTTCCATACAAAAATTTTAAACTTCCGCTGCACCGGGTATCAATCCTAATTGATCTGATCGCCGCGTTCTCCAACAAAGCTTTCTCTTGTAGATCCATTTACACCCTATTGGAACAATTCCATCGGGAGGATCTACTAAAGACCAAACTTGGTTTGTATGCATCGAATCTATTTCCGACTGCATAGCTTCAAGCCATAAATTTGAATCCGCATCAGAAATTGCTTCCTTGAAGTTTCTTGGATCACATCCAACATCGGGTTCATCTTGATCCCCTTCAAGAAGAAGACCATATCGAATAGGAGGTCTAGAAGTCCTCTCGGATCTTCTAGGTATAGGCGTGTCTATCAATGGTTCCTGAGGTGTAGGATCATTATTTTGTATTTCGGGTTCTTCTCGAATTTCTTCGAGTTCCATCATCTCGCCTTTCTTATCCAATAAGAACTCCTTCTCCAAGAAGGTGGCATTCCTTGAAACAAACACCTTTGTTTCAGCAGGATGATAGAAATAATATCCGATTGAATTCTTCGGATACCCTACAAAATAACATAAGGTGGATCGACTATCCAACTTATCTCCCACTGTCTGCTTCACGTAAGCAGGACATCCCCAAATCCTCAAGTACGAATACTTAGGAGCTTTGCCATTCCATAACTCGTATGGTGTTTTATCCACTGCTTTAGTGTGGACGTTGTTCAACAACAATACCGCCGTTTCAAGTGCATAGCCCCAAAACGAAGGTGGAAGCTCAGTGAAGCTCATCATGGATCGAACCATGTCCAACAAAGTTCGATTACGACGCTCCGATACACCATTCAGCTGAGGTGTCATAGGAGGAGTCCACTGAGAGAGAATCCCATTCTCTTTTAGATAGTCCAAAAACTCGGTACTCAAGTATTCTCCACCTCGATCCGATCGAAGTGCTTTAATACTTTTACCTAGCTTGTTTTCTACTTCAGCCTTGAATTCTTTGAACTTTTCAAATGCTTCAGACTTATATTTCATTAAATATAAATACCCATACCTAGAATAATCATCAGTAAAGGTAATGAAGTAGGTGTTGCCAAATTGAGTACCAATTCTAAATGGACCACAAACATCTGTATGGATCAAATCCAACAGATTTTGACTACGCTCAGGTTTCCCCTGAAAAGGAGATTTAGTCATTTTTCCTTTCAGGCAGGACTCACAAGTAGATAGAGAGTTAATATCAGACATATCAAACATGCCCTCTCCCACTAGCTTGTTCATCCTCCTTGAGGAAATATGACCTAGCCTAGCATGCCAAAGGTTTGCCGGGTTTTGACTATCGATTTTCCTTTTGTTTGTTGTTACCGGTTTATCAACATAATTTATTGGAACGTCTTTTAATTTTAAGTTATATAGATCGTTTTCAAGTTGTCCATTTCCAATCAAACATTCATTCTTGTAAATATTGCAAATCCCATTCACAAAATTGCAAGAAAAACCATCTCTATCAAGCATAGAAACAGAAATAATGTTTTTAATCAAATCTGGAACAAATAAAACGTCTCTCAAAAGTAACTTAAAATCGTTCTGCAATATTAAATAAACGTCTCCTACAGCTTTGGCTTCAACTCTAGAACCATTTCCGAGCCTCAGCTGGGTCTCACCCATTCTAAGCTTGCGACTTCTTGTCATCACCTGCAAATCATTGCAAATGTGAGATCCACATCCGGTATCCAATACCCAAGAAGTAGTATTAAGTGAAACATTTATTTCAATATAGAACATACCCTTCGCAGTTCGCAACTGCTCTAGATATTCCTTGCAGTTACGTTTCCAATGACCGGGTTTCTTGCAATAATGGCAAACATCCTTGGATTTTTCCATGTTTGAAGCCTTTGTCTTGTTCTTCTTCTCGGGTCCGGTTTTCTTGGGTGGGGCAGAACGTTTCTTACCCTTTGTACTTGGCCCCTTCTTAGCAGAAGAAGAGGAGCCCACCAAGAAAGCCGGTTTATCCTTCTTTAAAGTGGATTCATATGTTACAAGCATATTGACCATCTCTTCAAGGGAGGCCTCTATCTTGTTCATATTGAAATTCACCACAAATCCGTCAAACGAAGAAGGAAGAGATAGAAGTAATAAGTCCACGTTGAGTTCATGCTCCAACACCAAATCAAGCGTTACCAACTTCTGTATGAGCCAAATCACTCGTACCCCATGATCACGGACCGAAGTCCCTTCACGCATGCGACACGTCATTAGCTCTTTTACAGTAGAGAACCTTTCAGCTCTCGATTGAGCCCCAAAAAGTTCCTTGAGTTGTACGTGAATGTCAGCAGCATTCACGGTGTCCTCAAATCGCCTCTGGAGTTCATCAGACATCGAGGCTTGCATATAGCATTTGGCCTTGATATCATGGTCCCACCATGTATCAAGTTTGGCCAACTCTTCCGGACTTACATCAGCTGGTGCTTCCTTCGGAGGAGATTTTTCTAACACGTAGAGCATCTTCTCCGAAGTCAAGACAATCTTCAACTTACGGAACCATTCCGTATAGTTTGCGCCAGTCAATTTATTTTGTTCGAGGATAGAGAATAGTGGATTACGCGAATTCATCTTTATGAAATACTGAAAAGAAACAGACAATTATCAGTGATTGTTTAATTAATTTACTAAGACATAAAATAGGCAAAATTTATTTTATGAATCTCACTCCCACTATTTTAACGATTTCACTACCCTCTAGTAAAAACGGGAAACTGTTTTTCTTAGTGGGAACATGGAGTTCAATTGACAAACTATGGTCCCGAATAATATCAGCCAACCATAATTTTCAAAAGCTAGAGCCCAATTGCTTCCAAAGTAACCTCCACGTTTTTACCTCATGTCCAATAAGGGCTCAATAATATGACGCCGTTTATTGTGACATGTCAAGAAGACCCATCAATATTAAGTTGTGATGGACGGTCGCCATGTGGATCCCCAATAATATGAGCCGATCCCATGGGAGTTCCACCCAACTTACAACATGTGTCGATCCAATGTACAACTTTTCGACGAACGGGCCCCCCCAATAATATGAGCCGGACCGTATCCGCGGGTAGCATCTCATACATTGATCGTTGATGGAAGGTAAGAACATTTAAACAATATTTAAATTTCCTTTATTTATCTTGATATCAATTTTAAATCATATTTAAAATGAGGGATTTTAATTTTGAAAATTTGTCTCATCATTTTAAAATTTGTATGCTTGCGGGATTCATACAATTTTGTCTAAAACATGCATACAACTATAATATCATATATTATATAGGATGATCGATTCCATTTCTATTCGACCCGTGGTTGCCAATCACGAGTCTAAGTCCAATCCTAGGTAATATGCAGGTATGCAATGCAATCCTATTACATTGAGCTTCCAATTTACATTTCTTCAGTCTTTATTGTTTGCTGGGCCCACCTCCATCTTCAAATCTTCATCTCCCACTAAGTCTAATGTATTTACAATAAATAACCATGACAAGTAGGGGATACATTTCAAGGGGTGGGAACGGGCCATAAACCAGGCTCACTTTTATTACATATGACAATTCATATTGGGCCATAAACCAGGCCCATTAATAAATCCAACAACAATAAAAACAAATGTAAATTCCTAACATACACCTACAAAATTGGTCATGGCAATCGATCATCCTTATCCAATAATATTTAATTCAAAATTAATTTATTGGATAACATGCAATGACAATTTAAATTAAAAGGATAAAATCATATTCCATATATAAAATCTTATTTTACATACAAAATCATATTTTATCTTTTTATCAAATAAAATCATATTTTACATATAAAATCCAATTTTATACATAAAATCATATTTTACTCAATATTTCCATAAGATCATATTTTATCATCAATTGTACCAAAAATAATTAATTTCATAAAATCTGATTTAACGGATAAAATCTATAAATTTTCCAAAAATTCAAATTTATCCAAAAATCAATTTTAAAATTTTTGGACTCGAACAATTCGATCCGACGCCTCGTGGACCAATCAAAAACAATTTTCGATCGGACCAAAAATAGAATTTTAACATATTAAAATTTTAATTTTAAAATTAAATTAATTTTCGCGGGCCGCCCGGGACGCTCCCGGGCTGCCCGCGCCCCAAAAGGGCTCGGGCCGGGCAGCGATCCAATCGCTGCCCGTGTTTTGCCCGAAATTTTTTTTTTTTTAGTTTTTAAAAAAATTTATTTTGTTTCAAAAACCGAGGCTTAAAAATTTTTGTACAATCGATTAATTTAATCGCTTGATCTGAGCAACCTGGCTTTGATACCACTGTTGGAGAATGGCAATCAGATCAATCAAAATTGATACCCGGTGCAGCGGAAGTTTAAAAATTTTATATGGAACGATTCCATAATGGGTATCAAAACTTTACGATTAAATTGTGTGTGTAAAAATAAAATAACAATTATAAATTTTTACCTCCAATCTCGAATCGAGATTATGGACACCAACAGATTACTCTGCTCTTGTTGTATATCCCTGGAACTGATGGACGAACTGTTCTTCAATCAGGTCCACGAACAGAAATTTAATCCCTCTGATAGATTGCACTAGAAAATCTATCAGAAGTTTCTACGAAGAGAATTAACGAATTTGATCCGTTAAACCAGACTGCAAATTCAAAATTCACAGGCTGGATTTTCCCGACAGAGAGAGGGAGGGGGCGGCCACTTTAGAGAGAAAAACAACTAGGTTTTCGAAAATTGTGACCTCTGTTGTTTAATTTCTGTACTGCAATAACTTATTTATAATGTGGGCTGCTAACAGCTTAGGGCCCATTAGTCATAAGTTCAAGCCTGACAAGCAAAGCCCGCATGTTCAGAAATTAATATAAAATTCATCGTGACTCAGATTGATAAACCAATTTCACCAATGTGCACAGAAACCATTTCTGCATCTTTTAAAGTCAAGATAAATTTTTCTGAATCCGAATTCAGTGATTTCCAAAAATGCCCATCCCTATGCCATTTTAGGAAATCTTACTCCTCTACTCTTAAATAAGAAATCCCACTTCTTTGTTCATTAAATTTAACGCTTTAAATTTAACTATCTCAACGGGGATTAAAAATCCATTACTCTGTGTGACCCTCAATGGTTCAGGGATACAGCTAGCCGTGGGCTCACAACTCCTTGTGACTCGGAACAACCATTTCCGACTTGCCCATCGAATCATGGTAAGAGCGCCTAGCAACATCGCCCCATGATTTCCTAGGTATCACTGATAGTGCTTGCAAGAACCAATAGATTTTGGTTAGCGTACAGTACGGTCCCTTCATCCATATATCCCGATCGAATCAACAACCATTGGTAAATCGAGAGTCGCTCGAGATTCGATAACTATGCAATGCATCTTGAAGATCAAATAGTGACATCGCATGTGCTACTAAGAAACCATTTCTTAAAACACATCATGTACTCTGGCCAGAGATTCATCACACTAATATCTCCTCAGATTGCATAGGATATCCACACTCGCAAGTATGTGGTGAATCCTTGATAACAAAGCATCGACTCCTATATGTGTCGTAACTGTACCCAATCCCGACACCTGATGACCCCAATAGAGTCGGTAAACGAGTCAAAGCACAGTACTAGCATATAAAGTCTCAATGATGTTTCAAGTAGTAAGGACTAATGGTGTACAACCAAAACCGCGGACTTTATCCACTCGATAAGTGATAACCACTTGGAAAGTCCGGATAGGGTAGTTCGATCATTCATCGTATGAATATCCATTTGCATGCTTTGAACATCTCTATGTTCCATACCAATGAAACGTGGTACTCGGCATCGCAAATGCTAGTCTCAATCTCGAGCGATCCTTATCCTTATTAACGGACGGCTCAATCGACTAGGAACCATTTAGAATATACAGTGACTATAAGATGTGTTTCATGATAGACATCTCCATGTACTACCACATCTTACATACACTATAGTATATTCAAGGTCTTTATCAAAACAACAATAGTATATCACAATATAACAATATGAAGAAAGATAAAGTCATTGCCATTAATAAAAGTGTAAATTATATTAAACAAAAGATTGTTTATACAAAGAGTCATCAAAGCCCTTAGCCACAAGTTGGCTCACCGGGCACCCACTCTTTCAAAAATAAGGTCCTATCCGACCTTAGCAAAGAATCAATTCATATTTTATCTCATTTCATGATCAAATAATGATCCACTACCTGTGATGGATCAACAAGAACAATAACAAGTTCTCAATCAAAAAAATAAAACATAATCAGTATGTGATTTGGCGGACTACTCAAGATTCATCAATCTTGAGTATCATAGTCCTAAGTCTCGATGTCATCTTATACCTTTCATTCTCGAGTTTGTCATGTTTCACATCTGGATAGGAAGTACATCAACTCCTACACCTGATCATTCAAACATCAATCTTGATCACTTCTTCTTTGGTTTCAAGTTGAGGTTCTTGAGTCAATAGTCTCCTATTAAACTCTGAAACATATCATCAAAACATGTATATCAAACCTCATTCTATTCAATCATTTCAGAATTGAATCAAAATCATCAATATAGATTCAATCAACATCATTTCAACTTCAACTCCTTCTTATTCGATACAACTCGAAGTCGTGAATCGTTAGCCTTCGAAACTCAACTGAAATCGAGGAAAAAAAATGTCATAACATTCATAACATCTAAACAACTATCTCAACTCAGTTATAGGCTATCAAAATGATGTCAAAACATCAACCGGCGGCGTAGCGATTGAAAATCAAAAACCGACTCGGTATCGAATTCATTATTAACTTCTTATCAACTTCTAATCACTTCCTATCATTCATACTCCTCATATCAGCAGCTATAATCATCCATAAACAAGCCAAAAACATGCTGAAATATTCATCAATTCATATAACATCAAGTTCTCAATTCATCCTCAATATCAAAGCACGTACAAGTTAAAGAACATGCATCTATAACAAAAGTACTGATCTCTGCCAAATTCCGATTCTTAAACCATGCCAAAACAATCTGAAACTTACATCAAATTGAAGGCCTCGTTGCAAGGATTCCAGAACATCTTTCGGAATTGAAATCGGACAATCGGATCAAAAGTTACGGCGATTTGAACAAATCGAATTCAAAGGAAAAGGGAAAAGCTTCGGATCCTCTGTTCATTTCTTCACTTTTCTGAATTGTATACAACATAATCTGATTTAAATCAGATATGTATTGCATAAATTGCAATTTATTCCCTCAAGTCTTCATTAATTGCAATTCAGTCCTCGGCCTTCTTTTTAATTCAATTTCAATCCAAAATAATTTAAGAATATTAGAATAATCAAATTAAATATACTCGGATTAAAATTAAATAAATTTGGATTAATTAAATAATCTTGGCTTTTTGCACTTTAGCCCTTGCAACTTCGATATTTGCAAATCAGTCCCTGATCGGGTTGTATCTTCAAAATTAATCTTCTTTAATTCCCAAAACATGGAATTTAATCTTAAATCCCATAAATACTCAAATTGAATATTTATTCTTTTAATTTAAGAATTCTCGAAATTTAATTCTCAAAATCCGTAAATTCTCAAATTAAATATTTTCAGCTCGGAAATTAAATCTATAATTTCTTTCACTTCTCAAATAGATATTAACCCATAATATGGAATTTAATTCTCAAATCCCATAATTAATAATTTAATATTTTCGGGCCTTACAATTCCTCCCCTCTAAGAAATGATTTCGTCCTCGAAATCGTATTCATCCAGAATATCAAATCTAATAGACTGAGGCTATGTTTGGTATGAATGATGGGATTGTTGGATGATTAGTAAATTAGTGACTAAAATGATGATAGATGAAGATGTGTAATATGTATGATAAAATATTATTATGTTTGGTTTGATTATTATGTCTAGGATAATTTGAAGTGGGTTTTCTAAATGACCAAATTACCCCTAACTTTTTTTTTTTTAAAATAAGACAAAATAATAAAAATTCTCTCCAAACCCTAACATAAACGTTTCAACATTTTCATAATCTACAAATTGCAAGCAGCGGCCATGGTTACACAGAAAGATTCGTAGCAGAATAGACGAAGGCTATGGAGAGCGTATGTGTTGGAGTGAGCTAACCATGCTCCATTCGAGACCAAGATTCGTGATTGAAGAAAAGGTAGCGTTAAGTGCATAGATTTAGACGAATTAAGATTTTATGGGGAGGAGAGACGATGCATGAATCTTTAGAATGAGGACTTCTCTCTGATTTAATGATTTCATGGTGGTTAGAATTGAGAACAGAGAAAACCCCATTTCTGCGCTACCGAGGAGGAGGAAATTACTGTTGGGCTGATTTTTTGGTTTCGGATAGGCAAACGATATTTTTGGAATAAGTGGGGTGTTTAAAATTGGGATTGTTAATCTTTGCTTTTTGAAGGGTTTAATTATCTGGGATTAGTACATGGTTGTCCCTTCTTGGAAGGATACCGTGAATTTAACTAAAAGTGAACCAAACATGGGACAATGTCGTATACTTTTTCTTTATCCTACACTATCAGCCACACCAAACACAGCCTGAATGATTATCTGAAGTGATTCTCACTTCAATCATCCACTCTACATTTCGTATCTTACTTCATCTTTCAATCTCTTGTCAGATTATTACTTCGAATTCTGCTTCTATTCTCTTGTAATTAGTATCTATTCAGTTGTACTTTAAGTCATTGAAACGACTTTGTTCTGAGCTGTTTCTTTCTTCAATCAAGGATTTGTCGAATAATCGACTTAACTCAAAATCTCTTCAATATCTATCTCATCTGAATAAAGTACATACGAAGAATCTACTGATACTTCTTTCACTTAGATACTGAACTTATCCAGCTGAAAAGAATACATTCGTTCAATGAAATCATCAATTCTGTCTGACATTTCATTCAGTGAAATTCAGCTTTTGTGACGACTTGATTCTTTTCTCGATATCATTCTATGCTCCACATAGAAGATATATCAAGCCTACACTGTTATTCTATTCATCGCTTCAAAATCAGTATTCACATTCATATTCTGAATCTGTATCTCAACTTCGTTCTTTCTCAATTCTGAATCAAATGATGTTCAGGAATAACTTTTACGCTTAACGAGTCAGTTTCAGCTTCAAAAGTTATATCTATCATTCAATTACTTACTCTGATTCTTCTTTTCTGTTTTGCTTCGTACAGATTCATCTTCATCATCCTTGTGTTCCTCAAATCAAATATGATCTGATATCGACAAATCATGGTTGATCTGATATTATATACTTCAATAGTAGCATTTCAACACAAAGAAATCGGATTTCTTCATCATATCATTATCTCAAAATCGATTCATTAGCTGTTACAGGAATTATAATCATCAAGTGGCAACACATCAAGACAAGTAATACCGAATCAGGTATTAAAGTTCTGAGAATAGTCTCAATATCTGGAAAATCAACTCAGATAATCCATCAAACGACAAATGGTATAATGCAATCACATATAACCAACTCTCAGAACATCAATCAATCAATCGATGCCACATATGTCGAATAAATCTAAAGTCGTAATCCTGACAATAGATTTTAATCATTCCTGTAATTTCATTATATCTCTATCTTCTTCACAGATCTGAATAGATAGCTGTTATTCACATCTCATACAGTGTATTCTACAAATTTGATTAGTCTATTCGGACTATCTATGAATCAGAGTTTAACATGCTGTATTCACATATTTCAAAGTATTCAGAGCTGTTGATAATCGGTATCATGTCAGATAAAAATTCATTCTCGAAATTCAATTCATCTTCTCTGATTATTCTTCCAATTCAAGGATAAAATGTTGTACCTTTGTAGCGACCCTACCCGGATCCACTACCTAATCAGAGTGATTAGCGCAAGCAACAATAATTAAAGCGTTAAATAGCGGATAATTCCAAAGTACAACAAATCCAATCGTCAGAATACAACCGACGATAGAAACAGTGTATAATTCTTTATACAACCAAATCGAAATTAGGGTATCAAAATCCCTAACAAACTACCTCTGCAAGGTAGCAACCTCAACCCTGCTGGGAACCACCGGGACCGTCCAGCCTTAGACCTGACTCGCCACAAGGTGTCCCAAATCATGAAACATAAAGGGCGTGAGCGACTACGCTCAATACGGAAGCAATGATATATATACAAATATGAGCATGCACATGAATTTAAAAATCAGGGTTAAATCACTTTACTCATGGCGCCTGGAATACACAGCACCGGGCAAGAGAGCGACTCCGAGTGGTACTCGTATTGTAGCGACCCTACCCGGATCCACTACCTAATCAGAGTGATTAGCGCAAGCAACAATAATTAAAGCGTTAAATAGCGGATAATTCCAAAGTACAACAAATCCAATCAGCAGAATACAACCGACGATAGAAACAGTGTATAATTCTTTATACAACCAAATCAAAATTAGGGTATCAGAATCCCTAACCAACTACCTCTGCATGGTAGCAACCTCAACCCTGCTGGGAACCACCGAGACCGTCCAGCCTCAGACCTGACCCGCCACAAGGTGTCCCAAAACACGAAACATAAAGGGCGTGAGCGACTACGCTCAATATGGAAGCAATGATATAAATACAAATTTGAGCATGCACATGACTTTAAAAATCAGGGTTAAATCACTTTACTCATGGCGCCTGGAATACACAGTACCGGGCAAGAGAGCGACTCCGCGTGGTACTCGTATATTCCCAAGACACGAATCCTCAGGAAGAATCGCCTCGACTGATGGAAACTGTCATGACTCACATCATACCCGATGCAGTCTCCGTAAAAACATATGCATGTGCTAAAAATAGTAAAACATAGCCAATACAGCACATACATCATGCATCACACACATATGTATAAATATCATGCCGGCTATCTCGGTCAGTACTTACGTACCTCTAACACTGCAGGTCAACTCCTAGCACACCCGTCTAGGTCCAAAGCCTACAAGTCTGCTCTACTGCGTCTACACATGCAAAAGTCCATGCATCACTATAAACGCTCTAAAAGCCTTAACTAAGCTATTTCATACTCCTAAATATTTTTAGGAAGCCAAATTATACCTTCGTCCGTCGTCAGCCCGCTGGTGTAGAATCGCCTCAAAACTTAGGCACACCTCCGCTACGACGCCGGGATCGCTAAGCAACTTTCGGATTCCCAATAGGATGCCTAGAACTCCGTAGATCTAAGTAAGAAGGTTCGAAAACCAGAGGAAAGGAGGGGAAATCGGTGCATAGAATGAGGGCTCGGACCCCTTATTTATAGACGGCAATCGGAACGTCCGATCCCTCATCGGAACATCCGATGTCACCTCACGTGCGTAAGCAGTGATGTCATCTTGCTGACGTTGGTGATGACGCCAGCCCTAGCCAGAACGGAACGTCCGATCCTCCAACGGAACGTCCGATCCCGATCGGAGCTTCCGATCTGTGCTTCGGAGCTTCCGATCAACTTCGGATAATTTTAGGCAAAATTTAGTAATTAATTTCCTTAATTACCTTGATTAATTGCGGGTCACTACATTGTCCCCCACTTAAGAAATTTCGTCCTCGAAATTACATTTTAAGGAAAACATAGTACGCAAAAATCAATGCTCTTATTACAACTGAAAAATATACATTCGATACAACAGAGTACAAAATCTTAAAACAACTCGGGGTGCTCGGCTAACATCCGACTCTCCAACTCCCAAGTAGCTTCCTCTGTACCTCTGCGTTGCCACTGTACCATAACCAATGGTATTCGCTTGTTACGAAGTACCTTGTCCTTCCTGTCAAGAATCCGCAGGGGTTTCTCCACATACGATAGATCCCGATCTACCTTTACCTCGGTCGGATGCAAAATATGCGAATCGTCCGCCACATAATGCCTCAACAAGGACACGTGGAACACATCGTGGATCTTCGAAAGATTTGGTGGCAAGGCTAGAAGATAAGCCACGTCTCCAACTTTCTCGAGAATCTCGAAAGGACCAATAAATCCTTGTGACAACTTACCCTTGAGACCAAACCTCATCACCTTCCGGAAAGGTGATACACGCAAGAATACATACTCTCCTTCTTCAAAATGAAGTGGTCTGCGGTGAGTGTTCGCGTAGCTAGCCTGTCGATCCTGGGATGCCTTAATCCTGCGTCGGATCAATTCTACTGCATCAGTCATCTGCTGAATCATCTGAGGACCCTCCACCTACCGCTCACCAACCTCGTCCCAAAACAAAGGTGTACGACAACGACGTCCATAAAGAGCCTCAAATGGTGCCATGCCAATGCTGCTATGGTAGCTATTGTTATAAGCGAACTCCACCAATGACAAATGATCGTGCCATGCTGGGCCAAAATCCATTACGGTAGCTCGAAGCATGTCCTCTAGAGTACGGATAGTCCTCTCCGATTGTCCATCAGTCTCTGGATGATACGCTGTGCTCAAACTCAAAGTGGTACCAAGAGCACTCCCCCAAAATCTTGAGGAGAAACGAGGATCTCTGTCGCTCACAATACTCAGTGGAATACAATGCAAACGGACAATTTCTTGCACATACAGCCGTGCCATCCTGTCGAAGGTGAAATCCCGGTTATATGGTAAGAAATGCGCGGATTTCGACAATCGGTCAACAACAACCCAAATCACGTTGCAATTCCTGGAAGACATAGGCAAGTGGGTGACAAAGTCCATCGTCACATGCTCCCACTTCCACTAAGGAATATCGAGATTGTGAAGTAGACCTCCGGGTCGACGATACTCTGCCTTGACCTGCTGACACACAAGGCATCGGGACACGAACTGATAAACGCTGCGCTTCATTCCTTTCCACCAAAATCGAGTACGTAGATCCTTGTACATCTTCATGCTGCCAGGATGTACTGAGAACCTACTATGATGAGCTTGCGATAAGATCTCGTCTTTAAGTGTGGAATCATCAGGAACAACCACACGGCCAGAAAGACACAACAAACCATCCGCCTGAAAATGGAAACCAGCTGAATTCTCACCCTCAGTGAATCGGGCTAATATCTGCATCTTGGGATCAACACCCTGTGCCTCACGAATACGTCTATACAAGGCTGGCTCGGCAAGCACAGACGCAACACGAACTCCCTGTTGTTCCTTCTTATGATGGAAAGTGAAACCCAAGGAACAACACTCTTCGACCATTCGTGACACTGCACTGGTACGAAGGGAACTCAAATAAATCTTTCGACTAAGCGCATCAGCAACCGGATTAGAAGATCCTGGATGGTAATTGATTTCGCAATCATAGTCCTTCAGCAAGTCCATCCAACGGCGCTGTCGCATGTTCAACTCTGCCTGAGTGAACAGGTACTTCAAACTCTTATGATCAGTAAAAATCTGGAATCGTTCACCGTACAAATAATGACGCCATATCTTCAGAGCAAAGACAATGGCTGCAAGCTCTAGATCATGTACGGGATAATTCCACTCGTGAGTCTTTAGTTGCCTGGAGTCATAGGCAATCACAAGCCCATTTTGAGTCAACACACACCCCAAACCCTGAAGAGAAGCATCGGTGTGGACTACGAAACCACCAGATCCAGTCGACAAGGATAGCACTGGAGCAGTCGTCAATCGACGTCTCAACTCACGAAAACTGTCTTCGCACGCGGAAGACCACTCAAAAGAAACATCCTTTTGCGTCAACTGTGTCAAAGGCCTGGCTATCTGAGAGAAATTCTCCACGAATCGACGGTAGTATCCGGCCAAACCCAAGAAACTATGAATCTCAGATGCTGTCGTCGGGCGCGACCAATTAAGAATAGCCTCTGTCTTGCTAGGATCCACTGATTCTCTATCTCTAGAAATGACATGACCAAGGAACACAACTCGGTCAATCCAGAAGTCACACTTGCTGAGCTTAGCATACAACTGATGCTCTCGCAAGGTCTGTAAAACAGTATGAAGATGAAAGGCATGTTCATCCATGCTACGAGAATACACAAGGATGTCATCGATGAACACTACAACGAACTTATCCAAGAGCTCTCGGAAAACCCTGTTCATCAAATCCATGAAAACAGCTGAAGCATTCGTCAGACCAAATGGCATCACTAAGAACTCATAGTGCCCATATTGAGTACGAAATGCTGTCTTCGAAACATCCTCGTCTCTAACTCGCAACTGATGATACCTAGAACGCAAGTCGATCTTGGAATAGATAGAAGTACGCTGCAATTGATCAAACAGATCGTCAATCCGCGGGAGAGGATACTTGTTCTTTACTGTCACTTTGTTCAACTGAAGATAGTCAATGCACAAACGCATCGAACCATCCTTCTTCTTGAAGAATAGAACCGGGGCTCCCCAAGGTGAAACACTGGGTCGAATGTAGCCCTTATCAAGAAGATCCTGCAACTGTTGCTGCAACTCTCGCATCTCAGATGGAGCTAATCGGTACGGTGCTCGGGAAATCGGCGCTGTCCCTGGCAACAAGTCAATGCCAAACTCGATCTCTCGCACAGGTGGTAACCCTGGAATCTCGTCGGGAAACACATCCGAGAACTCACTGACTACTAGTATCTCCTCCATTTCCGTACCCTCTAAGGATGCATCAATCGCATAGATCAGGTAGCCTTCCCCGCCAGACTCTAAAGCACGTCGGGCTTTCAGAGCAGAAACCACTGGCATCGGGGGTCGCGCTCCCTCACCATAGAAATACCAAGCATCCTCAGCCTCGGGGCAAAACTGGACAAATCTCTGGTAGCAATCCACTACCGCTCGATACGAAGTCAGAAGATCAATCCCGATGATACCATCAAAGTCATCCATCGCTAAAACCATCAGGTTAGCGCTCAACAGATGTCCCTCAAATCCCAAAATACAACCCAAAACAAGACGCTTAGCTAAGACTTCCTGACCTATCGGAGTCGAAACCGCTAACAAGACATCTAAGGAAACAAAAGGTAATCTATGCCTCTTAACAAACCGAGCTGATATGAATGAATGCGAAGCACTGGTATCGATCAAAAGATAAGCAGGAAAACCGCACAAACTAAAAGTACCTGCAATTATGTTCTCACTGTCTGCCTGAGCCTGCTCCTGGTTCAGCGCAAACACCTGCCCCTGAGCACGCGGGCGCGATGACTGTCCTCTCGAAGAAGACTGAGAATGATGTCGCTGCGATGGCTGTGACTGCTGACGCTGCTGCGGCGAAGGCTGCTGCTGATACCGCGGTGGCTAATAGATAGTGGTCTAAGAACCACCAAAACTCCCCGAACCACTCACAGTACCGGCCAAAGTGGGACAATCTCTCTTCATGTGACCCTCCTGGCCGCACTGAAAACAAACACCAGTGATATGAGGACACGGTCCTGGGTGATGCTTCCGTTTGCACTGACGACAACGTCGTGAATCACCAAAACAATGAACACCGCCAGATCCGGAAGAAGAAGAAGAAGTACCACCCTGTCTCTTAAAAGACTGGGCCCTTGGACCCAAAGAGCTAGATGGTCTGGATGCAGAAGATCCGAAAGTCCTGTTCCTCTGCAGACTGTCCTCTGCCTGGTGACAATTGTTCACCAAATTCTCGAAGTTCCTCTCTCTGCCCACGACAACCAACTGATGAATGTCAGGGTTAAGGCCCTAAAGAAATAGATCGTGCATCGTCTCTGAGCTACTCGCAATATGGGGACTGAAAGAAAGAAGCTCAAAGAATTTCTGCTGGTACTCATCAATGGTCATAGTACCTTGTCGCAAACTCAGCAACTCGCTCGCCTTCGTCTGACGCAAAGTTGGAGGAAAGTAATGCTTCTCAAAGGAAGACTTAAACTCAGCCCAAGTAGCGGTACCCCTGGCAGCAATAAACGGAGTAGAATTAGCTCTCCACCACCTCTTCGCATTTCCCTCTAGAAAAAAAGCTAAAGTCTCCATCTTCTAGGCTTCAGTACACTGATACTCCCGAAAATAACTCTCCATACGCTCCAACCAGTCCTCAACAACTGCAGGAGCCTCGCCACCTACCAATGGCTTAGGAGCCATCTGAAGAAAACGGTTCATACTAAAACGCCTATGATCCTCATGATGATGTCTATGGTGATGTCTCCTTGGTGGATCACCCCAATGACCACCTCTAGCCTGACTCTCGTAATCATCATCTGCCATCTGTCAATAACAACAGACAACTCTTAAAATCCGTTTTACTAATTCCCAGTTTCAATGCGCTCTGATACCAATAAATGTAGCGACCCTACCCGGATCCACTACCTAATCAGAGTTATTAGCGCAAGCAACAATAATTAAAGCGTTAAATAGCGGATAATTCCAAAGTACAACAAATCCAATCGGCAGAATACAACCGACGATAGAAACATTGTATAATTCTTTATACAACCAAATCAAAATTAGGGTATCAGAATCCCTAACCAACTACCTCTGCACGGTAGCAACCTCAACCCTGCTGGGAACCACCGGGACCGTCCAGCCTCAGACCTGACCCGCCACAAGGTGTCCCAAAACACGAAACATAAAGGGCATGAGCGACTACGCTCAATACGGAAGCAATGATATAAATACAAATATGAGCATGCACATGACTTTAAAAATCAGGGTTAAATCACTTTACTCATGGCACCTGGAATACACAGTACCGGGCAAGAGAGCGACTCCACGTGGTACTCGTATTGTAGCGACCCTACCCGGATCCACTACCTAATCAGAGTGATTAACACAAGCAACAATAATTAAAGCGTTAAATAGCGGATAATTCCAAAGTACAACAAATCCAATCGGCAGAATACAACCGACGATAGAGACAGTGTATAATTCTTTATACAACCAAATCAAAATTAGGGTATCAGAATCCCTAACCAACTACCTCTGCATGGTAGCAACCTCAACCCTGCTGAAAACCACCGGGACCGTCCAGCCTCAGACCTGACCCGCCACAAGGTGTCCCAAAACACGAAACATAAAGGGCATGACCGACTACGCTCAATACGGAAGCAATGATATAAATACAAATATGAGCATGCACATGACTTTAAAAATCAGGGTTAAATCACTTTACTCATGGCGCCTGGAATACACAGTACCGGGCAAGAGAGCGACTCCACGTGGTACTCGTATTGTAGCGACCCTACCCGGATCCACTACCTAATCAGAGTGATTAACACAAGCAACAATAATTAAAGCGTTAAATAGCGGATAATTCCAAAGTACAACAAATCCAATCGGCAAAATACAACCGAAGATAGAGACAGTGTATAATTCTTTATACAACCAAATCAAAATTAGGGTATCAGAATCCCTAACCAACTACCTCTGCATGGTAGCAACCTCATCCCTGCTGAAAACCACCGGGACCGTCTAGCCTCAGACCTGACCCGCCACAAGGTGTCCCAAAACACGAAACATAAAGGGCGTGAGCGACTACGCTCAATATGGAAGCAATGATATAAATACAAATATGAGCATGCACATGACTTTAAAAATCAGGGTTAAATCACTTTACTCATGGCGCCTGGAATACACAGTACCGGGCAAGAGAGCGACTGTAACGCCCCATTTTTATCTTAAATGAGTTTATTTGAGTTAATCGGAGATTACAGAGTTCACGAGCCGACTTGATTTTGATCAGGGTCCTTTTTGCAAAAATTGGATTTTTCAGGGACTAAAATGCAAATATTGATTTTTATATATTATCTACAACTTGATTGGATTGAGAATAGTCTTCTCCTTCTTCCTTCTTGCACACCATCTCCATTGAAGCCGACCCAATGAGTTTCCAAGCTTTGTGATTTCATTCCGAGCTCGATCCGGCCGTTGGAATTTATTTCTGAAGGCAGATTATCGATCACTGCAGCGAGAGCTCCATTATACCGTAAGTTTCTCTACGATCAGATACATTCTAGTTTTTGGATGTCGTTAGAATCGTTCGAGATTCGAGTATGTTGTTCTTGACAGAGTTCTGATCGTTTATTATCTGTCGGTTTTGAATTTGAGCGACGTTCGGAATTGTTATGATTTTTGAAAGCCATTTTCGAAAATATTGATTTTGAGATTTGTTGGGTTTGCCTTGTTTTGGTTGTATTGGCTTTGATATGAGTTGATATCAGTATTGAACTGCTGTCTGCATTTCCGGTTTGTTCAGTTTATAGCCGTTATGCCGTCGGTTTGAGTTTTGGGGATTTCAAACCATTTTTGAGTTGTTGAACTTGGCTTGTAAGTCGATCATGGAAATTGACCTTTGATTTGTATCTGAACAGATTTGTTTGGAGTTTGTCAAGCCCGTGTTAGCAGCATTGTTCGTCAAGAGTTGGACGAAGAACGGTAAAGAGATTACCTTGAACCGTTGCCTTTGTTGTTGGATTGTTTAGTTGTTGATTATGAAAGAGTGGGTGCCCGGTGAGCCAACTTGTGGCTAAGGGCTTTGATGACTCTTTGTATAAACAATCTTTTGTTTAATATAATTTACACTTTTATTAATGGCAATGACTTTATCTTTCTTCATATTGTTATATTGTGATATACTATTGTTGTTTTGATAAAGACCTTGAATATACTATAGTGTATGTAAGATGTGGTAGTACATGGGGATGTCTATCATGAAACACATCTTATAGTCACTGTATATTCTAAATGGTTCCTAGTCGATTGAGCCGTTCGTAAATAAGGATAAGGATCGCTCGAGATTGAGACTAGCATTTGCGATGTCGAGTACCACGTTTCATTGGTATGGAACATAGAGATGTTCAAAGCATGCAAATGGATATTCATACGATGAATGATCGAACTACCCTATCCGGACTTTCCAAGTGGTTATCACTTATCGAGTGGATAAAGTCCGCGGTTTTGGTTGTACACCATTAGTCCTTACTACTTGAAACATCATTGAGACTCTATATGCTAGTACTGTACTTTGACTCGTTTACCGACTCTATTGGGGTCATCAGGTGTCGGGATTGGGTACAGTTACGACACATATAGGAGTCGATGCTTTGTTGTCAAGGATTCACCATATACTTGCGAGTGTGGATATCCTATGCAATCTGAGGAGATATTAGTGTGACGAATCTCTGGCCAGAGTACATGATGTGTTTTAAGAAATGGTTTCTTAGTAGCACATGCGATGTCACTATTTGATCTTCAAGATGTATTGCATAGTTATCGAATCTCGAACAACTCTCGATTTACCAATGGTTGTTGATTCGATCGGGATATATGGATGAAGGGACCGTACTGTACGCTAACCAAAATCTATTGGTTCTTGCAGGCACTATCAGTGATACCTAGGGAATCATGGGGAGATGTTGCTAGGCGCTCTTACCATGATTCGATGGGCAAGTCGGAAATTGTTGTTCCGAGTCACAAGGAGTTGTGAGCCCACGGCTAGCTGTATCCCTGAACCATTGAGGGTCACACAGAGTAATGGATTTTTAATCTCCGTTGAGATAGTTAAATTTAAATAGTTAAATTTAATGAACAAAGAAGTGGGACTTCTTATTTAAGAGTAAAGGAGTAAAATTTCCTAAAATGACATAGGGATGGGCATTTTTGGAAACCACTGAATTCGGATTCAGAAAATTTATCTTGACTCTAAAAGATGCAGAAATGGTTTCTGTGAACATTGGTGAAATTGGTTTATCAATCTGAGTCACGATGAATTTTATATTAATTTCTGAACATGCGGGCTTTGCTTGTCAGGCTTGAACTTATGACTAATGGGCCCTAAGCTGTTAGCAGCCCACATTATAAATAAGTTATTGCAGTACAGAAATTACACAACAGAGGTCACAAAATATTTTCGAAAACCCTAGCTGTGTTTTCTCCAAGTGGCCGTCCCCTCCCCTCTCTCTGTCGAGAAAATCCAGCCTGTGAATTTTGAATTTGCAGTCTGGTTTAACGGATCAAATTCGTTAATTCTCTTCGTAGAAACTTCTGATAGATTTTTTAGTGCAATCTATCAGAGGGATTAAATCTCTGTTCGTGGACCTGATTGAAGAACAGTTCGTCCATCAGTTCCTGGGATATACAACAAGAGCAGAGTAATCTGTTAGTGTCCATAATCTCGATTCGAGATTGGAGGTAAAAATTTATAATTGTTATTTAATTTTTACACACACAATTTAATCGTAAAGTTTTGATACCCATTATGGAATCGTTCCATATAAAAATTTTAAACTTCCGCTGCACCGGGTATCAATTCTGATTGATCTGATCGCAGTTCTCCAACAGTGGTATCAGAGCCAGGTTGCTCAGATCAAGCGATTAAATTAATCGATTGTACAAAAAATTTTAAGCCTCGGTTTTTGAAACAAAATAAATTTTTTAAAATAAAATTTTTCGGGCAAAAACACGGGCAGCGAGGGTCGCTGCCCCGGGCAGCGCACGGCGCTGCCCTAGGGGCAGCGCATGGGCTGCCCGGCCCGAGCCCTTTTGGGGCGCGGGCAGCCCGGGAGCGTCCCGAGCGGCCCGGGAAAAATTAATTTTTATTTTTTAAATTAAAATTTTAATATGTTAAAATTCTATTTTTGGTCCGATCGAAAATTGTTTTTGATTGGTCCACGAGGCGTCGAATCGAATTGTTCGAGTCCAAAAATTTTAAAATTGATTTTTGGATAAATTTGAATTTTTGGAAAATTTATAGATTTTATCCGTTAAATCAGATTTTATGAAATTAATTATTTTGGTACAATTGATGATAAGTTATGATCTTATGGAAATATTGAGTAAAATATGATTTTATGTATAAAATTGGATTTTATATGTAAAATATGATTTTATTTGATAAATAGATAAAATATGATTTTGTATGTAAAATAAGATTTTATATATGGAATATGATTTTATTCTTTTAATTTAAATTGCCATTGCATGTTATCCAATAAATTAATTTTGAATTAAATATTATTGGATAAGGATGATCGATTGCCATGACCAATTTTGTAGGTGTATGTTAGGAATTTACATTTGTTTTTATTGTTGTTGGATTTATTAATGGGCCTGGTTTATGGCCCAATATGAATTATCATATGTAATAAAAGTGGGCTTGGTTTATGGCTCGTTCCCACCCCTCGAAATGTATCCCCTACTTGTCATGGTTATTTATTGTAAATACATTAGACTTAGTGGGAGATGAAGATTTGAAGACGGAGGTGGTCCGAGCAGACAATAAAGACTGAAGAAATGTAAATTGGAAGCTCAATGTAATAGGATTGCATTGCATACCTGCATATTACCTAGGATTGGACTTAGACTCGTGATTGGCAACCACGGGTCGATTAGAAATGGAATCGATCATCCTATATAATATATGATATTATAGTTGTATGCATGTTTTAGACAAAATTGTATGAATCCCGCAAGCATAAAAATTTTAAATGATGAGACAAATTTTCAAAATTAAAATCCCTCATTTTAAATATGATTTAAAATTGATATCAAGATAAATAAAGAAAATTTAAAATTGTTTAAATGTTCCTACCTTCCATCAACGATCAATGTATGAGATGCTACCCGCGGATACGGTCCGGCTCATATTATTGGGGGGGCCCGTTCGTCGGAAAGCTGTACATTGGATCGACACATGTTGTAAGTTGGGTGGAACTCCCATGGGATCGGCTCATATTATTGGGGGATCCACATGGCGACCGTCCATCACAACTTAATATTGATGGGTCATCTTGACATGTCACAATAAACGACGTCATATTATTGGGCCCTTATTGGACATGAGGTAAAAACATGGAGGTTGCTTTGGAAGCAATTGGGCTCTACCTTTTGAAAATTATGGTTGGCTGATATTATTCGGGACCATAGTTTGTCAATTGGACTCCATGTTCCCACTAAGGAAAACAGTTTCCCGTTTTCACTAGAGGATAGTGAAATCGTTAAAATAGTGGGAGTGAGATTCATAAAATAAATTTCGCCTATTTTATGTCTTAGTAAATTAATTAAACAATCACTGATTATTGTCTGTTTCTTTTCAGTATTTCATTAAGATGAATTCGCGCAATCCACTATTCTCTATCCTCGAACAAAATAAATTGACTGGCGCAAACTATACGGAATGGTTACGTAAGTTGAAGATTGTCTTGACTTCGGAGAAGATGCTCTACGTATTAGAAAAATCTCCTCCGAAGGAAGCACCAGCTGATGTAAGTTCGGAAGAGTTGGCCAAACTTGATACATGGTGAGACCATGATATCAAGGCCAAATGCTATATGCAAGCCTCGATGTCTGATGAACTCCAGAGGCGATTTGAGGATACCGTGAATGCTGCTGACATTCACGTACAACTCAAAGAACTTTTTGGGGCTCAATCGAGAGCTGAAAGGTTCGCTATTGTAAAAGAGCTAATGACGTGTCGCATGCATGAAGGGACTTCGGTCCGTGATCATGGGGTACGAGTGATTTGGCTCATACAGAAGTTGGTAACGCTT
Source organism: Henckelia pumila (assembly GCF_033568475.1). NCBI lineage: Eukaryota > Viridiplantae > Streptophyta > Magnoliopsida > Lamiales > Gesneriaceae > Henckelia > Henckelia pumila. Next base: position 49,366,386 of record NC_133122.1, on the reverse strand, counting down.
GATTTGGTGTTGGAGCATGAACTCAACGTGGACTTATTACTTCTATCTCTTCCTTCTTCGTTTGACGGATTTGTGGTAAATTTCAATATGAACAAGATAGAGGCCTCCCTTGAAGAGATGGTCAATATGCTTGTAACATATGAAGCCACTTTAAAGAAGGATAAACCGGCTTTCTTGGTGGGCTCCTCTTCTTCTGCTAAGAAGGGGCCAAGTACAAAGGGTAAGAAACGTTCTGCCCCACCCAAGAAAACCGAACCCGAGAAGAAGTACAAGACAAAGGCTTCAAACATGGAAAAATCCAAGGATGTTTGCCATCACTGCAAGAAACCCGGTCATTGGAAACGTAACTGCAAGGAATATCTAGAGCAGTTGCGAACTGCAAAGGGTATGTTCTATATTGAAATAAATGTTTCACTTAATACTACTTCTTGGGTATTGGATACCGGATGTGGATCTCACATTTGCAATGATTTGCAGGTGATGACAAGAAGTCGCAAGCTTAGAATGGGTGAGACCCAGCTGAGGCTCGGAAATGGTTCCAGAGTTGAAGCTAAAGCTGTGGGAGATGTTTATTTAATTATGCAGAACGGTTTTAAGTTACTTTTGAGAGACGTTTTATTTGTTCCAGATTTAATTAAAAACATTATTTCTGTTTCTATGCTTGATAGAGATGGTTTTTCTTGCAATTTTGTGAATGAGATTTGCAATATTTACAAGAATGAATGTTTGATTGGAAATGGACAACTTGAAAATGATCTATATAACTTAAAATTAAAAGACGTTCCAATAAATTATGTTGATAAACCGGTAACAACAAACAAAAGGAAAATCGATAGTCAAAACCCGACAAACCTTTGGCATGCTAGGCTAGGTCATATTTCCTCAAGGAGGATGAACAAGCTAGTGGGAGAGGGAATGTTTGATATGTCTGATATTAACTCTCTTTCTACTTGTGAGTCCTGCCTGAAAGGAAAAATGACTAAATCTCCTTTTAAGGGGAAACCTGAGCGTAGTCAAAATCTGTTGGATTTGATCCATACAGATGTTTGTGGTCCATTTAGAATTAGTACTCAATATGGCCACACCTACTTCATTACCTTTACTGATGATTATTCTAGGTATGGGTATTTATATTTAATGAAATATAAGTCTGAAGCATTTGAAAAGTTCAAAGAATTCAAGGCTGAAGTAGAAAACAAGCTAGGTAAAAGTATTAAAGCACTTCGATCGGATCGAGGTGGAGAATACTTGAGTACCGAGTTTTTGGACTATCTAAAAGAGAATGGGATTCTCTCTCAGTGGACTCCTCCTATGACACCTCAGCTGAATGGTGTATCGGAGCGTCGTAATCGAACTTTGTTGGACATGGTTCGATCCATGATGAGCTTCACTGAGCTTCCACCTTCGTTTTGGGGCTATGCGCTTGAAACGGCGGTATTGTTGTTGAACAACGTCCACACTAAAGCAGTGGATAAAACACCATACGAGTTATGGAATGGCAAAGCTCCTAAGTATTCGTACTTGAGGATTTGGGGATGTCCTGCTTACGTGAAGCAGACAGTGGGAGATAAGTTGGATAGTCGATCCACCTTATGTTATTTTATAGGGTATCCGAAGAATTCAATCGGATATTATTTCTATCATCCTGCTGAAACAAAGGTGTTTGTTTCAAGGAATGCCACCTTCTTGGAGAAGGAGTTCTTATTGGATAAGAAAGGCGAGATGATGGAACTCGAAGAAATTCGAGAAGAACCCGAAATACAAAATAACGATCCTACACCTCAGGAACCATTGATAGACACGCCTGTACCTAGAAAATCCGAGAGGACTTCTAGACCTCCTATTCGATATGGTCTTCTTCTTGAAGGGGATCAAGATGAACCCGATGTTGGATGTGATCCAAGAAACTTCAAGGAAGCAATTTCTGATGCGGATTCAAATTTATGGCTTGAAGCTATGCAATCGGAAATAGATTCGATGCATACAAACCAAGTTTGGTCTTTAGTAGATCCTCCCGATGGAATTGTTCCAATAGGGTGTAAATGGATCTACAAGAGAAAGCTTGGGCCTGATGGTAAGGTATTGACCTACAAGGCGCGATTGGTGGCAAAAGGTTATACTCAAAGACAAGGAGTTGACTATGATGAAACCTTTTCACCAGTTGCAATGTTCAAGTCCATAAGAATCCTTATTGCCATAGCTGCATGGTATGACTATGAGATATGGCAAATGGATGTGAAGACTGCTTTTCTTAATGGAGACATTAAGGAAGAAATCTATATGAAGCAGCCTGAGGGGTTCACATCCATGGGAAGCGAGCATAAGGTATGCAAGCTTCAGAGATCAATTTATGGTCTAAAACAAGCATCAAGAAGTTGGAACCAGAAATTTGATGAAACAATAAAAGATTTTGGTTTCATCAAGAATCCGGAGGAACCATGCGTGTACAAGAAAGTAGTTAAGGATGCTGTGACATTCTTAGTACTTTATGTTGATGACATCCTACTCATTGGGAATGACGTAGGGATGTTGCAGTCAACAAAGATATGGTTATCAGGTAGATTCTCGATGAAGGATTTGGGTGAGACATCCTATATTCTAGGGATACATATCTATAGAGATAGATCTAAGAGAATGATAGGACTTACTCAATCAACCTACATCGACACCATATTGAAACGGTTTTCAATGGATGGGTCCAAGAGAGGACATCTACCCATGTGTCATGGAGTTTCTCTATCCAAGTCTATGTGTCCCAAGACTGATGAAGAGATAGAGAAAATGACACATGTACCATATGCGTCAGCCATAGGTAGTATCATGTATGGGATGATATCTACCAGACCGGATGTAGCATTTGCTCTGAGTGTCACGAGCAGATATCAAGCTAATCCCGGTCAAATGCATTGGAAAGCCGTGAAGGACATTCTTAAGTACTTACGAAGGACTAAGAATATGTTCATGGTATATGGAGGAAGAGAACTAAAATTGGAAGGCTATACCGACTCTAGCTTCCAAAGTGACGTGGATGACTCGAAGTCAACCTCTGGATTTGTGTTCATGCTCAATGGCGGTGCTGTCTCTTGGAAGAGTTCCAAGCAGGACACCACAGCGGATTCCACCACTGAAGCAGAATACATTGCAGCATCAGCTGCTGCTAAAGAGGCCGTTTGGATGAGGAATTTCGTCCAAGAGTTGGGCATCATTCCTGAAGTTGTTGGTCCAGTCCCGGTGTACTGTGACAACACGGGTGCCGTTGCTCAGGCAAAGGAACCAAGGTCTCATCAAAGATCCAAACACGTACTGAGGAAATACCACATCATCCGGGAGATCGTGGAAAGAGGAGACATCACTGTCGAAAGAGTGGCCTCTACAGACAATATCGCTGATCCACTTACTAAGCCCTTGCTAGGACCATTATTTGACAAACATCGCGAAGCAATGGGTCTACGTAGTATGACTAGTTGGCTTTAGGGCAAGTGGGAGATTGAAAGAGTGGGTGCCCGGTGAGCCAACTTGTGGCTAAGGGCCTTGATGACTCTTTGTATAAACAATCTTTTGTTTAATATAATTTACACTTTTATTAATGGCAATGACTTTATCTTTATTCATATTGTTATATTGTGATATACTATTGTTGTTTTGATAAAGACCTTGAATATACTATAGTGTATGTAAGATGTGGTAGTACATGGGGATGTCTATCATGAAACACATCTTATAGTCACTTTATATTCTAAATGGTTCCTAGTCGATTGAGCCGTCCGTAAATAAGGATAAGGATCACTCGAGATTGAGACTAGCATTTGCGATGCCGAGTACCACGTTTCATTGGTATGGAACATAGAGATGTTCAAAGCATGCAAATGGATATTCATACGATGAATGATCGAACTACCTTATCCGGAATTTCCAAGTGGTTATCACTTATCGAGTGGATAAAGTCCGCGGTTTTGGTTGTACACCATTAGTCCTTACTACTTGAAACATCATTGAGACTCTATATGCTAGTACTGTACTTTGACTCGTTTACCGACTCTATTGGGGTCATCAGGTGTCGGGATTGGGTACAGTTACGACACATATAGGAGTCGATGCTTTGTTGTCAAGGATTCACCACATACTTGCGAGTGTGGATATCCTATGCAATCTGAGGAGATATTAGTGTGACGAATCTCTGGCCAGAGTACATGATGTGTTTTAAGAAATGGTTTCTTAGTAGCACATGCGATGTCACTATTTGATCTTCAAGATGTATTGCATAGTTATCGAATCTCGAACGACTCTCGATTTACCAATGGTTGTTGATTCGATCGGGATATATGGATGAAGGGACCGTACTGTACGCTAACCAAAATCTATTGGTTCTTGCAGGCACTATCAGTGATACCTAGGGAATCATGGGGCGATGTTTCTAGGCGCTCTTACCATGATTTGATGGGCAAGTCGGAAATTGTTGTTCCGAGTCACAAGGAGTTGTGAGCCCACGGCTAGCTGTATCCCTGAACCATTGAGGGTCACACAGAGTAATGGATTTTTAATCCCCGTTGAGATAGTTAAATGTAAAGAGTTAAATTTAATGAACAAAGAAGTGGAACTTCTTATTTAAGAGTAGAGGAGTAAGATTTCCTAAAATGACATAGGGATGGACATTTTTGGAAACCACTGAATTCGGATTCAGAAAATTTATCTTGACTCTAAAAGATGCAGAAATGGTTTCTGTGAACATTGGTGAAATTGGTTTATCAATCTGAGTCACGATAAATTTTATATTAATTTCTGAACATGCGGGCTTTGCTTGTCAGGCTTGAACTTATGACTAATGGGCCCTAAGCTGTTAGCAGCCCACATTATAAATAAGTTATTGCAGTACAGAAATTACACAACAGAGGTCACAAAATATTTTCGAAAACCCTAGCTGTGTTTTCTCCAAGTGGCCGTCCCCTCCCCTCTCTCTGTCGGGAAAATCCAGCCTGTGAATTTTGAATTTGCTGTCTGGTTTAACGGATCAAATTCGTTAATTCTCTTCGTAGAAACTTCTGATAGATTTTCTAGTGCAATCTATCAGAGGGATTAAATCTCTGTTCGTGGACCTGATTGAAGAACAGTTCGTCCATCAGTTCCTGGGATATACAACAAGAGCAGAGTAATCTGTTGGTGTCCATAATCTCGATTCGAGATTGGAGGTAAAAATTTATAATTGTTATTTAATTTTTACACACACAATTTAATCGTAAAGTTTTGATACCCATTATGGAATCGTTCCATATAAAAATTTTAAACTTCCGCTGCACCGGGTATCAATTCTGATTGATCTGATCGCAGTTCTCCAACAGATTAAACCTTTTGTTGTAGCTTATCCAGAGTTGGAACTACTGCATTGAAAGGTAAAAGCAGACAACGATAGCGGGATAGCATACTCGGGACAGTTGGTTCTTGAGTTTCCCTTGAAATCACATACTTGCATCTGCACTCGTTCTAGCATGAGGAACTTGTGTTTTGTTGTTTTGATTAAGCGTTTGTTATATGGCTATGTTTTATGTTTCTGTTATGCATTCATCTTGAGCCAATCTTGTTTCAGCGGGCAAAACCGCCCTTTTTGTTTAGACGTTTGGGAACTATGTTTGAGTGGCCTAGGTCGTAGTCGTTTCACCTAGTGCTAGCATACTCATTATAGTTGCTCAAATCAAGAAGAGTGGGATACGTGGCACCACCTCGATTGGGTGAGTCGGTGAATCGTTACGTAATCTCACCCTCGGGATCCCAAAAGCACAGCAGCAATCCCTCATTATCAGATTTGATATCCCGGTTTAAAGACATGCATTCCATTACATCGTTATTGATTTCGTTGTTGTCTTGAAAGTATGTTTATTGTTGTATTACTTGATATGTTATTTTTACTGGGATTATTATTCTCACCGGTTATCCGGCTGTTGCTTTGTTTTGTATGTGTACTTGGCAACAGGTAGGGCAGGACCAAGTCAGCGAAGGCCTGGTTAGCAACAAGAGGGAGAGCTAGTAGTGAGACTCGGTTTAGAAGTCGTGTCAGCATGTCTACCTAGTTGTTTTGGAACATGTTTAGATCTCGAACTTCTTTGTTTATGTTGTATCGATTATGCGAGTCTTATGTTGCATGTTATAGACTGGTTCGTAGTTGATCAACGTTAGCATTTCATGTAATAACTGGAGAAGTTATGTTTTTAATGCATGAATTTGAGTTTGATGTATGGAATAACTTATAGCTTGAGATTCCAAGCTTTTTCTGCTCTGTTCTGTTTCTGCTGCAGGGAGGGGGGGCGCCCGAGCTGCAATTTTTAGCAGCCCAAGCGCACCCCAGTTTGAGTAATCTAGCAGCGCTGGAGTTTAGGGCGCGCTCGAGAGGCAGTTTTTGCCCGCCCGAGCGCACCCCCCTTTTAAAAAAAAAAAATTCTTTCTTACTTTGGTCTTGGATCTTGTATGCTTGATTGTTGTTTAAGCCGAGATTAGTTGTTTAGAACCGAGGTCTCACATTAAGTGGTATCAGAGCATTAAGATTCTTGGTCAAACTAGAGTGAGCGGGTAGATCGAGTCTGCGTGTATTGGCTCCTCGCATGTATTTGAATTATTTTAACTGTGTATTTAATTCCATGCGAGCATGCTTTATTATTGAGAGTTATTGAATTACATGGTTTTGTGATTTAATTTATAAAGCATGATCTACTTGAGATATAACTATTTCTGTTATCGACTGGTATCCGGTATTCCAAGCGGTTGTAAGGGCACTGATTGTAGCGATTGAGATATCTCGTGTCCTAACCTTTGATTATCAGATGGGTCCTCGTCGAGTGATAAACAGAAACACACCGCCAGTTATCCCTGCGACTGAGCAAGCTAGCACTGAAGTTGATCAGTTGGATGCTTCAGCGACTCCTATGGAAACCTTGCTGAAGAGGTTTCAGTCATTCAATCCGCCGTTGTTGATGGGTTCAGAAAATCCAGTTGACTGTGAGAGTTGGTTGGATGATATGGATCAGTTGTTTGATTCCATTGACTACACAGATGACCGCCGAATCAGGTTAGTAATTCATCAGCTGCGTGGTGGTGCTAAGAGCTGGTGGATCATGACAAAGAAATCATTTGAGAGTAGAGGTACAGAGGTTACTTGGACTCTTTTTAAATTTGAGTTTTATAAGCGGTTTTTTCCTATCTCGTATCGTAAGGATAAGGGAGCAGAGTTTGCAAATCTGAAGCAAGGGAATCTGAACATTGAAGAGTACGTGGCTAAGTTTGATAGTCTGTTGCGTTTTGCGCCGCTAATTGCCGGGGATGAAGAAGCTAAGGCAGATCAGTTCATCAATGGTTTGAACCCCGACGTCTTCACGTTGGTAAATACCAACAGGCCTAACAACTTTGCGGATGCCATGAATCACGCAAAGGGAGCAGAAGCAGGCTTGTGGAGGCAAAGAGGTAACCAGGTAGCACCTCAGCAACAGAGGCAGTATCAGAACCCACCATCTCAGTATCAGAATCAGCCACCGTAGCATCAGAACCAGCAGCAAAGGTATGAAGGTGGAAACAGTGGGGGAAACAGAAAGGATCAGTACAAGGAAAGAGTTAAGCAGTTTAAGAGGCAAGGAAACAGTTCGTCCAGTTCCAGTGGTTCGAAGCAATTCGGTTTAGGACCGAGTTCTGGGTCATCATCCTTGTACTGCAGCAAGTGTGGAGGAAGACACTCACCAGATCAGTGTGTGGGAGTCTTTGGTAATTGTAACACCTGTCAGCAACCAGGACACTTCTCTAAGGTGTGCCCTCAGCGTAACAGAGATAGAGCTCAGAGTGGGAGTTCTTCTAGACCTGCAGTTCAGCCGGAGAGGCAGTCGTCTGCAGTGCACTCTTTCCAGCCTCAGCAGCAGAACAGACAGGGAGGTAATTCTAGTGCGAACCAGCCTCCGAGACAGCAAGCACGAGTCTTTGCTTTGACAGAGGATCAGGCTCAGGCAGCACCTGACGATGTTATAGCAGGTAACTGTTCAATTTTTGGTTATTCTGCTCATGTCTTGATAGATACAGGTGCTTCTCATTCCTTTATCTCTGAGAAATTTGTGTTATTGCATGCTTTGCCAACTGAATTGTTGCCTACAGTAGTAGCTGTTACTTCACCTTTGGGTGGAGGAATTGTTTTTGTCAGACTAGTCAGGAACTGTGAACTTTGTTTTGAGGGGAATTTGTTAGAATTTGACTGTATTGTGCTTGGGTTGTCAGATTTTGATTGTATTGTCGGTATAGATGCTTTGACCAAGTACAGGGCAACAGTTGATTGTTTTCTAAAGGTTGTCAAGTTCAGACCTGAAATGGCCGACGAGTGGAAATTCTTTGGTAAGGGTTCTCGATCTAGAATTCCTTTGATTTCAGTGTTATCTATGACTCGTTTGCTACAGAAAGGTGCAGAAGGATTTTTGGTGTATGCAGTTGATGTACTGAAATCTAGCCCAACTTTGGTGGATTTACCCGTGGTTAGAGAATTTGCGGATGTGTTTCCGGAAGATGTTCCTGGATTGCCACCCATTCGAGAGGTTGAATTCAGCATTGACTTAGTGCCAGGTACTCAACCTATTTCAAAATCTCCTTATCGTATGGCACTTGTTGAATTGAGAGAGTTGAAGGAGCAGCTTGAGGATTTGATTGCCAAGGGATACATCAGACCTAGTGTATCGCCTTGGGGTGCTCCTGTGCTTTTTGTTCGGAAGAAGGATGGTTCTATGCGGATCTGTATCGACTACCGCCAATTGAATCAGGCTACAGTTAAGAACAGGTATCCTTTACCCCGAATAGATGACCTTTTTGATTAGCTACAGGGTTCTTCTGTCTATTCTAAGATTGATTTGAGGTCAGGTTATCACCAGTTGAGAGTGCGAGAGGAAGATGTTCCTAAGACCGCATTCAGAACGAGGTATGGTCACTTTGAGTTTATAGTCATTCCATTCGGTTTGACTAACGCTCCAGCGGTTTTTATGGGATTGATGAACCGTATATTTCAGCGTTATTTAGATGAGTTCGTCATTATCTTTATCGATGATATTCTTATCTACTCGAAGAACCGTACTGACCATGCAGAGCACTTGAGGACCGTACTGCAGATTTTGCGAGTTGAGCAGTTTTTTGCCAAGCTGTCTAAGTGCAAATTCTGGTTAGATCGAGTTGTCTTTCTCGGTCATATTATTTCTGAAGATGGGATTTCTGTCGATCCCAGCAAGATTGAAGCGGTTATGAATTGGCCTAGACCTACTTCAGTGCCGAAAATCCGAAGCTTCATGGGTTTAGCTGGTTATTACCGTCGTTTCATCGAGGGTTTCTCATCTATTGCCAAGCCAATTACCCAGCTGACTCAGAAGAATGCGCCTTTTGTTTGGACTCCAGATTGTGAGGCTAGCTTTGTTGATCTGAAGAGGAGACTGACCAGTGCTCCAATTCTTTCTATTCCGAAGAGTACTGGAGGTTTTACAGTCTATTGTGATGCTTCTAACCGAGGCTTGGGTTGTGTTCTTATGCAGCATAAGCATGTGGTGGCGTATGCATCGAGGCAGCTGAAACCGCACGAGACTCGTTATCCGGTTCATGATCTTGAACTAGCTGCGATCTTCTTTGCTTTGAAGATCTGGTGTCACTATCTTTATGGTGAGTCCTTCGAGATCTTTTCTAATCATAAGAGTCTTAAGTACTTGTTTTCTCAGGCAGAGCTGAATATGAGACAGAGAAGATGGTTAGATCTGTTGAAGGATTTCGACTGTGAAATCAAGTATTAACCGGGAAAGTCGAATGCAGTTGCAGATGCCTTGAGCCGAAAGCTTTGTTCTTTATCTCTTTCTACTATTAGTGTTTTTCAGTTGATCGATGATTGTTGCACTTCTGGTTTAGAGTTTGAAACAGATAGGGAGACTATCAGAGTGTTTGCTATTCAAGTCGAACCGGAGTTGTTTGTTGCAATCAGAGAAGCACAGAAGTCTGAGCCGAGCATTCAGGTTTCAGTAGAGAAAGTCAGATCTGGGCATCAGTCTGAATTCCAGGTTAGAGATGAAGTCTTGTTTGTGAATAACCGTCTTGTTGTGCCTGATGTTCCGGAGTTGAGACAGCGTATTCTCCGAAAGGCTCATTGCAGTTGGTTCAGCATTCATCCTGGAGGTCGTAAGATGTACAACGATCTGAAGATTCAGTTTTGGTGGAAGAGAATGAAGAGCGATGTTGCGAGGTTTGTATCTCGGTGTTTGAACTGTCAGCAAGTAAAAGCAGAACGGAAGCGACCAGGAGGTCTGTTGCACAGTTTATCTGTTCCTGAATGGAAGTGTGATCACATTTCCATGGATTTCGTCACGAAGCTACCACGATCCGTTCGAGGATGCGATGCCATTTGGGTAGTGATCGACCGATTGACGAAGTCTGCGTGTTTTATTCCATACAGGATGACGTATCGTCATGATCAGATGGCTGAGTTGTATGTTAACAATGTTGTGAGATTGCACGGTGTGCCGAATACGATCGTTTCAGACAGAGATCCTAGATTCACTTCTCACTTTTGGCACAGTCTTCAAGGGGCACTTGGTACTCGATTGCATCTGAGTACAACTTATCATCCTCAGACCGATGGACAGTCAGAGCGGACTATCCAGATGTTAGAGGATATGCTGCGAGTGGTAGTGCTAGACTTTGGCACTAGTTGGCAGGATTCTTTGCCTCTTGTCGAGTTTTCTTACAACAACAGCTTCCAAGCGAGTATCGGTATGGCGCCTTTTGAGGCTTTGTATGGTAAGAAGTGTCGATCTCCATTGTTTTGGGATGACTTGTCCGAGTCACCAGGTTTGGGACCGGAGATGCTTAGAGATATGGCAGAGCAGGTTAAGATCATTCAGACCAAAATGAAGTCAGCTCAAGATAGACAGGCGAAGTATGCGAATGTCAGGCGTAGACCTCTGAGTTTTGATCAGGGAGACCGAGTCTTTCTGAAGATTTCACCTTTCAGAGGCACTGTCAGATTCGGTAAGAGAGGGAAGTTATCTCCGAGATTCATCGGGTCGTACGAGATTCTCGAGAAGATAGGCGATCTTGCCTACAGACTTGCACTTCCTCCGTCTTTATCTGGTATTCACGATGTTTTTCACGTCTCTATGCTGCAAAAGTATCATCCAGATCCTTCTCATGTTCTTCAGCCTGACGAAGCCGAGTTAGACGAGACTCTGAGCTACTTTGAGCGACCGATTCAGATCCTTGATCGGAAGGAGAAACAACTCAGAACCAAGTCGATCCCGTTAGTGAAAGTGCAGTGGAGCCGTCACGGCGTCGAGAAAGCAACTTGGGAGACAGAATCTGACATGAGGCAGCGATTTCCGGAGTTATTCGGATGACGTGAGTTCTTCTTACTGTCTTTTGTTCTTTATTATATCTTATGAGTTGTGGTTCTTGTTGATTTCGAGGACGAAATCTCTTCTTAGTGGGGGAGAATTGTAACGCCCTATTTTTATCTTAAATGAGTTTATTTGAGTTAATCGGAGATTACAGAGTTCACGAGCCGACTTGATTTTGATCAGGGTCCTTTTCGCAAAAATTGGATTTTTCAGGGACTAAAATGCAAATATTGATTTTTATATATTATCTACAACTTGATTGGATTGAGAATAGTCTTCTCCTTCTTCCTTCTTGCACGCCATCTCCATTGAAGCCGACCCAATGAGTTTCCAAGCTTTGTGATTTCATTCCGAGTTCGATCCGGCCGTTGGAATTTATTTCTGAAGGCAGATTATCGATCACTGCAGCGAGAGCTCCATTATACCGTAAGTTTCTCTACGATCAGATACATTCTAGTTTTTGGATGTCGTTAGAATCGTTCGAGATTCGAGTATGTTGTTCTTGACAGAGTTCTGATCATTTATTATCTGTCGGTTTTGAATTTGAGCGACGTTCGGAATTGTTATGATTTTTGGAAGCCATTTTCGAAAATATTGATTTTGAGATTTGTTGGGTTTGCCTTGTTTTGGTTGTATTGGCTTTGATATGAGTTGATATCAGTATTGAACTGCTGTCTGCGTTTCCAGTTTGTTCAGTTTATAGCCGTTATGCCGTCGGTTTGAGTTTTGGGGATTTCGAACCATTTTTGAGTTGTTGAACTTGGCTTGTAAGTCGATCATGGAAATTGACCTTTGATTTGTATCTGAACAGATTTGTTTGGAGTTTGTCAAGCCCGTGTTAGCAGCATTGTTCGTCAAGAGTTGGACGAAGAACGGTAAAGAGATTACCTTGAACCGTTGCCTTTGTTGTTGGATTGTTTAGTTGTTGATTAAACCTTTTGTTGTAGCTTATCCAGAGTTGGAACTACTGCATTGAAAGGTAAAAGCAGACAACGATAGCGGGATAGCATACTCGGGACAGTTGGTTCTCGAGTTTCCCTTAAAATCACATACTTGCATCTACACTCGTTCTAGCATGAGGAACTTGTGTTTCGTTGTTTTGATTGAGCGTTTGTTATATGACTATGTTTTATGTTTCTGTTATGCATTCATCTTGAGCCAATCTTGTTTCAGCGGGCAGAACCGCCCTTTTTGTTTAGACGTTTGGGAACTATAATTGAGTGGCCTAGGTTGTAGTCGTTTCACCTAGTGCTAGCATACTCATTATAGTTGCTCAAAGTCTAGAGGAGTGGGATACGTGGCACCACCTCGATTGGGTGAGTCGTTACGTAATCACACCCTCGGGATCCCAAAAGCACAGCAGCAATCCCTCGTTATCAGATTTGATATCCCGGTTTAAAGACATGCATTCCATTACATCGTTATTGATTTCGTTGTTGTCTTGAAAGCATGTTTATTGTTGTATTACTTGATATGTTGTTTTTACTGGGATTATTATTCTCACCAGTTATCCGGCTGTTGCTTTGTTTTGTATGTGTACTTGGCAACAGGTGGGGCAGGACCAAGTCAGCGAAGGCCTGGTTAGCAACAAGAGGGAGAGCTAGTAGTGATACTCGGTTTAGAAGTCGTGTCAGCATGTCTACCTAGTTGTTTTGGAACATGTTTAGATCTCGAACTTCGTTGTTTATGTTGTATCGATTATGCGAGTCTTATGTTGCATGTTATAGACTGGTTCGTAGTTGATCAACGTTAGCATTTCATGTAATAACTGGAGAAGTTATGTTTTTAATGCATGAATTTAAGTTTGATGTATGGAATAACTTATAGCTTGAGATGCCAAGCTTTTTCTGCTCTGTTCTGTTTCTGCTACAGGGGGGGCGCCCGAGCTGCAGTTTTTAGCAGCCCGAGCGCACCCCAGTTCGAGTAATCCAGCAGCGCTGGAGTTTAGGAAGCGCTCGAGCGGCAGTTTTTGCCCGCTCGAGCGCACCCCCCTTTTAAAAAAAAAATTTCTTTCTTACTTTGGTCTTGGATCTTGTATGCTTGATTGTTGTTTAAGCCGAGATTAGTTGTTTAGAACCGAGGTTTCACAGCGACTCCGCGTGGTACTCGTTTATTCCCAAGACACGAATCCTCAGGAAGAATCGCCTCGACTGATGGAAACTGTCATGACTCACATCATACCCGATGCAGTCTCCGTAAAAACATATGCATGTGCTAAAAACAGTAAAACATAGCCAATACAGCACATACATCATGCATCACACACATATGTATAAATATCATGCCGGCTATCTCGGTCAGTACTTATGCACCTCTAACACTGCAGGTCAACTCCTAGCACACCCGTCTAGGTCCAAAGCCTACAAGTCTGCTCTACTGCGTCTACACATGCAAAAGTCCATGCATCACTATAAACGCTCTAAAAGCCTTAACTAAGCTATTGCATACTCCTAAATATTTTTAGGAAGCCAAATTATACCTTCGTCCGTCGTCAGTCCGCTGGTGTAGAATCGCCTCAAAACTTAGGCACACCTCGGCTACGACGCCGGGATCGCTAGGCAACTTCCGAATTCCCAATAGGATGCCTAGAACTCCGTAGATCTAAGTAAGAAGGTTCGAAAACCAGAAGAAAGGACGGGAAATCGGTGCACAGAATGAGGGCTCGGACCCCTTATTTATAGACGGCGATCGGAACGTCCGATCCCTCATCGAAACGCCCGATCGCGAACGGAGCGTCCGATCGTAACATCGGAACGTCCGATGTCACCTCACGTGCGTAAGCAGTGACGTCATCTTGCTGACGACGGTGATGACGCCAGCCCTAGCCAGAATGGAACGTCCGATCCTCCAACGGAACGTCCGATCCAGATCGGAGCTTCCGATCCACTTCGGATAATTTTAGGCAAAATTTAGTAATTAATTTCCTTAATTACCTTGATTAATTGCGGGTCACTACATTCTCCCCCACTTAAGAAATTTCTTCCTCGAAATTACATTTTAAGGAAAACATAGTACGCAAAAATCAATGCTCTTATTACAACTGAACAATATACATTCGATACAACAGAGTACAAAATCTTAAAACAACTCGGGGTGCTCGGCTAACATCCGACTCTCCAACTCTCAAGTAGCTTCCTCTGTACCTCTGCGTTGCCACTGTACCATAAACAATGGTATTCGCTTGTTACAAAGTACCTTGTCCTTCCTGTCAAGAATCCGCAGGGGTTTTGTCCACATACGATAGATCCCGATCTACCTTTACCTCGGTCGGATGCAAAATATGCGACTCGTCCGCCAAATACTGCCTCAACAAGGACACGTGGAACACATCGTGGATCTCCGAAAGATTTGGTGGCAAGGCTAGACGATAAGCCACGTCTCCAACTTTCTCGAGAATCTTGAAAGGACCAATAAATCTTGGTGACAACTTACCCTTGAGACCAAACCTCATCACCTTTCAGAAAGGTGATACACGCAAGAATACATACTCTCCTTCTTCAAAATGAAGTGGCCTGCGGTGAGTGTTCGTGTAGCTAGCCTGTCGATCCTGGGATGCCTTAATCCTGCGTCGGATTAATTCTACTGCATCAGTCATCTGCTGAATCATCTGAGGACCCTCCACCTGCCGCTCACCAACCTCATCCCAAAACAAAGGTGTACGACAACGATGTCCATAAAGAGCCTCAAATGGTGTCATGCCAATGCTGCTATGGTAGCTATTGTTATAAGCGAACTCCACCAATGGCAAATTATCGTGCCATGCTGGGCCAAAATCTATTACGGTAGCTCGAAGCATGTCCTCGAGAGTACAGATAGTCCTCTCCGATTGTCCATCAGTCTCTGGATGATACGCTGTGCTCAAACTCAAAGTGGTACCAAGAGCACGCTGAAAACTCCCCCAAAATCTTGAGGTGAAACGAGGATCTCTGTCGCTCACAATACTCAGTGGAATACAATGCAAACGGACAATTTCTTGCACATACAGCCGTGCCATCCTGTCGAAGGTGAAATCCCGGTTATATGGTAAGAAATGCGCGGATTTCGACAATCGGTCAACAACAACCCAAATCGCGTCGCAATTCCTGGAAGACATAGGCAAGTGGGTGACAAAGTCCATCGTCACATGCTCCCACTTCCACTCAGGAATATCGAGATTGTGAAGTAGACATCCGGGTCGACGATACTCTGCCTTGACCTGCTGACACACAAGGCATCGGGACACGAACTGATAAACGCTGCGCTTCATTCCTTTCCACCAAAATCGAGTACGTAGATTCTTGTACATCTTCATGCTGCCAGGATGTACTGAGAACCTACTATGATGAGCTTGCGATAAGATCTCGTCTCTAAGTGTGGAATCATCAGGCACAAACACACGGCTAGAAAGACACAACAAACCATCCGCCTGAAAATGGAAACCAGCTGAATTCTCACCCTCAGTGAATCGGGCTAATCTCTGCATCTTGGGATCAACACCCTGTGCCTCACGAATACGTCTATACAAGGCTGGCTTGGCAAGCACAGATGCAACACGAACTCCCTGTTGTTCCTTCTTATGACGGAAAGTGAAACCCAAGGAACAACACTCTTCGACCATTCGTGACACTGCACTGGTACGAAGGGAACTCAAATAAATCTTGCGACTAAGCGCATCAGCAACCGGATTAGAAGATCCTGGATGGTAATTTATTTCGCAATAATAGTCCTTCAGCAAGTCCATCCAAAGGCGCTGTCGCATGTTCAACTTTGCCTGATTGAACAGTTACTTCAAACTCTTATGATCAGTAAAAATCTGGAATCGTTCACCGTACAAATAATGACGCCATATCTTCAGAGCAAAGACAATGGCTGCAAGCTCTAGATCATGTACGGGATAATTCCCCTCGTGAGTCTTTAGTTGCCTGGAGGCATAGGAAATCACATGCCCATTTTGAGTCAACACACACCCCAAACCCTGAAGAGAGGCATCGGTGTGGACTAAGAAACCACCAGATCCAGTCGGCAAGGATAGCACTGGAGCAGTCGTCAATCGACGTCTCAACTCACGAAAACTGTCTTCGCACGCGGAAGACCACTCAAAAGAAACATCCTTTCGCGTCAACTGTGTCAAAGGCCTGGCTATCTGAGAGAAATTCTCCACGAATCGACGGTAGTATTCGGCCAAACCCAAGAAACTACGAATCTCAGATGCTGTCGTCGGGCGCGACCAATTAAGAATAGCCTCTGTCTTGCTAGGATCCACTGATACTCGATCTCTAAAAATGACATGACCAAGGAACACAACTCGGTCAATCCAGAAGTCACACTTGCTGAGCTTAGCATACAACTGATGCTCTCGCAAGGTCTGTAAAATAGTACGAAGATGAAAGACATGCTCATCTATGCTACGAGAATACACAAGGATGTCATCGATGAACACTACAACGAACTTATCCAAGAGCTCTTGAAAAACCCTGTTCATCAAATCCATGAAAATAGCTGGAGCATTCGTCAGACCAAATGGCATCACTAAGAACTCATAGTGCCCATATCGAGTACGAAATGCTGTCTTCGAAACATCCTCGTCTCTAACTCGCAACTGATGATACCCAGAACGCAAGTCGATCTTGGAATAGACAGAAGTACCCTGCAATTGATCAAACAGATCGTCAATCCGCGGGAGAGGATACTTGTTCTTTACTGTCACTTTGTTCAACTGATGATAGTCAATGCACAAACGCATCAAACCATCCTTCTTCTTGACGAATAGAATCGAGGCTCCCCAAGGTGAAACACTGGGTCGAATGTAGCCCTTATCAAGAAGATCCTGCAACTGCTGCTGCAACTCTCGCATCTCAGATGGAGCTAATCGGTACGGTGCTCGGGAAATCGGCGCTGTCCCTGGCAACAAGTCAATTCCAAACTCGATCTCTCGCACAGGTGGTAACCCTGGAATCTCGTCGGGAAACACATCCGGGAACTCACTGACTACTGGTATCTCCTCCATGTCTGGACCCTCTAAGGATGCATCAATCGCATAAATCAGGTAGCCTTCCCCCAGACTCTAAAGCACGTCGGGCTTTCAGAGCAGAAACCACTGGCATCGGGGGTCGCGCTCCCTCACCATAGAGATACCAAGCATCCTCAGCCTCGGGGCGAAACTGGACAAATCTGTGGTAGCAATCCACTACCGCTCGATACTAAGTCAGAAGATCAATTCCGATGATACCATCAAAGTCATCCATCGCTAAAACCATCAGGTTAGCGCTCAACAGATGTCCCTCAAATCCCAAAATACAACCCAAAACAAGACGCTTAGCTAAGACTTCCTGACCCATCGGAGTCGAAACCGCTAACAAGACGTCTAAGGAAACAAAAGGTAATCTATGCCTCTTAACAAACCGAGCTGATATGAATGAATGCGAAGCACCGGTATCGATCAAAAGATAAGCAGGAAAACCGCACAAACTAAAAGTACCTGCAATCATGTTCTCACTGTCTGCCTGAGCCTGCTCCTGGTTCAGCGCAAACACCTACCCCTGAGCACGCGGGCGCGATGACTGTCCTCTCGAAGAAGACTGAGAATGATGTCGCTGCGATGGCTGCGACTGCTGACGCTGTTGCGGCGAAGGCTGCTGCTGATACCGCGGTGGCTGATAGATAGTGGTCTGAGAACCACCAACACTCCCCGAACCATTCACTGTACCGGCCAAAGTGGGACAATCTCTCTTCATGTGACCCTCCTGGCCGCACTGAAAACAAACACCAGTGATATGAGGACACGGTCCTGGGTGATGCTTCCGTTTGCACTGACGACAACGTCGTGAATCACCAAAATGATGAACACTGCCAGATCTGGAAGAAGAAGAAGAAGTACCACCCTGTCTCTTAAAATACTGGGCCCTTGGACCCAAAGAGCTAGATGGTCTGGATGCAGAAGATCCAAAAGTCCTGTTCCTCTGCAGACTGTCCTCTGCCTGGTGACAATTGTTCACCAAATTCTCAAAGTTCCTCTCTCTGCCCACAACAACCAACTGATGAATGTCAGGGTTAAGTCCCTAAAGAAATAGATCGTGCATCGTCTCTGAGCTACTCGCAATATGGGAACTGAAAGAAAGAAGCTCAAAGAATTTCTGCTGGTACTCATCAATGGTCATAGTACCCTGTTGCAAACTAAGCAACTCGCTCGCCTTCGTCTGATGCAAAGCTGGAGGAAAGTAATGCTTCTCAAAGGAAGACTTAAACTCAGCCCAAGTAGCGGTACCCCTGGCGGCAATAAACGGAGTAGAAGTAGCTCTCCACCACCTCTTCGCATTTCCCTCTAGAACAAAAGCTTAAGTCTTCATCTTTTGGGCTTCAGTACACTGATACTCCCGAAAACAACTCTCCATACGCTCCAACCAGTCCTCAGCAACTGCAGGAGCCTCGCCACCCACCAATGGTTTAGGAGCCATCTAAAGAAAACGGTTCATACTAAAACGCCTATGATCCTCATGATGATGTCTATGGTGATGTCTCCTTGGTGGATCACCCCAACAACCACCGCTAGCCTGACTTTCGTAATCATCATCTGCCATCTGTCAATAACAACAGACAACTCTTAAAATCCGTTTTACTAATTCCCAGTTGCAATGCGCTCTGATACCAATAAATGTAGCGACCCTACCCGGATCCACTACCTAATCAGAGTGATTAGCGCAAGCAAAATAATTAAAGCGTTAAATAGCGGATAATTCCAAAGTACAACAAATCCAATCGGCAGAATACAACCGACGATGGAAACAGTGTATAATTCTTTATACAACCAAATCGAAATTAGGGTATCAGAATCCCTAACAAACTACCTCTGCAAGGTAGCAACCTCAACCCTGCTGGGAACCACCGGGACCGTCCAGCCTCAGACCTGACTTGCCACAAGGTGTCCCAAAACACGAAACATAAAGGGCGTGAGCGAGTACGCTCAATACGGAAGCAATGATATAAATATAAATATGAGCATGCACATGACTTTAAAAATCAGGATTAAATCACTTTACTCATGGAGCCTGGAATACACAGTACCGGGCAAGAGAGCAACTCCGCGTGGTACTCGTATATTCCCAAGACACCAATCCTCAGGAAGAATCGCCTCGACTGATGGAAACTATCATGACTCACATCATACCCGATGCAGTCTCCGTAAAAACATATGCATGTGATAAAAATAGTAAAACATAGCCAATACAGCACATACATCATGCATCACACACATATGTATAAATATCATGCCGGCTATCTCGGTCAGTACTTACGTACCTCTAACACTGCAGGTCAACTCCTAGCACACCCGTCTAGGTCCAAAGCCTACAAGTCTGCTCTACTGCGTCTACACATGCAAAAGTCCATGCATCACTATAAACGCTCTAAAAGCCTTAACTAAGCTATTTCATACTCCTAAATATTTTTAGGAAGCCAAATTATACCTTCGTCCGTCGTCAGCCCGCTGGTGTAGAATCGCCTCAAAACTTAGGCACACCTCCGCTACGACGCCGGGATCGCTAGGCAACTTCCGGATTCCCAATAGGATGCATAGAACTCCGTAGATCTAAGTAAGAAGGTTCGAAAACCAGAGGAAAGGAGGGGAAATCGGTGCATAGAATGAGGGCTCGGACCCCTTATTTATAGACGGTGATCGGAACATCCGATCCCTCATTGGAACGTCCGATTGCGAACGGAGCGTCCGATCGTGACATCGGAACATCCGATGTCACCTCACGTGCGTAAGCAGTAACGTCATCTTGCTGACGACGGTGATGACGCCAGCCCTAGCCAGAACGGAACGTCCGATCCTCCAACGGAACGTCCGATCCAGATCGGAGCTTCCGATCTGTGCTTCGGAGCTTCCGATCCACTTCGGATAATTTTAGGCAAAATTTAGTAATTAATTTCCTTAATTACCTTGATTAATTGCGGGTCACTACAACCTTTACCTCAAAAAGTACTCAAAGTCTTCGGATCATCTGTATTACAATGTAATAGTAAACCCAATGTTTCAATCTGAAACATTATTTCTTGGCTTACTGTTCGTCTTGCAATGAATCTAATCATAATTCAGTGATTTGATCATACAGACAGATTATCGTATCCAGTAATCTCAATCAATCTGTTCATAACTACCACCTGTTTACTTCATATAAACTGTTTCATCGTGGTAGTTTCACAAAATACTCTTTCAAATCATGATCTCAAACCAATTCTGGAATTTCTAAACTATCACTGAACTCATCTGGTCAACGATTTTCAACTTAATCAGAAACTCTCTGTACGTTTAACTTCGAAAACGTACTAATTCGGTTACTTCTATTTGCTTTATCTTCTGATAAAACAATTATTGGATGAATCTTAAATTCATTGTCGTGCATTTTCTTCAAACTCTGATATTTTTTTTCGGACATATCAATCACAATCAGATAATCAATCATAATAGAATTCATTCATTCTGATCTGAGGCTTCAATTCATATCTCTATATGGCATTCTGTACTGAATTCTCATTGCTTCAGTTTACTTTCTGTGTTTCTTTAATCTTCTAAACAGTTCTGGATTGCTTTCAATCAAAAATCATTCTGATTGGTCATATATTCATCTGAATATTCAAACCATAATACACAAAATCTAAAATCAATTGATCGAATGCCTGTTTCATTCTTCATTTATATTTCTCAATTGAATTCTAATAACTTGATCTCATCTCAATGTGCTTTAATCCTTCCAAATCAATTCTCACTTAATTTGGATTACAACAATTCTGACTGTTTTAGTATCTATCTTGATACTTCAAGCACATAAATTCAAAAGATCAATCAATCACGCATTCATCTCTTCTTTTCGTTCTATTTTCCAAATCTCAATTGGAAATTCTATCAGTTACAAGTCAAAAATATTATAATATACTGAATGTATACATCAACCAATCAGTAACTCTTGAAATTCATAATCAGGGAAACTCACTTAAGTCAAGGTCATCCACAGAACAATAATATGAATGACAATATGCTAAGTGAAAACAACTCATTAGCATCTCAACTCAAGACGAGTAGATCAAATCGGACTCTATATAAAAAAAATAAGAGTTAATCAAAATCGATTGAGGTCGGTACCAAAACCTCAAAATCAATATCAAGAATTTCAAAAATCATGATTTTATGATGTAATAACTTCAGTAAAATCAAATAAAGACTCATCTGTAACTGATTTTCATATCATCATCTATTTTGTAAATCTCAAAAGCAGTATTCAATTCATAAACTCATCAATTCTCTGATAAATTCCAGTTCATAACTTAAACTAAAGTCAAGAATCTTACTGAAATATATCTGCCATCTCTACTCATCGGCATATCTTTCAATTCTAGTTTAGATCATGAACATATCTAGTGCATTGAATAACTAATTTCGGAATATTTCTGTAATCAAACATCATATATCGAACCGAAATCACAGAATCTTAATTCGAGATTCTATATCATCATATTCAATTGCACATTATGTTCTTAATGATCTAATTTAATCGCTTTTTATCATCAATTCTTCTACTCATCTGTATTCGATTATTGCATCATCATCTATCATGCAACATAAACAGATATTTCATTACGAACAAAATCATCTTCTGTTTCAGTTCATCGAAGCAATAGTTCCATTCTTCAGTTCAATTCACACAGTCTCTTTTCTGATACAGAGGTGATCATATAATAAGCTTTCAGCTATCATGAATCTATTGCACCAATAATAAACAGGTCAAAACAAAATAATTCTGTTACCTGAAATTTCAATCTCAGGTGCAATTTCATTCTGATTCTCTGTATACTTTTGGAATAGAAATTGTAGCTAAATATGTGTTTCTCTCACACACCGTAGCACCTTTACAATTTCAGTCCTTTTGCTTCATCATTCAGCTTCAGTTCTATTAAACAAGACTATGTCTTTCATAACATGTTTCAGTTGTCACCATTTCTTCAGACATATTCTTCGAATTCAAGCCATAATTAATTCACTCAATCTTGAGCTTCATTATTATTATTATCCATAATTCAAAGAATTATAATAGGCTTGAAAATCTAATAAGACATTCTTCAATACTCAAAATATTCAGCTTCTAAAAGGTATATTTTTTTTCCTTCTCATCATTTCTATCTGTTGTGGCAAAGAAACATTAATAAAACTCTGTTCTGAGCACTTACCAACAAATAAATATACCTCTATTTTGTCAGAATTTCTTCGTCAAAATCTATCAGCTAATTGCTAGGTCTTGAAGTTGGTTGACAGTCAATCTGATACATCATTCATCGGTATCTTCCAGATATCTGAACATCAGTTCTTCAAAACAACTTCTACCTGTAATACATCTATTCATTCGCTAATATTCTGTTCTGTCAATCAAAGATATTTCATTCAGCTGAGCAATAATACAGTTCTGTTCAATCTGACCATACCATTCTGTTCAGTCTGGCCATACAACTCTGTCAGTCTGGGGTGCTTACGTCACCCAAAGAACACTGTTATCTTCAATTCTGGGTGCTTACATCACCCGAGGAAATTCTTATAATAACGTCGATAAGAATTTGAAAATTTACAAATCAGTAAATTAAGCAATTCAATTTCAAAGGTAGATCAAGAGCACATGTCATTTATCAACTCATCGAATCAAATACTGCATAATCATGCAATACTATAAATGCATGTGACTCACTCTACCCCGCTCAGCTTCTATCTCAGTCCTGAACCTACGCTCTGATACCACCTGTTGTGGGGACCTAGGGTTGCTAATCTCGTTTTAAGGCAATAAATGATTAATTAAAAAATTAATCAAACAATTAAAGAATATTAAATCAAGAGCAGAATTTTTTTTAAAAAAAAAAATTTCCGAGCCTCGCTCGATCCGACAAAGTTAGCCGATCGAGCGAGTCATGAATCAAAACTCTCGGGTGTTCCCATTTACTTGCCGCGCTCGATCGGGAAAAAGCTACCGATCGAGCGGGCACCATGCAGCAGAAGATTTCAGCTTTCATTCTTGCTGTCAACTCTTGTATAATCAAACACCAGCTTTCATAGCCAACTCAAACATGGTTTAAATCTTCTACAACATGCATATCTACATATAAAAAGTTTCAGGCATTATAACAAAAGCTTATTACATCAAATAAATAGCATAAAGATATGGAACAAAAAGCTACACAACATCTTCAAAGGTGAGCTTCTAAGCACAAGTTCATATCAAATTCTATGCTATCTAAGTATCATTCTTTCAACTTAAAACCCGAGTCCACACTTGCTACATCTCTCTCCCGAGCTATCAATGTCGTCTCAACCAAGCTCCTGCCCCTCCTGTTGCAATGCACACATACAAAACAAAGCAACAGCCGGATAAACTCCGGTAAGAAATCATTCTCAGTGTAATCGACATATAAATGCGTTAAATAAATTCATATCAACTCTAAACATGTCAACTCAAGAATAGAGTAAAATAACACATATATCGACTCAAACTTCAAATCAAGACTTCAATTTATATAGCGCGCTTATCTCAAGAATTGATTCTTATCACTTCTTTGCCATCAAGATTCGTATCCGATCTTGACATGGATATCCATCTATCGTCGTCTCATCAGACTAGAAAATAAGTTCCTATCCGACCTTGGCAAAGAATCAATTCATATTTTATCTCATTTCATGATCAAATAATGATCCACTACCTGTGATGGATCAACAAGAACAATAACAAGTTCTCAATCAAAAAAATAAAACATAATCAGTATGTGATTTGGCGGACTACTCAAGATTCATCAATCTTGAGTATCATAGTCATAAGTCTCGATGTCATCTTATACCTTTTATTCTCGAGTTTGTCATGTTTCACATCTGGATAGGAAGTACATCAACTCCTACACCTGATCATTCAAACATCAATCTTGATCACTTCTTCTTCGGTTTCAAGTTGAGGTTCTTGAGTCAATAGTCTCCTATTAAACTCTGAAACATATCATCAAAACATGTATATCAAACCTCATTCTATTCAATCATTTCAAAATTGAATCAAAATCATCAATATAGATTCAATCAACATCATTTCAACTTCAACTCCTTCTTATTCGATACAACTCGAATTCGTGAATCGTTAGCCTTCGAAACTCAACTGAAATCGAGGAATAAAAATGCCATAACATTCATAACATCTAAAAAAACTATCTCAACTCAGTTATAGGCTATCAAAACGATGTCAAAACATCAACCGGCGGCGTAGCGATTGAAAATCGGGAATCGACTCGGTATCGAATTCATTATTAACTTCTTATCAACTTCTAATCACTTCCTATCATTCATACTCCTCATATCAGCAGCTATAATCATCCATAAGCCAAAAACATGCTGAAATATTCATCAATTCATATAACCTCAAGTTCTCAATCCATCCTCAATATCAAAGCACGTACAAGTTAAAGAACATGCATCTATAACAAAAGTACCGATCTCTGCCAAATTCCGATTCTTAAACCATGCCAAAACAATCTGAAACTTACATAAAATTTAAGGCCTCGTTGCAAGGATTCCAGAACATCTTTTGGAATTGAAATCGGACAATCGGATCAAAAGTTACGGCAATTTGAACAAATCGAATTCAAAGGAAAAGGGAAAAACTTCGGCTCCTCTGTTCATTTCTTCACTTTTCTGAATTGTATACAACATAAGCACGTGTACATGTTGATAATCTGATTAAAATCAGATATGTATTGCATAAATTGCAATTTAGTCCCTCAAGTCTTCATTAATTGCAATTCAGTCCTCGGCCTTCTTTTTAATTTAATTTCAATCCAAAATAATTTAAGAATATTAGAATATTCTCAAATTAAATATACTCGAATTAAAATTAAATAAATTCAGATTAATTAAATAATATTGGCTTTTTGCACTTTAGCCCTTGCAACTTCGATATTTGCAAATCAGTCCCTGATCGGGTTGTATCTTCAAAATTAATCTTATTTAATTCCCGAAACATGGAATTTAATCTTAAATCCCACAAATATTCAAATTGAATATTTATTCTTTTAATTTAAGAATTCTCGGAATTTAATTCTCAAAATCCCTAAATTCTCAAATTAAATATTTTCGGCTCGGAAATTAAATCTATAATTTCTTTCACTTCTCAAATAGATATTAACCCATAATATGGAATTTAATTCTCAAATCCCATAATTAATAATTTAATATTTTCGGTCCTTACACTGGATCTACTTTTTCTTCCTCTGGCTCTGCTGGTGTTGTCCGTTTCGGTAAGAAGGACAAGTGTGATCACTGTGGGAAGAATCATCAATCTGACAAGTGTCGTAGAGCTTCTGGAGCTTTTTTCCATTGTGGGGAGACTGGTCATATCCGAAGGGATTGTCCACTATCTGGGGGAGGCGGTTCTGGTTCTGGTTCAGGATCAGGTTCTTAGGCCACCGTTCAGCAGAGGTCGCAGGGACAGCCTGCTGGGAGTTCTCATTTGAGGCCACGAGCTTCTGGCCAAGTGTTTGCCCTAAGACATGATCAGGCAGTGGAGGAGAATGAGAAAGTCATCGCAGGTACATTTCTGCTTTATGATATACCTGCTCTTGTACTTATTGACACTGGTGCATCTCATTCCTTCATTTCTGCACGTTTTGTTAAGAGGCATAAGTTACCATGCATTGCACTAGATGTAGTAGTATCTGTTTCTACTCCAACGGGTCAATCTGCTTTGGCTAAGCGTCTAGTGATGGGTTGCCCTTTAGAGTTCGAGGGTAACATTCTGTTAGAAAATCTCATGGTTCTTGCGATGGAAGACTTTGATTGCATTCTGGGAATAGATATGTTGACTACCTATCAAGCTTCAGTGGACTGCTACCAGAGATTAGTACGCTTTCATCCGGTTTAAGGTGATAGCTGGTTTTTCTATGGAGAGGGAGCGCGAACCCCGATGCCTTTGGTATCAACTTTGAGAGCCTGTCGAGCTCTAGAGTCTGGCGGGGAAGGCTACCTTATCTATGCAGTTGATTTGTCCGTTGAGAGTATTGGGATAGAGAGTATTCCTATTGTGGATGAATTTCCAGATGTATTTTCTGATGAGATTCCGGGTTTTCCTCCTGTTAGGGAAGTCGAGTTTGGCATAGAGTTGATGCCGGGTACTTCTCCTATTTCTCGAGCACCGTATCGTCTGGCTTCATCAGAGATGCGTGAATTGAAGAATCAGCTACATGATCTTTTGGACAAGGGGTACATTCGTCCTATTGTATCTCCTTGGGGAGCTCCTGTTCTTTTTGTAAAGAAGAAGGATGGGTCGATGCGGCTGTGCATTGACTATCGGTAGCTGAATCAAGTCACTGTGAAGAACAAGTATCATTTGCCTCGTATTGATGACTTGTTTGATCAGCTGCAGGGCACTTCAGTTTACTCCAAGATTGACTTGAGATCTGGGTATCATCAGTTGAGAGTCCGAGATCAGGACGTAGCCAAGACTGCATTCCGTACTCGCTATGGGCATTACGAGTTTCTAGTGATGCCATTTGGTTTTGACTAATGCGCCGGCTATATTCATGGATCTGATGAACCGTGTCTTCAGGGAGTATTTGGACAAGTTTTTCGTGGTCTTCATTGACGACATCTTGGTGTATTCGCGTAATACGGAAGAGCATGTTTCTCACTTGCGGTTGGTACTGCAGACTCTTCGAGATGAGCAGTTGTACGCCAAGCTGAGCAAGTGTGAGTTCTGGATGGATCGAGTGGTCTTTCTTGGCCATATCATATCCAGGGAAGGGATTTCTGTTGATCCAAGCAAGATTGAAGCGGTACTTAATTGGTCGCGTCCGACGACGGTTGCTGAGATCTCGTCGCTTCATTCTGAACTTCTCTCAGCTAGCTCGACCTTTGACGCAGCTTACCCGAAAGGGTGTGGATTTCGAGTGGTCCTCCGAGTGTGAGGAGAACTTCTGTGAGCTTCGATGGCGGTTGACTTCTGCACCAGTGTTGGCATTACCGTCAGGATCTGGAGGGTATGTGGTGTACACTGATGCTTCTTTTCAGGGGTTAGGTTGTGTCCTGACTCAGAATAAGCATGTAATCGCATACGCTTCTAGACAGCTGAAGCTTCACGAGGACAACTACCCAGTCCATGATTTGGAGTTAGCAGCCATTGTGTTCTCTTTGAAGATCTGGCATCATTATCTGTATGACGAGAAATTTGAGATCTTCACCGACCATAAGAGTCTCAAGTATTTGTTCACTCAGGCGGAGTTGAACATGAGGCAGAGACGTTGGATGGACTTGCTTAAGGACTATGATTGCGAGATTAAGTACCATCCGGAAGCTGCTAATCTCACTGTTGATGCTTTGAGTCGCAAGGTGCGACTATCCGCACTTCAGACTTGTTCGATGTCTAGTGCTATCAGTGACTGTTGTACTTCAGGTTATACTTTCAAGCATAAAAAAGGTATTCAGGGTATCCAGATGTTTGCGATATTATCTGAGCCAGCCTTGTATTCGTGGATTCGAGATGCTCAGATGTCTGATTCAAAGACCCAGCATTTAGCTCGTCTAGCTAATGAGGGTAGCTCGTCTGGATTTCATTATCAGTCAGATAGCTTTCTATGTTTGTCTGGTAGGCTTGTGATTCCGCGGGATGAAGAGTTGCGAGAGGAGATTTTGTCTCAGGCGCATCGCACTAAGTTGAGTATTCATCCTGGGAGCAACAAGATGTACAAGGATTTACGTACTCGTTTCTGGTGGAAGGGAATGAAACGCAGTGTTTATCAGTTTGTTTCGAGATGTTTGGTATGTCAACAGGTTAAGGCAAAGCACCGACGACCTGGAGGATTGCTTCACAGTCTGCCTATTCCTGAATGGAAATGGGAGTTTATCATAATGGACTTTGTGACCCATTTGCCGGTATCTCCGAGGAACTGTGATGCTATCTGGGTTGTGGTGGACCGACTCACCAAGTCAGCGCATTTCATTGCCTATAGCCGGGAGTACAATGTGGATCGTATGGCTCGGTTGTACATTTAGGAGATCGTTCGACTTCATGGAGTGCCTGTAAGCATTGTCAGCGATCGAGACCCCAGGTTTACTTCTAGATTATGTGGGAGTGTTCAGCGTGCGATGGGTACTACTCTCAGTTTGAGTACTGCCTATCATCCGGAGACTGATGGTCAGTCAGAGCGCACTATCCGTACTTTGGAGGATATGCTTAGAGCGTGCGTCATGGATTTTGGTTCAGCCTGGTAGGATCATTTGCCATTGATCGAGTTTGCGTACAACAACAGCTATCATACTAGTATTGGGATGACACCTTTTGAGGCGTTGTACGGGCGATGTTGCCGTACTCCACTCTTCTGGGAAGAAGTGGGGGAGAGACAGGCTGAGGGACCGGAGTTTATCCAGCAGGCGGTAGACATTGTTGATCAGATCAAGAAATGAATTAAGACTGCACAGGATCGTCAGGCCAGCTATGCTAACACCAAGCGTAGGCCTTTGCAGTTCGATGTCGGGGAGAGAGTGTTTCTGAGAGTGTCACCTTTTCGCAAAATTCTCAGATTTGGCCTTAAGGGCAATTTGTCTCCCAGATTTATCGGTCCGTATGTGATCTTGGAGAGCATTGGCGATTTGGCTTATCGACTAGCTTTGCCACCACATCTTTCCAGTATTCACAACGTGTTCCACGTATCTCTGTTGCGACGGTATGTGGCGGATGAGTCTCATATTCTGCAGCGATCTGAGGTTCAGGTGAACAAGGATTTGACCTATGTTGAGAAACCTATTCGTATCCTGGATTATAAGGATAAGGTTTTGCGGAACAAAGTCGTTCCTCTGGTTTTAGTTCAGTGGCAGCGCCGAGGCACTGAAGAAGCTACTTGGGAACTTGAGGACAGGATGCGTGAAGACCATCCTGAGTTGTTTTAATTTTGGTTTGAGTTGTATTCAGTTGTAAACCCTGTAAGCGTTTGACTGGAATAAAGAATGTTTCTAATTTCTGTTTTACGTTCAGTACTTAAGATCTGTTTTCGAGGACAAAACATCTTAAGTGGGGGAGAATGTAGTAGCCCGTACCCGAAATCAGTGATTAAGTGTTAATCAATTCATTAATCCTACTAGTTAAGAGTAAACATGATTAAGGGAACTTTTAATGGGTTAACGGAGTCCGGAATTGGATTCAGAACACTTGAAAATGGTTTGAGGGTCATCGAGTTCGGAGGCTCTGAAGTCAAGGTTCGGACGGTCCGAAGTCAGGGTTCGGACGATTTGAAGAGTGGTTCGGACGCTCCGAACGTGCTGCCGACAGTCTTCAGGGATGAAGTCATCATGCTGACATAAGCAATGACGTAATATCGGGTTCGAACAACCCGAAGCCCAGTTTGGACGACCTAAACGTGTTCGGACAACCCGAAGTCCAGTTCGGATGATCCGAACTCCGTCTATAAATAGGGGGTGCCGAGCTCATTTTTGAAGTGCACCAATCACCTCTTCTCTCTCGATTCCTTAGCCTTCTAACTCAGATCTAGGGAATTCTAGGCGTCCCGTTGGGAATCCGGAAGTGGCATAGCAGTCCAGGCGTCGTAGCGGAGCTGTGGTTGAGGCACTCGACATATAGTAGCCCGTACCCGAAATCAGTGATTAAGTGTTAATCAATTCATTAATCCTACTAGTTAAGAGTAAACTTGATTAAGGGAACTCTTAATGGGTTAACGGAGTCCGGAATTGGATTCAGAACACTTGAAAATGGTTTGAGGGTCATCGAGTTCGGAGGCTCCGAAGTCAAGGTTCGGACGGTCCGAAGTCAGGGTTCGGACGATCCGAAGAGTGGTTCGGACGCTCCGAACGTGCTGCTGACAGTCGTCATTGATGACGTCATCATGCTGACATAAGCAATGACGTAATATTGGGTTCGGACGACCCAAAGCCCAGTTCGGACGACCCGAACGTGTTCGGACGACCCGAAGTCCAGTTTGGACGATCCGAACTCCGTCTATAAATAGGGGGTGCCGAGCTCATTTGTGAAGTGCTCCAATCACCTCTTCTCTCTCAATTCCTTAGCCTTCTAACTCAGATCTAGGGAATTCTATGCATCCCGTTGGGAATCCGGAAGTGGCATAGCAGTCCAGGCGTCGTAGCGGAGCTGTGGCCTAGTTTTAAGGCACTCGACAGCAAAGGGCTAACGACGGACGAAAGTATAGCTTTTGCTTTCTATAAATATTTAGTAGTATGCAATAGCTTAGTTAAGGCTTTTAGAGCACTTTAATGATAGTAGTATCATTTGACAGTGTAGAGCAGACTATAGGCGTGGACCTAGAGTTGGTAGAGCTCGCACTGATTTGAGGTACGGAAGTACTGTTCGAGATATCCTGACTGAGTATGCATGTATTATGTGACTGCATGGTTTATATGTCATTGATTTATGCTGCATTCATTTTCATACTGAGCTATCTCCTTCGAGATGTCTGTTAGTAGGGTTTTTCCCTATCCTGTTAGTGGTTGGACTTCCATCGATTTGGGTCCAGCATATCCACTGGTATTATGGTATGGGAGCCACCTCCTGAAGCGACGACACAGCGTGCTACATACCAAGGCCCGGTCTATCTCTGTTATCTGATTCTTGACCTCGAATTTATAGGGAGTTCACTTTGCATGCATGTATACTCATACTCTCGTACTGAGCGTTTTATGCTCACGTCTCGTACTCTGTGTTTCTGGATACCCTATTCCATGGGGCAGGTTTGCAATTGGATGAGGCGGGTGGATCCAAGAGGGGCTAGGCAGTGGTTGGCCAGCTGGAGCTTCGCCTAGGTTTTATTCTGTTGTTATTTGGATTAATACAGCTGTTCGATCTGGTTGTATAATATTTGGGTATTTACAGATTCCTTGCCTTGGGATTGTATTTTGTTTATGGTTTCCGTAGTTTTATTCTGATATCCATTTAATTAAGTTAATTGCATACCTAAGTTCTGTTTAGTAGGTGATCCAAGTAAGGGTCACTACACGATAGCAAAGGGCTAACGACGGACGAAGTTATAGCTTTTGCTTTCTATAAATATTTTGGAGTATGCAATAGCTTAGTTAAGGCTTTTAGAGCACTATAATGATAGTAGTATCATTTGGAAGTGTAGAGCAGACTATAGGCGTGGACCTAGAGTTGGTAGAGCTTGCACTGATTTGAGGTACGAAAGTACTGTTCGAGATATCCTAACTGAGTATGCATGTATTATGTGACTGCATGATTTATATGTCATTGATTTATGCTGCATTCACTTGCATATTGAGCTATCTCCTTCGAGATGTCTCTTAGTAGGGTTGTACCATATCCTGTTGGTGGATGGACTTCCATCGATTTGGGTCCGGAGTATCCACTGGTATTTTGGTATGGGAGCCACCTCCTGAAGCGACGGCACAGCATGCTACATACCAGAGCCCGGTCTGTCTCTGTTATCTGATCCTTGACCTCGAGTTATAGGGAGTTCACTTTGCATGCATGTATACTCATACTCTCGTACTGAGCGTTTTATGCTCACGTCTCGTACTCTGTATTTTTTGGACACCCAATTCCATGGGGCAGGTTTGCGATTGGATGAGGCGGGTGGATCCAAGAGGGGCTAGGCAGTGGTTGGTCAGCTGGAGTTTCGCCTAGGTTTTATTTCTGTTGTCATTGGATTGATACAGCTATTCGATTTGGTTGTATTATATTTGGGTATTTACAGATTCCTTGTCTTGAGATTGTAATTTTAGTTATATTTTCGCATTTTATTCTGATATCTGTTTATTAAGTTAATTGCATGCCTAAGTTCTGTTTAGTAGGTGATCTGGGTATGGGTCACTATATTTATGGTATCAGAGCATGCAAAGTATTCTTGGGATTTAGATTCTATATAAAGATAACCGTTAGGTTAATTTTGTAGATGGCAGATCGTGACGACCAGAGTTCTCATGGCAGTATTGGTGGGCGTTGGGGTGATGCCGATCGGGAGCCTCGTCAGGAACGCCGCCATCGTCATCGAGATGAGGACTGTTTCAGTGTACGTCGATTCTTTCAAACGGGGCCTAAGCCTTTGGTTGGAGGTGAGTCTCCGGAGGATGCGGAGAACTGGTTAGACCGCATGGAGATGAATTTTCAGACTTTCCACTGCACCGAGGAGCAGAAGATGGAGACCCTGGGTTATCTTCTGGATGGACGTGCACGCAGGTGGTGGAGGTTTACTTCTGCACCTTTTGTTGCGGCGAGAGGAGTGGCCACTTGGGCCGAGTTCCGCACAGCTTTTCAAAAGCTGTATTTTCCTCCTGCACTCCGTCAGTCGAAGGTGGGTGAGCTACTGAGTCTGCGATAGGGAGCCATGTCTATTGATGAGTATCAGCAGAAGTTCTTTGATCTGCTATCCTATTGCCCCGAGATTGCTGACAGCTCTGGGATGAAGTATAATCTGTTTCTTCAGGGCCTTAACCCTGAGATCCATGACCGTGTGGCGGTTGGCGATGACATGTCCTACGAGGGTTTGGTGAGCCGTTGTCACCAGGCGGAGGACAGCATTCGGCGAAACATTTCTTTCTCTCAGTCGAGACCTGCTAGTTCTTTGGGTCCCCGTGCCCAATCTTTCAAGAAGTCTGGATCTACTTCTTCTTCCTCTGGCTCTGCTGGTGTTGTCCGTTTCGGTAAGAAGGACAAGTGTGATCATTGTGGGAAGAACCATCCATCCGACAAGTGCCGTAGAGCTTCTGGAGCTTGTTTCCATTGTGGAGAGACTGGTCATATCCGGAGGGATTGTCCACTATCTAGGGGAGGCGGTTCTGGTTTTGGTTCAGGATCTGGTTCTTAGGACACCGTTCAGCACAGGTCGCAGGGACAGCCTGTTGGGAGTTCTCATTTGAGGACACGAGCTTCTGGCCAGGTGTTTGCCCTGAGACATGATCAGGCAGTGGAGGAGAATGAGAAAGTCATCGCAGGTACATTTCTGCTTTATGGTATACCTGCTCTTGTACTTATTTACACTGGTGCATCTCATTCCTTCATTTCTGCACGTTTTGTTAAGAGGCATAAGTTACCATGCATTGCTCTAGATATAGTAGTATCTGTTTCTACTCCGACGAGCCAATCTGCTTTGGCTAAGCGTCTAGTGATGGGTTGCCCTTTAGAGTTCGAGAGTAACATTCTGTTAGCGAATCTCATGGTTCTTGCGATGGACGACTTTGATTGCATTCTGGGAATAGATATGTTGACTACCTATCGAGCTTCAGTGGACTGCTACCAGAGATTAGTATGCTTTCATCCGGTTGAGGGTGATAGCTGGTTTTTTTATGGTAAGGGAGCGCGATCCCCGATGCCTTTGGTATCAGCTTTTAGAGCCTGTCGAGCTCTAGAGTCTGGCGGGGAAGGCTAATTTATCTATGCAGTTGATTTGTCCGCTGAGAGCATTGGGATAGAGAGTATTCCTGTTGTGGATGAATTTCCAGATGTATTTTCTGATGAGATTTCGGGTTTTCCTCCTGCTAGGGAAGTCGAGTTTGGCATAGAGTTGATGCCAGGTACTTCGCCTATTTCTCGAGCATCGTATCGTCTGGCTCCGTCAGAGATGCGTGAATTGAAGAATCAGCTACATGATCTTTTGGACAAGGGGTACATTCGTCATAGTGTATCTCCTTGGGGAGCTCCTGTTCTTTTTGTAAAGAATAAGGATGGGTCTATGCGTTTGTGCATTGACTATCGGCAGCTGAATCGAGTCACTGTGAAGAACAAGTATCCATTGCCTTGTATTGATGACTTGTTTGATCAGCTGCAGGGCACTTCTGTTTACTCCAAGATTGACTTGAGATCTGGGTATCATCAGTTGAGAGTCCGAGATCAGGATATAGTCAAGACTGCATTCCTTACTCGCTATGGGCATTACGAATTTCTAGTGATGCCATTTGGTTTGACTAATGCGTCGGCTATATTCATGGATCTGATGAACCGTGTCTTCAGGGAGTATTTGGACAAGTTTGTCGTGATTTTCATTGACGACATTCTGGTGTATTCGCGTAATACGGAAGATCATGTTTCTCACTTGTGGTTGGTACTGCAGACTCTTCGAGATGAGCAGTTGTACGCCAAGCTAAGCAAGTGTGAGTTCTAGATGGATCGAGTGGTCTTTCTTGGCCATATCATATCCAGGGAGGGGATTTCTGTTGATCCAAGCAAGATTGAGGCGGTGCTTAATTGGTCGCGTCCGACGACGGTTGCTGAGATCCGTAGCTTTCTGGGTCTAGCAGGATATTATCGTCGCTTCATTCTGAACTTCTCTCAGTTAGCTCGACTGTTAACGCAACTTACCCACAAGGGTGTGGATTTCGAGTGGTCCTCCGAGTGTGAGGAGAACTTCTGTGAGCTTCGACGGCGATTGACTTCTGCGCCAGTGTTGGCATTATTGTCAGGATCTGGAGGGTATGTGGTGTACACTGATGCTTCTCTTCAGGGGTTAGCTTGTGTCCTGACTCAGAATGAGCATGTAATTGCATACGCTTATAGAAAGCTGAAGCTTCACAAGGACAGCTACCCAGTCCATGATTTGGAGTTAGCAGCCATTGTGTTCGCTTTGAAGATCTGGCGTCATTATCTGTATGGCTAGAAATTTGAGATCTTCACCGACCATAAGAGTCTCAAGTATTTGTTCAATCAGGCGGAGTTGAACATGAGGCAGAAACGTTGGATGGACTTGTTTAAGGACTATGATTGCAAGATTAAGTACCATCCGGGAGCTGCTAATCTCACTGCTGATGCTTTGAGTCGCAAGGTGCGACTATCCGCACTTCAGACTTGTTCGATGTCTAGTGCGATCAGTGACTGTTGTACTTCTGGATATACCTTCAAGCATAAGAAAGGTATGCAGAGTTTCCAGATGTTTGCGATATTATCTGATCCAGCTTTGTATTCGCGGATTCGAGATGCTCAGATGTCTGATTCGAAGACCCAGCGTTTAGCTCGTCTAGCTAACGAGGGTAGCTCGTCTAGATTTCACTATCAGTCAGATGGCTTTCTGTGTTTGTCTGGTAGACTTGTGATTCCGCAGGATGTAGAGTTTCGAGAGGAGATTTTGTCTCAGGCGCATCGCACTAAGTTGAGTATTCATCTTGGAAGCAAAAAAATGTACAAGGATCTACGTACTCGTTTCTGGTGGAAGGGAATGAAACGCAGTGTTTATCAGTTTGTTTCGAGATGTTTGGTGTGTCAACAGGTCAAGGCAGAGCACCGACGACTTGGAGGATTGCTTCACAGTCTGCCTATTCCTGAATGAAAATGAGAGTTTATCACAATGGACTTTGTGACCCATTTGCCGGTATCCCCGAGGAACTGTGATGCTATCTGGGTTGTGGTGGACCGACTCACCAAGTCAGCGCATTTCATTGCCTATAGCCGGGAGTACAATGTGGATCGTATGGCTCGGTTGTACATTCAGGAGATCGTTCGACTTCATGGAGTGCCTGTGAGCATTGTTAGCGATCGAGACCCCATGTTTACTTCTAGATTATGGGGGAGTGTTCAGCGTGCAATGGGTACTACTCTCAGTTTGAGTACTGCCTATCATCCAAAAACTGATGGTCAGTCAGAGCGCACTATCCGTACTTTGGAGGATATGCTTAGAGCGTGCGTCATGGATTTTGGTTCAGCCTGGTAGGATCATTTGCCATTGATCGAGTTCACGTACAACAACAGTTATCATACTAGTATTGGGATGGCACCTTTTGAGGCGTTGTACGGGCGACGTTGTCGTACTCCACTCTTCTGGGAAGAAGTGGGGGAGAGACAGGCTGAGGGACCGGAGGTTATCCAGCAGGCGGTATACATTGTTGATCAGATCAAGAAACGGATTAAGACTGCACAGGATCGTCAGGCCAGCTATTCTAACACCAAGCGTAGGCCTTTGCAGTTCGATGTCGGGGAGAAAGTGTTTTTTAGAGTGTCACCTTTTCGCAAAATTCTCAGATTTGACCTTAAGGGCAAGTTGTCTCCCAGATTTATTGGTCCGTTTGAGATCTTGGAGAACATTGGCGATTTGGCTTATCGACTAGCTTTGTCACCGCATCTTTTCAGTATTCACAACTTGTTCCACGTATCTCTGTTGCGACGGTATGTGGCGGATGAGTCTCATATTCTGCAGCGATCTGAGGTTCAGGTGAACAAGGATTTGACCTATGTTGAGAAACCTACTCGTATCCTGGATTATAAGGATAAGGTTTTACGGAACAAAGTCATTCCTCTGGTTTTAGTTCAGTGGCAGCGTCGAAGCACTGAAGAAGCTACTTGGAAACTTGAGGACAAGATGCTTGAAGACCATCTTGAGTTGTTTTAATTTCGGTTTGAGTTGTATTCAGTTGTAAACTCTGTAAGCGTTTGACTGAAATAAAGAATGTTTCTAATTTCTGTTTTACATTCAGTACTTAAGATCTGTTTTCGAGGACGAAACATCTTAAGTGGGGGAGAATGTAGTAGCCCGTACCCGAAATCAGTGATTAAGTGTTAATCAATTCATTAATCCTACTAGTTAAGATTAAACGTGATTAAATGAACTCTTAATGGGTTAATGGAGTCCGGAATTGGATTCAGAACACTTGAAAATTGTTTGAGGGTCATCGAGTTCGGAGGCTCCGAAGTCAAGGTTCGGACGGTCCGAAGTCAGGGTTCGGACGATCCGAAGAGTGGTTCGGACGCTCCGAACGTGCTGCCTACTACAACTTAAATTGTAATTCACCCAAGTGTAGGTTTTCTGCAAGTAATATACTCGTGAGTACGAGATCGATCCACGGAGAGGATGTTGTAAGTTTAATTTTAGAATGATATATTATAGATGGAAATATTATTATGAAACTTCAAATACACAAATTATAAAATTATCAAGGTTTCAAAGGTTCATTGTTGGTTTATTTAAGATTGCTTAATAAAAATAAATAAAAGAAACTAAAATAAGAATAAACATAAAAGAACAATGAAATATTTAAACAAGTATATCATATAATATAGTTCCCACTATATTAATATCAGATTAACCGATATTTAATACATGGTACCCATAATATATATATAGATGAATAAATATAAACATAAAAAGAACAATTAAATATTTAAACAAGTATATCATATAATATAGTTCCCACTATATTAATATCAGTCGATATTTAATACATGGTACCCATAATATATATAAATGCATAAATATAAATTGACATAAAAGTAAATGTTAGATCAAATCACAATATTTCATTTAGAACAACCGGCAGAGCCACGCTATCGTCTAAATAAAATATATGACTTTATGTTAGATGCGATAAAGTAAATGTTAGTTGCGAAAAAATAAATGTTATATGCGAGAAAGTAAATGTTAGTTGCGGAAAAGTAAATGTTAGTTGCGATAAAGTAAAAGTTAGATGCGAGAAAGTAAATGTTAGTTCAAATCACAATATATTATTTAGAACAACCGACAGTGTCACGTTATCGTCTAAATAATATTTATGACTTTATTATAAATAGATACTTATATTTATAGTATATAATTATTGTAGTATTTATTGTATCATATTTGACAACAAATCAAGGTAACCACATTCAAGGTACCAAGCATTTGATGTAAATAGATAACAACAAATCTTCCAAAATTATACCTACAAATAAGGATCAATTAGAAAAACAAAATAGAAATAGAAAAAGAGAAGAATATACAAAATATAAACAATCTTACTTGACCAACAATGAAACCTTTTCACCTTGACATAAAAAGATTTAGCTTGCCATGAACATGAAACTCAAGAGTAAGGATAAAATAAATTTCATACTTGAACTTGAGAAATATGCACACTCAAACTTTTATTCTCACACACACAATATTTATTTTACAAATGAGGACTTCTCTACCTCTTGCACACTACAAAGCTTATACAACACATCTATTTATTGGCCAAATGAGAGCAAGGGTCCAAGACTCATTAAATATGGAATAGTAAAGTTGGTGGGTGTTTGTCTCCTTAAATGTCAATACATTGACCCAAATTTAATTGGCATGTTTGATGCCTTAGACTTCCGATTTTGCTTCTGCATAAAACATATAACACGTAGCCCTTTGTCTGTAGATGTGTTTTGACAACTCATTCACCCCTTTTGGATAAAATATGAAATACTTATGATATTTTTACTACAAGCTGATCATAGTAAACGTAAATCTGTTTCCATTTTGATGTTTGATTATTTTGATCATTTTAATGAAGTTTTTGGAATTTCTTGTCTTCTACAAAGTTGAAGATGCCTCTTTTGTGATTCTACAGGTTTTGAGATTACTCCATTATGACCTCTGTAGCTTGAGTAATTTTATTTTTACCAAACCTGCGCAAACCGTAAAATACAACATTTTAGTAAAACATTTAAATATAAACACATAACACTAAAATAATACAACTTCATAATTTTAATTAAACTTAAATTTTAAAACACACTTTTTAACATATAAATAATTACAAATTTTAAGTTTCATCACACCCCCAAACCGGCTAATTACTAGTCCCTTAGTAATAAAATTTCATAAAATCACAAGTTAGATTTTTATTCCTTAATATATATATTCAAATTTGCAAACTTTGAAATTTTAAAACATACTTGTAAGAATATCATATGTTTATTTATAAATCTTGATATCAACTAATATATTAATATATAATTGGATGGGGTATACATATATCTTTCACATAATATCAAAATATTAAATATAAATAATTTTTTATATAAATATTTTCTAAAAACTTTGAGAATAATATAATCAAAATGATAATAGAAATCCTTTTCATAACATGTATATCTTCAGATATTTTAATGTAAAAGTCTCAACTCCATATTCTCTCGGGTTATGATTTTTTTTTTTATATATATATATAACTAGTTTTCACTCATGGAGTTGGAATAAAATTATACACTCATTGAAAATGGGTAATATGTAAAGCAGACAATCAAATAACCTAATATTAAAAATAAGATAGGATAATTTACAAAGAATAAACCCATTTTGTTTTTATTTTGTTTTTTTTTTCTTTTTTTCTATTTTTCTCTTTTTTGCTTGGCTGCAAAATTGTTTTTACATAACCAAATACCTCCAATAAACTTTGAAAATGTAACATATTTTTTTTTCAAAGTTTATTTATTTGTTTATTTTTTATGAGGTAAATCTATTACATTGATAATTATAGTAGAGATATTAATACTCTACATCTTTACAATCAAACTTCAAACAATCTTTTCAGCCAATTTTCATATGCACAATAATTTATTTTTTTTTAAATGGGTTTAATTTAGTAATCAACCATTTCTTAATAATCAATAAAAGCTTATAAGTTGTTTTCTCAATT
Source organism: Henckelia pumila (assembly GCF_033568475.1). Classification (NCBI taxonomy): domain Eukaryota; kingdom Viridiplantae; phylum Streptophyta; class Magnoliopsida; order Lamiales; family Gesneriaceae; genus Henckelia; species Henckelia pumila. Next base: position 49,326,642 of record NC_133122.1, on the reverse strand, counting down.
CTCACCTCTCACTCACAAAATTTATGTGAGTAAATATTGCACTTTTACAAATTAATTCCCTCAATTATACATGTTATTATTCATTCAATCAATATCATTTTAATTATATACTCATAAAAGTTTTAAAAAATATGTTATTTGAAAACACATAATTATATATTATTTATAACTTATATCCCATCAATTACATATTTTCTATTAAATTGATAAAAAGAAGAATAAATAAAAATCTATACAAAAAGACTTCATTTTCTTAGTAGTTTGCAATTTAAATATATACGGAATATTAAAATCTAATCTATTGTGATAATATGATAAATAAAAACTAATGCGTGTCAGGAGTTTTTGACTCCTTACTCTGCCATTGAAAAAGGAAAAATATATATTATTATAGAAATATATTTTTTTTAAAATTTTAAATTTTTTTTTTTTTTTAAAATAAACCCTCCCCCAAACCTGAATATGACATTTTTTTTAAAAGAAAAATAAAGAGTACATGATGAAAGAGATATCACCTGGAATTTATTGAAGATGAGGAACAAACACAAACCATTTCGTGACATGTTGAATCAATGATCCAATTTTCTTTTCTTACTGGTTGGTTGAGACCAATTGATCTTTGTTATAGCCGAATCAGGTTGATGAACAAAAGCTTGGAGATCATCAATTAATTGGCCTTCATTCGAAGCAGAGATGAGCATCCTTCGTGAATTTTCTGAAATAAAATTTTGTTCCACGGCTACATCAAGAAAAGTCAACAAACCATCATAATAGTTATTGATATTCAACAAGCCAACAGGTTTATTATGGATATTAAGTTGTGCCCAAGAAACAACATGAAAAATTTCTTCTAAAGTACCAAAACCACCAGGTAAGGCAATAAAAGCATCAGAATTTTCTATCATTTTAGTTATTCTCTCGTACATTGATGAAACTTTCAACTCTTCCCCAACCGTAACACCTGTAATATTTCCTTCAGCTAAAGCTGTAGGAATAATACCCAAAACCTGACTACCTCCAAGATGAGCTGCTGTTGAAATAGATCCCATTAACCCAATATTGCCTCCTCCGTAAACCAAGTGAATTTCTCTCTGCTAACTTTTTTCCAAGATTAATTGCTGCATCAACAAATATTTCATTCTTTCCAGTATTAGAACCACAAAAGACACAAATATTTTTTAATTTTTGTGAAAAAGATCCTGTCATGTTTTTTTTTTCTTTTCAAAAATATAGAGAGAGTTGAGTGATTTTATAAGGAAAACAAGGAATAAGACAGAAATAGGAATACAGATGTGAACAAAATGATGAAAATAGTAAAAAATAATAATATATAATAATAACATGCATGCGTATAAACAGTGATGTGATTGTGGCTCACAGTGTTCCTTCAATATTTATGAGTCGAGGGTTGGCTTACCATCCAATTTTCTTATAAATTGGCAAATAGGATCTTTTTTAGTCAGATTCCCAAGACCATTACCATGACGCTGCGCTTGGAATAGTTTCCATAAACGGAGAAGTTGACCTTGAACATCTCCACTAGAATGCGTCTCAAGAGTCAATGAGATATCATCTAATGACTCTTTACTCAGCCCATTCTTAATGAAATCAATTTTATCTTCTCTATTTGTGGAAACATATCCCAAAGATCTGCATTGTCTATTACAAGTCTATCTGGCACAATTATGACAAACATCTAACCTTTTAGCCCTTCTTTTCTTCGCATAGGTACTTTTACCTAGTCCAGACATATTTCGAACAAGTAAGAATTTTGGAACTTCACCACCTAATCGAACCTTGGCTTCAATTATAAGACGAATATCCTCCGGGATTCCTTTTTGCATAAGCATTCTCAATCTTTCACATCTGCCTTCATAAATCATTCTCAGAACTTTTTTAGAAACAGATGAAAAATATTTACCAAGTTTTTTGATAGCTTCATCCATAATATATATTTATATATATATATATATATATATATATTCAATTATTTTGGGAAATTGAAATAAAACCGACTGAAAGTAGTCACGGAGTACCGTTATCCGCCACTTAACCGGGAAGTGAACTCAATTCTGCAAAAATAAAATAAAAATATAAGTAACAATTAAGTTGGATCATATAAAGGCATAAACTCTTCATTAAGAACTTCATTTTCTATAAACGGTTTAAGTCTTTTCCCATTAACTTTAAATACATTATTATTTTTAAGATTTTCAACATCAACAGCACCATGAGGATAGACAAATTTAACAATAAATGGTCCAGACCATCGCGATCTAAGTTTTCCTGGAAACAAATGCAAGCGAGAATTATAAAGTAAAACTTTTTGTCCGATTTCAAAAGATTTTCTCATAATATTTTTATCATGAAATGCTTTTGTTTTATCTTTATAAATCTTTGCATTTTCATATGCATCATTTCTTAATTCTTCTAGTTCATTTAATTGCAATTTTCTTAATTTAGATGCATCATCTAAATTAGTATTAAACGCTTTAATTGCCCAATAAGCTTTATGTTCAATTTCAACAGGTAGATGACAATGCTTTCCAAAAACTAATCTATATGGTGACATCCCCAATGATGTTTTAAATGCAGTTCTATATGCCCATAATGCATCACTTAATCTTAAAGACCAATCTTTTCGATTTGGATTGACTGTTTTTTCCAAAATTTGTTTTATTTCTTTATTTGCAAGTTCAACCTGACCATTCGTTTGAGGGTGATATGGAGTAGAAACTTTATGCGTAATACCATATTTTCTTAACAACGAAGAAAATGATTTATTTATAAAATGACTTCCCTCATCACTTATTATAGCTCTAGGTATTCCAAATCGACTAAAAATATTTTCTTTCAAAAATTTTATCACAACTTTATGATCATTAGTTCTACATGCAGTTGCTTCAATATATTTTGAAACATAATCGACAGCCACTAAAATATAAGTGAATCCAAAATATAATGGAAATGGACCCATAAAATCTATTCTCCAACTGTCAAATATTTCAATAATCATGATTGGATTTAAAGGCATCATGTTTCGTTTTGAAATTGAACCCATTTTCTGACAATTTTCACAAGATTTGCAAAATGAATGTGTATCTTTGAATAAAGAAGGCCAATAAAATCCACATTGAAAGATTTTTGCAGCTATTTTCTTTGACAAAAAATGACCTCCACATGCCTCAGAATGACAAAATTTAATGACACTACTGTTGGAACACGGTCGTTCTCCGGATCGAAAAAGAAAGTGATACTCGGTACAGCGGAAGTTTTAAAATTTTATATGGAACGATTCCATATGGGTATCATATTCCTACGATTAAAATTGATAATATAAAATTTAAACAATATAAATTTTACCTTAAAATCTCGAAGCGAGATTTTGGACATCAACAGATTAAACGGCTCTTGTTGTATATCCCAGGAACTGATGAACGAACAATTCTTCAATCAGGTCCACGAACAGAAATTTAATCCCTCTGATAGACTGCACTAGAAAGTCTATCAGAAGTTTCTACGAAGAGAAATAACAGATTTGATATGTTAAACCAGACTGCAAATTCGAAATTCACAGGCTGGAATTTTCGAACAGAGAGAGGAGAGGGGGCGGCCACACCTAGAGAGAACAACTAGGGTTTTCGAAAATTTTGTGACCTCTGTTGTATAATTTCTGTACTGCAATAACTTATTTATAATGTGGGCTGCTAACAGCTTAGGGCCCATTAGTCATAAGTTCAAGCCTGACAAGCAAAGCCCGCATGTTCAGAAATTAATATAAAATTCATCGTGACTCAGATTGATAAACCAATTCCACCAATGTGCACAGAAACCATTTCTGCATCTTTTAAAGTCAAGATAAATTTTCTGAATCCGAATTCAGTGGTTTCCAAAAATGTCCATCACTATGTCATTTTAGGAAATCTTACTCCCTCTACTTTTAAATAAGAAGTCCCACTTCTTTATTCACTAAATTTAACTCTTTAAATTTAATTATCTCAACGGGGATTAGAAATCCATTACTTGTGTGACCCTCAATGGTTCAGGGATACAGCTAGCCGTGGGCTCACAACTCCTTGTGACTCGGAACAACAATTTCCGACTTGCCCATCGAATCATGGTAAGAGCGCCTAGCAACATCGCCCCATGATTCCCTAGGTATCACTGATAGTGCCTGCAAGAACCAATAGATTTTGGTTAGCGTACAGTACGGTCCCTTCATCCATATATCCCGATCGAATCAACAACCATTGGTAAATCGAGAGTCGTTCGAGATTCGATAACTATGCAATACATCTTGAAGATCAAATAGTGACATCGCATGTGCTACTAGGAAACCAAGTAACCTAAAACACATCATGTACTCTGGCCAGAGATTCGTCACACTAATATCTCCTCAGATTGCATAGGATATCCACACTCGCAAGTATGTGGTGAATCCTTGACAACAAAGCATCAACTCCTATATGTGTCGTAACTGTACCCAATCCCGACACCTGATGACCCCAATAGAGTCGGTAAACGAGTCAAAGTAAAGTACTAGCATATAGAGTCTCAATGATGTTTCAAGTAATAAGGACTAATGGTGTACAACCAAAACCGCGGACTTTATCCACTCGATAAGTGATAACCACTTGGAAAGTCTGGATAGGGTAGTTCAATCATTCATCATATGAATATCCATTTGCATGCTTTGAATATCTCTATGTTCCATACCAATGAAACGTGGTACTCGGCATCACAAACGCTAGTCTCAATCTCGAGCGATCCTTATCCTTATTAACGGACGGCTCAATTGACTAGGAACTGTTTAGAATATACAGTGACTTTAAGATGTGTTTCATGATAGCCATCCCCATGTGCTACCACATCTTACATACACTATAGTATATTCAAGGTCTTCATCTAAACATCTTATAGTATGTCACAACATAATAATATGATAAAAGATAAAGTAAATGCCATTATAAAAGTGTAAATTATATTAAACAAAAGATTGTTTATACATAGAGTCATAAAAGCCCTTGGCCACAAGTTGGCTCACCGGGCACCCACTCTTTCAATCTCCCACTTGCCCTAAAGCCAACTAGTCATACTACGTAGTCCCATTGCTTCACGATGTTTGTCAAATAATGGTCCTGGCAAGGGCTTAGTAAGTGGATCAGCGATATTGTCTGCAGAGGCCACTCTCTCGACAGTGATGTCTCCTCTTTCCACGATCTCCCGGATGATGTGGTATTTCCTCAGTACGTGTTTGAATCTTTGATGAGACCTTGGTTCCTTTGCCTGAGCAACGGCACCCGTGTTGTCACAGTACACCGGGACTGGACCAACAGCTTCAGGAATAACGCCCAACTCTTGGACAAAATTCCTCATCCAAATGGCCTCTTTAGCAGCAGCTGATGCCGCAATGTATTCTGCCTCAGTGGTGGAATCCGCTGTGGTGTCCTGCTTGGAACTCTTCCAAGAGACAGCACCCCCATTGAGCATGAACACAAATCCAGAGGTTGACTTCGAGTCATCCACGTCACTTTGAAAGCTAGAGTCGGTATAGCCTTCCAATTTCAGTTCTCTTCCTCCATAAACCATGAATACATTCTTAGTTCTTCTCAAGTACTTAAGAATATCCTTCACGGCTTTCCAATGCATTTGACCGGGATTGGCTTGATATCTGCTCGTGACACTTAGAGCAAATGTCACATCCGGTCTGGTAGATATCATCCCATACATGATACTCCCTATGGCTGACGCATATGGTATGTGTGTCATTTTCTCTATCTCTTCGTCAGTCTTGTGACACATAGACTTGGATAGAGAGACTCCATGACACATAGGTAGATGTCCTCTCTTGGACTCATCCATTGAAAACCTTTTCAATATAGTGTCGATGTAGGTAGCTTGAGTAAGTCCTATCATTCTCTTAGATCTATCTCTATAGATCTGTATCCCTAGAATATAGGACGCCTCACCCAAATCCTTCATCGAGAATCTACCTGATAACCATATCTTTGTTGACTGCAACATCCCTACATCATTCCCAATGAGTAAGATGTCATCAACATAAAGTACTAAGAATGTCACAGCATCCTTAACTACTTTCTTGTACATGCACGGTTCCTCCGGGTTCTTGATGAAACCAAAATCCTTTATTGTTTCATCAAATTTCTGGTTCCAACTTCTTGATGCTTGTTTGAGACCATAGATCGATCTCTGAAGCTTGCATACCTTATGCTCGCTTCCCATGGATGTGAATCCCTCGGGCTGCATCATATAGATTTCTTCCTTAATGTTTCCATTAAGAAATGCAGTCTTCACATCCATTTGCCATATCTCATAGTCATACCATGCTGCTATGGCAATAAGAATTCTTATGGACTTGAACATTGCGACTGGTGAAAAAGTTTCATCATAGTCAACTCCTTGTCTTTGAGTATAACCTTTTGCCACCAATCGTGCCTTGTAGGTCAGTACCTTTCCATCAGGCCCAAGTTTTCTCTTATAGATCCATTTACACCCTATTGGAACAATTCCATCGGGAGGATCTACTAAAGTCCAAACTTGGTTTGTATGCATCGAATCTATTTCCGACTGCATAGCTTCAAGCCATAAATTCGAATTTGCATCAGAAATTGCTTCCTTGAAGTTTCTTGGATCACATCCAATGTCGGGTTCACTTTGATCCCCTTCAAGAAGAAAACCATATCTAATAGGAGGCCTAGAAGTCCTCTCGGATCTTCTAGTAATAGGCGTGTCAACCAATGGTTCCTGAGGTGTAGGATCATTATTTTGTATCTCGGGTTCTTCTCGAATTTCTTCGAGTTCCATCATCTTGCCTTTCTTATCCAATAAGAACTCCTTCTCCAAGAAGGTGGCATTCCTTGAAACAAACACTTTTGTTTCAGTAGGATGATAGAAATAATATCCGATTGAATTCTTCGGATACCCTACAAAATAACATAAGGTGAATCGACTATCCAACTTATCTTCCACTGTCTGCTTCACGTAAGCAGGACATCCCCAAATCCTCAAGTACGAATACTTAGGAGCTTTGCCATTCCATAACTCGTATGATGTTTTGTTCACTGCTTTAGTGTGGACGTTGTTCAACAACAATACCGCCGTTTCAAGAGCATAGCCCCAAAACGAAGGTGGGAGCTCAGTGAAGCTCATCATGGATCGAACCATGTCCAACAAAGTTCGATTGCGACGCTCCGAAACACCATTAAGCTGAGGTGTCATAGGAGGAGTCCACTGAGAGAGAATCCCATTCTCTTTTAGATAGCTCAAAAACTCGGTACTCAAGTATTCTCCACCTCGATCCGATCGAAGTGCTATAATCCTCTTACCTAGTTTGTTTTCTACTTTGGCCTTGAATTCTTTGAACTTTTCAAATGATTCAGACTTATATTTCATCAAATATAAGTACCCATACCTAGAATAATCATCAGTAAAGGTAATGAAGTAGGTGTGACCAAATTTTGTACCAATACTAAATGGTCCGCAAACATCCGTATGGATCAAATCCAATAGATTTTGACTACGCTCAGGTTTTCCTTTGAAAGGAGATTTAGTCATTTTTTCTTTCAGGCAGGACTCACAAGTAGGTAGAGAGTTAATATCAGACATATCAAACATGCCCTCTCCCACTAGCTTGTTCATCCTCCTTGAGGAAATATGACCTAGCCTAGCATGCCAAAGGTTTGCCGGGTTTTGACTATCGATTTTCCTTTTGTTCGTTGTTACCGGTTTATCAACATAATTTATTGGAACATCTTTTAATTTTAAGTTATATAGATCGTTTTCAAGTTGTCCATTTCCAATCAAACATTCATTCTTGTAAATATTGCAAATCTCATTTACAAAATTGCAAAAAAAACCATCTCTATCAAGCATAGAAACAGAAATAATGTTTTTAATCAAGTTTGGAACAAATAAAACATCTACCAAAAGTAACTTAAAATCATTCTGCAAAATTAAATAAACGTCTCCCACAGCTTTGGCTTCAACTCTAGAACCATTTCCGAGCCTCAGCTGGGTCTCACCCATTCTAAGCTTGCGACTTCTTGTCATCACCTGCAAATCATTGCAAATGTGAGATCCACATCCGGTATCCAATACCCAAGAAGTAGTATTAAGTGAAACATTTATTTCAATATAAAACATACCCTTCGCAGTTCGCAACTGCTCTAGATATTCCTTGCAGTTACGTTTCCAATGACCGGGTTTCTTGCAGTGATGACAAACATCCTTGGACTTTTCCATGTTTGAAGCCTTTGTCTTGTTCTTCTTCTCGGGTCCGGTTTTCTTGGATGGGGCAGAACGTTTCTTACCCTTTGTACTTGGCCCCTTCTTAGCAGAAGAAGAGGAGCCCACCAAAAGAACCGGTTTATCCTTCTTTAAAGTGGCTTCATAAGTTACAAGCATATTGACCATCTCTTCAAGGGAGGCCTCTATCTTGTTCATATTGAAATTCACCACAAAACCGTCAAACGATGAAGGAAGATAGAGAAGTAATAAGTCCACATTGAGTTCATGCTCCAATACCAATTCAAGCATTACCAACTTCTGAATGAGCCAAATCACGCGTACCCCATGATCACGGACCGAAGTCCCTTCACGCATGCGACACGTCATTAACTCTTTTACAGTAGCAAACCTTTCAGCTCTCGATTGAGCCCCAAAAAGTTCCTTGAGTTGTACGTGAATGTCAGCAGCATTCACGGTATCCTCAAATCGCCTCTGGAGTTCATCAGACATCGAAGCTTGCATATAGCATTTGGCCTTGATATCATGGTCCCACCATTTATCAAGTTTGGCCAACTCTTCCGGACTTATATCAGCTGGTGCTTCCTTCGGAGGAGATTTTTCTAACACGTAGAACATCTTCTCCGAGGTCAAGACAATCTTCAACTTACGGAACCATTCCGTATAGTTTGCGCCAGTCAGTTTGTTTTGTTCGAGAATAGAGAATAGTGGATTGCGCGAATTCATCTTAATGAAATACTGAAAAGAAACAGACAATAATCAGTGATTGTTTAATTAATTTACTAAGACATAAAATAGGCGAAATTTATTTTATGAATCTCACTCCCACTATTTTAACGATTTTACTACCCTCTAGTGAAAACGAGAAACATTTTTTTTAGTGGGAACATGGAGTCCAATTGACAAACTATAGTCCCGAATAATATCAGCCAACCATAATTTTCAAAAGGTAGAGTCCAATTGCTTTCAAAGCAACCTCCATGTTTTTTTACCTCATGTCCAATAAGGGCCCAATAATATGACGCCGTTTATTGTGACATGTCAAGATGACCCATCAATATTAAGTTGTGATGGACGGTCGCCATGTGGATCCCCAATAATATGAGCCAATCCCATGGGAGTTCCATCCAACTTACAACATGTGTCGATCCAATGTACAGCTTTCCGACGAACGGGCCCCCCCAATAATATGAGCTGGACCGTATCCGCGGGTAGCATCTCATACATTGATCATTGATGGAAGGTAGGAACATTTAAACAATATTTAAATTTCCTTTATTTATCTTGATATCAATTTTAAATCATATTTAAAATGAGGGATTTTAATTTTGAAATTTTGTCTCATCATTTAAAATTTGTATGCTTCCGGGATTCATACAATTTAGTCTAAACATGCATACAACGATAATATCATATATTATATTTTAGGATGATCGATTCCATTACTAATCGACCCGTGGTTGCCAATCACGAGTCTAAGTCCAATCCTAGGTGATATGCAAGTATGCAATTCAATCCTATTACATTGTGCTTCCAATTTACATTTATTCAGTCTTTATCATTGCTTGCTGGTCCCACCTCCATCTTCAAAATCTCCCACTATTTCTAGTGAATTTACAATAAATTACTATGACAAATAAAAGGATACATTATAGGGGTGGGAACGGGCCATAAACCAGGCCCACTTTTATTACAAATGATAAAATCAAATTTGGGCCATAACCAGGCCCATTAATAAAATCCAACAGTCAATAATAAAACCAAATGTAAACAACCTAACATACACCTATAATATTGGTCATGGCAATCGATCATCCTTATCTAATAATATTTAATTCCAAATTAATTTAATTGGAAAACATGCAGTGGCAATAAATTTAAATAGATAAAATCATATTTCACATATAAAATCTTATTTTATATACAAAATCATATTTTATCTAGTTTATCCATAAAATCATATTTTAAATATAAAATCCAATTTTATACATAAAATCATATTTTATTATCAATTGTACCAAAATTATTAATTAAAGATTTAATTTATTGGATTAAATTTATAAATTTCCAAAATTCAAAATTTATCCAAAAATTAATTTTCTTAAAATTTTGGACTCAAACAATTTTGACCCATTGCCTCATGGACTAATCCAAACAATTTTCAATTGGTCTAAAATTTATAATTTCTAAAATTATAAAATAATTAAAAAATTTAAATTTAATTTTTGGGGCTGCCCGGGACAATCCCGGGCAGCCCGCCCTGCCCTGCTAGGCTGGGCCATAGCCCAGCCGAGCGCTGGGCTAGGGCAACAGTTGCCCTAGCCCAGCTGCTGGGCTACTGGGCCGCCACATGCGGCCCAGTTGCGCGCTGGGCTAGGGCAACATTTGCCCTAGCCCAGCTGCTGGGCCACTGGGCCGCCACCTGCGGCACAGTTGCGCGCTGGGCTAGGGCAACATTTGCCCTGGCCCAGCCTTACGCAGCCCAGCTGGATGATGGGCTAGGGCAACTGTTGCCCTAGCCCAGCGGCGCGCCGGCCGGCGGGCGGCGGTTGCCCGCTGCCCTTCCGGGTAGCTGGCAGCCACACCCCAAAAAAAAAATTTTTTTTTTTTATTTATTATTTGAAAATTGAGGCATGGTACAATTTTGATAAAATTTTAATCGTATGATCCGAGAGCAACCTGTCTCTGATACCACTGTTGGAACACGGTCGTTCTCCGAATCGAAAAAGAAAGTGATACCCGGTGCAGCGAAAGTTTTAAAATTTTATATGGAACGATTCCATATGGGTATCATATTCCTACGATTAAAATTGATAATATAAAATTTAAACAATATAAATTTTACTTTAAAATCTCGAAGCGAGATTATGGACACCAACAGATTAAACTGCTCTTGTTGTATATCCCAGGAACTGATGAACGAACAATTCTTCAATCAGGTCCACGAACAGAAATTTAATCCCTCTGATAGAATGCACTAGAAAGTCTATCAGAAGTTTCTACGAAGAGAAATAACAGATTTGATCTGTTAAACCAGACTGCAAATTCGAAATTCACAGGCTGGAATTTTCGAATAGAGAGAGGAGAGGGGGCGGCCACACCTAGAGAGAACAACTAGGGTTTTCAAAAATTTTGTGACCTCTTTTGTATAATTTCTGTACTGCAATAACTTATTTATAATTTGGGCTGCTAACAGTTTAGGGCCCATTAGTCATAAGTTCAAGCCTGACAAGCAAAGCTCGCATGTTCAGAAATTAATATAAAATTCATCGTGACTCAGATTGATAAACCAATTCCACCAATGTGCACAGAAACCATTTCTGCATCTTTTAAAGTCAAGATAAATTTTCTGAATCCGAATTCAGTGGTTTCCAAAAATGTCCATCACTATGTCATTTTAGGAAATCTTACTCCCTCTACTTTTAAATAAGAAGTCCCACTTTTTTATTCACTAAATTTAACTCTTTAAATTTAATTATCTCAACGGGGATTAGAAATCCATTACTTGTGTGACCCTCAATGGTTCAGGGATACAGCTAGTCGTGGGCTCACAACTCCTTGTGACTCGGAACAACAATTTCCGACTTGCCCATCGAATCATGGTAAGAGCGCCTATCAACATCGCCCCATGATTCCCTAGGTATCACTGATAGTGCCTGCAAGAACCAATAGATTTTGGTTAGCGTACAGTACGGTCCCTTCATCCATATATCCCGATCGAATCAACAACCATTGGTAAATCGAGAGTCGTTCGAGATTCGATAACTATGCAATACATCTTGAAGATCAAATAGTGACATCGCATGTGCTACTAGGAAACCAAGTAACCTAAAACACATCATGTACTCTGGCCAGAGATTCGTCACACTAATATCTCCTCAGATTGCATAGGATATCCACACTCGCAAGTATGTGGTGAATCCTTGACAACAAAGCATCGACTCCTATATGTGTCGTAACTGTACCCAATCCCAACACGTGATGACCCCAATAGAGTCGGTAAATGAGTCAAAGTAAAGTACTAGCATATAGAGTCTCAATGATATTTCAAGTAGTAAGGACTAATGGTGTACAACCAAAACCGCGGACTTTATCCACTCGATAAGTGATAACCACTTGGAAAGTCCGGATAGGGTAGTTCAATCATTCATCATATGAATATCCATTTGCATGCTTTGAACATCTCTATGTTTCATACCAATGAAACGTGGTACTCGGCATCGCAAACGCTAGTCTCAATCTCGAGCGATCCTTATCCTTATTAACGGACGACTCAATTGACTAGGAACTGTTTAGAATATACAGTGACTTTAAGATGTGTTTCATGATAGCCATCCCCATGTGCTACCACATCTTACATACACTATAGTATATTCAAGGTCTTCATCTAAACATCTTATAGTATGTCACAACATAATAATATGATAAAAGATAAAGTAAATGCCATTATAAAAGTGTAAATTATATTAAACAAAAGATTGTTTATACATAGAGTCATAAAAGCACTTAGCCACAAGTTGGCTCACAAGGCACCCACTCTTTCAACTACTTACCTCATTGTTGGGTATGCATCGTCGAAAAATTTGATCAGGACAATACTTAAACAAATAAGGATCATCCCAATAAAATTTTTTGACCTCTTTCAAGAATTTATTTTTATCTTGTGAACTCCAATGAGAAGGCATTTTATTTGTTACAAGAAAATTTACAATATTAGCAAACCAAGGCATAGTAGTAGCATAAAATAGTTGATCATCCGGAAAATTTTCATTTATTGGTATTTCATTTTGAGATGATTCAGAAATTATTCTTGATAAATGATCGGCTACTACATTTTCTTTTCCTTTTTTATCTTTTATTACAAGATCAAATTCTTGTAACAACAAAATCCATCTTATTAATCTCGGCTTAGCATCTTGTTTATTTGATAAATATTTTATGGCAGAATGATCAGTGTAAACAATAGTAGTAGAACCAATTAAATAGGATCGAAATTTATCTAATGCAAACACTACTGAAAGTAATTCTTTTTCAGTTGTTGAATAATTGATTTGAGCACTATTTAAGGTTCTACTTGCATAATAGATCACATAAGGTTTACCTTCTTTTCTTTGTCCTAACACGGCTCCTACAGCATAATCACTTGCATCACACATTAATTCAAATGGTAAAGACCAATCAGGAGGTTGTAAAATAGGTGATGTAGTTAAAAGATTAATTATCTTTTTAAAAGCAGTTTCACATTCTTGAGTCCATTCAAATTGTGCATATTTTGTTAAAAGATTTGAAGTTGGTTTCGATATTATGCTAAAATTTTTTATAAATCTTCTATAAAATCCCGCATGACCCAAAAATGATCGAATTTCTTTGATCGTGTTTGGTGATGGTAAATTAGCAATAACATCAACCTTAGCTTTATCAACTTCAATTTCTTTTTCAGATATGACATGCCCTAACACAATTTCGGATTTAACCATGTAGTGACATTTTTCCCAATTTAAAACAAGATTTTTTTCTTCACATCTTTTTAAAACTTCTTCCAAATTTTTAAGACAGTTTTCAAATGAGTTTCCAAAAACAGTTATATCATCCATAAAAACTTCCACAAATTCTTCAATCATGTCACTAAAAATACTTAGCATGCATCTTTGAAAAGTAGCCGGGGCATTACATAAACCAAATGGCATTTTTTTAAAAGCAAAAGTTCCGAACGGACAAGTGAAAGTAGTTTTTTCTTGATCTTCTAATGATATTGGTATTTGATAATACCCCGAATACCCATCAAGAAAACAATAATAAGGATTACCACTTTCTCTAAAATTTGATCTAAAAATGGTAACGGAAAGTGATCTTTTCTAGTTGCATCATTTAATTTTCTATAATCAATGCACATACGCCAACTAGATGGAATCCTAGCTTGTAATAATTCTCCCTTTTCATTTTTTATAACAGTGATGCCTGATTTTTTTGGTTCTACTTGTGTTGGACTTACCCATTTACTAACCGAGATTGGATAAATAATTCCGGCATCTAATAGTTTTAAAACTTCATTTTTAACAACTTCTTTCATGTGTGGATTTAATCTTCTTTGTGGTTGTTGATATGTTTTAGCATTTTCTTCCAAGTGAATTCTATGTGTGTAGATTAAAGGATTTATACCTTTTATATCTTGCAAAGTCCATCCAATTGCATTTTTGTGTTTTTTAAGTAGTGTTATTAAATCTTCTTCTTGTTTTGGTAAGAGGGTAGAAGATATTACAATAGGATATGTTTGATTTTTACCAAGGAAAGCATATTTTAGTTCTATTGGTAAGGGTTTTAATTCAAGTTTTGGATGATCATTTTCTTTTACTTCTTCAAGTTCATTAATTTTTTCAAATAAATTTGATTTAAAAACATTTTTTGAATCAAAAATTTCCACTAAACAAACTTCAGATTGTTGATTTAAGTTTTCTTGGTGTATATTTTCTTCCACGATTGTTTCTATTGCATTATCATCTTCATCTTCATTAATACTTGGTTGTTTACATAAATTGAACACATTAAGTTCTAAAGTCATATTTCCAAAAGACAATTTCATTATTTCATTTCGACAATTAATTAAAGCATTTGAAGTTGCTAGAAATGGACGTCCCAATATTACTGGAATTTCGTTATGTACTTCTATTGGTTGTGTATCCAAGACAATAAAATCCACGGGATATATGAATTTATCAACTTGAACTAATACATCTTCTACAATACCTCTAGGTATTTTGATTGACCTATCGGCTAGTAAAAGAGTAACAGATGTAGGTTTTAAATCTCCCAACTTAAGCTTTTCATAAACTGAATAAGGAATTAAATTCACACTTGCTCCCAAATCTAACAAGCTTTTTTAATTTTATTTTTTCCAATAATACATGAAATTGTTGGACAACCGGGATCTTTATATTTCAAGGTAGAATTATTTTGAATAATAGAGCTTACTTGCTCCGTTAAGAATGTTTTTTTCTTTACATGCAATTGTCTTTTCACAGTACATAAATTTTTTAAAAACTTTGCATAAGAAGGCACTTGTTTAATAGCATCTAATAATGGAATATTTATTTTTACTTGTTTAAAAACTTCATAAATATCAGAATCATTTTTTTGTTTTTTATTATTAACTAATGCATGAGGGAAAGGAACATGTTTATTTGACTCACATATTATTTCAGATAATTTATCATCAACTTTCTTAATCTTAGGACTCAAAGTATCATCTTTCTCGAAAGTATCAAGATTTTCATCCTTACTCTTTGAGTTTGACTGATCTTTGTTTTCATCACTATATGGATCATTAACTATTTTACCACTTCTAAGAGTAATAACAGATTTTACTTGATCAAATTTTTCTTGATTTTGATTTTTAGGATTAGGTTGTGGTTGAGATGGAAATTTTCTTTTTTCATGAATATTAAGTGCAGATGCAAATTTTGCAAGAGTTTCTTTCAAATCATTCATAGATTGAATGTTTTGAATATTGATAGACTCTTGCTTTTGAATGTATGCATGAATTTCATCTTCAAAATATTTTCTTGGAGGTGGGATATAAGGAGCATAACCTTGATGACTTTGGTTATTGTGAAAAGGTTGTTGTGAAGGTTGTGCATTATTATCGTTCCTTCAACTAAAATTAGGATGATTTCTTCAACCAGGATTATATGTTTGTGAAAAAGGATCTAATGTTGGTTTTTTAAAATTGTTAACATAATTGGCTTGTTCATAGAGACATTCTTTAAATGAAGGCAAAGTAGGACAATTTTTTGTAAGGTGATCATGTGTGTCACATATATGACAAACAATTTCTTGAACACTTTTTAATTGATCACTCTTTTTCATTTCTAATGACTCGATTTTTCTTGCTAAAGATGCAAGTTTAGCTTGAAAATCTACATCATCTTCAAGATGATAAATACCACCCCCATTTGTTGAATTATTGGTTTTACTTGGTGGTTCAATTGAGCCTATATTATCCCAATTTTGAGCATTTTCTGCTAATGACTCCAAATATTCTATAGCTTCATTTGGGTTTTTATATTCAAAAGTTCCATTACACATGAATTCTATCATTTGCCTATCTTTAGGTATTAAACCTTCATAAAAGTGAGAAACTATCCTCCATATTTCAAAACCATGATGTGGGCATGTATTAAGTAACTCTTTATATCTATCCCAACATTGATAAAATGTTTCCCCTTGTTTTTGAGAAAAAGTTGTAATTTGTCTTTTAAAAGAGTTTGTTCTATGGGAAGGAAAAAACTTTTTTAGAAATTGTTGTTGCATTTCTTCCCATGATCTTATTGAACTTGATCTCAAATTTTGCAACCATGTTTTAGCTTTATCTTTTAAGGAAAAAGGGAAAAGCTTTAATCGAACAGTATCCATGCTATAATTTTGATCATTATAAATGTTGCAAACCTCCTCAAATTCTCTTAAATGCAAATATGGATTTTCAGAATCTAAGCCATGAAAATTTGGTAAAAATTGAATGACTTGTGGCTTAAAATTGAAATTAGATGCATCAAGAGGAAAAACTAAACAAGATGGTGTACTAGTTCTTATTGGATTCATATGGTGCCTAAGTGTTCTTGGTTGTTCATGTTCTTGATGATGATTATTATTATTATTATTATTATTATTATTATTATTATTATTATTATCATCTTGATTATTAGAATTATCGTCCATGTTTAAAATATTTTCAGTTACTCGAACAAGTCTACCACTTTGTTTACGACTCCAAACAATCATACAATTAAAAACAACATGCTATTTACATAAATAACATAAAATTAAACTTAATTTATACCTCCCCGGCAACGGCGCAAAAAACTTGCTACAACTTAAATTGTAATTCACCCAAGTATAGGTTGTCTGCAAGTAATATACTCGTGAGTACGAGATCGATCCACGGAGAGGATGTTGTAAGTTTAATTTTAGAATGATATATTATAGATGGAAATATTATTATGAAACTTCAAATACACAAATTATAAAATTGTCAAGGTTTCAAAGGTTCATTGTTGGTTTATTTAAGATTGCTTAATAAAAATAAATAAAAGAAACTAAAATAAGAATAAACATAAAAGAACAATGAAATATTTAAACAAGTATATCATATAATATAGTTCCCACTATATTAATATCAGATTAACCGATATTTAATACATGGTACCCATAATATATATATAGATGAATAAATATAAACATAAAAAGAACAATTAAATATTTAAACAAGTATATCATATAATATAGTTCCCACTATATTAATATCAGTCGATATTTAATACATGGTACCCATAATATATATATAAATGCATAAATATAAATTGACATAAAGTAAATGTTAGATCAAATCACAATATTTCATTTAGAACAACCGGCAGAGCCACGCTATCGTCTAAATAAAATATATGACTTTATGTTAGATGCGATAAAGTAAATGTTAGTTGCGGAAAAATAAATGTTATATGCGAGAAAGTAAATGTTAGTTGCGGAAAAGTAAATGTTAGTTGCGATAAAGTAAAAGTTAGATGCGAGAAAGTAAATGTTAGTTCAAATCACAATATATTATTTAGAACAACCGACAGTGTCACGCTATCGTCTAAATAATATATATGACTTTATTATAAATAGATACTTATATTTATAGTATATAATTATTGTAGTATTTATTGTATCATATTTGAAAACAAATCAAGGTAACCACATTCAAGGTACCAAGCATTTGATGTAAATAGATAACAACAAATCTTCCAAAATTATACCTACAAATAAGGATCAATTAGAAAAACAAAATAGAAATAGAAAAAGAGATGTTGGGATCGGTTCAGAGGGTAGAGGGGGGTGAATACACTCTGAAACTTATTTTCTTTCTTTTCAAAATGATCAAGTGAAGTTTAGTTCACTTAATCTATTTTCTCAACTTCTAAAACGGTTTGAACAACTTAAATAGTGCGGAAATAGTTCAAAAGTTTTAGTGATGCAAAGGCAAGTTATAACACGATGTATGAGCAATATATAAGATAAATATGCAGTAAAGACTAAGGCACGATTTATGGAAGTTCGAAGGCTTAATCCTTCTATGTCTCCCCTTCTTCCACTTAGGAAGGAATTCACTAGAAGACTTTGGTTATTACAACGTCTTGCAATACACCCACTTCAGACTTAGGACTTATCCAATGCCTAATCCGAAACTCCTAGATTTACACAGATAAGATTCTCAGTTCTTATCAGACTGGTGGAAGCTTTCAGAGTAGCTTCAAGTCTCTTCAATAATGAATACAGTCCGGTTGAGCTTCTCAAACTGCAGAGCGGTCGAGAGGCTTGGAAACCCTAGGATGATCCTTGAAGATCAGATATGTAAACTGTAGGCGAGGGTTTATTTGAGCAGCAAGTGAATGATCTTGTAAGTGTGCTCAAGTATTGCTTCAGTATATCAGATGAGGACTTCTAATAGTATTCAAGTGATTGAGTTGATTGAGATTTTTCGTGTTGCTTGTCTTCTTCACTTCTTGAGAAATCTTCCCTTTATATAGGTCAATCATCAACGTCTTTATTTTGAATGTTCTGATGCTGCATTGAATGCACATTTAATGCTTCATAAATTCATTGATGATTCTGCATGAAGATCGTACACTTCTTTAAATGCAGACAACTTCCAGGGTCAAAAATTGGTATAAACGGTCGAATGCTTTATCTGTAGCCATTCTGCGTTTTTGCCATTTTAGTGCAACCTGTTGTCTCGATGCAAGATTCAACAGATCTTCTGATACGCCGGTTTATCTCTCGATGCAAGAGTCAACAGATCTTCTGAAACGTCGGTTCTGCTTTTGATAAAAGATCTTGCAATGAACGTCTTGTCTCAAGTATTTGTCTTGAGATATCTTGATAAGCAGTTGGCATTCTACCGGTAGATAGATTTATCCTCTGCTGGTTTGAATAACCAGTCGATAGGCTTGTGACTGCAACCGGTCGAGAGACAAAGGCGGTTGACAAGCTTCCGGTAGATAACTTGAAGGGTTTAGACGGTTGCGGTAGGAGTTGTAGTAGATTCCTGAAATACAAAAGATTGGCAGCACATTCCTATACAATGAGTTGTTGTTTGTTATCACCAAAATGTCGGATTCAACAATTTCCCCCTTTTTGGTGATGACAAAACTTAAGTGCTCCGAAAACAATATGAAAGCATTAAAATGAACTTCATTGAGAGAATGAATTTTATTAATTACAATAAGCATTCTTATTACACCTACTGAAGAAAAACAAAATGAGATACAGCTGCGATAAGTAAAGAAGAGACAAGTTGTTCATCTTTTGAACCAACTGGCTCCTCCTGACCTATCGCCTTCTCTTCTTCTTCTGTCGGCTTCTTCCTTTCTTCTGGATTCTTCTTCACGTCTTCTTGCCTCTGCTGCTCTTCGTTGCTCTTCTTCCCCCTTTTTGGCATCACCTTGGTTGAGTCGAAGAATGATCTCAGTGAGTTGAGTGCCAAGGCAGGCTTGCATAGTATCAATTTTTGCATCTAGTTGAGCAATTAGAGTAGCTTGCATAGTGTCCATCCGATCATTCAACTGCCTATGAAGGCGGTTTTTGGATCTGACAACTTGTTCGAAGACGGTAGAGAGCGTTTTGATTTGAGTGCGATGATGGGCAGTGATCTCTTTGGACAGATGAGCAAGGTCTCTAGACACGGTCTCAAAATGTCGAATCATCATCGTGCGTGAATTGTCAACCCATGAGGATGTGTTTGTGATGGCTTGTGAAAAGGATCGAACTGTTTGCAGGAGCTCATGAAGCCTATTCATCAATGTGTGATCCAGAGCTGCTGCCATGGCTTCAATATATGAGTCATCAGTCTGAAGCATTTGACTCTGTGTGGCATTCCTTGGTGAAGCCGGGCTAGACTCAAGATGATGTGATGCTGGTGATCTGGCTGGTGAGCTAGCTGATGGACCTTCCAATAGTGGTACAGTTGGAGATGTAGGGGTCTCGACTGCAGCCAAGATGGTTGGTGGAGTAGCAGGATCAGCACTCGGTTCATCCATTAGGAGATCTTCCACAAACTTTTCAGTAGATGGAGACGGTTGAAGTGCTGGGTCAGCATCAGTCACTGGCTGTTCTGGAGGTGCAAGTGATACAATAGTGTTTGGTATCTCTATTGGGGGCACTACTGCTTCACTGCTGCAAGGAGCCTCTGTCACAGAGGTGACAGGAATTTCTTGTTCAATCACTTCTAAAAAATCTTGTAGACGACTGGGAGAGGTGTGAGCGGTCGCCGCTGGAGAGGAGTGAGCAGTCACAGCTGCTTCCGGTTGAATTACTGCTGGGACTACGGTTGAGGCGGGGTCGATCGATGAAGATGCTGCCACAATCGATCCTAGAGCGGATGACTGAAACAGGTCAGCAGTGATGAGACCGGTCAGAATCCCATCTGAAAGAGTAATAGCAGAGACGTCTTCTTCACCCTGATCTTGGGTAAGAAAAGTCTTCATCATCACCTGTGCTTCCAGTCCATAAGCCTATATACAAGCTGCTGAAGCTGTCGTCTTTACGTTGTTAAGAGCTTGGAAGTGCTGAAGTAGTTGAGTGATTTGACGTAGACTATTCTGTAGTCCAGTCAAAATCACAAAGTCATCGGTGGCGGTAGGACTCTTGGATTTGAAGTTCTTGACACGCTCATTAATCAACAGAAATATCAGGCTTCCTCGAAGCTTCAAGTCGATGAGCTGTCTTCTTCCCAGAGCCTCCATGATGTCTTCAGTGTCAGCAAAAAAAAGCATCTTCTGCTCAATAACGTTCAGAGTTTTCCACTTAGGAAATATTTGAGCAAGCGTTAGGTGAGTACGGGAATGATGCCATCTGTCAAAGCGTTGTAGGTGACGCTTGACAGTGCGGAGAACGTGAGAGATGATCAAGTTAAGCTCTACAGTAGCTGCTAGTTGAGCCTTAGGTGAGTAGATCATCACACCTTTCCCTTTGTCCTTGGGATCAGCGAGAGTGACCTTTGGAGTTGATGAGGCACCTTCCATGATTATCACACCCTTGGTAGGACGTGGAGCAGTAGTAGCAGTAGTGGTAGTAGTCTCGACCGTTGGCAGAATTGGTGTTGGAACGGTAGGAGCAAGTCCAGAAAGGGACTTTAACTTCATGTGCTGCCTCTTCTTCTCGCCTGCAGGCGTGGATGGCACAGCTGCTTTGGAGACAGAAGGAGATGACTTGCTGAAGGCTTGAATCAGTGGAACGTTCTCACGTGATTCTTCTTCAGAGTCAGACTCTATGATAAGTTGACGCTTGGCAGATTTCTTGGTATGGGCTGGTTTGGCCGCTACCGGGACTGTTGAAAGCGGTTGAGTGACAGCAACAACACTTGCGGTTGAAGGCAGAGTGTCGACCGCAACCTCTTTCTTGTTCAGAAACTTGAAGATGGTAGACTTGTTGAGCCATTTGGTGGGATGCAGAGGCTCAGTCTTGGAGAAGTCTACTCCAAGGACGCTCAAGGTGTGGCAAATTTGCAGAGCAAATCCCTCGGATTGCCCTTTTCCCCTGATCATTTCACATAAAGTAGTGAACAATATGTCTGACCAGTTGATGTTGATTTTGGAGGCGATACAAGCCATGTATTGGAATTTCTCCATCGTCACCTTGTCGTACGATCCAGCCTTGGCAAGAAGATTCTTGGCCACGATGTTGGTCAATAGCCTGAATGGAGCTTTAAGAGATGTCTTCTGAGCCGGCAGTTTGATCGGAGCATCAGTGGTTGAGAATTCCTTCAACCAGTATGAGCAGTTACCATCGGGAAGATCCGCGCATTTTGTCAAACCCCTAGAGGGCAGATCAAATGTGCTGGCGAAGAACTTTTGATTGAAGGAGTAGGACTCTGTCCGAATCAAGCATTTGACAGTCCCATGCTCGATTTGAGCGGTTGCAAAGAACTCCTTCAAGACAGGCAGATGGCGCTGCTTCCCAAAAACTTCTTCAGTCCAGAGGCTTCAAGCATGGTGAAGACCTCAGTGATTCCTGCATTGTTTGCCTCAATAACGGAATCAAAGTTGATTGCAAGGCAAGTCTTCTGGATCGACATGATAGCTGTAGATAAGAACTCGAGCAGAGAGTAAGCAAAAGCTTGATAGTAATACGATAGAACTTTTAATGCAATATGAAAGCTTTAGCAACGGTGAAAGGTTGATATACGAGTGTAAAGAAGTATATATAGGAACCTATGGGCCATATGATGATGTCATGAAAATTATTTTTGAAATTCAAAAAGTTTTGAAGAGTATAATCACCGCGCCCAATCAATGTCATTTGGTTCAAAGCACAAAGCTGCTAGTACGGAGCCTGTCAGAGACTAGCTAAAGGCGGATGATATGCCAACATTTATGGCAATGTAACAGCTAAGCTATTAACGTCATACTAGCAATCATTCCCCCTAAAAGCATGCATACTAACTTAGATCTACTAAGCCAAGAATATTTCGAAAATATGAAAACTTAGCGTCCGGTAAAGGCTTGGTGAATATGTCTGCTGCTTGCTGATCGGTAGAGATGTATTCCAGCCTGATTTCCTTCTTTAAGACATGATCTCGGATAAAGTGATGCCTGACATCAATGTGCTTTGTCCTAGAGTGCATCACTGGATTGTGAGTGATGGCTATGGCACTTGTATTGTCACAGTAGATTGGAGCTTCACTCGACCGGATTCCATAATCATTAAGCTGCTGTTGAATCCAGAGTATTTGAGCACAACAGCTGCCAGCAGCAAGGTATTCTGCTTCGGCGGTCGAGGTAGCAATTGATGTCTGCTTCTTACTTGACCACGAAATTAGTCTATCTCCAAGGAATTGACATGTGCCACTTGTACTTTTGCTATCAATTCTACAACCTGCATAATCTGCATCTGAATATCCAATAAGATTAAGATTTGAATCTTTGGGATACCAAAGACCCACATTAGTAGTTCCTTTAATATATTTAATTATTTGTTTGGCGGCAATGAAATGAGATTGCTTAGGTGCTGCTTGAAATCTAGCACATAAACAAACTGAATACATGATATCCGGTCGACTGGCAGTCAAATAGATCAATGAGCCAATAAGGCCTCGATACATTGTTACCTCGACCGGGATTCCCCCTTCATCTTTATCAAGCTTGATTGATGTACTCATGGGGGTAGATACAGTTGAGCACTGTTTCATTCCAAAATTCTTTACCAATTCCTTGGCATACTTGGATTGATTGATAAATATTCCAGTTTCAAGTTGCTTCACTTGCAATCCAAGAAAGAAATTTAGCTCGCCCATCATGCTCATTTCAAATTTCTCCTGCATCATCTTAGAGAACTTTGAGCACAACTTGGGGTTAGTTGACCCAAATATAATGTCATCAACATAAATTTGTACTAGTAACACATGATCACCTTTTACAAATTTAAACAAGGTCTTATCGACCGTTCCAATTTGGAAATCATGTTTCAGTAAAAATTTAGTAATGTATCATACCATGCACGCGGTGCTTGTTTTAATCTATAGAGGGCTTTGTCAAGTTTATAGATATATTGAGGATGAGTAGGATTGACAAAACCTGGTGGTTGTTCAACGTACACCTCTTCTTGAAGTAGACCATTGAGGAATGCAGACTTGACATCCATTTGATAAACTTTAAAGTCCTTGAAAGCTGCATAGGCAAGAAAGATGCGGATTGCTTCTAGTCTTGCAACTGGCGCGAAGGATTCCTCAAAGTCTATGCCTTCTTCTTGTCTGAATCCTTGTGCAACAAGCCGAGCTTTGTTACGCACAACAGTGCCATGTTCATCGAGCTTGTTACGAAACACCCATCTAGTTCCAATCACATTTTGATTTTCCGGTCGAGGAACTAGATGCCAAACATTGTTGCGGGTGAATTGATTCAACTCTTCTTGCATAGCTTCAATCCAGCTGGCATCTGATAGAGCTTCATCTATCTTCTTGGGCTCTACCTGAGATATGAAAGCTGCATGCAAGAATTCATTAATCATTTGACCACGTGTTTTTCGAGGAGCAGAAGGGTCACCTATGACCAACCCAGGTGGATGATCTTTGTTCCACCTAAAATAATTCCCTAAAGGGTTGTCATCAATTGGTTGACGAACGTCCTCGTTTACTGGATCATCATTGGCAGGAGGATCGTTATCAACCGGTGGATCCTCTTCTGGCCTTGTTTGATCACACACGGGAGAGGGAACTGGATCATCCTTCTTTGGAGGATATGGATCACTGTCACTTTCTTCCTGTAGATTTGTGTTTTCCAGTCTATGACTCAGATCATTTATGCTCCCTTGAGTTTGTTATGTACAAAGAGTAGATTCATCAAAAACAACATGAATGGTTTCCTCGACCGTTAGTGATCTTTGATTGAACACTCGATAAGCTCTGCTAACGGCTGAGTAACCAATAAAAGTTCCTTCGTCTGCTTTGGCATCGAAGGCTGTCAAATGATTTTTGCCATTGTTGTGGATAAAGCATTTGCACCCAAAAATTTTGAAGTATGAAATATCAGGTTTTGTGCCATTCCAGATCTCATATGGAGTTTTGTTAAATCGTTTATTAATCATAGATCTGTTTTGAGTATAGCAAGCTGTGTTAACTGCTTCTGCCCAAAGCCTTTGAGAAACATTTGAATCAGCAATCATAGTTCTGGCTGCTTCTTTTAAAGTACGGTTCCTTCTTTCAGCCACCCCATTTTGCTGTGGGGATCTAGCAGCTGACAACTCATGCTTGATTCCCTGATCATCTAGATGAGTCATAAGAGTGGTGTTTAAAAATTCAGTCCCTCTATCACTCCTGATTCTATCTATCACAGTAGATTGTTCATTTTGCAAGAGTTTAAAAAGCTTAATCAGGTGAGGTGCATTTTGATCTTTTGAAGAGAGAAAGATGACCCAAGTAAATCGAGAAAAGTCATCTATAACAACAAGAGCATATCTCATTCCCCCTATGCTTCTTACTGGTATAGGACCAAATAGGTCCATGTGAAGTAAATCTAGGCATTTGGAAGAAGACATACACCCTTTATTTTTAAAGGTTTCTCTCACCTGCTTTCCTAGTTGACAAGCAGGACAAACTTTGTCTTTTATAAAATCTCCTTCAGGCAGACCAGAAACCAAATCATGCTTCCTCAAGTTAGAGATGGACTTAAAATTTAGATGATTTAACCGCTTATGCCACAACCAATGTTTATCATGATGAGCAGTAAGACAAGTAGGTGAAGAAATATGTGAGCAAGACCAGTTTACCTTGTAGGTGTTTAGGTCTCTTACACCGGTCATAAGAGTCTCACCTTTGTCATTTTTGATGATGCAAGTGTGTTTGTGAAACTCGACCGAATGATCATTGTCACATAGTTGACTAATACTTATCAAATTATAGCACAGAACAAGCAACACATCTTTAATAATGATGTTACCATGGATAATCTTACCCTTATCCACGGTTTTACCTTTGGAGTTGTCTCCAAAGCTGATCTTTGGTCCTTTGCACAGCACAACTTCTGTTAGAAGTTCTGGATTCCCTGTCATGTGCCGTGAGCAACCACTATCTAAGTACCAGGTAGTGTCCTTGATAGAAGTGGTCTTCTCGCCCGTTTGGACTTTTAGTACCTGCAAAAAGTGAAGAACTTTTGGTACCCATATCTAGTAGGGTCCAGGTCGGATTAGCCCTTTCGGGACCCACACCTGGAACACCCTTACAGGTTTGCCCGTGTGTGTGTCCAGAAATCTGTGCGGTCGATAAGCAGTAAATGTGTGTGCTTGTGAGGTTGCTGTGTGCTGCTTGCCTTTTTTATCTTTATCAGTTAGCCTGTACCTCTTTTGAACTGGCCTGCAATTAAAGTACTGGTAAGGCTTCTCCTTTGACCATCTTCTCTTAGAGTAGTTAGACTCATTCCATGGCCTTTTGAAATTAGATTGGTTTCCCTTTCTTCTTTCATTAGGTTTTGGTTTAATCCAAGTTCCTCTTTGATTAGAGATCTGGGGATCCACATATCCCAGCCCTCTATGCTTAGAGCTTCGTTCGTTAGATACTTTCTGATTTTTGTCAAAGCTGCACTCATCATGTTCATATATCGTGCTGGACCTGACAAATCTTATTTTGTTAAGATTGCCTTTGTCCAGGCTTGACTGAATACAAGATTTCATAGACTGTTCATTTGTTCCAAACCCTAGACCGGTTTTGTCATGTGCCGGTCTTTGGATTTCTTGAATCTTGTCAATGGTTACAGAATATTTATTCCAAGCCTTAATTGTTTCAAGTAGTTTTTTGTTCTCAGTCAAGGTTGCTTGGAACACTCTTTTCAAGGTGTCATTCTCAGTAGCCAGCAGACTTAGCTTGACCTTAAGACCATCAAGCTCTTTTCGCTGCATGCAGCTTGATTCGCTTGACTTATCTTTTAGGTCAGCTCTTTCTGCCTTTACCTCCTCGAATTCCTTGGATAATGCTTTGTATTCATTAGCCATTTCGTGTAAAGCAGTAACTAGATCACTGTTAGTAAATTCAGGTGAACCAAAGTCAAATACCTCCTCAGCTTCTTCTTCGATGTCAGCCATAAGGCATTCCACCTTTTCATCATCGCTGTCATCTGAAGAGCTTCCGGTATTGGGGTTGTCAGAGTCAGACTCAGCCCACTTGCTTTTGCTTTCGTCTGCTACTAGAACCCTTTGGTCTCTTCCTTTTCTAAACGTCCTCTTGTCCTCCTTGCCCCTTCTTCTTTCGAAGAGTTGCTTCTGATCATTGCTCTTAGGCTTGGTGCAATCTGCAATGAAGTGGCCTGGCTTGCCACAGTTAAAACAAGTAGGACCATCGTCTGTATGGTCCGATTTATGATAATTTTTAGAATTGTTTTTACGCATAAATCTACCAAAAGAGTGTCATGGCTTCGTTGCTGATTTGCTCAGCTGATCTCTTTGGAGCTTCCTCGACCGGTGGACGTATCACCGTTGAGGTTAAGGCCTTGGTTGGTTGAGAGGTAGATGGTTCATCTTCTGTCCTCATGTTGAGCTCGAACTCGTAGGCTTTGAGATATGCAAAGAGATCATGCAGTTCAACCTTGCTTAAGTCTTTTGACTCCCTCATGGCCACTGTCTTGATCTCCCATTCTTTGGGCAGAGCTCTCATAACCTTCACAGCAATTTCACGGTTAGTATAAGTTTTTCCTAAAGCAATAAGATCACAAATGATACTACTGAACCGTTCATCAAATTCAGCCATGGTTTCCCCTGGCTTCATTTTGGCATTGTCATATTTTTGAATGGCCATGGTGAGCTTGTTTTCCTTGGTCTGGTCATTTCCTTCACACAGCTGAGTGAGCTTCTCCCAAATCTCCTTTGCTGTGGAGCATGACTTGATTTTGCTGAACATGTTCTTGTCCAATGTTTTGTATAGGATGTCCCGGGCTACATTGTCAAGATTGGCCTTCTTTTTGTCCTCAGTAGTCCACTCAGCTCTTGGTTTCTCAATCATTTGTCCTGCACCATCGGTTAGAGCTGGGTTGACCTTCATGATTTTGATAGGACCGTCTGTTATGACATGTAGCATGTCATCGTCCTGTGCTGCAAGATGTGCCTGCATGCGAATTTTCCAGTCATCATAATCTTCTTTAGAAAACATAGGAATTTTGTTGAAAGAAGTCATGATTTTAAAAACTTTAGATCAGCAGTTGAGAAAGGAACCCTCTCTGATAACACTTGTTGGGATCGGTTCAGAGGGTAGAGGGGGGGTGAATACACTCTGAAACTTATTTTCTTTCTTTTCAAAATGATCAAGTGAAGTTTAGTTCACTTAATCTGTTTTCTCAACTTCTAAAACGGTTTGAACAACTTAAATAGTGCGAAAATAGTTCAGAGGTTTTAGTGATGCAAAGGCAAGTTATAACACGATGTATGAGCAATATATAAGATAAATATGCAGTAAAGACTAAGGCACGATTTATGGAAGTTCGAAGGCTTAATCCTTCTACGTCTCCCCTTCTTCCACTTAGAAAGGAATTCACTAGAAGACTTTGGTTATTACAACGTCTTGCAATACACCCACTTCAGACTTAGGACTTATCCAATGCCTAATCCGAAACTCCTAGATTTACACAGATAAGATTCTCAGTTCTTATCAAACTGGTGGAAGCTTTCAGAGTAGCTTCAAGTCTCTTCAATAATGAATACAGTCCGGTTGAGCTTCTCAAACTACAGAGCGGTCGAGAGGCTTGGAAACCCTAGGATGATCCTTGAAGATCAGATATGTAAACTGTAGGCGAGGGTTTATTTGAGCAGCAAGTGAATGATCTTGTAAGTGTGCTCAAGTATTGCTTCAGTATATCAGATGAGGACTTCTGATAGTATTCAAGTGATTGAGTTGATTGAGATTTTTCGTGTTGATTGTCTTCTTCACTTCTTGAGCAATCTTCCCTTTATATAGGTCAATCATCAACGTCTTTATTTTGAACGTTCTGATGCTGCATTGAATGCACATTTAATGTTTCATAAATGCATTGATGATTCTGCATGAAGATCGTACACTTCTTTAAATTCAGACAACTTCCAGGGTCCAAAATTGGTATAAACGGTCGAATGCTTTATCTGTAGCCATTCTGCGTTTTTGCCATTTTAGTGCAACCTGTTGTCTCGATGCAAGAGTCAACAGATCTTCTGATACGCCGGTTTATCTCTCGATGCAAGAGTCAACAGATCTTCTGAAACGTCGGTTCTGCTTTTGATAAAAGATCTTGCAATGAACGTCTTGTCTCAAGTATTTGTCTTGAGATATCTTGATAAGCAGTTGGCATTCTACCGGTAGATAGATTTATCCTCTGCTGGTTTGAATAACCAGTCGATAGGCTTGTGACTGCAACCGGTCGAGAGACAAAGGCGGTTGACAAGCTTCCGGTAGATAACTTGAAGGGTTTAGACGGTTGCGGTAGGAGTTGTAGTAGATTCCTGAAATACAAAAGATTGGCAGCACATTCCTATACAATGAGTTGTTGTTTGTTATCACCAAAATGTCGGATTCAACAAGAGAAGAATATACAAAATATAAACAATCTTACTTGACCAACAATGAAACCTTTTCACCTTGACATAAAAAGATTTAGCTTGCCATGAACATGAAACTCAAGAGTAAGGATAAAATAAATTTCATACTTGAACTTGAGAAATATGCACACTCAAACTTTTATTCTCACACACACAATATTTATTTTACAAATGAGTACTTCTCTACCTCTTGCACACTACAAAGCTTATACAACACATCTATTTATAGGCCAAATGAGAGCAAGGGTCCAAGACTCATTAAATATGGAATAGTAAAGTTGGTGGGTGTTTGTCTCCTTGAATGTCAATACATTGACCCAACTTTACTTGGCATGTTTGATGCCTTAGACTTCCGATTTTGCTTCTGCATAAAACATATAACACGTAGCCCTTTGTCTGTAGATGTGTTTTGACAACTCATTCACCCCTTTTGGATAAAATATGAAATACTTATGATATTTTTACTCCAAGCTGGTCATAGTAAAAGTAAATCTGTCTCCATTTTGATGTTTGATTATTTTGATCATCTTAATGAAGTTTTTGGAATTTCTTGTCTTCTACAAAGTTGAAGATGCCTCTTTTGTGATTCTACAGGTTTTGAGATTACTTCATTATGACCTCTGTAGCTTGAGTAATTTTATTTTTACCAAACCTGCGCAAACCGTAAAATACAACATTTTAGTAAAACATTTAAATATAAACACATAACACTAAAATAATACAACTTCATAATTTTAATTAAACTTAAATTTTAAAACACATTTTTTAACATATAAATAATTACAAATTTTAAGTTTCATCACTGCCGACAGTCGTCATGGATGACGTCATCATGCTGACGTAAGTAATGACGTAATATCGGGTTCGGACGACCCAAAGCCCAGTTCGGACGACCCGAACGTGTTCGAACGACCCGAAGTCCAGTTCGGATGATCCGAACTCCGTCTATAAATAGGGGGTGCCGAGCTCATTTTTGAAGTGCACCAATCACCTCTTCTCTCTCGATTTTTTAGCCTTCTAACTCAGATCTAGGGAATTCTAGGCGTCCCGTTGGGAATCCGGAAGTGGCATAGCAGTCCAGGCGTCGTAGCGGAGCTGTGGCCTAGTTTTGAGGCACTCGACAGCAAAGGGCTAACGACGGATGAAGGTATAGCTTTTGCTTCCTATAAATATTTAGGAGTATGCAATAGCTTAGTTAAGGCTTTTAGAGCACTATAATGATAGTAGTATCATTTGAAAGTGTAGAGCAGACTATAGGCGTGGACCTAGAGTTGGTAGAGCTTGCACTGATTTGAGGTACGAAAGTACTGTTCGAGATATCCTGACTGAGTATGCATGTATTATGTGACTGCATGATTTATATGTCATTGATTTATACTGCATTCATTTGCATATTGAGCTATCTCCTTCGAAATTTCTGTTAGTAGGGTTGTACCCTATCCTGTTGGTGGATGGACTTCCATCGATTTGGGTCCGGAGTATCCACTGGTATTTTGGTATGTGAGCCACCTCCTGAAGCGACGGCACAGCGTGCTACATACCAGGGTCCGGTCTGTCTCTGTTATCTGATCCTTGACCTCGAGTTATAGGGAGTTCACTTTGCATGCATGTATATTCATACTCTCGTACTGAGCGTTTTATGCTCACGTTTCGTACTCTGTATTTTCTGGACACCCTATTCCATGGGGCAGGTTTGCGATTGGATGAGGCGGGTGGATCCAAGAGGGGCTAGGGAGTGGTTGGCCAGCTGGAGCTTCGCCTAGGTTTTATTTCTGTTGTCATTGGATTGATACATCTATTCGATTTGGTTGTATTATATTTGGGTATTTATAGATTTCTTGCCTTGGGATTGTAATTTTAGTAATGTTTTCGCAGTTTATTCTGATATCGGTTTATTAAGTTAATTGCATGCCTAAGTTCTGTTTAATATCTGATACGGGTAAGGGTCACTACAAATCCCCTCCCCCAACTCAAAAGGGAAAAAAAATGTGAAAACATAAACAAAGTGCAAATATGCATAGATGTAATATTACTTAAAATTTTAAACACAAGCTCGTAATTTATAACAATACAATCCATTTTATTAACATTATTTTACCCATATTTAACAACACAAGTAATGATGGAACAAGGATGGGGAACAGTTCAACCATGTACGAAACATTAATATTCAATGACAATACTCTTTTGAACAACAACGGCCTATTAGCTCAGTTGGTTAGAGCGTCGTGCTAATAACGCGAAGGTCGCAGGTTCGAGACCTGCATGGGCCATCTTTTTGATTATTTTGTGTTTATTAAACTTTGTTTTGTAAATAAAATATTAATTGTCTTACATTAGCATCAAAGTCGTTGTAGTATAGTGGTGAGTGTGCCCGCCTGTCACGCGGGGGTGATCCGGGTTCGATCACCGGCAACGGCGCTTGTTTTGTTTTGTTTAATTTTAATTTAGTTCCAGGATAATGTTTTGAACTAATGCTACTTTTGAGTCGATCATAATTTTTATGAAAAGTGTTGCAGCCGATGAGGGATAATGATGAACTGTGGCAGTTGGCACGTAAAATAATGATGAACTGTTGTAGTGGTACGTAATTTTTTTACGGTCGTTTTTTTTTAATTTAACAATGTATTTATTTTTTTAAAAAAAGAGAAGCTATAACTCCAGCCCAATTGTTTAATAAATATTTTTTACCATTAATATTAATTTTAATAATAATTTAAAAATAACAATAATAAAATTCCGTCTTCCTCAATAAAATTTTCTGACTCTGTTACGAGATTGTCATCTACTAGATGACTGGCTAGAAACCACGTGATCAACCGATTTTCTATATATCAAAAAAAATATCGGTAGTAGTTAATTTTGTTTATAAATTTACGTAAGTTCACTATGAGGTGTCATCTGGATAGCTCAAGACTTTAGGAATTATTACTGCAGATCGAGACTAATGGGCCACAAATTAAAATAAAAAAGTGGGATTGAGAGTATGACCATTAATTTTAAAGCTGAATTTAAACACAAAAAAAGATCCATGTATAAACCCCAACAAAAAGCCAGATTATAAAAGGAAAAAAAAAAAGGAAAAAAAATCAAAATCTTAATATAAATGAATTGCCCTAGCTAGCTAATTAGTTGGCTTTGGGAGGATTGAGTTCATCCCAAGCTTGAATCCACGTTTCCATGGCATCGGCAAGCTTCACAAAATAAGGGTCAACTTTTCCAAGCTTCTCTTTGACTTGTTTGGAGAGTTCGATGTAACACTTCTGTACAGTGTCGGATGACTTTGAAAGAGTTGCGGCTTGGAAGAATGGTATGATCTCTTCTTGCCAGAAGATACCTTTGTACTCCTTCTTAAGGTTCACAAATGGGTTGCTTGCTTTGCTATGCCAAATATATGGGAGCCCAGTTTTCACTCCCAAGTTCAAATGGTCACAAATAACCTAAATACATTATCAGTTAAAACCATCAAAAGAGTACATATATAATCTTATTATTAATCTTTCTAGTCCCTCAAACAAAACAACCAAACTAGGAGAAGTTTGTGTATATATATATATATATATTATATGCACCTTGGTACACCAGCCAGCCCACATATCGTCGTATCGTCCGATAGGCTGGCCATCTCCCATAAGTCCGAAGTACATAGCAGGGCCAATAAGATCACGATCGAATGCCAAATTCATTCCACACATGGGAAATAATGTGCCTTTTGGGATTGTTAGCACTACATCAACATACCTGAAACATATATATAATGAGATTCTTGAAATTAAAGGAAGTGACGAAATGAGTGTGTGTATATATATATATGTTTAATTACCTGGTGTTTCTCTCGAGAGGCTTGACAAGCTGTGTGGGAGCGTCGTAGTCGGGGATGTTCAGCCACAAGCCATGAGAAACGGCGGTTTTCACGCCTTCCCGGAGGCTGAACGGGTATCCACGCACGAAATCTGTGCCTTCTCTAAAAGGATCATACAACGTATTGAAGAAATGTGGAGTTGATGGAGATAGCAGATTCTTGATGTGTTGTTCCAAGGCATTTATGTCTTTGCCTGTCGGGTCTTTTGCAACCTACAAAATAATCCATCAGTGCTTTTGTTTGTTTTTTAACGTGATGTCCAGCATATATAGAATGTGCCACACATATATATATATCAACCAAATTTTTGTCTTTCATTTGAAGTAGTCATTACTAGCTACTTTTTGAACAAAATTAGTTAATATTTAAAATTTATACGTGGATTACTATAATTTAGTAATCAAAACAGGTAATAATCAAATTATTAGATTTTAGTCTCCCTGACTTTGTTGAAATTTGGTTTTCGTCTCGTAACCATATTCAAAACATGACATCTATATCGAGATCAGGTGACACAAAATTATAAAACACGAGATTTATAATCGGTAACGAACCAGACACTGTTTGAAAAAAGTAGAAGATGAGAGTATATATAAATTAAGCTTACGAAACAGTCATCATCAATGGTGTAGATATACTTCTTCTTCGAAACCATGTATCCGAAGCAGCGGCAAGCCGAATCCTTGAACGAAATACACGACGCTTTCGGTCCCAAGATCTTGTTAATGTCGTTCCGATTGTAGAGTTCGTAATCGAATCCTTCGGGGACCTTAATCGTCTTCGAAGGATCACCGTCCTGCACTATGATAAGATGATAGTGCTGGAAGAACGGCCTCCACATCTCTAAGAAATCGAGGTTTCGTATGGTCGGAATCACGATGTCGAGCTCGTCTTTAAGCGGCGGAGGAGCTGCGGCGGCGGCCATGGGAGCGGGTGGAGGAGTTGGAGATTGTTCAGTGTTGTTGGGTTCGGATTTGTTTGAAGTTTGAGAAAGGGTTACGTGGTTTGGTTTATATAGACAATATGAGGTACGTACTGATGGGATTTTTGCATGGTTGGGGACTCGTTCAAATCAGATAATCTATCCTATTTTATTGGGAGGCCATCTGTTATATTTTTAAAAAATTTATTTATTTCAATTAAATAAATGTTGGAGCAAATATTTTTCTCCCTTTATTATTGGGCCGGCCCGAATTTGACAGCCCTAATGTGCTGGGGAGCGGCCGGGGCGGATCAAATATTTGGGCCAGACATGAAATTGGTTGGGGACGGTAATTTTGTTTTTGTTTTTTTTTTTAAATAAAAATAAATACTAACATGACTTCACATCATGTATCGCCCGGTTATCAAAGACTAACAACCTTTGTGTGTATGTAATTAATGTCTAGTTAAAATTATAATAAACGTGAAATTTTAATAATTTGTAAATAATATGTTGATATTAAAGAAAAATACAGTCAAATTAATTGAAATGGATCCTTAATTTTAGCATAATATAGATGGTGGGTAGTTTTTTTTTTTTATTTAATTATAATGGGATGAGAAATGCAACTTGAGTTTTTTTTACCGTTTTTTTCCAATAATCTATGATACAGTTTGATAGCCTTTATAATTAATCTATGTATAACTTATCTTATCTAATCTCGTGTTCTTCTCGTCATATTATTTATTCATCTATTAATTATTTATTCTATATCAAACAAATCATTAATTATTTATGTTACATCAATCAAATCATTGAATTTAAATTACTATATTACCCTTTATAAATAATATTATTTATTGTTAAAAGGACAAAATGATAATTTATCATGTTTACCATAAAATTTAATCAATCAAATCAAATAAACTATAATCTATCAATCAAATCAAATACTATATTAACTATCATTATTTATTTATTTTTTATTACATTATATCACTTATCTATATATTATTTATCATATCATACCTACCAAACGGTATCTATATGAACTATAATGCATGTTTGAGAGTTTAAATTATAAATTTACATTGATGTCATCAAACAGGCCAAAATAGTTTCTAAATAAATCTCAACCTTTATATAATAGTAGAGATAATATAGATAAAACGTGGTGCTTACAATATCTTTTATATATATTTACTGTATATTTTTTTGACACACTATATATATATATATATATAATATAAATTTAAATATTTTAGTTCATATTTTCTACAATAAAATTTAAATTAAATTAAAGAAAGTTATAACTATATATATTTAAAATAAAATTATAAATAATGGGTTATTTAAAAAAATTATTAATTATTAATTACTATTGCGTCTCGGCCTAGTACTTTTTGGGAAGAAGTTGGAAGGGCTTGCAGAGGTTTGTTTCATGGCGCCGATTAGTTTCGACGGAGGCCGAAAAAGATATCCAAATTGATGAGCATTTTTCAGCTGAAAAGGTCCAGGATTGAATCAATCTGGCGTCCAAGCTCAACAATTATTGGCAAATAATTCCACAGCTCACGATTTTTTTTTTTGGCATTCTTAATTTAATCGCTTGCTAATATTATCTAGAAACGTTTGTGTTAAACTATGTGTTGCATTTTTCGCTATTCGAGCTTTGGTAATATGTAACGATCACTGGCAGAGGGCACATCATAACTCAACAGCTGGGGAGATTCATTTGAGAAAATACTATGAATCGAAATTAGCTTATTTGCAGTTGGGGGCTTGAGTTGCTAGAGTTCCAATGTATCGACATTGCAAAAATCATCATGCCTAATGAAGTTCAATTCATTTTCTGATGCTCGTGTTAGCTGGAAAATACTTACATCCACAAACGCTAACCTGATCTGCTTTTTTATATTTTTTGTACTTTGTACATATCTATAATAGTGGTGGTTAGTGGGTAGAAACCCGTATATGGAAACCATTAGGCGCTTCAACCCTTGGAAATTTCATTATCTTGTTTTTACCCTCTTCTTCCCATTTGTATTGTGTCACGAAATAGTGAAGGAAAGTAGAGATTTCGGCCAGGCCGAGTTCTTTTCCGGGACACTGCCTAGTTCCACCTCCAAAGATCAAGAAATGGTGTTGGTTCTCTAGGCCCTTTTCCTGCAATTTGGAACACTATTTGTCTTAGTTCGAAACGAATCCAAGGAGTATCATGTGGATGAAATTAATGGGGGACTTGTTACTACGAACCAGCCATCTCCATGGATTGAAGGATAATGGATCGGGATAAAGGCAAGGATCGTAGTTGACTTCTCTTGTGTAAACATATATCCTCCACCCTCGTGGAATCATGTATCCTGAAAATATAAAAAAGAGACTAGTTATTATACAGTGCACCAGCTTGACTCGAGCGAAAACTTAATATTAGTGAACCACTTGTTCTTTGATTGCGTGAATGACAGTAGGAGAAATGAACCTTCCACATCCAAAATGATGGACATAATAACTTATTTGGACATGCAGGGTCATCAATGCGATGTCATGTTTGGGAACGATTAAGTTGCCATTTGGATCTTGAGTGGAGTAGGGTCCATACATAAAACTGTATCTCTTTTATATCATTGCTAAGTATGCAACTGCTATTTTTTTTATGTAAATTATATATGTTTTATAACGTCACTAAGCCAAAGAATTTAAGGACTACTCGTTGAGCCAGGGAAGCCTTACCGTTTGTGAACTGTAAAACATAGAAGAAACCAAAAAGAATGCATCGAAGTGGGGAAAACATTATACACACCGTTTATCTCCATATCTCTTGTTGTTTTTCTCAACACTCCATTCACTATTGTAGCTAATCTTGATGTCTCATATATGACCTGCAATGAAAATATAATGTTGCGTCAGCTTGTTGAGATCTTGTCTAGTACCAATCTCAGTTGATAGTTTTTGATACTTACGGCACGTGTGAAGCGCATCGATTTGTAGTCGTTATAATCGATAGGGTCCTCAGGCCTTTTTCTTTCTCTAATTTCCATATGTTCTTTCTACAAAAGTTGAAATCAAATTAGGATATGGAGTATATATGTAGCCTAGATAAGCATACTTAGGATTGAGTGTTTCCACTCACCCTTAATTCTTCAAGCACTTTTGGATGATCACGAAGATATTTTATGGCCATCATTGATGTAGTCGAGACCGTCTCATATCCAGAATACAAGATTGTGATGACCAAGTCAATTATGTCCTCATCACTTAGCTTGATATTATTCTGTTCATAGTTAATTAGGAGATAAAGCATGTCATTTTGGGTTTCTTCAGACTCTCTTCTCTTCTCTACCAGCCCCCTCAACAAGTTTGTGATGGTTTTCCTAGCCTGTGTCAAGTTTAATATGTAAGTAGTCTTGGTAATTTCTTGACTGGAATTCAGTGACTTGGTAACAAGTTACCTGAAATCCACGGTTGTAGTTTGTATTTGGAAGGTTGATAGGCAGAGAGAGAGTTCCTAGCACTAACTTGAAGAATTCTGGCATGAATATTTTAGATATGGAGCTGCATTCGTTGGTCGCTATTTGCATCAGGGATGATAAAAAAGCCATCTGAAAAATATAATGGTGGTGTTGTGTTAGAACAAAAGGCACAATGAGTATCATTGAGTATAACTGAGTGAAATGATTCTTGAATTTGATCAAAGGGTTTCCAATGCAAACCTCCTTGGTTTTCTCTTGAATGTCAATGGATTTGTTATCCCAATTGCTGAGATGGGATCTCATGAAATCATCGATTTTCGGTAGAAGTTGACCTTTGATCATGGTGGGGCTTATGAGGGAGAGCAATGCCCCTCTCATGTACTTGTGAGCAGAGCCGTGAATTGCTGAAATGTTGCACTCGCCTAAGATGTCTAGCATCGACTGGGGATATCCAGGTACAAGTCCTTTTGCTTCATTCACTAGAATATATCTATTTAGCTCGGGATCCATTGAAACAATGGTAGGACAGCCCAGTAAGTGGGATTTGAAAAAACTCCCATACCTGTGTTGCCACAAAGAGGGAACCATTAATCAAATTACATGAAAAACACTCAATAGTCGGTCATTGATCAAGAAAATATTATAGCATTACTATAATCTGGGCAAAATTGTCGGATTTGGTTAACGTGAGTACACATAGAAAACAACACATTTGATTGTTGCCCGTCAAACTAGTGCATGAATTACTTTCTAACGTCTTTTTCTGTTTTAGCTGTCTTACATGCACATAAACATTTCAAGCATCCATTATGGTGGTTGTTTAATGCTTCCAAGTTTGTCATTCATCTATATTTGTGTTAACAAACAAGTGGTTGTCTGATGAAATATGATATAATTTATTGAATCTGTTATTTGGAGAAAGAATGATACGAAACCTCGATCTCTTGCTTCTCATGAAGTCTGGACCTTGCTTAAGAAATTCAGTTGTCTCTCCAAAAACAGGCCATCCCATGATACCAGGAGGCAACTCTTTCTTCCTGTACCTGACCTCATTCCATCTCAGTAAAGCAGTACTCAAGATGCAGAGCCCCCATATTACCACAAGAAATACCTCTAAGGCAGCCATTAATTCTCCTTTGAAGCTTTAACCACTTCAGGAAGGGAGAGAAGATATCTGTAAAAGGTATGGGTGTTGCTCTATTTCTTGTTATCATTTCGTGACTTCATGTATGCTTATATAGACTGCGGAATGCCAGTTGAATATGGTGAGAGAAGAGGCCTAATCCGCCAAAACCATGCTCGCTGTGAGGTAGGACCTAGCTTTAACATTTGAAAAACAATTGTAAAAACAAAGTGATATTAACACGAATATCATTAAAATCAAGAATCTTGAAAATGCGGTTAAGCATGAGATTTAGTTGATTTGTCGATTTAAATGTGGTCTGCACAATTCCAATGAAGGTGACCAAAGGTGGTCAACCACCATCCAATTCCCACTTGTTTTTTACAAAAGGTAAAATAATGCTGATTTTGTTTCAAAATGTATTAAGTGCTCGAAACTCAATTTTTTTCCCCCGATTTGTCCTGAAATGTGATTATTACATGGTTGAAGTACCTTTTAGGTAAGCTTTTCTTCTGATTTTTTTATACTTAAATAATTTGGTTATATATTGATGTTTGTTATAAAAGCATATTGGTTAGAGAAATGACCTTTGACTGATGTTAGAATTGTATAAGCACATGCACAAGACCTCTTCTGAAGCAAAGCACTGGGGACTCCATGCTTCACATCCCTGTCAACTACATCCATCCATCAAAAAAAAAAAAAACCTCACTTCCCTTGTCATTTTCACCGATATCACACATTGAAAATTATTTTACTTCTGAGTTAAAAGGTGATGATTCCGGTCCCTGTTCATATCTTATTTTGATTTCTTAATAAATGCATATGTTCAAAGCATAGTGTTTTTTAAGTGTAACAAGAAGTCTGCGCCTGCTGGTCAAACTATCCGAGACTTGCAAGCTAGTTGCTCTTCTCGATCGAAGACAAAAAAAGCCCCACACCCCCTTCCCAGTTTTACTTAAAACAGTATGCATTACAGGTTTCTATGCTCTTTTGGGATTTTAATTATGGTGAGAATGGTGCTGTTCACCTTCTACACAAGTTGCAATAGTGAAGTGGTAGGCTCCATGTCTTTGAACTTTCAATCTCAAGTAATCAAATTCAATTCAAATGTACATAATATTTATCCTATTTTAGTAGATTGAAGCCTTGGACGGTTGAACCAATAGCTCCTAGATTTC
Organism: Henckelia pumila; assembly: GCF_033568475.1. Taxonomy (NCBI): domain Eukaryota; kingdom Viridiplantae; phylum Streptophyta; class Magnoliopsida; order Lamiales; family Gesneriaceae; genus Henckelia; species Henckelia pumila. The sequence goes on along the minus strand of NC_133122.1, from coordinate 49,286,738 downwards.
CATACCTAGGCAACTTTTCTCGTGAAATTTGACTTTAGAGTAAGTTTCCATATAAACTTCCAATCTTCACCATACTGCAGAATCCAACAACTTCTTGGGGGAAAGAATTTATAAAAAAGTATGGATGTACCTATTTTTTGTTCCAAGTGGGACCGTGGGAGCGACTCAATGGGATTCAAGGGTAAAAAAATGAAAGTCTGGAATTTCACATTGATATGTTTGTAGGTATATATAATTATAAATCACATCGTATTCATTGGATTGAGCCAAGATTTGGGCGATTATACATATGCTTAGACCAGTTCTACACGTGACACCTTGTTCATGCCCGATTATTAACTTCTGAAATCCTGAATTTGCGGGCAATTCCCTGATTGATGCATGCTACTCTTGTCAGATTCGCTTTGACCATGTTGGACTAAACTTTAAAAAAATTTGACGGATAATATGAACTGGTACTGATTTGTATGTTTAAAATATCTTGTCAGTAATGAATATTTATGTTTCCAAAATGATAGATGTAAAAGATTCATTGGTGAAAAATACCACCCAATTAACATTTTCTGTTTGCAAAATAATGTTTCTTTCTTCTTTTGCATTTTCTTTTTATAAATAAGAAAACATATCAATGTGAAGAAGATATTTAACTTGCCATAGAGCTTGATTTAAAATTTGCTCCTGTTTCTGTATGATGAAGCCTCGATATGTGAGATGTTTAATTAGTTGTATTAGATTTGGGAAAATCTCTCAAGGTCATTATATTAATGTGGAAAAGGAAGAAAAAAAAACAATATATACAAGGTGTGTGTGAGCAATTGATGAGGACTGAGAGAGAGGGAAATCGTAGGCAGAGAGACACATGCACAATCTGGAACATCAGTAAATGAGAACTCCAGATGTGCACGAGGGCCTCCAGTTTGTTCGTTTGTGCTTTTTTAATACTTCCTCATCTTTCATTACAAACTAGCATCCAAGCATATGTGATATAATATATAAATTTTATATATTTATTTTATTTTAAATATTTGATTTGAAAAGATGGTGGGAGAGATAGTGAGTTAAATCGTTTGATTTGAAAAAACAAAGATAGTGGGAGAAGATGGTGGGAGATGAAGATAATGAGGTTGAATTGTTTTTGTCTATTTTATCCAACAATGAAAAGACAATGTATTTTTGAGGGTATAAATGCAATATTATAATGGTGTCATCATTTGCTTATCAAAATAGGTAGAGAAGTATTATAATATAGTAAAGATAAAGATAATAAAGATATGGAGAATTATTATTTTTTAAAAAAAAAGAGAAAGGAAAATGGGGTTTGGTATTTTTATCTTCGTCCAGCTATATTCGGAGAACGTGCAAGTTACATACCCCTTCATGACTTGATCTCATCTTGGGAGGTTTCGAGATAAGAGTGTGCGGATGTGAGTCGCTCGGCCAACCGCGATTCTTGTATTTTCTCTAGTCGGGGGAATAAAGTCGTGCCCTTCGAACAGTATCTATCGAATGATAGATCTAACGTTGATTCGGGCACATGGGCAATTCTCATATGTCAACATCGACAAAAATCATGTACGCGAACATCTTACATGAACTGGGCGTTAATTCTGGCACATGGACCCTTCTCATTTGCCAACATCGACAAAATCATGTACAACACGTCATGAATTTGGAAAAAAAAAAAAAAAAAACTTAAAAACGAAGAAGAGAAAACAGGCTGCAAATTAAATAAACGTATAAAGCAATGTGTAACTGCTCTTTATCGTAACATCAATATGTGTGAGTTTGTTTTTAAAATATAACAATGTGATTTACTTTGAGAGGGACATAAGAGGAAACACGGGCCTTAGTTAGGCCTGAATATATTGTGCACGTGTGAAAGATGCTTCCACGTGCACTCGTTTCTTTCATCGAAATTGATTTGTTTTTTGTCTCTCTCCACGGCCCATATCAACTTTTTATCTCCATATTTATTTTTATCACGGTAGATAAATTATATATATAGCCACACTACACTCTGGAATACTTATCAATCGTCATTTTACTCGAAATAATCATAAATAAGACACGAGGACACGTCAAGAGATTATAGTTTTATTAAAGCAGTGTTTGAAAATGTATTAAAAATTGTGATTATGAGCTTCTCTTTAAAAAAATTTTGACCTAAATTTCTTGAATGTGGACATAAAAACTATTCAGAATTGGAACTTTTTGCTTAGGTACCAAATAGAGATCGAATAATCATATTTTTGTCGATGAATGGTGGCATTGATATTTTGATGTGATTTGTCAGCATAAACTATGGAGAGCTGGTAGAAACTATTGTCATATTTCTATTTTTCGTGAGGTATTTATTATGCTTTTTTGGAGGGATTGTGATGTATTTAGTATGCATGGTCATTTTATCTTCTTTGGTTAATAAATTTCTTGTGGATAGAAATGTCATGCTAGTGGGTTGGGTCGATTTGTAGTTTGATGGGTCAACAAATTATTAACTCAATTCATTTATTTTATACGAGAGATCTAGTCAGTTTTGATAGTTCTCTGGTCTTATTGGACGGAACAGAATGAGTTGAAAAATTGTCATTGCAGTCCATATATTGTATGTGACAGATAGAGCTATATTGTGTTAACATATTTTCTTGTGGGGATATTGAAAGGAATATTTTATTCCTTAAAATCATCCTATTTTGAAAAAAAATTTATTTATTATCTTTTGCCTTTCTTGGACATGAAGTTATTTATTTCTTTGATTAACTTGATTTGAAATATGATTAAGTTTATCAGATTATGGTATTATCGTATATCTATTGATTTAATTACTTATTGTGTAGATTTATCTTGATCAAGATCTAGAGTCCTACGCCTACAAGGAAACATTCTAAAGAAGAATTCTTGGTCTTTTTATTGAAGATATGCGTGCACAAGGAAAAGAGAGATACACAGAGAGAAACCGTGAGATTTACCAAAAGAACTTGAAGTACACGAGAGAATTATGAAGATCTTTGGAATAGCTTGTATCGGTCGTGTGTTGCCTTGAAGCATTGAAGAACACTTGAAGATCAATAATCGAAAAGTGTGATGAACACGAGTTTTGGCAACAAAGATTTTCTTCTCCTTATTTCGTTTTCTTTATACTATTCCACATAGAATTTTTAGGAGAACTTTTACTCTTTATTTCTCAATTGTTTTGAGAAATTGAATTTTTACAATAATCACTAGTTTTAGGGTTGTAAAACTCTTTGAAAAATTTTCTAGTGAAGTTTTGCCCTGAAGCGCTGCAAGAGTATTTTATACTCTTGCTTAATTTATTTGAGTCTATTTATTTGGTTGCTTATTTTTTATACACGCTTAAAATTATTTTCCGCTGCAAATTACTCAAGGTGTTATAGTAGGTGTTGTCAACACCTTGTGACAACACCTCAAACTGTTTATGTGCAACCGTTATTTCCTTACAAGTGGCATCAGAGTCATCTTCTTGATACACTAAGAACTGATCTTGGTTTGCTTATTTTATTACAGGGAAAAGATGGACTCATCGTCTGTTGCGAACTCGTTCTTGAAACCTCCAGTTCTTGATGGCACGAATTATGCACTATGGAAGAATAGGATGCGATATACTATTAAGGCTATGGATGTTCGTGCTTGGCAAAGTATTCTGACTGGTTGGACTCCTCCAACGATGCAAGATGAAGATGGAGACTATATCATCAAGAAAGAAGAAACTTGGACTACCGAGGAAACACAAAGTTCAAGCTACAATGCTAAAGCACTCAATGCAATTTTTGCAACTGTAGATATGAAGATGTATGAGATCATATCTGACTGCACTATTGCTAAGGATGCATGGGATGCTCTTCAAGAACACTGTGAAGGAACTGATAGCGTGAGAAGAACAAGATTGAGACTGTTAAACACAAGATTTGAAAATATCAGGATGGATGAGAATGAGACTATTGCTGATTATGATAAAAAAAACTTAGGGAGATAGCTACAGAGGCACATGCTCTTGGAGGACCTATTGCTAGTGAAGCCATTGTGAACAAGGTTCTTCGTTCCTTGCCTAAAAGATTCAATGGGAAGATTTGGGCGCTTGAAGAAGTAAAAGACACTTCAAAGATGAAGATGACTGAACTGATAAGCATTCTTCAAGTTTTTGAGATGAACAATAAAGAGCAAGAGAAGGATAAAGGAAAGTCAATAGCTCTTCAAGCTTCAAAGCCTTCATATGAGGAATATATTCAATTCCATCAAGAAGTTCATCAATCTGATTTAGAAGATGTTTCGATCTCTCTCATGACTAGGAAATTCAATGATTATTTGAAGAGGATGAAAAGTCAAGAAAGACGGATCAAAAACTCAAGGCTCCAATGTTCTCAAACAAGCCCCTAATAATTACTGGACCAGAACAGTCACCAAGGAAGCCTACTGATACTCCTAAGCCTCGAATTACGTCGGAAGGGAAAAAGAAGGTTGTTCCAAAGAAGTTGGACACTGTTCAATGTCATGCATGTCAAGGATTTGGACACTATGCAAACGAGTGTGCCAACACGCTTAGAAAAGGGATGAACACGTCTTTAAGTGATGAGGATTCAAAATAAGAAGAACATGAAGATGAAGAGAGTCACACTGCCTTATCTGTCTTATTGGATAGCAAAAAGAAATTTCAAGTAAATCCTTTAGGTGTTGCCACACCTGGCCGCAACATCTCCCAAAAAGGTCAGTTTGTTTGAATTCCTCCATTACTGATAATATGTGTGATAATGATACAGGTGAAGAGACAATGTCCATAGAAGAAGCTCGGATGATGTTTGAAGAATTACATACTGATTGGATCGAAAGGAATAAAGTGAATACTATCCTTTCAAAGGAAAATTCTGATTTAAAGGCTAATGTGTCAAGGCTGGAAGTCATGCTGAGTAAGAAAGATATCGAGTTAAGCCAAATGAAGGAAGAACTCGGAAAGGCAAAAGCTACATTGGCTAAGTTCAACTCAAGCACCTCCAAGCTTGATTCTCTACTCATGATGGGAAGAGATGGTAAGGCTGGTTTAGGTTTTGAAAACAACATATTTGAGATTGGAGAAAGTTCGAAAAGGTCTGTGTTTGTCAAGGAAAATAGCAGTACAGAAAGCTCAAGCAAAAAGGCCTTACCAGTTGATCCTCCAAAATCAAAGCCACAGCCTGCTGCCCCTTCAAAGTCTAGAAGGAAACGTAATTACATTTGTCACTACTGTCATAGACCTGGTCACATTAAACCATACTATTTTAAGTTGCAGGAAGACTACAGGTATAGATCTGCATCTAAGGTGTTGCCAACACCTCCCCACAACATCCCTAGAAACAGATCTTATGTAAGAAAGATTTGGGTACCAAAAGCTGATATTCAATGTCATATGATTTATACTGCTTTGAGAACTAATGTTTCAGGTACATGGTACTGTGATAGCGGTAGCTCTCGTCACATGACAGGTTCCAAGAAGTTTCTCTCTGATTATGTTGAACAAAAAAGTGGAAAATTAACCTATGGAGGAGGTTCAAAGGGAAACATTGTCGGAAAAGGGACTCTGAATGTTGCTGGTCTACCCAAGCTTCTCAATGTGCTTCATGTTGAAGGATTAACTGCGAATCTAATAAGCATAAGCCAACTTTGTGATGATAATTTTCATGTGCAATTTGATAAAAAAATTATGCAAAGTTTTTGATGAATCAAATCTCTGTGTCATGACAGGTACTAGGTCATCCGACAACTGCTATCAACTCGGAGAAGAGATGACTTGTAGACACACCAAAGTTAATGAGTTTGATTTATGGCATCAAAAATTGGGTCATGCAAATTTCAAGACATTAAAGAACTTGAGTAAGTTAGATGCTGTGAGAGGTATGCCTAACTTAAAATCTGGTATTCCATTTGTGTGTGAAGCATGTCAGAAAGGGAAGCAGACTAGGGTGTCACACGAGGTGTTGCCAACATCTGTGACAACACGCTGCCTTGAACTTTTACATATGGACTTGATGGGTCCAATGGATGTTGAAAGTTTCGGTGGTAAGAAATACTCTTTTATTTGTGTGGATGATTTTTCACGATATACTTGGGTAAACTTTCTGAGAGAAAAATCAGACACATATGATGCATTCAAGAAGCTGCTCACTAAGATTTCGAACTTATACAATCTGAAGGTAATCAGAATTCGTACTGATCATGGTAAGGAGTTTGAAAACTCTTTTTTTGCTAGCTTGTGTGATAAGAAAGGTATTTCTCATGAATTTTCTGCCCCTAAAACTCCACAACAAAATGGGATTGCCGAAAGAAAAAATAGGACTTTGCAAGAAATGGCAAGAGTGATGCTAAGTCCTAAAAATATTTCAAAACGTTTTTGGGCTGAAGCCTTGAATACTGCATGTTATATTTCAAATAGAGTCTATTTGAGGAATGGTACTACTATGACCTCCTATGAAATTCTCATGGGAAAGAGGCCAAACCTTAAATATTTTCATGTTTTTGGATGTGTATGTCACGTTTTGAATGATAGAGATCATCTTGCTAAATTTGATGCAAAGAGTGATAAGTTCATGTTCTTAGGACATTCATCAAATAGCCGAGCTTATAGGATGTATAACTTGAGAACAAGGACTATTTTTGAGTCAATTAATGTTGTTTTTGATGATTCTGCAGATCTAAAAAATTAAAACAGCTGAGGATGATGTTGATGATCTGCTGGATAATTCTGGAAATATAGATGTTGTCAAAGGAGTGTTGCCAACACCTCCGACAACACCTCCAACAAAAAATCCAGAATCAATAGTTGAAAAGACTACTGATAAGAATATTGATGAAAACAGTGAGGTAAATGAAACTGGAAAGAATGTTCCAAGCAGAATTCAGAAGAATCACCCAACCTCACAGGTTATTGGAGATGTGCATGGAGACTTGCAAACTCGAAGGAAAGAGAAAGTGGATTATCGAAAGATGGCAGGTTTGTTATGCATGAGTTCTACGTATTTTCAGGTACATTTTTCCTGTTTCGTGTCAAACATTGAACCCAAAAAGGTTGAAGAAGCATTAAAAGATGAATTTTGGGTCAATGCTATGCACGAAGAGTTAGAACAATTTGTGAGGAATGATGTTTGGTACCTGGTACCGTGTCTTGCTCATGGAAATGTCATAGGAACTAAATGGATTTTCAAAAATAAAACTAATGAGTCGGGAAACATCATTAGAAATAAAGCTAGGTTGGTAGCTCAAGGGTATACACAGGTTGAAGGGGTGGATTTTGATGAAACATTTGCTCCTGTAGCCCGCATTGAGTCTGTCCTACTTTTGCTTGCTGTTTCATGTTACATGGGAATGAAACTTTTTCAAATGGATGTAAAAAGTGCCTTTTTAAATGGGATCCTAAATGAAGAAGTCTATGTGAAACAACCTAAGGGTTTTGAGGATCCAAATCATCTTGACTATGTATATAAGTTGAAAAAGGCATTGTATGGATTGAAGCAAGCACCACGTGCATGGTATGGGAGACTTACTGAGTGCTTGCTCAATATTGGTTTCAAAAGAGGTGAAGTTGATAAGACCTTGTTTGTGCAAAAGTCTCAAGGTAATATTTTAATTTTCCAAATTTATGTGGATGATATAATATTTTGTGCTTCAAATGACAAACTAGTTGATGATTTTGTGAAGTTCATATCTTCTACATTTGAGATGAGCATGGTTGGAGATTTAACTTACTTCTTGGGCTTGCAAGTAAAACAAATGCATGATGGTATATTTCTGTGTCAAAGCAAGTATGCTAAAAATCTGTGAAGAAGTTTCTGAATGATAACACTAAGCACATGCGCACACCTATGGGGTGTAATAAAAAGCTGTCTAGGGAGGATGTTGCCGAAGGTGTTGACAACACCCTCTATAGAAGCATGATTGGTAGTCTTTTGTATTTGAGTGCTACTAGACCAGATATCATGTATAGTGTTTGTTTGTGTGCTAGATACCAGTCTAACCCAAAAATCACTCACCTAAAGGCCGTAAAACGTATATTGAAGTATGTGGCTGGAACTTTGAATTCGGGTTTGTGGTACACTAAAGAAACCAATTCGAATTTGGTAGGGTTTAGTGATGCTGATTGGGCTGGGAATTTAGATGAGAGGAAGACTACTTCGGGAGAATGTTTCTATTTGGGGAATAACTTAGTGTCATGGTACAGTAAGAAACAAAACTGTGTTTCACTCTCTACTGCCGAGTCTGAGTATGTTGCTGTTGGTAGTTGTTGCTCTCAACTCCTATGGATGAATCAAATGTTGAATGATTATGGAATTAAGAGTGATACTCCTATTGTGTACTGTGATAATTCTAGTGCCATTGATATATCAGAAAATCCAGTACAACACTCTCGAATCAAACACATTGATATTAGACATCACTTCATTCGAGATTTGGTCGAGAAAAACATAATCTTAATTGAGTTTGTTGGAACTAATAACCAATTAGCTGATATATTCACAAAAGCTTTGGATTTTGAGAGATTTTCCAGTCTAAGGAAGTCTCTCAGTATGTGTGCATTATAGACAGAACTTAGATGTTGTCAAGAGTGTTGCCAACACCCTGTGACAACACCTTTTCATGCATGTGCATCTTTAGGATCATTAGGCATGTTGCATTCATGCATACACTTTGTTTTGTGAAGTGTTTGATACTTTGTAATCATTGACCAGTTTTCACTTAGGATTATTTGCAAATTGTTTTACAGTTTAATGAGATTTAATTGAAGAAGAGTTCTGACTAAATCACGAAGTATTAGAGGGATGTTCGTGTATTTCATGATCCCGTCCAAAGTGAAAAGTGATTTCGCAAATTCAGAAACTCAAAATAACAAAATGGTTAAATAAGATCATCTCAATCATCAAATTTGATTGAAAAACAGAAGCAAATGAAAAAAGCTACCTAAAGGGGTCCGTTGAAGATCGTTCCTTTAGTGTGCAGGCTATCACTTCTGTAATAATGAATTTAATGGCTATCTGGAAATAAAGTTTGTTGAATCCTGAAGTGTTGCTGGAAGATGTTGCCAACATCGTGGATAACACCTCGCTTGTCAACATATTATTTGTGCACATAATTGCATTTTAAGTTTATGTCGCATTCTGTTTTAGACATAATTAGTACATGCATATTTTGATTTATGAATATCTTTGGCCAAAAGGTTATGAATTTCGATCGAACAAAATTTGTGATTTTTGCCCTATCCTCTGAATTTTTGAATTTGAATGTGATTGGATTTTGTTTCAGTGGTGTTAAATTCTGATGAAGAGTTAAATTTGAAAATATTTGGTGAAATATTTGGGCCAAGATTATCGAAGGAAACCAAAGGGATTTATTGCCTAATTAAATCGGATTTGTTACCATTCTTTTTTTGTTACCGTTAGGAACTTTGTTACCGTTGGGACCTACTCAGATTCCGAGTAAGAATAGGAAAGATTTGGTGCCTTTTATATTTTTGTTCATATCTGTTTTTAGAAATAAGTTATCTCCTTGTTTCGTCTTGCACCTCAATATTCTGACTCTCTGATTCTTGTTCCCTAGTTGTCATTCTTTGCCTTTCGTTCTCACGTATTCAAATGGCAGGAAAAAGTTTTGATTCACACGATATCCGTTCTGAGATGGGCTACACTAAAGATGCTGCGGAAGGTGTCACAACACCTACATCACCACACCCCGTGGTTGAACAAGCAATTGTCCCTGTTGCCGAAGAACCAGTGCCTTTTGACTCCATCGCTCCAGGAGAGCCAAGCAATGAAATCGATATAGAAAATGAACCAGTGCCTTTGGACTCCATCGCTCCAGGAGAGCCAGGCAATGAAATCGATATAGAAAATTTGCCTGATATGTCTGTAACAACCCACTGTATCAAGACGGGTCTTTTCAGCGTGCTTATTTCCTCACTCACATGCACCCTGAGAAACTTCTCAGGGGGTCACCCATCCTATAATTGCCCCAAGTCAAGCACGCTTAACTTTGGAGTTCTTATGTGATGAGCTTCCGAAAAGAAGATGCACCTTCTTGATATGAGTAGCACATATGAAATCTTTTAAGCTCTCCTCAACCATGTAGTCCCATACCTACACAGTCTCAGAATCCCTCTCATTTCGGCACGGGATCAGTTCATTCATGTCTCCCTCCGCCTAGAAGCCTACCAAGAGCCGCTCATTGTCCGTGCAACCTCTTGGCACCGGCGATCACTCCCTGCCTCATCAGCCCTGGGCGTCACATGCCCACCAGCTTCCGCTTGGTTCGTCCCTGAACCATACCATACTAAGAGAACCTGGCTCTAATACCATTTGTAACAACCCACTGTATCAAGACGGGTCTTTTCAGCGTGCTTATGTCCTCACTCACACGCACCCTGAGAAACTTCCCAGGGGGTCACCCATCCTATAATTGCCCCAAGTCAAGCACGCTTAACTTTGGAGTTCTTATGTGATGAGCTTCCGAAAAAAAGATGCACCTTCTTGATATGAGTAGCACATATAAAATCTTTTAAGTTCTCCTCAACCATGTAGTCTCATACCTACACAGTCTCAGAATCCCTCTCATTCTGGCACGGGATCGGTTCATTCATGTCTCCCTCCGCCTAGAAGCCTACCAGGAGCCGCTCATTGTCCGTGTAACCTCTTGGCACCGGCGATCACTCTCTGCCTCATCAGCCCCGGGCGTCACAATGTATGTGCTGAATAAGGTGTTTCCTACGAAACCCTTAACCCGTAGATCAAAGAGACAAGCAGGCTACAATCCTGATTACACGGCATCGAAGCGTTTTCATGGGAAGGGTCAACCATCAAGACCTTCTTTGGTTGACACCGAATTTTCATCTGGTGATGCGAGCTCCGATGAAGATTTTAAGTTGGTACATCGAAAGAGGGAAAAATCAAGTGCAATGGAACCCTCTGTTCCAACCATTCCCGTTCCATTTGAATCTGAAGAAAAGTCAAAGGGGAGTTCATGTAGTGACCCTTACCCGGATCACCTACTAAACAGAACTTATGCATGCAATTTACTTAATTAAATAGATATCAGAATAAAACTGCGGAAACCATAAACAATATACAATCCCAAGTAAAGGAATCTGTAATTTATCCAATAATATACAACCAAATCGAATAGCTGTATAAACCCAAACAACAGTAATAAAACCTAGACAAAGCTCCAGCTGTCCAACCACTGACTAGCCCCTCCTGGATCCACCCTCCTCGTCCAAACGCAAACCTGCCCCATGGAATAGGGTGTCCAGAAAATACAGAGTACGAGACGTGAGCATAAAACGCTCAGTACGAGAGTATTAGTATACATGCATGCAAAGTGAACTCCCTATAGACTCGAGGTCAAGGATCAGATAACAGAGACAGACCGGGCCCTGGTATGTAGCACGCTGTGCCGTCGCTTCAGGAGGTGGCTCCCATACCGAGATAACCGTGGATACGCCGGACCCAAATCGATGGAAGTTCATCCACTAACAGGATAGGGTACAACCCTACTAACAGACATCTCGAAATAGAAACAGCAAGATGCAAATGAATGCAGCATAATATCATGGCATATAAATCATGCAGTCACATAATACATGCATACTTAGTCAGGATATCTCGAACAGTACTTTCGTACCTCAAAATAGTGCAAGATCTACTAACTCTAGGTCCACGCCTATTGTCTGCCCTACACTGCCAAATGATACTACTATCATTAAAGCGTTCTAAAAGCGTTAACTAAGCTATTGCATACTCCCAAATATTTATAGGAAGCAAATGCTATACCTTCGTCCGTCGTTAGCCCTTTGATGTCGATGCCTCCAGAACTTGGGCACAACTCCGCTACGACTACCGAACGCCTCGCCGACCTCCGGACCAAGCCTAAGAAGACTAGAACAGCTCCAAAAGGACTAGAAAGGAAAGGAGAACTCGGAATTGGCAAATGAAAGTGAAGCCTCGGCCTTTTATTTATAGACAATGATCGGAACTTCCGATCCTTGATCGGAACGTCCGATCCTGCCATCGGAGCTTCCGAAGATCCTGATCTGCCACGTGTCAAAATATCACTTGTTGTCTCCGGATAGGGGTGATCGGAGCTTCCGGTCCTGATCGGAGCTTCCGATCTAGCCAATCGTCATGGATGACGTAATATGATCGGAGCTTCCGAACTCTATTTGAGTAATTATGATTAATCCCTTAATTACTGATTTCGGGTACGGGGTACTACATTCTCCCCCACTTAAGATATTTCGTCCTCGAAAATAGATCTTAAGTACTGAATGCAATACAAGGTTACAGAAACATTCTTTATTCCAATCAAACCTTTACAGAGTTTGCAACTGAATACAATTTAAAGAATGAAATCAAAACAACTCAGGATGGTCTTTACGCATCCTGTCCTCAAGCTCCCAAGTAGCTTCCTCAGTGCCTCGGCGCTGCCACTGAACTAAAAGCAAAGGAATGACTTTGTTCCGTAAAACCTTATCCTTATAATCCAGGATACGAAGAGGTTTTTCAACATAAGTCAAATCCTTGTCTACCTGAACCTCAGACCGCTGTAGAATATGAGATTCATCCGCCACATACCGTCGCAACAGCGATACGTGGAACACGTCGTGAATACTGGATAGATGCGGTGGAAAAGCTAGTCGATAAGCCAAATCGCCAATGTTCTCCAAGATCTCAAACGGACAGATAAATCTGGGAGACAACTTTCCCTTAAGGCCAAATCTGAGAATCTTGCGGAAAGGTGACACTCTCAGAAACACTTTCTCCCCGACCTCGAACTGCAAGGGCCTACGCTTGATATTAGCATAGCTGGCCTGACGATCCTGTGCAGTCTTAATCCGTTTCTTGATTTGATCAACAATATCTATCGCCTGCTGGATAAACTCCGGTTCCTCAGCCTGTCTCTCCCACACTTCTTCCCAGAATAGTGGAGTACGACAACGTCGCCCATACAACGCCTCAAAAGGTGTCATCCCAATACTAGTATGATATCTGTTCTTGTAAGCGAACTCGATCAACGGCAAATGATCCTGCCAGGCTGAACCAAAATCCATGACGCATGCTCTAAGCATATCCTCTAGGGTACGGATAGTGCGCTCTGACTGACCATCAGTCTCCGGGTGATAGGCTGTACTCAAACTGAGAGTAGTACCCATCGCACGCTGAACACTCCCCCAGAATCTAGAAGTAAACCTGGGGTTTCGATCGCTGACAATGCTCACAGGCACTCCATGAAGTCGGACGATCTCCTGAATGTACATCCGTGCCATGCGATCCACAGAGTACTCTCGGCTATAGGCAATGAAATGCGCTGACTTGGTGAGTCGGTCCACCACAACCCATATAGCATCACAGTTCTTCGGAGATACCGGCAAATGGGTCACAAAGTCCATAGTGATAAACTCTCATTTCCATTCAGGAATAGGCAGACTGTGAAGCAATCCTCCCGGTCGTCGGTGCTCTGCCTTGACCTGTTGACACACCAAACATCTCGAAACAAACTGATAAACACTGTGTTTCATTCCCTTCCACCAGAAACGAGTACGTAGGTCCTTGTACATCTTGTTGCTTCTAGGATGAATACTCAACTTAGTGCGATGTGCCTGAGACAAAATCTCCTCTCGCAACTCTTCATCCTGCGGAATCACAAGCCTACCAGACAAACACAGAAAGCCATCTGACTGATAATGAAATCCAGACGAGCTACCCTCGTTAGCTAGACGAGCTAAACGCTGGGTCTTCGAATCAGACATCTGAGCATCTCGGATCCGCGAATACAAGGCTGGCTCAGATAATATCGCAAACATCTGGATACTCTGCATACCTTTCTTATGCTTGAAGGTATAACCTGAAAAACAATAGTCACTGATCGCACTAGACATCGAACAAGTCTGAAGTGCGGATAGTCGCACCTTGCGACTCAAAGCATCAGCGGTGAGATTAGCAGCTCCCGGATGGTACTTAATCTCGCAATCATAGTCCTTAAGCAAGTCCATCCAATGTCTCTGCCTCATGTTCAACTCCGCCTGAGTGAACAAATACTTGAGACTCTTATGGTCGGTGAAGATCTCAAATTTCTCGCCATACAGATAATGGCGCCAGATCTTCAAAGCGAACACAATGGCTGCTAACTCCAAATCATGGACTGGGTAGTTGTCCTCGTGAAGCTTCAGCTGTCTAGAAGCGTATGCGATCACATGCCCATTCTGAGTCAGGACACAACCTAACCCCTGAAGAAAAGCATACGTGTATACCACATACCCTCCAGATCCGGACGGTAATGCCAACACCGGCGCAGAAGTCAACCGCCGTCGAAGCTCACAGAAATTTTCCTCACACTCGGAGGACCACTCGAAATCCACACCCTTGCGGGTAAGCTGCGTCAACGGTCGAGCTAACTGAGAGAAGTCAGAATGAAGCGACGATAATACCCTGCTAGACCCAGAAAACTACGGATCTCAGCAACTGTCGTCGGACGCGACCAATTAAGTACCGCTTCAATCTTGATTGGATCAACAGAAATCCCTTCCCTAGATATGATATGGCCAAGAAAGACCACTCTATCCATCCAGAACTCACACTTGCATAGCTTGGCGTACAACTGCTCATCTCGAAGAGTCTGTAGTACCAACCGCAAGTGAGAAACAGGCTCTTCCGTATTACGTGAATACACCAAGATGTCGTCAATGAAGACCACGACAAACTTGTCCAAGTACTCCCTGAAGACACGGTTCATCAAATCCATGAATATAGCCGGCGCATTAGTCAAACCAAATGGCATCACTAGGAACTCGTAATGCCCATAGCGAGTACGGAATGCAGTCTTGGCTACGTCCTGATCACGGACTCTCAACTGATGATACCCAGATCTCAAGTCAATCTTGGAGTAAACTGATGTGCCCTGCAGCTGGTCAAACAAGTCATCAATACGAGGCAACGGATACTTGTTCTTCACAGTGACTCGATTCAGCTGCCGATAGTCAATGCACAGCCGCATCGACCCATCCTTCTTCTTCACGAAGAGAACAGGAGCTCCCCAAGGAGATACACTAGGACGAATGTACCCCTTGTCCAAAAGATCCTGTAGCTGATTCTTCAACTCACGCATCTCTGACGGAGCCAGACGATACGGTGCTCTAAAAATAGGCGAAGTACCCGGCATCAACTCTATGCCAAACTCGACTTCCCTAGCAGGAGGAAAACCCGAAATCTCATCAGGAAATACATCTGAAAATTCATCCACAACAGGAATGCTCTCTATCCCAATACTCTCAGCGGACAAATCAACTGCAAAGATAAGGTAGCCTTCCCCGCCAAACTCTAGAGCTCGACAGGCTCTCAAAGCTGATACCAAAGGCATCGGGGGTCGCGCTCTCTCACCATAGAAAAACCAACTCTCACTCCCCTCTGGATGAAAGCATACTAATCACTTATAGCAGTCCACTGAAGCTCGATAGGTAGTCAACATATCTATTCCCAGAATGCAATCAAAGTCGTCCATCGCCAGGACCATGAGATTTGCTAACAAAATGTTCCCTTCGAACAATAAAGGGCAACCCATCACTAGACGCTTAGCCAAAGCAGATTGGCCCGTCGGAGTAAAAACAGACATCACTACGTCTAGTGCAATGCATGACAACTTATGCCTCTTAACAAAACGTGCAGAAATGAAGGAATGAGATGCACCAGTGTCAATAAGTACAAGAGCAGGTATACCATAAAGCAAAAATGTACCTGCGATGACTTTCTCATTCTCCTCCACAGCCTGATCATGTCTCAGGGCAAACACCTGGCCAGAAGCTCGTGGCCTCAAATGAGAACTCCCAGCAGACTGTCCTTGCGACCTCTGCTGTACGGTGGCCTGAGAACCCGATCCTGAACCAGAACTAGAACCGCCTCCCCCAGACAGTGGACAATCCCTCCGGATATGACCAGTCTCTCCACAACGGAAACAAGCTCCAGAAGCTCTACGGCACTTGTCGGATGGATGGTTCTTTCCACAGTGATCACACTTGTCCTTCTTACCGTAACGGACAACACCTCCAGAACCAGAGGAAGAAGAAGATCCAGACTTCTTGAAAGTTTGGGCACGGGGACCCAAAGAACTAGCAGGCCTCGACTGAGGGAAAGACCTGTTCCGCCGAATGCTGTCCTCCGCCTGGTGACAACAGCTCACCAAACCCTTGTAGGACATGTCGTCGCCAACCGCCACACGGTCATGGATCTCAGGGTTAAGGCCCTGAAGGAACAGATTATACTTCATCTCTGAGCTATCAGCAATCTCGGGGCAATAGGATAGCAGATCAAAGAACCTCTGCTGATACTCATCGATAGACATGGCTCCCTGTCGCAGACTCAGTAGCTCGCCTGCCTTCGACTGACGGAGTGCAGGAGGAAAATACCGCTTTTGAAAAGCTGTGCGGAACTTGGCCCAGGTGGCCACTCCTCTCGCCGCAACAAAAGGTACAGAAGTAAACCTCCACCACCTGCGCGCACGCCCATCTAGAAGATAACCAAGGGTCTCCACCTTCTGCTCCTCGGTGCATTGGAAAGTCTGAAAAGTCGTCTCCATGCGGTCTAACCAGTTCTCCGCATCCTCCGGAGACTCACCCCCAACTAAGGGCTTAGGACCCATAGCTAAGAATCGACGCACAGTGAAACGCTCATCGTCATGGTGACGATGACGCCGTTCTCGACGAGGCTCCCGGTCGGCATCACCCCAACGCCCACCAACACTGCCATGAGAACTCCGGTCGTCACGATTTGACATCTACAAAAATACCTCAAGATGAGACTAAATCCCAAGAATTCTTTTGCATGCTCTGATACCATAAATGTAGTGACCCTTACCCGGATCACCTACTAAACAGAACTTATGCATGCAATTTACTTAATTAAACAGATATCAGAATAAAACTGCGGAAACCATAAACAATATACAATCCCAAGTAAAAGAATCTGTAATTTATCCAATAATATACAACCAAATCGAATAGTTGTATAAACCCAAACAACAGTAATAAAACCTAGACGAAGCTCCAGCTGTCCAACCACTGACTAGTCCCTCCTGGATCCACCCTCGTCCAAACGCAAACCTGCCCCATGGAATAGTGTGTCCAGAAAATACAGAGTACGAGACGTGAGCATAAAATGCTCAGTACGAGAGTATTAGTATACATGCATGCAAAGTGAACTCCCTATAGACTCGAGGTCAAGGATCAGATAACAGAGACAGACCGGGCCCTGGTATGTAGCACGCTGTGCCGTCGCTTCAGGAGGTGGCTTCAGGAGGTGGCTCCCATACCGAGATAACCGTGGATACGCCGGACCCAAATCGATGGAAGTCCATCCACTAACAGGATAGGGTACAACCCTACTAACAGACATCTCGAAAGAGAAACAGCAAGATGCAAATGAATGCAGCATAATATCATGGCATATAAATCATGCAGTCACATAATACATGCATACTTAGTCAGGATATCTCGAACAGTACTTTCGTACCTCAAAATAGTGCAAGCTCTACTAACTCTAGGTCCACGCCTATTGTCTGCCCTACACTGCCAAATGATACTACTATCATTAAAGCGTTCTAAAAGCCTTAACTAAGCTATTGCATACTCCCAAATATTTATAGGAAGCAAATGCTATACCTTCGTCCGTCGTTAGCCCTTTGATGTCGATGCCTCCAGAACTTGGGCACAACTCCGCTACGACTACCGAACGCCTCGCCGACCTCCGGACCAAACCTAAGAAGACTAGAACAGCTCCAAAAGGACTATAAAGGAAAGGAGAACTCGGAATTGGCAAATGAAAGTGAAGCCTCGGCCTTCTATTTATAGACAACGATCGGAACTTCCGATCCTTGATCGGAACGTCCGAACCTCGATCGGAACGTCCGATCCTGCCATCGGAGCTTCCGAAGATCCTGATCTGCCACGTGTCAAAATATCACTTGTTGTCTCCGGATAGGGGTGATCGGAGCTTCCGGTCCTGATCGGAGCTTCCGATCTAGCCAATCGTCATGGATGACGTAATATGATCGGAGCTTCCGATCCTGCATCGGAGCTTCCGATCCTGTTCGGAACTTCCGAACCTACCTTCGGAGCTTCCGAACTCTATTTGAGTAATTATGATTAATCCCTTAATTACTGATTTCGGGTACGGGGTACTACAGTTCATCATCTGATAGTGACTCTTCAGAGTCAGAATCCCCTGCTGCTGCTGTTTTTGTACCCCCTTCTGCTGCTCAAGCTGTTGATTCGACGTTCATTCAAGCTCAATTGGTGCATGCTGAGCAGAAGATTGCACAAGCAAAGGCTGACCTTGCCTACTACGAAGGGTTAAAGGCTCACTATGAGTCTTTTTTAAGTGGAGCTGACCCTTCTGAACAAAAAGGGGGAGAAGAAAGTGAAGAAATTGACTCAGAGAGCAATCAATTTTAATCGTAGTTTTTGGTTTTACTAAGTTTATTTGTTTTTATTGTAGGTAAAAAGTTTTGTTGCTTTTGCTCTGATTTGCTCTGACCCTAATCAAAACTGTTTGGTGTTTGCTCTATTGTTTCGTATGATTATTTCTTCTTGCACTTATGTTTTCTGATTTGAGGTGTCATAGCTAGATGTTGCCAACATCTTATGACAACACCTCTGCTTATACTTAGGGGGAGAATCTTTTCAGGGGGAGTTTTGATTAAGGGGGAGTTTCATTGTGTTTTGTCCAGAAAGGCAAAAAGGGGGAGATTGAAAGGAATATTTTATTCCTTAAAATCATCCTATTTTAAAAAAGATTTTATTTATTATCTTTTGCCTTTCTTGGACATGAATTTATTTATTTTTTTGATTAACTTGATTTGAAATATGATTAAGTTTATCAGATTATGGTATTATCGTATATCTATTGATTTAATTCCTTATTGTGTAGATTTATCTTGATCAAGATCTAGAGTCCTACGCAGGAAACATTTTAAAGAAGGATTCTTGGTCTTTTTATTGAAGATATGTGTGCACAAGGAAAAGAGAGATACATAGATAGAGACCGTGAGATTTACCAAAAGAACTTGAAGTACACGAGAGAATTCTGAAGATCTTTGGAAAAGCTTGTATAGGTCGTGTGTTACCTTGAAGAACACTTGAAGATCAATAATCGAAAAGTGTGATGAACACGAGTTTTGGCAACAAAAATTTTCTTCTCCTTATTTCGTTTTCTTTATTCTATTTCACATAGAATTTTTAGGAGAACTTTTACACTTTATTTCTCAATTGTTTTGAGAAATTGAATTTTTACAATAATCACTAGTTTTAGGGTTGTAAAACTCTTTGAAAAATTTTTTAGTGAAGTTTTGCCCTGAGGCGCTGCAAGAGTATTTTATACTCTTGCTTAATTTATTTGAGTCTATTTATTTGGTTGCTTATTTTTTATACACGCTTAAAATTATTTTCCGCTGCAAATTACTTAAGGTGTTATAGTAGGTGTTGTCAACACCTTGGGACAACATCTCAAACTGTTTATGTGCAACCATTATTTCCTTACAGATATATTATCTTTCCTTTTGGAAGAACAAAATTAATCATGCATATCATTTAAAATTTTATAAGGTTTAATTTCCAAAATGCATAATTTTGTGCACTTGCTAAATTTCTCGTTTCCTCCATATAAGTTTGTTGGTTTAGCTACGATACTACTTTCAGAGAATACAGAGCTGGCGTAATGTAGGCAACTGTAGTTGAGATGTTTTAAATTTTATTTACATTTTGAATATACACAATTTTTGAAATGATAGTTTTCTAAGAACGAATAGGAACTCATTTTATGTCCCTTTTGCCTTTCGTGTAAGGCGTCTCGTTAAGCTAGCTTACTCGAGTCACCGAATGTCTTCTCATCGACCTCAAGTTAAAAATTGTAAAATTATATATACGATTTTCTAATTATAATATATATATATATATATATATATATAATTTTTTGATTATTTTTAAAAATATCATTAAATTGATGCACATGAATTATTGATTGCCTCCGGGGTGATTCGGTGAACTTATTCCGATTCCAAGAGCACTGATCAAAATTGAAATTCTAAATAATATCAAACAAATTAATTGATTTATATATAGATCAAATCAAATCGATAATCTCTTAATCAACCTTAATAATATATATATGTAGTTTAAAGAGGATCGGAGAAGCACCTTTAGCTGGAAAGATAATATAAGAACTAGCTAGAGTATTTGGTCGACTTTCTTTCAAAGAAAAAAATTGAAATGTTTCCAATGTGACGTAAAGTTGCAAGTTTACTTCCACAAATTTCTCCTCGCCAAATCATACTATTTAAAATATTTTATTAATCTCAAATTTTAAATGGTTTTTACATTAGTAAATATGAGCTTTTTTCCCCCAAGGAGAAATAAAAGTTTAAAAACTAGAAACTATATTTTCCCTTTCCCGACTTTTGGGAAAAAAAATTAAATAACTTCTTCTAAATATTTTTTTGAAAAAATATTCATTAGAACAACGCTTTGAATAAATTAGTTTTTCTACTCAAAGCCAAAGTGCCAAACTCCCCCTAATCCGGCTGCTGACTATATTTGTCCACATGCAAAATGGATGCACTTAGGTGAGATCCAATGGAAGCAAGATACACCAATCGTGAAATCAAATATACATTTTCAACAGATTTGCACCATAATTTTTACACCGTATAAAATTCAATACAAAATTATTTTTCAAATTTAACGATATATTGAATGCAAAATCTTGCGATATAATATCAAAATTTCACGAGATTATAACAAAATTTCACGATATAATTATTGTAAATATCATTATATTGTATGATATATTTGTTATAATTTTAGCATTATTCATAATATAATATTTATTGCATCCTCCAATTGTACATAACTTATTGCTAATTTAAAATTGAGACCTCAAATTTATGAAGAGATTTGGTTTGATTTATTTCTTTTCAATTTTCTAGACCTACTCCACGTACATATATATAAATTCTTCAAACAAAAAAAAAACATTATTTTTAGAAAACTTGCATATTTGGTCCTATAATTTTGTATCTTTGTGTAGTGATCCTGCAAGGAATCACCTACTAACTGGCAATTAATAGTATGCATTTAAACTTAATACCGCAAAATACTTAACAGAGTAAAACGTGCGAGAAAACATAATTCATAAATTACATATCAGCTTAGTAAAATATATCCAGGCTTAATACTGTAGTGATACAACCATATCGAAAAACTTAAAAGTAAACATTATACAACTATATCAAATCCTGCTGTATAATAAAATCCTCAAGGCTCTTGCTCCCTAGTCCTGCCTTGAACTACCAGCTCCGTTCATCCTGCGACCTACCCCGTGAAATAGGGTGTCCAAGATAACAATAGGACGTGAGCGCTAACGCCCAGTACATAAACATGAGTAAACATATGTATATAATGCATGCAACATGATGACTAGTAAAAGGTCATCTGAAAAGTCATGCTCAGTACCGGCGCCACATGAGTGCTACCATTGCACGGATCAACCTCTGGGTGCAACCACACTTGTCTAGTACACCAGAGTAGTCAGACATACATGTCCCCGCCGTCGCGGTACTCTCAGTGACAGACTATCAAGTATAGAGCTGAGCTGCTCTATAATCAGGTATAACAAGGTATAGGCTCAACGTGTATATGCGCATGACATATGAATATGGAAAATGGTAAATCATATATCATGTCATATAATAATGCCAAATAAATGCAACATATAAACATGTATACTCGCTGGCAATCTCAGTCAATGTGTACGTACTTCTAGGCTAGTTCAAGTATAGTAGATCCTAGGTTCCAAGCCTATATTCAAAAGTTCACCGTATCACTACACAAGTTCTATAAGCCTTAACTAAGCTAATAAGTACTCCCAAAACTTAAATAGATTTCCGGACCATACCTTCGTCCGTAGATAGCCCTTTGGAGTCGCTGACTCTGGATGATTATAACAACTTCTTTGTTATTCCAGAATCTCACTAATACCGATAGGGCTCTCAAGTGTATAACTCACATTATATAACTGGAGAAGGAAACTCGAAAATTCGTAATCAGAAATGAATCTGAAGGTCCCTATTTATAGGAAAATTTCTGGTCGAGTTCGGGCCCTCCGAACTGGGGTTCGGATCGTTCGATCCAACTCAATGCATACATGCAAGCCACGTCGGGTTCGGAACCTCCGAACTCAGGTTCGGATCGTCCGAACTTCTCTACGTCCGACACTTGTCAAAATCCATGGCTGAGTAATCCTGCTTGCATGGCATGAGGCAGTTTGGGCCGTCCGATCCTAGTTCGGATCGTCCGAACATGTCTTAACTCCGAAGTCAACAAGCTCACCTTCGGAGCCCCCGGTGTGCTGAGTTCAGGCCGTCCGAAGTCCTCTTCGGACCGTCCGAACTGGCTCAGAAAACGAAAATCCAATTCTTGATTCTGAAGTCCGATTAAACCCCGGAATTGGTTAATTATCAATCCTAAATCATGTTTAACATATTATTATCTTAAAATAGAATCTGAGTTACTACATTCTCCCCACCTTTAGATATTTCGTCCGCGAAATAAAATCTAAAGACAAATCAAGATAACAATATGAAACAGCAAATCATGTTTTATTACAACAACTGTAATTACATCTTTACATGGTAATCAAAAGTACAAAGCAAATAACTCAGGATATTCAGCCCGCATATAGCTCTCGGTTTCCCAAGTTGCTTCTTCAACGCCTCGGCGCTGCCACTGTACCATCACAAGTGGTATAGTCTTGTTCCGAAAAATTTTCTCCCTCCTATCTAGGATACGGAGTGGTCGTTCAACAAAAGACAGATTTGGTTCTAGCTGAATATCAGTATGCTGGATAATATGAGATTCATCAGCTATGTACTGTCGAAGTAACGACACGTGAAAAACATTATGTATATTGGAAAGAGATGGCGGTAACGCCAAACGATATGCAACATCTCCAATTTTCTCCAGTATCTGGAAAGGGCGAATGAAACGAAGTGACAACTTGCCTTTCACACCGAACCTCATCACCTTCCTAAAAGGTGACACTCGTAGAAACACATATTCACCAGGCTCAAACTGAAGTGGCATGCGGTGAATATTAGCGTAACTGGCTTGCCGATCTTGAGCAGCTTTGATCCTCCGCTTGATCAAATCTACTTGTCTACAATCTGCTGCACCAATTCAGGACCCTCGACTTGTCGTTCCCCGACTTCATCCCAGAATAACGGAGTACGACACCGTCGACCATACAATGCATCTAAAGGTGTCATATCAATACTACGATGATAACTGTTATTGTAGGCAAATTCGATCAAAGGTAACTGATCCTGGCAAGATAAGCTAAAATCCATGACAGAAGAACGTAGCATATCCTCCAGTGTACGAATAGTTTGCTCTGACTGCCCATCAGTCTCCGGATGATATGCAGTGCTTAAACTCAGAGTGGTACCCAACGCCTGCTGAAAACTACCCCAGAAATGTGAGGTAAATCGCGGATCTCTATCACTAACTATGCTCACTGTAATCCCATGTAATCGCATTATCTCCTGGATATATAAGCGTGACATGCGATCATAAGAATACTTCCGGTTGTAAGGAATAAAGTGTGCTGATTTCGTCAAACGGTCAACAACGACTCAGATAGCATCACACTGACGTGAAGTTATAGGAAAGTGGGTGACAAAATCCATAGTCACATGCTCCCACTTCCATTCAGGAATCTCAAGATTCTGCAGTAATCCACCTTGTCGTCGGTGTTCAGCCTTGACCTATTGAAAAACCAAACATCTTGAAACAAACTGATATACACTCCGCTTCATCCCTTTCCACCAGAATCTGGTTCGCAAGTCCTTATACATTTTCATGCGTCAGGATGAACAGACAATCGAATCCTGTGAGCTTGAGATAGAATATCATTCCTGAGTTCCGTAACATTAGGTACAACCACTCGATTTGATAAGCACAATAAACCATCTGCCTGAAAATGGAATCCAGATATATTACCCTCATTGGCTAAACATGCCAAACGCTGAGTCTTAACATCAGATATCTGAGCATCTCTGATCCGGGAATACAATGTTGACTCAGATAATATAGTATATAAACGAATTCTATTTCTTCCTTTCTTGTGCTTGAGTGTAAAACTCAATGAACAACACTCTTGAACCAAATGAGATATTTCACTAGTCTGAAGTGCAGAAAGTCTCACCTGCCGACTCAAGGCATCAGCAGTAAGATTAGCAGAACCTGGATGATATTTGATTTCACAATCATAATCCTTCAAAAGATCCATCCAGCGTCTCTGTCGCATATTCAAATTCGGCTGAGTGAATAAATACTTCAAACTCTTGTGATCCGTGAATATCTCAAATTTCTCGTCATAAAGATAATGCCTCCAAATCTTGAGTGCAAATACAATGGCGGCTAACTCGAGATCATGTACTGGATAATTATTCTCATGCGTCTTCAACTGTCGAGAAGCATATGCAATAACATGTCCATGCTGTGTAAGAACACATCCTAACTCCTGACCAGAGGCATCAGTATAGACAACATAACCTCCTGATCCAGAAGGTAAAGCTAACACAGGTGCAGTAGTAAGACGTCTACGCAGCTCGTGAAATGACTCCTCACAATCCGAGGACCATATGAAGGCAACATCTTTCCGTGTAAGCTGTATCAAAGGCCTGGCCAACTGTGCAAAATTCTCGATGAACCGACGGTAATAACCCGCTAGACCCAAGAAACTTCGAATCTCAGCAACCGTCGTCGGACGAGACCAGTTCAGCACTGCCTCTATCTTACTTGGATCAATAGATATTCCTTCACTAGAAATCACATGACCGAGAAATACTACCCGATCAAGCCAAAATTCACACTTGCTCAATTTCGCATACATCTGCTTATCTCGTAACGTCTGTAAAAACAATTTTCAGATGCTATGTATGCTCATTCTTGTCATAAGAGTAGACAAGAATATCATCAATAAAGACGATGACAAATCTATCCAGATATTCTCGAAATACCTGATTCATCAGATTCATAAAGACTGCCGGTGCATTCGTTAAAAACCTAATGGCATCACCAGAAATTCATAATGGCCGTATCTGGTCCTGAAAGCAGTCGTAGAAATATCTGAGTCTCGTACCCGCATCTGGTGGTATCCAGATCTCATATCTATCTTCGAGTAAACAGAAGTACCTTGTAATTGATCGAACAGATCATCAATCCGCGGCAAAGGATACTTATTCTTGATGGTGACACGATTCAACTGCCTATAATCAATACATAATCGCATCGATCCATCCATCTTCTTGACAAATAACACAGGTGCTCCCCACGGAGAAACACTCGGACGAATATATCCCTTATCAAGCAGATCCTGCAACTGCTGTTTCAATTCCCTCATCTCTGTCGGTGCCAGCCGATAAGGTTCTCGGGATATAGGCGTCGTTCCTAGTACTAGATCAATACCAAATTCAACCTCTCGAACCGGAGAAAAACTAGGAATCTCATCAGGGAATACGTCAGGAAACTCGCTGACAATCGGTAGCTGATCAATACTCGAACTACTCGTGGACGTATCAACTGCATAAATGAGATAGCCCTCCCCACCTGACTCCAAAACATGACATGCCTTCAGAGCTGATACAAGTGGCATTGGAGGTCGCGCACTGTAACACCCGGTATTTTAAATACGTGAATTCGCATGCATAATTAGCAAATTTATTTATTTAAAATTTTAGATTATGGGTTAAATTATTATTTGAATTATTTGTGCATGATTTAAATTATTTTCAAGCATTTAACCCATAATTAGTGATTTTTATGAATTATTGGTATTTGAATTATTTTATCGCGTAGACGGGACCGTGGACGGACGAGATGACAACTTTCTATCCAAATTATTTCATGAGCCTTTTAAGAGCCCAAAAATATTATTTTGAGTTTTATTTCCTCAAAATTATCAATATTTAATTTTATATATTTTTAGGGGTCCGTTTTTATTCAAATTAAGCCAAAATAATGACTTTTTATTATCTTTAAAAATCCCCTAATTTAATGTTTCGGGATTTGTGTTATATTATTTAAGTTATCTATATTTTAAAAACTTAGGAAACCTTTTTAATTATACTATTATCTCCTAGATTATATTTTTCCAAAATTAATATCCTAGACTACCCAATCCATCGGCCAAAACCCCCCCTACTCACGCTCAATCTCTCTCCCTTCAACCTAGACGCCACACCCCCATCTCCATCATCTTCTTCATCGAGCCAACAGCCAAGGAGGAATCCATAGCCAACTTTTGAAGGTTTTGTCTAGTTTTCGTCCGATCGTCGTCCCGGATTCGTCCCGTCGATCCCTTCTATTATTTTATCGGTGAAAGGCATGTCTTCTTTCACTTTTCTTCACGATATCAGTATTATAGGTGTGTGTGCATGTGCATAGAAGATTTTTTTTAAGAATTTCAGAAAAGAGGATCGTTTTTTTTGTGGTTGAAGCTTGTTTACATGCTTATTCATTCATCTCACGATTTTTCTAGACATGGTTGGTTCTAGCTGCTGGTTACGGTTGGTAAGGAGTCTAAGATGGGTCTAGGCTCGAGTGGCTTGAGTGGCTCGAGCCAAACGAGCCCAGACTTGGAGCCAAGAGGCGATCGGCCAAGGGAGGATGCAGGTTAGGGCTTCGTGGAAGGGGGCTCGGGTTCGGTGGCTCAGGGTGCATGGGGTCTGGGCATGGGCTAGGTTCGAACCGCCCAGACGTGGGCTACGTCTGGGCGGCGGGGCTCCGGCCAGGGGCGGCCGGAGCAGGGCGGCAGCAGCCCTAGAAGGGCTGCTGCTCGCGGCCGCGGGCTGCAGGGAAGGGGGGGGATCGGGTTAAGGGTTAGGGCTGGTTTCGGGTCGGGTCTGGATGGTAGCGGGTCAAGTCGGGTTGGTTCGGGTCCGGGTTAAGTTAGTCGGGCTCGGATATTTTTATTTTTAGGTTTTAAGTTTAATTAAGTGTTTAATGGACCTAATTAAATCTAAAAATTTATTTGGGCTCCATTAATTATTTTGGGTTGAGTTTAAATATTTTTGGACTTAATTAGATTAATTAAGTGAGTCCACTAATTTTTATGGGCCTTGGGGCCCATGGAAGTTATTGGGCCAGTCTTTGGGCTTTTTGGGCCCATTGGGCCAAAATAAGTTGTTATTGGGCCAGGAATGTCTTAATGGGTTTTAACTAATTATTGGGCTTAGAATAAGCATTATTGGGCTTAAGTATGTTAATGGGCCAGTCAGAATGTTAATGGGCCAAAATTTAAGAAAATTGGCTTGAGTGTTAGGGCCAGCAGTTCAGTACAACCCATGAGAAATTGCATGTGTCCTGAATATATATTTAATTATTTTTATGCATGGAAGTTATTTTTATATTTATATGATAGTATGAAATTAAATTAAATATATATGAAGGACACAAATTTTATTTAAGTATATGCATTCATGAAATAATTTTTATGCATGATTTAATGTTTAAGGTTGAGCAAAAGAAAATATTTTATGTTGGAAGTTGAAGTAGTGTGACAATTTAAGGGGGATTCGTCCCCATATGTGAACTATTGAAGGGCAGTTTACTGCCAATTTAAGAGGTGATTCGTCACCGCCACGTACGTTGGTTTCCACGCTGATCAGTATTTGATGTATGATTTAAGGTTACACTATGGATACAACCATGCGATGTTAGAAAATACTTTGCTCAACAATATTTATGTATTATGTATGATTATGATATTTAAGTTAATTTAAGTTATGTTATGTCATGATATTATTTTAAGCATGCGCATTCATGTATATGTTATGTATTAGTATTAAAGTGATTTAAATTATTTTAAACCCTTGTTATGTTAGCATGTTGGGCCTCTAGGCTCACTACCCTGGTATGGTGCAGGTGAGTACGTAGAGGACGTAGTACCCACCGGAGGCGAGGACCTATGAGCGGACATGCAGTGATCCCCCGCGGCCGTCGTCTGAGTTTTTTTTTTATGATTATGTCTTTATGAAATATTAAACATGTTGTTCTTTTTATTCATTTTCAGTGCATGCAAACTTTTATTTAATTGTTTAACAATATTTTTATTTAATGCATGACTCAGACATTTAATTTATTAAATGTTGCTTTTTTTTATTTAAGATATTTATTTTTAAATCTATTTTTTTCTGTGCATATATGTATGGGCATGTGTGTACATATATTTTAATTAATATAAAAAAAAATTCCGCATTTATTATTAGTAGTAGTTGTTTCACGCACCCTCACCATAAAAGTACCAGCTATCACCCTCATTCGGATGAAACTGTACCAGACGTTGATAACAATCCACAATAGCGTGTACAAAGTCAGCATATCTATTCCCAAAATACAATCAAAATCTGCCATCGCTAATATCATCAAATTAGCCCGTAACACATGACTCTCAAACTCTAGAAGGCAACCCATCACTAGACGCTTAGTTACTACCTCATGCTCCAGCGGAGTAGATACAACTAAATCCACATATAATGATACATAAGGAAATATATGTCTCTTAACAAAGCGACTAGAAATAAAGGAATGCGATGCTCCAGTATCAATTAAAACAAGTTTAGGAATACTAAATAACAAAAAGGTACCTGCCAACATGCGATCGCTTTCCTCAGTAGCCTGCTCCTGAGACAGAGCAAATACCTGCCCTTGAGTCTGTGGACGGTAACCAGAAGAACTCTGTGGTGATGTCTGCTGATATGGAAAAGTAGAAGCCTGAGATCCAACCTGTGATCCCGATCCACTAGTAGAACCCATGCGCTGAGGACGATCTCTCCGCAGATGTCCCTGCTCACCACAAATATAACAAGCACCAGTAGCTTTCCGACACGAAGCTGCAGGATGCTTCCCACCACAGTGACTGAAAAACTCCTCCTTCTTCTTCTTTTTCTTCTTCCCAAAACGGAAAGTACCTCGTGAACCACGAGAACCAAACGAAGTAGTAGGAGTAGAAGAAGACATAGGTCTAGATTGCACAACAGATTGAGCCCTAGGCCCAAGAGATCCACTAGGCTGTCCTGGCATTATCAACATTGCCCGCCTATTGCTGTTCTCCACTTGATGGCAACGGTTCACCAAAGTATCATAAGATATCGGATTATCACATACGACAACTTGTGAGTAGATATCTTGATTCAGGCCTTGCAGAAAGATATCATACTTGTACGCATCACTGTCATTGATATGAGGACTAAAAGGTAGCAGATCAAGAAATCGTTGCTGATATTGATCAATAGTCATTGATCCTTGCCTCAGAGTCAGCAACTCCATAGATCGTGTCTGTCGAACTGCTGAAGGAAAATACAATTTCTAAAACTGCTGACAGAAATCCCCCCAAGTCACCTGTCCTCTCTCAGTACGTGCTTGAGTAGCTTTGGCATCCCACCATAAGCGTGCTCGATCCTCTTGAACGAATTCTAGAACTTTCAGTTTCTGCTCCTCAGTGCAATCAAAAGCTCGAAATGCACTCTTGAGTTTAGACATCCAGCCTCTTGCCTGTTCAGGTTTCTCGCCTCCCACCAAGGGTTTCGGTCCTATTTGCATAAACTTATTGATAGAGTAACGACGTCTACCCTCATGAGGACGATATCGATCATCATGATAGCGATGATGACGATGATGACCACCTCCCTGGCCAACACTACCGTGACACTCGTCAGTCATATCCTGAAAAAAATTGCACATTAAAATCCCAAATGCGCAAGAATTACTCAAGACTAAACTAAATCTCAAGTACTAATTCCCAAAATCTATGCATGCTCTGATACAAAAAATGTAGTGACCCTGCAAGGAATCACCTACTAACTGGCAACTAATAGCATGCATTTAAACTTAATACAACAAAATACTTAACATAGTAAAACGTACGGAAACATAATCCATAAATTACATATCAGCTTAGTAAAATATATCCAGGCTTAATACTGTAGTGATACAACCATATCGAAAAACTTAAAAGTAAACATTATACAGCTATATTGAATCCTTCTGTATAATAAACTCCTCAAGGCTCCTGCTCCCTAGTCCTGCCTTGAACTACCAGCTCCGTCCATCCTGCGACCTACCCCGTGAAATAGGGTGTCCAAGATAACAATAGGACGTGAGCGCTAACGCCCAGTACATAAATATGAGTAAACATATGTATATAATGCATACAACATGATGACTAGTAAAAGATCATCTGAAAAGTCATGCTCAGTACCGGCGCCACATGAGTGCTTCCACCGCACGGATCAACCTCTGACCACACTCGTCTAGTACACCAGAGTAGTCAGACATACATGTCCCCGCCTTCGCAGTACTCTCAGTGACAAACTATCGAGTATAGAGCTGAGCGGCTCTATAATCAGGTATAACAAGGTATAGGCTCAACGTGTATATGCACATGACATATGAATATGGAAAACGGTAAATCATATATCATGCCATATAATAATGCCAATTAAATGCAACATATAAACATGTATACTCGTTGGCAATCTCAGTCAATGTGTACGTACCTCTAGGCTAGTTCAAGTATAGTAGATCCTAGGTTCCAAGCCTATATTAAAAAATTCACCGTATCACTACACAAGTTCTATAAGTCTTAACTAAGCTACTAAGTACTCCCAAAACTTAAATAGATTCCCGGACCATACCTTCGTCCGTAGATAGTCCTTTGGAGTCGCTGACTCTGGATGATTATAACAACTTCTTTGTTATTCCAGAATCTCACTATTACCGATAGAGCCCTCAAGTGTATAACTCACACTATATAACTGAAGAAGGAAACTCGGAAATTCGTAATCAGAAATGAATCTGAAGGTCCTTATTTATAGGAAAATTTCTGGTCGAGTTCGGGCCCTCCGAACTGGGGTTCGGATCGTCCGATCCAACTCAATGCATGCATGCAAGCCACGTCAGGTTCGGAGCCTCCGAACTC
Source organism: Henckelia pumila (assembly GCF_033568475.1). Taxonomy (NCBI): domain Eukaryota; kingdom Viridiplantae; phylum Streptophyta; class Magnoliopsida; order Lamiales; family Gesneriaceae; genus Henckelia; species Henckelia pumila. Next base: position 49,255,692 of record NC_133122.1, on the reverse strand, counting down.
AAGTTCGGAACGTCCGAACTTCTCTACGTCTGACACTTGTCAAAATCCATGGCTGAGTAATCCTGCTTGCATGGCATGAGGCAGTTCGGGCCGTCCGATCCTAGTTCGGATCGTCCGAACATACCTTAACTCCGAAGTCAACAAACTCACCTTCGGAGCCCCCAGTGTGCTGAGTTCGGGCCGTCCGAAGTCCTCTTCGGACCTTCCGAACTGGCTCAGAAAATGAAAATCCAATTCTTGATTCTGAAGTCCGATTAAACCCCGAAATTGGTTAATTACCAATCCTAAATCATGTTTAACATATTATTATCTTAAAATAGAATCTGGGTTACTACACTTTGTATGTGTCAATGTTCAATTATTATTTTATTTTATTTTTTTTGTATATTTGCGATTTTGATCATCTATATTATTAAATTTCAACTCTTGCCTCTTGGTCCTGTAATTTTTTATTTTGGAAATTTTAGTATCTTTGTTTTTACATATAGAATGTTGATATGATATACACTATAAATATCAACACAGACAACACCACATCAGCATTACATTCCATGTCAACGTCAAGTCTGAAAAAAGCTAAAATTTCCAAAAATAATATACTACTAAAACTGAAATTTAATAACATATAAACTTAAGATTAATTACAAAAAGACAAGACTAAAAAATCAATTTTATTTCTTTTATATTTTTCGAAAAATTGCTATGATTCTCAATTAGGCTGTCCACCATTCAAGTCCGAAAGTTGTGTGCAGCCAGCCAATAAGAGGAGCTGCACATCATGAATAGTAATATGCTGCAAAGTTATATGATCAAAAAATTATTGATTTTCAAATTATATAATATATATTTATATATATGTTTTTTTAGCAAAATTATATAACATATATATTTATATATATATATCTATCATATATGTTGATATATGAGCAAATGGGAGTTACAACTTACAAGCACATTAATATAATAATTCCCCAAAGGTGTACGCTTCCAACCAACATATTGCGAAAGAATCTAAGCTTATGGTTGGGCCCGCACCACGAATCAAATAATCCATACCCCCACCCCATGTGTAACCAAGGCCCCCCCATTTCAGTCTTGTATTTTGTTTTATAATTTGATGCTTAAACTTTTACGCTTGAATATATATGTTGTTGTAAAATTATATTCATGTGCAATGATTTACAAAATTGAAAAAATTGTGGATCAAGGGACCACAACTAGCTAGCCAAATCGTGTAAAATTCGAGGATTCCTTGTTTGGGGTCGGAAAATAAAAAAAGGTTGAAAAAGTTGGGTGGGCACGAAACTTGAAAATTGCGAGGAATTACACATGAAAATATGGAAAAACAAACGTGTTCATTTATGAAGACTTTCGTGCTTGGTCCGTAAGTTTTGACTTAAATTTATGATACAACAATCTTCATGTGATGCGATAAAAAAAACGAGGGATAAAAGATCGAGGATTTACCACTAACTTTGAGGCTTATTTGACTCGCTTTTCTGATCATAATATCATATGCATGAACTTTTGCGTGATCGATCGAGTTAATGCAAACTTCTCATTAGATATACCTATACTACATCTATCTATACTATATATATAATATTTGAGTCGTAAGAGAGAAAATAGTATTTTGGTGTAATTTTTAAAATTCTTAAAATATATATTCTCTTTTTAGGTTCTTATTTTTCAAGAAAAATTAAATTTATAAAATAAAATATAAAAAAAATTGTTAAAAATCAGAAAGATTTAAATTTTATGTTACATTTTCATTTTTTTTAAACAAGATTACTTGTATATATATAGACTAGACATGCACGCATTCGACACTAATGCATAAAGTTTGAGTCACATCATTATATTATATATTTAAAATATTAAAGATATAGCGAATTATTAAAAAAAAAAAATTTGTTCGAGTTCGATTCGAAAAAAATTTCAACATGTTCAGATTTGCCTCGAGTTCGATAAGTTCGAATACGAATCAAATATTTATCGAGTTGGTTCAAAAAGATAGTGAACCTGCTCGATTCGTTTACAATTTAGGGGTGAGTTTTTGGTATACCGTATCCAAAATATTGATATGAAAAAAATTCATATTGTTACCGATATCGAAATTTTGAAATTTTGATATGAAAAAAATCTATAGTTATACCGTATAGATACCCAAAAAAAATTCGATATGTCAAAAAAATGTCTATATATCGAAAAAATTTGGGTACGATATCCCGAAAAATCGGTATTTTGGTTCGGTATCACAACCCTAGTTTACATCCCTAATCGAGTTATGCAAACTTCTCATTAGATATATCTATACTATTTATATCTATTTATTTGTATCATATATAATATTTGAGTAGTAAGACAGACAAAATCATATTTTGGTGTAATTTTTAAATTCTTAAAATATTATCTTTTATTTTAGCTTCTTATTTTTTCAAGAAAAATTAAATTTATGTAAAGAAAATATAATTATTTTTAAAAAAAATTAGTAAGATTAAAATTTTAAGTTTACATTCTAATTTTTTTAGAAAAACAAGATCATTTGTATATATATATCGACTAGACATGCACGCAACCGAGACTAAAGTATCTAAAATTTGAGTCACATCACGAGCTAGCTAGATAGATATATGAATATAATTGATTTTGTAAAGAAATTAATAAATAGAGTATTGATATATATCTATATATATATAAATCAACTTTAATATAATTATTATTTCCCCACATAATACAATTGGAAATCTTGATATATAGCTAGCCCATCCATGTATATTACGTCAAAGAAAAGGAGCCATCACCATGTGAATGCTAGGCCAATGTGCCATGCCCCGTGGGGCTTTCTCTCTCGTGTTGTTTTCTTATATGGTTTAAAAAATTTCCCACAAACATCGATTGCCATGTTACCCTCTCGTGGTACGACAAAATATATGGACATTTGAATACGAAGTTTCAGTCCTAACAACTTTAACTTTATGCCATTTGGATTCAAGATTCAATGAAAACCAGAAAGAACGAGAAAAGAAGTTGAATAATGTGTGTTTTTTTTGTAGAAAATTGGGGCTTGAAAGCAGCCTTACACTCACATTTATTTGTCTTATTTTCAGACCTTTTATATATATATATATATATATATATATATATATATATATATATGACTTTTTTTTCCCGGAAAATGAAAAAGGATTTTCTCATCAATGAAAAATAAATCAACATACATTCTATAACTATTCAACTACAATTAATGGCTTTTGTTGTTTATAAAATATGTGAGTCGTGCTTAATTAATAACTTTGCATTAAAAATGTGAATAATGTCAGAGGTACAACCAATATCTCGTACAACGATATTTAAATTATATTGTGAGTTTTTTTTATTATATCGTGATATTTTGATGTTATATCATGAGATTTTGTATTCAATGTATCATGAGGTTTGATAAATAAAATTTTTGTATTGATTTTTTTATGGTGTAAGATGTGTTATACAAATTTGGTTGTACATGTAGCATTGCTCTAAAAATATATATCATTAACTAGCACATGAAAATACTGACCAATTGTGATTTATCGTAAATAATTATAATTGTATCCCTTGGTATAACAATAAATAGATTATAGGTACTTATATCTTAATCAAATTAGAATATATCAATGTCCTACTATGAAAAAAATCATGGGCACTTAAAAAGAGTTGAAATACCTTTGGCCCAATCTTCGTGGTGTTTAAAGGGTTGGGCCAAAACTGCAATCCATTTGTCTGAGTCCACTCTACTTAGGTGCACTACGTCAATTTGGGCTTACAAACTATTGTTTTAATCGTGTTTATCTTTTATAATATATATCTATTCTTTCTATTATATTCTATTAACGTTACGTTGAGGGGTTAGTATATTGGTATGGTTAATTTTTTTTATTGTCCTTCAAAAAAAAAAATCTTCTTTATTGTATCCTTTAGTATATATTTAATTACTAAAATATCATCTTATTTGTTCATTGATAACTACTTATTTATGAAAATATCACGTTTATAAAGTTAATTTATTTATTTAAAAAAAACACTTTTCAAAATAATTTTCTATTTTCTTTGTTTTTTATTTTAAAAAACGTATTGCATAAGCACGTAACGCGTGTTCTCGAGTACTAGTATATATTAAAAATACCGATGAATCTGTTTTGTGTGTAATTTATACCGCCAACCAAAATAGACCAGGGATAATTCCCAAATATATCCTTATAATTTCTCTATGTTTCCAATTGTATCCCTCTAGTTTACCATGTGCCAATTTTATCCCTCATGTTTTAACTTTTATCTCAATGTTATCCTCCATGTTATCACACGTTAATTGTTAACGGCAGATACACGGGAGATTCACGTGTCTTCTTTATTTGCCCCAAAAAGAAGAATCTTCTTCCACAATCCCTAAATTCATCGATATCTCATGTCCATTCTCACACAAAGTACTCGACCACTGTAAGTGACGATTTCCACCTGGATTCACCACTCAACTTTGAATCTCCACACTAATTTATTTTTTCACGATTGTTATTGAAATACATACAACCCAAAATTAAATATAATGTTAGTTCCACTGTCCGACCAACAAAAGTTATTGTTTTTTCTTTTCATATATATTATTTAGAAAAAAAAAATGATGGGTTGTAGTTCTGTTTTCTTGCAAGTATTTTGGCCAATTTGTAAAAGTAAGAAATCAAATCAACGAACGTGTTTAATAAACTGTAGTTTGTAAATGTATGAATATATTGGTCAAGGAGATTAGAGATAATTAATTAATGATTATTATCCCCTCCAAATAATTCTCTAAAATCAATGCACAGATCAAATATTATGGATTCCAATTTGTAGACAATTTTATACTAGTTTTAAACTCAAGAGATATGTTAAGACCAATTTAGACCATATCATGAATATGGTAAATATACAATTTATTTGAATGAATAATCAAATGGTTGACAATATCTATTATATCTTTGTAGGACAATCTAAAAAAATTAGGAGTTGAGCTGTGATGGCTAGACGAAGTAGATGCTTCCTGCAGTTCACCCCAGATTATGGTATTGTATCTTTTGTCTTTTGATATCTTCATTCTATGAAGTATATTATATTTATTATTGTAAAATTAAGCTTATTTAATTATTTCTTAGATTCTTAGATTTTACTCCTAAATTTATTTTATTTGTATGTTTGATTGTTTTTTTTTAATTTACAGGTTTCCTTGGAGAACCTGATTTTTTTACCTTGAAAATATTTTATGATGGAACAATGAAAGGTACGAGGACATCGAAGGAATATGTTGGAGGAAATATTGATCGCTTTGACTTTGTCGACGGCAATAAAATCCAGATGTTTCACTTGTTAGGTTTTGCCGAGGAATTAGGCTGCAAAGAGAAAGAAAAAGTGAGTCTTAAGTTCTGGCACAAAATAGGGGATAATTTGAGTAATGGTAGATATATGGAAACAAACACTGATGTATCGGCCATTAAAAAGCACATCCCAAATCACTGTGAAGTGGAGTTATATATAGAACATGTCGATGAAAGTGCTTCAAATTCAGAATTAGTTTATGATGTTAATATAGAAGTTGAAGATGAGGGGTGTGGTGGAACCCATGATGGCGACGATGATGAGGAAGATATGTTTTATGATAGTGATAACGACTTTGATGATCCTGATGCAAATATGTATGGGGATGAAATGGTTGCTTATCAGGAAGAAATTCCTAATGAGGTGTTATCTATGATGCAAAATGAAGAAGGTGATGATGATTGTGTTCAAAGTGATGAATTAGACAGTAATTTGGGATCTGATGATGATGATGATGATGATGATGAATCCCAGAAATTTCTCATGTTTGACCCCATCAAGGATGGAAAGAACCCCGATTTGAAGGTTGGAATGATTTTTACTTCAAGAGATGAGACTAAATTTGCAATTGAAACTCACTGCATTAGAAGGGGTATGTCGGTGAGGTTCGTTAAAATTGATCATACGAGGCTCAGAGTTAAGTGTATAAACGAAGGTTGTCAATGGGTAGTTCATGTGTCACCAATGGGAAATGACAGTTGTTGGCAAATAAAGACTTTTCAGCCCAAACACAACAGTTGTTTTTGGAATTTGAAAAATAGAAATGCCAATTCAAGTTGGCTGGCCAAGACTTTTTCAAAAAAGTTTAAAACAAACTCAAAATTGGGGACGTCAGAGTTCAAACAGGAGATTGACGACAGCCTAAAAATATCTATTACGAGGAAGCAAGCTTATTTGGCAAAGAGAAAGGCCATTGACATCGTGCAAGGCGCTGTTAATGAACAATTCAGTAAGATTAGAAATTATTGTGCAGAGTTGAAAAGGGTAGATCCAAGTGCCACAGTGATTTTAAAATTGACAGAGGATAATGATTGTACAAGGTTTCAACGTATGTACGTTTGTTTTTCTGCGTGCAAAGAAGGTTTTAAGAAAGCATGTAGACCTCTGATCGGTGTTGATGGCTGCTTTCTGAAGAGTAAGAGTGGTGGGAAATTTTTAGCAGCAGTTGGGCTAGACCCCAATAATAATATCTTTCCTATTTGTTATGCGCTGGTAGAACGAGAAACAAAAGATAGTTGGATGTGGTTTTTACAGTTATTGGACTCTGATATAGGCTTTGATGATCAATATGCATGGACCTTCATGTCGGACAAACAAAAAGGTCTAATTCCAGCATTCGAAAGTTTGTTTCCTGCTGCGGAAAACCGTTTTTATGTTAGACATTTACATAGTAACATGAAAAACGATGGTTTCAGAGGTGTGGCTGTGAAAAATGCACTTTGGGAAGCAGCCAAAACAACAACAATTGCAGAGTTTCGTCAAAGCATGGACAAATTGAAAAAGATTGATGAGAGGGCGTATGAGTGGTTGGCGAAGAAACCCGTTGAACATTGGTCTAGGTCACATTTTACCACAACGCCCAAGTGTGATGTACTTTTGAATAACATGTGTGAGTGCTTTAATAGTTTGATACTTGATGCCAGAGAAAAGCCAATAATCTCGATGTTTGAAGCTATAAGAAATTTGTTGATGGTGCGATTTCAGCTTAATAGGGAGAAGGCTTAGAAATGGGACGGAAAAGTTTGCCCAAAAATTAAAAAATAAATGGCGAAGATTTGCATGGATGCAACAACACATAGTCCGATGCAAGCTGATCACACGCAATTCCATATTAATGGACCTTCTGGTCAACACACTGTTGACTTGGGTAAGAAATCTTGTAGTTGCAGAAAGTGGGACTTGACTGGCATCCCTTGCCAACATGCGGTATGTGCCATTTGGTTTAAATATCAAGATCCACAAGATTATGTTCATCCTTACTACGGGATCGAGGCATACAAGAGATGCTACGAAAAATCTATTTTGCCCATTACTGGTGCTAATCTATGGCCTGAATGTGAATTGCCACCTCTATTACCACCGGTGTATAAAGAAAAAATGGGCAGACCTGCGAAATTGAGAAGATGGGAAAGAGACGAACCACCTAGTTCCAGCGGAACACATTTGCGTGGAGTTAAAAGAAACAACAAGTGCAAGAAATGCGGAGGCAATGGCCACAACCAGAGGACATGCAAAGAACCCACAAATACTGTGCATGAACCAACAACACAACAAAGCCAATCAACACATGTTGTTGCTTCAGAACCAATCAGAAGAAAAAAATTACAGGTACATATGTCACATAAAAATATTAGAACTTAACTATATTTCCACTTGTCTACTACTCATATCAATTAATTTTGCTCCGTACAGGTGAGAAAGCCAACCTCGCGGGTTGGTTTGAAAACTGGAGATGAAATTAGCTCCACACTACATCGTCGCTAAATATAAGTTGATAACATTTACTCATATTTTCTTTTTTTGCATTGAAAAATGACATATGACATATTATTGATTTTATTTCAGGTTAACAATGCTACAAATATCTTAAATCCAATGTTCGTGAGACGAGTGAAAAACTTTGTGACCGTTTCCAAACTCAAAGACTGCGTAGGTAAGAAAAAAAAGAAGAGTCAGTCGATTCCACTCTCAAGTACCCATCTAGATGCGAGAGAGAGTTCAAAAATTAAATCGGCATCAAGAAAATGTGTTGGATCAACTTCAGCAGCCTCTATAAGCAAGACTTGAATTGGCCTTATCGCTACTGTTTTTTTTGGTACTACACTAGAAGTTATATATTTTGGTTTTGATGGTGTTTTATGATGATACATGCCTCAAACACAGTAATGTTTTAACTATTGTTTTGTTACCAATAGAATTCAAACTTTTTTGAAATGTGACTACTGGAGCATGTATTTTGGTTTACTACTGGAGCATGTATTTGGTCGTGTTTTATTCTATTTCTCATTTCTTGTTTAGTTATTTTACATTTTATTTTGTGAGTCGGTTTGGCCTATCGTTGATATTGGTAGTTCGAGATAAAACCACGTACTGGAATCCTTGATCCAGTAAAGAGTTATTGGTGTTTCCATGTTTCCAACTGAAGATGAAATTGCCAATTTTCAGTTGGCTTGTATGCTCCATAAATGGATGGAGAAGAACACGAGAAGGTTATTTTAACGAGAAGTGGAAGAGCAAAAACGTATAGATATTTCTCTAGTTTTTTCGTTATCTTTGTAATACTCGAGCCGAAGGCGAGATATAAAAGGCCGAAAGCCAAAAATCGAGTCCAAAAAGGTTTATCTGAAGCTGTCGGTGAAGAAAGGAGCTGCAGCGGCGAGAAAAAGCCGGCGAAGAAGATGATGAAGATTAGTCCATGTTATCTCACGATGAAGTTTGTGGGTTACCATAAACAATTCCCTCTGAGCTGTTATGTATAAATAATCCTTTTTGGTAGAAAAAAAAAATGAATTTTAGTTAACTCAAATTGAAAGGTCAGAAGGGATTGTTTATTTTGTACTTCATTGTTTTCTTGTTTCAATAAATTTCAGTAAATATTAATGGGGTTATTTTAATAAGAAGTGGAAGAGCAAAAACTCCAAAAACTCAAAACTTGGATAAATAATAGGACAAAATCGGTGTCTGCATATAAATTGATAAATGACAGAAAATATCATTGACACAAATGGATAATGGTAATTTAAATAAACTTGATACAATAACTTAGAAATACAGCAACATTGAAAAACTTGATACAAGAACTTAAAAATACATCATGAGCCAAACTTTGAAAAACCACATCATCTTGATATTTGTCTGGGTTCCGTCCCACGAAAACATGTCTTCTCCTACAATACAACAAAAATTGCACAAACAAAAACATATCAATATCAATAACTATTTATATTTTGAAATTACAACAGCAAACTTAAATCAAATTGCTCACCATCATTGTCTCGGAAATAACTATCATGACTGTCTCGACGAACTATTTCAAAGCCTAGCGGTGAATCTTGGTAAAATTACAAATGGTAAAGGAAGGCAAATGAAAGAGAGCAAAATACAATTTCTTAGCTATAATCCATCTCTGAAACAAGAATTACAGTAGAGATTCAAAGTTGAGTGGTGAATCCAGGTGGAAATCATCACTTACAGTTGTCCAAGACGGCTTACCCAAAAAGCTTTTCACGATTTCGCAATAGTCGAGCACTTTGTGTGAGAATGGACATAAGAGATCGATGAATTTAGGGATTGTGGAAGGAGATTCTTTTTTTGGGGCAAATAAAGAAGGCACGTGAATCTCCTGTTATGCCGTTAACAATTTTAACGTGTAGATAACGTGGAGGATAACATTGAGATAAAAGTTAAAACATGAGAGATAAAATTGGCACATGGTAAACTAGAGGGATAAAATTGGGAATATAGAGAAACAATAAGAATATATTTGAGAATTATCCCAATAGACCATTAAGTTTTGTGTGTAATTTATGCAGCCAACCAAAATAGACCATTAAATTCTTTATATATTTTTTCTCTCGTCTATTTCAGAATGGAAAAAAAATCTGCTCAAGAATGTTGGAAATTCCTTTTTCTAGAAAATGTTTTTCTTTTTGGAATGTTGAAAAAAATTCTACAATAACATTATTTACATTAACATGTTATATATTTAGGAATATTATTGTTTATAGCTTTAAAAAAATTATTATTGTTTCAAGGTCCAGTACTTTAATTATGCCCCTTTCACTATTACCGTGTTGGTCTGCAATGCAATCCATTGCAATTTTTTCCCAAACTTTAATTCTTGCTAGTAAACGTAGCACATGTGTTGTGTGTGCAACAAAAAATTTTCAGTTATGATCACTTTCTTATTTTATCTTTCTGAATTTTTTTTGTTCTTCTGATTAACATGTTATTGGGAAAAAAATCATACGAAAAATAAAATGTAGAAGCCAAATGAAAATATGAAGAAAATTAAAAAATCGTGAGATGATTGGAGTTAGTGTATTATAAAAAAAAGTTTTTTTTTTTTAAATGTGAAATTGGAGTGAGTGAGAGGTTTTTAGTGGGGATTGTGTGTAGGAAGGGTAATTATTATGGAATAATATAAGAAGTGAAGGAGGGGCAAAACAGGAAACAAAAGATGGTGTTCCCATGAGCGGTTTTTCTAGGAGTCTCAAGTATTATAATATAGTATAGATATAGTATAGATAGTATAGATAATGTACCAAGTAAACTTAAAAGCTAACCATGCATGGTGAACATAAGTATAACATGCAAGGTCTTCTTCAAAAGATTAGAGATCATTGGCTAATTCAAGGTTTATATAAATTTTTTTATTAAATTTAAAAATATTACACACGAACTGGTAATAAATTAAGTACATAATGATCACCAATGTATATATAATTTAATAAATCTATTGCATGTCTTGCTTTCCTTTTCTCTTTGAATTACTAGCTAGATTCAAAAAAAAAAAATTTCCTTTATAATTCATCGTGCAAATCTAACAAAACAAATACAAAAATAATTTAAATAATAAAAAAAGATTGATTGTTGAGATGAAATATATTTAATATAAATACAATATAAAACGTATTTTAGATTTTAATATAAGATTAAATACTGCTTTTATTTACTGTCAAATATTTTTTCAATAATAAAGAATCAATACAATAATTTCATATAATGATTAAAAATTGAAATTCTTGCAACTAAAAATAATAACATAAACAATTGTATTGAAATACTAAAAAAAACCTAAAGCTAAAAAACAAATGTATAACACAAACATTATAAAAATCATATATCAAACTAAGGAAACATAAATAATTGATTTTTGTCACCAAAAAAATATAACAAAATTACAAATACAAATTATAATTCAAATACTAAAATATACAAATAAATTAAATTCTCGAACACCAAAGTTCAAAAATCAAATAATTAAAATCCAACACACGCACGCACACATTGCATGCATGCAGCAAATTAAACACAATTTTCATAACAAATTAACATCACACACACACACACACATATTTTGAAACGCCTACTACTAATAAAATGCGGAAAAACTTTTTTTTTATTTTATTTTATTTTAATATACTAAAAATAATACCATACATATACGCTCATACATATATGTATATAAAAATAACATAGTTTTCTTAAGTAACCTAAAAAAATATTAAATAAATAAATCTTTAAAAATGTTTCATGCATCAATTTAAAATAATAAACAATACTGCTGAAAAATTTCATACGCGGAAACAATAGTAAAATAAATCATGTTTCAAAACTCAATGCAATAATCTAAATAACTGCGACGGTCACGGGGTCCACTGCTCCGTGAGCTTATACGTCCTCCCCACCGATAGGAGCTACATAAATGTCATCATGCTCACCTGCACCATATAAGCGTAGTGAGCCTAGGGGCTCAACATGTCTAATCCTTTATAACAAGGTTAAAAATAATGTATCACGTAGATACTAATACATATACATGTACATGAGCATGCATGGAAACATTTTTCATAACATAAATGTTGAATCATAAATCATAAACATAACATAACTTTCTTCATCATACTTAACATAATTGAGCATGTCATAAACATAAAAACTGAGTATGGTCATATCCATGAATGTGACTAATAACTGTGCCGACTGATCAGTCTAAAGAACCATCGTACGTGGCGGTGGATAAATCCACCTCTATGCTGGTAGTAAACTACCTCTGTGCCAGTGGTAAAACCACTTCTATGCCGGTAGTAGAACTACCTCTGTGTCAGTGGTAAAACCACTTCTATGCTGTCACATCACTTCAATTTCCATAAAAATATTTTTCATGCTCAATTCTTAATCATAAACACATCATAAAATATTTCATGTATGCATGCACTTAAAATATGTCCGTAATATATATTTAATTAATTTTAATAATAAATATACTTTTACTTAAAATAGACTTCATGCATAAAAATAATTAAATATATATTCCGGACTTAGTTTATTTTCATGGGTTGGTCCAGACTGCTGATCACTCACTCTAAGCCCATTAAACTTAAATAAAATCCAACAATCATATTTTAGCCCAAATAACTTAATTAAACTTAACTTGACCTAAATAAAATATTTAAGCCCAATTACTTAACTTAAGCCCAATAAAACTCTAGACTGGCCCAAAATCCACTGACTGGCCCAAAAAATTCTCATGAACTCCCAAGCCCATAAAAATCATTGTGCTAACTTAAATAAATTATTTAAGGCCCAAATAAAATTATTTGGAGGTCCAAATAATTTTATTTCTAATTAATTGGCCCAAAAACCAATTAAAACATTAAACATTTAAAAATTAAAATACTCAAGCCCGGCCCACCTAACCCGGACTCGGACCGACTTAACCCGACCCATGACTACTTGACCCAACCCAGCACTCAACCCTGACCCATAACCCGACCCAGCAACCCCCCCAAAACCCAAACCCGATCACCCCTCTCCTTCTCTTCTCGGCTGGGCGAGCAGCAGTTACTTCCGGCGATTGGCCGGCCAACTCGGGCCACCACTGGCCGAAGTATTACCACACACATCTAACCTACTCCTAGGCGGTTCTAACAAGACAAGAATCAGCCCAAACGGTGGTCCGAGGAAGGAGAACGAAGCCTTGCAACAGGCTATCCCCCAGCTCGCGCCCAGCCCTGAGCGGCTGCCGTAAATTCGATCGTTCTCCCTACTCCGGCCATATTTTTCCGTGAAACCACTTCTCAATCCTAGCCAACATTTAGGGGGTTCAAACCCTTTAGACCTCACCCCAAACCATGTACTGAGGAGGGAGAACGAAGCCTTCTCCCTCAGAACACAAATCTGCGCGATCTGGTGCACTAGAGGAGAAGTGCTTCGTTTCAGACCATCCATGGACAAAACCAACAGGACCACTCGACCACAAGGACCCTAAGACATTCCCTCAGATGTGGATTAGCCGCCTGGACCTTTACCATGCATAAAAAACGTGATCATACTCATGAAAGATCAAGCAAAACGTGAGAAAAAGGAAAGAAAAATACCATCTGCATATAAGTCTGAACAACAAACATATATACCACAAACTTTCTGCTGTAAAAACCAAAATAATAGCTTATATGGTGTTGAGAAAAGAATTAAACATGCCTTTCGTAATTTTCCTTGAATAACACGCGATTGCGGGAGCACCGGGACGAAGAACGAGCCACCAAACTTCTAAATTTCTTGAAGGAAAGTCTATGGGATCTTGGGGGTTTTTGGATCGTGAGAATGGGGGAGGAAGACGGCTGATGGGGTTTGGAATAGATTAGGGAGTGTTTTAGGTTTAAATTTTGGGTAGATAATATATAATAGTAGATATTACTCAAAATAAAGATATTATACATTAAGAAAAATCTTTAAAACTCTTAAAAATCATAATAATCTGATACTAAAAACCATTATCCCGAAATTAAGACTTGAGGGATTTTTAAATATTAATAAAAGTCAATAAAATGACTTATTTTGGCCAAAAATCAATTATTAAATAAATATATATCTAAATACTAAAATTTTCTTGACAAAATACCTTAAAATAAGATTTTAAGGCTCATAAACTCATAAAATATTTTTGGCTAAGAATTTTGGTATCTCGTCCGTCCACGGTACCGTCTACGCGATCAAAATAATAAATATTCTTAAAAATCCAAAAATACCATAACTGCGGGTTAAATGATAAAATAAATTTAAATCATGCATATAATTCACATAATAACACATAAATGTCATTTAACCCAAATATAAATTTTTAAATAATTATTTTCCCTAATTATGCATGCGAATTTACGTATTAAAATTTTCGGGTGTTACATATTTATATATATATATATATATACACACACCATGCATGCATCAATATTCAATCATTAATGGATTGCCAATTCGATCAACAGAGACTTTTTGGACATCCTTCCTCACCCCAATATTGTCTTTCTTGTAGCGCATGACACTAAAATTAAGGCACCATGAAAGGGTTCATTTCAACCTATCTTTACAGGCATTACCCTCGTGATAGATCTAAGAGTACTCATTTATCAATATATGCGAGGTCCACTAAAAAATAATTAACCCCATATTTATTGGTAAATGTACACCATTAAATCTACGTCAAGACAATGCCTATATAAGTAGGATCTAACTTACCCCATGAAAGATCCCGATAAACGAAAAGCAAGCACATATTTGCAGCCTTGCAGGCCTTGATTAGGCCTTTTTCATTAAAGAACTCACCGAGAACATTTCAAGGTTGAATAATGTGTGTTTTTGTAGAAAATTATTAGGGCAAGAAATCGGATTTTTTAAATAAATATAATAAATTTTAAAAAAACTTAAACAAATATAACAAATTTTAAAACTTTTAAAAAATATAATAACGTGGGGTTTGAAACCCCACTTCCTTGAAGAGTTGGGGTTTGAGACCCCGACTCCTCATTTGTTATTTTCGAGGAGTCGAGGTTTGAAACCCCTACTCCTCATAGCCTATATTATATATATATATATATATATATATATGTGTGTGTGTGTGTGTGTGTAATATTAATTATTTTCATTAGTATTTTTTAGTTTTATATTTACAAATTTAATTATTTTTGCATGTTAAAAAAAAAACGATTATTATGATTAAAAAAATTTAGTTGTTTAAAATTTTTATAATACAATGGAATTTTTATAAATTAATAATATAACGACGATGATATTTTACTAATTTAAAAATGCATTAATTAATTGATAAATTAATAATTTATTATTTATAGAGTATTGTTGATTCAAAATGAATATAGAGATTAATTATATAAGAAAATTGTGTTTTATTAATTTTCATAGATTTATATAAGAATCTTCTAAATCGAGATTGAAAAAATTATTATTTTCATAATTAATAATTATAAAAAGTAATTTTAAGGTTTTATATGCATATATGTTTTTTCTAAATAAAATTTAGAATGAAATAAAAAGATTAAATAAACTTTCATAAATTTAATTTTTGATAAATTAATAATTTTTATAAAAAATAATTTTTTTTCAATCTCGACTTGGATTGATATGTTAAATTAATAGTTTTAATAAATTAATAAAATTATAATTTTATTTTAAAAAACTCTTATAAAAATCTATAAAAATAAACATATATAACCAAAACCATGTTCATTCAATCAAAAAATAATTTTTAAAATAATAATTTATTAATTTATCGGTTAATTGATATCTTTCTAAAATTGAATATCATTGATCAAAATATTATTAATTTATAGAAGTTCTACATTATTGTAAAATTCCAAACATCTAAAATATTACTAACTTTCGTTTTTAAAAAAATACTATTAACCATACTCGTCACTTTTCAAACATGTAATTAATAAATTAAAAAAAAAGTAAACAATTGTCTATCTACCAATTTCAGGAGTAACAAAATATATTCTTAAAATAATAATTTATTAATTCATCGATTAATTAAAATTTCTCTAAATTACTATTATTATTATTATTATTATTATTATTATTATTAAGAATTTCCCTGTAGACGCCATATTTTCATTTACCGAGATTGATCTTATGTGTTATAAATATTACATTTTTATTTTTATTAGTTTTTTTCTAAAATTTTGATATTTCAAATTTTTATATTTTTCTCAACTAAACACTATAGATAAGATAAATTGATAAATAAATTTTAAAATTATTTTTTATATTATTTTATAAATAAAAAATAAATTTAAATATTATCAAAAAAATAATATTTATACATAATATATAATATTAAATATATTATATGATTTTATACACACACAATGTGTGTGTGCGATTATGTTAGTTATTTTATAAAGAGAATATAGTCAAAATGTTTATGTATATTTACTCATTTTGTGTTTTGGTCATTTAAGTATTTAATTTTGGATATTGGTCCTATAAGTTAAGTTATATTTTGGTTTTTAGTCTTTTCTTCATGGATTATCGACGTGAAATCAGAAAATGATGACGTGCGAACTAAAAAATTTCAGGACATTGAAAAATGATGATGTATCTGTTGTGGCGTCAATACTTGAATGTCATGTTTTCAAAATCAGATTTGACCGATCGGTTCAACCGGTTCGACCATGAATCGGTCACCGGTCTGGTCTAAAACACTCCAAAAAACCGTTTTAACCGTTCAACCGAACAGAATCGGTCAAGAACCGACTAAGAACCAAAAAATCGATTTTTTGATTTTTTTTTTTAAATAGTTTTTTATTTTATAACCTTAATTTAATATTTTATTATATATACATGGTTATTTGAAATTTTTTTTTCGTTAAAAATATTATTTATTAATTTAGAGTTTTTTAATTAATTTATTTATTTTATAAAAAATATATAATTATAAGTAATATTTTTAATATATTTATATAGTATTTATTTTTCAAACGACGATAAATAAATTTTTTACTATTTATATAAATTTTTTAGGTTTTTATAATTTAAAATATATTATTAATTATATTAAATTATATAAACGATTTTTTGGTCCGACTGTGCAGTAAAAAAATTTTGATCGATTGGATCGTTTTTTAAGTTAGACTGGTTCGATCACTGACCTAGTTATAAAAATATTGTTTAAATGAAAAAGGAATAAATACCAAAACATAGCTTAACTTACAAGGCCAAAATCCAAAATTAAATACTTACATGACCAAATCACAAAACAAAAAAACTTACAAGACTATTTTGACTATTATTTCTTTTATAAAAGTTCGATTATATTACAAACTTTTTCCAAACATGTAGAACAACTATAGATGCAAATATAAAACCAAAAAATAATAAGGGTAAAATTGAATATATATATATATATAAATATATAAATAAAATATAAATGTATATACAATGAAGAGTTGGGGTTTCAAACCCCGACTCTTCGAAAATAACAAATGAGTAGTCGGGGTCTCAAACCCCAACTCCTCAATAAAGCGGGTCTAAAACCTCATGTTATTATATTTTTTTAAAATTTTAAAATTTGTTATATTTGTTAAAAAAAAATTTAAATTTATTATATTTATTTAAATAACCCCAAGAAATCCGCCTGACACTCACATTCATTTGTCTTATTTTAAAATATGATTTTTTTTCCCTTCCAACAACTGACTGAACTGAGGGCCTGAAAATGAATAAGGATTTACTAAATCAATGAAAAATAAATTAACACACATTCTATTCAAAAACAATTTATGGCTTTTGTTGTTTGTAAAATATGTGAGTCATGATTATTGATTAATTTATAACTTTGCATTAAAACTTAAAAACAAAAAAAACAAAAAAAAAAAACTTTGCATTAAAATATATATCATTAACTAGCACATGGAAATACTGATCAATTGTGATTTATCGTAAATAATTATCATTGTATTCCCTTCGTATAACAAGAAATAGAATATTATAGGTACTCATATCTTAATCAAATTAGCATATATCAATGTCCTATTATGAAAACAAATTGATGGGCATTTAAAAAGAGTTGAAATATTTACGTAAAAAAACACAAAAAAAGAGTTGAAATACCTTCGGCCCAATTTTATCGAATTAAGTGATGTTTTTTTTGGGTCTAAACATCTAATTGCTCTTGTTGAACTCATACTCGAAATAAATGAAATATTTATCGTCTTCAACCGATACAAATTGATAAACAAATATGTAAAATAATATTTTTCTAAAAAAAGTAAATTAAAAAATTTTAAATATTATATGTAAATATAGATGGCCGCCTGAGCAGCAATTAGGCGATCTAGACGACTATTATGCGGCCTAGATATCCAATTAATGTGATATAACTAGCAGAAGCTTTAACTATTTAAAAATTAGGGTGATGGACAATCATCTAACTAGCGTCTCAGCACCGCCTAAAAATATAGATGAACATTTTTTTTGTGTTTACGTAATACGTACATTGTATTTTTGTATAATAATATTTGATGCGTTTAATTTTTAATAATAATTTATAAAGATGAGTCTTATTAGAGCAAATGTAGCATTGTTTGGAACGGAGCAGAAGATTTCCTCCCCTCTCCCTTTAGGCTTACGAGGTATGTACGCCTCTCTACCCTTTATTTGATTTTTATTTGTATTTTTGGATTTGTTTCTGTTACTCTGGGAAATTATTTTAACTCGAATCCGTTTAATATGGGTTTAAGAGGGTTGGCCCAATTATAGGATTATTATTAGATATAAGGTCCAGCCCAATTTTCTACCTGTTAGGGCACGTCAACACCTGAACTGCTGTTAATGGGCCGACCCACCCGAGCTGGGGCCCAGTGGGCTTGATATGTTTTTTAGTTCAAGTAAGATTCAAATACATTGAAGATAGGCTTGGTCATTGCACAGATATGAATGAGATAGAGATAAACTCAAGGACAGACCAATGAATGAAGAGTCCTACTTCAGGACATGTTATAGTTCGACTAGGTAACTTACTCTATTTTTCTTATAAATACAGGTACTGTTATGGATTCATTATTCATTACTCACTTTTACATTCACGCACTCATATATCTCATTTTTCGCATTAATCATACTCTCTGCCTTCAAGCCACTGACTTAGCCATCGGAGGGGTCACGCCAAAAACACCTTCGGCGCCCCTTGACCTAACTGTTGCTCGTGCAGATCTACGTGGAGCCTGACCCGACCTGCTTCATAAAGGAGTTGGAGGATCCATTCTACCAGACCGAACCCGAGGTAAAATTCCGACATCATCAGTTTCCTTCTCTATCTTTTTTTTTTCTTTGCAATTTTGTTGTGGATTTCTTGATCTTATTGTGTTGGAGCACCAATAATTGCATTTCTATTCGATTTCAGTGAAATAAATTTTGGGGGAATGACGTGGTGATATTTTCTTATATTTATGTGAGTTAATTGGTATAATTAAGAGAATTCTGAGTGATTAAATGAGTTTGTATAATTTCTAATCATAGTTTGTGATTTAATATCGGAAGAAGAAACAAATTTGAGCAAAGGATAGAAGAAAAAAATAGAAAAGGATGAAAAATCAGAAATATGGGCGGTTGAGCATGCAAAAATCTCGCTCGAGCGGAAGAAAAATTGATTTTGGACAGAGCATTTCTCGCTCGAGCGGAACTTTTACCCCCTCGAGCGCACAAGAAAAGATGAGGAAATTAAGCGCATGCAGGGCGCACCCGCGATGTGAAGAGACGACGATAGGCGCACCCGCGCTGTGCCTGGGTGGAAAATTTATACTTGGGTAGAAAAGTTCGCGCTCGAGCGCGACAGAAATAAGGAAAAAATTTAATTTTGAAGAGGAAAGAAGCTTGGGAAGGACTAGTCTATACATTAATAACTCCTAGCACTCAAATTTTAGGATCTTTGGATAATCTTTTAGACGGCAGAAATGAATTGAACACGTTTGGCTACTAAATTTTCATCTTTATTCTTATATTTAATTTATTTCTTCAATTTTTCTATAGATTTCATGAATTTCAGTGACTAAGTTTTAATTCTTGGTTGAGAAAGACGAATCCTTGAAATTTTATTTGTCTTGTGAGATTTTGATTCGTTCATCATTTAATTTTTATTTGAGTATGAAGAATTGTTTGGAATTGATTGTTATGCTAGTGTGTTTAATTATTGGCTTGATCACAATTTTTTCATACAATCTGAAGCTAAATTAGATATCAAATCCGTAATCGTTTGATTCATATAATTTGTGAAGCAACTATGGTTAATAATTTCTGCTTTTGAATTTATTAATTCGTAGGAACAACGATTTACTAGATTAAATACAACCGTTTGTGTTTGTGTTGTTTAATTTCATCAATTTCACTAGTTTGAATGCTACCTTGGATTTAAATCTTAATCGCTTGTATTTTGGTTAATTTATTGGTAAGAGTTAATTTAGAACGCTTGTGTCTAATTAACTAAGATTAAGGTGAAATAGAAATTGGATTTTCAATGATGAATATTCAAATGTAAATTGATTATTTTTAGAGAATTGATGATCGAGTGAATAACTTCAAGGGTGTAGTCGACCGATACCAAAACTTGTTTAATTAATTATTTCGCTATAATTTTAATCTCGCATGCTAGTTAATAGAATTGATTTTACTTTGTTTATAAATTATTAGTAGTTAATTTTAAATTTAAAAACCCCATTTTATTTATTTTTAGTATTTTTAATTTTTAAGAACACAATAAATTTCACTTTTTTGTGGTAACGATCTCACTCTCGTTATTATATATTTATTAAGTTGATCTGAGTTGGGTTAATTTGGACGTGACACGACTAAACGCTACCAGGGAACTTCTCGTTGACCCAACAAATTTTTTTTAAAAAATAAATATGTTCAATATTATCACTCGAATTTCAACACTTTTATTTTTTTGATTTGTTTATTAGATATTCCGAGCAATAATTGCTCTGATTTCGTTGAAAAATCTATCTATTTCTTTTAAAATGTATGGCTACCAAATGGTCTCCTTGTCAGTTGTCATGAGCCATCCCGTTTTATCTTGTATTTGATTAAATTCGATGAATTTTATTATAAAAATTTAATTTGATATTTCAAATCAAATTAACCTCACATGATTACAAAAAAAAATCAAGAGTAACATTTTTGTGAGACGGTCTCATCCGTAAAACGGGTCAATTTTATCCATATTTATAATAATAAGTAATACTTTTGACATAATACAACCCCATGGCATGCAACATCGTACTACGTATGACCTTTCAATGATTTTGCTCTATAAATATTCGTGAATAGTACTTATAATTTGCAAGAAATGCATAATTGGATATGTCAGAATATATCATAATGAAATCCTATATGTCTATTCATAGAATTGAGAAACCTTCATAGATCCGAACAAATTAAAATAAATTAAATCAATAACTCTGCTAATCAAATTTTTAATTAAAAATATATTTATATTAAAATAATATAATATAATATAAATTAAATTTAATCAAAATATGTTTATTTAAGTTAACTAATTTTCCTATAAATATAATTGGTTATAAACAAATTTATTTAATCAGTTCAATTTTTTAACCGTAAATTTTTTATTTTTGTCTTCTTAATAATTTTTTAGCTGATCATCACATTCAAAAATTAGAATTAAAATTTAGATTTTTTGAGAAAAAATTATCATATTAATAATAAATAAATAATGATTTTTAAAATATTATCAATTATGTAATTAATTTAAAAACAAAAAAAGGTTGCAACATGGGGACCTGCAAATTGCAGCATGAGAGGATGTTGCATTTTTATGCAGCGTCCGTTCTCAGTAGTAGAGGATTGCAGTATTTTTACAATCCTTCACTATTTAAATTAAATATAATTTTTTTTTTATTTTTTTAAATTAATAATAAAAAAAACCCTCTTACATCCATTGCCATTTAGCAAGAAGAATACCGTCCCAACCAGCTCGTGTCAGTTCCCATGGTGTCTTTAATTTGGTCTCTATAATTATAATATATTTTTTTGAAATTTTTGATGAATTAAATAGTACATGAGCTATGATTTAATGACCAAATAATTATGTTCATATTTACTAAGATTTCACCGTACATGTTGTTACGTCAACATTAAATAGGTTTGTCGGGAAACATATTTAATGCTAGTTGGATGGTGGACTGCAGATGGCTGGTGAGGACGCGTGAATTAAATTCACGCGTACCGGGAGCTCTATAAATAGAGCTCCATTTCTTCAGTTTAGATATCCCAGAGCGAGAGAGCAAAAGAAAAGAGAGTTAAAAAAAAAGAGTTTCTTGGGTTTTCTTGAATGTTCTATTGTGTGGGTTAGAGAAATATTTTTCTCGGTAATATTCGGGTGTTGGGATCGTGTGAGAGATATAGTGTTTTGTATACACTTGTAATATTTCTTCGGTTATAAATATTTGCAGCAGCTCCGTGGACGTAGTCTATATTGGGTGAACCACGTAAATATTTGGTGTCCTTATTGATTATTTTATTCCGCATTATATTATCGTCATGATTACTCCGGCATAATCCTTAACAACTGGTATCAGAGCTGTTACGATGTCCGGGAGCCTTGGTGAAAAATTTCTTAAAATTTTGAGTATGCTCTGTGGTTGCAGCCTTGTCTGATCTTCCACATCAGAAAAGATTTTTTGAAATTTTATTAAGGCAGGTGAAGCGATGGCCGGAAATGACGGATCGGGACCTGGAATCAATAAGTTCGACGGTACAGATTTCACGTTCTGGCGGTTACAGATTAAAGATTATCTGTATAGCAAGAAGCTACATCAACCTCTATCTGGGGTGAAGCCAGAAAAGATGGAGGATGATGAGTGGGAGCTTCTTGACCGACAAGTGTTAGGGGTAATACAATTGACCCTAACAAAGAACGTGGCACACAACGTGGCGGAGGCAAAAACTACGGAGGAGATGATGTCCATTTTGTTGGACATGTATGAGAAGCCATCAGCAAATAATAAAATGTTCCTCATGACAAAATTATTCAACTTGAAGATGGAGGAAGGTGCTTCGGTGGCGGCACACATCAATGAATTCAACACGATTGTTTCCCAGCTAACATCAGTTGAAATTAAATTTGATGATGAAATTCGAGCACTTATTCTTTTGGCGTCTTTACCAAATGTTTGGGAGCCGATGCGGGAAGCGGTTAGCAATTCTACTGGAAAAGGAAAGTTACAATTCAATGATGTCAGAGATCAAATCCTTGGTGAAGAAGTTCGCAGGAGGGATTCGGGAGAAACAACAACATCGAGATCTGCCCTAAATCTTGAAAACAGAAGTAGGGGCAGGAGCAGTGAAAAAGGTTCTAACCGATGGCGTGGCAGATCCAAATCAAGAACTGGAAAAGACAAAAATACCTTTGAAAAGAAATTGAAGTGCTGGAGCTATGGTGAAACTGGTCACATGAAAAAGGACTGCAGATCACTCTAGAATAATGCAAATGCTGTTACTGAAGAAGTACACGATGCTTTAGTGTTATCCATGGAAAGCCCTATTGACTATTGGGTTATGGATTCGGGAGCTTCGTTTTATACCATTGGTAATCGTGATGTATTCGATAATTACATTGCGGGAGATTACGAAAAAGTTTTCCTGGCTGATGGAAAACCTTTGGAGATTGTTGGTATGGGAGATGTCTGGTTGAAAATGTCAAATGGATCTGTCTGGAAAATCAATAAAGTCAGACATGTACCAAGACTAACGCGGAATCTGATCTCAGTGGGACAGCTCGATGATGAAAGTCATAAAGTGACCTTTGGTGATGGCTCTTGGAAAGTGAGCAAAGGAGCCATGATTATTGCTCGAGGAACGAAAACTGGAACTCTGTACATGACTTCCAGTTGCAGAGACATATTAGCAGCTGTGGATGCTGGAGCTAATTCAAGTCTATGGCTTAGTAGGCTTGGAGATACGAGTGAGAAGGGAATGAAAATGCTTGTTTCAAATGGAAAGCTACCGACATTAAAGATCGTTGAACACAAGCCGTGTGAAGCTGTATTTTTTGAAAAGCAGAAAAAGGTGAGCTTTTCAAAAGAGGTTAGAGAACCAAAATCGGCGGATTTGGAGCTGGTACATACTGACGTATGTGGACCATCTCCTGTGAAATTCCTTGGATATCACTCAAGATATTATGTCACTACTGTTGACGATTCGAGCAAGAAATTTTGGGTTTATTTTTTGAAAAATAAATCAGATGTTTATGAGACCTTTAAACAGTGGGAGTTAGCCATGAAAGATGTGATGGATTCACTGTCATCCAATCACATGTGGGAGTTGTCAGAACTTCTTGAAGGTAAAAAGGTTTTACATAGCAAGTGGGAGTACCAGTTAGAACACAATGGTAGCAAGCGGTACAAAGAAATCCTTGTTGTAAAAGGTGAAAAAGAAGTCATTGATTACACTGATATTTTCTCTCTGGTGGTAAAGTTAACTACTATCAGGACTGTACTTGGATTGATGGTAAAAGAAGATTTGCATCTGGAGCAGTTAGATGTAAAGACTGTGTTTCTTCATGGTGAGCTAGATGAAGAAATGAATCAATCACAGGGATTTGAAGTACGAGGAAAAGAGAAAATGATGTGCAAACTTCAGAAAAGCTTGTACGGTCTCAAACAAGTTTCAAGACAGTGGTACAAGAAGTTTGATGGTGTAATGAATAATGATGGTTTCCCGAGGTATCATGCTGATCACTGGTGTTATGTGAAGCTTGATGGTTCTTATATCATGCTACTGGTATATGTAGATGATATGTTGATAGCAGGAGTTTGTCTGAAGGAGATTGATAAACTAAAGATAGAATTTGCTATGAAGGATTTGGGTGCTGCAAAACAAATCCTTGGAATCGGGATCCTTAGAGATCGGGTGAATGGAGTCTTGAAGCTTGAGAAGATTCCTGAAAGTAAAAAATTCTGCTGATATTTTTACGAAGGTGGTGACCACTGACAAACTGAAGTTGTGCTCGACTTCAGTTGGACTACAAGCATAAATAAAGAAGGCATGAACTGCTGTATTGACTGTGTGAAGCCATGATTGAGATCAAGTCTTCAAGTGGGAGAAATGTTAGGTCAACATTAAATAGGTTTGTCGGGAAACATATTTAATGCTCGTTGGATGGTGGACTGCAGATGGCTGGTGAGGATGCGTGAATTAAATTCATGCGTACCGGGAGCTCTATAAATAGAGCTCCATTTCTTCAGTTTAGATATCCCAGAGCGAGAGAGCAAAAGAAAAGAGAGTTAAGAAAAAAGAGTTTCTTGGGTTTTCTTGAGTGTTCTATTGTGTGAGTTAGAGAAATATTTTTCTCGGTAATACTCGGGTGTTGGGATCGTGCGAGAGATATAGTATTTTGTATACACTTGTAATATTTCTTCGGTTATAAATATTTGCAGCAGCTCCGTGGACGTAGCCTATATTGAGTGAACCACGTAAATCTTTGATGTCCTTATTGATTATTTTATTCCGCATTATATTATCGTCATGATTATTCCGGCATAATCCATAACACATGTATATATATTGTAAAACACATCTAATATTAGTAATTACTAATGGTTGTGTTTGGAAACGATTTCGTTATGAAATTCGATCAATGGAATTCAACTCGCATTCAAGAATATATTATCATCGCACGTACACTTTTCTGTCAAGTTTGAGTTGTTGCTGGAATTCAATCACATAAAATGGAGAATTTAATTAATTTTAAAGAAAGATGTGTGAATACTCACCAATTGTGATTTTAATGTATATAACTATCATCGTATCCCCTTGGTATAATGAGAAATAGAGTGTACGTACTTTATATGAATATCTTAATCAAAATTAACATATATAAATGATCTATTGCTAAAAATAATCATATGCACTTAAGAAAGTTGGGCCCTATTTTCATGGTGTTTAAAGGGTTGGGTCAAAAGTGCAAATCCATTTGTCCGAGTCCACGTTGACTTAAGTGGAATACAATTCAATTTGGGCATAACTTCTATGATAAATCCATTGTTTTAATCGTTTCTCTTACTCGAATACAAATTAAAAATAGAGATGAATGGAATGTTTTGTATTTAATTTATTGTATTTTTTTAAAATACTTTGGTGCATTTAATTTTTATAATTCATGCAATTGAGTCCTGTTTGAGCAAAGTGTAAAATGGTTTGGAGCAACAAGTGGAATAAATATTGCTTTTCTTAACAAAATTATAAGATCCTACTTCCTAGTGATAATTACTCGGATTACAATAAATTTATTTTTGGTTGAACTGATCTACACTTGGATCAATTTCAAGGGACCGAGCCCATTTAATGAAAAGGCCCTCCACTACTTCAAATACCAACATTTATTAGACATTCCTAGCAATTTACATTGAAAAGGACCAACCTAGCTAACTCATTTTGATAATTCTAAATACGTACGTATAACCCACAACGTCATACTACATCGGAGTATACGTACGTATATGAGCCTTTCAATCATTTTGGCGCTCTATAAATTGTGAATACTTTGCGAGAAATCCATATATAATAAAAATGGAGGTGTTGTTCAATAGGTAAATTTCAATCATCAATTTATATATATATATATACACTTTTTTCTTCAAGCCACTACCGATTAGAGCATAGCATATGATATGTTAGCCTCATGAGTACAGATGATCAGGAATATCAATTTTTTGGGTGTCTCTTTTAACATACGTTTATTGCTATCGTTCTTTGTTGTTGATTATTTTTTTAATTTCATAACATACTAGTTCACGAAGAGATATATATATATATATACATATATATATGCGTAGTTTTTCTTCAAAGATTTTACAAAATAAATTCAATGATTTTGTGCAGGTTGAAAGGGAAGATCCGAAACCAGGCGATCATATATATACTTGGCGGGCATGTTATACTTATGCTCACCATGGTTAGCTTTTTCGTTAATTAATTTATACACAAGAATTAATTAAATTAGTTTGGGAAAAAAATTACGGTGGATCGTATTATTGCTGCAGGAATCTATGTTGAGACCAACACGTACGGTGATACATTTCACCGCAAAAGGCAAACAACGGGGACAAGGAAAGCCCATATCTTGTTGTTCTCATATACCTCCCCCCAAAGGGAGTGGAGTACTTCCCCTCGGAGTCCACGATCTTGGACTGCTTCCTGGCGGGAGGCAAGCTGTACCGGTACAGGTACTCGGTCAGCAAAGCAGTCTTTGTGGCGCAGGTGCGGGGAGGGACGTGCACTCTGGCGGACTCGAGCAAATTACCTTCTTCACAATGGGTTTGGGAAATATGACCTGTTAGAAAACAACTGTGAGAACTTTGCTCTTTTCTGCAAGACGGGATTGGTGCGGGTGGGTTCGGATGGGTGCGAGATGGCTAAATGCGGTCAGGTGTCGACCGTGTCGAAAGCGATCGTGGCCTGCGGCGTTGGCCTTGTTCTTCATGGGATGCCGGTATCTGTCCTAGTCCCTTATAGTGTTATGCGCTACAAGAAAGACATTGGGGGATGTGGAAAAAGTCTCTGTCGAACAATTGGCCAGGATGGACCATAATATATATTTTGCCAAGTAATTAAAGCATGCATGCAAGCTTAATTTCTTGAAGCAAGCTGTGTGACTTCGTTTGTTATCGAATTAAAAATTGTATGTAGATTGTTAATTTGCTTCATGTTGTTGCCCGTTGGGTTATATATATGTTTTCGAACATGCATGGGTGCAACTCATTATATAATTGTAATGTTGATGCATATGTTCAAGTTCAACGTTATTTGCAATCCATATTTCGTTATTTACATTATGTTATATTTAAATATGTGTTTTGTTTTGTTTATATATACATATATATATAGAAGTTAACTTTGGTATCGTCGCTCGACTTCTTATTTAGTAAAAAAATACACTTTTTGTTATATAAAATTTTTTAACCACTTTTGGTTCCTTTATTTATGGGTTAATTAGACCTAATTAATTTGCAATCCATATATCGGAATATTCAACTTTTGTTCAAATGGTCTACATCCATATAATGATATCCAGGGAAACCGAGGGCTATCATATAACCCGGGACAGAGGTGTGATTTCCTAAGTCCCGAGAGATGAAGAGCACAGGTCAGAGGTGGATGTTCGGGAGAGATATTTTCGGAGTATTGAAATCCATGCAGAACAAAGCAGGACAGGAGTAGGGATGAAAACAGGGCGGGTTTGGGCAAACCCGAGACACGACCTGCCCTGCCCGTGGATCCTGTGGGTCCAATACGGGTTAGACCCGTTGGACCCGTCAAATTAAATATAATTTAAATTATATTAAATAAAATTTTAAATAAGTTAACAAATCATTATTAAATTTATTTTTTAAATTTATATTAATAATATTTAAGATAAAAAAATGTTTTTACAAGTTAAAATATATCATTTTAATTTAAATAATAATTAATAACTAAGAAAAAATCATAATAATATATTTTCACATTAAATCCAAAAATATTATAAACTCATTAGGGACAAAGTATTGATTATGTAATATAAATAATATAATTATATATTGTTAATATATATACATATATAATTTATATTTATATTTAATATATATATTTTTTGGCGGGACAGGTCTGGCCAAACTCGGGACCCGCCCCGGACCCGCATATGGACCCGCTTGGCCGGATCTAAACCCGTCCCGCCGGGCCTGATTCAATGTGGGATCGAGTTTAGACCCGACCTATTGCCATCCCTAGACAAGAGTGAGTAGCAGGATGAGTCCAAGTTCGGACATCATGAGGGAAGACCTAGTCAAGAAAGATGACTATAAGTCTTGTTCCCGCCCGCCCACGTTTCTAGGACAAATTTTTTCCACTTGATCACGATTGCGAGATGTGGTCCACTTGCCCATGTCATGATCGTGATGCGAGAATTTCGGGGAAAGAAAACCACCGAGGCTATAAATACTACCGCTGAGGCATAACAAGGACATTATCTTTTTCACTCTCAAAAAACAATTAATTACTTTCTACATTTTTTCTGATTTTCTGGTACGTACACAGTCTTTTTTTAGCTTGAGCGTCGAAATGGTCATGCCGAAAAATCTTTTTGCGTTCCAATAACTCGTTTGTTGTTTGAAGTGTGTGCAGAGCTCAGAAAACAAAACACTTATTATAAGTTAATTGGGCTTGTACCTGTCAAAGCCCCTTCCAGCATTTGTCCGAGCAACCGACGTTTACCCCGACCACTACAATAGATGTATATGCCAATCGCACTCAATTCCAGTAGTTGAAACATCTGAATCCATGGGCAACAAACCTTAAAGTACTTCACGCATTTATTTCTTTATATCATTTTTAATTTGGTCTCTGTTATTTATTTTTTTAAATTGTTGATGAATTATATATAATCTGTTACCCCGAGAAAATATTTCAACCCGAACCCGTTTATAATGGGTCAACCCGATATGGCCCAACATGTCAAAGTCCAGCCCAGTTTGGGCTATGTTGGACTTTGATCAAGGCTGGTCATTATGGGCCTACCCAAGTTGTTTCTAATGGGCCGCAAGTATTTTTTTATAATTCAAGTAAGACTCTGATATATATGAGATAAGCCTGGATCTTTTCAAATATTCACGAGATAGAGATAAGCTTACAAAGGGACCAATGGATGAAGAGTCCTAGTCCAAGACATTTTATAATTCGACTAGGTAACTTACTATTTTTCCCCTATAAATACAGGTATTGTTATGGTTGTGATTATTCATTATTCATCAACAATCACTCTCACTTTTACATTCACGCACTCATATCTCTCAGTTTTCGCATTAATCATACCCTCTGCCTTCAAGACACTGACTTATGCATCGGAGGGGTCACGCCGAAAACATTTTCGGCGCCCCTTGACCTAGCTGTTGCTTGTGCAGATTTTATTGATACCCGACCCGACCTACTCTATAAAGAAATTGGAGGATCCATTCTACCAGACCGAACTCGAGGTAAAAAATCGACATCATCAATTGGCGCCGTCTGTGGGAATTTGAAAACAAAGGGTTAAGATGGTGAGTACAAGAGAAGAAACAAATTTCGGATTTTCGCATGGCTTGCACATCAGAAACATGCGAAAATCATTGAAATTAATTGAACCGTCGGATCGGGTTCAAATTTTATATGCATATTCATGAATATGTTTTCTAAGATCTGAACGGTGGAGATCGTGATTGATTGCCTTTAGAATCAGATCTGGACGGCCGAACAGATTCCTCTCTCTCACACAGCTTCTATGTGTTCTTCGTGGGGCTTGCATATCACAATATTAAAAAAATCACAGAAATTAATTGAACCGTCGGAGCGAGTTCAAATTTTATATACATATTCAAAAATATGTTTTCTAAGATCTGAACGGTGGAGATTGTGATTGGTGGCCTTTAGAATCAGATCTGGACCGCCGAACAGATTCCGCTCTCTCGCACAGCTTCTATGTGTTCTTCGCGGGGTTTGCATATCTGAATCTTGCAAAAATCACAGTAATTAATTGAACCATCGGATCAAGTTCAAATTTTGTAGACATATTTATTAATATGTTTTCGAGGATCTGAACGGTGAAGATCGTGAATTGTGACTTTTCGTATCAGATCTGGACCGCCGAACAGATGCTGCTTGCTCGCACAGCTTTATGTGTTTTTCGCATGGCTTGCGCATCAGAAACTTGAAAAAATCATAAGAATTAATTGAACTGTTGGATCGGATTAAAATTTTGCAGACATATTTATTAACATGTTTTCAAGGATATGAACAGTGTAGATCGTGATTGGTTGTATTTACAATCAGATCTGGACCGCCAAACATATGCTGCTCTCTTACACAGCTTCTATGTGTTCTTCATAGGGCTTGCATATCAGAAACTTGCAAAAATCATATAAATTAATTGAACCGTTGGATCGGGTTCAAATTTTGTATACATATTAAATAATATGTTTTCAAGTATATGAACGGTGAAGATCGTGATTGGTTGTCTGTAAAATCAAATCTGGACCGCCAAACATACGCTGCTCGCTCGCACAGCTTCTATGTGTTCTTCGCAGGGCTTGCATATCAGAATCTTGCAAAAATCATATAAATTAATTGAACCATCGGATCAAGTTCAAATTTTATATACATATTCATGAATATGTTGTCTAAGATTGGAATTGTGGAGATCATTATTGGTGGCCTTTATAATCAGATCTGGACCGCCGAACAGATTCCGCTCTCTTGCACAGTTTCTATGTGTTTTTCGTGGGGCTTGCATATCAGCATCTTGAAAAAATCACATGAATTAATTGAACCGTCAGATCGAGTTCAAATTTTATATACATATTCATGAATATGTTTTCTAAGATCTGAACGGTGAAGATTGTGATTAGTGACTTTTAGAATCAGATCTGGACCGTCAAAGAGATTCCGCTCTCTCGCACAGCTTCTATGTGTTCTTCGCGGGGCTTGCATATTAGAATCTTGAAAAAATCACAAGAATTAATTTAGCCATCGGATCAAGTTCAAATTTTATATACATATTCAGTAATATGTTTTCTAAGATCTGAACGGTGAAGATTATGATTGGTGGCTTTTAGAATCAGATCTGGACCGCCGCACAGATGCCGCTCCCTCGCACAAATTCTATGTGTTCTATCAGAATCTTGTAAAAATCATAAGAATTAATTGAACCGTCGGATCGAGTTCAAAGTTGAACATCTTGATACTGATTTTGGACGGTGGGGATCAATTTTCGTTTCTACATCAAGTCGGTTCTTTGATCAAAGAAAATAAGATTTTATCTTACAATCCAAAGTCATGTCATCGACAACGCATGAATAAGATAAGTATTTCAATAATCTTTATGTTCGAATTAAATTATTAAATTTTTATTTATTATCATTATTAATAATATTCTGAGGCATCTTCTACTATCAAAATTACATGTTTGTTTTCTTGTGATCAAATTTGTTGGACTTCTCTTCCCTTGTATTATTTTATGACATCGGGCGTGCAATCTCGCACTAAGGCCCAATTATATCATAACGGGCGTGCAATCTCGCAGTAAGGCCCAATTATATCATATCGGGCATGCAATCTCGCAGTAAGACCCAATTATATCATATCGGGCATGCAATCTCGCTGTAAGGCCCAATTATATCACATCGGGCATATCATCTCGCTATAAGGCCCAATTATATCATATCGGGCGTGCAATCTCGCAGTAAGGTCCAATTATATCATATCGGGCGTGCAATCTCGCAGTAAGGCCCAATTATATCATATCGGGCGTGCAATCTCGCAGTAAGGCCCAATTATATCATATCGGGCATGCTATCTCGCTATGAGGCCCAATTATATCACATTGGGCATGCAATCTCGTTGTAAGGCCCAATCTATGGTTCAAAATTTTAAAAGCCCAGGCAGGTCTGGCATTCAAGGACCACATCAGTGGAACTAAAAAGCCCAGGCAGGTCTGGCATTCAAGTACCACATCAGTGGAACTAAAAAGCCCAGGCAGGTCTGGCATTCAAGGACCACATCAGTGGAACTAAAAGCCCAGGCAGGTCTGGCATTCAAGGACCACATCAGTGGAACTAAAAAGCTCAGGCAGGTCTGGCACTCAAGGACCACATCAGTGGAACTAAAAGCCCAGGCAGGTCTGGCATTCAAGGACCACATCAGTGGAACTAAAAAGCCTAGGCAGGTCTGGCATTCAAGGACCACATCAGTGGAACTAAAAAGCCCAGGCAGGTCTGGTATTCAAGGACCACATCAGTGGAACTAAAAGCCCAGACAGGTCTGGCATTCAAGGACCACATCAGTGGAACTAAAAAGCCCAGACAGGTCTGACATTCAAGGACCACATCAGTGGAACTAAAAGCCCAGGCAGGTCTGGCATTCAAGGACCACATCAGTGGAACTAAAAAGCCCAGGCAGGTCTGACATTCAAGGACCACATCAGTGGAACTAAAAGCCCAGGCAGGTCTGGCATTCAAGGACCACATCAGTGGAACTAAAAGCCCAGGCAGGTCTGGCATTCAAGGACCACATCAGTGGAACTAAAAACCCAGGCAGGTCTGGCACTCAAGGACCATATCAGTGGAACTCAAAGTCCACTTCAGTGGCCTACATCAGTGGTCTCAAAAGCCCGGGTAAGTCCAGCATCAAAACCCCACATCAGTGGCATAAAAAAGTCCACATCAGTGGCATCATAAATCCACGTCAGTGGTATTCTCCAAAGCCCGACCAAGCTCGGCATCATGTAATCCCATGTGACTCGTGGTTATCTTGAAAGCCCGATCCGCTCGGCAACATCAATTGTTATCTTTAACTCTTTATTCGAGATCGGTTCTAATCAGACCTTTATCTAGACCGTTTGTTGAAAACACATCACACGGATTCAAATCTGGGCCGTCTAAAGGAGGTACAGGTAGTTCGGGGTCCGGTCTACATTCTTGGTCTAAACTCATTCTTCTTTTAGACCAGTTAGGGAGGTACTATTGTTACCCCGAGAAAATATTTCAACCCGAGCCCGTTTATAATGGGTCAATCCGATATGGCCCAACATGTCAAGGTCCAGCCCAGTTTGGGCTATGTTGGACTTTGATCAAGGCTGGTCATTATGGGCCTACCCAAGTTGTTTCTAATGGGCCGCAAGTATTCTTTTATAATTCAAGTAAGACTCTGATATATATGAGATAAGCCTGGATCTTTTCAAATATTCACGAGATAGAGATAAGCTTACAAAGGGACCAATGGATGAAGAGTCCTAGTCCAAGACATTTTATAATTCGACTAGGTAACTTACTATTTTTTTCCCTATAAATACAGGTATTGTTATGGTTGTGATTATTCATTATTCATCAACACCCACTCTCACTTTTACATTCACGCACTCATATCTCTCAGTTTTCGCATTAATCATACCCTCCGCCTTCAAGACACTGACTTAGGCATCGGAGGGGTCACACCGAAAATATTTTCGGCGGCCCTTGACCTAGCTGTTGCTTGTGCAGATTTCATTGATACCCGACCCGACCTACTCTATAAAGAAATTGGAGGATCCATTCTACCAGACCGAACCCGAGGTAAAAAATCGACATCATCATAATCATATAATAGTAGCTTTGATTTCACCATACATCTTCTTATACATAAATCATTATTCAGATAGGTCAATTTAATCAATATATCTACAATGAAAGATAATAATTATATTCGTTAAATAATAATTAATTTTTGTCAACTTTCATATATATTTTGTAAATTTACGTGGACGTCCTTGTCTTTATTAAATAGTAATTGATGTTTGCCGAATTTTGTATTTGGCCCATCAATTATTATTTATTGTTTTTGTTACTATCGACTTTTTTGAATTAAAAGTATGTGTTTAGTATAGCATATTCATGTTACTTGAACAGGAGTACTTAATTTTTTTTTTCTCCGTTTCTTCTTTGAATTTTTCCCACAAACATATTTATTTATTCGATATCTATATTTTTACCTATACTATTCTATCATATATATATATATAATAATAATAATAATAATAATAAACTAATATGAATTTAATTGTGAATTACATAAACTAGAGATGGAGTGTACCCGTGAAAAGTGAAAACCATAAAAAAATCGCAAAAAAGTATTGATTTTTTAAAAAGAAAAACATCTCATTTAATTTCATGTGAACCAGCAGGTATTACTACAGAAGAATTTTATGTAGCATATTGTGGAGCATATTTCCTGCTGATATATTGTGGGTATGCTCTGGGGTTGACTATGTTGTTCCCTCTCTCAGGTCTCTTCTGCTCGTACACATCCATCGATTTAATTTTCGCATGAGTCAATGAGCCTCTAACTCATATGAAAGGGGTTCCTTACGGGGTCAAATCTTTTTAGAAGAATTTTATGTATAATTGTAAACATTGTTTCCGTAATTCTTTGTGATGGATACGTACACATGGTTTGTTCCCTGCATCAGACAATTCTGAGATGTATTATTGGTGTGGTGTATTAATTCTACACCTAAAAAGTCTTTTAGAGTTTGAATTTTGATTCAATCCATTCAAAATAGGCCTAAATAAACTTGGGCCTTGAAAAAACAATAAACTATTGTGAACTAAGTAAAAATTTACAGAAAAAAGTAAAAACTCCAAAACTCAAAATATATCAAACTATACACTTCACAAATTTTTTTCTCTCAATTCAATTGTATTTTTTTTTTATCACAAATGAAGACCTATTTATAGATCCACATTTGATATTAGTCCAAAAATAATTACATAATCATCTACATCATCACACACTAATTTTCAAAATTTTACAACTCAATTTTCAACATTCAACCTTCAACAATAATAAAAAATAATATATTTTCAACACTCCTCCTTGTGATGATGATCGTCATACGATGATTGTCTTTATTACATGTTTTATGTTGCCTCGTTAAAAACCTTACTAGGAAAAACTCATTGGGATAAAAATCATAGTAAAAAAAAAGAGTGCAGCCACGTAAACTCCCTCTCATGTCAACACAAACGATTCTTCACATATTTCGTATATTGCACATCCCAATGTTTTATATATGTTTTCAGAATATTGTTGTAAGAAGTGCCTTTGTGAAGAGATCTGATGAGTTCTCATTTGATTGAATATAACATATATCAATATCTTTGTTCTTCTCAAGCTCTTGTGTGAATGCAAAGAACTTTGGGGGGATATGTTTGGTTCTGTCACTTTTGATATACCCTTCTTTCATTTGAGCAACACGTGCAACATTATCTTCATATAATGTCATAGGCTTCTTGTCTACTGATAATCCACAAGAAGTTTGGATATGTTGGGTCATTGATTTTAGCCACGCACATTCACGGCTTGCTTCAGGTAATGCAATAATCTCGGCGTGATTTGATTAAGCTGTTACAAGAGTTTGTTTTTGTGAACGCCAAGAAATTGCAGTGCCTCCACGAGTAAATACATATCCGGTTTGGGAACGTGTCGTATGTGAGTCAGATAAGTATTCAGCATCAGCATAACCAATGATACTTTGATTGGTATTTTTTGAATACAAAAGTTTCAAATATGTCGTTTCTCGTAGATAACGGAATATATATTTAACTCCGTTCCAGTGCCTCTTTGTTGGATATGAACTGAATCTTGCCAATAAATTTATAGCAAAAGATATACCAGATTTAAAACAATTTGCAAGATATATAAGGGCACCAATGACACTTAGATATGGTACTTCTGGACCAAGAATAACTTTACCATCTTCACATGGACGAAATGGATTCTTTTCTACATTTAATAATCTAACAACCATTGAAGTACTTAAAGAAGTTGATTTATCCATATTAAAACGTTTAAGGATCTTTTCTGTATAATTTGACTGATGAACAAAAATTTCACATTTTTTTGTTCAGTTTTCAAACCCAGACAATAATTGGTTTATAGTGACCCTAACCCGGATCACCTACTAAACAGAACTTAGGCATGCAATTAACTTAATTAAACATATATCAGAATAAACTGTGGAAACATTACAAATACTACAATCCCAAGGCAAAGAATCTGTAAAAAACCAAATAGATTATACAACCATATCGAAAAGCTGTATCAATCCGATAACAACAGAAATAAAAATCTAAGCGAAGCTCCACCTGACCAACCACTGCCTAGCCCCTCCTGGAACCACCCGCCTCGTCCAATCGCAAACCTGCCCCATGGAATAAGGTGTCCAGAAATAAAAGTACGAGACGTGAGCATAAAACGCTCAGTACGAGAGTATGAGTATACATGCATGCAAAGTGAACTCCCTATAACTCGAGGTCAAAGATCAGATAACAGAGACAGACCGGGCCCTGGTATGTAGCACGTTGTGCCGTCGCTGCAGGAGGTGGCTCCCATACCAATATACCAGTGGATATGCCGAACCCAAATCGATGGAAGTCCATCCACTAACAGGATAGGGTACAACTCTACTAATATACATCTCGAAGGAGATAGCTCAATATGTAGATGAATGCAGCATAAATCAATGACATATAAATCATGCAGTCGCATAATACATGCATACTCAGTCAGGATATCTCGAACAGTACTATCGTACCTAACACCGAAGTCTGAACTAAGCTGGAAGAAGACAACCCCTAGCTGCCTTAGGTCCAAGTCCCGACCCGACCTGGTCTCAAGACTGACCTGACCTGACCTCTCCATTCAAGCCCGACCTGAACTGCTCCTGGTCAAGCCCGACCTGAACTGCTCCTGGTCAAGCCCCGAGCTACTCCTTCCCGAACTCCCGAGCTCCCGAGCTACTCTTTCCCGAGCTCCCGAGCTACTCTTTGATCCGAGTAGAACTAAGAAGTGAGATGAAATGGTGTAAAAATGACCGAACTCTCAACTCCTATTTATAGAGGATGAGCTGTGACAGGTGTCAATCGAGTGCATGACACCTAGCAGGACACTAATCGTGTTTTAGCTCTAGCCACGTGTCCATTCCCGACCTGAATACCATGTGTTCTTCCCATGACCGAACACTATCCTGTGTTGGAAAACTGGCGAGTTCCCAGACCAATTACGATTGATACCCGGTGCAGCGGAAGTTTAAAAATTTTTCATGGAACGTTTCCATGGTATGGGTATCAACCGTTCATCGATTGAATTACGTGTGTGTAAAATTTAAATAACAATTAAATAAATTTTACCTCAAATCTCGCAACGAGATTAATGGACACCAACAGAACAATTCTGCTCTTGTTGTCTCTCCCTGGAACCGATGAACGCCTTCAATCAGGTCCACGAACAGAGGTTTAATCCCTCTGATAGATTGCACTAGAAAATCTATCAGAAGTTTTCTGCGAAGAGAATACACGAATTTGATTCGTTATTCCTTACTGCGATTCAAAATCACAGACCGGAATTTCTCGGGCAGAGCAAGGAGGGGGCGGCCGAAATATGTTTGAGAGAGAGGGTAGGGTTTTCGAAAATTGCTCTCAAAATAATGACCTGTTGTGTGTAATTTCTGTACTGAAATAACTTATTTATAATGCAGGCCACTAACACCTTAGGGCCCATTAATCATAAGCTGGGGCCCGACAAGCAAAGCCCGCTCGTTCAGAAATTAATATAAAATTTATCGTGACTCCGATTGATGAAACGATTTCACCAATGTGCACAGAAACCATTTCTGCACGTTTTAAAGTCAAAATAAATTTTCCTGAATCCGAATTCAGTGGTTTCCAAAAAATGTCCATCCCTATGTCATTTTAGGAAATCCTACTCCCTTACTCTTATTTATGAAGTCCAACTCCTTAGTTCATTAAATTTAACTCTTTAAATTTAACTATCTCAACGGGGATTAAAACTCCATTACACTGTGTGACCCTCAATGGTTCAGGGATACAGCTAGCCGTGGGCTCACAACTCCTTGTGACTCGGAACAACACTTTCCGACTTGCCCAACGAATCATGGTAAAGCGCCTAGCAACATCGCCCCATGATTCCCTAGGTATCACTGATAGTGCCTACAAGAACCAGTAGATTTTGGTTAACGTACAGTACGGTCCCTTCATCCATATATCCCGATCGAATCAACAACCATTGGTATATCGAGAGTCGCTCAAGATTCGATAACTATGCAATACATCTTGAAGATCAAATTAGTGACATCGCATGTGCTACTAAGAAACCATTTCTTAAATCACATCAAGTACTCTGGCCAGAGATTTGTCACACTAATATCTCCTCAGATCGCATAGGATATCCACACTCGCAAGTATGTGGTGAATCCTTGACAACAATGCATTGACTCCTATATGTGTCGTAACTGTACCCAATCTCGACACCTGATGACCCCCTCAGAGTCGGTAAACGAGTCAAAGCACAGTACTAGCATATAGAGTCTCCATGATGTTTCAAGTCGTAAGGACTAATGGTGTACAACCAAAACCGCGGACTTTATCCACTCGATAAGTGATAACCACTTGGAAAGTCCGGATAGGGTAGTTCGACTATTCATCCTATGAATATCCATTTGCATGCTTCGAACATCTCCATGTTCCCTACCAATGAAACGTGGTACTCCGCATCGCAAATGCTAGTCTCAAACTCGAG
Organism: Henckelia pumila; assembly: GCF_033568475.1. NCBI lineage: Eukaryota > Viridiplantae > Streptophyta > Magnoliopsida > Lamiales > Gesneriaceae > Henckelia > Henckelia pumila. The sequence continues at coordinate 49,216,629 of NC_133122.1, read as the reverse complement.
CGATCCTTATCCTTATTATCGGACGGCTCAATCGACTAGGAACGGTTTTAGAATATACAGTGACTATAAGATGTATTTCATGATAGACATCTCCATGTTCTACCACATCTTACATACACTATAGTATATTCAAGGTCTTTATCAAAACAACAATAGTATATCACAATATAACAATATGAAGTAATATAAAGTCATTGCCATAAAAGTGTAAATAATATTAAACAAAAGATTGTTTATACAAAGAGTCATCAAAACCCATAGCCACACAGTTGGCTCACTGGGCACCCACTCTTACAATCTCCCACTTGCCCTATAGCCAACTAGTCATACTACGTAGACCCATTGCTTCGCGATGTTTGTCAAACAATGGTCCTGGCAAAGGCTTAGTAAGTGGATCAGCGATATTGTCTGCAGAGGCCACTCGTTCGACACTGATGTCTCCTCTTTCCACAATCTCCCGGATTATGTGGTATTTCCTCAGTACGTGTTTGGATCTTTGATGAGACCTTGGTTCCTTTGCTTGAGCAACGGCACCCGTGTTGTCGCAGTACACCGGACTGGACCAACAAATTCAGGAATGACGCCCAACTCTTGGACGAAATTCCTCATCCAAACGGCCTCTTTAGCAGCAGCTGATGCTGCAATGTATTCAGCCTCAGTGGTGGAATCCGCTGTGGTGTCCTGCTTGGAACTCTTCCAAGAGACAGCACCGCCATTGAGCATGAACACAAATCCAGAGGTTGACTTCGAGTCATCCACATCACTTTGGAAGCTAGAGTCGGTATAGCCTTCCAGTTTGAGTTCTCGTCCTCCATAAACCATGAACATATTCTTAGTCCTTCGCAAGTACTTAAGAATGTCCTTCACGGCTTTCCAATGCATCTGACCAGGATTAGACTGATATCTGCTCGTGACACTCAGAGCAAATGCTACATCTGGTCTGGTAGATATCATCCCATACATGATACTACCTATAGCTGACGCATATGGTACATGTGTCATATTCTCTATCTCTGCATCAGTCTTGGGACACATAGACTTGGATAGAGAAACTCCATGACACATGGGTAGATGTCCTCTCTTGGACCCATCCATTGAAAACCGTTTCAATATGGCATCGATGTAGGTTGATTGAGTGAGTCCTATCATTCTCTTAGATCTATCCCTATAGATCTGTATCCCAAGAATGTAGGATGCCTCACCCAAATCCTTCATCGAAAATCTACCTGATAACCATATCTTTGTTGACTGCAACATCCCTACATCATTCCCAATGAGTAGGATGTCATCAACATAAAGTACTAAGAATGTCACCGCATCCTTAACTACTTTCTTGTACACGCAAGGTTCCTCCGGGTTCTTGATGAAACCAAAGTCTTTAATTGTTTCATCAAATTTCTGGTTCCAACTTCTTGATGCTTGTTTTAGACCATAAATTGATCTCTGAAGCTTGCATACCTTATGCTCGCTTCCCATGGATGTGTACCCCTCAGGCTGCTTCATATAGATTTCTTCCTTAATGTCTCCATTAAGAAAAGCAGTCTTCACATCCATTTGCCATATCTCATAGTCATACCATGCAGCTATGGCAATAAGGATTCTTATGGACTTGAACATTGCAACTGGTGAAAAGGTTTCGTCATAGTCAACTCCTTGCCTTTGAGTATAACCTTTCGCCACCAATCGCGCCTTGTAGGTCAATACCTTACCATCAGGCCCAAGCTTTCTTTTGTAGATCCATTTACACCCTATTGGAACAATTCCATCGGGAGGATCCACTAAAGTCCAGACTTGGTTAGTATGCATCGAATCCAATTCTGATTGCATAGCTTCAAGCCATAAATTCGAATCCGCATCAGAAATTGCTTCCTTGAAGCTTCTTGGATCACATCCAATGTCGGGTTCATCTTGACCCTCTTCAAGAAGAAGACCATATCGAACTGGAGGTCTAGAAGTCCTCGGATCTTCTAGGTGCAGGCGTGTCCAGCAATGGTTCCTGAGGTGTGGGATCGTTATTTTGTATTTCGGGTTCTTCTCGAACTTCTTCGAGTTCCATCATCTCGCCTTTCTTATCCAATAAGAACTCCTTCTCCAAGAAGGTGGCATTCCGTGAAACAAACACCTTTGTTTCAGCAGGATAATAGAAATAATATCCGATTGAATTCTTCGGATACCCACAAAATAACACAAGCTGGATCGACTATCCAACTTATCTCCCACTGTCCGCTTCACGTAAGCAGGACATCCCCAAATCCTCAAGTATGAATACTTAGGAGCTTTGCCATTCCATAACTCGTATGGTGTTTTGTCCACTGCTTTAGTGTGGACGTTATTCAACAACAATACCGCCGTTTCAAGCGCATAGCCCCAAAACGAAGGTGGAAGCTCAGTGAAGCTCATCATGGATCGAACCATGTCCAACAAAGTTCGATTACGACGCTCCGATACACCATTAAGCTGTGGTGTCATAGGAGGAGTCCACTGAGAGAGAATCACATTCTCTTTTAGATAGTCCAAAAACTCGGTACTCAAGTATTCTCCACCTCGATCCGATCGAAGTGCTTTAATACTTTTACCTAGCTTGTTTTCTACTTCAGCCTTGAATTCTTTGAACTTTTCAAATGCTTCAGACTTATATTTCATTAAATATAAATACACATACCTTGAATAATCATCAGTAAAGGTAATGAAGTAGGTGTGGCCATGTTGAGTCCCTACTCTAAATGGACCACAAACATCTGTATGGATCAAATCCAACAGATTCTGACTACGCTCAGGCTTCCCCTTAAAAGGAGATTTAGTCATTTTCCCTTTTAGGCAGGATTCACAAGTAGGTAGAGAGTTAATATCAGACATATCAAACATGCCCTCTCCCACTAGCTTGTTCATCCTCCTTGAGGAAATATGACCTAGTCTAGCGTGCCAAAGGTTTGCCGGGTTTTGACTATCGATTTTCTTTTGTTTGTTGTCGCCGGTTTGTCAATACAATTCACTGGAACGTCTTTTAGTTTTAAATTGTATAGATCGTTTTCAAGTTGTCCATTTCCAATTAAACATTCATTCTTGTAAATATTGCAAATCCCATTCACAAAATTACAAGAATAACCATCTCTATCAAGCATAGAAATAGAAATAATGTTTTTAATTAAATCTGGCACAAATAAAACATCTCTCAACAATAATTTAAAACCATTCTGCAAAAATAAATATTTCCCATAGCTATGGATTTAACTCTGGAACCATTCCCGAGCCTTGACTGGGTCTCACCCATCCTTATCCTATTACTTCTTGTTATCATTTGCAACTTATTGCAAATATGAGATCTACATCTGGTATCCAATACCCAAGAAGTAATATTAAGAAAAACATTTATTTCAATGTAAAACATACCCTTTGCAGTTCGCAACTGCTTGGGGTATTCCTTGCAGTTACGTTTCCAATTACCGGGTTTCTTGCAGTGATGGCAAACTTGTTTAGACTTGTCCAATTTTTCATGTAACATTTGGCCTTGAGATCATGGTCCAACCATTTCTCTAATTCGGCCAACCTTTCGGCAGTTACATTAGCCGGGGCTGTTTTCGGAGAAGCCTTTTCTAACACTTAGAAAAATCTTTTTCCGAACTTAGGACAATCTTAACTTATGGAATTATTCTGTATTGTTTGCGTCAATAAGTTTGTTTTGTTGGAGAACAGAAAGATGTGGATTACTGAGATAAAACAGACAATTATCGATGATTGTTTAAATAATTTACTAAGACATAAAATTGGCGAATTTTATTTTATGAATCTCACTCCCACTATTTTAACGATTTCACCACCCTCTAGTGAAAACGGAAAACTTTTTCCTTAGTGAGAACATGGAGTCCAATTGACAAACTTATGGTCCCGAATAATATCAGCCAACCATAATTCTCAAAAGGTAGAGCCCAATTGCTTCCAAAGCAACCCCCATGTATTTACCTCATGTCCAATAAGGGCCCAATAATATGACGCCGTTTAAAGTGACATGTCAAGATGACCCATCAATATTAAGTTGTGATGGACGGTCGCCATGTGGATCCCCCAATAATATGAGCCGATCCCATGGGAGTTCCACCCAACTTACAACATTTGTCGATCCAATGTACAGCTTTCCGACGAACGGGCCCCCCCAATAATATGAGCCGGACCGTATCCGCGGGTAGCATCACATACATTGACCGTTGATGGAAGGTAGGAACATTTAAACAATATTTAAATTTCCTTTATTTATCTTGATATAAATTTTAAATCATATTTAAAATGAGGGATTTTATTTATAAAAATATTTGTCTCATCATTTTTAATTTATTGCATGCATTGCCGGATTCACGCAATTTATGTCTAAACATGCATACAATCATAATATCACATATTATATAGGATGATCGATTCCATTTCTAATTGACCCGTGGTTGCCAATCACGGGTCACCAACAGAACAATTCTGCTCTTGTTGTCTCTCCCTGGAACCGATGAACGCCTTCAATCAGGTCCACGAACAGAGGTTTAATCCCTCTGATAGATTGCACTAGAAAATCTATCAGAAGTTTTCTGCGAAGAGAATACACGAATTTGATTCGTTATTCCTTACTGCGATTCAAAATCACAGACCGGAATTTCTCGGGCAGAGCAAGGAGGGGGCGGCCGAAATATGTTTGAGAGAGAGGGTAGGGTTTTCGAAAATTGCTCTCAAAATAATGACCTGTTGTGTGTAATTTCTGTACTGAAATAACTTATTTATAATGCAGGCCACTAACACCTTAGGGCCCATTAATCATAAGCTGGGGCCCGACAAGCAAAGCCCGCTCGTTCAGAAATTAATATAAAATTTATCGTGACTCCGATTGATGAAACGATTTCACCAATGTGCACAGAAACCATTTCTGCACGTTTTAAAGTCAAAATAAATTTTCCTGAATCCGAATTCAGTGGTTTCCAAAAAATGTCCATCCCTATGTCATTTTAGGAAATCCTACTCCCTTACTCTTATTTAAGAAGTCCAACTCCTTAGTTCATTAAATTTAACTCTTTAAATTTAACTATCTCAACGGGGATTAAAACTCCATTACACTGTGTGACCCTCAATGGTTCAGGGATACAGCTAGCCGTGGGCTCACAACTCCTTGTGACTCGGAACAACACTTTCCGACTTGCCCAACGAATCATGGTAAAGCGCCTAGCAACATCGCCCCATGATTCCCTAGGTATCACTGATAGTGCCTACAAGAACCAGTAGATTTTGGTTAACGTACAGTACGGTCCCTTCATCCATATATCCCGATCGAATCAACAACCATTGGTATATCGAGAGTCGCTCAAGATTCGATAACTATGCAATACATCTTGAAGATCAAATTAGTGACATCGCATGTGCTACTAAGAAACCATTTCTTAAATCACATCAAGTACTCTGGCCAGAGATTTGTCACACTAATATCTCCTCAGATCGCATAGGATATCCACACTCGCAAGTATGTGGTGAATCCTTGACAACAATGCATTGACTCCTATATGTGTCGTAACTGTACCCAATCTCGACACCTGATGACCCCCTCAGAGTCGGTAAACGAGTCAAAGCACAGTACTAGCATATAGAGTCTCCATGATGTTTCAAGTCGTAAGGACTAATGGTGTACAACCAAAACCGCGGACTTTATCCACTCGATAAGTGATAACCACTTGGAAAGTCCGGATAGGGTAGTTCGACTATTCATCCTATGAATATCCATTTGCATGCTTCGAACATCTCCATGTTCCCTACCAATGAAACGTGGTACTCCGCATCGCAAATGCTAGTCTCAAACTCGAGCGATCCTTATCCTTATTATTGGACGGCTCAATCGACTAGGAACGGTTTTAGAATATACAGTGACTATAAGATGTATTTCATGATAGACATCTCCATGTTCTACCACATCTTACATACACTATAGTATATTCAAGGTCTTTATCAAAACAACAATAGTATATCACAATATAACAATATGAAGTAATATAAAGTCATTGCCATAAAAGTGTAAATAATATTAAACAAAAGATTGTTTATACAAAGAGTCATCAAAACCCATAGCCACACAGTTGGCTCACTGGGCACCCACTCTTACATCCTGGTCTTGCACATCACTTTCTTGAACACCCTAAGCCCCGACCCGAGCCAAGCACAAACACATTCCTGAGCCCTAGCTCCAAGCCCGAGCTCTAGCTCAATGCCCGAGCTCTTGCTCAATGCCCGAGCTATTGTTGAACAACCATGACCGACCCGAGCTACTCATGTCATGTGTTTTTGATCTTAACTTGTGCTCTTGTTAATAAAATATAATTAACCAATTAATATTGTAAATTGGAATTGGGCTACTACATTCTCCCCCACTTAAGATATTTCGTCCTCGAAATAAGATCTTAAGTACTGAATGTAAAACAAGATACAAACGTTCCTTTATTCAAACTGAAAATTTTACAAGATAAAGCTGAATACAATAGAATCAAAATAACTCAGGATGTTCTGAACGCATCCTGCTCTCAAGCTCCCAAGTGGCTTCTTCAGTGCCTCGACGGTTTCACTGAACTAAAACCAAAGGAATAACTTTATTACGCAAGACGATATCCTTATGATCCAGGATACGAATAGGTCTCTCCACGTAAGTCAAATTGGTATCCACCTGAACCTCATATGGTTGCAAAATATGAGACTGATCCGCCACATACCGTCGCAACAAAGATACGTGGAACACGTTGTGGATAATAGACAGATACGGTGGCAAGGCTAGACGATAAGCCAAATCGCCAATGCTCTCCAAAATCTCAAACTGACCGATAAATCTGGGAGACAACTTGCCCTTAAGGCCAAATCTGAGAATTCTGCGGAAAGGTGACACTCTCAGAAATACTTTCTCCCCAACATTGAACTGCAAAGGCCTACGCTTGGTATTAGCATAGCTGGCCTGACGATCCTGTGCAGTCTTAATCCATTTTTTGATCTGATCAACAACATCCGCTGCCTGTTGGACTAACTCTGGTCCCTCAGCTTGTATCTCCCCCACTTATTTCCAGAAGAGTGGAGTACGACAACGTCGCCCGTACAACGCCTCAAAAGGTGCTATACCAATACTAGTATGATAGCTGTTGTTGTACGCGAACTCAATCAAAGGCAAATGATCTTACCAGGCTGAACCAAAGTCCATAGTGCACGCTTGAAGCATATCCTCCAAAGTATGGATAGTGCGCTCTGACTGACCATCTATCTCCGGGTGATAAGCAGTACTCAAACTGAGAGTAGTACTCATCGCACTCTGAACACTCCCCCAGAACCTAGAAGTAAACCTGGGGTCTCGATCACTGACAATGCTCACAGGCACTCCATGAAGTCGAACGATCTCCTGAATGTACAACTGCGCCATACGATCCACAGAATACTCTCGGCTATAGGCAATGAAATATGCTGACTTGGTGAGTCGGTCTACCACCACCCAGATAGCATCACAGTTCCTCGAGGTCATTGGAAAATGGGTCACAAAATCCATCGTGATCAACTCCCATTTCCACTTAGGAATAGACAGACTGTGAAGCAAACCTCCAGGTCGTCGGTGTTCTGCCTTGACATGCTGACAAACCAAGCATCTCGAAACATACTGATACACACTGCGTTTCATTCCTTTCCACCAAAAACGAGTACGTAGATCCTTGTACATCTTGTTGCTCCCTGGATGAATACTCAACTTAGTGCGATGCGCCTGAGACAAAATATCATCTCGCAACTCTTCATCCTCCAGAATCACAAGCCTACCAGACAAACACAGAGAATCATCTGACTGATAGTGAAATTCAGACGTACTACCCTCGTTGGCTAGGCGAGCCAAACGCTGGGCCTTTGAATCAGACATCTGAGCATCTCGAATTCGCGAATACAAAGCTGGCTCAGATAAAATTGCAAACATCTTGATACACTGCATACCTTTCTTGTGCTTGAAGGTATACCCTGAAGAACAACAATCCTCGATCGCACTAGACATCGAATAAGTCTGCAGTGCGGAAAGACGCACCTTGCAACTCAAGGCATCAGCAGTGAGATTAGCAGCTCCCGGATGATACTTAATCTCGCAATCATAGTCTCTAAGCAAGTCCATCCAACGTCTCTGCCTAATTTTCAACTCTGACTGAGTGAACAAATACTTGAGACTCTTGTGGTCGGTGAAGATCTCAAATTTCTTGCCATACAGATAATGATGCCAGATCTTCAAAGAAAACACAATCGTTGCCAACTCCAAGTCATAAACTGGATAATTATCCTCGTGAAGCTTTAGCTGTCTAGAAGCGTATGCGATCACATGCCCATTCTGAGACAGGACACAACTTAACCCCTGAAGAGAAGCATCAGTGTACACCACATACCCTCCAGATCCTGACGGTAATGCCAACACCGGCGCAAAAGTCAACCGTCGTCGAAGCTCACAAAAGTTCTCCTCGCACTCGGAGGACCACTCGAAATCCACACCCTTGCGGGTAAGCTGCGTCAAAGGTCGAGCTAACTGAGAGAAATTCAGAATGAAACGACGATAATACCCTGATAGACCCAGAAAACTACGGATCTCAGCAACTGTCATCGGACGTGACCAATTAAGCACAGTCTCAATCTTGCTTGGATCGACAAAAATCCCTTACCTGGATATGATATGGCCAAGAAAGACCACTCGATCCATCCAGAATTCGCACTTACTCAACTTGGCGTGTAACTGCTCGTCCCGAAGAGTCTACAGTACCACCCGTAAGTGAGAAACATACTCGTCCTCATTACGCGAATACACCAGAATATCGTCAATGAAGACCACGACAAACTTATCCAAGTACTCTCTGAAGACAAGGTTCATCAGATCCATAAATATAGCCAGCGCATTAGTCAAACCAAATGGCATCACTAGAAACTCGTAATGCCCATAGCGAGTACGGAATGCTGTCTTGGCTGCGTCCTGATCTCGGACAATCATCTGATGATACCCAGATCTCAAGTTAATCTTGGAGTAGACTGAAGTACCCTGCAACTGATCAAACAAGTCATCGATACGAGGCAAAGAATACTTGTTCTTCACAGTAACTCGGTTCAACTGACGATAGTCAATGCACAGCCGCATCGACCCATCCTTCTTCTTCACGAAGAGAACAGGAGCTCCCCAAGGAGATACACTAGGACGAATGTACCCCTTGTCCAAAAGATCTTGTAGCTGATTCTTCAACTCACGCATCTCTGATGGAGCCAGACGATATGGTGCTCGAGAAATAGGCGAAGTATCTGGCATCAACTCTATGCCAAACTCGACTTCTCTAACAGGAGTAAACCCAAAATCTCATCTGGAAATACATCTGGAAATTCATTCACGACCGGAATGCTCTCTATCCCTATGCTTTCAGTGGACAAATCAACTGCATAGATGAGATAACCTTCCCCGCCAGACTCTAGAGCTCGACAGGCTCTCAAAGCAGATACCAAAGGCATCGGGGGTCGCGCTCCCTCACCATTGAAAAACCAGCTATCACTCCCCTCCGGATGAAAGCGTACTAATCTCTGATAGCAATCCACTGAAGCTCGATAGGTAGTCAACATATCTATTCCCATAATGCAATCAAAGTCGTCCATCGCAAGAACAATGAGATTCGCAATCAGAATGTTACCCTCGAATTCTAAAGGGCAACCCATCACTAGACGCTTGGCCAAAGCAGACTGACCCGTCGGAGTAGAAACAGAAACTACTACGTCTAGTGCAATGTAAGGTAACTTATGCCTCTTAACAAAACGTGCAGAAATGAAGGAATGAGATGCACCAGTGTCAATGAGTACAAGAGCAGGTAAACCATATAACAGAAATGTACCTGCAATGACCTTCTCATTATCCTCCACGGCCTGGTCGTGCCTCAAGGCAAACACCTGGCCAGAAGCCCGCGGCCTCAAGTGAGAACTACCAGCAGGCTGTCCCTGCGACCTCTGCTGAACGGTGGCCTGAGAACCTGATCCAGAACCAGAACCGCCTCCCCCTGATAGTGGACAATCTCTCCGGAGATGACCCACCTCTCCACAACGGAAACAAGCTTCAGAAGCTCTACGGCACTTGTCTGACGGATGGTTTTTCCCACAATGATCACACTACTCCTTCTTCCCAAAATGGATAACACCAGCGGAACCAGAGGAAGAATAAGTAGATCCAGACTTCTTGAAAGACTGAGCACGGGAACCCAAAGAACTAGCAGGCCTGGACTGAGAGAAAGATCGGCTCCTCCGAATGCTGTCCTCTGCCTGATGACAATGGCTCACCAAACTCTCGTAGGACATGTCATCTCCAACCGCCACACGGTCATGAATCTCAGGGATGAGACCCTGAAGGAACAGGTTATACTTCATCTCCGAGCTGTCAGCAATCTCGGGGCAATAGGATAGAAGATCAAAGAACTTCTGCTGGTACTCGTCAATAGACATGGCACCCTATCGCAGACTCAGTAATTCACCTGCCTTCGCCTGACGGAGTGCAGGAGGAAAATACAGCTTCTGAAAAGCTGTGCGGAACTCAGCCCAAGTAGCAACCCCTCTCGCCGTAACGAACGGTGCAGAAGTGAACCTCCACCACTTTCGGGCTCGCCCTTCCAGAAGATATCCCAGCGTCTCCATCTTCTGCTTCTCAGTGCAACGGAACGTCTGAAAAGTCGTCTCCATGCGGTCTAACCAGTTCTCCGCATCCTCCGGAGACTTACCTCCAACCAAGGGCTTAGGACCCATTGGAAGAAATCGACGTACGCTAAAATGCTGATCATCATGGCGACGATGATGGCGCTCACGACGATGCTCTCGGTCATCGTCTCTCCAGCGTCCACCTACACTGCCATGGCTGCTCTGATCGTCACGATCTGCCATCTACACAAATTACCTCACGGTTATCTTATGCAGAATCTAAATCCCAAGAAAACTATGCATGCTCTGATACCATAAATGTAATTACCCTTACCCGGATCACCTACTAAATAGAACTTAGGCATGCAATTAACTTAATTAAACAGATATCAGAATAAACTACGGAAACATTACAAATACTACAATCCCAAGGCAAGAAATCTGTAAAAAACCAAATAGATTATACAACCATATCGAAAAGCTGTATCAATCCGATAACAACAGAATTAAAAATCTAAGCGAAGCTCCAGCTGACCAACCGCTGCCTAGCCCCTCCTGGAACCACCCGCCTCGTCCAATCGCAAACCTGTCCCATGGAATAGGGTGTCCAGAAACATAAAGTACGAGACGTGAGCATAAAACGCTCAGTCCGAGAGTATGAGTATACATGCATGCAAAGTGAACTCCCTATAACTCGAGGTCAAAGATCAGATAACAGAGACAGACCGGGCCATGGTATGTAGCACGCTGTGCCGTCGCTGTAGGAGGTGGCTCCCATACCAATATACCAGTGAATATGCCGGACCCAAATCGATGAAAGTCCATCGACTAACAGGATAGGGTAAAACCCTACTAATATACATCTCGAAGGAGATAGCTCAATATGCAGATGAATGCAGCATAAATCAATGACATATAAATCATGCAGTCACATAATACATGCATACTCAGTCAGGATATCTCGAACAGTACTATCGTACCTAACACCGAAGTCTGAACTAAGCTGGAAGAAGACAACCCCTAGCTGCCTTAGGTCCAAGTCCCGACCCGACCTGGTCTCAAGACTGACCCGGCCTGACCTCTCCCTTCAAGCCCGACCTGAACTGCTCCTGGTCAAGCCCGACCTGAACTGCTCCTGGTCAAGCCCCGACCTACTCCTTCCCGAACTCCCGAGCTACTCTTTCCCGAGCTCCCGAGCTACTCTTTGATCCGAGTAGAACTAATAAGTGAGATGAAATGGTGTACAAATGACCGAACTCTCAACTCCTATTTATAGAGGATGAGCTGGGACAGGTGTCAATCGAGTACATGACACCTAGCAGGACACTAATCGTGTTTTAGCTCCAGCCACGTGTCCATTCCCGACCTGAATACCATGTGTTCTTCCCATGACCGAACACTACCCTGGTCTTGCATTGAGCACCCTAAGCTCCGACCCGAGCCAAGCACAAATACATTCCCGAGCCCTAGCTCCAAGCCCAAGCTCTTGCTCAATGCTCGAGCTATTGTTGAACAACCATGACTGACCCGAGCTACTCATGTCATGTGTTCTTGATCTTAACTTGTGCTCTTGTTAATAAAATATAACTAACTAATTAATCTTGTAAATTGGAACTGGGCTACTACATGGTTTTTTCAAGGTTCTTCATTTTTAATTTTTCCTTCAAGTACAACATAACTTCTTGAATTTCTTTATTCGTTCCAATGATGTTTAAATCATCAACATATACAGCAATAATTACACATTCGGATGTTGTTTTCTTGATGAAAATACAAGGGCATATTGGATCATTTACATATCCCTTTTTCATCAAGTGTTCACTTAGCCGATTATACCACATTCGGCCGGATTGCTTCAACCCATATAATTAGGGGTGGGATCGGGACGGGACCCGTCCCGTAACCCCCTTACCCGATTCCCGTCCCGATAAGAATTAAGATATTTTTTTTCTCCCGATCCCGCACCCGAAAAGTGTCGAGACCCGAATATTCGGGATCCCGTCGGGTCGGGAGAGGATAATCCCGAACAATATTTTTTTTAAAAAAAATTCCATGAAAATATTTTTTAAAAAAAAAATTTATGAAGAAACTCAAACAATTTTTTAGTACATTACAAATAAATTAAAATTTCTTTGTATATAATTATTAAAAACTAAAACATCTTTTTAGTACATAACAAATAAACTAAAACAACTACTTGATTATTACAATAAAAACATATAATAATTCATAATAATAAAAAAACAAAATAAAAATTTATAATTCAATGTTAATATTAAAAAATATAAATATAAATATAAATATAAAAAATAATTATATGATAGATAATTATAAAACATTAATATTAAAAAGGAAAATTATAAAATATTCTATTTTTTTAATTAAAAAATTATTAAAAAATTTATTAATATATTCGGGTTGGGCCGGAAATCCCGTCGGATAGAGTTTCCTATCCCGATCCCGAAATTGATCGGGTGTTAGAAAAAGTTCGGGACGGGATCGGGTTGGAAATCGGGAAGGGTCGAGAATTTTCTGAATTTTGTCTGCCCCTACATATAATGATCTTTGTAATTTCACAGGATAAAATTCTATGGGTTTTGAACTTTGTGTTTCAGACATCTTAAATTCTTCAGGGATTTCATTTATATATCACTATCAAGTGATCCGTATAAATAAGTTGAAACAACATCTTTAAGACACATTTCCAAATTTTCAGACACTGCCAAACTAATCAAATATTGAAACATAATTGCATCCATAACGGAAAAATACGTTTTTTCATAATCAATTACAGTCCTTTGAGAGAAACCTTGTGTAACAAGTCTAGATTTATATCTTAATATTTCATTTTTCTCATTTCGCTTTCGAACAAAAACTCATTTGTATCCAACGGGTTTTATACCTTCAGGTGTAAGGACTATAGGTCCAAAAATATTATGTTTATTTAGCGAATCCAATTCAACCTAGATGACATCTTTTCATTTTACCCAATCATGCCGAGTTTTACATTCACCAAAAGATTTTGGTTGATGATCTTCATTCTCATTTATGATGTCACATGCCTCATTATAAGAAAATATCTAATCAATTTCTTCTATATCTTTTAGATTCCATATTTTTTCAGTATTAATATAATTGATAGAGAATTCATGATTCTCGTCAGTTTGTGGTTCTGACGTAACATCTTCATCATCATGTGTTTCTTTTGGAACACCATTTTCGATTTTGTGATCATCGTGTTTCTCTATTAATTTTTTTTTCCCAAGTATTTTTATCCTTAGAACCAATTGGTCTTCCACGCTTCAAGCGTTTTATGACATCATGAGTGTCTTCAATTTGTTTATTTGGCATTTCAATTTGAACAGGGGCATTTACAATAGGTATATATGATTTTGATACCCTTTTGTGTCTGCAAATGCATATGGCATTTGATTTGCTATTCTTTGCAAGTGCACAATTTGTTGTACATCTTTTTCACATTGTTTCGTTCTTGGATCCAAATGTAACAATGATGGTACATATCATGTAATTTATTTTTCGATGTGTTTCTTTTCTCCCCCTAACATTGGGAAGATATTTTCATCAAAATGACAATCAACAAAACGTGCTGTAAACACATCGCCCGTCTGAGGCTAAAGATATCGAATGATTGATGGGCTATCATTACCGATATAAATAGTGATCTTTTTTTGAGGACCCATTTTTTTATCTTTGAGGTGGTGCAATAGACACATATACCATACATCCAAAAATTCTTAGATGAAAAATGTTTGGTTCTTTACCAAATGCAAGCTGCAATATGGAGCATTTATGATAAGCATTTGGTCTGATGCTAATTAATGCAGCAGCATGTAAAATTGCATGTTTCCATATAGAAATAGGGAGTTTTGTTTTCATAATCATTGGTCTAGCAATCATTTGTAGACGTTTAATCAATGATTCAGCTAATCCATTTTGTGTAGGGATGGTTTGGTACGATATACCGCATACCGTATTGAATACCGCATACCGTACCGAAAATTTCGGTACCGAAATTTCCGATACCATACCGAAAATTTTGGTATACCGACATATCGATATACCGAAATTTCGTTATGACATAAATCCATACCGATACCGTACCGAATACCAAAATTCGGTATGTTATCGGTATGATACCGTGTATACCAATTTTTTTAAATTGTTTTTTTAAAAAATATCGGTATACGCGCTATCATACCGATACCGTGTGTACCGATTTTTTTCGGTATACCAAAATACCGAATATTTGAAAATCTTATATCGATATCGATACCAAAATTTTCGGTATATACGGTTTTTTCGGTACGATAAAGGCGGTATGACGACATTTCGGTATTTTTCGTCAGCCCTAATTTTGTGTATGAACATGAGCTATATGATGTTCAACAGTGATTTCCATCGACATACAATAGTCATTGAAACTCTGGGAAGTAATTTCTCCAACATTATCAAGTCTTATTTTTTTGATTGTATAATCGAGAAATTGATTCCGCAATTTTATTATTTGAGACATTAATCTTGAAAATGTCACATTCCGAGTTGACAATAAGCATACATGTGACCATCTGCTAGAGGGATCTATCAATACCATAAAGTATCGAAATAGTCTACTTTGTGGATGAATTGGCCCACAAATATCACTCTGAATACGTTCAAGAAATATGGGTGATTCAGTTTGGATTTTAGCAGGTGATGGTCTTATAATAAGTTTTTCAAGAGAACATGCTTTACATTGAAATTTATTATTCTGAAATATCTTCTGGTCTTTCAGTGGATGACCATGCGTATTTTCAATAATTCTTCGCATCATTGTTGAACCAGGATCTCCCAATCGATCATGTCAATTGACTAATATTGATAAATTATCAACCACCATATTTGATTCAATTGGAAATATATGTGTATAATGCAATCCAGTAGGGAGCATTGGTAGTTTCTCAACTACATATTTCTTTCCTGACTTATATGTGGTAAAACGCATATATTTCTGATTTCCTTCGGTCATTGTTTCTGTATCATACCCATGAGAATATACGTCATTAAAACTCAACAAATTTTTTTTCGATTGTGGTGAATATAAAACATCATTTATCATAAATTTTGTACCATTAGGTAACAAAAATTGTGATTTATCACAACCTTCAATCAAGTCTACATGACCTCATATTGTATTCAACATTGTTTTTGTTGGTTTTAATTTCAAGAAATATCTTTCATCTCGGAGAATAATGTGTGTTGTACCACTATCTGGTATGCAAACTTCCATGAGATTATTTCCTTGTTTGGCTTGGCTAATAGCATTTTTCATATCGAGCTTCAAAAAAATATGCAATAAGGAAAAATTAAGCACAATACATATGCAAAATATAATATTTTCATAATTATACAATAAAGCAAAAACATACAAACACATGAAAAATATAATATGTTGCATTCTTTTCAAGAACATACAAATACATGAAAAATATAATATGTTGCATTCTTGTCCCACCAATATATTAATCAATGCCTTCGAAATCATTCAAAAAATCAGCAGCATCGAAATGAGTTGAACCAGTACTTAAATGGTCACTATTTTCAACAAAATTTGTCTTTTTTCCTTTCCCCTTTATCGATTCTTTATAGAGCTTACAAAGGTGCTCAGAGGCTCGGCAAGTACGTGACTAATGTCCTAGAGTGCCACATCTATAACAAACACTCTCAGATATTTTTGAGTGATTTTCACTTTCACTCATATTTTCATGCTGCCTTTTTGGTGGGTGGTTCGCGACGCTCTTTTGAGATAAGTTATTGAAGTAACTATCTCGATTATTTTCATATCCACGGCCTCGATCATGATCGCGATCATTTCTACGTCCACGTCCACGCCCACATCCTCGACATCGTCCACGACCAAAATCTTGTCTTTGCCTTTGATTTTGGTTTTCATTTTTAATTGCGACATTTGCTTCAGGAAATGCCGTTGATCCAGTGGGTCAGGATTGATGATTTCTCATTAACAATTCGTTGTTCTTTTCCGCCACAAGAAGACATGCGATGAGTTCAGAATATATCAAAAATCCACGCACTCTATATTGTTGTTGTAGAGTTATATTTGATGTGTGGAAAGTGAAAAATGTTTTTTCAAGCATTTCCATTTCAGTAACCACATTCCCACAAAATTTCAATTGCGAGACTATTCGATACATCGAAGGCACTCTGACTGTCACAGTGTAATGTGCTATCCTCAAGCTTCTGACCCAATTCCTCAAGGAATGATCTCAACCAGATCATCTCTTTGCTAGCTTCTGTCACAACAACGTACTCAGCTTCAGTAGTCGAAAGTGCAACAATCTTTTGCAACTTGGATACCCAACTTACTGCCGTACCACCCAATGTAAACACATATCCAGTAGTACTCTTCCTGCCGTCTAGGTCACCACCCATGTCGGCATCTACAAAACCTTGTAAGTCTGAATCTGACTTTCTGAAGCACATAGATGAACTGATAGTACCATTCAAATATCTGAAAATCCACTTCACTGCTTCCCAGTGTTGTTTCCCTGGATTGCTCATAAACCTGCTCACAACTCCCACTGCATGTGATATGTCTAGTCTGGTGCACACCATTGCATACATGAGGCTTTTGACAGTAGATGCATAAGGAACCTTATTCATATAAGCATGCTCTTGCTCCGTCGATGGTGATTGGGCTTTGGTTAGTTTGAAATGACTAGCCAAAGGAGTACTCACCGGTTTAGCTTCATCCATGTTGAATGCTAAGCATCACGTACTCTGCCTGAGATAGCTTCAAGAATCCGTTCACCCTATCTCTCAAGATCCTCATACCAAGAATTTGTTTTGCAGCTCCCAAATCCTTCATATCAAATTCTTTTGATAACTCTCTCTTGAGCTTATCAATCTCTTCCAGACACGCTTCTGCTATTAACATGTCATCCACATATAGCAGTAGAAAGATATATGAACCATCAATCTTCTTCACATAACAACAGTGATCCGCCTGGCACCTCAGGAAACCGTTGTTATTCATGAATCCGTCAAACTTCTTGTACCACTGTCTTGGAGCTTGTTTGAGACCGTACAAGCTCTTCTGAAGTTTGCATACCATTTTTTATTTCCCTCGTACTTTGAATCCCTGTGGATGTTTCATATAAATTTCTTCATCCAGATCACCATGAAGAAACGCCGTTTTTACATCCAACTACTCCAGATGTAAATCTTCCTTAGCCACTAGTCCAAGTACTGTTCTGATAGTGGTTAACTTAACCACTGGAGAGAAAATCTCAGTGTAATCAATTCCTTCTCTTTGTTGAAAGCCTTTTACAACAAGTCTTGCCTTGTACCGTTTGATGCCATCAACTTCTTCTTTGATCCGGTACACCCACTTGTTGTGTAATGCCTTCTTACCTTCCGGAAGTTCTGTCATCTCCCATGTCTGATTGGATGACAGTGAATCCATCTCATCTTCCATGGCTAACTCCCACTTGATTGAATCATCATTTTGCATTGCTTCTTCAAAGGTCTCAGGTTCATCACCTTTATCAGTCAACAAAATATAGTGAAGTGCAGGTGTGAGACCTCGATTCTAAACATCTAATCTTGGGATTAAACAGCACTAAAACAAACAATAACCAAAGGTTAAAGCAATTAAAAGAATTTTTTTTTTTTTGAAAATAGTGCCTCGCTCGATACGCATGATCTTGCGGATCGAGCGAGCAACTTTTGCCAAAGTTACTGCCCGGAAAACTCAGCCCTCGCTCGATCTTCAAGATCTTGCAGATCGAGCGAACCACAAAAAAAAGAAACAGAGGACAGAACAGCTTGCCCTCGCTCGATCCGCAAGATCTTGCGGATCGAGCGGTGACAGAAACAGAGTAAAAACAGCAGAATTCATGCAGAAACTTAAGTCCAAAACCAACAACATTTTATCATGCATTACAATCACAAGTTCTCCATCTAATACATGAAATTCTAGGATTACACCACCGCTCAAAAGTATTGGATTTGTAACGACAAACTTTCAACACAGCTCGCATAAACAATACAATAACATAACGAAGTTCGATATCTAAACATGTTCAAATACAACTAGGTAGACATGCTGACACGACTTCTAAACCGAGTCTCACTACTAGCTCTCCCTCTTGTTGCTAACCAGGCCTTGGCTGACTTGGTCCTGCCCCACCTGTTGCCAAGTACATATACAAAACAAAGCAACAGCCGGATAAACCGATGAGAATGACATTCCCAGTAAAAACAACATAACAAGTAATGAATATACAACATGCTATCAAAACAACATATTCAAGTCGAAGCTAATGATATGCATGTCTTTAAAACCAGGATATCAATTCTGATAAACAAGGGACTGCTGCTCTGCTTTTGGGATCCCGAGGATGAGACCACGTAACGACTCACCGACTCTCCCAATCGAGGTGGTGCCACGTATCCCACTCCTCTAGACTTTGAGCAACCATAATGAGTATGCTAGAACTAGGCGAAATACTACAACCTAGACCACTCAGTCATAGTTCCCAAACGTCTAAACAAAAAGGGCGGTTCTGCCCGCTGAAATCAAAGTAGGCTCAAGATGAATGCATAACAGAAACATAAACATAAGCCACATAACAAAACTCAATCAATCAACAAAATATAAGTTCCACATGCTAGAACAAGTATCGATGCAATATGTGATTTGAAAAGGGAAACTCGAGAACCAACAGTCCGAGTATGCTATCCCGCTACGATGACTGCTTTTACCTTTCAATACAGTAGCTCCAACTCTGGCTAAGCTACAACAAAATATTGTATCAAAAGCTATACAATCTAAACAACAACAACGGTTCAAGGCGAATCTCTTTACCGTTCTTCGTCCAATCTCTTGACGATCAAAAGGCTGATTAACATTGGCTTCACAAACTCCAAACGAATCTGTACAGAGACAAAAAGTGATCAACAACAACGTTCAACTCAAGCAAAAGTCCAACAACCCAAAAACGGTTCAAATCTCTAAAACTCAAACCGACGGCTTAACGGCTATAAACTGAACAAACCGACAATGCAGACAGCAGTTCAATAGCGATATGACCTCATAACAATTCTAAGACAACCAAAACAAGGCAATCCCAACAAATCTCAAATCACAATTTTCGAAAATGGCTTCCAAAAATCATAACAAATCCGAACGTCGCTCTAATTCAAAATCGATAGATAATAAATGATCAGAACTCTGAAGAGAACAACATACTTGAATCTAGAATGATTATAACAACATCCAAAAACTAGAATGTATCTGATCGTAGAAAAACTTACGATAGAACGAAGCTCTCGCAGCAGTGATCGCTAATCTGCCTTCAGAAATAATTTCCAACGGACGGATCGAGCTCGGACTGAAATCCCAAAGCTTGGAATGAGAAGGGGGCGGCTCTAATGGAGGAGGCGTGCAATGAGGAAGAAGGAGAAGATTTTTCCAATCAAATCCAAGTGTAGATAATATATAAAAATCAATATTTGCGTTTTAGACCCTAAAATTTCCAAAATTTGCAAAAAGGACCCTGATCAAAATCAAGTCGGCTCGAGAACTCTGAAATCTCCGATTAACTCAAATAAACTCATTTAAGATAAAAATGGGGCGTTACAATTCTCCCCCACTAAGAAGAGATTTCGTCCTTGAAATCAAAGAGAACCACAACTCATAAGATAGAATAAAGAACTAAAGACAGTAAGAAGAACTCACGCCATCCGAATAACTCCGAAAATCGCTGTCTCATGTCAGACTCTGTCTCCCAAGTCGCTTCCTCGACTCCGTAACGGCTCCACTGCACTTTCACCAACGGAATCAACTTGGTTCTGAGTTGCTTTTCTTTCCGATCAAGGATCTGAATCGGTCATTCAAAATAGCTCAGAGTCTCGTCTAACTCGGCTTCATCAGGCTGAAGGATATGAGAAGGATCTGGATGATACTTTCGCAGCATAGAGACGTGAAAAACGTCGTGAATACCAGATAAAGACGGAGGAAGTGCAAGTCTATAGGCAAGATCGCCTATCTTCTCGAGGATCTCGTACGACCCGATGAATCTAGGAGATAACTTCCCTATCTTTCCGAATCTGGCAGTGCCTCTGAAAGGAGAAATCTTAAGGAATACACGGTCTCCCTGCTCAAAACTCAGAGGTCTACGTCTGACGTTCGCATAATTCGCCTGTCTATCCTGAGCTGACTTCATTCTAGACTGAATGACCTTAACTTGCTCTGCCATATCTCTAAGCAAATCCGGTCCCAAATCTGGTGAATCGGACAAGTCGTCCCAAAACAACGGAGATCGGCATTTCTTATCGTACAATGCCTCAAAAGGCGCCATACCGATACTCGCGTGGAAGCTGTTGTTGTAAGAAAACTCAACAAGAGGCAAAGAGTCCTGCCAAGTAGTGCCAAAGTCTAGCACTACCGCTCGCAGCATATCCTCTAATGTCTGGATAGTCCGCTCTGATTGTCCATCCGTCTGAGGACGATAAGCTGTACTCAGATGCAATCGAGTACCAAGTTCCTCCTGAAGACTATGCCAGAAGTGCGAAGTGAATCTAGGATCTCTGTCTGAAACGATCGACTTCGGCACACCATGCAATCTCACAACATTGCTAACATACAACTCAGCCATCTGATCATGATGATACGTCATCCTGTACGGAATAAAACAAGCAGACTTCGTCAATCGGTCGATCACTACCCAAATAGCATCGCATCCTCGAACGGATCGTGGTAGCTTCGTGACAAAATCCATAGAAATGTGATCCCATTTCCATTCAGGAACAGATAGACTGTGCAAAAGACCTCCTGGTCGCTTCCGCTCTGCTTTCACCTGCTGACAATTCAAACACCGAGATACAAACCTCGCGATGTCGCTCTTCATTCTCTTCCACCAAAACTGAATCTTCAGATCGTTGTACATCTTACGACCTCCAGGATGAATACTAAACCGACTGCAATGAGCCTCTCGGAGAATACGCTGTCTCAATTCCAAAATATTAGGCACAACAACACGGTTATTCACAAACAAAATATCATTTCTAACCTGGAATTCAGACTGATGTCCCGATCTGACTTTCTCTACTAAAACCTGAATGCTCGGCTCAGACTTCTGTGCTTCTCTGATTGCAAAAAACAACTCCGGCTCGGCTTGAATAGCAAACACACTGATAGTCTCCCTATCTGTTTCAAACTCTAAACCAGAAGTGCAACAATCATCGATCAACTGAGAAACACCAATAGTAGAAAGAGATAAAGAACATAGCTTTCGGCTCAAAGCATCTGCAACTGCATTTGACTTTCCCGGATAATACTTGATTTCGCAGTCAAAATCTTTCAACAGATCTAACCATCTTCTCTGTCTCATATTCAGCTCTGCCTGTGAAAACAAGTACTTAAGACTCTTATGATCAGAAAAGATCTCGAAAGACTCACCATAAAGATAATGACGCCAGATCTTCAGAGCAAAAACAATCGCAGCTAGTTCAAGATCGTGAACCGGATAACGAGTCTCGTGCGGTTTCAGCTGTCTCGATGCATACGCTATCACATGCTTATGCTGCATAAGAACAAAACCCAAGCCTCGGTTAGAAGCATCACAATAGACTGTGAAACCTCCAGTACCCTTCGGAATAGAAAGAATCGGAGCACTGGTCAGTCTCCTCTTTAGATCAACAAAGCTAGCCTCACAATCTGAAGTCCAGACAAAAGGCGCATTCTTCTGAGTCAGCTGTGTAATTGGCTTAGCAATGGACGAGAAACCCTCGATGAAACGACGGTAATAACCAGCTAAATCCATGAAGCTTTGGATCTCAGGTACTGATGTAGATCTAGGCCAATTCATAACCACTTCAATCTTGCTGGGATCGACAGAAATCTCATCTTCTGAAATAATGTGACCGAGGAAAACAACTCGATCCAACCAGAATTCGCATTTCGACAGCTTGGCAAACAACTGTTCCACTCGTAAGATCTGTAATACGGTCCTCAAGTGCTCTGCATGGTCAGTACGATTCTTCGAGTAGATAAGAATATCATCGATAAAGATAATGACGAACTCATCTAAATAACGCTGAAAGATGCGGTTCATCAAACCCATAAAAACTACTGGAGCGTTAGTCAAACCGAACGGCATGACTATAAACTCGAAATGACCATACCTCGTTCTGAATGCGGTATTAGGCACGTCTTCCTCTCGCACTCTCAACTGGTGATAACCTGACCTCAGATCAATTTTAGAGTAGACAGAAGAACCCTGCAGCTGATCAAAAAGGTCATCTATTCGGGGTAAAGGATACCTGTTCTTAACTGTAGCCTGATTCAATTGGCGGTAGTCGATACAGAGCCGCATAGAACCATCCTTCTTCCGAACAAAAAGCACAGGAGCACCCCAAGGCGATACACTAGGTCTGATGTATCCCTTGGCAATCAAATCCTCAAGTTGCTCCTTCAACTCTCTCAATTCAATAAGTGCCATACGATACGGAGCTTTGGAGATAGGTTGAGTACCTGGCACTAAGTCAATGCTGAATTCGATTTCTCGAATAGGTGGCAAACCAGGAACATCTTTCGGGAACACATCAGCAAAATCTCTAACCACTGGTAAGTCAACCAAAGCTGGGCTAGATTTCAGTACATCAACCGCATAAACAAAAAATCCTTCTGCACCTTTCTGTAGCAAACGAGTCATAGATAACACTGAAATCAAAGGAATTCTAGATCGAGAACCCTTACCAAAGAATTTCCACTCGTCTGCCATTTCAGGTCTGAACCTGACAACTTTCAGAAAACAATCGACTGTTGCCCTGTACTTGGTTAAAGCATCTATACCGACAATACAATCAAAATCTGACAGTCCAAGTACAATAAAGTCGAATTCTAACAAATTTCCTTCAAAACACAGTTCACAGTTCCTGACTAATCTGACAGAAACAATTTCTCCACCCAAAGGTGAAGTAACAGCTACTACTGTAGGCAATAACTCAGTAGGAAAAGCATGCAATAACACAAATTTCTCAGAGATAAAGGAATGGGAAGCACCTGTATCTATCAAGACATGAGCAGAATAACCAAAAATCGAACAGTTACCTGCTATAACATCGTCAGGTGCTGCTTGAGCCTGATCCTCTGTCAGAGCAAAGACTCGTGCTTGCTGTCTCGGAGGCTGATTTGCACTAGAGTTACCTCCCTGTCTGTTCTGCTGCTGAGGCTGGAAAGAGTGCACTGCAGAAGACTGCCTCTCAGGCTGAGCTGCAGGTCTAGACGAACTCCCACTCTGAGCTCTATCTCTGTTACGCTGAGGGCACACCTTAGAGAAGTGTCCCGGTTGCTGACAGGTGATACAATTGCCAAAGACTCCCACACACTGATCCGGTGAGTGTCTTCCTCCATACTTACTACAGTACAAGGATGATGATCCAGAGCTCTGTCCTGAACCAAACTGTCGGGAACCACTGGAACTAGACGAACTGTTCCCCTGCCTTTTGAACTGTTTACCTCTTGCCTTGTACTGATCCTTTCTGTTTCCCCCACTGCTACCACCTTCATACCTCTGCTGCTGGTACTGATGCTGAGATGGTTGATTTTGATACTGAGACGGTTGGTTCTGATACTGCCTCTGCTGCTGAGGTGCCACCTGATTACCTCTTTGCCTCCACAAGCCTGCTTCTGCTCCCTTTGCGTGATTCATGGCATCCGCAAAGTTGTTAGGCCTGTTGGTGTTAACCAATGTGAAGACGTAGGGGTTCAACCCATTTATGAACTGATCTGCCTTAGCTTCTTCATCTCCGACAATTAGTGGTGCAAAACGCAACAGACTATCAAACTTGGCAACGTACTCTTTGATGTTCAGATTCCCTTGCTTCAGATTTGCAAACTCTGCTCCCTTATCCTTACGATACGAGATAGGGAAAAACCGCTTATAAAACTCAGATTTAAAAAGAGTCCAAGTAACTTCCGTACCTCTACTCTCAAATGCTTTCTTTGTCATGATCCACCAGCTCTTAGCAACACCACGCAGCTGATGAATTACTAACCTGATTCGGCGGTCATCTGTATAGTCAATGGAATCAAACAACTGATCTATATCATCCAACCAACTCTCACAGTCAACTGGATTTTCTGAACCCATCAACAACGGCGGATTGAACGACTGAAACCTCTTCAGCAAGGTTTCCATAGGAGTCGCTGAAGCATCCAACTGATCAAATTCAGTGCTAGCTTGCTCAGTTGCAGGGATAACTGGCGGTGTGTTTCTGTTTATCACTCGACGAGGACCCATCTGATAATCAAAGGTTAGGACACGAGATATCTCAATCGCAACAATCAGTGACCTTACAACCGCTTGGGATACCGGATACCAGTCGATAACAGAAACAATTATATCTCAAGTAGATCATGCTTTATAAATTAAATCACATAACCATGTAATTAAATAACTCTCAATAATAAAGCATGCTCGCATGAAATTAAGTACACAGTTAAATAATTCAAACACATGCGAGGAGTCTTTACACGCAGACTCGATCTACCCCGCTCACTCTAGTTCGACCAAGAATCTTAACACTTTGATACCACTTAATGTGAGACCTCGATTCTAAACATCTAATCTTGGGATTAAACAGCACTAAAACAAACAATAACCAAAGGTTAAAGCAATTAGAATAAATTTTTTTTTTTTGAAAATAGTGCCTCGCTCGATCCGCATGATCTTGTGGATCGAGCGAGCAACTTTTGCCAAAGTTACTGCCCGAAAAACTCAGCCCTCGCTCGATCCGCAAGATCTTGCAGATCGAGCGAGCCACAAAAAAAAGAAACAGAGGACAGAACAGCTCGCCGGTGACAGAAACAGAGTAAAAACAGCAGAATTCATGTAGAAACTTAAGTCCAAAACCAACAACATTTTATCATGCATTACAATCACAAGTTCTCCATCTAATACATGAAATTCTAGGATTACACCACCGCTCAAAAATATTGGATTTGTAACGACAAACTTTCAACACAGCTCGCATAAACAATACAATAACATAACGAAGTTCGATATCTAAACATGTTCAAATACAACTAGGTAGATATGCTGACACGACTTCTAAACCGAGTCTCACTACTAGCTCTCCATCTTTTTGCTAACCAGGCCTTCGCTGACTTGGTCCTGCCCCACCTGTTGCCAAGTACACATACAAAACAAAGCAACAGCCGGATAAACCGGTGAGAATGACATTCCCAGTAAAAACAACATAACAAGTAATGAATATACAACATGCTATCAAAACAACATATTCAAGTCGAAGCTAATGATATGCATGTCTTTAAAACCAGGATATCAATTCTGATAAACAAGGGAGTGCTGCTCTGCTTTTGGGATCCCGAGGATGAGACCACGTAACGACTCACCAACTCTCCCAATCGAGGTGGTGCCACGTATCCCACTCCTCTAGACTTTGAGCAACCATAATGAGTATGCTAGCACTAGGCGAAATACTACAACCTAGGCCACTTAGTCATAGTTCCCAAACATCTAAACAAAAAGGGCGGTTCTGCCCGCTGAAATCAAAGTAGGCTCAAGATGAATGCATAACAGAAACATAAACATAAGCCACATAACAAAACTCAATCAATCAACAAAATACAAGTTTCACATGCTAGAACAAGTATCGATGCAATATGTGATTTGAAAAGGGAAACTCGAGAACCAACAGTCCGAGTATGCTATCCCGCTACGATGAATGCTTTTACCTTTCAATGCAGTAGCTCCAACTCTGGTTAAGCTACAACAAAATATTGTATCAAAAGCTATACAATCTAAACAACAACAACGGTTCAAGGCGAATCTCTTTACCGTTCTTCATCCAATCTCTTGACGATCAAAAGGCTGATTAACACTGGCTTCACAAACTCCAAACGAATCTGTACGGAGACAAAAAGTGATCAACAACAACGTTCAACTCAAGCAAAAGTCCAACAACCCAAAAACGGTTCAAATCTCTAAAACACAAACCGACGGCATAACGGCTATAAACTGAACAAATCGACAATGCAGACAGCAGTTCAATAGCGATATGACCTCATAAAAATTCTAAGACAACCAAAACAAGGCAATCCCAACAAATCTCAAATCACAATTTTCGAAAATGGCTTCCAAAAATCATAACAAATCCGAACGTCGCTCTAATTCAAAACCGACAGATAATAAACGATCAGAACTCTGAAGAGAACAACATACTCGAATCTAGAATGATTCTAACAACATCCAAAAACTAGAATGTATCTGATCGTAGAAAAACTTACGATAGAACGAAGCTCTCGCAGCAGTGATCGCTAATCTGCCTTCAGAATAATTTCCAACGGACGGATCGAGCTCGGACTGAAATCCCAAAGCTTGGAATGAGAAGGGGGCGGCTCTAATGGAGGAGGCGTGCAATGAGGAAAAAGGAGAAGATTTTTCCAATCAAATCCAAGTGTAGATAATATATAAAAATCAATATTTGTGTTTTAGTCCCTGAAATTTCCAAAATTTGCAAAAAAGACCCTGATCAAAATCAAGTTGGCTCGAGAACTCTGAAATCTCCGATTAACTCAAATAAACTCATTTAAGATAAAAACGGGGCGTTACAGCAGGGGAATATTTCTGAGGTGGTCTGATTGTTCTTGACGATCTCCTGAGTTCAATTATCGGAGTTTGTGGGTCAACTTCTTGTGCAGTTTCTTCTTCCTGGTTACTATCCTTTGACTCATTCATAGGAATATCCATCAATGGTACTTCATCTGTCTTCTTGACTTCAGGACATTTATCTCCAGCTGGAATGTCTGATTTGTCCTTGTACAAAACTTGCTCATTGAAAATGACATCTCTGCTCCGAATGATCTTTAGATTTTGGTCATCCCAGAACCGATAACGAAACTCATTTTCTCCATAACCAATAAAAAAACACTTCTTTGATTTCGGATCAAGCTTCGTTCTGCTGGGCTGAATCGATGTGAACATATGAGAGACAACCAAACACTTTCAAGAACGAAAGGTTTACTCCTTTGCCACTCCAGACCTCCTCTGGTATTCTGCAATCAAGTGGTACCGAAGGTCCTCTGTTGATCAGATATGCTGCAGTGTTAACTGCATCAGCCCAGAATGATTTCGGCAGTCCAGCGTGCAATCTCATGCTCCTGGCTCTCTCATTCAGGGTCCTGTTCATTCTTTCAGCCACGCCATTCATTTGAGGTGTACCAGGAATGGTTTTCTCCATCTTGATCCCGTTCTGTGCACAATACTTCTTGAACTCAAAATCTTCATATTCTCCTCCGTTATCAGACTGTAAGCACTTTACTTTCAAGTTGGTCTCATTTTCAACCATGACTTTCCATCTTTTAAAGGTTTCATAAACATCAGATTTATTTTTCAGAAAATAAACCCAAACCTTTCTGCTTAAATCGTCGATGAATGTGACATAATATCGTGAGCCTCCAAGGGATGTCACAGGAGATGGCCCCCACACGTCAGTATGAACCAGCTCCAACTTTGCTGCTTTCAGTTCTCTACCGCCTTTCGAAAAGCTCACCCTTTTCTGTTTTCCAAGAACACAACTTTCACACAGTTTGTGTTCGATAATTTTTAACTCCGGTAGCTTCCCTTTTGATATCAGCATCTTCATTCCTTTCTCACTCATATGTCCAAGTCTACAGTGCCATAGACTTGAGTTAGCTCCAGCATCCACAGCTGCTAACATGTCTCTGCAACTGGAAGTCATGTAGAGGGTTCCAGTTTTCGTTCCTCGAGCAACAATCATGGCTCTTTTGCTCACTTTCCAAGAGCCATCACCAAAGATCACTTTATGGCCTTCGTCATCGAGCTGTCCCACTGAGATCAGATTTTGGGTCAACTTTGGTACATGCCTCACTTTGTTGAGTTTCCAGATAGATCCGTTTGACATTTTCAAACTGATCCATAAGCCAGGAAAACTTTTCCGTAATTACCAGCAGTGTAATTACTGAATACCTCACGATCACCGGTGGTATGAAATGAAGCTCCCGAATCCATAACCCATGAATCAACCGGGCTTTCCATGGATAGTACTAAGGCATCATGTACATCCTCAGTAACAGCATTTGCATTATTCTTGGGTGATCTGTAGTCCTTTTTCATGTGACCAGTTCCATAAAATCATTGTGTATTTTTCTGTGAGATACTCACATTTCAATATTTCATCAAGATGTCGGCGTAAAAAAATCATAGACTTTGTTTTATCTTGTGAGGTTGATATATTATTTTTTTTATGGTATCACTTAGACCCGGCCCAATGACTCAAGATGCATTTCTACATCGAGAGTCCATGACATATAATTCTTTCGAGTGATATCGAGCGCAACGAATTCGAGTTTTTCCAAATTTGACATTGTGGTACTAGAAAAATAACAATGCATTTTATTAGTTAATTTTCATTAATATGACAACACAAAACAATGGATAAACGACGAGTACAAGTATGTTTAAAAATAGAGAAAAAGTACGTGGTGGATAATTACCGATAAATACAATACTCGTGACTATGATAACCATAATAGTTATAAAAAATAGCCTCAAATATGCCATCTTCATTTTCTTTGAAAACTCGAGGAGAAATAATTAAGATAAAGAGTGAGTTTGGTGTGATTGAAAATGTGTTTGAGTGATCATACTTATAGGGCAAAAACTAGCCGTTTATTACCGTTTGTCACCGTTGGGAGTGAAAAAAAATTGATTATGCGTTGATTAAAAATATATGATAATCATGCGATGCACATAATGATAATCATAATTAAGAAATTATGTATGTCATATCACATTATTATAAGATCGATGTCATATACATCCTTTTATATAATAACATAAAATTATACGAATATGGTTAGTATATAAATACAAAATATATATCATATCATGTTATTATAAGGTCGGTGTCATAGACATTCTCTTATATAATAACATGAAATTATATATTAATATATACACAGTAAAAATATATATCATATCACGTTATTATAAGGTCGGTGTCATAGACATCCTTTTATATAATAACATGAAATTATATATTATTATATACACAATAAAAATATATAAACAGTAAAAATAAATATTCTTACTTGTTGAATATTTTTGTCTTTTCCTTTGATTTGGAGCTTTGAAAATTATAGAAAACTTTCGAGCGATCGTGCTTATAACGTTTTGTGAAAAAGTAAAATTTACGAAAAACAGTAAAAACTCCAAAACTCAAAATATATCAAACTATATACTTCACAAATTTTTCTGTTTCAATTCAATTGTATTTTTCATCACAAATAAAGACCTATTTATATATCCACATTTGAGATTAGTTCAAAAATAATTACATAATCATCTACATCATCACACACTAATTTTCAAAATTTTACAACTCAATTTTTAACATTCAACATTCAACAATAATAAAAATAATATATTTTCAACATAAACCTTGGTTTTTCTAGTGACGGAATATTCAAAACGAATATCAACAGCTCAAGTATAAAGATAAAATAATTTAAAGTAAAAAAACAATGTTCTAAAAAATATTAAAGATAGTCGCCCACTTGCGAAACGCATAGACGTTTTCTCGGGGCCGTCGCCCACTGCCAAACGACCAGACGTCTAGGCCATATGTACGATGTAATATGTCGTGGATTATACGTGGACGAAAGACGTCAGCACTTCCCACCATTGAATACGTCATCATGGAATGGAAGTAAAATTAGGAGCAAAACACTTGAAATGTTATGTAAGATCACATCATTAATTAATCATAGTTTTTGTATCATAATATCAAAACAAAATTACTTCATATTGAGATTAGATATTATCTCTAATATTCTTGTAATCTGCTGAGCTAAATTTGATTTGAAATATCAAATTAAATTTTTATAATTAAAAATAAAATTCATCGAATTTCGTAATCAAATATCAAATATACAAGATAAAACGGGATGGCTCATTACATTTTAAAAGAAAATTTTAGACAGATTTTTAAACGTAAATTACTCGGAATATATAAATGTTGGTTGTTGAATCGGAGGGCCTTTTCATTAAACGCGTTCAGTCCGTTGAAATTGATCTAACAAACAAAGAACTCACCACGAACAGCACTGGATAGCATTCCAAGGTTGAATAATGTGTGTTTTTTTGTAGAAAATTAGGGGGCAAAATTTCGGTTCAGTCCTAAATATTTGAACACATTCCCAGTTTAGTCCTAAATGTTTGGACGTTCTCGGTTTGGTCCTAAATGTTTCTCAAAAGTTCCCGGTTCAGTCCTAAATGTTTATACGTTCCCGGTTTTGGTCCTAAATGTTTCCCAAAAGTTTCCGATTCAGTCCTAAATATTTTTACATTGCCTATTTCATGCCAAATATTTCTCAAAAGTTCTCGGTTTGATCATTTCATCTACTTGTGTGTTAAAACTAACACCGCGTAGTGTTATATAATTTATGATTGAGTTTTATATTATTTATTATATATTTAACATTAAACAAGTTGTAAATAAAATACAAATTTATTAGAGTTTTTATCCAAATTTAAATCAATTTTACACAATGTTCAAAATAAAAATATTAAATTCATGATGCTAAAAAATAAAAACTTAAATAAAATAAACAAAATTTGAGAAATTAAAATTTAATGATGTTATTTCACATTTTTATTAATTTTGTTATATTTTCTTCATGATGGTTGCACATTTAAAAAAAAAATTGGAGGTTGAAAAAAGATATATATCTTTTTAAAACTCTTTTTATAATTTAAAAAACTAGTATTTGAGAAAAAATTACTATTAAATAAAACTTAATTTCATATCACTACTTCAACGGTGGTCAAATAATTCATTATATTTTCTCAATTGTTAAGCATAAATATACTTCTCTTGAATTGTTTTTTGAAATTTTCAAATATTTTGTGAAATAAGTAATACTAGTTATTTGCTAAAACATTTGTTTATTTGTTTGTGATTGATAATGTTTTTAACTATAAGATTGCACGGTTCAATTATTTTTTTATTCTATAATTTTATTTTGTATAATTTATATTATATTTTCATTTAAAATTTATTATTATTATTATTATTATTATTATTATTATTAGCTTTTATTTTATTTAATTTTGTCTTTTGTTTGTAAGTTTTTTTTTATTATGCTTTGTTTGTAGATGGAAGGACCAAATCGAGAACTTTTGGAAAATATTTAGGACGAAATCTTGAACGTAAAACATTTAGGACTGAACTGGAAATTTTTTAAAATATTTGGAACCAAACCGGGAACATAAAAACATTTAGGACTGAATCGGAAATTTTTGAAAAACATTTGGGACAAAACTGGGAACATTGAAACATTTAGGACTGAATCGGAAATGTGTCCAAATATTTAGGATTGAACCGGAATTTTTCCCAAAATTAGGGCATGAAAGCGGCCTTACACTCACATTCATTTGTCTTATTATATATATGTTTTTTTTTCCTTCCAACTGAGGGGCCTGAAAATGCAAAAATGATTTACTAATCAATGAAAAATAAATTCACACACATTCTATTCAACAACAATTCATGGATTTTGTTGTTCATAAAATATGTGAGTCATGCTTAGTTTTTTTTTTTTTTTTTTTTAAGGGGGTGGAAGGGCTCGAACCCGAGCCAATTCATGGGAAATACAAAGTGAAACCATTGGGGCAAGCCCCAGTTTCAAAAATATATATAATTAACTAGCACATGGAAATATGACCAATGTGATTTATCATAAATAATTATCATTGTATCCCTTTGGTGTAACAAGAAATTGATTATGGTATCGTTTGTAAATAAGTGTGAAAATCTAAACTCAAAGTTGGGTAATGTTTCATAAATAAGTTATTAGAGTGATTTTAATATTGACATTTTTATTAGAATCACTTTTAAAGAATCATAGGGAGTGTTTGGTAGAGCTTTACAAAATGTTTTTTAGCTTCTAGCTGCATGGAAGTGCTTTTGAGTGTTTGTGAACGTTAAATTCTGTTTTAGCTTCTACAACTTTTATCCAAAAGCAAGTAGCAATAATTTGCTACTTTTTTTTGCTTCTACTTTTTTGTTTAAGGTATAAAATTACAAGTTGATATTTATAACCTTAATAAACATATCATATTACGTATTTTTTTTTAAATTTTTTTTTTAAATTTTACATTGTTATTACAAGCATTTATTTTTTTAAAAAAACTATTTTCATAATTTTTTTGTACATATCTTGTATATTTATACAAATTTTATCATTTTTATATTTTTATTTTATTACATTTATATATTTTTTCAAGTATTCATGTTATAAAAAATAAAATAGTTTTTATACAAAATTCATAATGTAATAATAATATATAAACACATTTTTTATAGTGTGAGTATCAAAATATAAATAATTAAATGAGGATATGATTGTCATTTAATTAATAAATAAAGCTTGAAAGTAATTATTCTCCAAACACTAAACTTTAGCTTGTATTAGCTTTCAACTTCTATTTCCAAACACTTCCTACTTTAGCTTCTTATCAACTTAAAAATAATCTCTACAAGAATCACTTTTAAATAAGTTCAATTAAGCATAAACTAACACATAATCTGGACTAGCTTAATCTGGATTTAAGAAACATACAAAAGTAATTTTTTTAAACCAAAATCTAATAATAACTTTTTTTAGTGATTACAAACACTCCCTAGATATATAAATGAAATATTAGAGAAACATCTCCCAAAGATTTAGGTAATGTTTGAGAAAACTTCTAAAAAGCACTTACTTCTCAGCGTTTCGTTAACAAAATTTCACAAAATTTCAATTTTTTGTTAACGAAAAAGCTAAGAAGTGCTTCCAAGAAGCTCTCACAAACACGAAACACTTCTCAACTTTTCAATTAACAAAAAATTGAAATTTTGTGAAATTTTGAATGTTTGGGTCTCTTAGCCCTAAAGCACAAGGCATATTCTGAAATCTGAATCCAATAGGCATCATCAATCGAGTTGTTTTTATTTTCAGTTTAACTCCTAAAAAAAACTATGAACAATAAATTATATAGAGTACAGTATCACAGCAAGTCATTCAGGCTACAACAAAAAAGTATGGGCAAAGAACTCACCAAGAATCACAGCTTGGCGAACATTTCAAGGTCACACGTATACTTAAAAAAAGATGTTGATCGACTACTACATGAGTTTTTTCGATTTGATCGTTACCCGATGACTTCTTAGTTGCGTTCAAATAATGAACGTGACAGATGCGATGAGAGCTATTATCAACATGAGAAAGGGTGCGTTGTGACGTAAACTGGAGCTCGGAAGATATGGGTACTCGTCGGGAGGTGGCATCACACAGTTATCACCGTTGAAGTAAACTCTTCTGGGAAATGCCCAGCCCTTGTCGAAAGAGAAAGTGGACTTATCCTTGCGAAATAGAAGCTCCGACTGTGCATTTCCTAGAGGCCCGGCTTGCATGAGCAAATCATTGTAAAACTTGATGCCCCATAACATAGCAGTATCGTCTGTCAAAAAATGGAAACATTATATTTCGAGGGCGAGATAAGCTTTCGGATCCGCAAAACTGAAAATTTATCTTCTTATCAAACCACACTGATGCTCACATGGCACATTTCAATCATTATGTCGTATAAAACCACAAGGGATTTGTTGCTCCAACAAACAACTAAGAGTACTTGAACATGTGAATGTAACTCCGATCAATCACAAGATTGAACACTTACCGTCAAACCAAAAGCCACCTCTATTGATAGGAGATGCAATTCATTTTAAATCATATAGCTCAAATAGCACGTTTCGGTAACTCTACCGCAAGGGCAGTCACACAGTATAGTAAATAATGATTGTTGGTATCCAAACAAATTCACAGGATAAGGCACGAGTGAAAGATGGGCTTCAAAAGTTGACAAAACTTACTTATACTTTGGTAGGGTGTAAGTGGCTTGTAGTTGAAGCTGAATATCTGTGTCAGGTTATCGAAGTTGGGATGCTGGACAACTAAGTTCCATAGAGTATAGTTCATTCGGTAATTGAAATTTGTTATTGTAACTTTGACACGCCAATAGTCCTTGTAGTTCAGTTTTACGTGCCAGTGGATGCGAATGGGGCACATGTGACTCGTGCATTGGACTAGAGGTGCATATGCGTTGGACTTTGCACGATCTGAAACAACTGAAGCAAGGTATGGTGATTCTGGACTGTAACAATCAAAGGCAAAACCAACAAAGTCAGAAATAAAAATCAGTCACGAAAAAGACAAATAAGAGAAGAAGCAAAAAGGAGGCAAACTCACTCAACACAGCTTCCAGGTTGAGTGATGTTATTTTGGCATCCACAAGTACAAGTTGGGCAAGGAACAATCGTGTCGTTGTAAAAAGACGAGAGCGAGACACAGCAAGTGGGAGTTTTTTGAGCAAGAAACTGTGAATACGTGCATGTTACATTCCAGGTCACTGCACAAAAAGATAACCATGATAAATAATCCAAGAAACAAAGCAAACATAAAAAGTGTATCAAATATCAATATTTTATAATTATAGTTCAATCCTTCTAAACTTTTCGAATTCTTTTGATTCATAATGAGTTTCATTCCACAGCAAACAACTCACTCATTGCTTGAGTCACTCTTCTCCCATCTGGTGTGACATACTTAGTAGGCTTCACAATTTTCGCAGGTCCACACGTGTAGCCAGGACCTGGTGCTTTCAAAGTGAAGTTTTTGGGCACCCTGACAGTTTTATTGGTGGTTCCTGCAGCACCAACACTAACTTGAAATGAGCTTGCAGCATTATTCGGATCTTGCACCCACGAATTAATCACACCCCCTTTACAACAATTTGCAATCTGTTGATTGTAAGGCGTTCCGGGTAATAAATCGACAACTGTCGGATCTTTCTTACAGCAATGTGGAACATTTCCTTTATACTTTGAACAATCCCCTTGCTCAGTGGCTTGACCTCCCATCATGCTCCATATCACCTCTTTTTTCGCCCAAGTCCATCCCAACGTCCATCCCGGTGCTTGAATGTGACGATATTGTTGGAAATTGAACATTGTCACAACCGCCTGTTGAATTTTAGCACTTAGCAAATCAGACAACCACGACAAGAAATGTTATTGACATCAAATCCCAACAAAAAGCTACTCAAAAATTGATTAATTGAGAATATAGAATGCAGAACACGAAAAATAAAGGGAATTCAAACTTACAACATAGCCATCAGGCGTCCAACTGATAACATCCCACTTTATGGTAATGTTTCCATTGGGATCCAGTGAATCGTAGGCCTCTGTGGGGAAGCAAGGATATAAACAAACAATTTAAATTTCGAATGCAGCAAGATCGCTTCATAAATTCATTAAAGAATCATAATTTGAACGCAGTAACTTAATATATCCCACACTATTCAACTACTGACTGGTCACCGAAGTATAAAAATCACGCAAGATGAAAACTTTACAAGCTCATAACATTCAAACCCTTGTCATAGAAACATAAATAATCATGAATCTAGAACAAGAAATCAATTAAATCACGAACTCAAGATTCGCATTTTCCACCTCAAATTTTCACTCCAAAGCAGGATCACTCCATCTTGATGCGATTTGAGCCAACCAAGACTACCATTCCAATCAACCATCTCACCATTCAATACCCATGCCAGGTACAATTAAAAACACCCTCAATTTTACCACAAACAAGTCAAATGATGCATTCAACACCCCAAACATTAGAATTTCTTGAAAACAACTCCAATCCCAAGCT
Organism: Henckelia pumila; assembly: GCF_033568475.1. NCBI lineage: Eukaryota > Viridiplantae > Streptophyta > Magnoliopsida > Lamiales > Gesneriaceae > Henckelia > Henckelia pumila. The sequence goes on along the minus strand of NC_133122.1, from coordinate 49,180,127 downwards.
AAAAACTTAATCTTTTCAACAAAACAAACAATTAAACAAAGTCTTCACACTAGCCCAGAACCCACAAAACCAATCACAAACAAACAAAACCGTATCTTGAAAACTGATATTACCTGTGGAAGTGAAGCAGAAGCAAGATAGCAAGAAGAACAGCAAAACTGCGGGATGTTTGAGAGATCTGGAGTGTAGTTCCATTTTCTTCAAACTGCAGAGTTTCTTGATTCGTCGCAGCCCTCAAGATCTGCAATGGAACTTTGGGAGAGAGAAGAAAGCCACGCGGTGGCAGAGCTTGTTGAAGAAGTGCTTAACTAACTACTCACTTTAATAAAGTCCACCAAAATTACCCATCACAGTGAGATTCTTGAATGAATGAAAAAGAAAAAAGAAAACGAAAACAAAAGTACAAAACAACGTTACTTCTTCTCTTGTTTTCCCTTGCCATTAACATATATAAAAATTTTATGCGCTTTGGTTAAAATTTAAATTGGACGGTATCATATATAAGATTTTTTCATTTTTTTCTTTTAGCTGAAAATATATAAGATTTTCATTGCTTGAAAAAATGGAAACGAACAGGTAGGATCATTGTAAATTTTATTAGTTGTACAGTAATTAGTTCACATTTTCTAAAAAATAAATAAATAAAATCCTATGATATTTCTTAAAATTTTCAAATAATAGTCATTATTTTTTGGAGTTGGTGGAAGAGATTATTACAATGAAATTTTGAACCTGAAATTTCATCCAAAATTTGAGAATTTGATGTTATTATTATCTTTTGATTTAAAAAAAGAATTTTTATTGTGTTGGAAAAAAATACATATGTATATATATTATTGAGAAAATAACCAATCCAAAGGAATGTAAAACCATAGAGTAAAAAACCAAAATTCTTTGTAAAAAAAATAATAATAATAAAAAATTCAACGAAATCTATTGACTTGGATTATTATATAATCTCGTAATGCAAGATGGTGACGCTTAAACTTACGCATTAAAAAAGTATATTATAGAGTCATTATTGATATCAACAACTCAAGTTATATATACAATATAGAACCTTGTTTTTTCCCCCTTATTAATGTTTCCATATTTTAAACAAAAAATATTAAGTAGATATTTCTTTATTTAGCATCGTCATTAATAAGTAAATTTTATGTACTGAATCATTTCCCAAGTTGTAATCAATTTTTTAGCCCTTCTAAGAGAGTATTCAGATTTTACTTTATATATTATATTTATATTTATATTTATATATAATTAAATATATGATGAAACAATTAGTTGCCGACAATAAGGACCCCATAAAAACAACTAATATAAGTTCACAAGAACACAAAAAAAGGCTGTGTGCTTCATGGCGTGGGCCTTTTGGCTATATTTGAATCGAATATATATATTTGGAAAAAATCAAGAGATTAATTTAATATTAATCAAAGGCTTAACTACTGTCGGTGCTGCGAAATGATGAACAACCACCAATTGTTACTTGCTGTGGGGCCTCTTAGTTAAACTGAATTATGTAAATATTTATATATTAAAAATAAAAATGTTATATTGATTGTTTCAAAAATACTGTTTTTTTATTTTAAAAAAATATTCTTTCTAAGTATATATACTAAATGGTTTACTCGGAGGAGGCGTATCGAAAAATCGTACAAATTTGAATAGTCGATAAAATTGGTTTAATTAGGAGAATAATTTAATAAATTGATGATCAGTTTAAATATTATTTCATGTGACTTTTATCAATTTGGTTCCATTCATTTGTTTTTGCTCGTTGTATTCATTTGATTTTATTGCCCCCAGCTTAACCCAAAAAAAAAAAAAGGAAAAAGTCAAAGATTACCAACTAATTTTCAGTATAAATTTATTAGATAAAATATAAATGAATTAAAAATATATCAATCTGTGTACATCAACATCAGATACGCTCTCCTTGTTTATTTATCTTCTGTCTTGGGAGGGAGAATTTGTTATAATTTCATATATTAAATCTAATACTTCATTTTAATTTAAGATCTTTGTATCAAATAAATTATATTAATGAATTATAACAGATATTCAAAAATTATCAAGCAACGTGACAAACATATACGGATTCAAGAATTAGAGTTGTGGTAAATTTGAATTTAATTAATAAATTATATATTATAAAAAGACATCATTGTATTGTACTACTAACAAAAAATAGAAAAATCGTGTTTTTTGTTGAAATATTGTCCCACATTGGTAGGATATAATACTGGGAGCCTTTAATATAGACAAGGACAATCCTCACCTCTTGAGCTAGCTTTTGAGGTGAGTTAGGTCCAAGTGTCATTTCTAACATAGTATCAGAGACCGGGTTCCATCGTTATGTGTTGGACGGCCCATAGTTGGCCTCACCCGTCCCATAATTGGGCCACCCATGTAATTTGATCTCCACGTTCCAGTCAATTCATTTTTGGACGTGCGAGGGGTGTGTTGGTGTGTTTAGTTTGTCCCACATCGGTTGGATGAATTGCCTGGGAGTTTAATATATAGGCTTGGACAAACCTCCCCTCTTGAGCTAGCTTTTGAGGTGAGTATGTGTTTAGTTTGTCCCACATCGGTTGGATGAATTGCCTGGGAGTTTAATATATAGGCTTGGACAAACCTCCCCTCTTGAGCTAGCTTTTGAGGTTACTATGTGTTTAGTTTGTCCCACATCGGTTGGATGAATTGCCTGGGAGTTTAATATATAGGCTTGGACAAACCTCCCCTCTTGAGCTAGCTTTTGAGGTGAGTTAGGTCCTAGTCTCATTTCTAACATGGTATCAGAGCCCAGACCCTCCGTGTGTGTTGGACCGCCCATAATTGGGCTGCCTATAATTAGGCCAATCTTCAAGCTCCAGATGTTCATTCCTGGGCGTTTAAATCACCCGTTAATATCTCCACGCTCCAGATGTTCATTCCTGGGCGTGTGGGGGTGTGTTGAAATATTGTCCCACATTGGTAGGATATAGTACTGGGAGCCCTTAATATAGACAAGGGCAATCCTCACCTCCTGAGCTAGCTTTTGAGGTGAGTTAGGTCCAAGTTTCATTTCTAACATTTTTGGTACTATATATTTGTCTTTAGGATTTTGATCTTCTATGGTGTCAAATTTTAATTTTAATCCGCTATTCTTGTTTTTTTTACAACTTTCATTTTTTTTACGACTTGGCTCTGACATGAAAATAATGCAGTACTGGTATGACACTGGAGTGTATAGTGACACATTAGAATCTCCAATAAAAAAAACTATAATTACCAAAAAACATTACACAACTAAAACTGAAATTTGATAACATAGATAATTAAAATATAAATAAAATGACAAAGTTGCAAGATCAAAATGCAATTTTCCTCCAAAAAATGAAGTTGTGCATTAGAATTAAGAAAGTGGGCTAGGCTTCCGATGAGAAAAATCAGTTTTATTGGATTAAGTACAAAAACTTACATATGTAATAAAAAAAATTTGGGGTGAGCTACATCATATGACTGACCTAAGCTAGATCCGTCCTTAGTGACAAATGAAATTCATTTACAAAGATAAATAGAGTTTTTTTATTTTATTTTTTAACGAAGTGAAATTAACAATTAATCTGTTTTGGTGGCCATATAATTTGTCGGTTATTCACAATTAATAATTATTATTTTATTAATTAAAGCATGGATCGGAGACAGTAATAATACAGCTCAGTCGTTGATAGCAACATATATGGTCTACACCACATTCTATTTACCTAAAACGAATATATAACATATTTTATTATTTATATATTTATATTATGGAGAAGAACATCTCAGGGCATCTCCAGCCCTGTTCTTCATTTTGGAGTACTCTATTTTCCAAATTACTACTATTCAATTCTCTATTTCAAAAATCTTCTCCAACTCATATTCTCTATTTTTAATAAAATTCTCTATTTTATTATTTTTAACTCCAAATTAATTAAAATAATAATAATAATAATTATATAAATAAACTAAATTAAAGATGACTCGATAAATTTTTTTTTTTTTTTGTAAAAAAACAATACATTAATTATTTTACTTCAAATTCCAAGCATTCACAAAACAGAAAATTACATGCATAAATCGAGATAAATATAAACTATAAATATAATTTAATTAGAATAAATAAATAAGAATAAAATATTAAATATATTTAAAAAAAATTAAATAAAAGGATTGAAATGAATATATATATGTAACTGAACCAAAAAATAATTCATAAAATGCAAAAAAATCAAAGAGAAAGTTCGGTAATGGCATTTTCGTAATAAAGTTCACACTCCAAACTCACCCTCTATTTCTACTGTGATTCTCCAAAATTGGAGAATCACTGTAGCCATCTCCATTTTGGAGAACCAAAATGGAGATGGGTTGGAGGCAATTATGTTCTCCATTTTGGAGATATTCTCCAAAATGGAGAAGGGCTGGAGATGCCCTCAGGAAACGTGTTATTTTATTTATATATTCCATATAAACTTTTAATTTTGGTGGCTAATCTGGACTTCTAAGCAAAACGAATAACGTTCTATTTACTAATTTATACACAATGATATCATTAAAATGGGCCGAAAGGAATGGAACGACCCGTTTTTAGGCCAAATACAACTGGATCAAGACATACACAATATAGCCCTAGACATGCTTGCCATTAGCTCCGCCCAATACAAATACAAAACTAAAAACTCATACTATTTTTTAAACATCTGCAAATATTACAAAATTATATTTACTGAACAAAAAGTATTCGAAAAAGGGCGAATCTGTGTCCCAAGACTCCCAACTCCCAAGTCAAATGCAATATTTTGAATTTTCCTACACTTTCTCTTGCATTTCCTTCTACACATTTTAAATTAATAATAAATTAATATGTTATATTTAGTGTTTATTATTACAATAAAGGCAAAAGGTTAATATTTACAATTCTCCAATTTTTCTAAGTTTATATTATATTTATATATATGATGCCAAAAATGAACGAGATAACAATATGAACAATTTCTCGAAATTTAATTCAGAGTACAATTTTATATTAGTTTTTTATCGCATCAAAATGGGTTCTTAGGTTTTGTAAATTTTTCACCCAGCAATTTGGCTTTGGCTTAATGACATGTTATTCTTAAATTTGAGAGTATAGCTACCCATTACTCAAAGAAAAAAGTTTATATAAATTAATTTATATTTTTTATGAATTGTGTAAATTTAATTTAAATTAATTTTTTGAAATATTTTAATTTATTTAAGAGACTATCAATTGCCTGCTTAGAATTTATTTATTTATTTATAATAACAATTAGAATTTAGAAATTGCACTCCGCCTCCAAATAAGGCCTGCCTTCCGTCAATTGGCTTCTACTTTTCAAAATTGCGCACACACATAAATATAAATTAAACTAAAAATGCATTTTTCGTTGCAATTTCTCCACAAAAAACCTCTCGATTCAACTGAATTCTACCTGTTTTTCAAAAAAGGCAATCAATTTGCCTCTCCAAAAGATCGTTCTTTTCAGGCGACTTTTGGATATGGTGAATTTCTATCATCGTTAGGGGCTTTTGGATTTTATATTTTTTTTGAGTTTTGAATTAGGGCAACATGGATACCGCTGGAACTCATAGACAACCGTTCGTTCAAAAGGAGATTAATTGGGACAAGTAAGCTTCATTGATCTGCTATACTCTGTTATCGTTTAATAGATGGTTGTGGGAAGATTTTTTTTTTTAATTTTTGGGTTTGACTTATGAAGGAATAGGCAATGGAAATGCGTGTCTATGTACTTCGTGATTGCTTTGAATGCATATTTAAGTAGGACAAGAATTTTATGGCTGAAGTTTGTTGGTTGTATCTGCAGTCTGCAGTAATTGTCATCGTGAGAATTAAAATCAATATGATATCTGTAACTTTCGTATCATTCAGGAGCATGCCACGGAAAGCATTACATACCCCAAAACATATTTATCTCCGCAATCTGGATTCTTGAGTTTCCCGCAGTTTTAATTGTTGTTTCTGTGAATCATGTCGGAAGTACATGATCTTTTAGTTTTGATTGTTCCAGATTATTTTTTTTTTTTTTTATGGCGAGGCTGGGATGGTGGGGAAGTTTGGTTGGCCGATTGTACTCTGTTAATGTTGTATCCAGGTAACCTGAGGTCAGGGCAAGGTTTGAGCAAACTATAGGGCTACAAATGTTTGCATACTTTTTTGTTTGCGAAAATTGGTGTATGATAACATTATAATGAGGAGAAATAATGTATAAATACAACCTATCAAATATCACGTGGACGAAGAATCAAACAATATATTGCTTAACAAATATCAAAGTTACTGTGGTTTGGACACACCACCTCAGAAGGGGTTCAAATTCAAGCAGTTTATGGTGACTTATTGGGATATCTAGTTGTTTTCTTCGCTTAGGTTCCGCTTGGGTGATGTATTTGAATTTGGATAGGGATTATATTTGAATTTCTAACACGATAATCATTAAAATCATTTAACTTGATATAGAGTGAGTTTGAAGTTCATTTGCATTTTGTCCATCCAACAAGTCAAGGAATTTGAAATTATATATTTGAATTTCATTATTTCAAATCCATTAATCCAAACACAAACATTAGTGATTAGCATGAGGACAAGGGTTTTCCTCAAAATGGACCAATGAAATTCAAGCTTTTGTTCAAATGTTTCCTTTGCATATCTTAGAATAAGGCCTTCTGGATTGCAACTATTGATAGAGAATCTTCATCTTTTTTGTTCATATTTTTAGGGTATTAGTGACCAAAGTTTTCTAACAAGAGAATATGTGCTATGATTTTTTTTCTTAACTTGAAAAATGTCCGCATTTTCCCCGAATTTTAAGATCATAATGTGTTGCAAAGATTCTCTAATTTGTTTACTTTCTTTATTGACTATCATATGTTTTATGGTGCATGAGGAATCTATAGTGCCATATTTGTAATCTTATAACATCAAGCTGCCTTGTTTCTTCTGCAGGATATTAAGAACTGGTACTTTGAGGATTTCCCTTCTGTTATTACATGATTCATAGATTATTTATAGTTTTTTCATGTTCTTATTCTCCCTTCACAGACTTGACAAAACCAAGTTTTACGTATATGGAGCTGGGATTTTTACTGGAGTGTCGGTGGCACTTTATCCAATTTCAGTTGTGAAGACCAGACTACAAGTTGTTTCCCATGACACAGTGGAAAGAAATGCATTTTCTGTTATTAAAGGCCTGCTAAAAGCAGATGGGATTCCTGGTCTGTATAAAGGTTTTGGCACTGTTGTCACTGGAGCTATACCTACCAGAATCATATTTCTTACTGCATTAGAGACGACAAAAGTGGCTGCCTTCAAGATGGTTGAGCCATTCAAATTGCCAGAGCCTTCACAAGCAGCTATAGCAAATGGGATGGCAGGCATGACGGCATCTCTTTGTTCTCAAGCTGCATTTGTCCCAATTGATGTGGTATGTTACACACAACCTTTTCCTGGAGATTTTTGAATCAAATTTCTCTTTATGGGTCATTGGTGCTTTTAAAACAATCAAAGCTCGTAAATGAACCAAATGCTTACACCTTTTTGGCTACCTAAATGTCAATTCTTCTTGGAAAATATTTTATAAATGAAATAGTTAAGTGATCTATGAAAACCAATAATCCTCTAATTTATTGTATCCCGAGGTTTTGTGCATCTCCTGCTACCTTTCTTTCCTCTTTTATTGCTGGAATTTTTATTAGAAAGCTTAAAGTTAACTATAGCAAATCTCTTGAAAAAGGTTAGTCAAAAATTGATGGTGCAAGGATATTCTGGCAATGCAACTTATAGCGGGGGCCTGGATGTCGTTCGTAAGATCATCAAAGCTGATGGGATTCGGGGACTATACAGGGGATTTGGTTTATCTGTTTTGACTTATTCACCATCAAGTGCAGTCTGGTGGGCAAGTTATGGTGCAAGTCAACGTGTGATCTGGAGGTATGCCATTCAATCACAGTCTGCTTCGTGTTTCTGCTGGATAATATCTTAAACTAGCCTCCTACATTCATTTTTGTTGAATTCCTGCTTGTTGACACTGCATCTATTATGATTTTTTTGTTTGCATCAGCTATACATTTGTCCTCAGATGAATGTTTTTTGTGTTTTTATGCTCGTTTCATTTCTATTCTTTCAATACCTTTATTTTAGACATTTACATTCATATTGTTGGATGTCATGAATTATGTAACTTATGAGAAATATCATTCTATAAAAAGTGGAAGGATTTTGGAAAGAAGTTCATTTGTTTCTATAGGTATCAGAAAGACTTTATGCTTAGATGATTGTTTGATATAGAATGAATTCATGCGATACATGTGGAACACACTACTAACTGTGATGATTTCATTCTCTGCAATGAATGTAAGACTCCATGCAGTTTACAGAGTTGCAAATCTGGCAGATTCATTTTTCTTGGAGTTAGATGTAGGAGTTTATTCAATACTTCAGAATTGTGAGATGGACCTAAAGAGTAATGTTTTTTTTAAGGTTACAATCTCACGGACCTTTATAGGTTGGCACTGAGCACAATGCATGCTCTATGTTCATTTTGATATTATTCTTTCAATTTGTTAATTATATACAATGAAAACTTCGGCTGGGTTTTGATATCGATCAGACATGTAATATTTTATAGGCAATATCATTCCGTAAAAAGTAGTTGGAAACAAATGCATTTGTTTCTATAGGTGTTAGAAAGCACTTAATGCTTAGATAACTGTCCATTTGATAGAGAATGAATTAGTGCAACACGGTACTAACTGTGACTTTCCTGGCTGCAATGAATACTAGACTCCAACCTGTCTGGTCAGAGTCAAAATCTTAGGCAGTTTCACTTTTCGTGGATTTATATGGGGTGCTTTTATCCTATACTGCACAATTGTGAGATGGTGCCAAGTATTATTGTTTTTGAAGGTTGCGTGTCTTTCTTGTTTCCCTGGCAGACTCTTAGATGATGGCACCGAATATGATGGTTCCAAACCAAGTGAGGGAAAAATTTTGTTAGTTCAAGCTGCTGGAGGGATTGTTGCTGGTGCCTCTTCGTCATGCATCACAACCCCCTTGGACACTATCAAAACTCGCTTACAGGTATTTCGACCCTTCTCATCTAGCATCAGCTCTATAAGTTCACTGTTCACCTTCATACTTCCTTGCCATTGATATGATTAATGGGCACTTTGTTTATCTATATCTTGTTACTTGGTTATGACAGGTTCATTTTGCTGTTATACCAAATATTTAATATCCTTTTGCAAAAACAGAAAACTGGCAATTTCAATAGTGATCCTAGTCTAATTGAGTTCTTGTACAAGTTGAGACTTTCATGAAGGAACTGTTGTTTCCTTGCGGGAATTGATATTCTCATCAGCATGACCAAGTTATATAGGCGTTCTGTTTTAATATCACATTTTTCTTTGGTGTCTCAAATGTTGTTTGAAGTTTCATCATAGTCTTGTTTTTCATATTTTCTGTGCCTTGCTGGTACCCTATTACTTTACAAGAGTCGGAGAAGTGAAAATGATTCAGGAGGTCTCTATTTTTGTTAGCTCATTTAGTTTATGCTTTTATGTACGTCAGGTTCTGGAGCATCAAACGAGACCCACTGCAAGGCAAGTGGTTAAAAAATTGATTGCCGATGATGGATGGACTGGATTTTATAGGGGATTAGGCCCAAGATTTTTCAGCATGTCTGCTTGGGGAACTTCAATGATACTGGCCTATGAATATCTGAGTAAAGTTTTCTCCTCAAACCAGCTTTATCATGTGACCAATGATATCATCTTTTATTTGCATGGTCATCTGTTTCTAAAATGGTGATGCCGTAGTATAAAATCATTGAACGTATTTTCTGTCACTGTGTAGATATCATTGAGGTGTTAAATGCATTGGTATCACTGTTCCAGTTTTTAGATACCGTTAATCTAGAGTAATTTTAAGTTCGTCACTGGATGTTATCACTCGATAGTTTTTTTATTGCATATATTTACAATTTATTCATACTTAACCACATTTATTTGTATCATCTGATTCTGGAGCTCGAACTAATGATCATGTACTACGCCTTTTCAACTTGTAGAGCGCTTGTGTGCCAATGATGAATAGGCCCGTCTACAGTGATTGACTGAGATTGCATTCTTCATTAGAAATGGAAGTGGTTTTCGTTACACCTGTTTAGGTTGACAAACACATCACCAAAACTCATTCGAAACATCCCTTTTCCTGCGAACCAGGTATTCAGAGAGTATCCCTTTGTTATTACAGGAGAATTTTATGACATTACAATGTATTGTAACCATTGTTTATGTGATTCTTTGTGATGGATACATACACGATAGTTGTTGGTATGACTAGAGTAATCTGAGAACGTAATGGTGTATTCTTAATCAATCCAAATGTAATTCTATTTTTTACGTCTGTAAGTGAAGCCAATTTTGCGTTCTTTGTGTTGGTAGACATAATTTGAATATTGTTTTCTATAATAAAAGTAAAAGGTGAGATTTTAAAGTTTGAGAAATGATCATTCTTTTCATTTTTTTTTTTCACACGTGGTTTTGTTCCCTACATCAGACAATTCTGAGCTGTATCATTGGTGTTGTATTAAATCCTACACAAAAAAATTCTTTCCAAGTAATCAATTGGAAATTTATGAAGGCCAAGGTTCAACCATCGTACTTGTTATAGTGAAAGAGGGCATGAATAAACTGGACCTTGAAAATAATAAACCATGGTTTTCTAGTGATCGAATATTCAAAACGAATGTTTATTGAATTCATGACCTCTCATTTCACGGTGTTAGGATTAGTGAATTTGGAGTAAAAAATTATAGAAAATCACTAGATTTCAAACTACTTTTACCTTTAATCAATCTATATATTGTAAAACAATATGTTTGGCTTAGTCAAGATTTGCAAAAAGAATTTTAAATTTCTTTTTTTCTTCTTTTTATTGCACTTATAATAATAATAAGAAGAATTTTCAACATTCCACGGCAGATTTTTTTTCCAGTTCTTGAAATAGACAGGATGAAATATAAGTACGTAGAAATTTAATGGTCCAATTTGGTTGGCTCCATAAGAAAGATGATGCGACTTGCGAGTTGCGACAATTCCCACTTGAATCCTTCATTGACACTGAATTATATGACTAAAGCTCCAATCTTTTTCAACTATTTGGACTTTAATACATTTCAAAAGATGCAAATATTAACTTTCATATCTTACCAATGATAAAAAATTTCAAGCAAACAACAGCATCTTACCAAAGACAAGAGCTCGTAAATATAAATTTTACCGTCCCAATGGATTTCTGATTTCGGAGAAAATATCACCGGACTTCAATCGTTCACTGCTAACCGTGGTGCTTTTCGATCCTGAAACATCGTGGTCGCCGCCGGAAAATATATCTTCTTCATCTGTGGTGTTCGCCTCTCCATTCTTCATCAATGAATACGACGAGCTAAACTCGAAAAACTGACCCCCGCCGCCTCCGTCGTTCTCAGCCGCCTCCTGCTGCAGCAATGCAAATTCCAAGCTCCAAACCACGTCGCTCATCACCGGTCGTTCGATCCCTTTATCCCTCAAGCAAATCATCGCAGTCTCCATGTACTTGTTCAGACATGCGGAAGAAATTTTACCCCGAAGATTTGTGTCGATGATCTTATCAAGAGTCCCTTTTTCGTAACAAGTTTTAGCCCACTCCGCCAGGTTCGCTTGCTCTCTAGGCAGTTTCGGAAGAATTGCTGATCGGCTGCAAAGAACTTCAACCAACACGACTCCGAACGAGTACACGTCGGACTTGTCTGTCAGCTGCCGCCGCCGGTAGTACTCTGGGTCGACGTACCCAAGGCTGCCTTTCACGGCGGTGGAAACGTGGGACAGACCGCCGCCAGAGGGTCCCACTTTCGATAACCCGAAATCTGATACCTTAGCAACCCATTTCTCATCCAACAATATGTTGGTAGATTTCACATCGCGGTGTATGATGGGGTGTTTGGTGCCCGTGTGGAGATAATGCAACCCTTTTGCGGCGCCGATGCAGATTTTAAGGCGATCGGTCCATTTCAATGGTGGGTTTTCGGTATTGTAGAGATGATCACGTAGAGTTCCATGGGACATGTATTCGTAGACTAGGATCATTTCTCCATCTTCGTCGCAGTAGCCGATGAGGGATACTAAGTGCAAGTGTCTGAGTTTGGATAGCATTTCGATTTCTGTTTGGAATTCCCGAGCACCTTGGTTTGATGATGGGTTCAGTCTTTTGATCGCCACCGCAGTTGCCGTGCCTCCGGCGTTGGAACCGGCTGTGTCTATGTACCCTTTGTACACGTTTCCGAATCCTCCTTTGCCAATTACGTAGGTAACATCGAAGAAGTTGGTTGCCGATTTGATCTCCTCGAGCAAGAAATGTCTGCATAAATCCGACGGCAGGGAGAAGCCGGAACCAGTGGTCTTTGTGGTGGATCTTGACTCGGTTGATAATGGTACCCACGATGACTTGGGGAAAGTACTGTGCACAGAGTCTTTCACTCTCCTGCGCCGCCGGAAAATCAAGAAACTCACGGCGGCGGCCACAAGAACAACTGCAATCACACTTGCAACAACAGCATAAATCAATGGAGAACTTTTTCTCTTCTTGGTCACTGAATTCGTACCAGCTTCTGGAGTTGAAGGATCCCCTGAATTTTCTGGATTGGCAGCTGCGAGACTCCGATCCGAATCACTGACTTTGAAAATTTCGAGACCATTTAAAACAGCACTGTAATATTCCGGTTGGCTTAACTTATCCGGAGTCAAAGAAAGCCGGAGATCTTTCCTTCCACGTCGGCCATCGTCTGGAACAAAAGCCACATAGTCCATGAAGATAGGAATATCATTCCCGCCGGTCCAAGAAATAACATCAGCTTGAATCTCCACCGTCTCACCGTCAATGGAAATCCTGAAAACCCTTTGATTCTGCTTCGTCACCTCCTGCTGAATCTCGCAAAAATGGAGCCTCACCAGGTAATTAAACCCGGAATCAACAGGAAATGCCCACTCCAGGCTTATGCTTGTATTGGCCGTCACTCTTGAAGTGGTGTAAACATTTTCCGGCGCAGTGTATGCCGGCGTTCGGGTGTTGTACTTGATCGAAGCATTGTCGTCATGAGGAGTGTAACCGAAATCAGCACCAAATATATAGTCATCATCTTGATTCCAGGGGCGAAACATACCTGTATCATTCTGAACTTCTATATCGCTTCCCCCAACATTTAGCCGGTAAAGCTTCTCCAGAGCTCTATCGCTCGTCAGATAAAACAATTGACTAGAAGTTTTGAGCGGCTGGTCATTTCCTCGGAAATACAGCTTCTCAGGGACCGATACAATTTCAATCCCATTAATGAAAGCAAAGGACTCCGGATTCGGGATGAAAGTTAAATCAAGCCTCTGATTTGCATCAACATTAAAGATAAATTCTTTGATAAAAGCAGGGTTATTGGAATCAGAATTGAGAGACGCGCTGAAATTTTTCATTAGAATGAACCCATTCGCCGCGACCGCGAAAAAAGACTCCGAAGTATTGAAACCGGAGAAGATGCTGGGGTAGAAATACAAGCGGAGGAATTTGGGCCCTGCCAGAAGCGGGAAAGTGTAGGTGAAGTTGGATGTGAAGACACGCGCCGTCAGGTAAGGTACCCGTGTCACAGATGAGTGCTGCTGTGAAGCTTCGGAGGAGTTGGATATGGCGGCGGCGTCGAGTGGCGCGTACTTTGAGCGCTCGTCGCTGTCCCAGCTCCTCTGGTTGTCGTCGGTTTGTTTGGATGGTGCTCCGCAGCTGAGGAGGATGTAGTCGGTGGCATTATATGGAGCGGCGGCGGCGGCGTCGACGGCGAAGTGGAGGAGGAGGAGGAGGAGGAGGAAGGAGATCATGATTTCTTGCAGAGTGGAGATATTTTTGGGAATTGAATTTGTGAGAGGAAAAGGAAGACCGGACTTGTGGAGTCTTTGCAAGTCAGTCTATGGAGTAAGGGGACCCAAGCTTGCTTACTTTTCTTATCTGCTGCCCGCCAATCATAATGCATGCTTTCATTTTTAATAAATTAATATTAATATTTGGGTGATGCAACATGTAAACGTAGACGTTGGGTTATACGTAGCACTTGAAATTATATAAATGTATTTTGGAAAAAAAAATTTTAAATAAAGTGGAGGGATACTTTTATAATTTCATGTATAGTGTGTAACCCAACGTGTAACCCTTCATGTACACATAGCATTTTCCTTAAGTTTTTTGTTTTATTATATTTTTATTAATATCAAAATATGTTTCAGCATTGTATATAATTTATTTATAAAATTGGAAGTTTATTGATTATATATAATATATATAGGTTTTGCTAAAAAAAAATATATGCAGGTGAAAAATATCATTTATTATTATATTTTTAAATAATTTTAATAATAAATATTACGGTTAACCTTAAATATATATTAATTAGTTAATAAATATAATAGTTTTATAAAAAATTATGATACTTATTCATTAGAATATAATTTAATTTTGATAATTTTAATCGATAAAATAGTCAAATTTAATAACAATGTTAGATAAAATAACAATTATGATATAAAATTGATTTTTTTAGTTGTATCATACACGTATTAAGTCATTTATTAATATATCATATACCAAAATACTGAAATATTTTAATAAATAATCATGGTTAAACTATTTTTTGAAAACTAACATTCTCCTTGTATATTTAAAATATTTCAAATACACGATAAATGATTAGTATAAAAAAAAATAATAATTTCACTTTGATCATTCCCCCCAAAATACGTTTTACTCATCATTTATGATATAAAGAAGAGTCCTTCAAAAAAAAAAAAATAGAGTTCAATCTAGTATATAGATATTACTCTAATGATATATCTAATGTCTTATTTGTTACGTTAACAATATATTATTAATTACGTCTATGTGTAAAATACGAATCATTATATGAATGATTTGAGTATTATCTTTAGTTTAGAATCTTATTAACCAAAAAAAAATATAAATAACATAGACTTAAAAAAAAAAAAAAAAAAAGATACAAAGAAGAGAGGCTATTTCTAACTATGTCAACACTTTGAGGAGATCATTGTAATTAATACTAAACTACATGGGGCAAAGTGATATTCTTCCATACGATTTAGGGTTTCATTTATATGGCCTCTTCTTGTCGCCATTCCTGTCCACGCAGCAGAATCCCATCCCAGGGACAGACTCGTTTGCTACCGGAGCTAAAGATGGTACCTTTGTCTTTCTCACTCGGCTAATCAATGTGCTTCAAATTGTTTTTTACCTTGAATTTTATAGCTGAAAATTGGTAACTTTGTGTGTATGATATGTATATACAGCCGTCGCACAAGTCGTTCATGATAAAGAAGAAATTGGCGAAGAAGCAGAGGCAAAACAGGCCGATTCCGTACTGGATCCGCATGCGGACTGACAACACCATCCGATACAACGCCAAGCGCCGCCATTGGCGTCGCACCAAGCTTGGATTCTGAGTTTTCCCTTTTCTCAATGTTGTTTTTTTAATTCCTGTCGGGATTCCGTGTTTTAGTTTTTGAATGAGATCATAATACCGATGAAAGATTTCTTTTTGTTTTGATTGAAGTCGTGTATTTTAGATTTTGATTGATTTTCAATGTTGGATCCACGATTAACATTGATATATTTCGTTTCTTTGCTTGTGCCTTTCCAGAAAATCAATCGACCCTTTTATGTAATTGACATGAAACTGGGTTTGAATGTCAGATTTGCGACAACATGGTTAGCATATTTCATAGTATGCTCGAACCTTGCCAATAGTTTTGTATGGAACTGATATGTGTCTGTGATGTCATTGTGTTGTAACTGTGGTTTTCATTGGAAACATGAGGTATCATTTAAATTGTAATCCCTTGAATCTTTATGTGCTTTATTATCTACTGTCTTAAGTAGTGTTTGAGAGAGACTTCGAGAAGCACTCGTCGGCTTTTCGTCAACAAAATTTTGTGAAATTTTGCTTAGGAAAAACTTAGAAGAGTTACGTTTGTAGACTTTTGATGACTGACAAAGGGTGTTTAAAGAAAATGTGTTTTCCATTCATTGGCTGCTATGCTTAGAGAGATGCCTGTGTGTTCGATTTTCCTGATATTGTTAGAGTGAAGGAAGGGTTTGTGGCTTTTGGTTGAACAAGTGAGGTTTCTGGTTATGATATGCTTCTGTCAGTGATGGCCTAAATTTATTTTTTTTTTGGCCGCTTGAGATCCATACCATTGCATATAGATCCCACATTGCCTAAGGATTTAGGCCATTTGATCCACAATGACTCGATTAGAGTCCATTCAACCAGTAGATCGAAGGGTTGTCGATATTTTCTTATTTAATGCAGTATTAATTGAAGGTTGATAGAATCAACTTGAGTTTCGGGTAAACATTTCTTCTCAGAGATGTAATGTTTGCGGCATTTCTTGTTAGGGTAAGTGTTGCACTGCCGGCTCCCCTGGGATTGCATTTGTTGTACAATTATTGGTTCATATTTCAAAAGGAATTCAGCGCTAAGATTGCCGGTGGTGGCAGTGTTGGGTTCTAATGCTTAATGGTGGTAGCAGGGTACTTGCATTGTTATTTGTTCAGATGAACTTCAGTAGGGAATAAGTTCCAAATCACGAGTGCGATACAATTGTATCTTCCGAGTCATGCATTAGAGTTCACTTGTTGCGTAGACCCAATAGAATTTCAGTATCCAACTAGTTTTAAATTGTCGCCGATTCGCATACTACTCCCATTGGATTTCACGAGTTTATTACTCTTTTGCATATTCTACAGTACTGTTTCAATACGTGTTCGGTGTTTTATGTATTGGGATTTAATTTTACGAGAACTATCTATTTACATGCGCAATACAGGAGATGAAAATATTATGTAACAAGATAAAAAGGAGTGGATTATGGAATCAAATCACCAATTGTTAATACAGATGGGTAGGAAAATGATGGCAATGCACAATCAATCAAGGAACTATCTTATCTCTTTTATTCAACATTTTCCAGGAAATGGTATATCACCAGCTGCTGATATGAATGTAGCATCTTATAACACAAAATGTTGAAAGTTTTTACGAAGTAAAAAAGCGAAGTTACATATCTACCCATTAGCTTAAACAAAAATAAATCAATAGAGACCGCATCTCTGTGCAATGTTAAAACGCTCAGGATGCAGAAACTCATGGATGGATTGACTTCAGAAATGGTTGTTATACTAGAAAGTTTTCATGGAATCTTTGAAACCTCTACCAAAAGTTTATGCAACGCCTGAGGCTTTGAGAAAAAAGGTGAATGATCTGCACCTTTAAGATTGAATACCTGCTCCGGAGGGCTTCTATTTATCATGCGCTCTTGTACAGCAATGGGTATGGCATTGTCTTCCAGCGCTTTGATGAAAAACCTTCTCACAACCCCGTGCTTTGTTTCAGAAAAAGAGAGTTTCTCCAGAACTGGTGCAAAGGGAATTGGTCTCATTGAAACAGAAGCCAATGCAACGTCCTGGGCAAAGGAGAAAGAACAAGGATATAGTAATAGTCGATCGAAAATTTAAAATACATGCGCAGACGTGAGATCAATTTCTTAGATTAAAATTGGTACGCCGTACCTTTGTGGGAGTCTGGTTGAATAGCAAGTCTTTCAAGAGGGATTTATCGAAATCAATCGCAGTTGGAGGTTGATTATTTCCATTGGCATATTGGAATACCTGTGCTCGTTGCATCAATTCGTTTGATTCTGCCTGCAATAGTAATCCCATTTCAGTTTCTTTTAATTTTCCATGCAGTGAACAACATTCTGCACTACTAATAATACTACATCAACTCTGAATGCTCACGTGGGACGGCATGACCGAGATACGACCATGTAGTCAAGAAGAAGTATCCAGACATGGTCTTAAGATCTTAAATGGTGTATATTTACCCTTACCCTTACCCTTAATAAGAGTGGCAAAGAACCGAGTGCAAGTATCAAGAAAATGTTTAGGAGCTTCATCAAGGACCAAAACACCAGGAGAGTCATTTTACGTTTAGGTATCATGATAAGGACATACATTAGTACTAAAAACCATTGCATATAATTTGAAAATACGGAGTAGGCCAGATAGAAGACAGACCTCTGAAAACATATCAAGGGCACTTTGGCCATCGATCAACATTGTTGCAGCAATAAAAATCGCTTTTGAAACTTTCGAGGGAAACAACTCCATTGCATACGATATACATGCGCCCCCAAAATCATGTCCAACTAAAACCACCTGCATGAATCTAGTACATTATTTACAGAAAAAAACATGGTGTTTTGAAACTTTCGAGGGAAAGAACTCACTAATATTTCATAATAGTACTACACCTTTCTAGTGGAGTAGTATTTAAAAATCATAGCAAACAAAGTCCTGAAAGGTAGCATACACAGATTATTATTATTAAGTTTTACAATGATCTGATAATCTCTTACCTTCTCTCCTTCAGCCAGCTTCTCCAAAAAATCAGTAAGAGGTTTTACATATTGTGAAAGACTGGTGATGTGGTTCGTGTCAAATGAATGAATACCAGAACCAGTCAAATCCACTGCTGTTACTTTATATCCATCTTCTTCTAGCAGCGCAATCGTTTTGTACCAGCACCAGGCACCAAAGCCACCACCATGAACAAGTACGAAATGGCTGGTTTCAAGATTCTCAAGGTTGATATCCTGCAAATACATAACTGATCATATGATAATCCTTAAAAGAGAACAGTAGATCAATATGTGATTTGCTACCAAATGCTGGGACAATAGAAAAAGAACAAAATTTCATTTGAACTGATTTAGTTATCTAGACGTTGGATGCAAAATTCAAGATGATAGAAGAATTAGAAGACCGCCAGTTGAGGCAACCTTATCCAATCTAGCAAAAAAACATGTTTTTACGTGAAAAAAGAAACTGAAATATTTGGAGGCAAAAACTCGAATGGACTAGAACATTAAAGAACCACACAGATCACAGTGGAAATCTCAACACAAATATTAGACCCTGGCCATGTAATATTACCACTCACCGCCGCCCCTACAATCAACTTTGGACACAAGCAGTATCCCATCAAATGAAAAATTTCATTGTAAGTTTACATTAAGTGGCCCTGGCGATGCTTGCCTGCATCTTCCGTTCCAAATACAACACCAGAAATAGTCCAAGGCAAGCCACCCTTAACGATTCAGAGTTCGGACCACAGAATTTTATCTGCCTTGATCCCAGAAATAACAAGACTCTCAGCTCAAATTGCTCTCCATCATCATTTAACATTATAAGATTTAGAAAATGTATATGTTGTGTGATAATAAAACTAAAACAAGTTCATCAACTGACATTAATGTTGGACCCTCCAGCATGAGCAAATGAAAACTGCTATAAAAATTAAAAACCTTGCTTTCATGGGCTGAAAATAAAAGACAAAATTCTTACAGCAATTAAACAATCTACGCGGAAAAAAAAAATTATCCGAAGAACGAGTTTCGTAAAATTGCGGAGCACGAATGAAGTATTAATATGTAGTCAACAATGATTTATTTTTTTTTTAAAAAAAATCGTCGTCTAATAAAACTATGATTAATAAAAGATATTTTATGGTGTCATTTTGCACCAACTAATTTTTTAACAAAAGCCAAACAACGCAAACTTCGATAAAGCTATAAAAGCTTCCACTTTACAGCCAAACTCCATTATTGGTTAGACCATTCTCAACATAATATTACCAACTCAAAGTTTCTCTAATCACCTCGGTAAACTGTAGATAAATCACAAAACAAAGCTGAATTTTGGATGTTCATGACTATGAATCAAACAATTTCAACTTGTAAAACAAGAACATTAATCAGAAAAAAAAAACATCTAAAGTAGAAAAACTACAAATATAAATAAACAAATAATTGATACTCCGTTTTTTACCTGATTAACAAGTTGATGAGGTTGTAGCAAGGGATCAGTTAGCGACCTAGCTCTGGAGCTCGAACTCCTCGGCAACGCCTGATTTTTCTTCTCTTTAACACTCGGATACCTCAACGAAGACGACCTGTCAAACTGCGTAGCACCGCCGTTCTGCATCTGTTGCTGAAACAGGATCGCCGCCGCCAGCGCTTGCTCGCGAATCAAGCCATCCTCTTTCCTCGAGGATCGAATCCTCGCCCACCGACTGCTTCCCGCCGGCGCCGCCGAGTGATTCGCGATCCGTTTCGACGGTCTTCTCCTCGCCGTTGATTCATCGTCACGCGAGAAGCACGACCCCATCGCTCGATCGATGGCTGCAGTTATCGGATCGTGGCATGCAAGCAGAGCATAACGAAGGTAAACGCCTACAGTTACATAAATACGAGTAGTTACAGTTATTAAAGCGTGAGATATGAATTTGCAAAGCACGCAGTCGCAGAGAAGTTGGCCCTTTACTCAATGGGGAAGAGAAGACGATAATATTAATAATCAAATAAATTAAAGAAGCAAAAGTTTTAAGGGATTAACGAGTTAGCCTTCCCTTTTGTTATTATTACTAAAATGACATACATGTTTGAGATGTATGATAATAGATTGATCGATTCCTTGTTTTGTTTCGTCATATATACATGTTGTTTGGTTCAATTTATTTGAAGTATTGTGTAATACATCATTATGATCTTATTCGAGTTAATTTATTATTATATTATTTATTAATCATCGTCTCATCGATCAACCAAGCGGTTTAAATGTATATGAGAGATATACACAAATCTTGTACTTAATCGAGTTCGACTCGATTAAAATTTTGTCCGGGGGTCTGCGTGGAGTTGGCATGAATCGTGTTGTGTCGGTAAGAATCTTGAACAGGGTTGAGCATAAATAGCGTTTGGGAATATATAATGCCTCCCATTTCCATTTTTAATAGGTTTTTAATTAATAAACTATGAACTATATATAATTGTAACATTTAATTATTTAAAGACGCATGTCTTTGGCATTCGGGCTTGAAACTTGTGTGGAACAATAATAAATTAGATTAAATTAAATTAGATGGCGTTGTTGGTTGCCTGCCCATCATTCAATTGACGTTATTGCATGTTACATGTATGTTCTCCTTTTTTTTTTTTTTAAATCAAACCCACATAACATTAATGAGAAAGATTATTACAAAAGCTGTTCAAAAGACAAGAAATAAGACTAGGAGGGTCAGTCCAAACTAGGGATGGTTTTTCGGTATACCTTACTACAAATATTGGTATGAAAAAAATTCATACCGATACCGATAGTAAAATTTCGAAACTTTGGTACGAAAAAAAATTTATATTGATACCGTATAAATACCAAAAAAAAAATTCGGTATACCAAAAAATGTCTGTATATTGAAAAAATTTCGGTACGATATGCCAAAATTCCGGTTTTTCGATACGTATGCCAGCCCTAGTCCAAACCATAGGACTAGAAAATAAACAAGCGACTTTAGCCAAACTATGAGCGATAATATTAGAATGTCGACTCGCCCACTTTAAACAGTGACCAAATTGTGCATTCAACAAAAGTCTACAGTGTTCTACTATTGATCCAAACTCTGATATGTCCTGATTTCCTTTGTGCACTGCATCAACTACTGTTTTAGCATCCATCTCAAAGTGCACCATATTCAAACCCAATTGGTGTATCCATGACAAAGCTTCCAACAAACCTATGGCTTCTGCTTCCTTGACAATATGTATACCTGGAATAACAATAGTTCGGGCCGCAATAAAGTCTCCTGTATCGTCCCTAAGAATCATGCCCACATAAATACTCTTTCCCTCTAAATTAAGGGCTGCATCAATGTTACACTTCAGGAAGTTTTGAGGTGGAGTATGCCATAATAAACAAGGTGGGTTGTGACAGATGTATGTTCTCCTTATTCATTGCTAATTAGCTAATCTAATATAAAACTCACATGCATGACTCGTGCACGCAAACATAAAATTATATATTAAATGAATATTTCGATTAGGATATACTGATATACACGGATGATATATAGAAAAAAAAATAATATTTTACATCGAAATAAAACCTATTTGCAGTGAAAATAGGTATTTATATGTTAGTATTTTTTGGAAGTATTCTTAATAAAGATAAAAGTTAATGAGATGATATCTAAATTACCTGCCACATGTAATTTAAAGTTGAGATTGTTTACGTAAAGTATATATTTGGACTCCCAAATGTATTAATATTGTGGGTGCTCTCTTTCCATACATATATATAATATAAATAAATAAATATATATATATATATATATATAGAGAGAGAGAGAGAGAGAGAGAAATATTAAGCGTCATATGACTTGAGAAATTATTATTAATTATTATGGCATATAAAAGTAGCTTTCCATTAAATTCAGATATCCTTGAAAATTAAATGCTTCTTCTCATTCACTTAAAAACTTGTTAGCTAATTAGTGTATCCACATTTCATGATGGATACAAATTTATAATAAATAATTACCCCCGATCGTATTTATCTATTTTGTGAATAAATCTTGAACTTTGTAATTGTGAAATTACGACTACACCCTCATATTATAAAACAACAATTAGTAGCAGTATTTCAAATTGATCACTATTCCTAACAAATTGAAACGAGACGCTGGAAAATGATTCAAATGAATTGATCAACAGCCACACCCCCAAGAGTCAAGCGGTTAGCCCTCATTAAACTCAATGTCTCCGTCATAATGCACAGATTCCATTACATCCATTAATGTGCAACGTGCCAAACTTCCATCTACAAAGATTTATTTATGCAACACTTGATTTCATTTGCAGTGAACTACGTACCTTGATTCGGAACTACAAATGGGACAAGGAGAGGAAACAAATTATTAAGACCAAGCCAGTCGGACCCGAATATCGAGATTCATGTATGTAAGCCAGGTGACCCACCAGACAACTAATGATACAAAGTCGTATGTGCAATCTATTTGTATACTTGGCATGCATTTGCTAACAATGGTGTGGTTGGTTCTTGGCTTGCGAAGTACATATCGAGACACAACTTTTATTGCGACTCATTATGATGGATCGTAAAACTCTTCCAGATACTAGTAAGAATAGTAGGCCGTATTGGGGCTTTGTGGAGATGGTCACCACTAAAATTAATTGAAGATCTTAAGTCTGCTCTGCAAGGAGGTTGATCATTAATAAATTATTGCACTCAACAATCAAATGAAACACAGTAAATTACGTGTACGATCCTACAATTTGCTCATCACAAATTCGTCATAAGTTGAACACCTTCCATTTCCTCATCGAAAAGATCAGCATCCAATATTATACAGAAAGCACGCATTTACACTTTTTATTCTTCCGGGTTCATATTATAATTTATATTTACATGTATTGTTGCTTCAACGTATTTAATATTTGCACTCAAATATGTCAATTTTTATTATTGTCGTGCTTTTGATATGCAGTAATGCTCTACAATTTCTTTATTAATAGGTTATTATTTGAAGGTAGTAGTTCTAAGAATTTGGATATCACGTGCTCAAATTATACATCCCAAGATATATTTTTACAAGTTATTATGAATCTCACGTATCGCAATATAATTAATTACCCTGTTTATCTTGGTTTACATTAACTCAATTGAATTACTATTAAAAGCATTTGCAAAAAGTGCCTCAGAAGGAAAAACACGACTGAATGATGCGTCTGAGTCAAGGAAGAAAAGAAAAGAACGAGATTTCAAATCAAGCAGGTTTTCTAAATTTCAATCATTATTGTGTTGCACATTTTAATAAATTTTTATATTTATGATGCCCAATTCTCTTGATACTTAAGGCTCATATCCATTTTGATCCGTGGATCACCACTTCATTTTAAACTTCTTGTTCTTCTCATATGCTCAAATATATGCAAAACATATAACTCATTTTCCTTCGTTTATTTTATCTATAAAAGGTTATTATTCGAAAATGGTATTTCTACACTTGTCGTGAGATTTTGCTATTGCATCGTGAGATTTTGTAACAAATGCCTCACAAAATGCCCACACAGTAATAAATAATCTGAATTTAAGTTCTAACAAAAAAAAAAAAAAACTATTTAGCGAGCTTTTCGGTTTCTGAAGTGATCTTGTTTCAAACTGGGCTATTTTCATTGCCGATATATCTACATGCGGATTTAATTTTGATCTTTCTGCTATTAAAATTGTATGCCTTCCAATTCTTTGTCGGTTCATTACTTCTATAAACATTACAATTGGATATAAGAATAATTGTTATTTTATTTTATGTTGAACTTTTCATGCTAGCGTTACATTTATTGTATGAATTTAATTTGAAATATTTTTTTCCAAACAATTATTTTTTACACTAACTTCTGTTAATAAATGATTGACTATTGTAATTAGTAATTACGTTTTTTCCAAAACGAGGCACCTATGATTGGAGATTATCTTAATTTTTTTGTTACTATTCTTTTAATTTTTTTGGTATTCCATAATGTTTTTTGCTCTTTGTCCAATTCCCCGACATCCCCGTTGTCCAACAATTTTCACATTTTGATTTTCATTTCCGATCTCATTGTGGCATCTGTGTTGGTATTTATGTACGTGTGTATTGTTTATAATATAAATGTAAGGTATCGTTTGATAGATATGATGAGATAAATAATACATGATAAGTAACATAATACAATAAAAAATAAATAAGAAATGATAATGAATATAATATTTGATTTTATTGATGTATTATAGTTTATTTGATTTGATTGATTAAATTTTATATTAAAATGACAAATTAATATTTTAATATAGTAATTTAAATTCAATGATTTGATTTATGTAAGATAAATAATTAATTATTTGATTGATATAAAATAAGTAATTACTAGATGAATAAATAATACGATGAGAAAGACGTGTAATTGAATAAGATGAATAATATATAGATTAATAATACATACTACAAATGGAGCCTTAGTATTTTATTCATCAGGGGTACAAGATGTCAACAAAACATGGCACAAAAGTCTGGATCAAAATTAATCTTAATTATGTATTATATAATGATTTTTCCTCTGTTTTTCAACCAATGAAAATTGAGCTTGAAATGTCACAGTTATATATGCCATGGGAAATTTCTCAAAATATTGCAACATGTAAGCCTTTTTGCGATAATATTATTTGCTGGAAATTATTTCACAATTATATATATAAATATTCAATACAAAAATTCCATTTATAAAATCTTATGATAAATTCAATAAAAATCTCACGATACAATAGCAAAATCTCACGATATAATTATTTTAATTAAATATCGATATACGATATATATTTGTTGTACCTTTAGCATTATCAATACACACATATATAGGCGTTGTTTTGGATTTTTGAAGCTCAATTCTTATCACATATATCTTGCTGCAAATTACTTTTTATGTCAATAAATTATTCCATTTTTGTGAGTTAGAATTATCATTCAGTAGATCAATCAAATTTCTTATTTAACACCTAAATATTCAACAAAAAATTTAAAAATGATATAATTTTACGATTTATCGAAAATAAATAAGAAAAAAACTGGGCGAAGTACTCAGTATGTTGGAAAAATATAACTAAGTAGTGGTGGTGATAATGAAGTGGCGGCAACGATGACTCTGGTAGGAATAATAGTGATAGCTATGTTGTCAAGGGACAATCAAAAGCTTTTTTGATATGTTGTCAACTATCGTGTCTACCTTTGTGAGCATCGTTGAGGTGGATATGGTGGATGAGTAGCATATCAAAATTGTTTATGCATAATTAGATGTATTTTACCGAGTATATATTCCTTTGTTTAATTTTTTGTTTTATATTTGAAAATTTTCACATGAGATAAAAGTTATGGTGCAAAACTCTCTTTACTGGATTATACAAGAAGAAGAGGGATAAGAAAAGTTAAGAGTTGTTAACAATCAGTTAATAGAGAACAAAAAATTAAATATATTACTTGAAGGATTATTTTTCAATAAGCAGGAGGTAATATGACATGAATCGATATTGAGAAATCAAAAATTCTTCCTCCGATGTGAACAAATCTTTATAAATATAAAATTTCATAAATCTATAAAAATCTATCCCGTGATTATATTCATATTTACAAAAAATTTCACCATTAATTTGGTTTATAGGAAACTATAGTTTGTCAAACACGAGATATAATAAAGAAAGAAATAGGGTATGTTTTATTTCTTATGTGATATCGAACTAAATATCATGCTTTTTAATAATATGAATTAGATAGTTATGTCAATGAATGTTCGAAATTCACAACACATTTTTTTAACATATAAAGAGAATACATCATTATTTAAAAGCAATTATAAGTAAAGTAGAGAGTAGAAAGAATAATGTGATATAAACACATTAATTATTAATTCAGTTACTGAAAAGAAGATTCAACACATTAATACCCAAAAAAAATAATAAAAACTTGGAGATCATTATGGTGACTAACACATCATAGGCATCGAGCTTGAAGGTAATAAAAATATAGATATGTCAGCAACATGACCAAGAAAAAACGGACAAATAAACAATAATAAAGATCAAGAATTGTAAGTCATGAATATTTTTTTTTAAAAAAAATAATGAATTTATGGATATTGTTAGCCATATTTTTCTTACCATTATTCCGTTTCAAAATATTTCACATAAACATCATTTTGTATTCAATTAAATAGTTAATGTGACACAGGCAAAGTGCTTCCACGCGCGAAGCACGTGTTCCTTACTTAGTTAATTGAAATATCTATTAGTGACATATAATTCAAATCGCGTTAAAAGTATCATTATATTAAGAATGTTTGTGAAAGCTATTAGGATAAGTTTTTAAGAATGTTTGTAAATGAAAATTCATAGGATACAAAAACTTATATGAAATAGTCACACAAATTAATTTTGTAAGACTGATTTTTGACTCGAATAAGGTAAAAAAATACTACTTTTAACGATAGAAATAAATCAAATCGATTATCGGTCGTGAGATCCTAATATTAAGATGAGATCGACAGGCTGACAAATGTTGCTATATTAATAGCTTAATAAATGCGTATCTTACAGTCTTCTTGCCTTCTCAACAGAAATAGGTCTTAAAACTTTAAAGTGGTGAAAAGTTATGGTTGTGGGTTTCCAAATTAAATGCACTACTTCCAAATATTAACTGCATGGTTGTATAAATATATAAATCGCCCATACATAAATTTAATAACAAGTTTATACACGCACACTATAATTAAGTAAAGGTGACGTAAAAAACATGTCATTTCTTGC
Organism: Henckelia pumila; assembly: GCF_033568475.1. NCBI lineage: Eukaryota > Viridiplantae > Streptophyta > Magnoliopsida > Lamiales > Gesneriaceae > Henckelia > Henckelia pumila. The sequence continues at coordinate 49,152,739 of NC_133122.1, read as the reverse complement.
ATCACGCTAATATCTCAAGATTCTCAACTAACCGCGTCTGAGTCTGAAGCAAGTAATATGGGATTAAGGTAGTGTTTAGAAATACTTCTAACCAGCACTTCTGACTTCAAATTTGTGAAGGAACAACTCAAAAGAGCTTTTCAGAAGGATTTCGTAAGTATAAAAATGACTACGAGTACAAGCTAGCAACATAACTCACACGAGGAAAGGTATAACCTAATTATTCCACTTAGGCATTGCAAACTTAAGAACTACTGAAAACATCAACCTTTTTCTTGAAACACCATTTGTGCGAATGAGCTTGTAAACCCAGGAAACCCCTAGGCAGGCCATAAGCTGAAGTGCCAGCATCAGACCTTCCCTTCACACTGTTGGTCGTTGGAACAACAGTGCCAGCATGCTATGTAGGAACATAAATGACAAGTGAAGCCCATCTCCCATACGGCTTTTGAAAAAAGCTCGATATCTGAAGATAGCAATCAACAAGAAAAGATAAGGCAGAAATGGGTTCCCTTCGCATACCTTTAAGAATCTCAACGACTCCAAACAAATTCAACTTCCTGGAATGATTCTCACTGCCGATGCTATCACTGATTATAACAGCAATGTTCGTTAAGCTGGAATTCAGGTCCTCTTGTTAGGAATCCGCCGTCTTCATGGTTCGCTTGGTCATCCTTGTTCTTTGTTCTAATCTGCACAGTAAGAACACAACCAGAGGAGCAAGCAAGAAACCAAAACAACAACAGCAAATAACGTGAAATGCTAATAAGGACTCGGGGCTCAGACTCTACGACCTCTCCGATTCTCCAGCAATCCACAACAAAGACCACAAAGGTTCCCACGCCCAAATACACGCTCACAGCCCTCTATACCACAGAAAGAAGATCCCGAACAAGAAGGGACTGATCAAGAAGACAACACAAAGCACAGGAGAAGAGCGATAAGAAAGGGGAAAACAACCCAAGCAGCCTTTCAATCTCACTCTCTTCTCTAATCTCTCGATCGTTTCTCTCTCGCTCAACTGGGTGTGCGGCTGCCTCACTCAGAAGCAGAAAGCAAATGCAACGCCCACATAAGACTAGGGCTGGAGAGGGGTTATATAAAGGGCCTAAGACATCGGGTGGGAAATAAAGGAAATTGGGCCAAAGCCCAACAAATCTCCACCTTTTGGCCCAACGTCGGTTCACTGGTTTTGGAGAGTCCCCTACAGCATCATCGTCGCCCCACAACAAAACACAAAGTTAGTATTAGCACCAAAACATGTAGCAAACACAAAGTAAGCTAGAACATACAACACAAAGTTCACAAATTTTCAAACAAAATTTGAACTCATAACACACAATTCTCACGTAAGAAAAGAATTTTTCAATATAAACCACACATTTTGCAATTACATCAAGAAGGTAATGGAATTTAAAATCAACATATTTCAACTCCCAATCAAACTGAAATAAAAACGCAAGCATAAATCTCATAATGATAAACATTATGACAGCAACAAATATGTCAGTATAGTCTAACTCTTTCTTTTGAGTAAGTTCAGATTCATTCTTTACCTTAACGAGCACATCAAAACAATTTTCAAGCTTCGGTACAAGAATGCAAGTGTTGTTAACATGCAAATAATTATTTTCTTCATACATTTCATTTAACCATTTCACAGAATTTTAAAATTTTAAAATTTCATCATATGACTTAATTTCAGGGTTATCAAAGGACTCAAACAAACTAAATGCATAGGAAGTAATATGTAGCATATCAAACCGTTGTGATTGTCTAACATTCCTTCTAGATCTATCACTGGCTTATTGACAATCATTCATCACAAAGATTACGTTTAGACACATTTTCAACAATGTCCCATGCACATCATCATTAACTTGATCATCAATAGCGTTTTCAAACAGATTAGCAGGAAATTCATCCAAACTAGACACATTTTCATAATCAAAACATAGATCAAATAAGTGCTCCACCTTGTTTGGAGGTGTGACAAGTTCGAAAATAGGGGAATTTTGAAACTTAATTTTAGATTGTCTACCAGGAACACAAGAATCAACTTTAACATGACAAACCATATTCTTCTAATGCAGCACATGAAATCATATTATGGCGTAAATCAGGCACATCTCTCACATTTTTCAAGATTAACATATAACCATAATCAAATTTCAAAGAGACATCACCGAGACCAGCAACTTGAACCGACTTATCATTCGCCATACAAACTGACCCATGGTTCACTTCTTGATAATTAGAAAACATGTTTTTAAAAGAAGACATATGGAACGTGCATGCAGAATCAACAAGCCATTCATTTTCACAAAAAAAAATAGAATGCACAGAATTCTCAGCAGCCACATAACATATCTCAGTCACAGTAAAAACATCACCCAAATTTTCACTACAAGAAGCCATATTTGCATAATCTTTCATGTTGATTTGTCGAATCTTGGTTAGGGTTTTGCTTAGACCTAGAACAATCTTTAATGAAATGACCAATTTCACAACAATTGTAGCATTTTCTATTATTGGGTCCCGACCAATATCTAGTTTTACTCCTACCTCGATTTTCAACAGAAAATTGGTTATGGTTGTTTGAAAATCTTTGAAAACGATTTCTGGACCTTCCTATCACAAGAATAACCTCATCCGAATTATTATCACCCTTATTGGTTTTTAAACTCTTTGCTTTTTAAACCATTCACAACAGTTTCTAATGTTATTTTATCTCTACCATACTTAATGACAGACTTAACATCACTGTAAGAATCAGGGATATCATTTAACAAAACAATAGGTGTATATTCATCAATATGTTTATCTTCTGTCAGCTTAATATCTTGAATAAGTTTAGTAACCACATCAACATTTTCATCAATCTCTTTATTCAAATCAAGTTTGAATCGAAAAATTTTTTCAAGCAAAAACAATTTACTAGGCAAAAAAGTCTCAGTATAAAATTCTTCTAATTTTTTCCAAAGTTCTTTAGCCGATTTTAGTTTACCAACTTTCCTTAACACAGAGTCAGATAAATTCAAGATTATGGAATAATAAGCAAACTCATCCATTTTAGTTTTTTTCTCAGGAGTTTCAGCAGCAGAGTATGACAAGTCTATAGCTTTGAAAACTCTTTGTTGAATCAAAATTCCTTTCATTTTCTGCTGTCAAATAGAAAAATCTGTTTTCCCATTAAACGGTTCATGACTAAAATCAGTAAAAGACATTTTGCACACAATAAAAAACCAAAGAAAACCAGCAAGTTCTCACATAGAATAACAGTAAACCACACAAATCACAGAGAACCCAGCGGAATTAATTAAATCCCAGATATGGAAACACAACAATAACCAACAGGAAAAAAACCATGGAGATGGAAACACGACAGCAATCAATCACACAAATAAATCCTAGGATTCTACCAGCACGTAATCCCAGCATATAACATCCGCGGCCAGCGATTATGCTACTAAAGTGATAATGAGGGGTTCCAGCCAATTTACCAGAGCGAAATCCTAAGAGTTTCAGTTCCCGGCTAACCAAAGATGACCTCAACGGATAGCAATTGACACGACACAACGGGTAGCCCAAGCGACCCGCAAACAGCCCAAACGTCCAACAGGCAGAGGCGACGGCAGCAACACCCAGCGGCAGCGACGGCACCTAGCGGCGATGACGGCGGACCGACGACGGTGGCTCTGATACCACTGTTCGGGATCTTCTTTCTGGGATATATATGGCTGTGAGCGTGTATTTGGGCGTGAGAACGTTTGTGGTCTTCGTTGTGGATTGCTGGAGAATCGGAGAAGTCGTAGCGTCTGAACCCCGAGTCCTTTCTAACAATTCAAGTTAATTGTTGTTGTTGTTGTTTTGGTTTCTTGCTTGCTCATCTGGTTGTGTTCTTACTGTGCAGATTAGAACGAAGAACAAGGATGGCCAAGCAAACCATGAAGACGGCAGATTTCTAACAGTGGTATCAGAGCCACTGATTGTCGCCGGTCTGCCGTCACCGCCGCTGGGTGCCGCCGCCGTCGCCTTTGCCTGTTGGACGTTTGGGCTGTCCACTGGTCGCTTGGGATGCCCGTTGTGTTGTGTCAATTGCTATCCGTTGAGGTCATCTTCGGTTAGCCGGGAACTGAAACTCTTACTTAGGGTTTCGCTCTGGTAAATTGGCTGGAACCCCTCATTATTATCACTTTAGTAGCGTAACCGCAGGCCGCGGATGTTATGTGATGGGATTACGTGCTGGTAAAATCCTAGGATTTATTTGTGTGATTGGTTGTTGTTGTGTTTCCATCTCCGTGGCTTTTTGCCTGTTGGTTATTGTTGTGTTTTCAATTTTCATATTTGGGATTTACTTACGTCCGCTGTGTTCTCTGTGATTTGTGTGGTTTATGTGTGAGAACTTGCTGGTTTTGTTCTCTTTGGTTTTTTCTGTGAGCAAAATGTCTTTTACTGGTTTTAGTCTTGAACCGTTTAATGGGAAAACAAATTTTTCTATTTGGCAGCAGAAAATGAAAGGAATTTTGATTCAACAAAGAGTTTTCAAAGCTATAGATTGTAATACTCTTCTGCTGAAACTCCTGAGAAAAGAACTGAAATGGATGAGTTTGCTTATTCTTCTAGAATCTTGAATTTATTTGACTCTGTGTTAAAGAAAGTTGGTAAACTAAAATCGGCTAAAGAACTTTGGGAAAATTTGAAAGAACTTTATATTGAGACTTATTTGCCTAGTAAAAAATTTTTCGGTTCAAACTTGATTTGAACAAAGACATTGATGAAAATGTTGATGTGTTTACTAAACTTATTCAAGATATTAAGCTGACAGGAGATAAACATATTGATGAATATACACCTATTGTTCTGTTAAATGCTATCCCTGATAATTACAGTGATGTTAAGTCTGCCATTAAGTATGGTAGAGATAAGATAACATTAAAAACTGTTGTGAATGGTTTAAAAAACAAAGAGATAGATTTAAAAACCAATAAGGGTGATAATAATTCGGGTGAGGTTATGCTTGTGAGAGGAAGGTCCAGAAATCGTTTTCAAAAATCTTCAAACAACCATAACCAATTTTCTGTTGAAAATCGAGGTAAGAGTAAGACTAGATACCAGTCGGGACCCAATCATAGAAAATGCTACAATTGTGATGAAATTGGTCATTTGATTAGAGAGTGTTTTAGGCCTAAGCAAAACCCTAACCAAGATTCGACAAATCAACATGAACATTATGCAAATGTGGATTCTTGTAGTGAAAATTTGGGTGATGTTTTTACTGTGACGGCGATATGTGATGTGTCTACTGAGAATTCTGTGCATTCTATTTCTTTGTGTGAAAATGAATGGCTTGTTGATTCTGCGTACGCGTTCCATATGTCTCCTTTTAAAAACTATGTTTTCTAATTATCAAGAAGGGAACCATGTGTCAGTTTGTATGGCGAATGATAAGTCGTGTCAAGTTGCTGGTCTTGGTCAAATCTCTTTGAAATTTGATTTTGGTTATATGTTAATATTGAAAAATATGAGACATGTGCCTGATTTACGCCATAATCTGATTTCATGTGCTGCATTAGAAGACGATGGTTTGCAGGGTAGATGGGGTAGTGGAGTTATGAAAATTTTGAAAAGATGTTTAGTAATTTTCAAAGCCTCCAAATGGAGAAACTTATATGTTTGTCATGTTAAAGTTGACTCTTGTGTTCCTGGTAGACAATCTAAAGTTAAGTTTCAAGATTCCCCTATTCTCGAACCTGCCACTGCTCCAAACAAGGTGGAACACTTACATAATCTATGTTTTGATTCTGAAAATGTGCAAAATTTGCATGAGGACATTGCTGAAAATGTGCATAAAAGTAATTTTTGTGATTTGAATGATTGTCAATTAGCCAGGGATAGATCTAGAAGAAATGTTACAATCTGAAAATTCTGTGAAATGGTTAAATGCAATGTATAAAGAAAATAATTCTTTGCATGTTAACAACACTTGCATTCTTGTACCTAACCTTGAAAATTGTTCTGATGTGAACTGTAACGAGCTCGTTAAGGTAAAGAATGAATCTGAACTTACTCAAAAGAAAAGGGTTAGACTATACTGACCATTATGAGAATTATGCTTGCGTTTTTTCTTCAGTTTGATTGGGAGTTGACATATGTTGAAGTTAGATTCCATTACCTTCTTGATGTAATTGCAGAAGGTATGGCTTATATTGGAAATTCCTTTCTTATGTGAGAATTGTGATTGTGTGTTCTTATGATGAGTTTAGATTTTGTCTGAAAATTTGTGAACTTTGTGTTGTATGTTGTAGCTTACTTTATGTTTGCTACATATTTTGGTGCTAGTAATAACTTTGTGTTCTGTTATGGGGCGATGATGATGCTGTAGGTGACTCTCCAAAACCAGTGAACCGACGTTGGGCCAAAAGGTGGAGATTTGTTTGGCTTTGGCCCAATTTCATTTATTTCCCAGCCCATGTCTTAGGCCCTTGATATAACCCCTCTCCAGCCCTAGTCTTAAGTGGGCGTTCCATTTGTTTTCTTCTTCTGAGTCAGGCAGCCGCACACCCAGTTGAGCGAGAGAAAACTATCGAGAGATTAGAGAAGAGAGTGATAAGATTTTTCTTTTTCACATAAGAAATAAACATTAGTTTCTGCGTCATATTGTAAACGGACGGACTAGTCATACATCATGTAATAGACATGAGACATCTTGGAGGAAACCATCTGCCATTTTACTTTATTATGTAACCAGAAAACAGAACCACAAGTTTCAATAATGATTCAACATGAAGGTACATTAAGGTACATTGTTGTGAAACTAGCAACTCGAACTGAAATCAGTTGAGACATGAGTTGGTAGGGGATACGAGCTATTAATAATATATACATTGCTTCCACTAGCTAACAACATCAACTTACATCTCCTTTTCTTAGAGCGCGAAGAAAGTCTTTAAATGCCCACAAGATATGGCATGGAATAACAGTTATAAAAGGCATAACCGAATTAAAATTTTATGCTGAGAAGAAATGAATGATTTTTAGGATCATTCTTGAACTCCAAAGTCCGATATTTTAAAAACATCGTGGGGAATGCTTCTACATGGTCAGATTCGGTTTGCTTCTCCATTCAAACATACAACTATTTGGGGAACAGTGCATTCTAGCACAAATAAAAAAAACTCACTATCACAACTCTCAGCATCTGCAATGCAGAAAACACAATTCCGAGAAACATCTAAGCATCATTCAACAATTTACAAGCAACTCACCAAACCACTAGCAATTGAGTACACAAACACACTAACAAAAGCAAACACACAAGAAATCACAGTTCTCGCAGTTGCCATTGCTTCAGATCTCTTCCTCACCCTCAAAATGGGAGGGAGAAGCGAAAAAACAAATGGCTTGGGCTTTGTCCTTCACTTATCATAATGTGCCGATTTAGAGCCCGTTTGGATTTCATAAATTTTTTTTTTTAAAAAAAATGTTTTTTTAAGCTCTAATTTTGGGCTTTTGAAAAAGCTTAAAATTTGATTTAAAAAAATGCTTCTTTAACCACTTAAATGACTTTCCAAACGCCTTGTAAACTAAAAAAACACTTTAAAAAAATAAAAATGTTTTCTGGTTTGGCTTTTGATACCAAAAGAGCCTTAGAGCATCAATGGCAGAAAGAGGACCAAACTGAAAGTATCGATAACAATAATTATCATTGTTAACAAATAACTTGCAGAGCTCCGAGCTCCTAAAAATTTCCATATTCATCCCAAAATTTGAACTCTATCGCGAGGAGTTTACACCAGAAATTTATGCTGGAAAAAACTCCAATATGACAAATTAAATATCCGTGTAGCAAGAACCTGAAGAGCAGAGCTGAATACTCTGCGCAAGAATTTCCATTTCACATACTCCAAATAGTTTCACTCATTTCATTCGGAAGGGAAAAAAAATCATCACAGCAGACCAAAAAAATATACCAAATTTCCTCAAAAAAATCCCAGAACAAAATCCATATATCCCATCAACAGAAACCAATTTCAGCTCCCTCCTATCCCAAACGTACCTTCAAACCATTCCAGAGTGGCGAACCACAGAAGGGAAGCCGAAAGTTTCAGGAACTTCATCGCTTAGGCAGCAAGAACGGAACTTTCCATGAAGGAGCTTCTTAAACAAGTTTTCCGCAAGAGGGGTTTTTGGTTTCATGGGTTTGTGGCTTTGTGCTACTGTGTAGATCGAGCTTGGGCTGACAGGGTCCGAGAACAATGTGGGCAAAGGTGGGCATAAGCCCAATATTAAATGTTTTATTTACTATATAAGGCCCAATTCATTTAGAGGCTTAAAGGAAAATAATATACGTAGAAAGCCCAAGTGATTTAAACCCAAGGCAAAATAACAAATATAACATTTGGCCCACCAACATATTAAATGCATAGAAAATAAATGAGCATGTGAACTGAAAAGTTCAGACCATTGACTGAAACCCCCCAAAAAAGAAGCAAAAAAGCAACAATTTTTCAAATAAAAGAAGTGGCGCACGTCGGAAAAGGATAACAGAAAAAATTGAAGAAACAAAAATTCTTCTAGAGTTCTAGGTTTGTGTTTCAAATTTATTTTTTTTATTGCAGAAGAAATCACCAAGCCCACAAATTTGTACAAATTTGTGGTTCCAAATTTCATGGGCCGCAGAGTACAGATGAATATGAAGTTGGGCTAAGGCCACAAATTGGTTTGCTTGTTAGGACATATTTAAAGCCCAACACCAAAAATATCTTAATTCACAGTGAAAGTCAGGCCCAATAAAAATATATATAATATTATTATACATTAAACACACAGCTGCAACGACGACGACAATGACAACGGTAACGACAAGCACGGCACGACCTCGGGTTGGACTGTATTGGAGAGGCTCATTCCACAGGGGACATCCCCACTTCTGGAATTCGACATCGGAAGTCAATTGAAGTGAAACAACGGTTGATCGAGGTTGATCTAAGAGAGAAATTTTGTAGTCCAAGAGAGATTGGAGCTATGCATTTTGTTTTAACAATCCGATATTGTATACAACTACGTTTTATGTAATTAAATTCGATGGATAAAAAATATATTTTTTAAAATTATAAATTATCAATTTATCGATTAATTAATATTTTTTTAAATTAATAAAATTTCATGATCTCAATATTATTAATTTATATAAATTAGATTATAATTTCTAAAAGTAAGGTTTACATCTTGTCGGAGATAAAATTTTAAATACACACTGCTTTTGGATTGGATCAAATTCTACCGTTTACTTTATTATGTTATATTAAATTAAATCATAATTAAGCTTGAATGATAATGTAATGATCCGAATGATGATATAATGTAATGATACGTCAATATTTGTTATGTTTCAAAATTAACTTTTCGATAGCACTACACTAAATGACTAAATTCGATAATAAAATTTAAAATACATCTTATGCAACACAAAATTTACATTAATATGTCGAAAGTTAGAAATCCAACAAATAATTTATTTGATAGTACATCAGTTGAATACAAGTATACAACCAACAAGAGCTCTACGAATTTGAAGAAGCTACTTTAAGACAGAAGCTTGGGTGAAATTTCTGAAAGTCGAGAAAAACCAAGATAGCCAGTTGACTAACACGAAGCAGGTGAAATATATATATAACAAGTAGGCCAATACCTCATTTCCAGTCGAGCATGTCCAGCAGCCGTAGAACTTGGTCCTTGGAGTTGGCGACATCACAGAAATCCAGTTCAATTCCAAACACATCAAAGAGTTCATCATCGCTATGATTGGTGAAAAGCAAAGAGATCCATGCCCTTACACCAGATACGAAAGGGTGTGCAGGGGAAAAGTCGAGGTAGTCAAATGCCAGGGCACGATATGCAGATCGATCAATGTATTCAAAAATGGAGTTATTCATTATGCAAGCAACTTTGTTGGAATCTTTTCGACTAACAAGGACAGAGACCGTAACTGCCATGCCTGAAGGAATGCTAAACCTTGGATGAACGGGCAAAGTCATCTTGTAGTCAGGACTTTCCAAGTGAAACTTGAGAACGTCACAAATCCCACAAGGTGGAGCCCAGGTTCCATTTTGCAGGTCAGTCCCAGGCACCGCTTCTGAAAAAATCAACTTTTGTTCTGTCCAGAGGTCAATATAAAACTCCAAGTCATTAAAGGATAGCCTAGGGGGAAGTAAGGTTTTGCTACGTTGACGTTTATAAAAAGTTTTGAATAGTTTGTGATAAGTCGCTGTAGGAGGAGATGATCGCTTGCAGATTGAAGGCCATTTCTTGGCACAAAGGCATTTCCAGAAGTAGTCGTCACAAGCAATTTCTTGCCAGTGTTTACAAACTAACATGCATGTAACAAGGTCTGTGCTGTCCAACAAAGGAAAGACTGCCTTCAGGATTTCGTCACATGACATTTCCACCAAAAAGAAGAAAGAATATTCCAAGCACCAGAATGGAGCAACTTTGAATTTTTCTGATCTAAAACATCAAAATAGCACGTCCGAAAAGGTTCCTACAACAGGAAGGCAAATTCAACTCAGGCGCAATGTGCACACTCAACTGGAGACCATATCAAATCCCAATGTACGTTCCGGTGAGCATGTATAAACAGAAAAATGAAGCCTTCCATCAATTGTACAAACACAAGCCAAAACGATTTTAAAAAAAAAAATGAACGATAACAAGCTGACAGAAAAAGTTATCACAAGCACAAACATGCCAAAAGACAAGATGTATCTCCAATCTCCACAATTCGAACCAAGCCAGGTAAACTCATCTTCAATAGCAAAAAATAAAAAAATCTCAGGCATGATCAGACTTGCTTCTAATTTGATATCATATTAAGCCTCGGAGGCTCGGACTGAAAAGAAAATCATGAATCATAAACACATCCATTTTTTTTGCTCGAAAGCAACACATGCTCTAACACATTGCAAATGAATGCACGATATTATTTCACTCTCATGCGAGAGTATACCTTCCGAATCAAACTTGCGGAGCGAACACCACACTGGTAAAAAATAAAAATAAAAAAAATGCACAAACAAGATATGCAACAAGTAATTTAATACAAAAATTCCATTAATCTGTACAATATAGAAAAGGGCAAAGAAAGCAGGCAATCCGGGCAAGCCAGGGGGTGGTCAGGCGTAGCCCGTAAAAAGGTATTAGCTTCATAAATACAAAATTTCACCAAGTCGATAATACTTTCCTTCTTCAAAAAAGCCAGTGCTCAGTTTTTCACTATCGATTATCATGCAAATTCAAAGAGAACAGCGCATAAAACTAACCCTAATCGAGTTGATAATAATAACTCAGTAAATAAAATTCCAGATAATAATCGAAATCTCCATCGATTTCCAATGACCATATAACAAAACCTTAAATAAGGGGATCCATAAATCGCACCGTTCAGTTCATAACAATATTAAAAACAAAACAGAAAAAGGAGTAAAACGAGAAACGGAAATCAGACATTAAACGACAACACAAAAAGAACATTAAAAAAAATCGAAAATTTACCAAGCGTAGGTGTTCTCTGCGGGCGCGGCGCTGAAATATTATAGATTATTACAGAATATCGATTACCTTCGAAAAGAATCGCGATCGAAAGATGAAATTGTGCAAGAAAACAGCTGTGAAATGAAATGTTTACTAGTTTTCCAGGGGAAAGCAACGAATTGATTAAAGGGGATATTAAGCTAAAAATAAATAAAATTCAAGGGGATATTAAGCTAAAAAAAAAAAAAAGGCATTTTTTTACGGATGAGGGCTTTGCTTAGTTGGGTAAATGGGTCCAACCCAAATCGGGTCAACCGACCATTTGAGGATTGAGAGATTGCCCCTAAGTATTTCATTATTTTTTCGTATTAAAGTAAAAATCGGGTCAACCGACCATTTGAGGATTGAGAGATTGCCCCTAAGTATTTCATTATTTTTTCGTATATGTACTTTAATTGACGAGATTCAATTTATTCAGATAATAATGATGCTACTAATTATGAATAGGATATGGTGATAGCTTGAACAACGGCCAAAAATTCGATTTTTTCTATCAATATTTTCTCTAACGAGTACGTTGTACAAGACTTGTTCAATATGATTTACCGTGACATATAATCTACTAGTCCAGAACCTTATCCCGTGCCCATCAATTAACATGGTTGTGAGTTTGGAAAATTCTTGCGGTGAAAATTATTACGAATATTCATTACTTATACTGAAAAGTATATATTTTTTAGTTTGTCGGATGAAGTTATTATTAATTGTTTTCATAAAATGTCAAATTGTAAGGATAAATTATATATATATATATAAAAATTTTCAGCTGCTCAACCAATGAAGCCCAACTCGTTTTCGACCACTAAAACCCACGGTACCATGTTTTAGTTATGCGAAAAATAAAAAAACAACTAAAACCCGATACCGAGTTTTAGTGGTCGGAGACGAGGTAAAAAAATATTGTTGGGCAGCTGAAAAGTCCTCATATATATATATATGTATATATATATATAGCGTGATCTTTGGTTCTATTTGGTTGTCCACCTTTGATAAAATTTCTGGATCCGCCCCTGATAAGATGACTTCAAATTATTGATATTGCAATTTCTTGAATTAGACGACGTACATGTACGCTTTAATATATATATATATATATATATATATATATATATATAATTTGTTTAGCATAAAGTCATCTTTCAATAAAAAGAACCCATTTTTTTTCCAATTGACAAACAATGAGGGTTAGCAATGTATTTGCCACATTGTGTGAATAATTAGTTCGGATGTTGTATTTACAAATTACAATTACATTTATATTTATGTTAGATTAATGTATTTTTTATGCCAAGAGTTTTGAAGTACTAGTCATTGTCTTTTCGAGTATGTACATGTAAACATTTTTATATGCAATATATAGCATACAAATAATAGATATCAGATAAATTTACAAAAGATTGTATACAAGCTCAAAACCTTAACCTAAAGCTCCACACAATCAACTAACTCAACTACATCATTGATATATTAACTTGATATTTACTATGTATTCAGAATATAGTTCATAACAATATAGTTTAATGTACTCTAAAAAAACAATATAGTTTAATGTTACACAAAACATACATTTATTTGATTTCATCAATCTCACTTGTAGTCGCCTCATCGATATTTATTTGTTAACAAGTATCCCCACCAATATCTCGGTGGAGTATGTATACTCTCCAAAGTCCAAACAGGTAGGAGAGAAACTTATTCAGTCGAAATATTTCTAGTATATCTTTATAATTAAAGGAATTTTGTTATATATTTCTCTCAATATATCATATACAGTGATTGCAGCTTATTTGTACTGTGCGTAATCAGCAAACATATGCTATCAAAAAAACATAATAAACAAATTGAATTGGATCGATCAATGTAAAAGCAAGGCTTTAACATATTAGACAAAACAAGAGAGAATTCATAACTGATATAAAAGATATATAAACTTTACAATCAGAGGCGGACCCATGTAGGGTCGAGGGAGGCATGGCCCCCCTTCAAATTTTTATGTAAATTATCAGTATATACTCATATTATTTTTTTAATAAAATAAAATATGATAGATGTCAATTTTAAGTAATATTGATGTATTATATTCTAAAGAAAATATGTTTAACAACTCATCAAATAATTTTATAATGAATTATTATGAATTGATTATAATATTTTGAATTTTTCGGTCATTCTTTAGTTGGTATAAAATGCATATTCATGACTGTTTTATGAATTGTATCCAATAACAGAGTCATATTTTTATTTTTATCCAAACTAAAATTTTTTAAGCTCTCTATTTTTTATGTATTAAGCTTTTATCTTTTTTTTTAAAATTGCTTACGAGAATATCGACAAAGTGAACAAAATTTAATATATAAAAAATAGGGAAAAAAAGTTCAGTCTTCCAAACGGCCACCCTGACGGATCAACACATAGCTCTATCCTTAATTTCGTTCTCCTGAACAAAATTTTAGGGTCCGCCCTCAATCTCAAATGTATCAAAGCTATAACGTAAGGAGTATAGTAAAAAGAAACAATTCAAATTTTTGGTAACAAATGTTTAAAACAAAATCAAAATTTGTCCCCTTCGTGGCACCATCAAATGTTTTATAGCTTCAAATACGAGTGGATCACATAAATAATTTCAACTTCGATTAAAAAAAAATCTTCCTATGATTGATTATATGTATAATATTGCGTGACAAGGAGTTTACTTGCGTCCAAAAAAGTACAACCAAACTAACAAAAACAGTACAAATTAAACCCAGAATATTGTGCATTAAACTGATAGGAAATTAAATGGATTAGATTTAAAATTATTATTATTATTATTATTATTATTATTATTATTATTATTAGTATTATTATTATTATTATTATTTAAAGGTAACTGCAAATTCCAATTCTTGGATCTTGAGAAAGAGTTGGACAGACATCTTTCGTGCAATTTTGATGCATTTGTTTATAATTTCATTAATTTAATAGCCTTAATGTAAGCACGTGCAATATCACGTCTCACACGTGGCACACATGTGGGGTTGTAAAAAATATGAAAACCACATGCAAACATGTGACACATAATTCATCGATAAATATCACAAATCAACTAGTGTTCAATAATAAATCAACTAGCTAGGTCATTTTTTTAAAAATTCCATGGCATCGAGAATAATTTTGCTCCACGGAAAATTAATTAATTACATCTTAAGTTAAGGATGTAATCGAACACGAGCATCGTTTAGAACATGTTATATCGAGACCAGAAATTTCTGTACATATACTTAATTACATTAAGTATAGTTTAGAACATTTTTTGATTGAAGACAATTAAACTATATATGTTGTGAGATTCATCATCATTAAAAAATTTTAAACCATATTTATGAATAGACTTTTGATATACGGAGTTGAGTAACTTAAACATACATAAAAAATTGAATTTTGTGTCATGGTGATAAAGAAAACAACATTGTATTATATGTAAAAAATATTAGTTATAATCAATAAGTGTCGGCGCTAAAATCAGTAATGGTCGCAATTTCAAACGGTCCCGTCAATGTTATCAAATTTTATTTTATTTTTTGAAAACAATGTTATGAATTAGTGACTCTGCATATATATATATATATATATATATATTTTGTTGTGAAAAGTAAAATTTATAAAACTCAAAAACTCAAAATATTCTCAAACTCCACACTTTAAATTTATTCTCTCAAATTATGTTTTTTTACACAAATGGAGAGACCTATTTATAGATCTCAATGAAAGATTAGTCCAAAAATTAAATCATCATCATCTACATCATCACACACTAATTTTCAAAATAATACAACTCAATTTTCAACAATTCTAATATAATATAATATATTTTCAACACTCCCCCTTGTGATGATGATCGTCATATGATGATTCTCTTTATTACGTATTTTATGCTGCCTCGTTAAAAACCTTACTAGAAAAAACCCAGTGGGATAAAAACCATAGCAAGGAAAAAAGAGTGCAGCCACGCAAACTCCCCCTCATGTTAATATGAGTGATTCTTCACATATTCCGTAGATTGCGCATCCCAATGTTGTATATATGCTTTTTGAATATCGTCGTGGTAAGTGCCTTTGTGAAGAGATCTGATGAGTTCTCACTTGATTGAATGTAACAGATATCAATATCTTTATTCTTCTCAAGCTCTTGAGTGTAGGCAAAGAACTTTGGGGGGATATGTTTGGTTCTGTCACTTTTGATGTATCCTTCTTTCATTTGAGAAATACATGCAGCATTGTCTTCATACAACGTCACAGGCTTCTTGTCTACTGATAATCCACAAGAAGTTTGGATATGTTGTGTCATTGATTTTAACCACACACATTCACGACTTGCTTCATGTAATGCAATAATCTCGGCGTGATTTGATGAAGTTGTTACGAGTGTTTGTTTCTGTGAACGCCAAGAAATTGCGGTGCCTCCACGAGTAAATACATATCCGATTTGGAAACGTGCCTTATGTGGATCAGATAAATATCCAGCATCAGCATAACCAATGATACTTTGATTGGTGTCTTTTGAGTACAAAAGTCCCAAATCTGTCGTTTCTCGTAGATAACGGAATATATGTTTAATTCCGTTCCAGTGCCTCTTTGTTGGATATGAACTGAATCTTGCCAATAAATTTACAGCAAAAGATATATCAGGTCTAGTGCAATTTGCAAGATACATAAGGGCACCAATGACACTTAGATATGGTACTTCTGGACCAAGAATAACTTCATCATCCTCACATGGACGGAATGGATCCTTTTCTATGTTTAATGATCTTACAACCATTGGAGTACTTAATGGATTTGATTTATCCATATTAAAACGTTTAAGGATCTTTTCTATATAATTTGCCTGGTGAACAAAAATTTCACATTCTTTTTGTTCGATTTGCAAACCCAGACAGTACTTGGTTTTTCCAAGATCCTTCATTTCAAATTCTTCTTTCAAGTACATCATAACTTCTTGAATTTATTTATTCGTTCCAATGATGTTTAAATCATCAACATATACAGCAATGATTACACATCCGGATGTTGTTTTCTTGATGAAACACACAAGGGCATATTGGATCATTTACATATCCCTTTTTCATCAAGTAATCACTTAGCCGATTATACCACATTCGGTCTGATTGCTTCAACCCATATAATGATCTTTGTAATTTTACAGAATAAAATTGTAGCACCAAGAACTTCTAAAATTTGAAAATCATGCCTAAAATTATTTTTAGTATTTATATTTTAATTTCTTGAAGTTAATTGTTTAAGTTTTAGTTAAAGATAGAATTGTTCGATTTATTTGGATAAAATGCCTTGAATTGTTTGGTCTAGTAAGTTTCTGTCCCGGCAGGCGACGACGGTGGGCTTCGGTGGTTTATTTTCAAGATTTTTAATTTTAAGATTTTAAGTTAGAGGTAAAAGGGGGGTTTTGGCCAAAAATGCAAATTTTGAACTCTTAGGGGTCAAAAAAAGCAATTTTATCATTTTCTTGGGTTATATCCTAAACTTTTCATAAGATAGGATTTTATTAAATCCGGGCTAGTTTAATTTCAATTAAAATGATTAGAGTTGAAATTTTAAACTTAGAAGTTTTAGAGGTGCAAGTTTTGAGGTGAAGAGCTACTTTAGTGCAAGTAGCACTTTTATTTGTCTTTTAGCACTTTTATAGTACAAGATTCTCACACACACACACACCAAAACCCTACACTCTCATTATTTTTCCCACTTAAAATTTTCACTCCCATTATTTTTTTTCCCTCTAGATATAAATCATTCAACACAATTAAAAACCCTAGCCCCTTCTAAACCCTAGTAGCCGCCCACCCCCCTTATCCCTTGAAGCTCCCTCTCGGCCAAGTGCCTTCCGCCGCCCCAAGCCGCCGCTGCCGCCGTCCCCACTGCCGGAGGAGCTCCACAAGGAGCTTAGCTTGGAGTTTGACCTAGAGTTCTTCCCTCCATCTCCCCTTATTTTTGAAATTTTTGGGTAAAAGGTTGAAAGACAAGTGTAACTATTTCTTTGGGCTAACATTCAAGCAATATCTACCCCCACCCTTAAGACTTCTTGCAATAATTTCGAAAATGCATGATGTTGTGATGTTAGGGTTTCGAATTTGGGCATTTAAGGGGCTGATTTTTGCTAAATGTGTTATGGGGTTGAGTTTATGTGATTTAATGTTGAGTATATGTGTAATGACATGGATTTATATGGATGTTCTTGCCAAAATTCGAATTTTCAGAATGTATAAGGACCTAAATTTCGAAATTTTGCATGTGTAGGGGCTGAAATTTAATTGATGTTGAAGTATTTAATGGTCTTGCATTGGTCTTGATTGATTGTTCAACATTTTGGAGTTTTGATGGTTAATTATTGATGTTCTTGATATGTGTTGTGAAAGTGTGGATTGAGTGTAGCCCAAGTGTTTGGGAAAAGTCCTAAGAGAGGTTATTTGAGGTGTTTGGGTGTTTGGTGTGGAGATAAGTTGAGGAAAGTGGGCTAAGTGTTTGAATTGTTGGAATTGGAGGTGTGTGAGTGTGCAGGGCAGCACTGTTCACGGGGCAGGGCAGGGTCGTGGCTGAGGTCTGGGCAGGGTTAGGCTATTCCATGGTAAAGTTCATGACGTTTTGGTTGCGTCGATATAAAATGGGCTCGATTCGGATAAGAATTGAGTGAGTTATGGATTTTTCAAAATTGGGTGCAAGTGCAGATTTTTCCTTTGAATAGGGGCTGTCCGATTTTTGTGTTTTGTAAATTTGCTCTTTTGATCTTTTGATGATACCACCTATTCCTTGGGATGATTTGGAGTGTTTGTTGAGTGTCGGTTCAAGCGGGACGGGTTTTGGATAAGGCATGACAAAGTTAAGGGCTTTTCGGTTTACTTGCTCGAGTTAAGTCAAGTTTGAGGATTTTGTTGGGTAAGTTGTCTTCTTTGGACTTAGGGGCAGCCACTCATCCACCTTAAACTCACATTTTCGAGTCGAGTCTCATGTCTTAAAGATTGCTTATTCGTGTGCATTTGACGTGTTCTTGAGTTTATTAAAGAAAAAGGAAGTTTACTTGTTTGCATGCCATTTAATGTACGAGTTGAGTCTTTATAAATGAAAAGGGAAAAGAAAGCAAATATTTTTGAATGAAGTGATCTGTTTGTGACAAGAGGGGTGTTGCTAGGCCGGGGGATGCCTCGGTCTACTCACCAAGAGGTTATAGAGGTTAGGCAAGGAGCAAGAGACATCTTGTTTACCCTTGCCACAGAGGGGCAATGTGGGATCGGGAGGCATCTCGGTCTCCTTGCCATAGAGGGGTTAAGTTCGTCGGGAGAAATCTCGTCGTCTTGCCGGCATAGTGCACTGCAGCCATGATCATGATCGAAACAGAGGGTCACAAATCAGGGATCGGATTTCTAAGAGGAAAAAGTAAAGAAAAGTTTAAAAGTTAAAGTTTCACAATTTTAGTTGACTCGTTTTGCATTGATGTCAGTCTTTCAGTTATGCATGAGTCTAAGTTGAATGTTATGAAAGTTAAAGTTTATCATAGTGCGAGTTCATTAATGCATGATTTCTATATCTTTCTAGTTTCATGCATATTACAGTTTAAGTTGAGTTTTTGCATCACGTATTTTAAACCCTTGTTATTATCCTAGTTATGCTTGTTGAGTCTTTAGACTCACTATGCTTGAATGTTTGCAGGTGAGGATTTTGTGGAGGAGACGGAGGGGCGTGATCTACTGGGATGAGGCCATCGGTAGTGCAAGGCCCAGTGACCGTTGCTTCCTTTTAGTTTATGTTTTTCGGCACAGTTATCGAATTTGTAATAATGAAGTATTATTTGAGATCTTGTAGTATTTATAGCCAGGATGTGCATTCCCTGTGCTACAGCTTATGTTTTGAAGTACGTTTTCCGCTTTTGCAAGTTTATGATTATCGTTGGAATTAATTTTAAATGCTCTAGTTTACTTTATGCTGTAACCGGGAGGTGGTTACTAGGATTGCATGTTTATGTTTAACGCACTTAAGTTTTGAAGTCAATTTTCTTTCCTTATTTAAATTGATGTTTGAGTCTTGATGGCTTATTTGTTTTACAAATAGGTCATGGCAAAATTTTTTAAAAATCCGTAATTTTCCTTTATTTTAATTATAGTCTAGTAGCGAGTAGTTAGGGTCGTTTCAGTTGGTATCAGAGCACGGTCTTGGTTTGGGCTGAGCCTGCTGCCGGTTGCTGAAACTCAGGGGATCTCGCCTCAAAGTCTGTAAGATTTAAGTTTAATGTCTCTATCTGTTTAAGTTTTGATGTATTAGTTTCTTGAGTTATTGAGAAGTTTAAATTTGAAGTAAAAATATTTTCTAAGGCATGAAATTTGAATTGGATTTTCTCAATGCGTTTAGATGGCTCGTCGTCATGATCCGCGTGCAGTTACGCCTCCACCGCCTCCACCGGCGCCGCAGGTGGATATAGGAGGGCAGGTGCTAGCAGGATTGGCCCGTATCCTCGAGCGTCATGTGGATGCTCCTGTTGCTAGATCGGAGACTACTTATGAGCAGTTTCGGAAGATGAATCCGAAGGACTTCGCTGGCACCACTGATCCGTTGATAGCGGAGGGTTGGATCCGCTCCCTTGAGGTGATCTTTCGCTATATGCAGATGGGAGATCCAGATAGAGTGAGATGTGCTGTGTTTCTCCTCCAGGATGATGCCGCCCTCTGGTGGGAGGGTATGGAGAAGATTGTGAACCCAGCTACTCTACCTTGGGCTGAGTTCAAGAAGTTGTTCTTTGAGAAGTACTTTACTGCTGATGTGAGAGCCCGTTTGAAGACGGAGTTTATGAGCTTGAGGCAGGGTGATCTGTCGGTAGCCCAGTTCGTGGTGAAGTTTGAGAGAGGCTGCCATTTCGTGCCGTTGATTGGAGATGATGAGAAAGAGAAGCTGGAGCACTTTCTTGTAGGGCTTCGACCTACCATCCGTAGGGATGTGCTGATGGCTGAGCCATCTGATTATGCTTCAGCACTGAGGCGTGCCTTGAGGTCCGAGCAGACGCTGAGAGATATTAGCGCGGAGGCGCATGGCAAGAGGCCCTTCCCTCATCAGGGCCACTCTCAGCAGCAGCAGCACGGCAAGAAGCCGTATCATGGGCCCCCGAGACAGCAGGGACAGCAGGCACCGCAGGGGCGTCAGGCCCAGAGACAGGTTCCTCCCAAGGCTGGGGAGAAGCCTATTTGTCAGTTTTGCCATCGTCCGCATTTTGGGAAGTGTTTGAAGGATGCTGGAGTTTGCTTCAAGTGCAAGAAGCCAGGACATATGTCTACCCATTGTCCAGAGCTGAGGAGGCCCGTGCAGGGCAGAGTGTTCGTGATGGAGGCCGAGCAGGCCGACCCAGACACTACTCTTCTCACAGGTAATATCTTAACTTTTGGGTTAGAGCAGTTAAATATTTGTTGATGCATGCGACTCTAAATCTTTGCTTGTTTGAGGTTTTACTCTAGTAACTTGTTGCATGCCTTAGGACCTTTGACTGTTTAGCATGAATAGTATCTTGTTTGGGAATTGTTGAATTAGAATGAGCCTAAGTAGAACTCGTGGTTTTAACTTCAACCTTTCGTCGTTGTAACTACTGCTATGCAGGTAGGATTGTTGTGGCAGGCGTAGCCACGAGGGCCTTATTAGACTCAGGGGCTACCCATTCCTTTATATCGGAGTCTTTTGCCCTTGAGAGGGGCATTCAGAGCGAGGAATTGGAGGTTGGATTCTCAGTTACTATCCCCTCAGGGGAAGAGATATCCACCAGGAGCTTGGTGAGAGACCTTGTATTGCTTTTGCAGGGTCAGTCAGTGGTAGCAGACCTCATAGTGCTACCTTTGCCAGAGTTTGACCTGATTCTTGGGATGGATTGGATGACGAAGAATGCGGTGATGATAGATTTTCAGCAGAGGTCAGTACTAGTCAGGCCTGAGGGCGAGGAACCGTTTTGGTTTGAGGCTGCTAAGAGCTTGAGGAAGACTCGAGTCATTTCTACTTTGCAAGCTCAGAGGCTTGTACTTAGTGGGTGCGAGTCATTTCTAGCCAGTTTATCTTTGACAGAGCTGCCAGAGCGACCAGTTATTTCTGATGTGGCTATCGTCAGGGAGTTTGAGGATGTGTTCCCTAGCGATGTTGTGGGAATTCCGCCCGATAGAGAAGTGGAGTTCTCTATAGATTTGATTCCCGGTACTGTGCCTATCTCCAAGGCACCGTACAGATTGGCTCCTACCGAAATGAAGGAGTTAAAAGAGCAGATTCAAGAGTTGCTTGACAAGGGATTCATTCGCCCTAGTTTCTCCCCATGGGGCGCACCAGTTCTCTTCGTTAAGAAGAAGGACGGTAGTCTAAGATTGTGCATAGACTACCGAGGTTTGAACGGAGTGACTGTGAAGAACAAGTACCCATTACCTAGGATCGAGGACCTCTTCGATCAATTGCAAGGTGCATCCGTCTTTTCGAAGATTGATCTTCGTTCAGGTTATCACCAGTTGAAGGTGAAGGAGTCAGATGTGGCGAAGACAGCTTTTAGGACTCGTTACGGTCATTATGAGTTCCTTGTGATGCCGTTTGGGATGACGAATGCGCCCGCGGTTTTCATGGATCTTATGAACCGCATGTTTCAGCCTTACTTGGACCGCTTTGTCATTGTTTTCATCGATGACATCCTCATTTATTCGAAGGATAGAGTGGAGCATGAACAGCATTTGAGGACCGTTCTTGAGGTGCTTCGAGAGCACAAGTTGTTGGCCAAGTTTGATAAGTGTGAATTCTGGTTGGAGAAAGTTGCTTTCTTGGGTCATATTATTTCTAAGAGCGGTGTGGAAGTAGACCCTTCAAAGGTTCAAGCAGTGAAGGAGTGGTCTATACCGAGGAGCGCGTCTGAGATTCGCAGTTTTCTTGGATTAGCCGGTTATTACCGAAAATTTATCAAGGGTTTTTTCTCCATTGCTGTGCCTATGACAGCATTGACTAAGAAGAACGCCAAGTTTGTTTGGAGTGCCGAGTGTCAAAGGAGCTTTGATACTTTGAAGGAAGCTCTTACGACAGCGCCAGTGTTGACCATGCCATCCGGGCAAGGTGATTTTGTGGTGTATACTGATGCTTCCAAGTTGGGATTGGGAGCAGTTCTGATGCAGCGAGACAGAGTTATTGCCTATGCTTCTAGGCAATTGAAGGAGCACGAGAAGAACTACCCTACTCATGACTTAGAGTTGGCAGCGGTAGTGTTTGCTCTTAAGATTTGGAGACACTATCTTTACGGAGAGAAGAGTCAGATCTTCACAGACCACAAAAGCCTCAAGTACTTTTTCACCCAGAAGGAGTTGAATATGAGGCAGCGTAGGTGGTTAGATTTGGTGAAGGACTATGACTGCAATATTAGCTACCACCCTGGTAAAGCTAATGTGGTTGCAGATGCTTTGAGCAGGAAGACTGCAGTGATTACCTCCTTGTCAGTGTCTAGACCGTTGCAGGTTGAGATTCAGAGGTATGGTCTTGAGTTTTATGCGAGTGGTAGAGCTCCCCGTTTGTCTTCCCTTAGTGTGCAGACTACACTTTTTGATCGTATCCGTGCAGCGCAGTCAGTTGATGAGCAGATCAGGAAGTGGAGACAGAGAGATGAGGAGAAAGGCAGCGGTTTGTATGCTGTGGTAGATGGGATTGTGAGGTACAGAGGTAGATTTTGGGTTCCCGCAGGTGATTCTCTGCGAGTTACTATCATGGCAGAGGCACATACATCGCCGTACTCAATCCACCCTGGTAGTACGAAGATGTATCGGGATCTTCAGCAGCTTTATTGGTGGCCAGGCATGAAAAGTGACATTGCCCGATTCGTGTCAGAATGCCTGACATGCCAGCAGGTTAAGGCGGAGCATCAGAGACCCGCCGGTTTTCTTAAGCCTCTCCCTATTCCGGAATGGAAGTGGGAGAATATCTCCATGGATTTTGTCGTGGGATTGTCGAAGACATTGAGAGGTTCGAATGCCATTTGGGTGATTGTAGACCGTCTCACTAAGTCGGCTCACTTTTTACCGGTGAAGATGAATTTCACGATGACTCAGTTCGCGGAGTTGTATATCCGGGAGATAGTCAGACTACATGGTATTCCAGTCTCCATAGTGTCTGATAGAGATCCACGGTTTACTTCGTCTTTTTGGAAGAGTCTTCATTCTGCTATGGGTACGAAGCTACTTTTTAGCACCGCCTTTCACCCGCAGACTGATGGCCAGTCAGAGAGGGTGATTCAGATTTTGGAGGATCTTTTGAGGGCATGTGCTATTGATTTTCAAGGTAGTTGGGAGTCGAGACTACCACTAGTGGAATTCGCGTATAATAACAGTTTTCAGTCCACTATTGGCATGGCTCCCTACGAGGCACTATATGGGAGGAAGTGTAGATCTCCAGTGTTGTGGGATGAGATAGGTGAGAGATCAGACTTTGGTCCGGAGATTGTTCAGTTGACCACCGAGGTAGTGGCTAAGATCCGTGATAGGATGAGGACTGCCCAGAGTAGGCAGAAGAGCTATGCTGATCACCGGAGGAGAGACTTGGAGTTCTAGGTGGGTGATCATGTTTTTATCCGTATTGCACCCATGAAGGGTGTGATGAGGTTTGGAAAGAAAGGGAAGTTGGCACCGAGGTTCATAGGGCCCTTCGAGATTTTGGATAGGGTAGGGGTACTGGCTTATAGAGTGGCCTTGCCGCCTAACCTTGATAAGATCCATAATGTCTTCCATGTGTCGATGTTGAGGAAGTACATCTCGAACCCATCCCATGTGCTTAGTTCGGAACCGCTTCAGCTATCTCCTCACTTGACCTATGAGGAGAAGCCCATCCGGATTTTGGATAGACAGGAGAGAAGACTCCGTAAAAAGTCGATTCCAATGATCAAGGTGAGATGGCAGAACCATTCGGATGAAGAGGCCACTTGGGAAGCAGAAGCAGATATCAGAGTTCGATATCCGAAGCTTTTTGGTAAGTTTTAATTTCGAGGACGAAATTTCTTATTAGGGAGGGAGGAATTGTAGCACCAAGAACTTATAAAATTTGAAAATCATGCCTAAAATTATTTTTAGTATTTATATTTTAATTTCTTGAAGTTAATTGTTTAAGTTTTAGTTAAAGATAGAATTGTTCGATTTATTTGGATTAAATGCCTTGAATTGTTTGGTCTAGTAAGTTTCTGTCCCGGCAGGCGACGACGGTGGGCTTCGGTGGTTTATTTTCAAGATTTTTAATTTTAAGATTTTAAGTTAGAGGTAAAAGGGGGGTTTTGGCCAAAAATGCAAATTTTGAACTCTTAGTGGTCAAAAAAAGCAATTTTATCATTTTCTTGGGTTATATCCTAAACTTTTCATAAGATAGGATTTTATTAAATCCGGGCTAGTTTAATTTCAATTAAAATGATTAGAGTTGAAATTTTAAACTTAGAAGTTTTAGAGGTGCAAGTTTTGAGGTGAAGAGCTACTTTAGTGCAAGTAGCACTTTTATTTGTCTTTTAGCACTTTTATAGTACAAGATTCTCACACACACACACACCAAAACCCTACATTCTCATTATTTTTCCCACTTAAAATTTTCACTCCCATTATTTTTTTTCCCTCTAGATATAAATCATTCAACACAATTAAAAACCCTAGCCCCTTCTAAACCCTAGTAGCCGCCCACCCCCCTTCTCCCTTGAAGCTCCCTCTCGGCCAAGTGCCTTTCGCCGCCCCAAGCCGCCGCTGCCGCCGTCCCCACTGCCGGAGGAGCTCCACAAGGAGCTTAGCTTGGAGTTTGACCTAGAGTTCTTCCCTCCATCTCCCCTTATTTTCGAAATTTTTGGGTAAAAGGTTGAAAGGCAAGTGTAACTATTTCTTTGGGCTAACATTCAAGCAATATCTACCCCCACCCTTAAGACTTCTTGCAATAATTTCGAAAATGCATGATGTTGTGAAGTTAGGGTTTCGAATTTGGGCATTTAAGGGGCTGATTTTTGCTAAATGTGTTATGGGGTTGAGTTTATGTGATTTAATGTTGAGTATATGTGTAATGACATGGATTTATATGGATGTTCTTGCCAAAATTCGAATTTTCAGAATGTATAAGGACCTAAATTTCGAAATTTTGCATGTGTAGGGGCTGAAATTTAATTGATGTTGAAGTATTTAATGGTCTTGCATTGGTCTTGATTGATTGTTCAACATTTTGGAGTTTTGATGGTTAATTATTGATGTTCTTGATATGTGTTGTGAAAGTGTGGATTGAGTGTAGCCCAAGTGTTTGGGAAAAGTCCTAAGAGAGGTTATTTGAGGTGTTTGGGTGTTTGGTGTGGAGATAAGTTGAGGAAAGTGGGCTAAGTGTTTGAATTGTTGGAATTGGAGGTGTGTGAGTGTGCAGGGCAGCACTGTTCACGGGGCAGGGCAGGGTCGTGGCTGAGGTCTGGGCAGGGTTAGGCTATTCCATGGTAAAGTTCATGACGTGTTGGTTGCGTCGATATAAAATGGGCTCGATTCGGATAAGAATTGAGTGAGTTATGGATTTTTCAAAATTGGGTGCAAGTGCAGATTTTTCCTTTGAATAGGGGCTGTCCGATTTTTGTGTTTTGTAAATTTGCTCTTTTGATCTTTTGATGATACCACCTATTCCTTGGGATGATTTGGAGTGTTTGTTGAGTGTCGGTTCAAGCGGGACGGGTTTGGATAAGGCATGACAAAGTTAAGGGCTTTTCGGTTTACTTGCTCGAGTTAAGTCAAGTTTGAGGATTTTGTTGGGTAAGTTGTCTTCTTTGGACTTAGGGGCAGCCACTCATCCACCTTAAACTCACATTTTCGAGTCGAGTCTCATGTCTTAAAGATTGCTTATTCGTGTGCATTTGACGTGTTCTTGAGTTTATTAAAGAAAAAGGAAGTTTACTTGTTTGCATGCCATTTAATGTACGAGTTGAGTCTTTATAAATGAAAAGGGAAAAGAAAGCAAATATTTTTGAATGAAGTGATCTGTTTGTGACAAGAGGGGTGTTGCTAGGCCGGGGGATGCCTCGGTCTACTCACCAAGAGGTTATAGAGGTTAGGCAAGGAGCAAGAGACATCTTGTTTACCCTTGCCACAGAGGGGCAATGTGGGATCGGGAGGCATCTCGGTCTCCTTGCCATAGAGGGGTTAAGTTCGTCGGGAGAAATCTCGTCGTCTTGCCGGCATAGTGCACTGCAGCCATGATCATGATCGAAACAGAGGGTCACAAATCAGGGATCGGATTTCTAAGAGGAAAAAGTAAAGAAAAGTTTAAAAGTTAAAGTTTCACAATTTTAGTTGACTCGTTTTGCATTGATGTCAATCTTTCAGTTATGCATGAGTCTAAGTTGAATGTTATGAAAGTTAAAGTTTATCATAGTGTGAGTTCATTAATGCATGATTTCTATATCTTTATAGTTTCATGCATATTACAGTTTAAGTTGACTTTTTGCATCACGTATTTTAAACCCTTGTTATTATCCTAGTTATGCTTGTTGAGTCTTTAGACTCACTATGCTTGAATGTTTGCAGGTGAGGATTTTGTGGAGGAGACGGAGGGGCGTGATCTACTGGGATGAGGCCATCGGTAGTGCAAGGCCCAGTGACCGTTGCTTCCTTTTAGTTTATGTTTTTCGGCACAGTTATCGAATTTGTAATAATGAAGTATTATTTGAGATCTTGTAGTATTTATAGCCAGGATGTGCATTCCCTGTGCTACAGCTTATGTTTTGAAGTACGTTTTCCGCTTTTGCAAGTTTATGATTATCGTTGGAATTAATTTTAAATGCTTTAGTTTACTTTATGCTGTAACCGGAAGGTGGTTACTAGGATTGCATGTTTATGTTTAACGCACTTAAGTTTTGAAGTCAATTTTCTTTCCTTATTTAAATTGCTGTTTGAGTCTTGATGGCTTATTTGTTTTACAAATAGGTCATGGCAAAATTTTTTAAAAATCCGTAATTTTCCTTTATTTTAATTATAGTCTAGTAGCGAGTAGTTAGGGTCGTTTCAGTATTTTTCTCTGGGTTTTGAACTTTGTGCTTCAGGAATCTTAAATCCTTCAGGGATTTTCATGTATATATCACTATCAAGTGATCCGTATAAGTAAGCTGTAACAACATCCATAAGACACATTTCCAAATTTTCAGACACTGCCAAACTAATCAAATATCGAAACGTAATTGCATCCATAACAGGAGAATACGTTTCTTCATAATCAATTCCAGGCCTTTGAGAAAAACCTTGTGCAACAAGTCTAGCTTTATATCTGACTATTTCATTTTTCTCATTTCGCTTTCGAATAAAAATCCATTTGTATCCAATAGGTTTTACACCTTCAGGTGTGAGGACTATAGGTCCAAAACCATTACGTTTATTCAGCGAATCCAATTCAACCTGGATGACATCTTTCCATTTGGCCCAATCATGACGAGTTTTACATTCACCAAAATATTTTGGTTCATGATCCTCATTTTCATTTATGATGTCACAAGCCACATTATAAGAAAATATCTCATCAATATCTTCTATGTCTTTTCGGTTCCATATTTTTCCAGTATTAATATAATTGATAGAGATTTCACGATTCTCGTCAGTTTGTGGTTCTGACAGAACATTTTCATCATCAGGTGTTTCTTCTGGAACACTATTTTCTATTTTATGATCATCGTGCTTCTCTATGTCTTTTCTTTTCCGAGGATTTTTATCCTTGGAACCGACTGGTCTTCCACGCTTCAGGCGTTTAATGACATCATGAGTGTCTTCAATCTATTTCTTTGGAATTTCAATTCGAGCTGGGGCATTTATAGCATGTATATATGATTTTGTCACCCCTTTTGTGTCTGCAAATGCATCTGGCATTTGATTTGCTATTCTTTGCAAATGTACAATTTGCTGTACATTTTTTCACATTGTTTGGTCCTTGGATCCAAATGTAACAATGATGGTACATACCATGTGATTTCTTTTTCGATGTGTTTCTTTTCTCCCCCTAACATTGGGAATATTTCTTCTTTAAAATGACAATTAACAAAGCGTGCTATAAACACATCGCCTGTTTGAGGCTCAAGATATCGAATGATTGATGGACTATCATAACCGATATAAATACCGATTTTTCTTTGAGGACCCATTTTTGATCGTTGAGGTGGTGCAATAGGCACATACACCATACATCCAAAAATTCTTAGATGAGAGATATTTGGTTCTTTACCAAATGCAAGTTGCAATGGGGAGAATTTATGATATGCACTTGGTCTGATGCGAATTAATGCCGCAGCATGTAAAATTGCATGTTCCCATATAGAAATAGGGAGTTTTGTTTTCATAATCATTGGTCTAGCAATCAGTTGTAGACGTTTAATCAATGATTCAGCTAATCCATTTTGCGTATGAACATGAGCTACAGGATGTTCAACAGTGATTCCCATTGACATACAATAATCATTGAAAGTCTGAGATGTAAATTCTCCAGCATTATCAAGTCTTATTTTCTTGATTGTATAATCGGGAAATTGATTTCACAATTTTATTATTTGAGTCATCAATCTTGCAAATGCCACATTCCGAGTTGACAATAAGCATACATGTGACCATCTGCTAGAGGTATCGATCAATACCATAAAGTATCGAAATGGTCCACATGGTGGATGAATTGGCCCACAAATATCACCCTGAATACGTTCAAGAAATATGGGTGATTCAGTTTGGATTTTAGCTGGTGATGGTCTTATAATAAGTTTTCTAAGTGAACATGCTTTACATTGAAACTTATTATTCTGAAAGATCTTCTGGTCTTTCAGTTGATGACCATGTGTATTTTCAATAATTCTTCGCATCATTGTTGAACCAGGATGTCCCAATCGATCATGCTAATTTGTTAATATTGATGAATTATCCATCACCATATTTGATTCAATTGGACTTATATGTGTATAATGCAATCCAGTAGGGAGCATTGGTAGTTTCTCAACTACAAATTTCTTTCCTGACTTATATGTGGTAAGACACATATATTTCTGATTTCCATCAGTCATTGTCTCAGTATCATACCCATGAGAATATATGTCATTAAAACTCAACAAATTTCTTTTCGATCGTGGTGAATATAAAGCATCATTTATCAAAAATTTCGCTTTACCAAAACCTTCAATCAAGTATACAGGACCTGATATTGTATTCACCATTATTTTTGTTGGTTTTAGTTCCAAGAAATATCTTTCATCTCGCAGAATAGTGTGCGTTGTACCACTATCCGGTATGCAAATTTTCATGATATTATTTTCATGTTTGCTCATAGCATTTTCCATATCAAACTTCACAAAAATGTAATAAAGAAAAATTAAGTACAATACAAATGTAAAATATAACATGCTTTATAATACAAAAATGCATGAAAAATACAAATTTGTTACAATCTAGTCCCACCAATCTTTTAATCAATGTCTTCGAAATCATTCAAAAAATCTGCAGCACTGAAACTAGTTGAACCAATTAAATGGTCACTATTTTCAACAAAATTGGTCTCTTTTTCTTTTCCCTTTATTGATTCTTTATAGAGCTTACAAAGGTGCTCGGGGGCTTGACAAGTTCGTGACCAATGTCCCGGAGTGCCACATCTATAACAAACACTCTCGGTTCTTTTTGAGTGATTTTCATTTTCACTCATGTTTTCATGCTGCCTTTTTAGTGGGTGGTGCGTGACGCTCTTTTGAGATGAGTTACTGAAATAACTATCTCGATTATTTTCATATCCACGACCGCGTCCACGACCACGGTCATTTCTACGTCCACGTCCACGCCCACGTCCTCGATTTCGTCCACGACCAAAATCTGGTCTATTCCTTTGATTTTGGTTTTTATTTTTCATTACGACATTTGCTTCAGGAAATGCCGTTGATCCAGTGGGTCGGGATTGATGATTTCTTACTATCAATTCGTTGTTCTTTTCCGCCACAAGAAGACATGCGATTAGTTCGGAATATCTCGAAAATCCACGCACTCTATACTGTTGTTGTAGAGTTATATTCGATGCGTGAAAAGTGGAAAATGTTTTCTCAAGCATTTCCATCTCTGTGACTTCAAGTCCACCGAATTTTAATTGCGAGACTATTCGATACATCGCATAATTATAATCACCGACTTTTTTAAAGTCTTGGAATCTCAACGTATTCCATTCATCACGGGCGGTCGGGAGTATCACTTCCCTTATATGCTCAAATCTTTCTTTCAGCCCTTTCCATAAAGTCATTGGGTCTTTTTCGGTGAGATACTCACATTTCAACCCTTCATCAAGATGTCGGCGCAAGAAAATCATAGTTTTTGTTTTATCTTGTGAGGTTGATATATTATTTTCTTTAATGCTTTCACTTAGACCCAATGACTCAAAATGCATCTCAACATCAAGAGTCCATGTCATATAATTTTTTCCAGTGATATCGAGTGCAACGAATTCAAGCTTTGCCAAGTTTGACATGGTGGTACTAGAAAAATAACAATGCATTTTATTAGTTAATTTCCATTAATATGACAATACAAAATAATGGATAAACGATGAGTACAAGTAAGTGTACAAATAGAGAAAAAGCATGTGGTGGAAAATCGCTGGTGAGTACAAAACTCGTGAGCATGACGATCATAATCGTTATGAAAAATATCCTTAGAAAAACCAAAAACTCCATCTTCTTCTTTTTCGAAAAAAACCGAAGAAAAAATGTTTTGAGATGAAGAATGAATTTTGGTGTGATTGAAA
Source organism: Henckelia pumila (assembly GCF_033568475.1). Taxonomy (NCBI): domain Eukaryota; kingdom Viridiplantae; phylum Streptophyta; class Magnoliopsida; order Lamiales; family Gesneriaceae; genus Henckelia; species Henckelia pumila. The sequence goes on along the minus strand of NC_133122.1, from coordinate 49,121,381 downwards.
ATGAGTTTGAGTGAATATTTATAGGCCAAAAACTAGCCGTTTGTGACCGTTGGGGGTAAAAAAAAATCGAGTATGTGTTGAATAAAAATTTGTGATAATGATACAATGCATATAATGATAATCATAATTAAATAATTATGTATATCATATCACATTATTATAAGATCGGTGTCGTAGACAACCTTTTATATAATATTATGAAATTATACCAATATAGTTAGTATAAAGTCAGGTATAGTATATCATATCATATTATTATAAGATCGGTGTCGTAGACAGCCTTTTATATAATATTGTGAAATTATACCAATATAGTTAGTATAAAGTCAGGTATAGTATATCATATCACATTATTATAAGATCAGTGTCATAGACAACCTTTTATATAACAACATGACATTATACAAATATGATTATAATGTTTAAAAACCTTAGAGGCTTTTATACTTGTCGTATCCCTTACCGGGAGTGTGGGATGTCGTCTTAACATCCTCTCAGGATTTATAACAAGTTTTTTTAAAAAAAATTCATAACATGATATTATATATTAATATATATACACAATAAAAATATATAAACAGTAAAAATAAAAATTCTTACTTGTTGAATATTTTTGACTTCTTCTTGTATTTTGGATCGTCGGAAATTATAGAGAACCTTCGAGCGATCGTGCTGATAACGTGTTGTGAAAAGTAAAATTTATAAAACTCAAAAACTCAAAATATTCTCAAACTCCACACTTTAAATTTATTCTCTCAAATTATGTTTTTCTACACAAATGGAGAGACCTATTTATAGATCTCAATGGAAGATTAGTCCAAAAATTAAATCATCATCATCTACATCATCACACACTAATTTTCAAAATAATACAACTCAATTTTCAACAATTCTAATATAATATAATATATTTTCAATATATATATATTTATATATACATCATGACGGATAAAATTCTTAAAATCGCCCCAGTGCATGTAGGTATCTTTTAGACGAGAACTTCTTGTTGGGTATGATTTTAAGAATTTTTATATTGTTTATGTAGTGGTTCTTTTCATCGTCACATGTTGAATTCATTTAATTATAATACAATGAACCCAAAGACACGAGTAGTACCCACATTTAACGATGAATTTTTTATTCAATTAGATAACACAACAAATAATAATAACTAGCATAATCGCATACGCGTTGTGTGTGTATAAAATCATACAATATATTTAATATTGTATGTTATATATAAATATTATTTTTTCAATAATATTTAAATTTATTTTTTATCATTTATAAAATAATATAAAAATAAATTTAAATTGTTTTTATCAATTTATCTTATCTACAATGTTTAGTTGAGAAAAATATGAAAATTTGAAATATCAAAATTTCAAAAAAATAAAAATAAAAATAAAATTATAATATTTATATTACATAAGGGCAATTTTGACAATTTAAAAGATAGTGTCTAAGGGGGAGATTCTTTATATATAGGGAGAGATAATTAAAAATAATGAGTATCATTTTTTTATTTTTATAATTGTATACGTGTAAGGAATTTTATTTTTTTATATTAATGTAAGGAACATGATTCCAAAAGCAATTTTTTTCATGTAATTAAATTTATTTTCGCTCCAACGAAAAACTACTCTTTAAAAATAATATTATCAATTTATCTATTAATATATATCTACTAAAATTAATAAAATTTAATCAGTCCAACATTATTACCTTATAGATATTTTATTGTTTATATATATATATATATATATTCATTATTAAAGTTGAGTACCCTTATATATAGATATTTTATTATAGATATAATAATATCATATATATATAATAATTATTATCTTATGGATTTATTTAACTAAATAGCCTTCGTTTGACCATGATTTGAAAATATAATTTTCTTAATTTTTTTCCTTTGTTTTGTTTTTGCATTTCTTTTGTATTTGGAGGTAATTTTGCAAAATTTTTTTGAAAGAAGGTCATAAATAAAAAAATTTGGTTAAAAAATTTGGTTGACCAAGGTTATTTTTAAAACTCTCTAAAAATAAAACAATTTTTGTGTCTCTAAGGGGGTGTCCAAGTTGGTGGAGTAGATGAACTATTGACCACCTGTCAGGAGTTCGATTCCCCCTACCAACACTTTCTTGGACTAATCTGTCATACAGGGTTTGCCTAGTGTGATTTACCTGGCTAACGTAGTTTGCAGGCTATTGCGTTAGATCGGGGGTTTACCCAGTGCGCACCGAAGGTAGCGGCTGCGGGTTTCCACGTCACAAAAAAACAATTTCTGTTCTCAAGGATGTTCAAGTTAATTGCGGGTTCTCACGTCAAAAAAAATCCAATTTCTTGAGTTTTCAAATATTTATTTTTATACAAGTTCTTGTAGTGATTTTTTCAATTTTTTTTAAAATAGTACTAAGTATTTTGTGAGACGGTTCACAAATATATATTTGTGAGATCTGTCGACTTAGTCCAAATCTAAAGTGAAAATTAATACTCTTGACATAAAAAAAATTAAAAATAATAATGTCGGGTCGGATCTCCGTTTCATAAAATTGAGTCATTGACCAATGAAACGACTTCATAGGAGTTTTTGTGTTCTATAATATATAATTTATTACACTTGTAATGCAAATAAAAATAAGATTTTTTTTTGACGTGGGAATCCACAACCACTATATTTCGTTGCGTACTGGGTAAACCTCTGAACTAACGCAATAGCCTGAAAATTATGCTAGTCAGTTAAATCGTATTAGGCAAGCTCAGTGCGACAGGCTAGTCCAAGAAGGTGTTGACAGTTAGAGCTATCAAACGGGCCAACCCATGGCGGGCCGGCCCACCAAAAATCCAATTTTTGGCGGGTCGATGGCGGGCCGACCCACCATCCTGGCGGGCCGAAAATCCTCAACCCAACCCAACCCAAGGTGGGTTATGGGTTAGGCGGGCCGATCCGCGGGTTGACTCACGACAAATAAAAATAAAAAAAAATTATAATTTATTATAAATATCATCTCATAAATAAATATTAATAGAAATATATTAATAAAAATTTAAATTATTGATTTCATGTGTGTAAATTTTATATAAAGTAATTAATACAAAAAAAATTCATATATTTTATTAAAAAAAATACATATATCATAATAAAAATAAAAATAAATTATTAATCCTCAAAGCCCACAGGCCAACCCAGGCCCGCGGCGGGCCAACCCGCGTGGGTCGCGGGCCTTGGCGGGTTGGCCCATCTAGGCCCACCTTTTGTTGGGTTGAAAAAATGTCAACCCAACCCACTTAAATTATGTGGCGGGCCGGGCCGACCCGGCGGGCCTAACCCAAATTGACGGCTCTATTGACAGTGAGAATCGAACTCCTGATCTCTAATCAAGCACTTACCTACTCCACCAATTTAGACACACCATTGTGGGCATAAATAAAAGGAAAAATAAGTTTTTTGGTCCAGTAACTTTACCCTCTTTGGGTTTTGGTCCATCAACTTTTTCGATGTGGATTTTGGTACATTAACTTTGCATTTTTCGTGTTTTTTGGTCCAATTGCATAAGTGTCAGCTTTTGATTGGTCCACGTCATCATTTTGGATCAATAAAAAATTGACACATATGCAGTTGGACCAAAAAACACTAAAATGCAAAGTTAGTATACCAAAACCCATATCAGAAAAGATAATGGACCAAAACCAAAACATGGACAACTTAATGGATCAAAAAACTTATTTTCCCTAAATAAAAATAGGATTGTTATTGTTACGCCTTAAAAGCATACAAATCTCGTGTAATGAGATTAATGCATTAACAATTCTCATAATTAAATTGTTTTGATGATTACAAAACTCGGTTAATCGTTACTAACAGTTTAAAGTGAGAAATTTGCAGGTAATAATATTTTTGAGTATAGACAATATTGGAAGCAAGAACCAATAATAAAAAATTGGGAATAAAAATTCAAAAGTTCGAATTTGTCCAGGTTCGGACGACCCGAAGACAACTTCGGATGCTCCGAAGGATTTCCAGAATTTAATAAAGATTGGAGGACAAGTTCGGAGACTTCTAAGACTACTTTGGACGATCCGAATTGAGTTCGGACGATCCGAAGATTTTCCAGGAATTAAATAAAGATCGGAGGCACTCTCTAAGGCCACGAAATGACTACTTCGGACGACCCGAAGACAGGTTCGGACGACCCGAACTCCTTTACGGCCATGAAGATTTTGTCGGAAGAAAATTTGCCGGAATGAATTTAATGCCGCCGTTCGGACGACCCGAAGATGACTTCGGACCACCCGAACAGTTCACCAGCCGTAAGAATTTGAATTTCAATCAGACAAGGTTCGGACGACCCGAAGGCCCGTTCGGATGACCCAAACCCGTTCGGATTGGCACCTATAAATACATGTCATTTGAAGCCTTCTCAACTCACCAATTCACTCTCAACTCTCTTTGCAAGCAAGTTCCTCTCCTACAAGAGTTAAAAGAAATATTTGTGAGATATATATTCAAAATCGAGGGTTGTTTGTATAAGTTCATTCGTGAGTTGGTTGCTCGGTTATTGTAAACACCTGTGTGTGAAGCCAAGTGTATTTACGAGTGTTGTGGCTATCCTTGGAGCCCTTAAGGCCAAGTGTTGAGTTGTATCGGCGCGATGATCGTGTCAAGTTGTAAGGCTATCCTTGGAACCATCAAAGCCAAGTCGTTCGAAGTGCTAGTGGATCCTTGGTTAATCGATCTTAACCAAGAAGGGGAGACGTAGACGATTTATCGTCGAACTTCCATAAACATCTCTTATCCCTTTTACTGCTTTATTTACATTACGCATTTATTTACCGCTCTTATTATTAATTGCTTTAAGAAAATTCAAAAGATTTATGCGAGAAAACATCTTCAAAAAGAAGACGGACAAAGAAGTTACCTGCTACAACTGTCAACAACAAGACCACTATGCAAATGAGTGTCCTCTCAAGAAGAAAGTTGACAAGAAAAAGAAGAAATCACTCATAGCCACTTGGAGTGATAGCGACGATGACGAGGAGGAAGCAAACATCTGCCTCATGGCTAAAAGTGATGACATCGTCTCCGACGACGATGACGAGGGAAATAGGAAAGCTGTTCTTCCAAGCATATGGTATCTAGACAGTGGATGTTCTAGACATATGACCGGGAACAAAGAGCTACTCCAATCCATCAAACCAAAGGAGAAAGGAACTGTCACATTTGGAGACAACAGCAAAGGAGTTATCGAAGGAATCGGCTCAATAGGTATATCTGAATCCTGCTTGATTGATGATGTACTCCTAGTGAAAGGGCTTAAGCATAACTTACTAAGCATAAGTCAATTGTGCGATAGAGGTTATGAAGTCAAGTTCACTCCCCAACACTGCATTATATCACTCACGACTGACAAATCCATAAATTTCAAAGGATATAGAAGTGAAAATATGTTCAAGGTTTCTTTAAATAATTTATCTTTATCAAATATTAAAAGCCTTATATCCTTGAATGTTGATGACAACATTCTTTGGCATAGACGACTAGGTCATGTTGGTCCTAGTACCATAGAAAAACTTTTTAAACTTGATTTAGTTGTTGGTATGCCAAAACTCAATTTAAAATTAGATTTTGTTTGTGATGTGTGTCAACTTGGCAAACATATAAGAGAATCTTTTAAAAGCAAAAATTTTGTATCTACTTCTATGCCCCTTGAACTTCTTCACCTAGATCTACGTGGTCCCTCGAGGAACGCTAGTCTAGGAGGAAAGCTTTATGCATTTATCATTGTGGATGATTTCTCACGTTACACGTGGACATTGTTTTTAGCCCACAAAAATGATGCCTTTGATTATTTTAAAACTTTTGTCAAACGTGTTAAGAATGAGAAAAATCTTTCAATAAAGAAGATCCGTAGTGACCACGGAACTGAATTTCAAAATGAGAGTTTTACAAATTTTTGTGAAGAGAAAGACATCGGTCACAATTTTTCTTGTCCTAGGACTCCTCAACAAAACGAGGTCGTTGAGAGGAAAAATAGGACACTTGTGGAGATTGCGAGGACCATGATATGTGAGCATTCTCTACCAAAATATTTTTGGGCTGAAGCAATGAACACTACTTGTTACATCATTAATCGTGTATCAATAAGATCAATTCTCAAGAAAATTCCATATGAATTATGGAGAGGGAGAAAGCCTAACATTTCATACTTTCGGGCTTTTGGTTCCAAATGCTATATACATAATAACGGTAAGGACAACCTTGGAAAATTTGATGCCAAATCCGACAAAAGTATTTTTCTTGGGTATTCCACAACAAGTAAGGCTTTTAGAGTTTTTAATAAACGTACTTTACTTGTTGAAGAATCTATGCATGTTGTATTTGATGAATCTATGTCAATAGTATCTCGCACTAACAATGATGATGTAGAATTACTCGAAAAAGAGATGGCTTCATCAAGTCTAAATGATTTAGATGTTTCTGTTAAGAAAACACCACTTCCAAAGGATTGGACGCTTCACAAAGATCATCCTATAGATCTTATCATTGGAAGTCCTTCTAAGGGAGTAACCACTCGTTCTTCTCTTAATAATATTTGCAATCATCTTGCTTTTGTTTCACATGTTGAACCTAAGTGCATTGATGATGCTTTATTAGATGATTCTTGGATTATTGCTATGCAAGATGAATTGAATGAGTTTAAACGCAATAATGTTTGGTATCTTGTTCCTAGGCCGCATGATAGATCTATTATTGAAACTAAATGGGTGTTTAAAAATAAACTTGCTGAGCATGGCACAATTACTAGAAATAAAGCTAGACTTGTAGCTAAAGGATATAGTCAAGAAGAAGGCATTGATTATGATGAAACTTATGCGCCTGTTTCTAGACTAGAATCCATTCGCATGCTACTTGCTTTTGTTTGCTCTAGAAATTTTAAGTTATTTCAAATGGATGTTAAGAGTGCATTTCTTAACGGTGAATTAAAAGAAGAAATTTATATTGAACAACCTGATGGTTTTGTTGATGCTTTACTGCCTGATCATGTGTATAGATTAAACAAAACTTTGTATGGACTGAAACAAGCTCCTAGAGCTTGGTATGAAAAACTATCAACTTTCCTTCTCTCAAATGGTTTTTCGAGAGGAAAGATTGACATTACTTTATTTAACAAAAATGTCAAAGATGATTTATTGATTGTGCAAATTTATGTTGATGACATAATTTTTGGTTCTACTAACGAAACTCTTTGTCAAGATTTCTCCAAGCTTATGCAGGAACACTTTGAGATGAGCATGATGGGGGAACTTATCTATTTCCTCGGATTGCAAATCAAACAGTGCAAGGATGGGTTCTTTGTGAACCAAAGCAAATACATCAAGGAGATTCTAAAGAAGTTTGGGATGGAGAATACAAAATCATCATCCACACCGATGAGCACAGCAATCAGACTCGACAAAGATGAAAATGGTAAAACTGTAGATCAATCTTCCTTTCGTAGTATGATTGGCTCCTTATTATATGCTACTGCTAGTAGACCGGACATTATGTTTAGTGTTTGCTTGTGTGCACGATTTCAATCATGTCCAAAGGAATCACATTTGTTCGCCTTAAAATGCATTTTTAAATATCTTTCAAATACTCCAAATCTCGGCTTGTGGTATTCAAAAAATTCTTTCTTTGATTTAAAAGCTTACTGTGATGCCGACTTTGGTGGATATAAGGTGGACCGAAAAAGCACTAGTGGAACCTGTTTCTTTTTAGGAAACTGTTTAGTTTCTTGGTTTTCTAAAAAGCAAAACTGTGTTGCGTTGTCAATGACCGAAGCCGAATATATGGCTGCCGGTAGTTGTTGTGTTCAAATTCTTTGGATGAAGCATCAATTGCTCGACTATGGCGTCTCTTTTTCAAAAATCCCTATTTTCTGTGACAACACTAGCGCCATTTGTCTTACAAAGAATCCGATTCAACATTCGCGCACCAAACATATTGACATTCGTCATCATTTTATTCGTGACCACATCGAACGAAATGAAATTGAACTTCAATATGTTGACACGTCAAATCAAATTGCCGATATTTTTACAAAACCACTAGATGAAAATAATTTTATTCGTTTGCTTGGTGAACTTGGCATGATTGAGTTGTAAACACTTACGAACATAAATAAATTTAATGTCATATTAAGGGGAAGCTTAATATTAAAATCGAGCAAATTAATTTTGGATAATATAAATCAATTATATTTATTCAAAATTAAAAATCTCACATTTTATGTGAATTATTTGATTTAATACTTAAAATTGCAAAATTTAATTTAAGGGTCATTTTTTGAATTTTTGAAACTTCGGCTGTTCGGACCACTCGAACCATAGTTCGGATCGTCCGAACAGCCTCGCGCCCATTCAATTCAAGACTTTCAAAATTTCCTCTTGATTAGCCAGTTCGGGCCCTCCGAACCAAGCTTCGGATCGTCCGAACTATGGGCGGTAAAACTTTGAATTTTGATCGCCTCAGCTTCGGGCCCTCCGAAGAACTTCGGACACCACGAACTTAAAAATGTACTGTTCGGACCATCCGAATGTACTTCGGGTCCTCCGAACTTGAATTACAGACTGTCAATTTTATCTCCTCGATAATCAGGTTCGGACCGTCCGAACCCAGTTCGGATCGTCCGAACCCTCTGCTATATATACCCCCTCGGGCCATCCGATTTCTTCACCCCTAAAAACTTTCTTTTCTCCTCTCTCATCCGAAATCTAGCCTAAAAAATGTGTGAGGACCTCGGGTTGCTAATCTTGTATTAGGGCAACTAATGATTAATAAAACAAATCAATTAGAATATTAAAACCAAGAGCTAATTTTTTTTTTTTTTTAAATTCCAAAGCCTCGCTCGATCGGGCAAAGTCAGCCGATCGAGCGAGCAATTAAATCATGCTCTCGGGTCTACACATTTTTGGTCTCGCTCGATCGGTCAAATCTTACCGATCGAGCGAGCAAGAAAAATCAGGTTTTCTGCCCAAGAAATCCAGACCTCGCTCGATCGGTAACATTCACCCGATCGAGCGAGCACCATTTCCAGAAAAACATCAGAACATTCTTTTTCTGTCAAAACTTGGATCATCAATCCAAATGCATCAAGATCAACTCAATTCATGATTTATCAATTCTAGAACATGCTTGTCAACATGTATAAAGTCTCAAGTATCAAACCATGTGTGTAATACAACAATCAAATAGCGTACAAGCATGAAACGATAAACTAATCAAATCGCAAACTGAACAAATGTTTATACAATCCTTCATGCATTAATTCTACATCTGCTATTCCATCATTGAGCTATACAACATCAAATATGTTCAAGTCTAACATACTCTAAACAAGTACAAGTATTAAAACATTGATCTAAACATCTCAATACTTGCTAACTCAGAGTATATACAAGACTATGGCATTCTAAACATGTTCGGTAAAAATCTATACCACAAGTTATCTTGCTAATCTTAAACCTGAGTCCACACTTGCTAAATCTCACTCCCGAGCTATCAACGTCATCTCAGACTAGCTCCTGCCCCACCTGTTGCAATGCACACATACAAAACAAAGCAACATCCGGATACGGTGAGAAACATATTTCCCAGTAAAAGCAACTAAACATGCATAGCAAAACATATATCAAATTCATGATATAAAAGTAACTACAATGAATGTTTTAAAACAAGGTTCTCTAACAAATTCTCTCATTTCATCGGTTGGGATCCCGAGAAAAAGATATCATAACTAACCACCGACTCTCCCGATCGAGGTGGGGTTACTTATCTTACTTCTCTAGACTTTGAAGCCATTATATATGTAAATCAGACGCTAGGCTAAATCAACCACTCAGGCCATACATATACAATCCCTCAAATTGTCTAATCGAACATTTTCGTTCATTTCAAAATCAAAGAAGAAATCTTGCAAGATGAATGCAACATATATCATCATAATAGCATTCATTAACATCAAAGACTCATCCATAATTCATAGAAGAGCATATAAAAGCAAGTAATCAAATAAGTATGTGATTTAGGGAACTCGATACAAACAATATCGAGTTGTAATCCCATTCAAGTAGTGGTCCACTTTTACCTTCGTATTTCTTCTGTTCTGAATTCTTCAAATCTGAACTGCAATCTCAAAACCTTCACATCAAGCTTCGTTCAATTCATTCATTTCAAAATCGAGTCAAAATCATCAACACATCTTCAATCAAATTCATTTCAAACCACAAGCGAACTTCCTCGGTTCACAATCCGACCTCTTGAGTTGATTGAGCTCGTAGCACGTCTGAAATGTAAAGATTACCATCTAACAAAATCAGTATACAATCTCAAGATCATTGGCTCAATCGTAGACTATCAATATGGTCTCAAAACATAACCGAGCATCGTAGCGATTGCCAATCGGAAATCGTTACGATATCGAATTCATTTATAATTTCAACTCCATTTCAAATCATTACTACATCATTCTAATCCTCATAACAGCAGCTAAGTATATCAAATACAAGCTGGACATCATAACAAGTTCATTCCTTAATCCATATTCGATCCGGTTTCGAAAATAACGATACAACATATCAAGAACATGATAATATACCAAAGTACTGATCTCTACCAAATTTCGTTCTTCAAAACATGCCGAGATGATTAAATACTTACATCAAATCGAAGGCCTTGTCACAAGGATTCCAGAACATCTTTCGGAATTGAAATCGAACGATCGGATCAAAAGTTACGGGGTTTTGAAAATTGGAAAGAAAAAGGAATCGAAGGTCTCGGCTTTCTCTACTCTCAATTCTGAATTCATATCACGTATGCACGTGTACACACTGATAATCTGATTAAATTCGGATAGATATTGCATAAATTGCAATTTAGTCCATCAAGTCTTCATTAATTGCAATTCAGTCCTCGGCCTTCGTTTTAATTCAATTTCAATCCAAAATAATTTAAGAATATTAGAATTTAAATCGAAACTCTAAATATTCCCAAATTAAATATATTCGGATTAATCAAATAATCCCGGCCTTTTGCATTTTAGCCCTTCAACTTCGATATTTGCAAATCAGTCCCTTATCGAGTTGTATCTTCAAAATTAATCTTCTTTAATTCTCGAAATATGGAATTTAATATTTAATTCCATAAATATTCCAATCGAATATTTATTCTTTTAATTTAAGAATTCTCGGAATTTAATTATCAAAATCCGTAAATTCTCAAATTAATATTTTTGGCTCGGAAATTAAATCTATCACGTCCATAACTTCTCAAATCAATATTAGCCCATAATATGGAATTTAATTCTCAAATCCCATAATTAATAATTTAATATTTTCGGACCTTACAAAATGCCTACCAAACGCCGTCGTGATCAAGCTAGCTCTAGCCGCCCAATCCCTATCCATGATCCAAATTTACCGGCTATTTCTCGTCCTATCCCTGAGGATTATCCCACTCGACCGATTTTACCCGGTTGTATTCTCGATGTCACCTATCTTGCGACATCATATCTGCTTTTATTGCCTCTCATTGCTGCCCAGCATTGGGAATCCTTTTTCCAGCCTTCCATTCCGGATGCCATCTTTTCAGAGTTACTTTACGAGTTCTACGCCAACCTGGAACTCGAAATTGGCGAGGAGCTTCATATCGCCACGATTGTCCAGGGTCGGCATATTCGCTTTTTTGTCTCCAACTTTTTCGAGTGGTTTGATCTTTCTTTGCTGGGACCCAGCAACTATTTCGTCAGGGATGGCCCACTGATGATCCTACTTTTGATTGAGATGAGGTTCTTTCTACCATTCTTGGTCGTCCAGCCACTGTTGCCGATGATCGTCTTTCTTTGAAACAACTCCATCCCGACTACCAAATCATTCAGAAATTGATCACTACTTCTATCATTCCGCGCAGTGGAGACTCATCCACCTGCAAATATCTTGATCTTTATGTTCTCTACCATATTGTCTCTTCCCGTCCTTTCAACCTTCCTCGATTCATTATGCAGGCTATGCATAATGCGGCTAAAGCCACGAGGAAAGTTTCTCTACCTTTTGCTCGTGTCATCAACCACATTTTGACTCATTTTGACATCTCTTTTGATGACCCAAATGCTCTTCCCATCTCTGATTTTCACACTTTTAACCATTTTTCGATTACCAAGATGGAACTATCTTGGAATCCTGTCCTTTCTTGTTGGGTTAATGACCCAACTCGTGCCTTTAAAAAATATCTTCCGGACAAACATTTTTCACTCCCTTATTCGAGTCTTTCACCCACTTCTCAAGCTAAGGGTTTTCCCAATGGGCCGCCTGCCGAAGAAGGAGGACCTTCTTCTTCTGGTTTTCATACTTTTCTAAGAAATCTTGGCGAGCTTCCATTTGAGCTACCCGAAGTTCCTGCGACCCCCGCTCCTCAGACTGATCGTATTTTCGAGACTCTTCAGCGCATTGAAGAGAATCTAGCCAGCCACTTTGCATCTTCTACTGCCTCTATGGATGCATTGACTATGAGAGTTGCCTCACTGGAGACTCGCTTCGATGACTTTTTTCTCTCGCTATCCTCCGCCGCAGCACGATGATGACTCTTAGATTTTATTTTTGCATTTTAAGTTGTACTTATTTATGCTTTTAATGTAAAAATTTCTAAATTAGTTTAATGAAATTATTGTGTAATTTAATTTTCTCATCTTTTAATTGCTTTTTGATTATCGCAAAAAGGAGGAGAATTAATTTGGTTAAATAATTATTCATTAAATTGAGGGGGAGTTTTAATTATTATAGCTTAAACAATATTTGAGTAAATTTGTTTAATTATATTATTGCCTTATTTTATATCTCCTATTTAACCAAGTTTTGTGATCATCAAAAAGGGGGAGATTGTTACGCCTTAAACACATACAAATCTCGTGTAATGAGATTAGTGTTTTTAATGCATTAACAATTCTCATAATTAAATTTTTTTGATGATTACAAAACTTGGTTAATCGTTACTAACAGTTTAAAGTGAGAAATTTGCAGGTAATAATATTTTTGAGTATAGACAATATTGGAAGCAAGAACTGATAATCAAAATTGGGAATAAAAATTCAAAAGTTCGAATCTGTCCAGGTTCGGACGACCCGAAGACAACTTCGGATGCTCCGAAGTATTTCCAGAATTTAATAAAGATCGGATGACAAGTTCGGAGACTTCGAAGACTACTTTGGACGATCCGAAGTGAGTTCGGACGACCCGAAGATTTTTCAGGAATTAAAAAAAGATCGGAGGCACTCTCGGAGGCCATGAAATGACTACTTCGGACGACCCGAAGACAGGTTCGGATGACCCGAACTCCTTTACGACCATGAAGATTTTGTCAGAAGAAAATTTTTCGGAACGAATTTAATGCCACCATTCGGACGACCCGAAGATGACTTCGGACCACCCGAACAGTTCACCAGCCGTAAGAATTTGAATTTCAATCAGACAAGGTTCGAACGACCCGAAGGCCCGTTCGGACGACCCGAACCCGTTCGCATTGGCACCTATAAATACATGTCATTTGAAGTCTTTTCAACTCACCAATTCACTCTCAACTCTCTTTGCAAGCAAGTTCCTCTCTTACAAGAGTTAAAAGAAATATTTGTGAGATATATATTCAAAATCGAGGGTTGTTTGTATAAGTTCATTCGTGAGTTGGTTGCTCGGTTATTGTAAACACTTGTGTGTGAAGCCAAATGTATTTACGAGTGTTGTGGCTATCCTTGGAGCCCTTAAGGCCAAGTGTTGAGTTGTATCGGCGCGGTGATCGTGTCAAGTTATAAGGCTATCCTTGGAGCCATCAAAGCTAAGTCGTTCGAAGTGCTAGTGGATTTATCGTCGAACTTTCATAAACATCTCTTATCCCTTTTACTGCTTTATTTACATTACGCATTTATTTACCGCTCTTATTATTAATTGCTTTAAGTTTTCCGCTTGCGTATTTGCATAATCGCTTTAAATTGTTAAAATTGCCAATAGAACCTAAATTCACCTCCATTAGGTTCTAACAGTTATACAATCTAATCCGCAAGCGATCTTGGATACTCTAATCTGTATAAACACACGATAATTACGAAAAAAAAACATGCAATAATCTAAGAACGGGATAAAGATTATGAGATTATGAGATAAAATATGTAGATCATATTATTTTTAAAAAAATATCTGATTTAGATAATTCATATAGAGGCGCAAAAATATAATTCCAAGATCATTAAGTATATATAAAAAAAATGTATCTTGTCAGATTAGTCAAAACTACTCATACTTATAATAAAAATTAAATTAATATTTTTAATATTAAAATAAATATTTTTTTATGTGTGACCTACTTATGAGAATCATATCACAAAATTGACATGTGAGACTATCTAAGAGGAGTTTTGTTTAAAAAAGAAGAAGAAGAAATTGTCATATCTATCTATATTATTTATTAAGATTAAACCACATTTACTAATTATGATGTAGAATATTTTTTTTATAATTTCTAAAACACAATCTAAACAATCTAATTACATATATCACATTTTTATTTACATTTAATTTTCCCTCTCTTAATTTCAATATAATTTAAAAATCAACAACTTTCATTTTATTTTATTTTTTTAAAAAAAATATTTCATTCTTTAATTGTCATAGAGTTAACACGTCGTGTCATGATCTGTTAGTATAGATAATTATATTAAAAAGGGTTGACCCCGAAGGGGACCCCATTCCACATGAGTCAGAGGCCCATTGGCTCATGCGGAGGGTAAATCGAGGGATGTGCACGAGCGGCAGGGACCTGAAGGAGGGAGCACATGGCCCAATCCCCAGAGCATACCCCCACAATATTTCAGCAGGGAATATGCTCCACACGAGGATCGAACCCGCAACGCTGGGGAATTTTTTACCACGTCACCTCAGGCTTTACCAACTCGCCTATGCCCCTGTGGACATAGATAATTATATTGTCATCTGAGGACAACGTTGATCCTCCGCTAATAAAGTTTTAGGTTTAAAGGCTCCCCTAATTCGCTCACGATAAAATGCCCCAAACCATATTGTTCAATCTCAATCACAGGTTATTTGGGCCCCTTTGTATGACCATTCTTGTCCATAAATTGGTGAGATCCATGCCTAACTCCAACTAGATACATACAATATTATTAAACCAAATAAAAGAAAAAACACATGGACCAAGTTCGGGACACACGCTTCCATTCCTCGACAAATCCTTAATACATATATCTCATCGAAAATTAATATATAAAACCACACAACTAATAACATTAACAACGTCTTCGCGACGAAGAATAACGTATAATGTATGCATCGACGTAGGTTCGACGCGTAGAGATAATCGGAATTATATATATATATATATAGAGAAATGAAGAGTTATGGTTGAGGGAGGAGGGGGTAAAAAAAGGTGCATGCAGGGAATGTGAAGAACATGGTGTACAATTCATGCTGCTTCACTGTCTCAACTTTGTCACATGCAGCAAACACATACAATCCTCTCGAACCATATATAATCCTCTAGCTCTTTTCTTGCATGTGCTCCCCATGTGCACTCCCACCTATACTTTCAAAACAAAACACCCCCCCCTCACCCCATTCACATGCACCTTTTTCCCTCTTTTAATCATCTCCGGTCTTTCGACGAAAATCCGTTTGTCCACGCATACGTCGTCGATTGCAAACAAGCTTAGGACGAATTCTAGTCGAATCGTGTTAGTTTGCGTTCTTGCGCGAATGAAATGACGGGAATTCACATGTGGTTTGGACATATGAAGAGGTTATATTTCGAAATTGGTAATTTAAATAAAATGGTATTGTATAATAATATGAGCTAGGTATGAGATGGATTAAGAGGTTGTTAATTAAAGTAGTGAAGTGGATAACGGCAAGCGGGCAGGCTGTCATGGCTTAGATTTGGTTATGTTGGCTGGCACTGCCAACCCCAGCTGTAAATCTTTTTTGTGCACACAACGTAACCATAATGGCCTTCGCCTTCTGCCCAATTACATTGTTACCCCTCCGGATGCATACGCATGTATGTATAATTTTGATAAGATAGAACATTTATTGTGGACACTTATACAAGCATCGACTCAAGTGATGCTTATCTATTGAATGTACGAAACTTTACTTCAATGATGCTCACACAAATACTCAAAACAAGTGCTCACCATTTCAAAACTCTATATATATATATATCATTTTTTTTGTTTTATAAAATAATAATGTAAGTGTATGATACGACAAAATTAAATATCAGGTAAATATCCCAATTCAGAATTTATTTTAGTGAGAACATTAATTTAAATAATGGATTCATGGTAATTGATATCTAATTGATGTGTCATTGACAAATATATTAAATATTTCATGAATTCAAAGATATCATACGGAATAAGTTAACAATAAAGACTCAACTAGATTATGGTATAATTAACACGATATAGTAACGGGCAACGTGTTTTCTCTCATTCATCCGCACAAATGAAGTATTTGTCAAATTTTTGAGGTGCAGAATTCTTAAATATTAGGTTTTGACAAACTTTTGTATTTTATGATTTTTTATATAAAAATTTCTCAAAAAATTATGCATTTTCACAAATAAATGAATAAAACACATTAGTTTTTATTTCCCCCTGTTTTGAATGAGGTTGTTGATTTAGAACCTTGCGACATCTCTATATTTGGGAAAAGTGCAAACGGATTATAGTTCTTGGGACAATACATTAACTATTATATGATGCAAAAATTTCTTATGAAATTGTTTTACGAGTTAATTTTGTGAGACAAATATTTGATGTAACTTAACATATGAAAAATTATTATTTTTTATGTTAAAAATATTATTTTTTAATATAAATATAAATTATATTATAATAATAATAATAATAACAACAAAAAATCCCTTATACATATGAAAATTAAATTAAAATATTCATATTGAAAACCAAAGTCCACGACACGAGTACTTCCAATGGCATTCTCGTAGTTTCTCGACAAATCAGTGGCACAACTTGACAAACTCTTTACTTATACCCCCCACAACGCCATTCCCATTTCCCCGTTACAACGCCACCCTGTTATCTCCTCCTCCCACCACCTCCCTAGCCGCCGCCATGGGTTTCAGGCCAAGAATCTCCGGTGCCGCCACCTCAAGAGGCCTCAAAAGAAGATCTCCGCACTCCAAAAGAAGGCGGCAGCCTTGCACCCGCCGGAGGCCCACCCACGTCGTCGGAGAAAGCGGCGCTGCGTCCGTCTCCGACAAGATGGAGGCCCTGAAGAACCTCATCCCTTCTCGCGACGAGGAAACGAATCCCGACCAGCTCTTCCAGCAAACCGCCGACTACATTGTACTGCTCAAAACCCAGGTTCTTGTTCTGCAGAAATTGATCGACTTTTACGGCTCCCAGTCTCCCGAAAACCAAAGCTCTGTATAGTATATGAAGAGAAGAAATAAAAGAAAAAAACCAAGAAAAACCATGGTTTTGTTTGGCTTGGCTTCGTTAAGATTATTTTATTTTTATTATTTCAAAAATCTTGCTGGAATCGTATCTAGAATTCGTATTAATTTTATTTGTTTTTGTTATATATATGTAAAGATTTCATCATCATCACCCTTCGACGACGGACCCGGTATTATGGGGGCAGTGTGATGTATTTTGAGTGCCAGAAAAAAAAAATTACCTAAAAATCTGAATTTATTCCCATTTAATGGCGTTTATTTTTATTATTGTTTTTCTGGTTGAAATTTAATTTAATTACGATAGGATCAGTTTATGATCAAGTAAGAATACGTTATCTGAATTGTCTCAAAAAAAAAGAATACGTTATCTGAAATTATTACCTTTAAAGTACACTTACTTTTCATGTTTAATTCTCTAAATTTATTCAAACCGAGTGAATCAAATGAAAATATGTCCCTATTTTATAGGACAAAACCATCCCTTTCCCACTCTGTGCCACACCATTTGGCAGCAAGAGCATGCCGATGCCTGCAGGCCAGGCAGATGTAATTTTCAATTTGTATAATAAATGACATAAAATAGAGAACCTATGTTATTTAGGGACTATATATATATATTTGAATTAGCAATGTATATGAAATAATATAAAAAATGCAAATTTATATGTATTATTATTGTTCAACATGTGAAATTTGGGTGAGAGTGGGGGTGACGGTAAACTGTAAAAAAAATTTGAGATGATAAATGAGAGAAAGAGACAAAGGGTGTCCCCCATTGTAATGGCGTTCACATGCCATGTCATGGGAAGGAAGGGACAGAGGCCTGTAAACAGACATGAGTGTACACATTTGGTAAATTATTTTGTCTCTTCTTTAATCTTTGATTTGCCTTCTATTTCTTTCTTGGAGTCTTGGGATCCTCTTTGCACGAATATACACAGTATTATATACCCATACCATTATTTTTTAGATGGTTTATTATAGCTCGCGAAAATTGTGTACCAGTGTCTCGCGAAAATTGTGTACTAGAGTTGTCATCTTACAATTATTAGAATCCGTTCGAACTTGTTTGTGCTACATCGAGATAACTTTTCTAAATATATGAAAACTATTGGATTGGGGTGGACTTCGCTAGAACAGATGAGCATACCGCCGTTGGGAACTCATCACAATCTAATAGTCAGCAATACGCTTGGAGAAATTCTCTCGATGTACCATAGATGGTTATTATAGCTTGAGAAAATGGTGTACTAGTGTTGTCGTGTTACAATTATTAGGATCCGTCGGACTTGTTTGTGTTACACCGATATAACTTTTCTAAATTGTATGAAAGCTATTGGATTGGGGTGGACTTCGCTAGAACAGACGTGCATACCACCATTGGGAACTCATCACAATCTAATAGTCTTTAATAGACTTGGAGAAATTTTCTCGATTTACCATATAATCTTGTGATAATCCCTCTCTGGTTTTAAGGAAGGGATCCTATATTTGATGCTTAATGTTTACCCCATGTCTTTAATAAATCGATGTCTTTATTAATGTACCAACAACACATGGAAGCAAGATCGAGTCACTTTACTAAAGCAATTCATCCACACATGGCCTTGCGCTGGATTCTGAATCCTCCATAAATTTGGCTTGCCAATTACCATTTTACCCATTACTTCATTTTTTTTTTTTTTTTTTTGGGTTTCTTTTGAAGACACACACATTATCATACAGCCATTATTATATTTCAAACATGTGAAGCTTGATCTTGAAATCATCCACATATGGAATGCTTATCCATGGAGCCATTTTACGAAATTCATGAGATTTTTGTAAGAATCGCCCCCTTCACACGCGCTAGCATGTATAGTTTTCTGGAGTTGCAAAGCTCTTTGCTTAAAAGTATCCTCCTCAATTACTTGATCCACCTTGTTCTTGATTTCTTCCTTCCGAATGATCCCACCATCGTCACGTGCAAATGGCAACCCAACTTTCCAAATATCAGTAATGTAGCTTCTGTTCGTGAATTGATCGGCAAAATAAGGCAGACACAGCATTGGAACTCCGTTGCTCACACTTTCCACAGTAGAATTCCACCCACAATGACTTAAAAAGCAAGCGACTGAAGGGTGGCTCAGAACCTTCTGCTGAGGCGCGCGATGTGTTATCTGTCCCCGACTCGAAATCCTCTCCAAAAACCCTTCAGGGAACGCCTGGTTTCCCGCACCAGTCGTGCTATTTTCTGCTCGTGTGACCCACAGGAACGGCCTTCCGGTGAGTTCGAGTCCGAGTGCTAGTTCTTGAAACTGACAAGGGCTAAAAATGGTCGTGCTTCCAAATGCTGCATATATGACCGAGTGAACTGGCTGGTGATCGAGCCACTCCAAACAAGTGGAGTCATGTTCCAAGAAGTGGCCTGCTGAGTTTCCAGGCTCGTTGCTCGCGAGCAGGGGGCCGATGGGGACGATTTGTGGAGCCAGATAGAAAGCCCCTGGCTCGAGGTCGTGTGTTGAGTTGCATATTATCCAGTCTGCTGATTTGATGGCCTCGTTGTTTTGTGTCATCATGTTGAATATCACATTCTTCCGGGAAACGCTACTGGTATTCGCCCATACGAAATCCGACGAGACCATTTTAGGCATGGCTGGGGCAAACTGGATTGTTTGGTGTTTTAGCGGAGTTCCTGAAATAAAATTATGAGAAAACTGTAAATTTGGTCATGTATGTTTTTAATTTTGCGATTTTGGTCCTTCATGTTTTCATATTTCAGTTTTAGTCTTGCATGTTTTAATTTTTTGCAATTTCTGTCCTTTTTATTCGAAAATGCTCACGTGGCACTGTACACGTCAGCTCTACATCAGCACTAAATCGGTGCCACGTCAGCGCCACATCGGAAAAAGGACTAAAATTGCCAAAAAAATAAAGATTGCGGACTAAAACTGAAATCTGAAAATATAAAGGACTGAAATCTTAAAATGATAAACATGCAGGACCAAAAAAGCAATTTTCCCTAAAATTATATATGACGTGTATGTATGAGGATCTCTTGAGCTTCACACACATGTATTTCAGTCTCACAATTTCCCCGGGAGTCGATTGCTAGCTAGCGAGAAAAATTTGAACGGACGATTCTACAACTTTTTAATTACCGCATAAAAATTCTTATTAGACTGTTTCACGGATCAATTTTGTTTGACATGTAACTCTGAATCTATATATAGCATTTTTCGAAGATGAAATAAGTTGATCCTCAAAATGCAATTTGGCATCCAAAACTTTTAATTACCAAGAATGATCTTATACTCACCTTCCCCATCGACTATCCCATCTTCAATCATCTTTGGGATATTGAATCCCAACACCAAAGATGCAGCTGCTGCAGGCAAGAAAGCCACAGAACCAATCCCCATATTCTTCGCAACCTGTTGGATCCTTCCAAAGGACTGATCAGAAATCACACAGCTGAACTTTTCGTCCTCCTCCGAAGCACCGTTTTCTTTGATCATCTGCTCGATTTTCCGTGGTATGCTGTCGTACCAAACCTCTAGGCTCCTCCCTGGAACCAGCCATTCATGGGATTCTAATCCGTTTGGGATTGAGACCAAACGAATCAGCGGCGAGGACGTGTCGACGATGCGGCCATGGATGATGTCTATGTTAACAAAGGTGACCTGAATGCCATGTTTGGCTAGGACTGTGGCCAGTTCAAGTAGAGGGATCACATGTCCGGGCGCTGGTATAGGGACCATTAGTACATGGGTTTTCCCCATAGGTGGAATACTTGTTTTTGGATATATGTTTTGTTTCAATCTTGATGTTTTAAAGATTGAACTCGAGAAGGCTATTTGAAGTAATTTTATAGAAACACGGTCTATATGCTGGTAGATGAGATCCTAGCATATGGGTAAACCCAAATCATGCATCCAACGGTTTGTATTTTTACACATAAGTGTAATTGATTATATATTGTTGACGTGACAAATCATGAGACATTAGATCTATCATTGGGGTTTTATCCATATGCTAGGTTGAAATCTACCTTATATGCTTCTCTTAATCATTATGGAATATATATCAATAAATTATTTTTGTCGAATTTCATATTCCCATTAAAATATTCAAAATTTCGATTTCAATCTATTTATTATATTATATTTCAGCATAACATATTTTACTATTTAAAAATCTACCTAACACAAAAATAATAATAATAAAATGAAAATTTGGTTATATCAGCATTCTCGATTAAAATCGCTAAAATCGAAAGTTACAAAGAGTAGTTTTGATAATAGACGACAAAAATGGTAAATATACAAAACATATATAATGAAAATGACAATTTTCGGAACTTTATAATACACACACTCGTATGGAATGTTGTTTATGGTGGAAAACACGTACTTTGAAAATTATAATTAATTCATTATTACCTCGATTTTTTCCATTTAAAATGCGCAGTACCTTTACTATATATATATTTACAATCTTCGAAAAGAGTTGGGAATGTGTACACTATAATAACGTGATTTGAGGACTTAACGGTGTCATCATGCTTTGGTATCATTTGACTCAAATTGCCTTATCTTAAGGTTTATTTGAAAGTGTGAGACGTAAGTAGAAAAGGTTATGAAATCCTAATCCAACATATTTTCAATTTTAAAAGTGTTTAAAATTACCAAATTTATTTATGTCATACTAGCTCGATATAACTTTTATCTAATGGCCCCAAAAACGCGACATTTGGCCCAAGACAAAATTGTCGCATGATGAAGATACAGTGGTTTCTATTCAATGTCTTGGTTCGAGACTTTCTTATTTCAACGTTCAATATTGTCGACGCAAGACTAACATGGTGGCTCATCTCCTGCGTCGTCGTATGGTTTAGTAAAGGGAGTGAATGTTCTATTTAATGAATTATGCCCTTTGTTCATGAGCAAATATGTAAAACTTGTTGATGCGATTATCACAAAATGACTGTCCGGAGATGGGTAAATTTTCGAGCGGAAAAGGTAGGTGAAGATACAAAATATATGAATATCTTATCCGTTTGAAGACGAAGTTCTACCAATATTTTTTTAGAGAGTGAGTCCATCGCCCTACCTTGCCCCCTAGGATGGGCTTTTATACTCGCCCACCCGGGTTCTCAATGATTACTGGGTATGACCTTACTGACAACTTTTAGGGTGATAAGATGGTTATCACGTGTGATTTAGACCCCCACAATTTCCGGACAGAGCCCACTCCTTTGGATCGTGTTTAGTAATGATTGAATTTGTGATTTGAACCTGACACACTTCAAATAAACATGGCCGTTTCCTGGCCCTAAAAATAGAAAGGCCGGGGCCCCACTGGTTTCCTTTCCTTTCCTAACTTCCGAAGGCTTACTCCGGGAGGTTCTAGCTCCCAGGCCCCTTACCCGGGTTCCTTTCGATCTCCTGTATCGGTCCGGGTGCTAAGGCCTCCCAGGTTAAGCCTTCCTCGTAGATCCCAGGTTACTGCCCCCCAGTCCCGGGTTCCTTAATATGTTGCGGTTACACCATCCTCTCGGGTCCAATCCACCCGGGGTATCGTAATATGATATCACCACACTTCCTAAAGATAATCGGGCTAGGACCTGCTCCGCTGTCTCGAGAAGCTAATACCATCTTCCCGGGTCCAATCCACCCGGGGTATCGTAATATGATATCACCACACTTCCTAAAGATAGTCGGGCTAGGACCTGCTCCGCTGTCCCGAGAAGCTAATACCATCTTTCCGGGTCCAATCCACCCGAGGTATCGTCATCCCGGGTATGTGATATCACCACACTTCCTAAAGATAGTCGGGCTAGGACCTGCTCCGCTGTCCCGAGAAGCTAATACCATCTTCCCGGGTTCAATCCACCCGGGGTATCGTAATATGATATTACCACACTTCCTAAAGATAGTAGGCTAGGACCTGCTCCGCTGTCCCGAGAAGCTAATACCATCTTTCCGGGTCCAATCCACCCGAGGTATCGTCATCCCGGGTCCTATCTCCCGGGGTATTGTGATATATCCATTCGGGGTATCTACCCGGGAGTCGCTATCCTTACGTCAGCCCTAGACGCTTCGTAGTGCGCCTGTCAGAGAATTTGTCAGACGTCGCTTCAGCTTCTTGAGCACGCTTTGCGTATCTCTACCGTTCATTTCAAAATACACGGCTCAGATTATTTTGGCCCCTTTTAGTATTTAATCCTCGCGACCCTTCCTTCTTCTTCTCACCGTCTTTCTTCTCCAACTCATTACCCTTTGGTTTTCAGCGACTGTGCTTCCAGTTCCGTTGTTCGCTTCCTTGCATCCCTAATTCGCTTTAATTATGTAAGTTTTCTTTCCAATGTCTACAGGTACCTCATCTACCTCTGGAGCGAACGCCAAAGGCTCGCCCAGAGACGAGGAGCCAAGCGGTAGCTCGAGCGATGCTCGCTCCGCTTCTGCGCTGCTTTCCCGACCTTCTTCTTTTAAGAAAGCTTCCCGACTCCCGACTAAGCCTTCCGCTGCTTCTTCCTCTCGCCCCAAGGGAAAAGGCAAACAAAAAGTGAAGAACCCAAAACCCCTATCTTCTGTGCCCTCTTCCTTGGGCTGGTACACTTACCTTCCTAGCACCCTCTCCCAAGGGGCCGCGGAGGAACTTCGTGGCTCAGGGGAAATCCCTTTATCCTACTCCTTATTCCGTCCTCTACCTGGGAGTACTCCTGATACTCCTCCTCCCGGTTGCTACACATTTTTCCGAGACCAAATTCGGAGTGGCCTTCGATTTCCCATTCCTCCTTTCTACCTAGCTGTTGCCGACTTCTTTCAAGTTCCTGTTAATCAATTCCACCCAAACTCCTTCCGAATGGCCTCGACCTATATCCTCTTTAAAATGCACAACTTAGCCATCACCCCTCTGATTTTGCACTACTTTTTTTCTTGCCGCTTTAACGAAGGAGCTTTCTCCCTGGCCGCACGGCTGAATGCTCGTTTTCTTTCCGATATCCCCTCATCTTTAAAAGGATGGAAAGAGCAGTATTTTTTTATTCAACCCCCGACTCCTTTCACTTTTAGGACCGGGTTCTTATCTAGTCTCCCTCCTGAACCTGAGCTTCCCGAACATTATAAGGTTGAGGAGCCTTATACTCATAGCTTGGCCTTAGTCAAGAATAGGACATTTTCCTCCCCCGCCTTATTAACGAACGATAACATCATAGCCTACGGATTGGGCACCCGGGTGGAAGATCTCCTTGACCAGGTGATCAATGCATACGGCGACCCGGGGGCTCAACCTGGTAATGGCTGCTATCTGACTTTCTTTACACTGCTTTATTATTAATACGTACATGTACTCACACTTATTCCTTTGGTGCAGAGCCATCAGATATGATCAGGGAAGAGTTCGCCCGGCGGGCAGCCGAGAGAAAGGCTGCTAAAGAGAAAACCCAAGCCTTAGCCGAGCGAAGGAAAAAGGCCCGGAGGGAGGAAAAGAGTCCTGCTCATCCGCAAAGTCCTTTGCGTTTACCCACCGTGGTAGTCCCTCCGTCTACAGTGCCGATTCTTTCAGCTGTGCTCTCTCCCCCTTCAAGTGCTGCTGCTGCCGGGACTTCTGTCATGGCGCTATGCCCACCTCGACTTGCTTCCCAAGCCCAGCTATCTTTGTCATCGGAGGACTTGGAAGATGAGGTACCGCTTTCCCATCGTAAAAGAAAAATCGGCCAGGTATCCCAGATGATCGACCTGACGGACTCGGAGGACGTCCTGCTATCCAAGGACCTGGCCTCATCTTCTCCTACTTCTTCTATGGCCCTTCGGGCCCCGGGCTGGGACGCTTCTGTCTCTGCGGGTGACCCCACTTCTCACGCCTGGGGTGACCGAGTGGATTCTACCTCCTGGGGCTCTCGATTTCCTCTGTTCTTATCAGGGACAGCCTCCTCCAAAGTTGCCCAAATCCAAAGCTTGATCTCCCCGGAAGATCACTCTTTACTGGCAGATCGTGGTATCACCTCCAAACTATCGGAGGGTGTTTCCCATGCTTATACGGTAAACTCTTCCCTTTAGATACCTGAAAAAAAGGTGCTTGTGTACGTCTTTATTTAATCCATTGGTTGCTTTGGATGCAGGGCTTATGCATGCTGACCAATGCCCTTGATGAGGCGAACGCTAGTCTCGCCCGAGAGAGCGAGAGGTGCAGCTCTTTTGAGGAGCATATCACTCTGCTTCAATCGCAGGAAGCCGCCCTAAGAGAGACTCATGAAGCAGAGGTTCGATCCCACCGAGAGTCGCTGGAGGGTTTCCGGGCAGATGTGGCGCGAGTGGAGGAAAGATGGCAGCGTAAGCTAGTTGAGATCCAAGATCGCCGCTCTTCCGAGATTCAATCTCTGGAGGCTCAAATAGAGAAAATTACCCGGGAGCTTGGTCAAGTTCGGCAGGAAAAAGACCTGGCTTCGAACGCAGTGAGTGGGCTTCAGGCTTCCGCGGAGGTGATGCAGAACCAGTTGGTAATCGCCCGTACGGAGGCGGATATGCATCATTCTTCAGCTCTGGATGCTGCCCAGGCTTTGGAGGAGCGCTTTGGTACCGAAGCTGAATGGCGGAATTCTTTCCTTTCTTCCAAGGAGTTCGAGCATACGGTGATGGATAAGTCCTTCGATTTCTTCACCCAGGGCTTTGACCTCTGTTCTACTCAGTACGAGGCAGCTGGCCTGATGCAGGAAGGAGTTCCAGATCTTAATTTGGCCATTGCTTCTTTACCCTCCGGTCCTGAAAATGAAGGAGAAGGGCCCCAGGAAGGGGTAGACGCCAGCGAAGAGCAGAAATCTCAAGAGGGAACCGACCCCTCGGGTTCTTAGATTTAGGATATTCATCGGAGCTTTAGGCTTAGGCTCCTAACTTTTATACATGTATATTTTGTTGTTAAGGAAAAAACTTTGTTCTTGATTCGCCTCTTTACTCGAATGATTTTTTCTGTATGCCTGGATAAATCCTCTGTTTTGATATTTTTTTTACCATGAGCTTCAAACATGAGGGTGGCCTATTCCCTCGGGCATTTCCGATGCCCGAGCGCTAGGAATCCTGGGTCCTTTTCAAGCCCCAGGTGGTGGGTCGCCTGAGCTCATATTGCTCACGCATTACCACGGGCCTTTGAGCACCAGGGTGGTGGATCACCTTGGTTTTTTGGTGTCAGGGTGGCAGATCGCCTGGACTTACATGTCTCGTGAATTACTACGGGCCTTTGAGTACCAGGGTGGTGGATCATCTGGGTTTTTTGGTGCCAGGGTGGTGGATCACCTGGGTTTTTTGGTGCCAGGGTGACAGATCACCTGGACTTACATGGCTCGTGAATTACCACGGGCCTTTGAGTACCAGGGTGGTGGATCACCTAGGTTTTTTGGTGCCAGGGTGGCAGATCACCTGGACTTACATGGCTCGTGAATTACCACGGGCCTTTGAGTACCAGGGTGATGGATCACCTGGGTTTTTTGGTGCCAGGGTGGCAGATCACCTGGACTTACATGACTCGTGAATTACCACGGGCCTTTGAGTACCAGGATAGTGGATCACCTGGGTTTTTTGGTGCCAGGGTGGCAGATCACCTGGACTTACATGGCTCGTGAATTACCACGGGCCTTTGAGTACCAGGGTGGTGGATCACCTGGGTTTTTTGGTGCCAGGGTGGCAGATCACCTGGACTTACATGGCTCGTGAATTACCACGGGCCTTTGAGTACTTTTGCGTTTACAATAGATCAAAACATACCTTTTATTTATACAAACGGCAGAAACATAATTTACAGGTGCATATGTACTTTTAAGGATAATAAGACTTAAGATGCAGAGTATTCCAGGGCCTCTGTAGGACTTTGCCCCGGCTGTCCTCCAAATACCAGGCGCTCCTTCCTATCCTCCGAATTACTTTGTAAGGTCCTTCCCATTTTGCTTCTAGCTTCTTTACCCCTCCTGCCGGGTTAACTTTCTTCAGTACCAAATCTCCTATCTGGAATTCCCGGGTTTTGACCTTTTGATTGAACGCCTTGATTATCCTGCTCCGATAGGCTTCCATTCAAATAACGGCCCGTTCTCTTTTTTCTTCAATCAGGTCTAACTCTAGCGTCCTGTCCATGGTTTCTCCCTCCTGGTGGGCTCTCACCCGGGGGGAGGTCTGTCCGATTTCCACTAGGATCACGGCCTCGGACCCATACACCAAGCTGAAGGGTGTTTCTCCTGTGGCCGTCCTGGGGGTAGTGCGGTAAGACCATAGCACACCGGGGACCTCCTCCACCCAACTTTTACCAGCACCAAAGAGTCGGGTTTGTAAAGTTTGGATGATAGTCCTGTTAGTTACTTCCGTTTGTCCGTTGCTTTGAGGGTACGCCACGGAAGTGAATACCTGCTTTACCATCATCTATGTGCACCAATCCTTTATTTTCTTTTCATTATCCTTCCCTTGACCTTCTTTTTCTCCTTGTTGTATCGCCATGATTCTTTGTACAGCCGCATCCACCATAGCGTTCATTTGTTCCTGGAGTGCAACCACTGTTCGACGAGAGCTTTCAGGATCATCCATGATGGTCATATCTATGCCTTAGACTCACTTTCCACAGACGGCGCCAATGATGCGATTATCACAAAATGACTGCCCGGGGATGGGTAAATTCCCGAGCGGAAAAGGTAGGTGAAGATACAAAATATATGAATATCTTATCCGTTTGGAGGCGAAGTTCTACCAATATTTTTTTAGAGAGTGAGTCCATCGCCCTACCTTGCCCCCCAGGATGAGCTTTTATACTCGCCCACCCGGGTCCTCAATGATTACTGGGTATGGCCTTACTGACAACTTTTAGGGTGATAAGATGGTTATCACGTGTGATTCAGACCCCCACAATTTCCGGACAGAGCCCACTCCTTTGGATCGTGTTTAGTAATGATTGGATTTGTGATTTGAACCTGACACACTTCAAATAAACGTGGCCGTTTCCTGGCCCTAAAAATAGAAAGACCGGGGCCCCACTGGTTTTCCTTTCCTTTCCTAACTTCCGAAGGCTTACTCCGGGAGGTTCTAGCTCCCAGGCCCCTTACCCTAGTTTCTTTCGATCTCCTGTATCGGTCCGGGTGCTAAGGCCTCCCAGGTTAAGCATTCCTCGTAGATCCCAGGTTACTGCCCCCCAGTCCCGGGTTCCTTAATATGTTGCGGTTACACCATCCTCTCGGGTCCAATCCACCCGGGGTATCGTAATATGATATCACCACACTTTCTAAAGATAGTCGGGCTAGGACCTGCTCCGCTGTCCCGAGAAGCTAATACCATCTTCCCGGGTCCAATCCACCCGGGGTATCGTAATATGATATCACCACACTTCCTAAAGATAGTCGGGCTAGGACATGTTCTGCTGTCCCGAGAAGCTAATACCATCTTCCCGGGTCCAATCCACCCGAGGTATCGTCATCCCGGGTATGTGATATCACCACACTTCCTAAAGATAGTCGGGCTAGGACCTTCTCCACTGTCCCGAGAAGCTAATACCATCTTTCCGAGTCCAATCCACCCAGGATATCGTAATATGATATCACTTGTGTATAATGTAGTTATCATGTTTCTCCTCAAAACTAAAAAAAAAATTTGTCGCATCATCGCTTTGGTTTGAATATTGCATGCATGAAACATTTTCTGGTGGTTGTATTGTTTATTAGAATATGATTGAACATCATTTGGTGAAATATTCACATCAATTTGTTTAGAATATTTTTGGCGTGGACCGATTGAAAACCAAAGCATAACGGTACAAAAATGTTTGGATTGAAATGAGTGGTTTATATTTTAATCAAAATACTAATATAAATTATATAATATTTACTGGTCCTTCATGGAAGTTGAGGATTCAATCGGCACTAAAACAAGTTCGAAAATCAACAATTTCTCTATTGGGAGAAACTTTGTGCTAATTACATCAACATCTTGTGAAAATTAAAAAAAACAAAAAATATCTTATGTAAAATTAATAGCATATTAGACCCTATGTTTTATAAGCTTAACATAAAACCCCCTATCGGAGGGGGTAAATGTGTTTGAGTAATTTGTATTATAACATAGGGGTGAAATGTGCTATATTTTTAAAAATAAAGAATTCATTAACCTATTATTATTTATTAGGGGATTTTATACCTTTTAAACTTTTTACAGTGGTGATTAATACAATTAGCCCGAGAAACTTTGGTAGTAGACATGCTTAGATACTATTGTTGCGTTAACTTAGTGGGAGAAATTATGTGTTGATAAATCATATTAGAACAATTTGAAGGATGTTGATAATGATGGATAAACAATAACATATTTACTTTGAATTATTAATTTTGAAATTAAATAATAATTGAAGGACGAATTACAGCTTTAACATTCACTTATGATTGATAATCTTATGTTTAACTTTGTACGCATATAATTTGAATTGGATTATTGTTGAATATTGTAAATTATTATTGATTCACATATGAGTTATTTTCACTTATCAAAATAATTGAGTATAAAAATATGTATTTTTTTAAAAATAGATAAAATTGATAAAATGAGTTATATTAAAAAAAATTCCTCCAAATCTAAGAAATTAAAGTCAAATCAAACAAATAAAAGTAAAGGAAAAGAGGAATGAAAGAGGCTAGATTAGGATTTCTGCGGATTTTTTTTTCACGAATATTGTTTAATATATGTTCTATCTTGTGTGATTAAAAGGCTAAACATGTTCAACCCTACAAAGGGCTAAATATCACAACTCTTCATTTCGGCACCATTTGATATAAAGAACGAAGCATTAGTTGATTTCAGCTCTTAAGTTTCATCCAACGTTTGAAAATAGTTCTACAAAAGATTTAAGTCATGAATCATTTTGTTACCCATATATATTGATTTATCACTCATATATCATCATTTTTCACCCAACAAGCCAATCGGTGCCTACATATAACCTTTATAATGCACAATTAATTAATGTAGCACTTTAAGAGCCAAAAGTAAACTGCTCCGCAAAATGGTCTAAGCTCGGTAGCCCATTAAAATCACGGTAAATCTTGTACAAACATCACCATTTTTTCACTGACTGCCACAATTCCTAGTTCATTCATAGGAAGTCGTAGAAAAAGATGTTAGAAAAGATTGCTTTTGTACCAGGTACTTTATGATCCCGCCTCGCTATTTTCTAGCCACGGCACGTTCATTTATTGTTGATTGAGTCACTTCTAGCTCATATAGAGAAAATGGCAGCTTCCATAAAGCTACAATCAAATTGTCAATCTCAACTAAAGTTAATATGGTGCTGTCAAGACTCAGCAACCAACACAAAGCCCTAAAAGTTTACATGTACCTACCAATCTCATATCATTCACCATCTATAAATTGTTTTATTATTTCTTCTATTTTTGCAACTGAATAAATAATACTGTGCTAAAGTAGTGCTGATGACGGGCAACAAAAATCAAAGAATCTTGGATAAACCCCAGAATTTAATAAACAATAAAGCCTCCACTCATTTCGAGATGAAAAACACACCATTTTCTAAAAGAAGAAACATGCATGAAATTGAAAATCCAATAATGATTCCTACTGAACTCTACCGAGGATTCCCTTTCACAGACAAGGGATGAAGGAGTGACAGAAAGGCAGGGAAAATCTAGCATCCTACAGGGGAATCCAAAAAGGAACAAAATACTTTTTGGAACATGTTTAATCTACAACAACATAAAACCTGGCCTTTGTCTTTTCGTTGACAGAGAAATCTTTTGTTTTCCATGTTTGGATGGGCCAGAACCACCACAGGAACAAACAACCTCTTACTTCCCATAAAAGAGCAGAAAAATACACAGAAGCTTCCAAGTCTAGTCAGATACTTTCATTGAAGCCCCAATAAAATACTTATTCAAACAAGAAACAAGACACATACAAATAAACACAAATAAACTACGGAAAAAACTTACAATTTTTATGTAAGAGAGCCAAGTTCCCCATCTCTTTAATGCTAGATCCACATATGTTGTGTTCAACCCTGTGGAAGAGATACTGAGAGAGTGGAGAAATAATGCAATCTTATACATATCAATTAGTTGTATCGTACAACTGAACTTGGAGTTCATCACCAAGCCATATCCCTAGAAAACATACTAAAGTGCATCCATACAAATTATCTAATTGCTCTGTAATAAGTAAGCATGCTGTTCCTCCTAAGTCCTCTCCCAGCTTTTTCGGGCAATATTATTGATAGCAATAATACATGTCATTACTTCCTCAAAATTTGGAAAAAAAAGTCCATCCTTTTTTCCAAGAATCACCTGATTCACTAGCACTGATTTCAGGAATTTTTCCCCAGTCCTCTTTTACATGCAAAATGAGCAGATCTGCATTGGATTTTGCCTGCTGCGAGAAATATAGGACTAAAGGAATGGTTTTGATGATCACAAGGATTGGCAACCTGTTCCTTCTGGGACTGTTTTAGGCATTGGACGTGCTGAAACATATCTCTGGGGGTATGTTTTGGAAATTGTTGATGTGCCATTAGATGCTGCAAGAGCAGCCCCAGTTGGCTGGGCCTTGATGTGGAACTTTGCAAAACGATTGATAGTAGAGAATTTCTCCAGTTCCTGGGATTCCACCTTGATGTCCACAATTGAGAAACTCTTGTCCATTCTGAATCGTCAATTCACATACTTCCAAGAGTAAATAAGCAAAGGTGATAGCTTGAAAGCAATAAACAAGAATAAGAAGATAACATTACATGTTAAAACTATCGCTAGCGTCTAACTGATTTACAACTTTAATCCTAGTCGGTCGAATTTATTTCAGACAACCAAATGCCTGTTTGCGAACTTTATTTTTAAAAAATCTCATTTCAAATGTATGTATGAAATGAGTGAAAATTGGGTGCTCGTTAATCCAAATGATTAGTTCAAGGAACTAGACTGGTTAGGAGACAGAGCAGCAAAGTTCACAATTTAGTTGATGCAATTTGCATCTTGATTACTTTATTAAGGTCTTTCGTACGTAGACTGCATTCCAAACTTTGATAAACATGGAAACGTGAACAAGAACTGGAATGTATGCCTACCTTAATAATTCACCTTCAAGCCTCTTCACTTTGTCAACTAAGCCTTCAACAACTTCCGCGAAATCAGAGGCATAACATCTTTTATAAGTATTTAGCTTGTCAGATGACCTGTACACATTAAACTTGTTTTCCGTGAGTTTTCTTCAAGTGTAATTGTTAATGAAAATAAACAATATATAGAACAAAACTAAACAAAAAAAAACGTGAATCTCTTACATGCCATTTCCATCTGATGTCATTTGAGAGTTACTAGTCACCAGACATGCATCTGCAAAGCTGAATCTTGCAGCAAAATAGGTCACACTCTCACAATTTGAACCGGCATCTGAGGAGAGAATAACTGCAGGTGCAGGCTTAAAGACCTGTTGCATAAGCTGTGTCGCGAAAATAAGCCTTCTTTTTGCTCGAAACCTGGGTTGCATATCTTCAAGGATTTCAGCTTCATTTTTAACCTAATAGGATTGAGAAAGAAGAAAGCATTAACACTTTGATTCAGAAAACTCATGTAAATTCTTAAGTGTTTTTGTATTTCATTAGATAGCCTGCCTCACTTCTTCAGGTCTTCTATTGGAAGCTTCATCCCATTCTAACTCAGCCACTCTGCCAACATAAACAATTCAACAAGGAAAAATGAACTGTTACTATCACATCTTAATAAATAGAAAATCAAAAACATATTACTTCTGTCATATTTATATAACACATATAGATTCATCACATTATACAGATAATCATTCTTTTTGAAGTTTAAATTGCCAGTGCCAAATTGTTTCAGACAGTATTCAAAAATTGTAGGATCACATACCTGATATTTTGAAGCATGACCGAATCACGTTTTACTTCTTTGTGCCAAGGTACCATGTCAAATGCAACTTTGCGTTTCTTTGGTAATGAAACTGCCATATTTTGACATGTGACATATGAAGGCAACTTATTAGGTGACGATTGCTCACTCTCTATCAAGGTGGCAGCGATAGATGGCAACACACTGCTTTCAATTGTCACATCTGAGAATCGTTTTACAGTAGTGCCAGCAGCTTTTGGATCATAAGGTCGGAACAATTGCCCATTTTTCAAGGTCCCATCATGTTTAGAAACAAATTGGGCTAACTGCAAACTGATTTGCGACTGATAAGTTGTATTAAAAGCATCATTACTGTCATTATAACAATTCTGGTTATCATTTTGACCAAGCATTTGCATGTTTTGGATATTTGGCGAGTATCCTTTGTCTGACTGTGCTCTCCAGGCCTCTTGTAAGTCCCATCCCTTGTTGTCCAGAGAATGAAAGACACCGAAGTGAGACACCACGTCCGAGTAGCCTTTTGCCTCACTATTGACTCCTTCCTTCTGCCCATGCAAAAACATATCCTTCGAATTTGTTACTACTGTATTGTCTGAAGACCCAACTTGGTGCAATATGGCTTTAGTTTGATTCAAGGCAAGGGATTTCAAGTCTCTAGCAGTACAGGAAGGTGATTCAGTGTCAATTTGCACCAGTTTATTAGAGGGCTGATGTGACTGAGTCATCAATGAACTGGATGCAACAGCATTTGCTTCTACGTGATTCTCTCTACACAAATCCTGGTCATGAGTATATCTGCTTACTGAAATAGAATTAATTATCTCAGTTGAGCCCTTCTGGAGAAAACTTTCTGCACCCAACTGCTGCTCATGATATTCTGGTTTTCCTGAAGATGCACAAAACCCCTGTACATTATATTCTTGTCTAAACGGATTTATACTAGACTGCTCATTTGGCAGCACCAAGCTAGTTTCTAGGCTACTACTTTCGGAATTGAGAGAACAAAAGAAATTGGGGGATTTTTGAGGCTTTGTGGACAAGGCACAAGGCTGAGTGGTCATATCTACCCATTGAGAGGCTACTCCAGTTAGATAACCCGCGTGCTGTAATGAAACTGATGTCACTGCAGCTTGAGTGACTTGCTCATTCCTCAGTACCGGAAGTTCTGAACTTACAAATTTGACATTTTTAAGCATAGAATTGTCGGAATTATAAACAAGGTCATTAGTAGCCACGTCGATCGGTTTAGGTGAAGCTGGAGAATGTTGGTCAACTTGGTTCTCAAAATGATTATTCACATCATGGCCTGGCGGATAAGTTGAACACGAGTTCCCCTGCATGTGGGCAGTTAAATTATCATTCGGACAAGTGGTCATATTTATAAACTGGGAAATGAATAAGAAAAACGAAGGCACCACCAAATCAGAAGATTTTCACAAGCTCAATGTTTACATGAGAACTAATTTATTACCCACCATAGCCAGAGATGGGACCAACGAGTATGACTGCGGAATCAACAGATCCAGTGATATAGGAGAATTATTGCATAGCTTGGCACATGATGCAACAGAAGTTTCAGTTTGTGGTGATTCATTGTGAGCTGAAACTTTTTCACTGAATTGCATTCCAGGTGCATGATTGATGGATGTGGTATCCTTGTTAAGAAGATCAAGCATAGTGTTGCTGACATATAAGAAGCCACCCGAGTACCCCGAGGATAAATACAAATTGAAGCATGGAGGAAAAGAAGCATACAGAAATAAGATCAGATATATATCATCCAGGAATACACTCAAAAGAAATAAATGTTAATAATCAAATAAAAAAAGTACAGCTCTTATGTTACAAGCTCTAAGCAATTAAACAAGCATGGGAACCACAAAAATCGCAGCATATTGTTGACAATTACTACCTTGCCTGAGAAATCATGCTTTGACAGTAAAGATCAGAAGAAGCACTTCGGAGAACATGTTCATTGTTCTTTCCAGGAGATATCTTCTCTGATTCTACTGAATAACTGTGAATATTCAGCTGGTCCACCTGTGACAAGAGTGTAATAGAAAAAAAATAACTACGAAGTACGAACCTTTCAGAGGTAAATCTATCTGATAGAGATCGAAAATGAACTTAATTTCCAATTATTCTATATTTGATTATCAATAAGTTTAAGGTCAGAGACCGCTTGTATGCGGTCCACATAAGACGGTCTTTGCTCAGTGACCACGTATATGTTAAGAGGAGACTATAAGCATACCATTTTATGACCAACCTGGTCAAATGGCTTTTGAATATCATGAGGGGTACTTCCATGAAGCCATATGATGTCTCTCATTTCATGATCTGCATCGGAGTGAAACTCAATATCAAGTCCATCTCACAAAAACGTGACGAAGGCCATTTCCCTCATATTCCGTTGTAATAGTTTTAAAATGTTAGTAAACAGTCCATTTTTATAAGTAAACCATCAATTGAGTTCTACATTGATACCTTCATAAGTGGCATTGTGTCAATTTTAGAATCGTGTATTGATTTGTATCATTCTCACTAATAATAAATGTTCAGACCAAAGTGCAAAAATAACAAAACAAATGCAATACACAATTACCTGAGATATTAAGACCAGGCTGGTTGTTATTGCTAAGATGAAATACATCGTTTTTTGAATGCTCTTTTCGTTGACCTAACCAAATGTTGGGAAAACTCGAACATTGAAACAGCTGACTACACCCCGTAGGATCCTTTTGTTGACAGTTATACTGGCTAGTATTTCTAGGGGAGTGTTGGTTGGAGACATGGGAAGATTCTGAGTGAAATCCCTCTTTCTCCCTCAAATATTGGCGATCTGACCGTTGAAAACCAGGGGATGAACCATTTATATCTGAATTATGGGGCACAATCTCAGTTTTCACACTTGGAGAGGAATTTTGTAAGTCTGTATCGACCCAATTACTTTTCTGCTTCACGTTATCAATGTAGTTGGAGGTTTGATTATCAGTTAATAGTTCTGGATTCTGAAAGTTCAATCCACTCCATTCTTCTTGTAACCCACCATCACCACTAGAAATTTCTGCCACAGCAGACTGCATCAGGGCACTCCAGCTACCACTTCTAATAGTGGGAAATCTGTCAACATGAGATGTGTCTTCACTCTCAAATGTTCCCAAGCCAATATCTATACTCTTGCTGAATGACGATCCCCAGATGGTATCTTCTGTACTGTATAAGAACTTCTGCTCCAATGGGTCAAGAGGAGCATCGGGATCGGACGGAGCAGGTTTCAACACTTTCCTCAGAGTGAGTTCCTGCCAACACTCATTTTCTTGCCTCGCCTCAGGTTCCGGAGGTAATGCACTCCTCTGAGCTGTCATTCCTTGATGGGAGTAGTATCCACAAGAAATTCCACCGCTAAGACCTTGAACATGAACTTGATTGGTTAGTAAAGACTCATCTGGCATGCTTAGCTGATCAGAATTCAAACTACTTTGTTTATTCAAGTGCGATGGTTGCATGGAGGGAATTTCTAATGCGTCATTATTGTTCTTGGTTGACAGATTTGTAGAATGATCAGGTGGCCTTTGACGGTGAGAATATGGATCTAAATTATTATCAATATTCGGAGTAGAAGCTCCATATAAAGATACATCAAACTGCAGGTGTGGTGAGGCCTCCTGAATCATAGAATGGTTAGGAGTTGGTACAATTTCTGGTTCATTGTGCATACCTGGCATCATTTGCACTTTACCAGCCACAAGCATTAGTGACGAATTGTGAACAGGCATTCCATTAACGGCAGAGGGAATCTGACCCCCTGAAGCCTGTTTTAACGACGACAATTGATTACTATAATGCTGGTTTCTTGCATTGCCCAACTCCTGGAGCTGGTGTTTCCGCTGCAATTCTTGTAGCTGTTTAAATATAATTTGTCGCTGCAACATTTGCACATCAGTGAAACTACAACTGGTGCCTTGGCTAGATGGTTGTACCCCAGGTTATTGGACTTCAAGAAGTTTACTGCATTAAAAATATTACATTAAGACACATGAAAAGACATTCACCACTTAACAACAACAAATATGTTGAGCAATTTAGTTCCTCAGGAAACCAACTCAAACATAAAATCTCTCCAAAAAGAGAAAACCACAGCCTAACATATAGGGGGGAAAAGAGTTGGTTGAAAGGTTTTGGAGCTTGGTATCATGCAAGAGTCCCTTTGGTTTTCTGCCGGTTGGATTTTAAATTCTGTTCTAAATTCTTGCTTGTGCATGTAAGATTATGTTATTTTTACTTTTAAGGGGAGACTATGAAGGTGAATTTTGTTGGAATTTCTTTGAAAGCAACTGTGGTTTGTCTGTCTTGTAGTTACAATTGGTTAATGACAAGTTTCCTTTAAAGATATTGGCTTAATACTTAATAGAAAAATTTATTTATTAGTTTGATATTCATGTATATCGTTTCAAATACCATCTGCTAGTACCAGCTATGAGACCTGGTCTCTTAGGCAGTTATCCAAATATAGTGTTTTATGTCATCTTTTTTACTAATATAATAGCTTTGAATATTTTGTTATGATTTTCTTTTTTGAAAGAAATTTCATGTATGAGTAGGCTTGGTGAGAAACTAAATCACTCATTAGATTTTGAATTTTTGTCATCGATAGTGGACTCATTTGTCTGTCTTCCTGAATTATCTTTTGATGCACTAGGTTTTTTCAAGTCCAATAATCAGGGGTACAAGTTACAACAAAATAAGCAAGGAGTTGTAGTTTTAATAATGTGTAGACAATGCAACAAAAATTAAAAATAAATAGCTGCAAAGCAGCTCACAAGTTCGGTGATGCAAGGAACGTGCACTAGTATTAATAAAAAAATCCACTCACACAATGCAAGGAACAAACTACATGATATCACTCTATATTGATAGTAAGCCTTTTGAATCAAGCTTGTAATAAGTAAAACGGTTCATGACCAAATAATGCAGCATGTTATTTAGTCAAAATTTCGACTATTCTTCACGTGTCAAAGTGTACTGTTAAATAGGTATAACATTTACATATACAGAATTTCAAAAATTTCGACAGTTCTCTATGTTTGCATATGTCCGCACCCAAATTTCCAGAAAATTCGAACGAGAACAGAAGTTCAATGGAACCCTGACACTGTTAAAGGAGCAAAAATAGCTGACTTTATGAAGTTCCGGAAGATGATCAAACTCCATATTGATGACAGAACATAGCCTTATGTACCGAAAGTCCGAAACCCATGAATTGCTCAATTCAGTCAATAACAAGTAAAAAAGATAATGCTAATCAATTCCGAAAGAGAAATTAAAACCAAAATCTCAGGAAGAAAAAAATTCAAAAAATTAGTTGGAAAACTGAGTTAGAACATGGCTACCTTTGAAAAGCAGCTCGATCGAGAGACAATTAACCACAAGAACAGCACTGAAAACGAAATGTTTAAAGGGGATTTATTTTCAGTCGTAATAATTAGGGGTTTGGGGGTTGGCTTGGTTTCGGTTATCTGGTCCGCACCATCAAGCGGGTTATTAAAATTTTCAATTTGTCAAAATTGATGTATATGTTGAAAAATATATTATTATTATTTTTTTTTGATAGAAATCTTGTAATATTATTAAAATTATGAGATGTCATTCAATACAAGATTAACTAATAAAGGAGGAAAATTCTCATGTTCCCAAATACAATGGGAAGGGGAAACAAGAGCAAATAAAGCAAGTCCATGTGCAGCTAAATTCGTTGTTCGTGTAACATGACTTAGATTAAGGCCCGAAAGACCATCCAGACAACAGCGAATATTCAATGCAATATTTTCAGTGTAGCTAACATCCTCTGCTGGGTTGGCGACTGCTTGTACCGCCAGAAGAGAATCAGTCACGATTTCATGAATATCCATTCCTCGTTCTTGCACCAATCGGATTCCTTCACGGACAACTACTAAATCCGCAAAGACTCTTGATGGAGGTTTCAAGATTCTGTTGGCAAAGGCTAACAAGGCTTGTCCTTCATGGTTTCTCACAAGCCCACCAATAGAAAAATCACCAGTAGCATCATTAATCAGGGCATTCACATCTAATTTCAATTTGTTAAGACCTGGTTGTTTCCATTTTGGACTTGGAACTTTGCCTTTTTGCACGGCACTCGAATTTAAAGCTGCTCTTGCCTCATTGAATTCATGTAGCAATATGTCACTCCATTCTATATCAAATCGAGCAGGAAGCTTATCTTTAACATGGATAATTCTGAGTCTTTCTTGCCATACGACCCACACTCGCATCACAAAGCTTTCCAGCTCTGAATTTAATAAAGCTGCCTTCATCCATAGAAAAATATCAATAAGGTCCAATGAAGTGGCCTGCTTCAGAATTGATTTGAACAATGAGTTCTTCCAGCACTGCTTAACCATGGGATAGAAGAACAGGGCATGACAAGTGGAATCAAAATCATATTGACATAAAGGACATAATCCTGTTACTGGTACATGATGCGCCATCAAGTTAGCTTGCGTCGGAATAATATTCAATATAGCTCGCCACCAAAATATACGGACTTTTGGAGGCACCGACATAAACCATAAGAACTTCCACCAACCTTTCGAATGTAAATGTGAGTTGTTTTCAGAAGAATCGTAGAATTCAATTTCTAGTTTATACCCATCTTTAACCGAATAATGTCTCTTTGGATCAAGATACCATTATCTCGAGTCCTCATTCAACGACAAAGAGATAGGGATTGCCAAGATATTCTGAACAATGTAATTTGGCAGTATAGAATTTAACAAATTTTCATTCCAAGATCCATCTAAAATAAAAGAGTTAACAGTATCAAAGCCTTGTTGAATACCTTGTGGCCGATTCAAAGAATGAATGCCCGGAATCCAGTGATCTTGAAATGTTTGGATTTTTTCCCCATTACAGACTCGCCATTGAAGCCCTTTGTGCAAGAGTTTTTTGCTCCATAATAAAGAACGTCATATATACGATGGATTGCACCCCAAAGAAGCTTGCATTATATCTTGATGTTTGAAGTATCTTGCCTTGAGGACCCGAGCTACAAGAGAGTTTGGATTTTTGATAATCCTCCAAAGTTGTTTCGCCAGGAGAGCCTTATTAAAAACTTCTAGGTGTCTAAAATCAAGACCTCCCACACTTTTAGGCAAACATAAAGACTTCCAAGATTTCCAATGAAGACGTCTCCTCCCATCATGTATTCCCCACCAAAAATTTGCACACTCCTTCTCGATAGCCTCACAAACAGCTTTCGGAATATGGAAACATGACATAGCATAAGTAGGGATGGATTGGATAACTGACTTGATTAAAGTTTCTTTTCCTCCAGTCGAAAAGGTTTTATTCTCCCATCCTTTTATTCTTTTAACCACACGCTCAATAAGATAATGGAATTGAAGCGTCTTACTCCGTAGAGAGAATGTCGACAGTCCCAAATAAATCTCATGTTCCTGTGAAGTGGAAATAGTGAGCTCTGATTTGATCAAATTAACCGTTGTAATATCAGTGTTTGGGCTAAAAGATAAAGAAGATTTCTGAAAATTAATGAGTTGACCCGATGCCTTTTCATATAACCTCAAGCAATTGCGAATACCATGGCAATCCTCAAGAGTGGCCTTAAAGAAAATAAGGCTATCATCAACAAACAAAAGATGAGAGATTGGAGGGCAAGATGTAGCAAGACGGACACCAGAGATCAATTTCCTCGCTTCAAAAGAACTGAAAATGGAGAATAATCCTTGAGCACACAATACAAATAGGAATGGAGATAGGGGGTCACCTTGACGCAATCCTCTACTAGGATTCACCTTTCCTATAATCTCGCCATTAAGCCGAAAATAATAATTAACAGAGCGAACACACCTCATAACTTTTTCCACCCAAGAATGAGCAAAGCCGAGTTTCCTCATAATATTTTCCAAAAAATTCCATTCAATCCGATCATATGCCTTACTCATGTCAAGCTTTAAAGCTGCAAATCCTTTTTTTCCCCGTCTTCCTACTTCGAATCCAATGCAATGCCTCGAACCCCAGTAAAATATTATCAGTAATCAAGCGGCCTGGGACAAAAGCGCTCTGAAAATCATCAATAGAAAAGTTCATAAAAGGACGAAGTCTATTTGTCAGAGCTCTAGCAACAATTTTATAACACACATTGCAAAGGCTAATCGGCCTGAACTCCTTGATAGTCATCGGATTTTTATTTTTCGGGATCAGAGTTACAATGGTGTCGTTCCAGTCAGAGAGATGCACACCGTCATTTAGAATTCCCAAAACAGCAGACGTGACCTCTTTACCAATAATATGCCAATATTTTTGAAAGAAGAATGTGAACATACCATCTGGTCCTGGAGCTTTATTAGGGTGCATGTCAAATAAAGCTTTTTTGACTTCATCAGCCGAAAACTGAGCACACAGTTGCTGGTTCATTTCCGCATCAATTTTTGTCTCAATATGTTCAATCACATATTGAAGCTCCTGTTCCGAAGGATTATTGGATGAGAAAATATCAGAGAAGTAATGTAGTGACCCTTACCCGGATCATCTACTAAATAGAACTTATGCATGCAATAAGCTTAATTAAACAGATATCAGAATGAAACTGCGGAAACCATAAAAGTTATACAATCCCAAGTAAAGGAATCTGTAATTTATCCAAATAATATACAACCAAATCGAATAGCTGTATAAACCCAAACAACAGTAATAAAACCTAGACGAAGCTCCAGCTGGCCAACCACTGACTAGCCCCTCCTGGATCCACCCTCCTCGTCCAATCGCAAACCTGCCCCATGGAATAGGGTGTCCAGAAAATACAGAGTACGAGACGTGAGCATAAAACGCTCAGTACGAGAGTATGAGTATACATGCATGCAAAGTGAACTCCCTATAGACTCGAGGTCAAGGATCAGATAACAGAGACAGACCGGGCCCTGGTATGTAGCACGTTGTGCCGTCGCTTTAGGAGGTGGCTCCCATACCGAGATAACCGTGGATACGCCGGACCCAAATCGATGGAAGTCCATCCACTAACAGGATAGGGTACAACCCTACTAACAGACATCTCGAAAGAGATACAGCAAGATGCAAATGAATGCAGCATAATATCATGGCATATAAATCATGCAGTCACATAATACATGCATACTCAGTCAGGATATCTCGAACAGTACTTTTGTACCTCAAAACAGAGCAAGCTCTACCAACTCTAGGTCCACGCCTATAGTCTGCTCTACACTGCCAAATGATACTACTATCATTAAAGTGCTCTAAAAGCCTTAACTAAGCTATTGCATACTCCTAAATATTTATAGGAAGCAAAAGCTATACCTTCGTCCGTCGTTAGCCCTTTGATGTCGATGCCTCCAGAATTTGGGCACAACTCCGCTACGACTACCGAATGCCTCGCCGACCTCCGGACCAAGCCTAAGAAGACTAGAACAGCTCCAAAAGGACTAGAATGGAAAGGAGAACTCGGAATTGACAAATGAAAGTGAAGCCTCGGCCTTCTATTTATAGACAACGATCGGAACGTCCGAACCACGATCGGAACGTCCGATCCTGCCATCGGAGCTTCCGAAGATCCTGATCTGCCACGTGTCAAAATATCACTTGTTGATTCCGGATAGGGGTGATCGGAGCTTACGGTCCTGATCGGAGCTTCCGATCTTGCCACACGTCATGCCTGACGTAATATCGATCTGAGCTTCCGATCCTGTTCGGAGCTTCCGATCCTGATCGGAACTTCCGAACTCACCTTCGGAGCTTCCGAACTTTACCAAAGTAATTATGATTAATTCCTTAATTACTGATTTTGGTTACGGGCTACTACATTCTCCCCCACTTAAGATATTTCGTCCTCGAAATCAGATCTTAAGTACCGAATGCAAATACAGAAATCAGAAACATTCTTTATTCAAATCAAACGTTTACAGAGTTTGCAACTGAATACAACTTAAACAATGAACTCAAAACAACTTAGGATGGTCTTTACGCATCCTGTCCTCGAGCTCCCAAGTAGCTT
This sequence comes from Henckelia pumila, assembly GCF_033568475.1. Classification (NCBI taxonomy): domain Eukaryota; kingdom Viridiplantae; phylum Streptophyta; class Magnoliopsida; order Lamiales; family Gesneriaceae; genus Henckelia; species Henckelia pumila. The sequence goes on along the minus strand of NC_133122.1, from coordinate 49,077,926 downwards.
CCTCAGTGCCTCGGCGCTACCACTGAACTAAAACCAAAGGAATGACTTTGTTTCGTAAAACCTTATCCTTATAATCCAGGATACGAAGAGGTTTCTCAACATAAGTCAAATCTTTGTCTACCTAAACCTCAGACCGCTGCAGAATATGAGATTCATCCGCCACATACCGTCGCAACAGAGATACGTGGAACACGTCGTGAATACTGAATAGATGCGGTGGCAAAGCTAGTCGATAAACAAATCGTCAATGCTCTCCAAGATCTCAAACGGACCGATAAACCTGGGAGACAACTTGCCCTTATGGCCAAATCTGAGAATCTTGCGAAAAGGTGACACTCTCAGAAACACTTTCTCCCCGACGTCGAACTGCAACGGCCTACGCTTGATATTAGCATAGCTGGCCTGACGATCCTGTGCAGTCTTAATCCGTTTCTTGATTTGATCAACAATGTCTATCGCCTGCTGGATAAACTCCGGTCCCTCAGCCTGTCTCTCCCCCACTTCTTCCCAGAAGAGTGGAGTACGACAACGTCTTCCGTACAACGCCTCAAAAGGTGTCATCCCAATACTAGTGTGATAGCTGTTGTTGTAAGCGAACTCGATCAACGGCAAATGATCCTGCCAGGCTGAACCAAAATCCATGACGCACGCTCGAAGCATATCCTCTAACGTACGGATAGTGCGCTCTGACTGACCATCAGTCTTCGGATGATAGGCTGTACTCAAACTGAGAGTAGTACCCATCGCACGTTGAACACTCCCCCAGAATCTAGAAGTAAACCTGGGGTCCCGATCGTTGACAATGCTCACAGGCACTCCATGAAGTCGAACGATCTCCTGAATGTACATCCGTGCCATGCGATCCACAGAGTACTCTCGGCTATAGGCAATGAAATGCGCTGACTTGGTGAGTCGGTCCACCACAACCCAGATAGCATCACAGTTCCTCGGGGATACCGGCAAATGGGTCACAAAGTCCATTGTGATAAACTCTCATTTCCATTCAGGAATAGGCAGACTGTGAAGCAATCCTCCAGGTCGTCGGTGCTCTGCCTTGACCTGTTGACACACCAAACATCTCGAAACAAACTGATAAATACTACGTTTCATTCCCTTCCACCAGAAACGAGTACGTAGATCCTTGTACATCTTGTTGCTCCCAGGATGAATACTCAACTTAGTGCGATGCGCATGAGACAAAATCTCCTCTCGCAACTCTTTATCCTGCGGAATCACAAGCCTACCAGACAAACACAGAAAGCCATCTGACTGATAATGAAATCCAGACGAGCTACCCTCGTTAGCTAAACGAGCTAAACGCTGGGTCTTCGAATCAGACATCTGAGAATCTCGGATCCGCGAATACAAGGCTGGCTCAGATAATATCGCAAACATCTGGATACTCTGCATACCTTTCTTATGCTTGAAGGTATAATCTGAAGTACAACAGTCACTGATTGCACTAGACATCGAACAAGTCTGAAGTGCGGATAGTCGCACCTTTCAACTCAAAGCATCAGCGGTGAGATTAGCAGCTCCCGGATGGTACTTAATCTCGCAATCATAGTCCTTGAGCAAGTCCATCCAACGTCTCTGCCTCATGTTCAACTCCGCCTGAGTGAACAAATACTTGAGACTCTTATGGTCGGTGAAGATCTCAAATTTCTCGCCATACAGATAATGACGCCAGATCTTCAAAGCGAACACAATGACTGCTAATTCCAAATCATGGACTGGGTAGTTGTCCTCGTGAAGCTTCAGCTGTCTAGAAGCGTATGCGATCACATGCCCATTCTGAGTCAGGACACAACCTAACCCCTGAAGAGAAGCATCCGTGTAAACTACATACCCTCCAGATCCTGACGGTAATGCCAACACCGGCGCAGAAGTCAACCGCCGTCGAAGCTCACAGAAATTCTCCTCACACTCGGAGGACCACTCGAAATCCACACCCTTGCGGGTAAGCTGCGTCAAAGGTCGAGCTAGTTGAGAGAAATTCATAATGAAGCGACGATAATACCCTGCTAGACCCAGAAAACTACGGATCTCAGCAACTGTCGTCGAACGCGACCAATTAAGTACCGCTTCAATCTTGCTTGGATCAACAGAAATCCCCTCCTTGGATATGATATGGCCAAGAAAGACCACTCTATCCATCCAGAACTCACACTTGCTCAGCTTGGCGTACAACTGTTCATCTCGAAGAGTCTGCAGTACCAACCGCAAGTGAGAAACATGCTCTTCCGTATTACGCGAATACACCAAGATGTCATCAATGAAAACCACGACAAACTTGTCCAAATACTCCCTGAAGACACGATTCATCAGATCCATGAATATAGCCGACGCATTAGTCAAACCAAATGGCATCACTAGAAACTCGTAATGCCCATAGCGAGTACGGAATGCAGTCTTGGCTACGTCCTGATCACGGACTCTCAACTGATGATACCCAAATCTCAAGTAAATCTTGGAGTAAACTGACGTGCCCTGCAGCTGATCAAACAAGTCATCAATACAAGGCAACGGATACTTGTTCTTCACAGTGACTCGATTAAGCTGCCGATAGTCAATGCACAGCCGCATCGACCCATCCTTCTTCTTCACGAAGAGAACAGGAGCTCCCCAAGGAGATACACTAGGACGAATGTACCCCTTGTCCAAAAGATCCTGTAGCTGATTCTTCAACTCACGCATCTCTGACGGAGCCAGACGATACGGTGCTCGAGAAATAGGTGAAGTACCCGGCATTAACTCTATGCCAAACTCGACTTCCCTAACAGGAGGAAAACCCGGAATCTCATTAGGAAATACATCTGAAAATTCATCCACAACAGGAATGCTCTCTATCCCAATACTCTCAGTGGACAAATCAACTGCATAGATAAGGTAGCCTTCCCCGCCAGACTCTAGAGCTCGACAGGCTCTCAAAGCTGATACCAAAGGCATCGGGGGTCGCGCTCCCTCACCATAGAAAAACCAGCTCTCACTCTCCTCCGGATGAAAGCGTACTAATCTCTGATAGCAGTCCACTGAAGCTCGATAGGTAGTCAACATATCTATTCCCAGAATGCAATCAAAGTCGTCCATTGCCAGGACCATGAGATTCGCTAACAGAATGTTCCCTTCGAACTCTAAAGGGCAACCCATCACTAGACGCTTAGCCAAAGCAGATTGGCCCGTCGGAGTAGAAATAGACATCACTACGTCTAGTGCAATGCATGGTAACTTATGCCTCTTAACAAAACGTGCAGAAATGAAGGAATGAGATGCACCAGTGTCAATAAGTACAAGAGCAGGTATACCATAAAGCAGAAATGTACCTGCGATGACTTTCTCATTCTCCTCCACAGCCTGATCATGTCTCAGGGCAAACACCTGGCCAGAAGCTCGTGGCCTCAAATGAGAACTCCCAGCAGACTTTCCTTGCGACCTCTGCTGTACGGTGGCCTGAGAACCCGATCCTGAACCAGAACCAGAACCGCCTCCCCCAGACAGTGGACAATCCCTTCGGATATGACCAGTCTCTCCACAACGGAAACAAGCTCTAGAAGCTCTACGGCACTTGTCGGATGGATGGTTCTTCCCACAGTGATCACACTTGTCCTTCTTACCGTAACGGACAACACCTCCAGAACCAGAGGAAGAAGAAGATCCAGACTTCTTGAAAGTTTGGGCACGGGGACCCAAAGAACTAGCAGGCCTCGACTGAGGGAAAGACCTGTTCCGTCGAATGCTGTCCTCCCCCTGGTGACAACGGCTCACCAAACCTTCGTAGGACATGTCGTCGCCAACCGCCACACGGTCATGGATCTCAGGGTTAAAACCCTGAAGGAACAGATTATACTTCATCTCTGAGCTATCAGCAATCTCGGGGCAATAGGATAGCAGATCAAAGAACCTATGCTGATAATCCTCAATAGACAAGGCTCCCTGTCGCAGACTCAGTAGCTCGCCTGCCTTCGACTGTCGGAGTGTAGGAGAAAAATACCGCTTTTGGAAAGCTGTGCGGAACTCGGCCCAGGTGGCCACTCCTCTCGCCGCAACAAAAGGTGCAGAAGTAAACCTCCACCACCTGCGCGCACGCCCATCCAGAAGATAGCCAAGGGTCTCCACCTTCTGCTCCTCGGTGCATTGGAAAGTCTGAAAAGTCGTCTCCATGCGGTCTAACCAGTTCTCCGCATCCTCCGGAGACTCACCTCCAACTAAGGGCTTAGGACCCATAGCTAAGAATCGACGCACAGTGAAACGCTCGTCGTCATGATGACGATGACGCCATTCTCGACGAATCTCCCGGTCGGCATCACCCCAACGCCCACCAACACTGCCATGAGAACTCCAGTCGTCACGATTTGACATCTACAAAAATACCTCATGATGAGACTAAATCCCAAGAATTCTTTTGCATGCTCTGATACCATAAATGTAGTGACCCTTACCCGGATCATCTACTAAACAGAACTTATGCATGCAATAAGCTTAATTAAACAGATATCAAAATGAAACTGCGGAAACCATAAAAGTTATACAATCCCAAGTAAAGGAATCTGTAATTTATCCAAATAATATACAACCAAATCAAATAGCTCTATAAACCCAAACAACAGTAATAAAACCTAGACGAAGCTCCAGCTGACCAACCACTGACTAGCCCCTCCTGGATCCACCCTCCTCGTCCAATCGCAAACCTGCCCCATGGAATAGAGTGTCCAGAAAATACAGAGTACGAGACGTGAGCATAAAACGCTCAGTACGAGAGTATGAGTATATATGCATGCAAAGTGAACTCCCTATAGACTCGAGGTCAAGGATCAGATAACAGAGACAGACCAGGCCCTGGTATGTTGCACGTTGTGCCGTCGCTTCAGGAGGTGGCTCCCATACCGAGATAACCGTGGATACGCCGAACCCAAATCGATGGAAGTCTATCCACTAACAGGATAGGGTACAACCCTACTAACAGACATCTCGAAAGAGATACAGCAAGATGCAAATTAATGCAGCATAATATCATGGCATATAAATCATGCAGTCACATAATACATGCATACTCAGTCAGGATATTTCGAACAGTACTTTCGTACCTCAAAACAGAGCAAGCTCTACCAACTCTAGGTCCACGCCTATAGTCTGCTCTACACTGCCAAATGATACTACTATCATTAAAGTGCTCTAAAAGCCTTAACTAAGCTATTGCATACTCCTAAATATTTATAGGAAGCAAAAGCTATACCTTCGTCCGTCGTTAGCCCTTTGATGTCGATGCCTCCAGAATTTGGGCACAACTCCGCTACGACTACCGAACGCCTCGCCGACCTCCGGACCAAGCCTAAGAAGACTAGAACAGCTCCAAAAGGATTAGAATGGAAAGGAGAACTCGGAATTGGCAAATGAAAGTGAAGCCTCGGCCTTCTATTTATAGACAACGATCGGAACTTCCGATCCTCGATCAGAACGTCCGAACCACGATCGGAACGTCCGATCCTGCCATCGGAGCTTTCGAAGATCTTGATCTACCACGTGTCAAAATATCACTTGTTGATTCCGGATAGGGGTGATCGGAGCTTCCGGTCCTGATTGGAGCTTCCGATCTTGCCACACGTCATGCCTGACGTAATATCGATCGGAGCTTCCGATCCTGTTCGGAGCTTCCGATCCTGATCGGAGCTTTCGAACTCTACCAAAGTAATTATGATTAATTTCTTAATTACTGATTTTGGTTACGGGCTACTACAAGTAACTCACCACAATATCAGCCATGCTACTCTTATCAGAACACCAGTCACCATGAGAAGATACCAACCCATTGATTAAATTTCGTACCCTCCTACTTGATGCACAAGCATGGAAGTACTTTGAGTTTCTGTCTCCTTGAGCCAACCAATTAACCCTACTCCTCTGCTTCCAATAAATCTCTTCTTTAGTGGAAAGAGTTTCGATTTTTAATTCCAACCTCTGAATAAGATCTGCCGAATTATGCCAGCACTCATGATTTTTCAAACGGTTCATTTGGTCTCTACAATTCTTGAGCTGCCTCGGGAGACATCTAAATCTGCCCCCTGCCCAAACCAGCAGTGCTTCTTTACAATGTGAAATGCGTTCAGAAAGTCCCATTGAATCATCTTGCGAGCACCACCCCTCTGATATTACATCTAGACAGTCAGCTTCAGAAGCCCAGTGAGTTTCAAACTTGAATGTTGAAGCATAAGATAAAGCCTGAGGTGTTGTCTGACCCAATGCTAAAAGGATGGGACGATGGTCATAATGGAAAAATTCCAGAGATTGAACATGTGCTGCTGGGTATAACAATCTCTATTCAAAGGTTTCAACATAACGATCAAGATGCTCAAATATAAGGTCATTACCAGAACGCCTATTTACCCAGGTAAAGAGCTCACCACTTCCGTGCAAATCTTGTAGGGAATATGCATCAAGTGTATCCCTAAACAGTTGCATTTGATTGAGGGGTCTCAAGATACCACCCACTTTCTCCCGATCATAACAAATCTCATTAAAATCACCTCCAACTAGCCACGGCACCCCTCTAAATTCCGGAATACTATGCAGCCTACAAAGAAGATCCCACGAGAGATGTCTTTTGGTAGAAGATGGGTCCCCATAGAAACCTGTAAATCTCCAAAATTTTCCTGAGTGATTGACAAAGCAATCAATATGTCCAATGGAATAAGAGTGAATTTTAATATCTAGCGGTTCTTTCCAAAACAGTAATAGGCCTCCACTTCGCCCAACACAGTTGACAATAAACATACCAGAGAAACTAAGAATGTATTTCCACCTTTGACATTGAAAGTCCCTCATTCTCGATTCAGAGAGAAAAAGAAGGGACGGGTCCTTTTCAGCAACAAGGCGCTTAAGTTCTCGGAATGCTCGTTGGTTCCCAATGTTGGAAAACCGTGTTCAGATCAATTGAATCGATACCCGGTGCAGCGGAAGTTTAAAAATTTTATTTTTCTTTGATATGAAACAATTTCATATCATGGGTATCAAAACGTTTAACGATTAAATCACACAAGTAAAATAAATAATAATTAATTAAATATTTTACCTCCAATCTCGAAGCGAGATTATGGACACCAACAGAATTTAATCTGCTCTTCTTGTATATCCCGGGAACCGATGGCGTCACGATCAATCACCGGAATAAGGTCCACGAACAGAAAACAGAAACTCTCTGATTGACTGCACTAGAAATCAATCAGAAGTTTTGCGTAGAGAATAAACAGATATGATCTGTTAATTCAGAATTGTAATTTTTCACAAAAATCACAAGTCTGAATTTTCTCCGGGAGGGACAAGGATTTCGAAAAACCCTTAGAATATTTAGAGTGTAATTTCGAAAATTATAAGACACAAAAGTGTTTGATTTTCGAACCCAACACCTCTATTTATAGATAATTTCTAGTTATAATTGTATCAGGACTCTAACTCCTTAAAGCCCACAATCCATAACTTAAGCCCAACAAGCCAAGCCCGTTGTTATAAAAATTAATATAAAATTCATCGTGACTCCGATTGATAAACTGATTTCACCAATGTGCACAGAAACCATTTCTGCATCTTTTAGAGTCAAGATAATTTTTCTGAATCCGAATTCAGTGATTTCCAAAAATGCCCATCATTATGTCATTTTAGGAAATTCCACTCCCTTTAGTTGAGAAATCCAATTTCTCTTTCATTAAATTTAACTCTTTAAATTTAACTATCTCTACGGGGTTTTAGTAATCCATTACTTGTGTAACCCTCAATGGTTCAGGAATACAGCTAGCCGTGGGCTCACAACTCCTTGTGACTCGGAACAACAATTTCCGACTTACCCAACGAATCATGGTAAGAGCGTCTAGCAACATCGCCCCATGATTTCCTAGGTATTACTGATAGTGCCTGCAAGAACCAGTAGATTTTGGTTAGCGTATAGTACGGTCCCTTCAACCAAATATCCCGATCAAATCAACAACCATTGGTGCATCGAGAGTCGTTCGAGATTCGATAACTATGCACAAAATCTTGGAGATCTATTAGTGACATCGCATGTGTTACTAGGATAACCATTAACCTAAAACATATCATGTACTCTGGCCAGAGATTCGTCACACTAATATCTCCTCAGATCGCATAGGATATCCACACTCGCAAGTATGTGGTGAATCCTTGACAACAAAGCATCGACTCCTATATGCGTCGTAACTGTACCCAATCCCGACACCTGATGACCCCCATAGAGTCGGTAAACGAGTCAAAGCACAGTACTAGCATATAGAGTCTCAATGATGTTTCAAGTAATAAGGACTAATGGTGTACAACCAAAAACGCGGACTTTATCCACTCGATAAGTGATAACCACTTGAAAAGTCCGAATAGGGTAGTTCGATCATTCATCATATGAATATCCATTTGCATGCTTCGAACATCTCTATGTTCCCTACCAATGAAACTTGGTACTCTGCATCGCAAATGCTAGTCTCAAACTCGAGCGATCCTTATCCTTATTTTCGGACGGCTCAATCGACTAGGAACTGTTTAGAATATACAGTGACTATAAGATGTGTTTCATGATAGTCATCCCCATGTACTACCACATCTTACATACACTATAGTATATTCAAGGTCTTTATCAAAACAACAATAGTATATCACAATATAACAATATGAAGAAATATAAAGTCATTGTCATTAATTAAATGTAAATTATATTAAACAAAGATTGTTTACACAAAGAGTCATAAAAGCCCTTAGCCACAAGTTGGCTATCCGGGCACCCACTCTTTCAATCTCCCACTTGCCCTAAAACCAACTAGTCATATTACGTAATCCCATTGCTTCGCGATGTTTGTCAAACAATGGTCCTAGCAAGGGCTTCGTAAGCAGATCAGCGATATTGTCTGCAGAGGCCACTCTCTCGACTGTAATGTCTCCTCTTTCCACGATCTCCCGGATGATGTGGTATTTCCTCAGTATGTGTTTGGATCTTTGATGAGACCTTGGTTCCTTTGCCTGAGCAACGGCACCAGTGTTGTCGCAGTACACCGGGACTGGACCAACAGATCTGAAATCACACCCAACTCTTGGATGAATTTCCTCATCCAAACCGCCTCTTTAGCAGCAGCTGATGCTGCAATGTATTCTGCCTTAGTGGTAGAATCCGTTGTGGTGTCTTGCTTGGAACTCTTCCAAGAGACAGCACCGCCATTGAGCACGAATACAAATCCAGAGGTTGATTTCGAGTCATCCACGTCACTTTGGAAGCTAGAGTCGGTGTAGCCTTCCAACTTCAATTCTCTTCCACCATAAACCATGAATATATTCTTAGTTCTTCTCAAGTACTTAAGAATATCCTTCACGGCTTTCCAATGCATTTGACCTGGATTGGCTTGATATCTGCTCGTGACGCTCAGAGCATAGGCCACATCCGGTCTAGTAGATATTATCCCATACATGATACTACCTATGGCTGACGCATATGGTATATGTGTCATTTTCTCTATCTCTTCGTCAGTCTTGGGACACATTGACTTGGATAGAGAAACTCCATGACACATAGGTAGATGTCCTCTCTTGAACTCATCCATTGAAAACCTTTTCAATATAGTGTCGATGTAGGTTGCTTGAGTGAGTCCTATCATTCTCTTAGATCTATCTCTATAGATCTGTATCCCTAGAATATAGGATGCCTCACCCAAATCCTTCATCGAGAATCTACCTGATAACCATATCTTTGTTGACTGCAACATCCCTACGTCATTCCCAATGAGTAGGATGTCATCAACATAAAGTACTAAGAATGTTACCGCATCCTTAACTACTTTCTTGTACACGCATGGTTCCTCCGGGTTCTTGATGAAACCAAAATCCTTTATTGTTTCATCAAATTTCTGGTTCCAACTTCTTGATGCTTGTTTTAGACCATAAATTGATCTCTGAAGCTTGCATACCTTATGCTCGCTTCCCATGGAGGTGAATCCTTCAGGATGCATCATATAGATTTCTTCCTTAATGTTTCCATTAAGAAATGCAGTCTTCACATCCATTTGCCATATCTCATAGTCATACCATGCTGCTATGGCAATTAGGATTCTTATGGACTTGAACATTGCGACTGGTGAAAAGGTTTCATCATAGTCAACTCCTTGTCTTTGAGTATAACCTTTTGCAACCAATCGTGCCTTATAGGTCAACACCTTGCCATCAGGCCCAAGTTTTCTTTTGTAAATCCATTTACATCCTATTGGAACAATTCCATCAGGAGGATCTACTAAAGACCAAACTTGGTTTGAATGCATCGAGTCTATTTCCGATTCGCATTGCTTCAAGCCATAAATTAGAATCCGCATCAGAAATTGCTTCCTTGAAGTTTCTTGGATCACATCCAATATCGGGTTCACTTTGATCCCCTTCAAGAAGAAGACCATATCTAACATGAGGCCTAGAAGTCCTCTCGGATCTTCTAGAAATAGGCGTGTCTTGTGATGATTCTTGAGGTGTAGGATCGTTAATTTGTATTTCGGGTTCTTCTCGAATTTTTTCGAGTTCCATCATCTTGCCTTTCTTATCCAATAAGAATTCCTTCTCCAAGAAGGTGGCATTCCTTGAAACAAACACCTTTGTTTCAGCAGGATGATAGAAATAATATCCGTTTGAATTCTTCGGATACCCCACAAAATAACATAAGATGGATCGACTATCCAACTTATCTCCCACTGTCTGCTTCACGTAAGCAGGACATCCCCAAATCCTCAAGTACGAATACTTAGGAGCTTTGCCATTCCATAACTCGTATGGTGTTTTATCTACTGCTTTAGTGTGAACGTTGTTCAACAACAAAACCGCCGTTTCAAGCGCGTAGCCCCAAAATGATGGTGGGAGCTCAGTGAAGCTCATCATGGATCGAACCATGTCCAACAAGGTTCTATTACGACGCTCCGAAACACCATTCAGTTGTGGTGTCATAGGAGGAGTCCACTGAGAGAGAATCTCATTCTCTTTTAGATAGTTCAAAAACTCGGCACTTAAGTATTCTCCACCACGATCCGATCGAAGTGCCTTAATACTTTTTCCTAGTTTGTTTTCTACTTTAGCCTTGAATTCTTTGAACTTTTCAAATGCTTCACACTTATATTTCATTAAATATAAATACCCATACCTTGAATAATCATCAGTAAAGGTAATGAAGTAGGTGTGGCCAAATTGAGTACCAATTCTAAATGGACCACAAACATCTGTATGGATCAAATCCAACAGATTTTGACTACGCTCAGGTTTCCCCTTGAATGGAGATTTAGTCATTTTTCCTTTCAGGCAGGATTCACAAGTAGGTAGAGAGTTAATATCAGACATATCAAACATGCACTCTCCCACTAGCTTGTTCATCCTCCTTGAGGAAATATGACCTAGCCTAGCATGCCAAAGATTTGCCGGGTTTTGACTATCGTTTTTCCTTTTATTTGTTGTTACCGGTTTATCGACATAATTCATTGAAACGTCTTTTAATTTTAAGTTATATAGATCGTTTTCAAGTTGTCCATTTCCAATAAAACATTCATTCTTGTAAATATTGCAAATCTCATTCACAAAATTGCAAGAATAACCATCTCTATCAAGCATAGAAATAGAAATAATGTTTTTGACCAAATCCGGAACATACAAAACATCTCTCAAAAATAACTTAAAATTGTTTTGCAAAATTAAATAAATGTCTTCTATCTCTTTGGCTTCGACTCTTGAACCATTCCCGAGTCTCAGTTGGGTCTCACCCATCCTTAGCTTACGACTTCTTGTCATCACCTGCAAATCATTGCAAATGTGAGATCCACATCCGGTATCCAATACCCAAGAAGAAGTATTAAGAGAAACATTTATTTCAATGTAAAACTGATCGAGGTATTCCTTGCAGTTACGTTTCCAATGACCGGGCTTCTTGCAGTAATGGCAAACGTTTTCATCCTTCTTCTCATATGAAACCTTGTCCTTCCCCTTCTTATTCGGTACACTCTTCTTGGGCGGGGCAGAACGCTTCTTACCCTTTCCACTTGGCCCCTTCTTCGAGTTAGAAGAGGACCCAACCAAGAGTACCGGTTTATCCTTCTTTAGTGTGGCTTCATATGTGACAAGCATATTGACCATCTCTTCAAGGGTGGCCTCTATCTTGTTCATGTTGAAGTTCACCACAAAACCGTCATACGATGAAGGAAGTGAAAGGAGTAACAAGTCCGAGCTGAGTTCATGCTCCAAAGTCAAGTCGAGTGTTACCAACTTTTCAATGAGCCCAATCATGCGCACCCCATGCTCACAGACAAAAGTCCCCTCTCGCATGCGGCTTGTCATGAGCTCTCTGACAGTGGCATACCTCCCCGACCTTGACTGAGCTCCAAATAGCTCCTTGAGTGCTTTGTGAATGTCAACAGCATTCACGGCATCCTCAAATCGCCTCTGGAGTTCATCAGACATCGAAGCCTGCATGTAGCATTTGGCCTTGATATCATGGTCCCACCATAAATCAAGTTTGGCCAACTCTTCCGGACTTGTATTAGCCGGGGCTTTCTTCGGGGGCGGCTTCTCTAACACGTAGAAAGCCTTTTCCGAAGTGAGAATAATATTTAACTTACGGAACCATTCCGTATAGTTTGCGCCAGTGAGTTTGTTTTGTTCGAGAATTGCAAATAGTGGATTACGCGAATTCATTGTAACAATATACTGAAAAGGAAACAGACAATAATCAGTGATTGTTTAATTAATTTACTAAGACATAAAATATGGCGAATTTTAATTTTATGAATTACACTCCCACTATTTTAACGATTTCACCACCCTCTAGTGAAAACGGGAAACTTTTTCTTTAGTGAGAACATGGAGTCCAATTGACAAATCATAGTCCCGAATAATATCATCCAACCATAATTTTCAAAAGGTAGAGCCCAATTACTTCCAAAGTAACCCCCATGTATTTACCTCATGTCAAATAAGGGCCCAATAATATGACGCCGTTTATTGTGACATGTCAAGATGACCCATCAATATTAAGTTGTGATGGACGGTCGCCATGTGGATCCCCCAATAATATGAGCCGATCCCATGGGAGTTCCACCCAACTTACAACATTTGTCGATCCAATGTACAGCTTTCCGACGAACGGGCCCCCCCAATAATATGAGCCGAACCATATCCGCGGGTAGCATCTCATACATTGATCGTTGATGGAAGGTAGGAAAATTTAAACAATATTTAAATTCCCTTTTATTAATCTTGATATAAATTTTAAATCATATTTAAAATGATGGATTTTTAATTTTGAAAATTTGTCTCATCATTCATTTTTATGTATGCTTGCGGGATTCATACAATTTGTTCTAAACATGCATACATCAATAATATCATATATTATTTAAGGATGATCGATCTCATTATCTATTCGACCCGTGGTTGCCAATCACGAGTCTAAGTCCAATCCTAGGTAATATGCAGGTATGCAATGCAATCATATTACATTGAGCTTCCAATTTATATTTCTTCAGTCTTCATTGTTTGCTGGGCCCACCATTTCTTCAAATCTTTGTCTCCCACTAAGTCTAATAAATTTACAATAAATTTCGATGACAAATATGGGATACATTTGTAGGGGTGGGAACGGGCCATAAACCAGACCCACTTTTATTACATATGACAATCATATTGGGCTATAAACCAAGCTCATTAATAAACACCAACAACAATAAGACAAATGTAAATTCCTAACATACACCTACAAAATTGGTTATGACAATCTATCATCCCATTATCCAATTTTAAATACAAAATTTAAATAATTGGATAAACATGCTGTGGCATCATAATTTAAAAGATAAAATCATATTTTATCTTATCCATCCATAAGATCACATCTTATCATCAATTGTACCAAAATAATCAATTTTCAAAATTCAATTTAACGGATAAAATATTTAAATTTTCCAAAAATTCAAATTTATCCAAAAATCAATTTTAAAAATTTCGAACTCGAACAATTCGATCCGATGCCTCGTGATCTTATCAAAAACATTTTTCGATCGGATCAAACACTAGAATTTCAAAAATTCAAAAATTTCAAAAATGAATTTTTAATTTTTCCGGGCTGCCCGGGACAATCCCGGGCAGCCCGTGCCCTGACCGGGCGCGGGCTGGGAAGCCCGCCACTGCCCATTGGGCAGCGACGATCGCTGCCCTGGGCAGCGATCACATCGCTTCCCATCGGCGCTGCCCTGCGCAGCGCCGATCGCTGCCCTTGGATCGCTGCCCTTTTTCTTGCCCGTCAGAAAAATAAAATTTTTGATTTTTAAAAATATGTTTTGTTTCAAAAACCCGAGGCCAAAAATTTTTGTACAATCGATTAATTTAATCGTTTGATCTGAGCAACCTGGCTCTGATATCACTGTTGGAAAACCGTGTTCAGATCAATTGAATCAATACCCGGTGCAGCGGAAGTTTAAAAATTTTATTTTTCTTTGATATGAAACAATTTCATATCATGGGTATCAAAACGTTTAACGATTAAATCACACAAGTAAAATAAATAATAATTAATTAAATATTTTACCTCCAATCTCGAAGCGAGATTATGGACACCAACAGAATTTAATCTGCTCTTCTTGTATATCCCGGGAACCGATGGTGTCACGATCAATCACCGGAATAAGGTCCACGAACAGAAAACAAAAACCCTCTGATTGACTGCACTAGAAATCAATCAGAAGTTTTGCGTAGAGAATAAACAGATATGATCTGTTAATTCAGAATTGTAATTTTTCACAAAAATCACAAGTCTGAATTTTCTCCGGGAGGGACAAGGATTTCGAAAAACCCTTAGAATATTTAGAGTGTAATTTCGAAAATTATAAGACACAAAAGTGTTTGATTTTCGAACCCAACACCTCTATTTATAGATAATTTCTAGTTATAATTGTATCAGGACTCTAACTCCTTAAAGCCCACAATCCATAACTTAAGCCCAACAAGCCAAGCCCGTTGTTATAGAAATTAATATAAAATTCATCGTGACTCCGATTGATAAACTGATTTCACCAATGTGCACAGAAACCATTTCTGCATCTTTTAGAGTCAAGATAATTTTTCTGAATCCGAATTCAGTGATTTCCAAAAATGCCCATCACTATGTCATTTTAGGAAATTCCACTCCCTTTAGTTGAGAAATCCAATTTCTCTTTCATTAAATTTAACTCTTTAAATTTAACTATCTCTAAGGGGTTTTAGTAATCCATTACTTGTGTAACCCTCAATGGTTCAGGAATACAGCTAGCCATGGGCTCACAACTCCTTGTGACTCGGAACAACAATTTCCGACTTACCCAACGAATCATGGTAAGAGCGTCTAGCAACATCGCCCCATGATTCCCTAGGTATTACTGATAGTGCCTGCAAGAACCAGTAGATTTTGGTTAGCGTACAGTACGGTCCCTTCAACCAAATATCCCGATCGAATCAACAACCATTGGTGCATCGAGAGTCGTTCGAGATTCGATAACTATGCACAACATCTTGGAGATCTATTAGTGACATCGCATGTGTTACTAGGATAACCATTAACCTAAAACACATCATGTACTCTGGCCAGAGATTCGTCACACTAATATCTCCTCAGATCGCATAGGATATCCACACTCGCAAGTATGTGGTGAATCCTTGACAACAAAGCATCGACTCCTATATGCGTCGTAACTGTACCCAATCCCGACACCTGATGACCTCCATAGAGTCGGTAAACGAGTCAAAGCACAGTACTAGCATATAGAGTCTCAATGATGTTTCAAGTAATAAGGACTAATGGTGTACAACCAAAAACGCGGACTTTATCCACTCGATAAGTGATAACCACTTGGAAAGTCCGAATAGGGTAGTTCGATCATTCATCATATGAATATCCATTTGCATGCTTCGAACATCTCTATGTTCCCTACCAATGAAACGTGGTACTCTGCATCGCAAATGCTAGTCTCAAACTCGAGCGATCCTTATCCTTATTTTCGGACGGCTCAATCGACTAGGAACTGTTTAGAATATACAGTGACTATAAGATGTGTTTCATGATAGTCATCCCCATGTACTACCACATCTTACATACACTATAGTATATTCAAGGTCTTTATCAAAACAACAATAGTATATCACAATATAACAATATGAAGAAAGATAAAGTCATTGCCATTAATAAAATGTAAATTATATTAAACAAAGATTGTTTACACAAAGAGTCATAAAAGCCCTTAGCCACAAGTTGGCTATCCGGGCACCCACTCTTTCACCCAAGCCCTCGATCATTCCACACTATGCAACTCATTGTGGATGCAGCCTCCGCCGAAGTAAAACCAGCATCAACATCAGCTTCCAACACGAATCGGGCTTTTTTAGACACAGAAGGTGTGAATTCAGAACTCGTCATAAGTCTTGGATTAGAGTTGTCTTGAGTTGGTATTGCCCGCTTACCCCAGCTTGAAGTCATGATCATCACTCGTGCTCTCCACTGCAATATTTGTTTGATCTCTAGATAATCTCTGCCATTTCTTTTGGGTGTTGAGTTGTTCTGCCTTCAAACTCCTCTCCCTATCAGAATTCTGCATTATCATCATAGGACTTGGATCCTCGTCTGGTGGAATCATATCCTCCGAATGATTTTCCGCAATAATCACCAAATTATCCTCAGAGACACTTTTATCTCTTGATGATTCCGGTTCTGCCTTTTTCGTGGTTAACAGTTCAATCGCCATAACCTCATTGATTCCTTCCTCCCCCGAAGAGTGCTTAAGATTGACCACACTTTTGGTGGTACTAATGGACTTTGAAAAAATATTAGATTTGTGATCCCCTGAATCAAAAGTAGCCCTCAGCCACGGTCCATATCTCTGTTCCGAATCCACCCCCTCTTTAACTTCGCAATCTCTTTTACCATGGCCAAGTATCCCACAATGAAAGCAAAAATTTGGTAACTTTTCATAAATAAGAATGATGCATACCTCTTCCGATGAATTCTCTGGTTGAACCAGTATTCCTTGTTGTAATGGTTGTGTAATATCCAGCGATACCCGTATCCTAGCATACCGTCCCACACATTTCCCATCCTCCTCTGCTTCTATCTCAAGAATGTTACCTATTTTTGAACCAATATTCCGAAGAATCTTCTCATGCATAAAAGCAATAGGCACGTTGTGACACTGCACCCATATAGGAATTTTATCAAATACCAAATTTGTATGATTTTGAAGCCCGGTTGGTACTTTGAACACTACCATATCTTTGAAAAATGTCCACGGTCCATCCAGAAGCGCATGTTGGCGATCAATTTCAGAAGCGAAATCTAGCAAAAATATGTTTTCTCCAATGGCTTCAATGTTCACTAATTTTTTTGATTGGAGTATCTTCGGCATCTGCGCCTTGAAAGCTTCCCGATTGACTGCTTTTGAAGAAAACACCTTCCCCACCAAGCAAGAAGCTATCCTCTGTTGTCCCGTAGAAACTAAATCTGCAGGTATTATAACTGGAATTGTGCTATTATTAGGACAAAGCTTCAGTGAGCCAACTCTTTTGGCAATTTATTATGTTGAATATTGAATGTTGAATATTGAGTTGTAAAATATGGAAAATTAGTGTGTGATGATGTAGATGATGATGTATTAATTTTTGGACTAATCTCAAATGTGGATCTATAAATAGGTCTTCATTTGTGATGAAAAATACAATTGAGTTGAGAGAAAAATATTATAAAGTGTAGAGTTTGATATATTTTGAGTTTTTGAGTTTTTACTTTTTACCATAATTTTTTACTTTTTCACAACACGTTATCAGCACGATCGCTCGAAGGTTCTCTATAATTTTCGACGCTCCAAAATACAAGAAGAAGTCAAAAATATTCAACAAGTAAGAATTTTTATTTTACTGTTTATATATTTTTATTGTGTATATATTAATATATAATATCATGTTATTATCAGAAATGAAAAAAAAAATTAGTTTTTTAAAAACCTGTTATAAATCCTGGGAGGATGTTAAGACGACATCCCACACTCCCAGTAAGGGATACGACAAGTATAAAAGCCTCTAAAATTTTTAAACAATAACGTGATATGATATATATTTATTATGTATATATACTAACTATATTGGTATAATTTCACAATATTATATAAAAGACTGTCTACGCCACCGATCTTATAATAATGTGATATGATATACATAATTATTTAATTATGATTATTATTATATGCATCACATGATTATCACGAATTTTTATTCATCACATACTCGATTTTTTTCCTTACCCCCAACGGTCACAAACGGTAACAAACGACTAGTTTTTGCCCTATAAATATGTTCACTCAAACTCATTTTCAATCACACCAAATTCACTCTTTCTCTCAAAATAATTTTTCCTCGATTTTTTGAAGATGAAGATCATGGCATTTCTAAGATTATTTTTCATAACGATTATGATCATCATGCTCACGAGTCTTGTACTCACCAGCGATTTTCCACCACATACTTTTTCTCTATTTGTACACGCACTTGTAATCTTCGTTCTTCCATTATTTTGTATTGTCATATTAATGAAAATTAACTTATAAAATGCATTGTTATTTTTCTAGTACCACCATGTCAAATTTGGCAAAGCTTAAATTCGTTGCTCTCGATATCACTAGAAAAGAACAAAGAATTGTTAATGAGAAATCATAAATCCCGACCCAATGTATCTACGACATTTCCAGAACCAAATGTCGTAATGAAAAATAAAAATCAAAATCAAAGGCATAGACCAGATTTTGGTCGTGGACGAGGTCGAGGACGTGGGCGTGGACGTGGACGTAAAAATGATCGCGTCCGTGGTTACGGCCGTGGATATTAAAATAATCGAGATAGTTACTTCAATAACTAATCTCAAAAGAACGTCACGAACCACCAAAAAAAAGGGCAGCATGAAAATATGAGTGAAAATAAAAATCACTCAAAAAGATATGAGAGTGTTTGTTATAAATGTGACACTGCAAGACATTGGTCACATACCCCTGAGCACTTATGTAAGTTCTTTAAATTATCGATAAAGGGGAAAGAAAAAGAGACCAATTTTATTGAAAAACAGTAACCATTTAAGTGGTTCAACTTATTTCAATGCTGCCGATTTTTTCAAATGATTTCGAGAACATTGATTAATATATTGGTGGGACTGAAATGTAACACGCTATATTTTTCATGCATTCTTATGAAACATGCTATAATTTGCATATATATATTATATATAATTTTTCTTTATTGCATTTTTGTGAAGTTTGATATGGAAAATGCTATGAGTAAACATGGAAATAATATCATGAAAATTTGCACACCAGATAGTGGTACAACGCACACTATTCTGCGAGATGAAAGATATTTCTTGAAAATAAAACCAACAAAAACAATGGTGAATACAATATCAGGTCATGTAGATTTGATTAAAGGTTGTGGAAAAGCACATTTTTTGTTACCTAATGGTACAAAATTTTTGATAAATGATGCTTTATATTCACCAGGATCAAAAAGATATTTGTTGAGTTTTAATGACATATATTCTCATGGGTATGATACTGAGACGATAACTGATGGAAATCAGAAATATATGTGTCTTACCACATATAAATCAGGAAAGAAATATGTGGTTGAAAAATTATCAATGCTCCCTACTGGATTGCATTATACACATATAAGGCCAATCGAATCAAATATGGTGGTTAATAGTTCTTCGATATTAACCAATTGGCATGATCGATTGGGACATCCTGGTTCAATAATGATGCGAAGAATTATTGAAAATACGCATGGTCATCCGTTGAAAGACCAGAAGATCTTTCAGAATAATAAGTTTCAATGTAAAGCATGTTCTCTTGGAAAACTTATTATAAGACCATCGCCAGCTAAAATCCAAACAGAATCACCCATATTTCTTGAACGCATTCAGGGTGATATTTGTGGGCCAATTCATCCACCATGTGGACCATTTTGATATTTTATGGTATTGATTGATGCTTCTAACAGATGGTCACATGTATTCTTATTGTCAACTCGGAATGTGGCATTTGCAAGATTAATGGCTCAAATAATAAAATTGCGGAAACAATTTACCGATTATACAATCAAGAAAATAAGACTTGATAATGCTGGAGAATTTACTTCCCAAACTTTCAATGACTATTGTATGTCAATGAAAATTACTGTTGAACATCTTGTTGCTCATATTCATACACAGAATGGATTAGATGAATCATTGATTAAATGTCTACAACTGATTGCTAGACCAATGATTATGAGAACAAAACTCCCTATTTCTATATGGGGACATGCAATTTTACATGTTGCGGCATTAATTCACATCAGACCAAGTGCATATCATAAATTCTTCCCATTGCAGCTTGCATTTGGTAAAGAACCAAATATTTCTCATCTGAGAATTTTTGGATGTATGGTGTATGTGCCTATTGCACCACCTCAACGATCAAAAATGGGTCCTCAAAGAAAAATCGGTATTTATATCGGTTATGATAGCCCATCAATCATTCGATATCTTGAGCCTCAGACATGCGATGTGTTTACAGCACGTTTTGCTGATTGTCATTTTAATGAAGAAATCTTCCCAATGTTAGGGGGAGAAAAGAAACACGTCGAAAAAGAAATCACATGGTATGTACCATCATTGTTACATTTGGATCTAAGGACTAAACAATGTGAGAAAGATGTACAACAAATTGTGCACTTGCGAATAATTGCAAATCAAATGCCAGATGCATTTGCAGACACAAAAGAGGTAACAAAATCATATATACATGTTGTAAATGCTCCTGCTCGAATTGAAATTCCAAAGAAACAAATTGAAGACACCCATGATGTCATAAAACGCTTGAAGCGTGGAAGGCCAGTCGGTTCCAAGGATAAAAATCCTCGGAAAAGAAAAGGCATAGAGAAGCACGATGATCATAAAATAGAAAATGGTATTTCAGAAGAAACACCTGATGATGAAAATGTTTTGTCAGAACCACAAACTGACGAGAATCATGAAATCTCTATCAATTATATTAATACTGGAAAAATATGGAACCAAAAAGATATAGAAGATATTGATGAGATATTTTCTTATAATGTGGCATGTGACATCATAAATGAAAACGAGGATCATGAACCAAAATCCTTTGGTGAATGTAAAACTCTTCATGATTAGGCAAAATGGAAAGATGTCATCCAGGTTGAATTGAATTCGCTAAATAAACGCAATGTTTTTGGACCTATAGTCCTCACACCTGAAGGTGTAAAACCTGTTGGATACAAATGAGTTTTTATTCGAAAGCGAAATGAGAAAAATGAAATAGTAAGATATAAAGCTAGACTTGTTGCACAAGGTTTTTCTCAAAGGCCTGAAATTGATTATGAAGAAACGTATTCTCCTGTTATGGATGCAATTACGTTTCGATATTTGATTTGTAGTGACCCTTACTTTGATCACCTACTAAACAGAACTTAGACATGCAATTAACTTAATTAAACAGATATCAAAATAAAACTGCGGAAACCATAGACATTATACAATCCCAAGTAAAGGAATATGTAAATACCCAAATATTATACAACCAGATCGAACAGTTGTATCAATCCAAATAACAACAGAATAAAACCTAGGCGAAGCTCCAGCTGGCCAACCACTGCCTAGCCCCTCTTGGATCCACCCGCCTCATCCAATCGCAAATCTGCCCCATGGAATAGGGTGTCCAGAAACACAGAGTACGAGACGTGAGCATAAAATGCTCAGTACGAGAGTATGAGTATACATGCATGCAAAGTGAACTCCCTATAACTCGAGGTCAAGGATCAGATAACAGAGACAGACCGAGCCCTAGTATGTAGCACGCTGTGCCGTCGCTTCAGGAGGTGGCTCCCATACAATAATACCAGTGGATTTACCGGACCCAAAGTCATGGAAGTCCATCCACTAACAGGATAGGGTACAACCCTACTAATAGACATCTCGAAGAACATAGCTCAATATGCAAATGAATGCAGCATAAATCATGACATATAAATCATGCAGTCACATAATACATGCATACTCAGTCAGGATATTTCGAACAGTACTTTCGTACCTCAAATCAGTGCAAGCTCTACCAACTCTAGGTCCACGCCTATAGTCTGCTCTATACTGCCAAATGATACTACTATCATTATAGTGCTCTAAAAGCCTTAACTAAGCTATTTCATACTCCTAAATATTTATAGGAAACAAAAGTTATACCTTCGTCCGTCGTTAGCCCTTTGATGTCGATGCCTCCAGAACTTGGGCAAACTCCGCTACGATTATCGAACGCCTCGCCAACCCCCGGGTCAAGCCTAGGAAGACTAGAACTACTCAAATATGCCTGGAATAGAGAGGGATTCTCGGAATTGGCAATTGGAAATGAAGCCTCGGCCTTCAATTTATAGACAACGATCGGAGCCTCCGATCCTCGATCGGAGCTTCCGATCCTGCCATCGGAGATTCCAAAGATCCTCATCTGCCACGTGTCAAAATCTCACTGGTTGACTTCGGATAGAGGTTATCGGAACTTCCGATCCTGATCGGAGCTTCCGATCCTGCCACACGTCATGCCTGACGTAATTCGATCGGAGCTTTCGATCGCTCATCGGAGCTTCCGATCGCGCCTTCGGAGCTTCTGATCCTGTTCGGAGATTCCGATCCTGCCTTCGGAGCTTCCGAACCATTCCCAAGTAATTATGATTAATTCCTTAATCACTGATTTTGGTTACAGGCTACTACATTCTCCTCCACTTAAGATGTTTTGTCCTCGAAACAGATCTTAAGTACTGAATGTAACACAAGGTATAGAAACATTCTTTATTCAAATCAAACGTTTACAGAGTTTGCAACTGAATACAACTTAAGAATGAAATCAAAACAACTCAGGATGGTCTTCATGCATCCTGTCCTCAAGCTCCCAAGTAGCTTCTTCAGTGCCTCGGCGCTGCCACTGAACTAAAACCAAAGGAATGACTTTGTTTCGCAAGACCTTATCCTTATGATCCAGGATACGAAGAGGTTTCTCAACATATGTCAAATCCTTATCTACTTTAACTTCGGATGGCTGCAGAATATGGAACTCATCCGCCACATACCGTCGCAACAGAGATACGTGGAGCACGTCGTGAATACTGGACAGATACGGTGGTAAAGCCAGACAATAAACCAAATCGTCAATGCTTTCCAAGATCTCAAACGGACCGATAAATCTGGGAGACAACTTGCCCTTAAGGCCAAATCTGAGAATTTTGCGGAAAGGTGAAACTCTCAGAAACACTTGCTCCCCGACATCGAACTGCAAAGGCCTACGCTTGGTGTTAGCATAGCTGGCCTGACGATCCTGTGCAGTCTTAATCCATTTTTTGATCTGATCAACAATGTCTACCGACTGCTGGATAAACTCTGGTTCCTCAGCCTGTCTCTCCCCCACTTCTTCCCAGAAAAGTGGAGTACGACAATGTCGTCCGTACAACGCCTCAAAAGGTGTCATCCCAATGCTAGTATGATAGCTGTTGTTGTACGCGAACTCGATCAATGGCAAATGATCCTGCCAGGCTGAACCAAAGTCCATGACGCACGCTCTAAGCATATCCTCCAAAGTACGGATAGTGCGCTCTGACTGACCATCAGTCTCTGGATGATAGGCGGTACTCAAACTGAGAGTAGTACCCATCGCACGCTGAACACTCCCCCAGAATCTAGAAGTAAACCTGGGGTCCCGATCGCTGACAATGCTCACAGGCACTCCATGAAGTCGAACGATCTCCTGAATGTACAACCGAGCCATACGATCCACATTGTACTCCCGGCTATAGGCAATGAAATACGCTGACTTGGTGAGTCAGTCCACCACAACCCAGATAGCATCACAGTTCCTCGGGGATACCGGCAAATGGGTCACAAAGTTCATTATGATAAACTCTCATTTCCATTCAGGAATAGGCAGACTGTGAAGCAACCCTCCAGGTCATCGGTGCTCTGCCTTGACCTGTTGACACACCAAACATCTCGAAACAAACTGATAAACACTGCATTCCATTCCCTTCCACCAGAAACGAGTACGTAGATCCTTGTACATCTTGTTGCTCCCAGGATGAATACTTAACTTAGTGCGATGTGCCTGAGACAAAATCTCCTCTCGCAACTCTACATCCTGCGGAATCACAAGCCTACCAGACAAACATAGAAAACCATCTGACTGATAATGAAATCCAGACGAGCTACCCTCGTTAGCTAGACGAGCTAAACGTTGGGTCTTCGAATCAGACATCTGAGCATCTCGAATCCGCGAATACAAAGCTGGCTCAGATAATATCGCAAACATCTGGATACTCTGCATACCTTTCTTATGCTTGAAAGTATATCCTGAAGTACAACAATCACTGATCGCACTAGACATCGAACAAGTCTGAAGTGCGGATAGTCGCACCTTGCGACTCAATGCATCAACAGTGAGATTAGCAGCTCCCGGATGGTACTTAATCTCGCAATCATAGTCCTTAAGCAAGTCCATCCAACGTCTCTGCCTCATGTTCAACTCTGCCTGAGTGAACAAATACTTGAGACTTTATGGTCGGTGAAGATCTCAAATTTCTCGCCATACAGATAATGACGCCAGATCTTCAAAGCGAACACAATGGCTGCCAATTCCAAATCATGGACTGGGTAGTTGTCCTCGTGAAGCTTCAGCTGTCTAGAAGCGTATGCGATCACATGCCCATTCTGAGTCAGGACACAACCTAACCCCTGAAGAGAAGCTTCAGTGTACACCACATACCCTCAAGATCCTGACGGTAATGTCAACACCGGCGCAGAAGTCAACCATCGTCGAAGCTCACAGAAGTTCTCCTTACACTCGGAGGACCACTCGAAATTCACACCCTTGCGGGTAAGTTGCGTCAAAGGTCGAGCTAACTGAGAGAAGTTCAGAAACTACAGATCTCAGCAACTGTCGTCGGTCGCGACCAATTAAGCACCGCCTCAATCTTGCTTGGATCAACAGAAATCCCCTCCCTGGATATGATATGGCCAAGAAAGACCACTCGATCCATCCAGAACTCACACTTGCTCAGCTTGGCATACAACTGCTCATCTCGAAGAGTCTGCAGTACCAACCGCAAGTGAAAAACATGTTCTTCCGTATTACGCGAATACACCAAGATGTCGTCAATGAAGACCACGACAAACTTGTCCAAATACTCCCTGAAGACACGGTTCATCAGGTCCATGAATATAGCCGGCGCATTAGTCAAACCAAATGGCATCACTAGAAACTCGTAATGCCCATAGCGAGTACGAAATGCAGTCTTGGCTACGTCCTGATCTCGGACTCTCAACTGATGATACCCAGATCTCAAGTCAATCTTGGAGTAAACTGAAGTGCCCTGCAGCTGATCAAACAAGTCATCAATACGAGGCAAAGGATACTTGTTTTTCACAGTGACTCGATTCAGCTGCCGATAGTCAATGCACAGCCGCATCGACCCATCCTTATTCTTTACAAAAAGAATAGGAGCTCCCCAAGGAGATACACTAGGACGAATGTACCCCTTGTCCAAAAGATCCTGTAGCTGATTCTTCAACTCACGCATCTTTGACGGAGCCAGACTATACGGTGCTCGAGAAATAGGCGAAGTACCCGGCATCAACTCTATGCCAAACTCGACTTCCCTAACAGGAGGAAAACCCGGAAACTCATCGGAAAATACATCTGAGAATTCGTTCACAACAGGAATACTCTCTATCCCGATGCTTTCAGTGGACAAATCAACTGCATAGATAAGGTAGCCTTCCCCGCCAGACTCTAGAGCTTGACAGACTCTCAAAGCTGATACCAAAGGCATCGGGGGTCGTGCTCCCTCACCATAGAAAAACCAGCTATCACTCTCTTTCGGATGAAAGAGTACTAATCTCTGATAGCAGTCCACTGAAGCTCGATAGGTAGTCAACATATCTATTCCCAGAATGCAATCGAAATCATCCATCGCAAGAACCATGAGATTCGCTAACAGAATGTTCCCCTTGAACTCTAAAGGGCAACCCATCACTAGACGCTTAGCCAAAGCAGATTGGCCCGTCGGAGTAAAAACAGACATCACTACGTCTAGTGCAATGCATGGTAACTTATGCCTCTTAACAAAACGTGCAGAAATGAAGGAATGAGATGCACCTGTGTCAATAAGTACAAGAGAAGGTATACCATAAAGCAGAAATGTACCTGCGGTGAATTTCTCATTCTCCTCCATTGTCTGATCATGTCTCAGGGCAAACACTTGGCCAGAAGCTCATGGCCTCAAATGAGAACTCCCAACAGGCTGTCCCTGCGACCTCTGCTGAACGGTGGCCTGAGAACCAGATCCTGAACCAGAACCAGAACCGCCTCCCCCAGATAATAGATAATCCCTCCGGATATGACCAGTCTCTCCACAATGGAAACAAGCTCCAGAAGCTCTACGGCACTTGTCGGATGGATGGTTCTTCCCACAGTGATCACACTTGTCCTTCCTACCAAAACGGACAACACCAGCAGAGCCAGAGGAAGAAGAAGTAGATCCAGACTTCTTGAAAGATTGGGCACGGGGACCCAAAGAACTAGTAGGTCTCGATTGAGAAAAAGACATGTTCCGTCGAATGCTGTCCTCCGCCTGGTGACAACGGCTCACCAAACCCTCGTAGGACATGTCGTCACCAACCGCCACATGGTCATGGATCTCAGGGTTAAGGCCCTGAAGGAACAGATTATACTTCATCTCGGAGCTGTCGGCAATCTCGAGGCAATAGGATAGCAGATCAAAAAACTTCTGCTGATACTCATCAATAGACATGGCTCCTTGTCGCAGACTCAGTAGCTCGCCCGCCTTCGACTGACGGAGTGCAGGAGGAAAATACAACTTCTGAAAAGTTGTGCGGAACTCGGCCCAGGTGGCCACTCCTCTTGCCGCAACAAAAGGTGCAGAAGTAAACCTCCACCACCTGCGCGCACGTCCATCCAGAAGATAACCAAGGGTCTCCATCTTCTGCTCCTCGGTGCATTGAAAAGTCTGAAAATTCATCTTCATGCGGTCTAACCAGTTCTCCGTATCCTCCGAAGACTCACCTCCAACCAAGGGCTTAGGCCCCATCTGCAAGAATCGACGTCCACTGAAACGGTCCTCATCTCGATGACGATGGCGGCGTTCCCGACGAGGCTCCCGGTCGGCATCACCCCAACGCCCACCAATACTGCCATGAGAACTCTGGTCGTCATGATCTGCCATCTACAAAATCAACCTAACGGTTATCTTATGTAGAATCTAAATCCCAAGAATACTTTGCATGCTCTGATACCATAAATGTAATGACTCTTACCTGGATCACCTACTAAACAGAACTTAGGCATGTAATTAACTTAATTAAATGGATATCAGAATAAAACTGCGGAAACCATAGACATTATACAATCCCAAGTAAAGAAATCTGTAAATACCCAAATATTATACAACCAAATCAAACAGCTGTATCAATCCAAATAAAAACAGAATAAAACCTAGGCGAAGCTCCAACTGGCCAACCACTGCCTAGCCCCTCTTGGATCCATCTGCCTCGTCCAATCGCAAACCTGCTCCATGGAATAGGGTGTCCAAAAACACAGAGTACGAGACGTGAGCATAAAACGCTCAGTACGAGAGTATGAGTATACATGCATGCAAAGTGAACTCCCTATAACTCGAGGTTAAGGATCAGATAACAGAGACAGACCGGGCCCTGATATGTAGCATGTTGTGCCGTCGCTTCAGGAGGTGGCTCCCATACCATAATACCAGTGGATTTACCGGACCCAAAGCCATGGAGTCCATCCACTAACAGGATAGGGTACAACCCTACTAATAGATATCTCGAAGGAGATAGCTCAATATGCAAATGAATGCAGCATAAATCATGACATATAAATTATGCAGTCACATAATACATGCATACTCAGTCAGGATATCTCGAACAGTACTTTTGTACCTCAAATCAGTGCAAGCTTTACCAACTCTAGGTCCACGCCTATAGTCTGCTCTACACTGCCAAATGATACTACTATCATTATAGTGCTCTAAAAGTCTTAACTAAGCTATTGCATACTCCTAAATATTTATAGGAAGCAAAAGCTATACCTTCGTCTGTCGTTAGCCCTTTGATATCGATGCCTCCAGAACTTGGGCACAACTCCGCTACGACTATCGAACGCCTCGCCAACCCCCGGGTCAAGCCTAGGAAGACTAGAACTACTCAAATATGCCTGGAATAGAGAGGGATTCTCGGAATTGGCAATTGGAAATGAAGCCTCGGCCTTCAATTTATAGACAACGATCGGAGCCTCCGATCCTCGATCGGAGCCTCCGATCCTCGATCGGAGCTTCCGATCCTCGATCGGAACGTCCGATCCTGCCATCGGAGCTTCCGAAGATCCTCATCTGCCACGTGTCAAAATCTCACTGGTTGACTTCGGATAGAGGTGATCGGAACTTCCGATCCTGCCACACGTCATGCCTGACGTAATTCGATCGGAGCTTCCGATCGCTCATCGGAGCTTCCGATCGCGCCTTCGGAGCTTCTGATCCTGTTCGGAGCTTCCGATCCTGCCTTCGGAGCTTTCGAACCCTTCCCAAGTAATTATGATTAATTCCTTAATCACTGATTTTGGTTACGGGCTACTACATGATTAGTTTGGCAGTGTCTGAAAATTTGAAAATGTGTCTGATGGATGTTGTTACGGCTTACTTATACGGATCACTTGATAGTGATATATACATAAAAATACCTGAAGGATTTAAGATTCCTGAAGCACAAAGTTCAAAACCCAGAGAATTTTATTCTGTAAAATTGCAAAGATCATTATATGGGTAAAAGCAATCCGGCCGAATGTGGTATAATCGGCTAAGTGAGCACTTGATGAAAAAAAGATATATAAATGATCCAATATGCCCTTGTGTTTTCATCAAGAAAATAACATCCGGATGTGTAATTATTGTTGTATATGTTGATGATTTAAACATCATTGGAATGAATAAAGAAATTCAAAAAGTTATGATGTACTTGAAGGAAAAATTCGAAATGAAGGATCTTGGAAAAACCAAGTATTGTATGGGTTTGCAAATCGAACAAAAAGAATGTGGAATTTTTGTTCACCAGGCAAATTATACAGAAAAGATCCTTAAACGTTTTAATATGGATAAATCAAATCCATTAAGTACTCCAATGGTTGTAAGATCATTAAACATAAAAAAGGATCCATTCCGTCCATGTGAAGATGATGAAGTTATTCTTGGTCCAGAAGTACCATATCTAAGTGACATTGGTGCCCTTATGTATCTTGCAAATTGCACTAGACCTGATATATCTTTTGCTGTAAATTTATTGGCAAGATTCAGTTCATATCCAACAAAGAGGCACTGGAACGGAATTAAACATATATTTCGTTATCTACGAGGAACGACAGATTTGGAACTTTTGTACTCAAAAGACACCAATCAAAGTATCATTGGTTACGCTGATGTTGGATATTTATCTGATCCACATAAGGCACTTTCCCAAACCGGATATGCATTTACTCGTGGAGGCACCGCAATTTCTTGGCGTTCACAGAAACAAACACTCGTAACAACTTCATCAAATCACGCCGAGATTATTGCATTACATGAAGCAAGTCGTGAATGTGTATGGTTAAAGTCAATGACCAAACATATTCAAATATCGTGTGAATTGACAGTAGACAAGAAACATGTGACACTATATGAAGATAATAATGCATGTATTGTTAAAATGAAAGAAGAATACATCAAAAGTGGCAGAACCAAACATATCCCCCCAAAATTCTTTGCCTACACTCAAGAGCTTGAGAAGAATAAAGATATTGATATATGTTACATTCAATCAAGTGAGAACTCATCAGATCTCTTCACAAAGGCACTTCTCACGACGATATTCAGAAAACATATATGCAACATTGGGATGCGCAATCTACGGAATATGTGAAGAATCACTCATGTTAACATGAGGGGGGGTTTACGTGGTTGCACTCTTTTTTCCTTACTATGGTTTTTATCCCACTGTGTTGTTCCTAGTAAGGTTTTTAACGAGGCAGTATAAAACACGTAATGAAGACAATCATCATATCACGCATCATCATAAGGGGGAGTGTTGAAAAATATATTATTATTATTATGTTGAATATTGAATATTGAATGTTGAATATTGAGTTGTAAAATGTGGAAAATTAGTGTGTGATGATGTAGATGATGATGTATTAATTTTTGGACTAATCTCAAATGTGGATCTATAAATAGGTCTTCATTTGTAATGAAAAATACAATTGACTTGAGAGAAAAATATTATAAAGTGTAGAGTTTGATATATTTTGAGTTTTGGAGTTTTTACTTTTTACCATAAATTTTTACTTTTTCACAACATTATATATATATAATTATTATAAGCTTTCGTGATTATTTATTAACGAAAATTCTATATTTTTGTTTTTTTTTTAAAATTTTACCATTTCTTTTTTTATATGTATATATTTTTTGTTATAAAAACTAATGACTATACAAATACACAAGTAGTGTACCGAAATGCTAGTTAGATTGAAAACTTTAGTTTTTCTTTTGCTTTTACATAATATAGTTTAAGATACAAAATTCGATAAATAAATAATTATATCTGAAAAATTAATACTTTGTCTTTTATTTTCTGGTAACGAGGTTTGATCACTTTAAATTATTTGTACACGAGAAGTTGTGATAGGATTATTGGTTAAATTAATTTTCTTTATTTTCATCATTAAAGTATAACAAATTCACATATAATCTAAATTTATTTTCTTGGATTTATATAATCTATGGATTCATAGTGTCATAGACTCATGATTTACATGAAAATATTGAAAGCCCGCAGGCCGAAAACTGAAACATTCACCACATTCACCAGTCGAACAGATGAGATATCGGTCTATCTCGCCACATAAAATAAAAGAGGTGAAAAAACATATAAATTCGAGCAAAAGACATGCATAGTCTTTATAATAATCATCCTCATCCTCACATATTCAAAAATGGCCAAAACCTCAACCAAATCTTGTTCATGAAGGGAGGTAGAAACGGAAACAGTAGCAAATCTTGTGTTCGCTTCCTGAAGGCTGCCCCAGAAATCGTGTCGTCTGAAATCAGTTCAGACTCAAATCAACTTCTGGTGTTGGCGTACTCATTTGACTCATCATAGTCATCCCTAGCCTTTCCATCCATGTCTTGCCCAAAATCTTCAAATTTCGAGTCACCCAATTGTCCCTGGTTATTGCCATATGGTCCTGCTGTTTCACGGTTAGAGGAGAAAGAAGAACTGCTTTGGCTAGCATAGTAGTTGCCGTCGCCCCCTCCCGAATTACCATTGCCTTGTGCACCACCACTACTGAAATTGTCAGTGCCACCAAATCCACCCCCTCTACTAGGATACTGGTTCCCACCGCCAAATCCACCACTCCTGGGGTAGTCGCCATCTCCACCAGTGTAATTGCCACCACTAGAACCTCCAAAACCACCACCTTGGTAGCTTCCGCCACCATAGTTACCACCCTGACCACCTTGATAGTAACCATCGTTGCCACCAAAACCACCACCAAAACCACCGCTACGAGATTTTTCTGTTGCATAGTTCACCTTTATCCTTCGGCCATGGAGTTCCTGATAAATAACAAGCAGATGCAAGTTCAACCATATATAATCAAGCAAGTTTATTGAATTATATATACATTAAAAAGCAATTATTTAAACAAAATGCCTTTGCTGCAAGAGCTAATCATGTTCATTTGTCGGATTGTAAATTTTAAAGACAAGTAAAAGGTTTTCTGGTACATACCTCGACTAAGTTTCTCTAACTCTAATTTAAAATACATTTTTCATATCTTTAAATATTCTTACCTCCAATTAATAAAATTATTCAATTAACATAGCACGAAGACTCTCCTTTCATTGTCCAACTTCCATGATACAAGTTTACAAGGAATTATGCTCTGATGATATCATAGCCATAGGAACAAGCAAAAACATACGGTAAAACTATGAAATAATACAGTTCATTGTTGTTGGCTTGGCTAAGGAGAGTTTGTATCTGCCACAATGTTTTTATTTACAGGTAGAAAATGGACGTAAAGAAGTCAATCACAAATTTTAGTGCATATGACAATTTTCGGAAAAAATTGTACGTGGCTGGAAAAAATCCATTAACAAAACAGGAAAGTTATAATAAAAAGCATTAAGATCCATATAGACAGATGCACAAACATGATGATATAGTCCCATACCTGGCCATCAAATGCCTGGATAGCACTGGAAGCAGCTTCGGTTGAAGTAAAAGTAACAAAAGCGAACCCTCTTGACCTACCAGTGTTACGATCAATGATAACTCTAGCTGCATAATTTTGAAAAAAAAACAACCATAGGTCGGAAGTTATACCATTACAAATTAAACTTATATGACAGTCGATGAACATCACTCAATATTAAGCAATGCCTGCTATCTTTGTTCATGAATTTTTTTGACACAATGGAAGGAAAATATATGGTCCGACAAAAAACTCTGTTTCGGTAGCTTAGCAAAGTACCAAATCCTCAAGAACCATAAAGAAATATTCATGAATGCAAATCAAATTTAACTTGATGATAGGAAAAGATTATTTATACCTTCAACAACTTCACCGTATTTTGAGAATGTCTCACTCAAACTCATGTCATCAGTGCTATATGAGAGACCTACAGTGGACAACAAGAATAAAACATGAGAAACAAAATATTAGTAATTCAAACTTCTTAAAACCCACATAACCACTCACACCTCCAATAAAGATCTTTGAAGAGGTGGACATGCTCCTCATGGCCACAAAAAGCGAAGGATTGGAGGTACTTTGTTTCAGGACATTCCCAACTTTCTTGAGAAAAGCCATCTCAATACCAAGCCTAAAATTTAAAAGAATAAACATATGCAAAATCAAAATTAGCTTGAATCATATGAACATAAGCAGCCAGCCAAAAATTTAAACCAAAAAAAAAATCACTCTTAAAAAACATATAATTCTTAAAAATTAGGACAAAAAAATTAAACCCTTATCGAATCTAGAGGAGGACAACAATGTGAAATGGCTCAAAAGTGTTGGTATATCGTTAAACATCATGAAGAAATGCAAATTACTTAAAAACAGATACCCATGTTTTTCATTCGTTCACAAAAACAGCATTAAACCACAACACAATTCCTTAAAATAGATTCAGAACTGGAATAATCCCCAATACACCCTAAAACCCTAAAAGCTGGTTCAAAATAAAAATCCAATAATACGCTGTTCCCTCAATCCGATGTACACATAAAAAAAAGGGAATCTCCATGGTTCGAGAAAGAAGAGAGCTGGAAGCACGTAAAATCACTGAGTGTTTTCATTCAACCCCGAAAGTCCATAAATCACAGCAAAATGATCGATGAACTTGCATACAAAAAAAAACAAGAAAATTTCCCATAAACCCTAAACCCTAGATGTAAAACGAAAGCAAAAAGGTAAAGAGTCTGGTTTTCCAAGATCCAAAGAATGGTTCTTGTACCTCGAGAATGGAATCCGAAATGTTGTGTCGTGGAGTTTCGTCTCGTCTCCTCACGTCACTGTTCTTTGTTTCAGTTCTTACCCTCGAGTTACCATCAGCAAACCTCAAGTAAAGGATATGAGGATGGAGCCCAATTATCAAGCCCATGATAAGAAATTCGAAACCCAAATATCAAGCCCATGGAAATAATATAATTAGTTCAACACAATTGCTGAACCGGTTGACACTTGTTTCTCTATAAAGGCTGCGTCCATCAACTACCTTGCGGCCAAACCGATCCAATTTGCTATATTTACCAAACCCAGTTTATACATACTAGCACGCCATTGCATGTCTCGTGTGTTTGTACAGACATTTTTTTTTTTCAATTTTATCTATCATACAAGTAAATATGGATAAAGTTATAATTTTTTTTGCAAAAGATAAGTTATAATTATAATATTTCTATGGTTAAAATTTTAATTTCTTAAAAACTATATATATATATATATATATTATGCTCACGTCTCAGTGTGCAGGAATCCGTGAAACCGTTAAAACACGATAGTGTGTTTTAACAGTTTCTAAAAAAAAAATTAGTCGCCCACATAACTGGTTCACGCTAGGCTGATCAAGACTATATATTTATAATTTTTCATTTGCTAACAAATATCTAATTGTTTGTAAGAAAAAATTGTGTTGAAATGCAATATGCCCAAAAAAATGAACGAAAAAAAAATCACAAAATTCTTTTATAGCACACTATGCAAAACCAATGGCTACGATTCACATGGAGTAAAATGCAGCATAGCATGTAACACCAATACCATGAAAAAGCCCTTTTTCACAAGACTACAATATTTTTAAAAACCATGTGTATGTATATGTATGTGTCTATACATAAGCATTGGATCAATGCTTATGTTCTCAGTAAGCATTGGATCAATCAGTAAAAGCAGAAATAAGATGTTCTCAGTAAAATGTTCTCATAACTAGCTAGTACTACTGTCTTCCCAGGGGAATTGTGTTGATTCTTTCCTATCAGAAACTAAATCAAGAAGTTCATACTTCATAATGGCCCTCTCAATCAAACTTTGACTCGCGGCACGTTAAAGACTTGAACTGAGAGATTCCTTCACAGATGATGAGTATGTGCTTCAAAGGTTCCTCCACATCACCGCCACCGCCATGTCTGACAAATTCCGCTGGGGAGAAAAAATGGCCATGGCACATGCAAACGATGCAAATTTCGTTTACCTTCTTGTACTTGTACAGAAATCCTTTCACCTTCTCACCATCTACCCCCGGCCATCTTGTGGATACAAGAGGCATTTCAAGAATATTGGAAAAGTTTTCGTACGTTTCCTTTCCTCCATTTGCGATATCAATCGGACCAGCAGCTCTGACTACAGAAGGTTGCTTATCAATCTCAAGTGATACAGATTGACCTCCACCGGGATTGTTTCCTGCCCCTGATATGATTATTAAGTATAAAACACATGATATATTGGGAGTAACAGGTGTTGGTTAAATTAAACTTTACTAAATGTTTAACAAGTAGCTTCAACTAGCTAGAAATTTGTGAAGTAATAAAAGTCCAACCGTTGTAACCATGTGTTAGAAGATAATTTATCATGATCAAAACACCTAAAAGGAGATTATTACTGTTATATAATGACTTCCTGGCTAATACAAAAGAGTCGCATGCCGATTAAAATCCCATATATTATATATACCAGCTTCAGTGGTCCAAAAGATATTCTTGAAAGATCAAAACATGAATGATTCAAAGAGTTCAACTTTTTTTAAACGTTTTACACCCCTCAGTGTCACGTATTATGCTAGACTGACTGATAATAGACCATGTTTTCCATCACTAAAAGACTTATTGAAACATGCGACCTTGCAAGAGATCATGTATATTATAGGTAAGACCTAATGAGAAGATTTAAAAAGGAAGAAATGCTGATCATCAATCTGATCATTTATGACAGGTGCCTGACTGCAGCCTGAAAATTAAGACTGCTGCCTAGTACAAAGAAAGACACTCGAGAATGAAGGGTGAAGGGTGGAAGTCGCCAACACCCCTAGTGGTGCGGTGACATAAACTTCTCTCCCCATATCGATCCCTGCAATTTGATGCAGATGTTGTCCACATATATGCACTTGTTAAAAAGATGATGATACATCCCACGAGCACACGAACAGATGTTTATCGTTGTGACAATTCGTAGATATTAAAAAGGTTTATACCCAAAAAAAAAATCATAATGACGTGGTATTGATAATATATGATGCAAATGCATGATCTAAAATGACAAA
Organism: Henckelia pumila; assembly: GCF_033568475.1. Classification (NCBI taxonomy): domain Eukaryota; kingdom Viridiplantae; phylum Streptophyta; class Magnoliopsida; order Lamiales; family Gesneriaceae; genus Henckelia; species Henckelia pumila. The sequence goes on along the minus strand of NC_133122.1, from coordinate 49,041,935 downwards.
AAAAAGGGTCGAAAACAGCATGTTGTATGACATTCTTAGAACGTGTAATCTGATACGACAACAAAACGACAAGAGATTACCGTTAATTGTAAAACTAAAGTAGTAACTAAAAGATCTCCTCGGGTTAGCGCCGCAAATAGGATCATATGCAAAAACGAATTAGACAAAATCTAATACGACAACACGACGAATGTCACGATAAAAGAAAGTAAAAGTGCCATAGATAACGGAAACGAACACAATTAAATACGGGAACCAACTACAAGGAATCTCCGAATTTGGAAACTGATTAAGGATGGCACGTTGAAAAACAAAGGATGGTAAGCATGTATTATAAGGAAGATCCCAAGCTCATTATTAAAGGAGTTGCAAGGATGAGCAAGCGATTAATTAAGTGCGGAATCAACCACTGAATTTGGAAACTGATAATGGTGGTTGACGAAAAATAACAATTAGTAGCAAACATGGATAAACAAGATCATGCATGCATCATCACTACCAGATCGAAAAGTTAAATTGAAAATAATGATTTTATGTGAAAATAAAAATATATATGTAAAGTGGTATACACTACAAACATCTATTTTGAGAAAATAGGAACATTTTTCATTCTGATTTCAAAAATAAAAGCATGATGTTAAAAATAAAACCACACACAAACACTGATATATATTATATATAGATATGTATATATATATATATATATATATGGGATGAGCTTTGGAAAATCTTGATTTATATTTGATGAATAGAAATATAATCAACGAAAAAATCGATATGATACAATTCGATAAATTAACCCAAGCATGTATCAAAGAATTGATGTGTAACACATATACATAATTTTCAATTTGGCTACCATATCTTGCTCATCCTTTGCTACATATCTGCCCAAATCATATGAAATACATATATAAAGAACAACAGATCAAATTAAGTAAAACATATAGAAAAACGCTCTCTTATCTATGAATCACCAAGAAAGATTTTTATTTTTTTAATAAAAAACTAATTAAAAGAACAAGAAATAATTAAAACATGTGATATACCACCAATAGTCCGAGATGAACGAGCAGCCCCGAGTGATCCACCGTATTCTTGGTGGGCACCAGCACCGCCGCCGTTCTCCGCCGCGGCGTCCGAGACTCTCACAGTACTCCTCCTCGCTGGATCCACTCCGAATTTAGCCTTCAGAGAGAGCGTCAAATCCAATTCCTCGCCATTTTCTGATCCTCGCGGCGCTTCAGAGTTAAGATCCACGCTTGGGGTGAGCATTTCGTCCATCAGATCTCGTTCGGCCCCGTTCATGCACGGAATCAGATCGAAGTTCTCTCCATTTCCTCGAGCTCCCTGCAGCTCCATGACAGAAAATCGGGAAAAAAAAAACTTGTGAAATTAATCGGAGAAAATGGAGAGAGGACGCTGATTGAGAATAGAAATCGAGGAGGGTTTGTGTCAAAACTTGTGGTGAAATCAAACACGTAAAGATTTGTTTTTCGGCAAAAATAAGAATGGCGGTGGGGGTTGCATGGGGTGCCGGAGAAATGAAATGGATAAATAAATAAATAATGGCACTGTTAGAGAAAAGAATGGTGGAAAAAGAAGACCAAAGGTCAACTGTCGTGGACTGTGCAAGTTCCGTGCATGAACAAATATTATATTTTTGTATATATATATATATATTTTGTCAGCTATTTTGTAATTTTTCTTTGTTTGATGATCTTGTTAATTAGTATAAATTTGTATTTTTAATATTGTGATGTATATATATATTTTTTATTTTTTTCGCCTATTTTAGTCACTTTGACTTGGAGAGAATGGTAGAAAAAAGAACATCAAAGGGATCCCTTGAAAAAGGACAAAAGGTGTTTTATTTAAAAAAAGAAAATAAGAAGAAGAAAAAAAAAAAAAAACAGAAGGTCAACTTCTGTGCATGGACCGTGCAAAATTTGTGCATAATTTCTGAGGGAAAAAAAATGCATTTTTTAAAATGTGTTTGCATTTTTTCGGTTGATTTGAATTTCTTTTTCGTTTTTTTTTATTTGTGGGAGCCCGAAGGTCAATTGTCGTCGACTTTTGTGCATAATTTCTAAATTAAATAATTACTTCAAAAAACCATTTTTCTTTGTATTTTATAAAATAATCTTTAACTATATAATTATGTGAAATAATTTTGATATATTTTATTATAGATTTATAAAAATATTTAATAACCCGCAAAAAAGATGAAATAGCAGCGTTGACAGGTGCGGGAGCCGGGAGTGAGTATTTGGTTAACTCGGTTATCGCCCAAACCGATCTATCAAATATTTTTGGGTCAATTGAACCGAATTTCTTGTTAAAATCGAATAACTGAACATAATAAAAATATTTTATTTTTTTGTAACTGAATTAAATATTTTTAAAAAAAAATAAAAAAAATTGTGTTACAAAATAATTAAAAATTGAAATGTATTTTATAGATATTAATTATCTTTTTTACTTATATTTATATAATTACTTGATTGAATTTAGTTTTAGGCCTTTAGCCCATGGGCTGGCAATGGCAGCTGAGTTTATGATGCGCGTATTGGGTTGGGCTCTTTATCCATAATATAGACTTCTCTCTTTGCAGTTTGATGTCTATGTTATGTTAAGGTAGTTTTGGAGAGATTTTAGAAAGTATTTTTTAAATTTTTTTAAATAAAATTTTTAAGGAAAAACTGAAAAGTGTTTTTTAGAAATTTTCTCCCCAAATACTACCTACATATCCATACGCATGCAATATTGGTGTATTAATCTCACCATTTATACGGTTTTTTTAAAAAAAAAAATCAAGTTTTGTGAACAATTTAAAATGGCGCCCCTTTATATTATTATAATACTTATCAACTGTACATATGTTATATGTATTATAATTTATAATGCTAGTAATAAAATCTTAATTCTCACGATGAGTTTCACCACACCAGTTTGAAGTGGACGACTGGTTCAGCTCCTACATATATTAATTAAGAAGTGTTTTGTTGAGCTTCTAAGAAGTATTTATTAGATTCTAGTGTATGAAATTGCTTTTAAGTGTTTGTGAATATCAACTTTAGCTTCATTTCTATAACTTTTAACCAAAATCTAGAAGCAAGAATTTAATGTTTTTTTCCTTTTAATTTAGGGTTTAAAATTATAAGTTGACATTTATATCCTTAAAATATTTATCATATTACATAATTATATACTCTTAATTTATTTAACCAAATCTTCTCTTCTCATGTGAGTTTTTAATAGTTTCTAATAGAATTTATAAATTTTCAATAATATTTTATTAAAAGAATTTATTTTTTAACTAATATTTTACATTTTTATTCATTTCAGAATTTTTTATACATGTTTTTTTGTTTTCATAAAAAATTTGTAATTTTTTATATTTATATTTTTATTAATCTTATATATTTTTTCAAGCATTCATGTTATAAAAAAATTAATTTTGATACAATAATCACAATATAATAATTATTATATAAATACAATTTGATGGAGTGAGAATCAAAATTTAACTTAAATAATTAAAAGAGATCAATTTTATATAGTTTAAGGGTATGATTATCATTTAACTAAAAATTAATTTTGAAAGCAATTATTCTCCAAATTAACACTCAACCTTTAGCTTGTATTAGCTCTAGAAAAATCACTTTTAGATAAGTTAAAGTTATCCAAACACTCCCTTAGAGTAAATGTTCGAGATCAAATCAACCACGGTCATCCAGGATAATTAATTATGCTTGGATTTGTGAAATTTTAGGGAAATAAAATTTATATCAACTTATTTTTTTTTAAAAAAAATGCATTATTAATTATTTGACAGGAGCTACGTTTATGGTATATATTTATATTAAGCTTATATAATTGAAGGCCCACAGTCACAATGATCTGCATCTATCATGCACCTCACTATCACCATCATCTCTGGACTCTGATCCATGCTTAGATTTTGGCACTACCAGACCCGTGCCCTTTGTGTGGTGCTGCTTTTGGGTTTTTCACTGTAAAATATTATATATTTTTTGTTCTTTAATTTTTCATCTGTTACAACGAGCTTGGTATCTCAGACATTGATATCATATGAGATACATATTATTAATTTCAATTTTCAACAGATTAATTTTGTGACAACTGAGCTAATATAAGTTGTTTTGGAAATCTTATTTGTTTTGGATAATTTGTAGACATATAATAACTAGCTATATACATACCTTACAACAACAACAAAAAAAAAAAAAAAGATGTTACCCATTTATGAAGAAAGATACCAAAATACGAATACTTATATATTGACTTCAAGAGCCTCATTCATCCACACAATAATGATTGCATTATTTTCGTTTGGACAATGAAAGGGACACATGCAAAAATTAAACCCGCCGTCTATATAAAAATATTATCGATCGATCGAAGCCAGTGTAGTGAAAGAGAGTAAATGCAACCAATATTATGAATACTAATATTGTAAATTTATTGGCACATTAATTAAGAGAAAGAGAGTTAATATTGATTTAATATTCTATATATTGCCAGATGAGCCAGCAGCCGCATGTTTCCTCCTTTAGACTCTTCTTTACTTCAAAGAAGAGAGAAAAATGTAGCAATTATTTATTAAATAGACCCATTTTAGGTTCGACTTAAATAGGAGGATTTGGAGGATGTTGCATCGTTCTCAAATTCTGAGGCAGATTTATACATTTATGTATAATATTTTTTTGCACATAAATAGAAATATGATTTCACGTTTACATTATATATATGCTATAATGAAGTCACAAGTATTTCTTGTAATACAATTTGTGGTCCAGTATAAGAAGAATTATGTTATATGTACAATAAAAGTTACTAATATTGTTACAGTTTTTCTTTGAATTTTATATTATAAAACTATCTCAAATACATTAATTATCTTCATTAAGATAGTTTTTTTACTTCAAAGATATGTATAACCGTGTGTATAATCTTCATTGTACACAGGGGCGGACCCAAAAAATTTTTTCAAGGAAGACACAATTAATAGCGGAGCCACGTGTTGCTCCGTCGGGTGGTAGCTTAGGTGACCACTTTATTTTCTCTATTTTGTATACATTACATTTAGTTCATTTTGTCAATATATATATGTGTTAACAATTTTAAAAATAAAAATATACAAGCTAAACACATTAAAAAAAATTGAGATATCAAAAAAATGCAATTCAGGCAAAAATAAAAATCTAACTATGTTAAACGATACAATTCATAAAAAAAATTACGAATGCATAATTTATATCATTAAATGACAAACATAAAATTTAAAATAGATCAATACGTAATAATTTATTATATTATTTGATAAGTTCCTAAATAATTTTATTTTTCAATATATAACATAAATATGAATTAAAATTGATATGTATTATATTTTATTTTATTAAATAAATAATACAAATATATAATAAAAAAATTTATGAAAAAATAGGGGGGAATGTGTCCCCGGACCCTATATGGGTCCGCCCCTGATTGTTCACATAACATTTTCATGTAAAAAAATGAAGACATGATTTGACAATCGGATTAAGAGCTACAATAATTGAGAATTTAATTTTTTTAATTACTTACAGTGTGTTTGGATTTATAATAAAAAAAAGATTTGGAATTTGAATTGGATTTCAATTTCAAACTCATGGAATTGAAATTTCATTTTGATGTTTGTTGAGAATTTAAAATATAATAGTGTGAAGTGATAATATAATTTTTTAGATTAATGATATTTCATAAAATTCGCAATGAAGACTTAAAATCTATGATTAAGATATATAAATATAATTTTAAAACTTTTATTATTTTTTTTAAACTCAAATCCTATGAGATCTCACAAAATTCGACCAATTTCATAAGAATTTCATTTAGTTAAATGAAATGTCATCAAATATCAATCTCAACCAAACACTAAAATAATATTTTTAATTCCTAGTCCCATGAAATCTCATTGAAATCCTCACTAAGAAACACATTTTTAGAATCCGTTTGGTTAGAGAAGTCTGGAGATCAAAAAAAAAATTTCTTAAACAGAGTAACATTTGGTTTACAAAGCAGTTTTTTTTTTAAAAAAAAATAAATCTTATAAAAGTGTTTTTTAAGAAGGTAAAATTTCTAGCTTTTTGGTTTTTTTTTTAAAAAATAAAATTAAAACACTCCAAAAAATGAACTTATTTAAACCTTCCGATCCGATAATAAATTGGTATGGTTCACTCGAAGCTAATACATTTTCTATTCTTACTAGCAGTATACATTGCATTGCGCGAACATATATAATATTGTGTGATAACTTTTTAATCACACATAATAGTTGATTTATGAGTTTGAACGAATTGAAATATTGCTTTTATAAAAAAAAATATGTCAATTCATGGTGTCCAACAAAAGTTTGAACCAATTCAATTGTTATAAAATTTGGGAAAGATTCTGTGTAACTCAACGAATTGAATTTAGAAATTGCGAAAGAATATGTAAAAGGCATATATGAGCCCTTTATGCTATTTGCAGCAGATGAACTTGAGTCCCTTAGCTTATCCATATATATATTCCATACGTCGCATTCATATATATCTCATCTCAAAGTCGAAATATTTGATCAAAGGAAAAATGGAATACGCAATTTATTTCTTTTTAAAGAATGGAAAATGATAGGCTAATGGCTGCCCGACGGTGCGTGCTGCGGCTTTATTACATTATTTTCAAATTTCAAAAAATGAGGCCATTTATTATTTTCCTTGACCAAACTTCTTTGTCATTTATTTTGGGACCATTTTTATTTACTTTCCAATTATGTAAATTCTTAATTGGTAAAAGAATGTGTTTGGTTAGTTATATGCATTCATCCTATAGTAAATCTTTTAAAATTTTAAAATGTAATTATAAGGATTATGTTGTGAAAAAGTAAAAATTTACGGTAAAAAGTAAAAACTCAAAAACTCAAAATTTATCAAATTCTACACTTTATAAAATTTTTCTCTCTTCACAATTGTGTTTTTCTACACAAATGGAGAGACCTATTTATAGATCTCAATTGGAGATTAGTCAAAAATTAATACATCATTAATTACATCATCACACACTAATTTTCAATATTTTACAACTCAATTTTCAACTTTCAACCTTCAACATTCAACAATAAATAATAATATATATTTATATATATTTTCAACACTCCCCCTTGTGATGATGATCATGATAGAATGACTATCTCCATTACGTGTTGTATACTGCCTCGTTAAAAACCTTACTAGGAAAAACCCATTGGGACAAAAACCATAGTAAGGAAAAAAGAGTGCAGCCACGTAAACTCCCCCTGATGTCAACATGAATGATTCTTCACATATTTCGTAGATTGCGCATCCCAATATTATAAATGTGTTTTCTGAATATCGCCGTGGGAAGTGCCTTTGTGAAGAGATCGGATGAGTTCTCACTTGATTGAATGTAACAGATATCAATATCTTTATTCTTCTCCAGCTCTTGAGTGTATGCAAAGAATTTAGGAGGAATATGTTTAGTTCTGTCACTTTTGATGTATCCTTCTTTCATTTGGGCAACACATGCGGCATTATCTTCATACAGTGTGATTGGATTCTTGTCCACTGATAATCCGCAAGAAGTTTGGATATGCCGAGTCATTGATTTAAGCCAGACACATTCACGGCTTGCTTCATGTAGTGCAATAATCTCGGCATGATTTGATGAAGTTGTAACAAGTGTTTGTTTCTGTGATCGCCAAGAGATTGCAGTGCCTCCACGAGTAAATACATATCTGGTTTGGGAACGTGCCTTATGTGGATCAGATAAGTATCCAGCATCAGCATAACCAATTATTCTCTGATTTGTATCTTTTGGATACAAAAGTCCCAAATCCGTCGTTTCTCGTAAATAACGGAATATATGTTTAATTCCATTCCAGTGCCTCTTCGTTGGACATGAACTGAATCTTGCCAATAAATTTACTGCAAAAGATATGTCTGGTCTAGTGCAATTTGCAAGATACATAAGGGCACCAATGGCACTTAGATATGGTACTTCAGGATCAAGAACAACTTCATCATCTTCACATGGACGAAATGGATCCTTTTCTATATTCAATGATCTGACAACCATTGGAGTACTTAAAGGATTTGATTGACCATATTGAAACGTTTAAGGACCTTCTCTGTATAATTAGACTGGTGAACAAAAATTCCACATTCTTTTTGTTCAATTTGTAAACCAAGACAATACTTGGTTTTTCCAAGGTTTTTCATTTCAAATTCTTCCTTCAAGTACATCATAACTTCTTGAATTTCTTTATTCGTTCCAATGATGTTTAAATCATCAACATATACAGCAATAATTACACATCCGGATGTTGTTTTCTTGATGAAAACACAAGGGCATATTGGATCATTTATATATCCCTTTTTCATCAAGTGCTCACTTAGCCGATTATACCACATTCGGCCAGATTGCTTTAACCCATATAATGATCTTTGCAATTTTACAGAATAAAATTCTCTGGGTTTTGAACTTTGTGCTTCAGGCATCTTAAATCCTTCAGGGATTTTCATGTATATATCACTATCAAGTGATCCGTATAAATAAGCTGTAACAACATCCATTAGACGCATGTCCAAGTTTTCAGACACTGCTAAACTGATCAAATACCGAAACGTAATTGCATCCATAACAGGAGAATATGTTTCTTCATAATCAATTCCAGGTCTTTGAGAAAAACCTTGTGCAACAAGTCAAGCTTTATATCTCACTATTTCATTTTTCTCATTTCTCTTTCGAATAAAAACCCATTTGTACCCAACAGGTTTAACACCTTTAGGTGTAAGGACTATAGGTCCAAAAACACTACGTTTATTTAGCGAATTTAATTCAACCTGGATGGCATCTTTCCATTTTGACCAATCCTTTCGAGTTTTGCATTCACCAAAAGATTTTGGTTCATTATCTTCATTTACGATGTCACATGCCACATTGTACGAAAATATCTCATCAATATCTTGTACATTCTTTCGGTTCCATATTTTTCCAGTATTAATATAATTGATAGAGATTTCATGATTCTCGTCAGTTTGTGGTTCTGACAAAATATTTTCATCATCGTGTGTTTCTTCTGGAACACCATTTTCTATTTTCTGATCATCATTTTTCTCTATGTATTTTCTTTTTCGAGGATTTTTATCCTTTGAACCGATTGGCCTTTCCACGCTTCAGGCGTTTTATGACATCATGAATGTCTTCATTTTGTTTCTTTGGAATTTCAACTCGAGCAGGGGCATTTACAGCAGGTATATATGATTTTGTTACCCCTTTTGTGTCTGCAAATGCATCTGGCATTTGATTTGCTATTCTTTGCAAATGCACAATTTGCTGTACATCTTTATCACATTGTTTAGTTCTAGGATCCAAATGTAATAATGATGGTACATACCATGTGATTTCTTTTTCGATGTGTTTCTTTTCTCCCCCTAACATTGGGAAGTTATTTTCATCAAAATGACAATCAGCAAACCGTGCTGTAAACACATCGCCTGTCTGAGCCTCAAGATATCTAATGATTGATGGACTATCATAGCCGATATAAATACCATTCTTTCTTTGAGGTCCCATTTTTGTTCTTTGAGGTGGTGCAATAGGCACATACACCATACATCCAAAAATTCTCAAATGAGAAATATCTGGTTCTTTGCCAAATACAAGCTGCAATGGGGAGTGTTTATGATATGCACTTGGCCTGATGCGAATCAATGCAGCAGCATGTAAAATTGCATGTCCCCATATAGAAATAGGGAGTTTCGTTCTCATAATCATTGGTCTAGCAATCAACTGCAGACGTTTAATCAATGATTCAGCTAATCCATTTTGTGTATGAACATGAGCTACAAGATGTTCAACAGTAATTCCCATCGACATACAATAGTCGTTAAAAGTCTGGGAAGTAAATTCTCCAGCATTATCAAGTCTTATTTTCTTGATCGTATATTCGGGAAATTGATTCCGCAATTTTATTATTTGAGCCATCAATTTTGCAAATGCCACATTCCGAGTGGACAATAAACATACATGTGACCATCTGCTAGAGGCATCGATCAATACCATAAAGTATCGAAATGGTCCACATGGTGGATGAATTGGCCCACAAATATCACTTGAATACGTTCAAGAAATATGGGTGATTCCTTTTCGATTTTAGCTGGTGATGGTCTTATAATAAGTTTCCCCAGAGAACATGCTTTACACTGAAACTTATTATTCTGAAAGATCTTCTGGTCTTTCAGTGGATGACCACTTGTATTTTCTATAATCCTTCGCATCATTATTGAACCAGGATGTCCCAATCGATCATGCCAATTTGTTAGTATTGAAGATGTAACACCCGGTATTTTTAATTACATAAATCCGCCTGCATAATTAGGATATTTAATTATTTAAATTTATGATTTATGGGTTAGATAATTATGTGAATTATTTATGCATGATTTAATTTATTTTTAAGCATTTAACCCATAATTAGTGATTTTTATGATTTTTATTATTTTTATTTTTAATCGCGTAGACGGGGCCGCGGACGGACGAGATGACAACTTTTTAGCCAAATTATTTTATGAGCTTTTTTGGAGCCTTAAAATATTATTTTGAGTTTTATTATCTCAAAATTCTAAGTATTTAATTTTATTTAATTTTAGGGGTCATTTTTATCCAAAATTAGTCAAAATATTGACTTTTTAGTATTTTTTAAAATTCCCCTAAATTAATATTTCGAGATTTATTTTATGTTATCTTATTTTTTTTAAAGTTTAATTAGGAGTTTAAGTTATATTTTTAATATTTAAAACCTTCTTATATTTAATTACTAAACCTATATTTTTATTAATGCCAAAATAAAACCTAATCTACCCAACCCTATTAGCCGATCACTTTCTTCCCCCCCATCAGCCGTCACCTTCATTCCATCTCCATCTTCATCCTCGACCCAGCAACCTTCAAGACTCCATAGCCATTTATTTCGAAGGTTCCAAGCAAGCCAAGGCACCCCGTCGTCGTCCCGTCGTCCCGAAGCCCGTCGTACACGTTTCTAACTCTACAAATCGGTGAAAGGCATGTTTTTCTTCACTTTTTAATCCTATATCAGTGTATGTATGTGTGTGGGTGTGTAGGACCGAGACTCATTATTTTTGACAGCAAGATTTTTTCAAATCCTTTCTTTATTGCTCTCGGTTTGGCTTCATGGAGTAAAATGCTCACGTTTTTCATGTCCATGGCTAGGTAGGCTGCTGGTCCATGCTTAGAAGGGTTCCTTGGGGTCCCTAGGGTCGAGTGGTAGGGTCGGACAAGGGCTGGAACGGGCTAGGATCGGCCTGGATCGATCTGAACCATGGCTGCCCATTTTTCTGTCAGTTTAGGGTTTGGGGAGAATGGCTGCGGCTCGGTGGTTCCTGGCTGCATGGGGGCTGGGGCCTGGTTGGGTTAGGTCCGCCCGGACGTGGGCTACGTCCGGGCGGCGGCGCCCCGGCCAGGGGCGGCCGGAGCCGGCCGGCAGCAGGCCAAGAAGGCCTGCTGCTCTCGGCCGAGAAGAATGGAGAAGGGGGGGGGCGATCGGGCTAGGGTTTCTGATGGGTCCGGGTCGGGTCTTGGGTCCGGGTCGGGTCTAAAATAATATGGGTTAAGTTAAGTGGGTCCGGGTCCGGGTTATTTTATTTGGGCTCGGGTATTTTATTTTTAAGTTTTAAGTTAATTAGGAGTTAAATGGACTAATTAAATTCCCAAAAATTTAATTAGTACCATTTAATTTATTTGGGTTACTTTAAATTATTTTGGGTTATTTTATTTATTTTTGGGTTTTAATAAATTTTATTTAAATTTTTAAGTTGGCCAGAAATTTTTATGGGCTTGGGAGCCCATGAAAGTTATTGGGCCTGTTAATGGGCTTTTGGGCCGTTGGGCCAGGGACAGTGTTATTGGGCTTAAGTTAGTCTTAATGGGCTTTGGTTGATTTATGGGCCAAGTCTTAAGTTAAGTTAATGGGCTTGAGTGTAGGGCCAGCAGTCCAGAACCACCCATGAGAAAATTGCATGTGTCCTGATTATATATTTAATTATTTTTATGCATTTAAGTTATTTTAATATTTATATGTTAGTAAGAAAATTAAATTAAATATATATGAAGGACACACAATTTATTTAAGTACATGCATTCATGAAATCAATTTTTATGATATGATTTAATTTCTATGGTTGAGCAAATAAAATATTTTAGGTGGAAATTGAAGTAATGTGGCCATTTATGTATGGGCAGTTTCTGCCATTTATGTATGGGCAGTTTTCTGCCATTTATGTATGGGTGGTTCGCCACCAGCCTCGTACGATGGTTTCTTAGACTGATCAGTCGCACTATGGGTCACACTTACGGATAGGACCATTCGATGTTCAGAAAATAAATGCTCAACAACTTATGTATGTATGATATTATGTATGTTATGTATGTTTATTTATGTAATTTATGTTATGTAATTTTTAAGCATGCTCATTCATGTATATGTATGTATTAGTATTAAATTGATTTAAATTATTTTAAACCCTTGTTAGTATGCATGTTGGGCCTCTAGGCTCACTACACTGATATGGTGCAGGTGAGTACGTAGAGGAGCAGGTTACTCCTACCGGTGGTGAGGATGTATGAGCAGTGCGGCAGTAGCCCCGTGACCGTGACAGCTTCTGAGTCACCATGTTTGAGTGTCATGATACATTTTAATATTTTTATTGGTTGAGGTTTATTGGAATATTTTATTAAGTATTTTAGTGCATGCACACTTTTTATTTATTTTAATTATGCAGTATATTTTTAAATTATGGGGTTGACTCAGATATTTATTTAATTCATAGAATGTCTTTTATTTAAGTATTTAATTATTTATTTATTTATTTAGTCATGTATTTATTTTTCATTATTTTATTCTGTGCATATATGTATGGGCATATATGTACATATTTTATTTAGTAGTATAAAAAAAAAAAAAAAATTTCCGCATATTTATTTATTAGAGAGTTAGGGTCGTTTCAGTTGGTATCAGAGCACGGTCCTTGGAGGGGTCACTACTGCTTCGCGAGCTCAGAAATCCACGCTACCGGTCTGTAAGTTTTAAATGTTTATAGTATGATTTAAATTTCTAGAACTTAAGTTAGCCTTAAATTTTAAACACTTAGTTATGCAAGGCGATTTACGTAAATAAATATGTGGTGGTGCAGAATGCCTCCCAGACAGGTGAATCGACGTGGGAGACCTCCACATCCACCTCCACCTCCACCGCCACCTCAGCAGCACCCCATGACAGCACTGGAGCAGGCCAGTGCCACGATGATGGCGGGTATTACTGCTCTGTTGGAGCAGCAGGCTGCCCGTCCCAGACTGTCCCACGAGGAGGACGTCGCAGAGAGGTTCCAGAAGAAGGGGCCTAAGGAGTTTTTGGGGACCACCGATCCGTTGGTGGCTGAGGGATGGATTCGCTCACTTGAGTCCATCTTCGACTATATGGGGATCACAGACACCGACAGGGTGAGCTGTGCGACATACATGATGCGAGGCGATGCAGCCCTTTGGTGGGAGGGTGCAGTCAGAGGAGTCCATCTACCTACCCTGACGTGGGTTGAGTTCAGGCGTATCTTCTACGCCAAGTATTTCACTGAGGACGTGCGCAGCCGCATGATCCGTGAGTTCATGAGTCTCCGTCAGGGGGACAGATCTGTGGTTGAGTATGTGAGCCAGTATGAGAGGGGCTGTCATTTTGTGCCCATGATTGCTGATAGTCCGCAGGAGAAGCTGCGACAGTTTGTTGAGGGCCTGAGGGCTGAGATCAGGCATGACGTACGCATGGCAGACGTCTTTACCTATGAGTCTGCAGTCAGCAGGGCCTTGCGTTCCGAGGAGGGACGGAGGGAGATACAGAGAGAGCAGCAGGGTAAGAGGCAGTTTGGGCAGACAGGGTATCAGCGACCATCTTCGCAGCCACCTGCGAAGAAGCAGTCTACAGGGCCATCTAAGGGCCCGATTCAGCAGAGGCCTCAGGGGAAGCCACAGCAGCAGACTAGGGGCGGGGCCCCTACTCCAGGGAGATATCCAGTGTGTCCGAAGTGCCAGAAGATGCATTCCGGGCAGTGTCTATTGGGAGCAGGAGTCTGCTATCGTTGCAAGGAGCCAGGGCATCAGATTGCCAACTGCCCGAAGAGGCAGAATGTCAGTGGGCGAGTTTATGTGATGCAGGCTGAGGAGGCAGACCCAGATACCTCCTTGATCACCGGTATACCTAACCCCTAGAATTTTTTTCAATTCTTTGCTTTTGTTAAATTGCGATTATAACTGAATGCCTGTTACATGAGTTTAATTATCAGCATGCTAGAATAAGAATTTTGTTTCTTTGTGTTTAGAATTAAGGATTTTAGTGTTTTAACCTTGGGAGCATAGTGGTATGAATTGTTGGGAATCTTCTGCGTGCAGGGAGAATTCTAGTTGGAGGCAACTCCACGTTTGCGTTGCTAGATTCAGGAGCCACGCATTCGTTTATCTCCCGGGATTTTATCAGACGGATTACGCCAGAGGTTGTAGACAGTGGTTACGATGTTACCATGCCATCCGGACAGATTATCACTACCACTAGTGTCATCAGGGATCTGGCATTGGAGTTGCAGGGACACTCCATTCGAGCAGATCTAGTGGTTCTTCCATTGACTGGGTTTGACTTGATTTTGGGTATGGACTGGCTATCAGTTAATGGAGCTTCGATTGATTTCCGACGTAGGACAGTGTCAGTGAAGCCAGCAGGAGGTGAGATGTTTACTTTCTTTGCATCTCAGTCTAGCAGTATTCCTCAGATGATATCACTTGTTCGTGCGAGGAAACTGTTGCGCAATGGATGTCAGGGTTTTCTTGCTAGTGTGGTCACTACCACAGACGTTTCTAGCAGATCTTTATCAGATATAGAGGTGGTACGTGACTATCCAGATGTTTTTCCTGACGATGTTGCAGGAGTTCCACCAGTGAGGGAGGTGGAGTTCAGTATTGAGTTGTTGCCGGATACTGTGCCTATCTCTAAGGCACCGTATCGACTTGCTCCTACAGAGATGAGAGAGTTGAAGGAGCAGATTCAGGAGCTGTTGGAGAAGGGCTTTGTTCGTCCTAGTTTTTCTCCATGGGGAGCTCCAGTGTTGTTTGTGAAGAAGAAGGACGGCAGCATGAGATTGTGCATTGACTACCGAGAGCTCAACAGAGTCACAGTGAAGAATAAGTATCCACTACCGAGGATAGAGGATTTATTCGATCAGTTGCAGGGAGCTTCGGTATTCTCCAAGATCGATCTGCGATCTGGTTACCATCAGCTGAGAGTCAGAGATTCAGACGTGTCTAAGACTGCCTTTAGGACACGGTATGGACACTATGAGTTTTTGGTGATGCCCTTTGGGTTAACCAATGCTCCAGCAGTGTTTATGGATCTTATGCATCGTGTTTTCCAGCCATATCTAGATCAGTTTGTCATTGTATTCATTGATGACATATTGATCTACTCGAGGAGCATTGAGGAGCACACACAGCATTTGCATACAGCCTTGCGGACTTTGAGGGAGCATCGACTGTTTGCAAAGTTCAGTAAGTGTGAGTTTTGGTTGGAGCAGGTGGCGTTTCTAGGCCACATTATTTCTAGAGATGGGATTGCAGTGGATCAGTCCAAGGTGCAGGCAGTGAGGGATTGGGGGATTCCAAAGAATGCTTCGGAGATTCGTAGCTTCTTGGGTTTAGCAGGATACTATAGGAAGTTCATCAAGGGTTTTTCCTCTATTGCAGTACCCTTGACTTCCTTGACCAAGAAGAACGCGAAGTATAGTTGGAGTCCAGATTGTCAGAGGAGTTTCGATCAGCTGAAGGATGCACTTACTTCAGCATCTGTGTTAGCTATGACAGTGCCACATGAGGAGTTAGTGGTGTACACCGACGCGTCCAAGCTTGGGTTGGGCGCAGTACTTATGCAGAGTGGCAGAGTTATCGCATATGCGTCGCGACAGTTGAAGATTCATGAGCAGAACTATCCGACGCATGATTTGGAGCTTGCAGCAGTGGTATTTGCGTTGAAAATCTGGAGGCACTATCTTTACGGCGAGAAGTGCAAGATTTTCACCGATCACAAGAGCCTCAAGTACTTCTTCACCCAGAAGGAGTTGAACATGAGGCAGCGCAGATGGCTTGAGCTTGTGAAGGACTATGATTGTGACATTAGCTACCATCCGGGTAAGGCTAATGTAGTAGCAGATGCTTTGAGTCGAAAGTCGTCAGTGGTATCATGTTTGACTGCACAGTTACCACTACAGACCGAGATTCAGAGATTTGGTTTGGAGTGCTATCCGAGGGGCCATGCACCGAGTTTGTCAGTGTTGACGGTGCAGCCAGTGTTGAGAGATCGGATTAGAGAGGGACAGTCCACTGATGAGGAGCTACAGCGATGGAGACAGAGAGATGAGGCCAGAGGTAATCTCTTGTATACAGTGGAGGACGGCATCGTTCAGTACCGTGGGAGGATGTGGGTACCGAACGTTGATCAGTTGAGAGCCGAGATTCTAGCAGAGGCTCATGCATCTCCGTACTCCATTCACCCCGGAAGTACGAAGATGTACCGAGACTTACAGTTATCGTATTGGTGGCCCGGGATGAAGAGTGACATCGGGAGAGTGGTGTCAGAGTGCTTGACTTGTCAGCAAGTCAAAGCAGAGCATCAGCGTCCAGCGGGACTTCTTAGACCTCTCCCTATTCCGGAATGGAAATGGGAGAATATTACGATGGACTTTGTGGTTGGCTTACCGAGGAGTACCAGAGGGTGTACAGCGATTTGGGTGATTGTGGATAGACTCACCAAGTCAGCTCATTTCTTGCCGGTAAGAACTACTTACACTTTGACACAGTATGCAGAGCTTTACGTCAGAGAGATTGTTAGACTGCATGGCATACCAGTGTCTATCGTATCAGACAGAGATCCGAGGTTTACTTCAGCGTTTTGGAAGAGTCTGCACACAGCTTTGGGGACTAGACTTTTGTTCAGTACAGCTTTTCATCCCCAGACAGATGGTCAGTCCGAGAGAGTGATCCAGGTTCTCGAGGATCTTTTGAGAGCTTGTGTTATCGATTTTCGAGGATCTTGGGAGACTAGACTGCCATTAGTGGAGTTTACCTATAACAACAGCTTTCAGTCGTCTATAGGTATGGCTCCATATGCAGCACTTTATGGGAGGAGATGTAGATCTCCGGTGCATTGGGATGAGGTTGGAGAGAGGATTTTGTTGGGTCCAGAGATTGTGCAGCAGACAGCTGACATTGTGACGCAGATTCGAGACAGGATGAGGACAGCGCAGAGTCGGCAGAAGAGTTATGCAGATGCCAGACGACGCGATTTGGAGTTCGCGGTAGGTGATCACGTATTCTTGAAGGTGTCACCTATGAAGGGAGTAGCGCGTTTTGGGCAGAGAGGCAAGCTTAATCCGAGATACATAGGGCCATTCGAGATCTTGGAGCGAGTTGGCACGTTGGCCTATCATTTAGCTCTACCTCCAGGGCTAGCGGCAGTGCACAACGTTTTCCATGTATCCATGCTTCGGAGATATGTCTCCAATCCGTCGCATGTGTTGGATTTCGAGCCCTTACAGTTGCCACCAGATCTTGTTTACGAGGAGAGACCAGTGCGGATTTTGGCTAGAGAGGAGCGGAGGCTTAGGACGCGGGTCATACCGATGGTCAGAGTCCAGTGGCTGAATCACTCGGAGGAGGAAGCTACTTGGGAGACCGAGGAGGATATGAGGACTTGCTACCCGGAGTTGTTCGGGTAAGTACTTTAATTTCGAGGACGAAATTCAATTTAAGGGGGGGAGAATTGTAACACCCGGTATTTTTAATTACATAAATCCGCCTGCATAATTAGGATATTTAATTATTTAAATTTATGATTTATGGGTTAGATAATTATGTGAATTATTTATGCATGATTTAATTTATTTTTAAGCATTTAACCCATAATTAGTGATTTTTATGATTTTTATTATTTTTATTTTTAATCGCGTAGACGGGGCCGCGGACGGACGAGATGACAACTTTTTAGCCAAATTATTTTATGAGCCTTTTTGGAGCCTTAAAATATTATTTTGAGTTTTATTATCTCAAAATTCTAAGTATTTAATTTTATTTAATTTTAGGGGTCATTTTTATCCAAAATTAGTCAAAATATTGACTTTTTAGTATTTTTTAAAATTCCCCTAAATTAATATTTCGAGATTTATTTTATGTTATCTTATTTTTTTTAAAGTTTAATTAGGAGTTTAAGTTATATTTTTAATATTTAAAACCTTCTTATATTTAATTACTAAACCTATATTTTTATTAATGCCAAAATAAACCTAATCTACCCAACCCTATTAGCCGATCACTTTCTTCCCCCCCATCAGCCGTCACCTTCATTCCATCTCCATCTTCATCCTCGACCCAGCAACCTTCAAGACTCCATAGCCATTTATTTCGAAGGTTCCAAGCAAGCCAAGGCACCCCGTCGTCGTCCCGTCGTCCCGAAGCCCGTCGTACACGTTTCTAACTCTACAAATCGGTGAAAGGCATGTTTTTCTTCACTTTTTAATCCTATATCAGTGTATGTATGTGTGTGGGTGTGTAGGACCGAGACTCATTATTTTTGACAGCAAGATTTTTTCAAATCCTTTCTTATTGCTCTCGTTTGGCTTCATGGAGTTTATGCTCACGTTTTTCATGTCCATGGCTAGGTAGGCTGCTGGTCCATGCTTAGAAGGGTTCCTTGGGGTCCCTAGGGTCGAGTGGTAGGGTCGGACAAGGGCTGGAATGGGCTAGGATCGGCCTGGATCGATCTGAACCATGGCTGCCCATTTTTCTGTCAGTTTAGGGTTTGGGGAGAATGGCTGCGGCTCGGTGGTTCCTGGCTGCATGGGGGCTGGGGCCTGGTTGGGTTAGGTCCGCCCGGACGTGGGCTACGTCCGGGCGGCGGCGCCCCGGCCAGGGGCGGCCGGAGCCGGCCGGCAGCAGGCCAAGAAGGCCTGCTGCTCTCGGCCGAGAAGAATGGAGAAGGGGGGGGGGGCGATCGGGCTAGGGTTTCTGATGGGTCCGGGTCGGGTCTTGGGTCCGGGTCGGGTCTAAAATAATATGGGTTAAGTTAAGTGGGTCCGGGTCCGGGTTATTTTATTTGGGCTCGGGTATTTTATTTTTAAGTTTTAAGTTAATTAGGAGTTAAATGGACTAATTAAATTCCCAAAAATTTAATTAGTACCATTTAATTTATTTGGGTTACTTTAAATTATTTTGGGTTATTTTATTTATTTTTGGGTTTTAATAAATTTTATTTAAATTTTTAAGTTGGCCAGAAATTTTTATGGGCTTGGGAGCCCATGAAAGTTATTGGGCCTGTTAATGGGCTTTTGGGCCGTTGGGCCAGGGACAGTGTTATTGGGCTTAAGTTAGTCTTAATGGGCTTTGGTTGATTTATGGGCCAAGTCTTAAGTTAAGTTAATGGGCTTGAGTGTAGGGCCAGCAGTCCAGAACCACCCATGAGAAAATTGCATGTGTCCTGATTATATATTTAATTATTTTTATGCATTTAAGTTATTTTAATATTTATATGTTAGTAAGAAAATTAAATTAAATATATTGAAGGACACACAATTTATTTAAGTACATGCATTCATGAAATCAATTTTTATGATATGATTTAATTTCTATGGTTGAGCAAATAAAATATTTTAGGTGGAAATTGAAGTAGTGTGGCCATTTATGTATGGGCAGTTTTGCCATTTATGTATGGGCAGTTTTCTGCCATTTATGTATGGGTGGTTCGCCACCAGCCTCGTACGATGGTTTCTTAGACTGATCAGTCGCACTATGGTCACACTTACGGATAGGACCATTCGATGTTCAGAAAATAAATGCTCAACAACTTATGTATGTATGATATTATGTATGTTATGTATGTTTATTTATGTAATTTATGTTATGTAATTTTAAGCATGCTCATTCATGTATATGTATGTATTAGTATTAAATTGATTTAAATTATTTTAAACCCTTGTTAGTATGCATGTTGGGCCTCTAGGCTCACTACACTGATATGGTGCAGGTGAGTACGTAGAGGAGCAGGTTACTCCTACCGGTGGTGAGGATGTATGAGCAGTGCGGCAGTAGCCCCGTGACCGTGACAGCTTCTGAGTCACCATGTTTGAGTGTCATGATACATTTTAATATTTTTATTGGTTGAGGTTTATTGGAATATTTTATTAAGTATTTTAGTGCATGCACACTTTTTATTTATTTTAATTATGCAGTATATTTTTAAATTATGGGGTTGACTCAGATATTTATTTAATTCATAGAATGTCTTTTATTTAAGTATTTAATTATTTATTTATTTATTTAGTCATGTATTTATTTTTCATTATTTTATTCTGTGCATATATGTATGGGCATATATGTACATATTTTATTTAGTAGTATAAAAAAAAAAAAAAAAAATTTCCGCATATTTATTTATTAGAGAGTTAGGGTCGTTTCAGAAGAATTTCCAATAACCATATTTGATTCGATTGGACTTATATGTGTATAATGCAATCCAGTAGGGAGCATTGATAATTTCTCAACTACATATTTTTTTCCTGATTTATATGTAGTAAGACACATATATTTCTCATTTCCTTCGGTTATTGTTTCCGTATCATAATCATGAGAATATATATCATTAAAACTCAACAAATTTCTTTGTGATCGTGGTGAATATAAAGCACTATTTATCAAAAATTTTGTACCATTAGGTAACAAAAATTGTGCTTTGCCACATCCTTCAATCAAGTCTACAGGACCTGATATTGTATTCACCATTGTTTTTGTTGGTTTTAATTCCAAGAAATATTTTTCATTTCTTAGGATAGTGTGCGTTGTACCACTATCTGGTATGCAAACTTCCAGTGCATTATTTCCATCTTTGATCATAGCATTTTCCATAATGATCTTCAAAAACAATATGCAATAAAATGAATTAAGAAAGATACATGCAAACAATACATGCAAAATATAATATGTTTTATAAAATAAAAATTACATTGTTACATTCTTTTCCCACCAGTACATTTAATCAATATCTTCGAAATCATTCAAAAAGTAGGCAGCATCTAAATTCATTGAACCACTTGCATGGTCAATGTTTTCAGTAAAATTGGTTTCTTTTTCTTTCCCCTGTTGGAAAACGCGGCTCTCAGATCAATCACGATTGATACCCGGTGCAGCGGAAGTTTAAAATTTTTATCATGGAACAATTCCATGGTGTGGGTATCAACCGTTCAACGATTAAATTATTGTGTGTGTAAAATTTAAATAACAGTTATTAAATTTTACCTTCAATCTCGCAACGAGATTACTGGACACCAACAGATTTTATCTGCTCTTGTTGTCTCTCCCTGGAACCGATGAACTCCTTCAATCAGGTCCACGAATAGAGGTTTAATCCCTCTGATAGATTGCACTAGAAAATCTATCAGAAGTTTTCTGCGAAGAGATTACACGAATCTGATTCGTTATTCCTGACCGCGATTCAGAATCACAGACCGGAATTTTCTCGGGCAGAGGGGGAGGGGTCGGCCGAAATTTTCTTTTAGAGAGACTAGGGTTTTCGATTTTTGCTCTCAAAAATTATGACCTGTTGTGTGTAATTTCTGTACTGCAATAACTTATTTATAATGCAGGCCACTAACACCTTAGGGCCCATTAGTCATAAGTTAGGGCCCGACAAGCAAAGCCCGCACGTTCAGAAATTAATATAAAATTCATCGTGACTCCGATTGATGAACCGATTTCACCAATGTGCACAGAAACCATTTCTGCACATTTTAAAGTCAAAATAAATTTTCCTGAATCCGAATTCAGTGGTTTCCTAAAATGTCCATCCCTATGTCATTTTAGGAAATCCTACTCCCTTACTCTTATTTAAGAAGTCCAACTCCTTAGTTCATTAAATTTAACTCTTTAAATTTAACTATCTCAACGGGGATTAAAACTCCATTACACTGTGTGACCCTCAATGGTTCAGGGATACAGCTAGCCGTGGGCTCACAACTCCTTGTGACTCGGAACAACATTTTCCGACTTGCCCAACGAATCATGGTAAAGCGCCTAGCAACATCGCCCCATGATTCCCTAGGTATCACTGATAGTGCCTACAAGAACCAGTAGATTTTGGTTAGCGTACAGTACGGTCCCTTCATCCATATATCCCGATCGAATCAACAACCATTGGTATATCGAGAGTCGCTCAAGATTCGATAACTATGCAATACATCTTGAAGATCAAATTAGTGACATCGCATGTGCTACTAAGAAACCATTTCTTAAATCACATCAAGTACTCTGGCCAGAGATTTGTCACACTAATATCTCCTCAGATCGCATAGGATATCCACACTCGCAAGTATGTGGTGAATCCTTGACAACAATGCATTGACTCCTATATGTGTCGTAACTGTACCCAATCTCGACACCTGATGACCCCCATAGAGTCGGTAAACGAGTCAAAGCACAGCACTAGCATATAGAGTCTCCATGATGTTTCAAGTCGTAAGGACTAATGGTGTACAACCAAAACCGCGGACTTTATCCACTCGATAAGTGATAACCACTTGGAAAGTCCGGATAGGGTAGTTCGATTATTCATCCTATGAATATCCATTTGCATTCTTCGAACATCTCCATGTTCCCTACCAATGAAACGTGGTACTTCGCATCGCAAATGCTAGTCTCAAACTCGAGCGATCCTTATCCTTATTATCGGACGGCTCAATCGACTAGGAACGGTTTTTAGAATATACAGTGACTATAAGATGTATTTCATGATAGACATCTCCATGTTCTACCACATCTTACATACACTATAGTATATTCAAGGTCTTTATCAAAACAACAATAGTATATCACAATATAACAATATGAAGTAATATAAAGTCATTGCCATAAAAGTGTAAATAATATTAAACAAAAGATTGTTTATACAAAGAGTCATCAAAGCCCATAGCCACACAGTTGGCTCACTGGGCACCCACTCTTACATCCCCTTTATTGAATCTTTATAGAGCTTACACAGATGCTCAGGGGCTCGACAAGTTCTTGACCAATGTCCTGGAGTGCCACATCTATAACAAACACTCTCAGTTCTTTTTGGATGATTTTCATTTTCACCCGTATTATCATGCTGCCTCTTTTGTGGGTGGTTCGTGACGTTCCTTTGAGATGAGTTATTGAAATAACTATCTCTTTTATTTTCAAATCCACGGCCTCGACCACGACCGCGATCATTTCTACGCCCACGTCCACGCCCACGTCCTCGTCCACGACCTCGACCAAAATCTTGTCTATATCTTTGATTTTGGTTTTCATTTTTACTTACGACATTTGCTTCAGGAAATGCCGTTGAACCAGTAGGTCTGGACTGATGATTTCTCATGAGCAATTCATTATTCTTTTCCGCCACGAGTAAACATGCGATGAGTTCTGAGTATCTTGAAAATCCACGCACTCTATATTGCTGTTGTAGAGTTATATTTGATGCGTGGAATGTGGAAAATGTCTTTTCAAGCATTTCCATCTCAGTAATATTATGCCCACAAAATTTCAGCTGTGAGACAATTCGATACATCGCAGAATTATAATCACCCACCTTTTTAAAATCTTGAAATCTTAAAGTATTCCATTCATCTCGTGCGGTCGGAAGTATAACTTCCCGTATATGCTCAAAACGTTCTTTTAACCCTTTCCACAAAATCATTGGGTTTTTTTCGGTCAAATATTCACATTTCAACCCCTCATCAAGATGTCTGCGTAAAAATATCATCGCTTTTGCTTTATCTTGTGAGGATGATATGTTATTTTCTTTGATAGTTTCGTTAAGACCCAATGACTCGAGATGCATTTCTACATCGAGGGTCCATGGCATATAATTCTTTCCGGTTATATCAAGTGCAATGAATTCGAGTTTCGCCAAGTTCGACATGGTGGTACTAGAAAATAACAATGCATTTTATTAGTTAATTTCCATAAATATGACAATACAAAATAATGGAAGAACGTAAATTACAAGTGCGTATACAAATAGAGAAAAAATATGTGTTGGAAAATCGCTGGTGAGTAAAAGACTCGTGAGTATGATGATCATAGTCGTTATGAAAAATATCCTTATAAATGTCATCATCTCCATCTTCGAAAAAACCGAGGATAAAATATTTTGAGAGAAAGAATGAATTTGGTGTGATTGAAAATGAGTTTGAGTGAACATATTTATAGGGCAAAAACTAGCCGTTTTGTTACCGTTTGTGACCGTTGGGGGTAAAGAAAATCGAGTATGTGTTGAATAAAAATTCGTGATAATGATGCAATGCATATAATGAAAATCATAATTAAATAATTATGTATATCATATCACATTATTATAAGGTCGGTGTCGTAGACAACCTTTTATATAATATTGTGAAATTATACTAATATAGTTAGTATAAAGTCAGGTATAGTATATCATATCACATTATTATAAGATCGGTGTCGTAGACAGCCTTTTATATAATGTTGTGAAATTATACCAATATAGTTAGTATAAAGTCAGGTATAGTATATCATATCACATTATTATAAGATCGATGTCGTAGACAACCTTTTATATAATAACATGAGATTATACAAATATGGTTAGTATATAAATACACAATAATATATATCATATCACGTTATTATAAGGTCAGTGTCATAGACAACCTTTTATATAATAACATGAAATTATATATTAATATAGTTAATATATATACATAATAAATATATATCACGTTATTGTTTAAAAACCTTAGAGGCTTTTATACTTGTCGTATCCCTTACCGGGAGTGTGGGATGTCGTCTTAACATCCTCCCAGGATTTATAACAAGTTTTGAAAAAAACTTATTTTTTTCATAACATGATATTATATATTAATATATACACAATAAAAATATATAAACAGTAAAATAAAAATTCTTACTTGTTGAATATTTTTGACTTCTTCTTGTATTTTGGAGCGTCGGAAAATATAGAGAACCTTCGAGCGATCGTGCTGATAACGTGTTGTGAAAAAGTAAAAATTTACGGTAAAAAGTAAAAACTCAAAAACTCAAAATTTATCAAATTCTACACTTTATAAAATTTTTCTCTCTTCACAATTGTGTTTTTCTACACAAATGGAGAGACCTATTTATAGATCTCAATTGGAGATTAGTCAAAAATTAATACATCATTAATTACATCATCACACACTAATTTTCAATATTTTACAACTCAATTTTCAACTTTCAACCTTCAACATTCAACAATAAATAATAATATATATTTATATATATTTTCAACAGATTATATATATATCATCAAATAATAATTTAATATAATGTGATATAAATGATAATTATGTAGCTCATATTTTTTTAAATAATTCTACTAAATACTAATATTTTGAATTTTATCTCAATACAATATAAGAAAAAACTGTAAATTTGATCATGTATGTTTGTTACTTTGCGATTTTGGTCCTCTATGTTTTCATATTTCAGTTTTAGTCTTGTATGTTATGATTTTGACAATTTAGGTCTTTTTTTTATTCAAAAATGCTTACGTGTCACTGTACACGTCAGCTCCACGTCAGCTTCACATCAGCACTGAATTGGTGCCACGTCAGCGCCACGTCGGAAAAAAAAGACTCAAATTGCCCAAAAAAATAAAGATAGCGGACTAAAACTGAAATCTAAAAATATAAAAAACTGAAATCGCAAATGACAAACATACAGGACCAAAAAAGCAATTTCTCACAATATAATTATTATTATTTCCGAGAATATCACTCTCAATAATTATATACTAACGTGTAAATCATGTATATAAATTCAATATTTGATCCGTCTTCTATATAACTACTGAAGGATAATTAATATTAATAATTCTTACAAGTTCAACATTTGATCTAGATCATAAGAAATTAAGAATATGTATATAATTGAACGAAGGCTTACCATTGTCCCATATATTAATTATAACCAATAAGGCAAGAACAACCACATAACTCGAATATTTTAAACCATATGGTCCAATAAACTATATGGTCCAACACAATCTTTGGCCTAAGATGATCATCAACTTATCATTAATACAACAATCATTAATCTTAAGTCTTAACGACAAATTATTGACAGAAAAATGTGCACTTTCGGCTAAAATACTTGCCAGAAAAATGAAAAGGAAACATATATGATTAATGTTAGCATCTGCCGATATTATTATACAATTATAATATCGAACCATTGTGTCGATTATTGACATGCATGTTCATCTGACGGATTGAAAAAAGAAAAAGGAAAAGGAAAAAAAGAAAAGAAAAAGGAAAAGGCAGCATCAATAATTGGGAACTTATATATAACACGTGATGCATTAATTATGTAGCTAGCTAGTGCTAGGTGCAAGTCCTTCCATGTATTGAAATGGGATTGCATGTCAGAATTATGAGAAAATTGAAATACTTATATACCGGCATTATGGTAAAATTATAGCACCATGTGCTCTACCAAATGTGGATCCAATTTAACGATAAATTCATATATATTCAAAGTTGGTGTGCAACCAATTTAATTAGATTTAAGGGTATTTATTAATACACATTAATTTTGCATGTTAATTTCACACACAATTTGATGTTTTGGTTTCATGTTGTGAGTGCAATTCACGATGCATGTTCATATAAATATCGTGAAAGCATTTATTAATGTATGTATTTCATGATATATTTGCAAAAACATCTTCGTGAAATATTAAAAATAAATGTTGAAAATGTCATATTTACAATTATGTGATGACATCGGTGATTCATATATGCCGGCGCATGTGCATGTGCGTTTATATATGTATGTATGTTTGTTAGGTCGGCCTGCAATAGTACTAGGTCTACTTGAATATCGATCGGAAAATCTCATCATTGCCAAAACAAAATATTCCTTTCACAATGAAGTAAGATAGTCCAACACGTCTATATATCTATATTCTTCTAAAATTGTCACATTCTTATATATAATTTTTTCAGGCAAAAGTAGCAATCGATTACATATATATTCTTCACAATATATATCTTCAACAGACAACACTATCAGGCTACAAATACAATCACTACAATACTCTTTTATACTTTTGTAAACTTGATTATTTAATCAATTCGAAACTGATGTTTAATGAAGTTGAATAGAGAAGTTTTATGGTTTAAACCCGAATTAAGTTGTATTTTTCTGCTTGGTTTACGTATAGGAAAAATATATTGTTGAGCAAAAACAAAAGTTGGATTTTTACAAAAGTACTGAATATATAATAATATATAGGCATGACTAGGGTTGGGTACGGTACGGTATACCGTATCAAAATACGATATCGTATACCGTACCGTACCATAACGGTATGAAAAATTTTATACCGGTACCATACCGAAAATTCAGTATGCCGAATTTTCGGTATGGAGAATTTCTATACCGAATACCATATCGGATATAAAAAAAAATTCGGTATACCGAAAAAAAATTCGGTATACCGAGTTTTTTTTCGGTATACCGTGAAAAATTTAAAAAAAAATTAATTCGGTATATTCGGTATACCGAAATAAAAAAATTTATATACCGTTATCGATACCGAAAATTTCGGTACGGTATCATTTTCGGCATTTCAGTATTTTTTCCCAATCCTAGGCGGCATGACTGCATGATATATCATATATGTGATCTAATTATAGAGTTTAATTTATCCTCAAATTTCTCCACATGCAGTTTGCTAATTGATACCCCTGCCGACTTTATTCCTGCCAAACAAGATTCCTACCTCCTTAAATTTAAATTTCTTGAAATTAAATAAAGAAATTGAGCAAGGGATCAACGAAAATCCCACTGCACGAAAAGAATGTGGTCCTTGTTTACAGACTGGGAGATTTTAATTAAATACAATATTCAGACTGCTCCTCATGACTAGCCCACATCAACATGACGATCCTACATTAAAAATTAAAGTCCACAATTATTTATTTATTTCGATTCCGCGCGCCGATTAATGTAATTAAATGATTTTAAAACCAGCTTCTTGTAGCTTTTCTGTCAAATGATCAATCAGTCTTCTATATACATAAACGTGCGTGTATCTTGATATATGTAACTTGTAAGTTATATAACACAATCAATTTCACACACACACTGTTAATTAGGTTATAAATCGATCATGAGTTGTTCATTTCAAAATGCTTGCCTATTGGGTGGGTTGTCTCAAAGGTTTATAACCAACTCTTTAATTTATTAGTTTAGTATTTCAACGTGGGATATTGTAACATATATATATATATATATGCATACATGCATGATGGTTTATGATTCTGAATGACGATTTAGAAAAATTATGCGTAAGAATTTTATCTTTTTTTTTATATTCAAGAAATTAAGGAACAACTTCTTCTACTGATGATGATCGCGAATGCTCGTATGCTCCTGGCCCGGCTGTGTACATATAAGTTCTGACATGCTAACTTCAGTTCTCTTGCAGATAGCTAGCATCTGTCGAGCCATGTGATATGTATTAATACAGCCATGCACAAAAAGTGCAGGAATTTATAAAAGCATATATATATATAATCCCTTTTATTTTTTTGTGTATTAATATTATTTTATACATATCCCCTTTGATCAGACAGAAGAAATTAAATGTATTAATAAAATAGATTGACATGTAAGTTAAGATGTTGATCATGTAGCATGCAGGGCTAGGCGTGGGTACAATTAAGTTTTAACTGATAAGATTTTTGAAAACAACAGGTATCTGTCATAAGCTGACTCACGTGGCTTCTTGTGCGCCAATTCTTACCATGGACCAGGATCAGATGAAGCTGACACCTATCTTCTTTTTTCTTTTTTTTTCCTTTGTTTTTCTACAAATCTGACATCTTTTTATATATTGGCATAAACTTGACAGCAAAAGGAACTTTTTTCTTTTGAAATCTGAATTCACATGTTTTTTTTTTGTTCAGGTAAATTTCGGACATGTCGCTCATGTTTTCATGATTGTGGTACAAGTTTTTTTTTTTTATATATATATATCGATTGCATGTTCGATTTCTTAGTGTTAGCAAGTTGTTGTGATTATACATACGATTGCGAGCTGTTCATCATAAATATATATCATCTAGAGTTTGCTAACGTACGTTGTGTGTTGATTCGATGTTACCGCGGGGATGAACAAAACTCCGTTTTAGCTAGTTTTTTTGGTTCTTGATAACTCACTGATGATCACTATTTGATGTGCAGAAAATGAATAATATCTGGAATTGAAGCCTTTTGCAATTCAATTACCTAAGAGGGTTTTCAAGAATATCCATCATATATATGTATATATGATTTCTTGGGATTTTGAGAGATCATGTGCATGAGACAATGATTCGAAAAGAGAGCAGCAACACATCTCATGAGGAACAAGCCAAAATCTTTAAGCCCTCGTCAAGTACTACTACTAGTTCATCGAAAACATGGTCCAGATCCAACGACCCTCGTATCGTGCGTGTTTCTCGAGCATTCGGAGGCAAAGACAGGCACAGCAAAGTGTTCACAGTTAAAGGCCTTAGAGACAGGAGGATCCGGCTCTCTGTTCCGACCGCGGTACATTTATACGATCTTCAAGAAAGACTAGGCCTCAACCAGCCCAGCAAAGTGGTGGATTGGCTACTCGACGCCGCAAAGGACGATATCGACGAATTGCCTCCACTCCAAATCCCTCCGGGGAGTTTGTGCCACAACGTTCATCAGGTTTTGACCTCTAATTCTCATCAAGATTTCAGATCTCGTCACGAAAAACAAGCGGTTTTAACCATCGGTGGCGGTGTCAACTGGCTGAATCATGACCAGTTCAAGAATCCCAGATCGAATTTCCCAGCTCTAGGAGAAACAAGAGCCATATTTCATGATGATCAAAAAGATGAAAGTTCAGCAAGATCAGTACATGATCAAGAACAAGGTGCTTATAATAATGTTTCTGCAAACAATTTTCTAACTAGATCCAACATTGGCTCCAGTTTCTTGAATCCTACTGCAGTACCTTACAATTCCTTTCTCAAATGGGATCCATCAAATCTAACCTTGTCACAATATCCTCCAAAAAATGAAGATCTGCATAATTTTAACCTAGTTCAATTGCCATATTCAACGCTTTCGGTCCCGTCCGGATCTCAACAGGTTCTAGTGTATCAACCTGCTGGAATATCACAGCCTTGTTTCCCTTCTCATGTTTCTGCCATGGACATCGAATTCGTCCCCAAAAACCAAACTTTCCACGGCTTGCAGCTGTCGAATTCTTCCAATTTTCTTCAGTCACAGAACAGCTCCAGAAACGAGCGAAACAAAGACTTGGGATTTCATTTGCAGTAGCCTAATGCCAAGCAATATATATATATATTGTGATAAATTTTACAGGCTTTGTACATATCTTCGTCTTGCTATCTTGCTGATGAAGATAATTAAACAAAACCATGCTAAAAGGCGATAAAGAGCGGTTAAGATTTAGGTAGTCTTTGGGAGAGTTTCTTAGAAGCGCTTCTCCGCTTTTCCGTTAACAAAAATTTGAAATTTTGTAAAATTTTGTTAACGAAAAGCTGAAAAGTGCTTACTATAAGTTCTTCCAGACACTACTTTAGTCTTCCTTGCTCCCATACACTATCAGGTGAGATTCAGATTCTGGAAAATGCTTCTACATCAAGAAAAATAGTATAGAATTCCAACAATCAGCTACAGAAGATTAAAATGGCAGGTGATGATCAGAACATATGTATGACTGTGTGATGTATTTTAAATTATTGTTTACCTATATATTTTCGTATTATTTATTGTGTAATGATATCTTATATGTATGTAATCGAAGTGCGGTTCATACATTCTGTTTCCTTAATGCTTCAACTCTCAGAAATACTACAAATGAAAGCTCCGATCAAGTTTCTGTGCTTACTGATATTGACTATATTATATATCTTGGTAATTTTTTTGTTACATTCATCTTATTAGTTATTACAAGACACATTACAAACATAGGAAGCATATATGTATATGGATGGGATAAACCTTTTGCTCTGACAGCAAAAAGGATTTGAAAATGTAATATTATCTGTAGGGAGTCGAATTTCTTGGTATATGATCAAAAAACCCACTTCAGAAAGCTCGATCGGTCCCAAATTAATCCATGCTTTGTGTGCGTGTGCGTGTATATATTATCTATATATCTTTATAAGAGAGAAACAATACTGAGGTATAGGGTTTGTTCTTAATTTGAGGGAGCTAGCTAGCTAGGGATATTGAATGAGACAGCTTCGGTCTTGTCAACTTCACACAAGATCCAACAAGTTATGTGTGTGGCAAGTAAAGCAGTAATATTACTAAATTAAAGCACTCCTTCGATATGGGATTTTTCGTTAAAAAAAAAGAGGAAAATATGAAGAGATGTTGTAGTGTGTGGTCCAGATTAAGAAAGAAGAAAGGTAAATAAGGAGGTGCAAAGTAATTAGGGTTTGGTTTCAACAATTTTGTATGCTGGGATGGACCATATATATTTATGTTTTCATGTAGAAGGGTCCCCCCAAGTCCTCTAGGGATTAATTAATTAACAAGTTGTTATTATTATTATTTTTTTTGAAAATTATATTTTTTATCAGATATATTTACTTTTCATTAGGAGTGATGCACGGTGCGGTTTGGACGATTTTTTCCCCTGAAATCAAACCGAATTGTCATGTACGGTTCGGATTATAAGATTTTTGTAAGTTGCGGTTTTTCAATAAAAACTTAATTAATGCACGGTTTCGGTCAGTTTTGGGTAGTTATGCGGTTATATATATATATGTTTGTGTGCGTGCAAAAACTAAAAAGTAATAAATTTGATTTCAAACATTTAAAAAAAAAAAAAGCAATATAGGTTAATATATAGTAAATACGACACCTAGTAATTTTTTTAAAAAAATAATATCATAATTGAAATTGTTAAAGTGTCGATGCCTAAGTAAACATATAAGTAAAATATTATATAAAAGTATAAAATGTGTGATTAATTAGCATTAAAATTACGTTTATCTACTAAAGTTAACTTCTACTCGCATTTCATTTTCATGTATAACGACGGAATAAATGAGATTTATCTCTATTTATGGAGTTAAGGTCCTAAATAAATTTTGCAAAACATGAGAAGATTTGATAATTGGGGAATAGGCCTGTAAGAAATGGCGACTATCAAAAGAATTAGAAATAAGGTGAAAGTGTGCTTATTTTACTAACTTATAGTTTTTTGAGGAAAAAAAAACAATAGTAACTTACTAACTTTCTGTCAAAATAAAATGAAAATTATATTGTGTATCATTATTAATTTTTTTTAAAAAAAATTATCATATTATGTGGTGCAATCGGACGGTTTTCTTCTACAAATCGCCACAACACCAGAATATGCGGCGCGGTTTGAGAATTTTTATGAAACCATAGTTTATTTAAAAATTTTAGATATATATATATATAACGGTGCGGTTCGGTTCGGTTCGGTTCGGTTCGGTTTGGTTCGGTCGGTTAAGACGGTTTTCCAGAAAATTTGATCACCCCTATTTTTTTATCAAATTAAATTTCAATTGTAGTTTTGTATCTTTCAATTTTTGATAATATAAATCTTTTTTTATCGAGAGTGTCGATGTGATACTACACACATCAGTACCATAGTGAAAAAAAAAAAGACTAAGGCAGAGCTTAAAAGCCCTTTCAAACAGCTTATAAGCTGTTTTAGAGCTTTTAAGCTCTCAAATTTTATTTGGAAAAAATTTTTAAAAACAGCTTATAAGCTGTCAGAATAAGTTGTTTGACAGCTTATAAACTGTTTTTAAAAAAGTAGGGGTGGATGTATTTTTTTCAAAAAGATTTTATTTTAATATATATTTTTTTCAAAAAGATTTTATTTTAATATTACTAAATTAAATCTCCATCATATCCTCCACCCATTAAATATTAAATATTATTTTTTAAAGAAAATTACAAATCACGTAAATTTTTCTAAAGTAACATATTAAAACAACTTTATTTTTTAATATATGTTTATTCTAAAACTATTTTCGTATGTGTATAACTCAAAATTTTATTTTCATAGAATTATACACTTTTTGGTAATTTTGACAATAAAAAGATCTTATAATACCAAACATATCAACATCTTTAAGTTGTTTAAAATAAGTTTACCCAAAAACTTTAACAGCTTATTTTTAAAAATATGTTATAACAGCTTATAAGCTCGTAAAACAGCTTTTAAGTACTTGAAGCTTATAAGCTCTTTTTAATAAGTTTAGCCAAACACCCTCTAAATTTCCCAAACAAAAGCAAAGATAGCAAACTTATAAACTTGAAATTTCACAACATAAATGATCGAAATCATAAAACGTGACAAAAAATACAATTTTTTCTTTCTCCAAATAAATCACGTATATTTTATCTCCTCATCAAAAATATGTATATTTTATCTCATAATTTATTGTAATTGGATAATGAAATGGATAGGTAAACTAGTGTTGATAAAAAAAAATAGTATTCCAAAAATATAATATTTATAGGTTTGATTAAGGGCAACTTGTAGATAACTCCCTAAATCAAATATAAGTTTCAATTTACTCCCTATATTTGTCTTTCCGAAAATGCCCTTGTCTTTATTTTAATCATTATTATTTCTTGAATTATCAACTGTGGAATCGGATTCAAAATCTGATTCACTTGATTCATCAAGATAATAAATATTTTCATCGTCGGATAAAAATTCATTTGTTTCTACTGGATAGAATCCAATAGTATATATTTCTTCAAGAAGTTTAACTTTATTTTTCTTTTCGTTTCGTTTCGGACATTCATTTGCATAATGACCTTCTTCATTGCACAACCAACATGTGCAATTCTTTCCTTTACCTTTTGAGCAAGGTGGTTTTTTATTATCAAACTTTTTATAAAATTTTCTTTTATAAGGTTTTCTGAAGAAATTCCTTCTAAATTTCTTTTTCTTATAGGGAATAAATTTCCTATTAAAAGATTTATAAGGTTTATTTAATTTATTATGTTTCTGTCGTTTTAAATGTTTGTGTGACATGTTTGTTTTGCAACCGTATTTTTTTACTGTGAATTCCATTTTGTCACAACAAAGTTTATTGTTTTGTTTGTAAGATCTGGATATTCTTTTATTTAATGTTACTTCATGATATTTCTTTGTTATAACATCTTTAATAAATTTAATAGCTCCTCCTAGTGTTTTGGCATAAGCCCTAGTTAAGAATTCATCCTTACTATTTATTGGTATATTAGGTATTTTATTAAAAATACTTAATTTATAATGTTCCTTTTTATCAGCATCTATTAACTGATAATAGTTTGTTTCATAATCACATATAAATTCTTCTAGATAATATAAATTACATAATTTTATATTATTCAGAATAAAGATTGCTTTATTTTGTTCTATATTTTTTGCTACTAATTAATTAGCGTCATTATTAGAAACTCCTAAAAATTCTTGGTACAAGGCATCAACAAATAGTTCAAAATATCAATGTCTTGTCATTCCTTGTGGTAGATTAGTAATTACTAGGTTTTCAGCCCAAGTTCTTACTGCTCCTACCAGTGTCATTTTTATCATCTCATGAGTTAAAACTTGAATATTCTCACTTTTGTCTAATAATAATGTTAATTGAATTTGTACTGATAGTTCATTTGCCCAATGATCTATTTTTGATTTTTTTTCTTTAGCTGTTGAACAACCTAAATCTAAGATATTATGTTTCACAAATCCTGATGTTTTTGATTCTCTAAGAATATCTCTAACATCTTTATAAGGTCCAGAGTATTGGTCTCTGTTATATTTAAATTCTTCATCATCTCTTCCACCACTACCTTCTACATTCGTTCGTAGATTTAATCGTGGTCTAGAATCATCTTCAGATTCTGATTCTGAAATATCCATATCTCTGTATTATTCTGATTCCTGATGTGAATGATATAATTTTTCTGTATTTACTCCTATTTGTTCAAAATCAGATGAGTCTGTTTCACTAAACATCTCCATACTTATGTTTGTCATAACTAAGGGGATTTCTATACCATGATTCAATTTTGAATGGTGGTTCTTCTTCCATTTTCCTTTTTCCTTTATCTATTGGAAGAACTTCTTTAAGATAGTTTAATATTTCATTACTATGTCTTTCCAATTCAATTATTAATCTAGTCGTTGCTAAATCAATATATTCTTTGAAATTCTTCTCTAATTCTTATATTGATAGATTGATCTTATTAATATTATTTTCTAAATCTCCTAGATCTTTTTCTAGTTTTATTAAGGACGTCATTGCGACGAGGTTGATTCATTAACAATAGCTTGTTTAATTTTAAGAATATTTTGATTCATGGTTCCAATCTTTTTAAGAATGTCTTCATCATTTCTAGCAAATGATAATGATCTTCTTGGTACAGACTGTTTTGTGATTTGGAGGTCATCTGAACTCCATCTTTTATAGGGATTTATTTCTTCAATAAATGCTTTTCGAGGGTGTTCAATTCTTGTAATATTTTCAAACATTCTTTCAACAAAAATAGTTGGTTTTGTTGAAATTATTCATGTTTGAGAATTATTACTTATTGCTAAACCGACAACATGGTTTATATTGATCGGATGGTTTCCTGTTAACATAAGATTATTTCTATAAAAGTAATAATCTAATGTTAAAACGTCATTTATGTTTTTATCAAAAAGAGATATATTGTATTATGGATAAATACAAAATTTTATCTTTTTGTAACATAAGTTTTTTTCAATTTTTCCAAGGATAGAATCCTCAAAATTACGTATCCTTTTGTCACGAACTGTGATTTCAATTGGTGTATCTATTTTTTCTCGGTAGTGAGCTGATACTATTATTTCGATTCCTCCAATGTGAACATATTTCAGTTCAGATCGTTCTTTTTCACTGGTTTTTGCCATGATGGTATCAATATCTTGAGTTGTTAATAACTTCAAAGTATTAGACCTTGATTCGTTATTTATTTTACAAGATTGTTCTTTTGTACGAATCGAATAATAAATTAAATTTTTTTTGGGATTAATAAAATTTAAAATCTTGCTTAATATTCCTGGTTGGTCTATTAGATTTGTTTTTGAATTAGAAAACCCCGTTTTCTGTATCTCAGCAAACTTATTTTGATTAAATATAATATTCAAATTATACTCTTGGTTTTCTTCAGATTCATCAATCTGACTATTTTGATTTGGAATTGTTTCTTTTGTCATTTTAACTGATGATAGAACTTTTTAATTTTTTTAAGGCTATTAAAAGCCTTTTTGTTGAATCATCTGTTCTAATAAATTCTGAAAATCTTCGAAACTATCAATTGAAGATTGACAATTTTTTAGATGTTTCAAATTGTTTTCACAATTTTCTATATCAAAATTTATATTTTGAGAATATAAATTAAAGATATTTACTTTTGTATTTTCATATATTTTTCATTTAGTAAAAATTGTTACTTTTATTATTTTGTTTTTGTTGATCGGGTTTCGATAACAAAGTTTATTCTTATTCATAACAGATTGTTATTTCTTCAATTTCTTCATTTTCAGAAATTTGTATTATCATTTTTCAGGTGCTTGAAAAATGTTTTTTTTTATGATTTTTTAAATATAGGGTTTGTAGATCTTTTATTCTATTCCAATATTCATTTATTTGGCTTGAATCTTTTAATAAGATTATTTTATCAAATATATTTTTAATCTCAATATCTAAAGTTAATCCAGACATTAATAATCTACTTTAACCTCTCTGATACCAGGTTGCGGAATTCTTATGAATTTCTCATTAATGTTTTATAGATCCGATTCATTTTAAACGATATTCATGAAATGTATCATATTCATGATCATCTTATATTTCAAACCAGTTTTTTATTACTAATCTTCCATTTCTTATAAAGGATGATGACATGATTAATGTATTTTGACAATTTCTTTAAATTAAGGGCTGCAGGAGATTTGGGAAGGTTACCTTGATTGCATGAGTCTTGGTTTTGAGCAGAGGCCAAATCCTTGCTTTTCCTTAAATATCGCTTGATCAACTGGTACTTACTCTATGGATTTCCAGGTTTACTCTAACCATGAATCTTCAATTGTTGGCTTCCAACCTTATCCTCCTTACGCCCTGCTTGTTTAGTTATTAGCCATAAGGCTTAATTTTGTTTTTGATTTTATGTTTCTTAGTTTTTGATAGTTTTCATACGTCTTGTATGAACCAGATTGTAATAAACTTAAGAAGAGAGAGAGATGCTCAAACTTCACTTCTTTATTTACAACACAAACATCTTCTTTTATAGGCGTGGAGAAACACATACAAAATTAAAATAAAGGAAAAGAGGGGGACCACCCGACACTACATAATGGAAGACAGCTCATTTTACATCTGAGTGGATGTCTTTCACATGTGGTGTGGTCCACGATCTCTTTTGTTTTTACATTGTGTCACTATATGACTCACTGGCACATTCGGATCATTTCTTTATTGGTTTGTCTTCTTTGACAGCTGCTTCTTCTGTCTGAATTGTTTGGCAATGTCCATATTTGTGAGTGGATATCATTGTTCTTAGTCTTTGACATAGCATTTGTTGGGTTTTTCGGGTCATGTCAACTCTTGCTTCATAGATTGGAGCTTCGAATTGAGCTAACATGGCTTGTTTTTTTTTTTGGATTGTCTCCTTGTGTCCAGTGGTTAATAAAATTTTACTGGTTGCAAAATTTATTTTAACCTTTGAGTTTCCATCAATCTTTTTTGTCTTTGAGATCATGTCAATCAATGTCTTTATTCTTATCTCAGGAAGTGTTGAGATATCCATTATTGGTTTCTCTTCATTTGATCCTTCAAATAAGAACTTGTCTTTATTTTTTCGACATTGGATGTATATCATCGGTTGATAGAATTTGTCATTTTCCCAATCTGGAAGGGTTGAATGAATACTTAATGTTAGCACTGGATCGTCTTTGAAGACTGCTTTATTGAACTGGATAATACTATTTCTCAGTTGATATGGAAATAGTTCTATCTCTTGATTGTTGGGACTGAATTCTAATCCGCTTAATAATCAATTTGAAAAGAATCTTGCGACTTCATGCGCTGGAGCACCCTGCAGTGTTCTTGCTCTTGATATGCTCTATGTGTCACAAGTTTGTAGCCAAGATCCTGCAGATGGTTTGGCTATTCTCAAATAGTTTAGTGTTTCAAAGAATTCAGTTTTGAGTTTTTTTGGAAAATTTGTTTTTTCAAAAATTGGTTTCTGTGGTCGCAAATTGACAATCTTTCTTTTTCTTGTTTCAAGGGCGCTTTTAAACGTCCTTTCTTCTTTTTCATTTTTCTTGGTGTTGGCTGTGACCACCGATTCTTTTTTCTTTTCTTTTTCTTTGTTGTCAGTGTTGGCTGTGACCACTGACTGTTTCTCATACATCTCCATTATTTTATCAAATGGAGTTGCTATCTTTTTTTGGTGTTCTTGGTGAGGATGATGATGACGAGGTTGTCATCTTCTCTTTTATCCTCTGAATTTTTCCGATTATATTCTTTTCTTTTTGTTGAAGAATTTTAATTTCTTCCTGTATGTCGATCAATATTTCCTCTAATTGATTTAGTTTGTCCATCCTGCACGAGAAAATATATATATATATATATAATGGTTAGAAATTTAACTCTTTATCGTGAGTAATTTGAATAGTTTTATTATGCGTATCATTGCATTTATGAATTCTTTTGCAAGAATTGAACCAATCTTTATGAGATTGATTATTTTACTCATAGAGTAATTCATGTTTCTGAATATAAATCTCATTTCATCAATTTATATTCCCCATGCTTTCTGAGGCATGTTCGGATGACTTGTAGTCAATTTCTGGATCACTTAGGATCTCCTTTGTTATCTCGTTACTACGGATAGTATAATTTGGATGAAGTTCTCTGGTTAATGCATTGGGTAATGAATTATCCGTTCCTTTGACATGTTGGATCTCGAACTGATAATGGTTTAGTTTCAATTGCCATCTAATTAGTCTTGCTGCATTTCTCCCAGCATTTCTCGATATTTTCCTTTTCTTGAAATATGTTAAATTCATATTATCTGTTCTTACTAAAAATAGTTTAGAGATAAGATAAATTTCATAAGTCCTAATTGTAAATATTAAGGCTAATAATTCCTTTTCATTCGAGTGATAATTTAGTTGTGCGCCTTGAAAAGTTCCTGATGTATAATTACATAATTCTTCATTATTCCTGGTAGCTGTTTTGGTTAGCTCTTCTAAATTTCTTTCTCCTGTATAAGCTTTTAAACATGCTCCTCAGTATTCATCTGAAGCGTCTGTTTCAATTATTATTATGTCTTTATTGGAAGGAAAATATAACTCAGGAAGATTACTAATTATTTTCTTTTTAATAGTGTTTATATAATTAGTATCTTCTTTAGACCATTTTCACTTATAGTCCTGTTTAAGTTTTGCCTAAAGAGGTTTTTTGATTTCTACAAGTTTTTTAATATATTTTTCAGAATAAGTTAATAATCCTAAGAATCTTCTTAATTGATCTTTATCCTTGATTTCACTAGGAATATCGTGAATTTTCTTAAGTATATGCTGTTGTAAACATTGTTTTCCGTCTTTTATTTGTAGTCCTAAATAATTTATTTTTTGTTTTAAACAATTGTGCTTTCTTTTCAGAAAGTATGATTTCATCTTTATGACAAATATCTAATACAGTCATGAGGTCTTTATAATGTTGATCTAGTGTTTTTGAGTAAATTAATATGTAATCTATGTAAACACAACAAAAATCTACATATGATTTAAAAGATTCATCCATATATCTTTGAAAGATACCTGGTGCTTGTTTGAGTCCGAAAGGTAATACAGTCCATTGATATTGTCCTTTTGGACAACTGAATGCTGTAAGTAATTGTGTTTGTGGTTCTAGCTGAATTTGCCAGAATCCTGATTTACAATCTAGACTGGAAAAATATTTCATTTCTCTTATATAAGATAGTAAATCATTCTTATTTGGGATATAATATCCGTCCATAATTGTTGCTTTATTCATTTTTCGATAATCAATTACCATTCTTTTCTTATCAGTATCTTTCTTACTGACATAAAAGGCTGGTGAAGAGTGTGGACTCTTACTAGGGATGATTATCTTAAGTTTTAATAATTCTTGAAATTCTTTTTCGAATATTTTTACATCATCCATGTTGCATCTTCTTGGTGCTTCACGAATTGTGATATTAGGGTCTTTGAGTTTTATTGAAGCAATGAATTATTTTCTTTTCTTAATTTTGTCATGAGGATTTTCAGAACAAATATCATGAAATTTTTTCATGATTTCTTTTTCAGGATTAATTGTTAAAATATTTTATATTTTTAGTTCTATTGGATTTGTATTTCGTTTATGAAAATTTTTTGTAAATCCTTCATGTCCTACACGAAATGCTGTTCGTATTTTAGGAATGTAAATCATTGATGATCATTTGTTTAAAGTTATGTGATTTTTAAATTGTGTAAAAGAAAGATATTCTCTTAAAAAGTTATTTCCTATTATAATGTTCATTCCTGATTCTATTTGGTATATAATGGGTATTACGAATTTTGTTTCCTCAATTTCTATTTTAATTTTTTCTGCTACTGTATCAACCATGATTATTGATTCATCTCCTATTCGAACTTTTAATCCTTTATCATATTTCTTCCAATAATGATTTGGAAGTATATGTTTGTTTTCTAAACACATACTTGCTCCTGTATCAACATAAGCATGTATATGATATGGTTTATGTTCTTTGATTTTAATTTGAATTTTTATATATATACTATTTGGATTAGTTTTGTTTTTATTATCCATTCTCTCATTAATTTTTTTCTTAAATTTTAAGAGATAAGGGTATAATTGGTATTTATAAACAAAAGTTTCTCTCTCCAAGAAGTTGAAAGTAAGTTTTATGTGTGTAGGGATTTATAAATAAGTTATAAATTGGTTTAGGGAGTGATTGGCAATTAACCCTTTGATTAAAGTGTATATGCATGCACTGAATATTGAATTAATAAAGGTGAGTTAAAGTTATCTAGAGTGGGCTGCGGAGGTCGGCTTTTCAATGGATCGACAATGTTACAATTGTCTCACATTGAATAATAAAACTAATAAAAATTGTGTTATAAACTCTTGAGGTTACATCACTTGGCAAGCCTTTTGAGATGAATATGTTAATTAAGTTTTAATCTAACATCAGTTGTCAATTACTATAAATTAAAGATCATAATTAAAAATATATATCTTACTATATTATTATAATACATACCTTCTAATTAACTAAATTTCATCTATTTGGTGAAGCTTTATTTGAAATTATCATTATATCCTAACTTAATTTTTAATAAAACCAAAATTTTTAGGCAAATTAGTCTTTTATATGGTTTTTTCTTTTTTAGCCATTAGATATTTTATTATTTATCAAAATGATATGCACTTTATGTCTTTTAATTTTTTTATTTACGAAATTATCACTCACTTTGTAAAATTGATATATCTATATTTGCGTTTTTGTGACTAGTTATTTAGGAAAACACTATATTTTTTATTTTAAAAATTTCAAAATTTATTTTTATTTCTTGTTTTTGTTTTTGTTTTTTTTAAAAAGGACTGTAAGAGCACACAATTTCTTGTTTTCTTAATTATATAATACTTTATTAATTTATTCTACAACAAATATATATTCCTCAAAAAATACAATTGAAGCATATGTGTGCTCTGTTTATTTTATCCATAGATCAGTGTTCTCTTTATTTTAATTTTTTTTTCTTAACAACTTTAGAAATTATACGAGTCGTCTCTTCTCAACTAAATTTATCTCATACCATTTACTTTTGAATTATTAATTTTAGTAATGCACGTGAATAATTCTTTTATACACATAATTCGCGTGAACATCTAGTAATAATTATCTATGACTCGTATAAATTATTTTTATGTGTAAAAGTATATTGGGCGATGTAGGGTGGAAGTTACGCTATTGGGCCGAGTGAATTATTTTGGGCTTTATTTGTTGGGCCATCTCATATAGAGACGGGACTACGATTCAAGCTTCTATGTCTGTAATGGCGAAGTGAATTTCATGGCATTAGTTATATACGGTGCTAAACGAATCAATGACTGTAAATGGGTTGAAATTCAAGTACTGCAAATATTGAAATCTGAAAATTTTCGCATTGATCAAAGCAGCAATCGACAAGGGATTTCTTCTGAATTTATATATGTAACTTAGAAAATCCATGATATAAAATGCTTAATCCCATGAGGTTTCGGCCGCATCAGTACTATTTCATGGCGGGCCACCGTAGTTTGTTGGCAAGTGTGGCCATTCGTCGTTTGAGTTCATCACGGAGGCTCTAGCTGTTTCCGGGTCATCTG
The DNA here is from genome assembly GCF_033568475.1 of Henckelia pumila. Taxonomy (NCBI): domain Eukaryota; kingdom Viridiplantae; phylum Streptophyta; class Magnoliopsida; order Lamiales; family Gesneriaceae; genus Henckelia; species Henckelia pumila. The sequence goes on along the minus strand of NC_133122.1, from coordinate 48,999,282 downwards.
TGTTTCCACCGGAGTTGCTCCAGAAACCAGCATTTGCGGCGGAGAAGTTGAAATCATTGTTGAAATCCTGAGGCAAAGCAGGATTCATCATCGGCCAGTTTGGGTAATTACCTCCATAGACTGGAAGTTGGGCTTGAGGCAAAGCTGTTTGATTCAATGCCGCCATGTAATTGGGTTGAAAAGTGCCATCTTGCAAAAGGTTCATGCCACCACCGAAATCATGCAGGTTTCTTGCATCAAAAGATTGGCTCCCAACATGAGCGGGTTGGGTCAAAGATTGTATGGCGGCCAAGCAAGAGATCTCATCATGGGGATCGTAAGAGTTGGCAGGAGGAATTGGTGCAGACAGGCTCCCATGGGAAGAAGAGGACGAATCTTTTGCTGGCTTGTCGTATGATGCTCTTCTGTTGCCACCAAAGGGGATGTTCCTCATGCTTCCGCCGACGGTCCAATACCTCCTGCATGTCTTGCAGTAGTGCCGAGGTTGTCCCGGATCGTTGTTGTTGTAGTAGCGGAATTTGGTGTCGGTAGAGTTGCAACGAGGGCATCTCAGAGGCACCGGCTGCTGCTCTTGCCGCCCATCGTCTCCTCCGATCTCTGCATTTTCTTGCTGCATTTTTCTTTTTGGGGGTACTTCGAGTGCTTTGCACTTTGTTTATTTATACTAGTGGATTTGCAAAAGAGTGCTGGTGTGCTTGGCTACTAATCTATGCAAATCTGTCTCTCTTTCATGCATTTATTACAATCTCGTCTAGTTGGTAAAAATGGCAAAACTTAGTGATTTTACTTCTACCAAATATATTTGTTTCGCTTGAGCTTTAATTGCAAGTGCATTAGGATTAGGAATGGGGTGTACCAAATGGAGGTTGTGAGAGGAAGGCTGGTGCTTTAATTAATAAATATTCGAAAGAGGACATTTGGATTTGGTTGGGAGTGTGCTTTGGAAGAATTAAAAGTTTTGGTCATAGGTGTATCAAAAGTTGGATATTTCGTTTTACATGTGATGTCCACTTTTTTATGGAAAAAAATTATGTATTTCAAATGAATTATAAATATTTATCTTTTTTTTTTGTGACGTGGGAACCCGCAGCCGCTATCTTCGGTGCGTACTGGGTAAACCCCCGAACTAACGCAATAGCATGCAAATTACGTTAGACAGATAAACCACATTAGGCAAGCCCTGTATGACAGGCTAGTCCAAAAAGGTGTCCTTTTAAGGTGATCTTTCATCTTATGTTATAATGACGGTTGTTTCATGGAAGAAATGAGCGCGCAGTCTGTGGAATTAATTATATTGCACGTGATGATAAAAATTTAATGAAGTTAGCTGCGCGGATTTATCTTCTTTCGGGTTTTGTTCTGTGCTGTCCGAACGGGAATTTAACGAACATTTTTTTGTATTTGAGATAGCATAGCTAGATTCTCTCGTGGTTTCGCTATTAATTATGTAACTATAATCAAACTTGGGGTATTGGTCAGCTGAATTTTAAATTTTCGCTTATTTCTTGAATTTTTTGTCATGTTTTTTTGAGTTTCTTCTTTTGTAAACTAAATATTTTATAATTTCGATTTGATCTGGTGAAATTTTAGGTGGCATTTCAATACATTATTCCATGGGTTTTTTATATAATTAATTTTAAAAATAATTTTTTTTAAATCTACTTTGTGTGGTGGAATTTTGCAAATATACTGCAAAAATCCATCACAAAGAGCGGACGCTCCAACTATTGCAGCTAGAGCTGGGTACGGTACGGTATACCGTACCGAACTATGGTACCGTATACCGTATCGTACCGGTATGAAGATACCATATCGAAAATTTGGTATACCAAATTTTCGGTATGGAGATATTTTATACCGGATACCGTGCCGGAAATTAAAAAAAATTCGGTATACCGTGAAAAATTTTAAAAAAAAATCGGTATATTTGGTATATTCGGTATACCGAAATAAAAAATTTTATATACCGATATCGAAAATTTCGATATACCGATTTTTCGGTATATTCGGTAAATTTTTCGGTACGGTATGACGGTATTTTCGACATTCGATAATTTTTCTCAGCCCTAATTGCAGCATCCGCTCTTGGTTGCAGTGGATGCTGCAGCCTTCTCTTTTTTAAAATTTTTTTTTTGCTTTTTGTTTGTTATGTACAGCCTTTTCTTCTTTTTTTTTTTTTAAATTTTGTTTTTGTTTGTTATTTTTAAATTAAAATATTTTTCATGGTTTGAGTAGGGATTGAAGATTCGTCTATCAAATATAACTGTGATTTTGAAAATTATTGTTAACCAAATAAATTATATTTTAAAAAAATATTATTTTTTAAAAAATTTAATTTTTTAAAATTCAACTAATTTATGATAAATCAAATAATATTTTTAAAATTAATTAATTTTTTTTAAACAAGTGGTTATCCGGTTAAATATGATTTTCAAAATCACAAAAACTTTATATAATGTCTCTTATATCTGATAGATGAATCTTCTATTCGATCCAACCCATAAAAATATTAATTTTTTAAAATTGACACATACTAATAAATCGACTAATATTTTTAAAATTAAAAAAATCATTAAAAAATTTATCTGGTTAACAATCATTTTCAAGATCACAAAAACTCCAGATACTGTCTCATATATAAAACTCCTATTCAATCCAGCCAATGAAAAATATTAATTTTTTTACGACTCACACATGAGTGTTACTCTTAATAAATATTCGAAAGAGAACATTATTTGGTTGGGAGAGTGCTTTGGAAGAATTAAAAGTTTTGGTCATAGGTGTATCAAAAGTTGGATATATCGTTTTACGTGTGATGTTTACTGGGAATATATATATATGTATTTCAAATGAATTATAAATATTTATTTTTCGATACATTTCTTGTGGCGTCTTTAAGATGATCTTTTATCTTATGTTATAATGACGGTTGTTTCATGGAAGGAATGAGCGCGCAGTTTGTGGATAATTATATTGCACGTGATAATAAAAATTTAATGAAGTTAGTGCGTGTTTTTTGCTTTTGTCCATGCTGTCCGAACGAAAATTCAACGACCATTTGTTTGTACGTATTTGATGTAGTATAGCTAGACTCTCCCCTAAAATTAATTCTTTAACTATAATCAAACTTGGAATATTGGTCCGCTAAATTTTAAATTTTTGCTTATTTTTTGAATTCTTTGTCATGTTTTTTGAGTTTCTTGAAATTTTAGGTGGCATTTCAATGCCTTATTTTCCTCCAAATTGAATAATCTTCAAATTTATTATCATGTCATCGGATTTTACAATCTAGTCTGCGATTTTTTGATAAATTAGCTTCAATAAAATCGGACCAAAATGACCAAAATATAACAATAGCATATGAATACCTAAATTTAATTAAATATTATAGGTTAAATTTACTTTAAAGCCTTAAATCTAAACTTAAATTTGTGTAGTCCTGACAGAAAAATAGGTGTTTAAACTCCCTTATCCACAAAATTATTTTGCACTCTTTAGGTCTACATGTTTTTTCTCAGATGAAAATCATTACAAAATATTGAAAATATGATATAAATATATGATATTTGATTATCAACTATTTCAAATATGCTATTAATGAATAGCTTTGATTACTCAAATTAAAATGTATGTTAGTATTGATATTAATGACATGTTTGTATTCTTTGGATAACAATTAGTATAAAACATTAAAAATATGATACTAATAAATGATATTTGAGTATCAAATGCATATGTTAGAGCTAATAGAAATATATATATTTTTTGAATACTCAAACAAATGCTGCAAGTGTTGATATTAGTAAAGTTCATATTTATACTCAAAATGTTATCTTTTGTACGTACCATATCTACATCATTAAATGTTCGAATATCATATATTAATATCATATTTCAATTTTTTAGTGACTTTTACTCATGAAAAAGACATGTCGGCCCGGGGAGTGCAAAAAAAAAAATTGGATCAGGGAGTTTAAACACAAAATTTTTTTGACATGAAATAAACACAAATTTGAGTTTAGATTTAAAGATTTAAAGTGATTTACCCATTATCACTTATATAATGTTCCCTTCCATTAGACCATCTCCGGCAGCACACTAAAATAGTGTGCTACTGGAAATTAATGCAAAATATGCTCCAACAACCAACGGCAAACTGGCGTTTTTTTAAATTTGTGAAGGAGTTGCACTGTTCACAACGACATATTTTTTTTTTGTTTTTTTAATTTTTTTATTTGCCTTTTGTTTTGTTATTTTATGGTTTATTTTTTGATATTATCATTATTTTCGTTTTTTTTATTTTTTTAAATCTTTACATTATTTTTTTTCAATAACATTAATAATATTTTATTTTTTTGATTTTTTTAAATCTTTACATTATTTTTTTTCAATAACATTAATAATATTTTACATATTATTTTTAAAATAATTCGTGACATTTATGATAAAAAAATTAACATTGGATAATTAAAATTTTAAGACAAAATTACATATTAAAATGAAATTATAAATTTAAAATACCAAAAATACATTAATGCAAATTACATAAAATCACTGAAAACCAGAACTAGAATCAAAAGTTCATTATTTTATATATTAATTCAGAAGACCGCTGTCGGAACTTCCAAAATCGCCAAAATATTGTTCCAACATGTCGACGTTATTATTAGATCCTGATTGGTGTTCTTCTTCTTCTTTTTTCTGCATAATGTTTTCATGTTCCTTGCGAATTGACTCCCGTCGACAGGGATCAGAGATGAAATCAACATCCATCATTAATATTTTATTTTCTCCACGCCATTGAGATACTTCAACTTTCCTCTTTTGCACATTAATGGTTTCTTTTTTTGTGTGGTTGTATTGGCTAATAAATCTCGCAGTTTTTTATTTTCTTCTTGGATTTTACTGACCAGTGTAGACATATCTCATCTTTCTTTCTCTTTAATTTGAATTTTTTCACTCCCTCTAGCCGTTTTGATGATGAACCACCACCAAACATTTTCATCATTTAGATTGACAAAAAATGAAGATAACTTAGGATCGTCGGAAGATATGGGTGACTCCGGCACTGTATCAGAATGGGAAGACTTCCTTTGCGTTCTTTGAGAGAAGTTGGAAAACTTCTCAAGATCTTTGAGAAGGGGCCAGACATGGTCAAACGTGAACCCTTTCTTATATTTACGATCTAGCGTCATTAATTTTTTTGCACGATCAATCTACATATATAAATTATAATACAAAAATTAAAAGATATAAACATAGAAAAAATAAAAATTATAACTACTACTCACGATATTTTGATCAGAGGCACCACTTGGGTTCATGTATTCAACTTGTTGTATGCATCCATTCAATATTGAACCTGCATTATTCATACTTTGCATTCGAGTCTGTAATGACCTTTGGCTTCGATCGGGCATTGAGTTTGCTTTCCCTGCATTGTATGTTTCTGCCACACAAGACCAAAGTTGATTTTTGTTTTGGTTTCGTCCAATAATTAGATCCTGCGAGATTTTTATGTAGACATGACAAAGATGTTTATCTTCTTCGATTGCATAATTCTCACCACGAGAGGACGCCATTTGAGAGAGAATAAACTAAAAAAAATGATATTTTGAAAGATAATTTTGCACTAAGATAACTTATATTTATAACAACAAAATTCTGGCTTAAGATGACAATTCTATGGTAATGATTAAAAGAGAATCTGATGTACAATCTAGATTGTAGGATTAGATTTTTTGGATAAGATTATAATTCGACAATTTAGATTAAAAGAAAATATGATTGACGATATAGTTTATATGATTGGATTTTCTGGATAAGATAAAAAACCAACGATGTAGATATAAATATACTTTGATGAACGCTCTAGATTTTATCATTGGATTTTTTGGATAGGATAACAATCCGACGATGTAGATTAAGAGAAAATTCAATGGACGACCTAGATTGTATGATTGAATTTTTTGGATAAGATAACAATCCAACGATGTAGATTTAAAGATACTTTGATGGACGCTCTAGATTTTATCATTGGATTTTTTAGATAGGATAACAATCCGACGATGTAGATTAAGAGAAAATCCAATGGACGACCTAGATTGTATGATTGAATTTTTTGGATAAGATAATAATACATCGGTTTAGATTAAAAGAAAAATATTATGGATGGTCTATATAATGAACATACGCACTAATAATTTATCCAATATCCACGAAAATGAATTCACAAGTCTCCATCTCTTTATTTCCATCTTCCTTTTCTAGCTCATCTAATGGTGATCTTGATGATCTCATAGATAGTTATGAGAAATAAGAGCAATTGATACCTCAACAAATTCACAATAACAATATTATCCTACGTGAGAGTGTAAGACATCAAAATGACAAAATGCCAATATTACTCATGGTGGCTCAGTTCCTGGTCGTAGAACAATCTATCGTGATCGAGAAAATGCTGCTCAAAACCTCTTGAATGACTATTTTGCTAAAAATCCAACATATAATAAAGAAATGTTTCGTCGACGATTTTGAATGTCTCGAAGTTTATTTCTTTGTATTGTGGATGATGTTCAAAATCATGATAGTTATTTTGTGCAACGTAGAAATGCACCCGACAAACTAGGCATAACTACACTTCAAAAAGTCACGGCTGTATTCCGGATACTAGAATATGCATTACCAGCAGATGAAACTGATGAGTATATCAAAATTGGCGAGTCTACTGCAATTGAATGTGTAAAAAAAATTGTCGTGCTATTGTGGAGATATTTAAAGGGCAATATTTAAGAGTACCTACTGCTAATGATATTGCTAGATTACTTCATATTGGGGAGCAACGTGGCTTTCCATAAATGTTAGGTAGCCTAGACTGTATGCACTGGAGGTGGAAAAATTATCCAACAGCTTAGGCAGGATAGTATGTAGGTCACAGTGGATCGCCAACAATAATTCTTGAAGTGGTAGCGGACTATGATATTTGGATTTGGCATGCATATTTTGGTATGCCCGGATCTAACAATGATATTAAGTGTTGGAGACATCTCATCTTTTCTCTGACCTTACTAGAGGTATTGCTCCCTCGGCGCACTATGTTCTTCAAGGAAAATAATACAATATGGGGTATTATTTATCTGATAATATATACCCAAAATGGTCAACGCTTGTACAAACAATTCATGATCCACGTGCTCCAAAAAAAAGATATTTTGCAACAAAACAAGAAGCATGTAGAAAATATGTTGAACGTGCATTCGCAGTTCTTCAAAGTCGTTTTGGAATAGTGGCAAACCCAACACGTTTTTGGAACAAAAGTGATTTACATGATATAGTGACTGCATGCATAATAATGCACAATATGGTAGTTGAGGATGAACGAAATCTTGATGCATCGATCGAAGATGTGACAGAAGTACCTACTCCGGATATTGAAAAAGAAGAGAATGAAACTAGTTGATTTCAGCAATTTATTGGTCGTTACAAAAAAAATTAAAAATGCGGATGCACATATCGCCCTTCGAAATGCATTGATTGATCATTTATGGGAACCATTTTCTAATACAGAAAATTAATGTCATTGAATGTGTAACTTTGTTTTTTTTTTTTTATCATGTAACTGTATGTTTATTGAATAAATATTTTATGAAATATTATATTTTAAGTTATTTCTTTCAACTTAAAAAATATTATTTAATAAATTATATACGAATTCATATAATTTTTAATTAAGTTTACCACATTAATTTATATATTAAAAATTTATAAAATATATGTAAAAATAAAGAATATTATGGAATATTCTTTTGATGTAGGGATTTGGTGAAAACTGCTGGAGATGAAGTATTTGTGACGCCCGGGGCTGAAGAGGCAGGGAGTGATCGCCGGTGCCAAGAGGTTGCACGGACAATGAGCGGCTCCTGGTAGGCTTCTAGGCGGAGGGAGACATGAATGAACCGATCTTGTGCCGGAATGAGAGGGGATTCTGAGACTGTGTAGGTATGGGACTACATAATTGAGGAGGGCTTAAAAGATTTCATATGTACTGCTCATATCAAGAAGGTGCATCTTCTTTTCGGGAGCTCATCACATAAAAACTCCAAAGTTAAGCGTGCTTGACTTGGGGAAATTATAGGATGGGTGACCCCCTGGGAAGTTTCTCAGGGTGCGTGTGAGTGAGGACAAAAGCACGCTGAAAAGACCCGTCTTGATACAGTGGGACGTTACAAATGGTATCAGAGCCGACCTCTCTTAGTACGGTATGGTTCGGGGACGAACCAAGCGGAAGCTGGTGGGCATGTGACGCCCGGGGCTGAAGAGGCAGGGAGTGATCGCCGGTGCCAAGAGGTTGCACGGACAATGAGCGGCTCCTGGTAGGCTTCTAGGCGGAGGGAGACATGAATGAACCGATCTTGTGCCGGAATGAGAGGGGATTCTGAGACTGTGTAGGTATGGGACTACATAATTGAGGAGGGCTTAAAAGATTTCATATGTACTGCTCATATCAAGAAGGTGCATCTTCTTTTCGGGAGCTCATCACATAAAAACTCCAAAGTTAAGCGTGCTTGACTTGGGGAAATTATAGGATGGGTGACCCCCTGGGAAGTTTCTCAGGGTGCGTGTGAGTGAGGACAAAAGCACGCTGAAAAGACCCGTCTTGATACAGTGGGACGTTACAGTATTAGTTACACTATATTTAACATAAAATAGTGTAAAATTTGCACTATTTTAGTGCAAACTGCTGAAAATGGTCTTAAGTAGTGCTAGCTTACATAACTAAATGTAAGACCATGTTGGGCTCTTGCCACGTTTCAAACAAGCATTTGTTTCCTTGTTATATTGACTTTAATTACTTATTTAACGTTCCCTACCTTTTGGGCTCTAGCCACGTTTCAAACAAGCACTTGTTTCCTTGTTATATTGACGCTGTTTAGTTGAGCTTATAAGCGGTTTATAAACTCTTTTAGAGTTTATAAGTTGTTGAAATTTGTTTGATAAAAATTCTTCCAAACAACTTATATGTTGTCAAAATAAGTTGTTTGACATCTTTTATACGTTTTTTTTTTCAAAAAAGTTATGGTGACCATATTTTTTTTAAAAAAAATATTATTTTAACATTTTATATATGCAAAATATCCTTCATATTTTCATAAATCACCCTCATCTCTTTCACCCACTAAATATTAAATATTAATTGTAAAAAATTTCCAAATAACATAAAAATTTCTATAAAATATAAAATAGTTTTTTTATTATAGATTCATTTTAAACTATCTTCGTATATATATATAACTTATTACATTATATTATATCATTATATCATTTTTTGTTATTTTGATCCAAAAATTAATCTTATAATACCACATATATTAACATCTTTAAGTAGATTAAAATAAGTTTATCCTACTTTAAAAAAAAAAAGTTTATCCAAACATTTTAACTGATTATTTTGAAATATAAGTTATGACATTTATAAACTTTAAAAAAAAGTTTTATATGTTTTATTTTTAAGTTCTGTAATTAGTCAAATTTGGGTATTGCTCCGCTGATTTTTAACTTTTGGTTATCTTGATCCATTTTTACTAAAATGTATAATTTTAGCCAGAAATTGCTAATTAGGTTCTAATTAACATCCATAGTAATAAAATTGGGAATTTCGTCTTAATTTAATTTTGAGTTTGTTATCCATTTTTCCCGATTCTTATTTTGCACCAGGTATATTTATATTTAGATTTGATACGGTGAAATTTTAGGTGACATTTCACTATATTATTTCTTTCAAAATGGAAATTCTTCAAATGTATTGTATTGTCATCAGTACCTAAATTTATATATGACCAAAAAAATGTAAAGTAAAGGACTAAAATAGATTTTCCCCCATGAAAATAAAAGATGTCTTTACTGAACATGTAAGCTCTACAAAACAATTTATAAGTTGTTTTGAAACTTATAAAATATTAAAAAAAACTTGGTAAAAATTTTTAAACAGTATATAAATTCTCAAAATAAACTATTTTTAAAAAAGAAATAAGTAGCTCTCCAAAATATATTTGCGTGTATTTTCATAAATATACTTCATGTCATCCACCCGTTAAGTTAAATATTAAATAATTATTTTTCCAAATAATGCAAAATTTTATAAATTAAAAAATAAAATATTTTTTTAATAAAAATTTATTGTAAATATAAATAAGTATATATATATATTAAATAATTATTTATATTACCTTTGTAACATTACACTTATTATAATAATTTTATAATAAAAAAATCATATAATACGAAACACATCAATATTTATAAATTATTTAAAATAAGTTCATCTAAATACTTTAAAAATTTAGTTAAAAATAATTATCAGTTATAAACTTAAAAAAATTAATTTCTATAAATTTATAAATTATTTTTAATAAGTTTCATTCGATTAAAAAAAAGGAAAAAAATAAAAAAGGGGGGTTCACTTTCTAAACTTGATGAAGGGCTAGATATAAGCCCATGTGGGGCTCTTGCCACATGTCAAAAAATATTCTCTAGATTGATTACTGGCCAGTTGTTTTGTTTTGTTTTTTTAAAATGGTCATTATTAATGAAGAACAAGATAGGTCCCTCCTCCCAAATATGTATATCACAATTATCACAAAATATTTTTTTTAAAAAAAATCGATTTTATCTTTATTCAATTAATTTAACAAATTATTACATATTTTTCGAGGCTTGCTTAACATGAGTACATGTCATATGAATAAAAGATGCTACTAAGTTATTATGAAGATTCTTTAATAAATTATATAGATATTACCTTAAATATAGAAAATGAATTATATATTTTAGACCACTAATAAAGAAAAAATATATATATAATTGAGATGAAGAGAATGGTTTCTTTTGAACATATTATGTGAGTCCTAGTATCACTGCAATTTTTTAAAATACTATTATTAATTCGTAGACATATTAAATAAATCTATTAAACTATAAGTATTAATAAAGAATAAACTAAGGTATCGTTTGATTTGAGTGATGAGATAAATAATATATGGATAAATAATGTATTGTAATAAAAAATGATAGTTTTTATAGTATTGGATTTGATTGATTGATTGTAGTATATTTGAGTTGATTGATTAAATATTATATTAAAAAGTTAAATTACTATTTTTCATTTTAAAAATATATAAAATATAAAATAATATTATTTATAAGGCGTAAGATAGTAATTTAAATTAAATGATTTGATTGATGCAAGATAAATTATTGATGATTTGATTGATGTAAAATTAATAATTAATAGATGGACAAATAATATGTCGAGAAGAACGCGAGATTGAATGAGATAAGTTATACATAGAATAATAATAATAGCTACCAAACGGTGCCTAAGAATAACCATATAACTATTAGAAATATTAAAAACAACGATACTAACAAAATTATAAATAATAAAATAATTTAGGGAGGGGATAATAAAAATTATACCTTTTATTTATTTTTTTTAAAAAAAAATAAATTGACTCAATGACCTGCAGCCCATAGAGGATTAGGGAGGAGATTTCTCAACATCAATTTGGCAGGCCGGCCTGTTTGAAAGTTGGGTCGGTTTTTAAACCACGGCCACTCTTTGTTAAATTTTTATTATCTTATTTTATTAAATAAAAAAAAAACATGCATCCAATTGATATACATAAGAGCGGAATGTAGTTTAGGCTCGTTTGGATTTGACAGATATTTTTTTAAAAAAATACTTTTTTAAGCTATAATTTTTGGCTTTTAAAAAAACTTTAATTTTGACTTAAAAGATGTTTATTTAAGAATATTTTTTGCTTTTAAAAAAACTCTAATTTTGATTTAAAAAAAAAATGTTTATTTAAGCACTTTTCTGGTCAACCAAACACATTATTAAATAAAAAATATTTTAAAAAATGTTTTTTTGGTATGAGTTTTGAAACCGGGCCTTAATTATCGAAGATTATACGCGCAACAATTTATCTCTCATTTCCTCTTCCCGCTGGAGACATGAATGCTTCAATTTGAGAGGGGATGATTGATTGATTGATTGATCTGATTGCATGAGATAATTAACTGATCGATTGATTTGAAGGTTTTGTTTCCTGGAGGAGATAGATACATGAATATGTGTGAATCAAGGAGAGGATTAGGAAGCCTTAGTCACGAGTGTAATTGTTTCGGAGGAGATTAAATGTGTGGCTGACGCCGCCGGCGGTGACGGATCTGATGGTGAGGCGTGCATCATAATTTCCGGATAGTTTAATCGGAATGATGCTTGGGCATTGTTAGAGGTTGTGGTGATTTGTTTGGTTCGAGGATCGGGAGGATGGTGGTTGTGGTTGTGGAGGAGGGCGGTGACGGAGGAAGATGCAGCTGCACTTGTCACCTAGCATGAGAAGTATCACGATTTCATCTGGCAATCGAGGAGGAGGGGATTTGATGAAAATCAAGGTTGCACCTCGCCACACAGTTTTGATTCTTGCATTTCTGTTGCCTTTTGTCTTCATTCTTACTGCCCTCGTCACCTTGGAAGGTGTTAACAAGTGCTCTTCTGTCGGTACTTTCCACACCTTATTGTATTCATTACCGTGGTAGATGTGTTCTCTATGTGCATGCTCACACACACAATGTAGATAGATATCATGGATTGATGAATTTTTTGTATTTTTTGTTGTTTCCAGATTGTTTGGGAAGACGATTGGGGCCAAAGCTTCTTGGAAGGATAGATGGTTCCGGGGTATACCTCGGCTGTTCTTAATTCTGTAATTTATCAGTATTTATTTATTTATTTATTGTGGTTTATTCCAGTTTTTCAAGATTGTATATCACTGCATGGTAATACAATTTTCACATCAAAGTTGAAACTTCCGTAGTGTTTTCTGCTATCACAGAGGATGTTGAAGGATTTTGTCAAGATCATGAACCAAATGAACTCTGAGAAAGTCCCTGATGGTCTGAAGCTTCCTGACACTTTTAGTCAACTTGTTTCTGATATGAAAAACAATAAGTACAGTTCTAAGGAGTTTGCATTGGTTTTGAAAGGAATGGTATGTGATCGCTGGTTCTATCTCTTCATATTTCGTTTTAGTACTTGGTCTCCTTGTTATGCAGACCTGGCCTCCTATGAGGCAATATTGTGAATGGTTTGATTTGCGAGAATTGTGACTGTTGTAGTGTATTTAGCTTTATTTCCCCCTCATTCCCCAGTTGTGGCCGCAAACCTAAATTTTCATCGTACAGAACTTTTCCCATTTCTTCTCCTTTCAAGTCCCATGGCAATTTATGTTTAAAAAATACTCAGTTAACTTTTGTTATATGAAATTTCAGCTATTACAGATGTTTACGCGCCCATGCACTTATTGTCACAAAATAATTATAACAATCTGTCGCAATTTGCTGTTAATAATAAATTATGTTGGATTTTTACACTTTGTTTGACAGTTACCTTATAGTTATCATTATCATTATTATTTATTTGCGTAACAGATGGAGAGATCTGAAAGACAGATCAGGGAGTCCAAGTTTGCTGAGCTAACAAATAAACACTTTGCAGCCAGTGCAGTCCCTAAAGGAATTAATTGCCTTTCTTTGAGGCTAACTGATGAATATTCTTCAAATGCTCATGCACGAAAACAGTTACCATCTCCTGAATTACTTCATCTGCTTTCCGACAACTTCTACCATCACTTTGTGGTTTCAACAGATAATATTCTTGCTGCTGTCGTTGTTGTCACCTCCACTATACAGTCATCTTTAAGCCCTGAAAAGATTGTTTTCCATGTCATAACTGACAAGAAAACATATGCAGGCATGCATTCATGGTTTGCCCTGAATTCTGCATCTCCTGCTATAGTTGAAGTTACAGGTATTCATCAGTTTGATTGGTTAACAAGAGAGAACGTTCCGGTCCTTGAAGCTGTGGAGAACCATTATGACATCCGAAACTACTACCATGGGAATCATATAGGTGGGACCAATCTCAGTAATACCACCCCTCGAACATTTGCCTCAAAATTACAGTCTAGAAGTCCAAAGTACATCTCTTTGCTCAACCATCTTCGTATATATCTACCAGAGGTAATTGATAGCCATTGATATGCTTTATGTGCACTTATTTTTTATTCTGTTAGAATTGTGAATATATACTTGCTGAAGTTGAATATTTTATGTATATCGCCAACTTGGAATGATTAGCAGAAGAAATGCTGGCCAAACCAACTGCAGTGCATTTTCTGTTTTGGTATTATTTCTCAAATGACAAAGTAAATCTGAACCATGCTTGTGCTTATCCCTGCAGTGTGCCAAAAACTTCATTTTGGTAGGTAGGATCTGATTTAAATCCAATTGCCGAGAAAATGGAGCCAGGTTTTGGTCAATATATTTATTGTAATTTAATTGTGTTAATGACAGCTTTTCATCATAAATCTTCTAGTTATTTTTAGTTTACAAAGGATTGGGTAAGAACCATTTTATTGAGTTATTGATGGCTTAATAGAATTAGGAAATGTTTGTGGTCTTGGTTTGTCTGGATAAAAGCGCTTTTCAAGGCATCGGTTATATAATTTTACTTTCTGACTTGGTTTCTTTGTTGAAATCGTATTGTATTGCAGCTATTATAACAAAAAATTATTGTCATGTTTTTCAGACTATAACTTTTGTGCCTGTTATATGTCTCTCATTTATCCAATGCAGATGATAATTTTTTGTTGCTAATGCAGCTATTCCCAGAACTTGATAAGGTGCTTTTCTTAGATGACGATGTCGTAATTCAACGTGATTTGTCCCCTCTTTGGGATATTGATCTTTGTGGAAAAGTGAATGGCGCTGTTGAGACTTGAAAGGGTGAAGATGATTGGGTCATGTCTAAACGATTTAGGAACTATTTCAACTTCTCTCATCCGCTAATAGCAAAGAATTTAAATCCTGATGAATGTGCCTGGGCCTATGGGATGAATATCTTTGACTTGCGAGCATGGAGAAAGACAAATATCAGAAACACTTATCACACCTGGCTTAAGGAGGTATGGTTTATACGTATTTTTTGCATAATTGTTATGCCCTATTTTTTGTCTATGTACTTGTAACATGTGAGGAAAAAGGGGATTGTTTATGAAAGTGGAAAGTTCAACAATACGGTCATTCAACTTTATGTGAGGAACAACAGATGAAATATGAGAAGAAATAAATGGAAAAAAAATGCACCATTAGATGAATTGACATTAATTGAAAAGGAAAATACATTGCACAGAAAAATTGTTTTATTTATTGTGAAAGTTAAATACTAATACAAGAGTTTATGTTCCAACACACTGGAATTTAAGGTTATAGAATATCGTGCTGAAATATTAAAATATCCTTCAAAATTTCACCTGATGGGTGCTTACCACAAAACCAGACCAACCCTGCACAAAGTTGGATCCATGAGGTTGTATCCTTCTGCGTGTTTCATATTTCTTTTAGCTAGATTTTACAAACTCTTTTGTTTTAATGTTATTTTCGTGAGTCCTGTGCAAAACCAGCATGCTATAGAATGTCAGGTGCTGGTTTTGTTTTAAGAAACTGCATAGCACCACACAAATTTTTCGAGCTGGATTGTTGGAATTTTATTTTGTGAGCCTTCAACTATCAACGAGTGTAGTCTGGTCAAGTTCTAGTATGCCGGCTTGCCTTCATTGCCTCAACCATGAACAACTGTAATTCTCCGGTTCTTACTCAGTTTATGTTGCAGAATCTGAAATCAGATCTTACTCTGTGGAAACTCGGAACCCTTCCTCCCAGTTTGATTGCATTCAAAGGTTTGGTGCAGCCAATCAACCCATCTTGGCACATGCTTGGCTTGGGTTATCAGAATAAGACTAACATCGAAAATGTGAAAAAGGCAGCAGTGATTCACTATAACGGCCAATCAATACCGTGGTTGGAGATTGGTTTTGATCATCTACGCCCTCATTGGACTAAGTATGTTAATTATTCTAATGATTTTATTAGAAATTGCCACATATTGGAGTAACAATGAACCACTATAGAAGCGGAGGGATCATGAGTTTTTCCTCCAAGATTCTCTTAGATATGTGTTGATATGATGTGGGCTAATAACGAGGGAACGCAAAACTTGTATAGTAGCATTTATTCATTTTTTTCCCCTTTGGGCAAAAATCATTATTTTTTGACCTCGCCATTATTAGTTGTTGCACTAAAGACATAGCTAGGATTCGCGTCAATGGCGATAGAGCAGTGATTACAGAATAATAGGCTACACGTATTCATTATGTATTGATACCCGGAGGAGAAAACCACCTCAACTCATGGATGATCCTAATATAAAAGGAACATCCCTAATCAACCAGAACTGGTTCAGGAGCTCATCTCGTGAGCTCAACCAAGCTCCTCCACCATCACCTCCAGTTCGGGTCAGGAGCTCAGCTCGGGAGCTCGGGAGCTCAGCCAAGCTCCTCCACCATCACCTCCAGCTCGGGTCGGGAGCTCAGCCAAGCTCCTCCACCATCACCTCCAGCTCGGGTCGGGAGCTCAGTCAAGCTCCTCCACCGTCACCTCCAGCTCGGGTCGAGAGCTCTGGAGTTCATATCAGCCCCGATGTCAGTAGGGAGTTAGCTTAGTAGAGGGGTTGGACAACCTTTGTAGTAACCCAGATTCCATTTTAAGATAATAATATGATAAACATGATTAAGGGTTGGTAATTAATCAATTTCGGAGTGTTATTGGACTTCGGAAGAGAATTTGGGCTTTTGACTTTGGGCCGGATCGGAAGCTCTGAACCTAGATCGGAAGCTCCGATCCCAGCCACTTCGGAAGCTCAGCGGAAGCACCGAGATCGGAAGCTATGATCCTGGAACGGACGTTCCGATCTCCGGTTGCCAGCTTTACCCGATGACTCAGCCACGAGTTTTGACAAGTGTTGATCGGAGGCGAGATCGGAAGCTCCGATCGTCGGATCGGACGTTCCGATCCCGGCATGTCATGCATGCAAGGCGTGAGCTGGATCGGAAGCTCCGATCCCGAGATCGGTGGTTCCGATCCTGGCCGGGAATTTTGCCTATAAATAGGGCTTGTCTGATTTCATTTGAAGTACGAATTCCTGAGGTTCCTATTTCAGTTATATAGTGTGAGTTAAACACTTGAGGGCCCTATCGGTTTTAATAGAGGTTCTGGAATAACCAAGGTGTGGTTATAGTCATCCGGGACTAGCGACTCCAAAGGGCTATCTACGGACGAAGGTATGGTTCGGGAATCTATTTAAGTTTTGGGAGTACTTATTAGCTTAGTTAAGGCTTATAGAATTTATGTAGTGATACGGTGAACTTTTGAAGATAGGCTTGGAACCTAGGATCCTACTATACTTGAACTAGCCTAGAGGTACGTACACATTGACTGAGATTGCCAGCGAGTATATATGTTTATATGTTGCATTTATTTGACATTATTATATGACATGATATATGATTTACCGCTTTCAATATTCATATGTCATGTGCATATACACGTTGAGCCTATACCTTGTTATACCTGACTATAGAGTCGCTCAGCTCTATACTCGATAGTGTGTCACTGAGAGTATCGCGACGGCGGGGGCATTTATGTCTGTCTACTCTGGTGTACTAGACGAGTGTGGTTGTACCCAGAGGTTGATCCGTGCGGTGACAGCACTCATGTGGCGCCGGTACTGAGCATGACTTTTCAGATGATCATTTACCAGTCATCATGTTGCATGCATTATATACATATGTTTACTCATGTCTATATACTGGGAGTTAGCGCTTACGTCCTAGTTGTTATCTTGGACACCCTATTCTATGGGGCAGGTCGCAGGATGGATGGAGCCGGTAGTTCGAGGCAGGACTAGGGAGCCGGATCTTTTCAGGGGAATTTATACAGCAGGATTTGTTTTAGCTGTATAATGTTTACTTTTAAGTATTTCGATTTGGTTGTATCACTACAGATTTAAGCCTGAATTATGTTATTAAGCCGATATGTAAATTTAAGTTTCCGCACGTTTTACTTTGTTAAGTTATTTTGCTGTATTAAGTTTAATGCATGCTATTAGTTGCCAGTTAGTAGGTGATACCATGCAGGGTCACTAAATTTTTGGTATCAGAGCATGCTTAGATTTTGGGATTAGTACTTGGGATTTAGAATTAGTTTTGAGTAATTCTTGCGCATTTGGGATTTTAATGTGCAATTCTTTTCAGGATATGGCTGACGAGAGTCACGGTAGTGTTGGCCAGGGAGGTGGTCATCATCATCGTCATCATGAGGGTAGATGCCGCTACTCTATCAATAAATTCATGCAAGTAGGACCGAAACATTTGGTGGGAGGCGAGAATCCTGAACAAGCAATAAGTTGGATGTCTAAACTCGAGAGTGTTTTTCGTGCTTTCGATTGCACTGAGGATCAGAAATTGGAAGTTCTAGAATTTGTTCTAGAGGACCGAGCACGTTTTTGGTGGGATGTCAAAGCTGCTCAGGCACGTACTGAGAGAGGACAGGTGACTTGGGGAGATTTCTGTCAGCAGTTCCAGAAACTTTATTTTCCTCCAGCTGTTTGCCAAGCACGATCGATGGAGTTGCTTACTCTGAGGCAAGGATCAATGACTATTGATCAATATCAGCAACGATTTCTTGATCTGCTACCTTTCAGTCCTCATATTAATGAGAGTGATGCATCGAAGTATGATCTCTTTCTACAAGGTCTGAACCAAGATATCTACTCACAGGTTGTTGTCTGTGATGACCCAGTATCTTATGAGACTTTGGTGAACCGTTGCCGTCTTGTGGAGACCAGCAACAGGCGGGCACAGTTGATGATGCCAGCACAGCCTAGTGGATCTTTTGAGCCTCGAGCTCAATCTGTTGTGCAATCTGGACCTACGTCTTCTTCTACTCCTATTACTTCATCTGGATCTCGTGGTTCACGAGGTATGTTCCGTTTTGGGAAGAAGAAGAAGAAGGAGGAGTTTTGTAGTCACTGTGGAGGGAAGCATCCTGCAGCTTCATGTCGGAAAGCTACTGGTGCTTGTTATATTTGCGGTCAGCAGGGACATCTGCGGAGAGATTGTCCTCAGCGCATGGGTTCTGCTAGTGGATCGGGATCACAGGTTGGATCTCAGGCTTCTACTTTTTCACGACAGCAGCCAGCACCAAAGAGTTCTTCTGGTTACCGTCCCCAGACTCAAGGGCAGGTATTTGCTTTGTCTCAAGAACAGGCTACTGAGGGAAGCGATCGCATGTTGGCAGGTACCTTTCTGTTATGTGGTATTCCTGCACTTGTTTTAATTGATACTGGAGCATCGCATTCCTTTATTTCTAGTCGCTTTGTGAAGAGACATAGATTACCTTATGTATCATTAGATATATATTTAGTTGTATCTACTCCGCTGGAACAGGAGATAGTAACTAAGCGTCTAGTGATGGGTTGCCTTCTAGAGTTTGAGGGTAATACGTTGTCAGCTAATTTGATGATATTAGCGATGGCAGATTTTGACTGTATTTTGGGAATAGATATGTTGACTTTGTATCACGCTACTGTGGATTGTTATCAACGTCTGGTACAGTTTCATCCTGTTGAGGGTGATAGCTGGTACTTTTATGGTGAGGGTGCGCGACCTCCGATGCCACTTGTTTCGGCTGTGAAGGCATGTCATGTCTTGGAGTCAGGTGGGGAGGGCTACCTTATCTATGCAGTTGATATGTCCATGAGTAGTACGGGTATTGATCAGTTACCGGTAGTCAGTGAGTTTCCTGACGCATTCCCTGATGAGATTCCTTGTTTTTCTCCGGTGCGAGAGGTTGAATTTGGTATTGATTTAGTACCAGGAACTACGCCTATATCCCGAGCGCCTTATCGTCTAGCACCATCAGAGATGAGGGAATTGAAACAGCAGTTACATGATCTGCTTGATAAGGGATATATTCGTCCGAGTATTTCTCCGTGGGGAGCACCTGTTTTGTTCGTCAAAAGATGGATCGATGCGATTGTGTATTGATTACAAGCAGTTGAATCGTGTCACCATCAAGAATAAGTATCCTTTGCCGCGGATTGATGATCTGTTCGATCAACTACAGGGTACTTCTGTTTACTCCAAGATAGATCTGAGATCAGGATACCACCAGATGCGGGTACGAGACTCAGATATATCTACGACTGCTTTTAGGACCAGATACGGGCATTATGAATTTTTGGTGATGCCATTCGGTTTGACGAATGCACCGGCAGTCTTTATGAATCTGATGAATCAGGTATTTCGAGAATATCTGGATAGATTTGTCATCGTCTTCATTGATGATATTCTTGTCTATTCTCATGACAAGGATGAGCATGCACAACATTTGAGGATTGTTTTACAGACGTTATGAGATAAGCAGCTGTATGCGAAATTGAGCAAGTGTGAATTCTGGCTTGATCGGGTAGTGTTTCTCGGTCATGTGATTTCTAATGAAGGGATATCTGTTGATCCTAGTAAGATAGAGGCAGTGCTGAACTGGTCTCGTCCGACGACGGTTGCTGAGATTCGTAGTTTCTTGGGTCTAGTTGGATATTACCATCGGTTCATCGAGAATTTTGCACAGTTGGCCAGACCTTTGACACATCTTACACGGAAAGATGTTGCCTTTATATGGTCCTCGGATTGTGAGGAGTCATTTCACGAGCTGCGTGGACGTCTTACTACTACACCTGTGCTAGCTCTACCTTCTGAATCAGGAGGTTATGTTGTCTATACTGATGCCTCTGGTCAGGGTTAGGATGTGTTCTGACACAGCATGGACATGTTATTGCCTACGCTTCTCGACAGTTGAAGACACATGAGAGTAATTATCCAGTACATGATCTCGAGTTAGCCGCCATTGTATTTGCACTCAAGATCTGGAGGCATTATCTTTATGGCGAGAAATTTGAGATATTCACGGATCACAAGAGTTTGAAGTATTTATTCACTCAGGCGGAGTTGAATATGCGACATAGACGCTGGATGGATCTTTTGAAGGATTATGATTGTGAAATCAAATATCATCCAGGTTCTGTTAATCTTACTGCTGATGCCTTGAGTCGGCAGGTAAGACTTTCTGCACTTCAGACTAGTGAAGTATCTCATATGATTCAAGAGTGCTGTTCATTGAGTTTTACGCTCAAGCACAAGAAAGGGAGAAATAAGATTCGATTGTATACCATTTTGTCTGAGCCAACATTGTATTCTCGGATCAGAGTGCTCAGATATCTGATGTTAAGACTCAGCGTTTGGCACGTTTAGCCAATGGAGTTAATACATCTGGATTTCATTTTCAGGCAGATGGTTTATTGTGCTTATCTAATCGAGTGGTTGTACCTAATGTTGCGGAGCTCAGGAACGATATTCTATCTCAAGCTCACAGGAGTCGATTATCAGTTCATCCTGGAAGTATGAAAATGTATAAGGACTTGCGAACTAGATTCTGGTGGAAAGGGATGAAGAGGAGTGTGTATCAATTTGTTTCGAGATGTTTGGTTTGTCAACAGGTCAAGGCAGAACATCGACGACCAGGTGGATTACTGCAGAATCTTGAGATTCTCGAATGGAAGTGGGAGCACCTAACTATGGATTTTGTTACCCACTTGCCTATGACTACACGTTAGTGTGATGCTATCTGGGTCGTTGTTGACCGTTTGACGAAATCAGCACATTTCATTCCTTATAACCGGGAGTATTCTTATGATCGCATGGCACGTTTATACATCCAAGAGATAGTGCGATTGCATGGGATTCTAGTGAGCATAGTCAGTGATAGAGACCCGCGATTTACCTCATGTTTCTGGGGTAGTTTTCAGGAGACGTTGGGTACCACTCTGAGTTTGAGCACTGCATATCATCCGGAGACTGACGGACAGTCAGAGCGGACGATTCGTACATTGGACGATATGCTACGTTCTTCTGTCATGGACTTTGGCTTATCTTGGCAGGATCAGTTACCTTTGATCGAATTTGCCTACAATAACAGTTATCATCGTAGTATTGATATGGCACCTTTCGAGGCATTGTACGGTCGACGGTGTCGTACTCCGTTATTCTGGGATGAAGTCGGGGAACGACAAGTCGAGGGTCCTGAATTGGTGCAGCAGATTGTAGACAAGGTAGATTTGATCAAGCATAGGATCAAAGTTGCTCAAGATAGACAAGCCAGTTATGCTAATATTCGTCGCAGGCCACTTCAGTTTGAGCCTGGTGAATATGTGTTTCTACGAGTATCACATTTCAGGAATGTGATGAAATTCGGCGTGAAAGGCAAGTTGTCTCCTCGTTTTATTGGACCTTTCCAGATACTGGAAAAGATCGGAGATGTTGCATATCGTTTGGCGTTACCACCAAATCTTTCCAGTATACATAATGTTTTTCATGTGTCGTTACTTCGACAGTATATAGCTGATGAATCTCATGTGATTCAGTCTACTGATATTCAGCTAGAGCCAGATCTGTCTTTTGTTGAACGATCAATTCGTATCTTAGACAGAAAGGAGAAAGTTCTTCGAAACAAGACTATACCACTTGTGATGGTACAGTGGCAGCGTCGAGGCGTTGAAGAAGAGACTTGGGAAACTGAGAGTCGTATGCAAGCAGAATATCCTGAGTTGTTTGCTTTGTATTTTTGATTGCCATGTAGTTGTAATTACAGTTGTTGTAATAAAACATGGTTTGATATTTCATATTGTTATCTTGATTTGTCTTTAGACGTTATTTCGCGGACGAAATATCTAAAGGTGGGAAGAATGTAGTAACCCAGATTCCATTTTAAGATAATAATATGATAAATATGATTAAGGGTTGGTAATTAATCAATTTTGGAGTGTTATTGGACTTCGAAAGAGAATTTGGGCTTTTGACTTTGGGCCGGATCGGAAGATCTGAACCCAGATCGGAAGCTCCGATCCCAGCCACTTCGGAAGCTCAGCGGAAGCACCGAGATCGGAAGCTCCGATCCTGGAACGGACGTTCCGATCTCTGGTTGCCAGCTTTACCCGATGACTCAGCCACGAGTTTTGACAAGTGTTGATCGGAGGCGAGATCGGAAGCTCCGATCCTCGGATCGGACGTTTCGATCCCGGTATGTCATGTATGCAAGGCGTGAGCTGGATCGGAAGCTCCGATCCCGAGATCGGTGGTTCCGATCCTGGCCGAGAATTTTGCCTATAAATAGGGCTTGTCTGATTTCATTTGAAGTACGAATTCCTGAGGTTCCTTCTTCAGTTATATAGTGTGAGTTAAACACTTGAGGGCCCTATCGGTTTTAATAGAGGTTTTGGAATAACCAAGGTGTGGTTATAGTCATCCGGGACTAGCGACTCCAAAGGGCTATCTACGGACGAAGGTATGGTTCGGGAATCTATTTAAGTTTTGGAAGTACTTATTAGCTTAGTTAAGGCTTATAGAATTTATGTAGTGATATGGTGAACTTTTAAATATAGGCTTGGAACCGAGGATCCTACTATACTTGAACTAGCCTAGAGGTACGTACACATTGACTGAGATTGCCAGCGAGTATACATGTTTATATGTTGCATTTATTTGGCATTATTATATGGCATGATATATGATTTACCGCTTTCTATATTCATATGTCATGTGCATATACACGTTGAGCCTATATCTTGTTATACCTGACTATAGAGCCGCTCAGCTCTATACTCGATAGTCTGTCACTGAGAGTACCGCGATGGCGGGGGCATTTATGTCTGTCTACTCTGGTGTACTAGACGAGTGTGGTTGCACCCAGAGGTTGATCCGTGCGGTGACAGCACTCATGTGGCGCCGGTACTGAGCATGACTTTTCAGATGACCCTTTACCAGTTATCATGTTGCATGCATTATATACATATGTTTACTCATGTCTATATACTGGGCATTAGCGCTCACGTCCTAGTTGTTATCTTGGACATCCTATTCTATGGGGCAGGTCGCAGGATGGACAGAGCCGGTAGTTTGAGGCAGGACTAGGGAGCCGGATCTTTTCAGGGGAATTTATACAGCAGGATTTGTTTTAGCTGTATAATATTTACTTTTAAGTATTTCAATTTGGTTGTATCACTACAGATTTAAGCCTGGATTATGTTACTAAGCTGATATGTAAATTTAAGTTTCCGCACGTTTTACTTTGTTAAGTTATTTTGCTGTATTAAGTTTAATGCATGCTATTAGTTGCCAGTTAGTAGGTGATACCATGCAGAGTCACTACAACCTTGATGAGCTAGCTAAGATGTTAGGATCAGTGTTCAGGTTGAGTTCAGGGGTTCAGCAATAACTCACTCATCCCTTTTCCATATGACCCCAGGGAGAGCAGCAGCATAGCGTCCTCATGATGACAGTTCAGCTCAGATTAAGTGTATTGTTATTTCCTTTGTCAGACAAGTTTCGGGCGAGATCTCAGCCTAAATATTCGGGATTGTGATCCGGGGATTCGCGGATTCTTGATAAGGAAGGTAGGCGCTAAATCCAGAGCTCTATCCTATAAATACCAGATTCACTTTCATTATTTGGATCCTAATTTTTCACTCGTGTGCACACACCACTCTCTATATTTCGCTATCCTAGCATCTGACTTGAGCGTCGGAGGGGATACGCCGGAACACCTTCCGGCCCCCCCTTAACATTCTTGATTAGTGATTTCAGGTCAGCAGCAGTTCGTCTTTTGTTGGAGGAGTTTCATCAGCTCATCCAAGGAGATCACATTATTGAGGTAGATCAATTGGCGCCGTCTGTGGGAATTTCAAGCTAAGGCGTAGATATGGCAGGAAGAGGAAGAGGAAGGGGAAGAGGGAATGTGGCGGACATGACTGTGGATCAGCTCAGTCAGTTCATCACTCAAACGGTGCAAGCGGCCATGGGTCAGAATCCACCTCCACCCGTAGGCCAGCCAAACCCAATGGATGCAATGTGGGAAGAGATCGGAGACTGTGTCGGCAAGTCGGAGGTCGGCCTGGGCCTATACAGAGGGAAAGCCCTTTTTTTCGGGCTATTCTAGATGAAGAACTCCCTGCAAATTTTAAGCAACCTACTTTAGGGGAGTATGACGGGAGCTCAGATCCGGAGGAACATTTGGGGAGATTTGAAAATGCAGCCCTGTTGCATAGATATTCGAATGCAATTAAATTCCGGGTCTTCCTCACTACTCTGGTGAGATCAGCTCAGCAATGGTTCAACCTTTTACAGCCTGGTAGCATTCGAAGTTTCAATGACTTCAGCTCAGCTTTTCTACACCAATATGCGAGTAGCAAGAGATATTTGAAGACTTCCCTCAGTTTGTTCAATATGAAGCAATCTGAGGTGGAACCGTTGCGGGAGTATATTCAACGCTTCAATACAGCAGCTCTGGAAGTGCCCGCTGCCACTGCTGACACTTTGGTTAACTCTTTCACTCAAGGGTTGAGAGGAGGAGAGTTTTTCAGATCCTTGGTCAAGAAGCCTCCTTTGACTTATGATGAGCTCCTTAGTCGAGCTGAGAAGTACATGAATTTTGAGGATGCACAAAGGCAGAGGAGACAGGAAGGAACGTCTGGGAGCAAGCTCAGTGCCAAGGTAGGAGCAAAGGCAGAGGGAAAGACAGAAGGAGGAAGGAAGAGGGTTGCAGAAGAGATGAACAGGGTCAAAGGACTCTACCCCTATGTACCACTCTCAGTAAGCCTGGAGAAGGAAATGCAAGTATGTGAGGATAGGCGAGCACTTGTGAGGCCCCGTAATGCTAAGAAAGGCCCGCGGTTACCGCCATCTGACAAGTTTTGCGATTTTCATCAGGAGTATGGGCATATCACCAATGATTGTCAGAGGCTAGGTGAGGAGGTTCAAAGGATCATGTATGATGACCCTCGAATCAGAGCTGAGCTGACTCGAAGGGCAAATCCTCCTCGCCAAGGCCGAGCTCCTCAATGGAGGAATCAGGAAAATGAAGTGAGGGGAAATCAACCTGATCATCAGAGAAGAGCTCCGCGAAATGGTCAGGAAGACAGAGTTGAGCAAATTGCAAATCAACCTCATAGGGGCATGATCAATATGATTTCAGGAGGCACTACAGATGGAGATTCAGGAAGGGCTCGCAAAGCTCACGGGCGCAGATTAGAAAATTTGGAGGTAAATTCTCAACTCAGCTGTCCTACTGATCCAAACATCAGTTTTGGAAGGGAAGATTTAAAGGATGTGGTGGTTCCTCATAATGATCCCTTATTGATCACCTTGACCATAGCCAATTATGATGTGGCTCACATCTTTGTTGATACTGGTAGCTCAGTAAACATTATCTTCAAAGAAACCCTTGACCAAATGAAGTTGGAAGGATTTGAGTTGGACCCAATCACCATGGAGTTGTATGGGTTCACAGGTCATGCTTTGCAACCGATGGGACAAATAGTGCTCCCGTTATCTCTTGGAAATGGAGAGCATAGGGTAACCAAAATGGTCTGCTTCACGGTGGTGGATGCACCATCCTCTTTCAATGGAATATTGGGGCGCCCTGCCCTGAGTGATTTCTGAGCTGTGGCATCTACCTATCATCAGAAGTTGAAATTCCCAAGTGGAAGAGAAGTGGGGGTCGTTCGGGGTGATCAAAAGGCAGCTCGGTTGTGCTATGTGAATGAGGTAAAGATTGATGCAAAGAAGAAGCGTAGGGAGGTAGGAATGGTCTCAGTAGGTCGGATACCGAGGGTGTTTGGACAGAAAGTGCTTCTGGTGTCTGAAGAAGGTCATGAGAAGATGGAGTTAAGCCCGGGAGCTCAGGTCGTTAAATTAGTTGCTGACCTCAGCCCGTCGGTGAGGCAAAGCTTGGTTGATTGCTTGAAGAAGAAAAAAGACATTTTTGCTTGGTCTATATCAGAGCTCACAGGGGTTAGTGCAGAAATCATGGTTCATCGACTCAACATTTTTGGGGGAGCAAGACCGATAAAGCAGAAGAAGAGACACTTTGGACCTGAAAAGGATAAAGTTATTAAGAAGAAGGTTGATGAGCTCCTTAGGGCAGGTCACATTAGGGAAGTGCAGTTCCCTACTTGGTTTTCGAATGTGGTCCTTGTCCCTAAGAGTTCAGGCAAGTGGAGGATGTGTGTTGATTTTCGAGACTTAAATAAGGCATGCCCAAAAGATTGCTATCCTCTGCCTCGAATTGATCAGCTGGTTGACTCTATAGCAGGTCATCAATATTTGTGTTTCATGGATGCATATCAAGGGTACCACCAAATTCCTTTGGCAGAGGAAGATCAAGATAAAGTAAGTTTCACCACCTCTCATGGAACTTTCTGTTACAGAGTGATGCCTTTTGGTTTAAAGAATGCAGGGGATACTTATCATATACTCATGGACAGAGTGTTCGCTTCCCAGGTATGGAGAAATGTGGAAGTTTATGTGGATGATATCCTGGTAAAGTCTAAAGATGATGAGGGTTTGATTACTGACTTGAAGGAGACCTTTGCCACACTCAGGTCTTACGGAATAAAGCTCAATCCTGAGAAATGTGTGTTTGGAGTAAAAGGAGACAAGTTTTTGGGATACATGGTTACTGAAAGGGGAATTGAGGCTAACCCAGAGAAAGTGCAAGCTATCCGATCCATGTCTCATCCTAGAAATCTGCAGGAAGTTCAAAGGTTAGCAGGGAGGATAGCGGCTCTATCTCGGTTCATATCCCTATCAGCTCATAGAAGTTTACCTTTCTTCAGGGTTTTTCGAAGAGCTAAGAAGTTTGAGTGGGATGCTGAATGCGGGAAAGCATTTGATGACCTAAAAAACTATTTAGCCGAACTCCCTGTGTTGACTAAGGCAACTTCTGGGGAACCATTGTATATCTATTTATCAGCTATGGAAGGGGCAGTCAGCTCAGTACTTATTAGGCAGGAGGGAGAAGCTCAACACCCTATCTACTTCTTCTCACATGCCCTTAAGGGTGCAGAACTCCGGTATTCGGAGGTGGAAAGCTAGCGTTGGCCTTGGTTATGACAGCAAGGAAGCTCAGACCTTACTTTCTATCACATTCTATTGTGGTGCTGACCAACAGTCCCATTGGGAGGATATTGACTCGAGTTGATATCTCGGGAAGATTGGTAAAATGGACTACGAAGCTCAGTGAGTATGACATCCAGTATGAACCAAGGTCAGCCATTAAGGCTCAGGAGTTGGCTGATTTCCTGGCCGAAACGAGACATGTGGGAGCAGAGGATTTGTGGAAAGTATATGTTGATGGCTCTTCTAATAATGAAGGATGTGGAGTGGGGGTGTTTTTGATCTCCCCTCGTGGAGATGAGATCAGGTTGGAAGTTAGGTTGGATTTTCGAGCTTCTAATAACGAGGCAGAGTATGAGGCTGTGCTAATCGGCCTCCGAGCAGCTAAGCAAGCTGGGGCAGCTCGGGTGCATCTCTACTCTGATTCACAGTTAGTAGCTCAGCAGGTGAATGGAATGTATGAAGTCAAAAATGAGAAGTTGAAGGAATACATGAGGGCGATAGAGGAAGCTCGGGGTCTCTTTGATGAGGTAATGTTTGAACAAATTACGAGGGAGAGCAATGAAAAAGCAGATTATCTTGCCAAGATGGCTAGCTCACTTCATAACTGAAAAAACAGAGAGGTAGTCGTGCAAGTGGAATTAACACCTTCTACTGAGCTCACACCATTAGCTCAGGAAGAGAGTGACTGGAGAAGAGAGCTCTTTGAGTATATGGAGAAGGGCGAATTACCCAAGGATCCAAAGAAGGCATATCGGTTGAAGCAGAGGAGTCTCCGCTTTGTGATGGTGGAGGGAGTTCTTTATAAGAGGTCATTTTCTGGACCTCTTCTCAAGTGTTTAGGCCCTAAGGAAGCTCATTATGTCTTGAAGGAGATACACGAGAGGTGTTGTGGAAATCACTTGGGGTCTTATTCTCTAGCCCGTAAGGTTCTCTTAGCGGGATATTTTTGGCCTACTATTTTGAAAGGCGCCATAGCTTTGGTGACTTCTTGTGACAGTTGTCAGCGACATAGCAGACTTCAGCATCAGCCAGCAGCGTTAATGAAAGGAATCGTGGCAGTGTGTCCTTTCGATCAGTGGGGAATGGATATTGTGGGTCCTTTCCCCCCAGCTCCAGCTCAGAAAAAATTCTTGTTGGTCGCTATTGATTACTTCTCTAAGTGGGTGGAGGCGGAGGCCTTGGCTCGAATTACTGAAGGAAAAGTGCTGAAATTTCTATGGAAGAATATAGTATGCAGATTTGGGGTACCTAAGAAGCTTATTTCTGATAATGGAAGACAATTTCAAGGAGCTCGGGTGCAAGCATGGTGTAAAGAGATGAAGATCCAAAAGCACTTCACCTCTGTCCATTATCCCCAAAGCAATGGCCAGGTGGAAGTGACTAACCGATCCTTAGTACAAAGTTTGAAGACACGCTTGGGAAAGGCCTAGGGAAATTGGGTGGAAGAGCTCCCTAGCGTGTAATGTTCATATCGTACTACGCCAAAAATTGGGACCGGAGAAACTCCATTTAGCCTGGTTTATGGAAATGAGGCGGTCTTGCCAGCAGAAATTGGGGAAGAGTCGGCTCGGGTCATTTACTACGGTGAGAAGAATGGAGAAAAGAGAATGGAAGACTTAGACTTCTTGGATGAAAAGAGAAAAGGTGCTGCCATCAGAATGGAGGCGTACAAGAACAGGATAGCTCGGTCCTATAATCGTCGGGTGCGCAGGAAGGGCTTCCAGGTAGGAGATTTGGTGCTGAGAAAAGTTCAGGAGGGGGCTATAGGGAAGCACGACCCTAAATGGGAAGGACCGTACAAGGTGGTGATGAGGCTCAGTTCGGATGCTTACTACTTGGAAGATTCAAAGGAGAAGATGTTGAAGAGACCTTGGAGCGCTTACAATTTACGCAAATATTATTCTTAAATGTTGCAAGAACAATTTTCCTTTCAGTTGTAATTCATGCAGGCTATATTTTACTTTTATCTATAAGCAGTTGCTCTTTTGAAAATATTGATGTAGACATGCCTCAGCTCAGCACCTTAGTCACGCCTTTTAGGCCCCTGACTTTGGTTCAGCTCATCCCCTTAGTCACGCCTTTTAGGCCCCTGACTTTGATTCAGCTCATCACCTTAGTCACGCCTTTTAGGCCCCTGACTTTGGTTCAGCTCATCGCCTTAGTCACGCCTTTTAGGCCCCTGACTTTGGTTCAGCTCATCACCTTAGTCACGCCTTTTAGGCCCTTGACTTTGGTTCAGCTCATCGCCTTAGTCACGCCTTTTAGGCTCCTGACTTTGGTTCAGCTCATCCCCTTAGTCACGCCTTTTAGGCCCCTGACTTTGGTTCAGCTCATCACCTTAGTCACGCTTTTTAGGCCCCTGACTTTGGTTCAGCTCATCACCTTAGTCACGCCTCTTAGGCCCCTGACTTTGGTTCAGATCTTTACCTTATTTACGTCACCTCGACCCTGACTTTGGTTCAGCTCATCGCCTTAGTCACGCCTTTTAGGCCCCTGACTTTGGTTCAGCTCATCCCCTTAGTCATGCCTTTTAGGCCCCTGACTTTGGTTCAGCTCATCACCTTAGTCATGCCTCTTAGGCCCATGACTTTGGTTCAGCTCATCACCTTAGTTACGCCTCTTATGCCCCTGACTTTGGTTCAGATCTTTACCTTATTTACGTCACCTCGACCCTGACTTTGGCTCAGCTCATTACCTTAGTCACATTTTAACTGAAACACATCTAGTACTTGGCACATCAACCATTACAGGTCAGGAGCTCATTCAAGCTTTCGAGCAACATAAGCCAGGTCAGGTCGGGAGTTCATTCAAGTTCTCGGGTAACATCAGTCAGGGCAGGTCGGGAGCTCATGCAAGCTCTCGGGCAACATCAGTCAGGTCAGGTCGGGAGCTCATGCAAGCTCTCGGGCAACATCAGTCAGGTCAGGTCGGAAGTTCATTCAAGCTTTCGGATAACATAAGCCAGGTCAGGTCGGGAGTTCATTCAAGTTCTCGGGTAACATCAGTCAGGGCAGGTCGGGAGCTCATGCAAGCTCTTGGGCAACATCAGTCAGGTTAGGTCGGAAGTTCATTCAAGCTTTCGGATAACATAAGCCAGGGCAGGTCGGGAGTTCATTCAAGCTCTCGGGTAACATACGTCAAGTCACATCGGGAGCTCGGCCAAGACTCCTCGGCATATTTACCAGCTCGGCTCGGGAGATCAGCTCGGCTCAGCTTTGGATGTTAGTTTATTTTTAAGTATGTATCTTGCTCCTCTCAAGGAGCTCAGCTCGGCTCAACACTTTTGGATGTTGGTTTATTTTTAAATAATTATTATGCCCCTTAGGGAGCTTAGCTCGGCCACCTAGAGCTCAGCTAAACTCAACGCCTTTTGAGTGTTAGTTTATTTTTAAGTATTTATCTTGCCTCCCTTCAAGAGCTTAGCTCAGCTCACCTTTGGGAGTTAATTTTTAAGTATTTATCTTGCCTCCCTTCAGGAACTCAGCTCAACTCACCTTTGAATGTTAGTTTATTTTTAAGTATGTATCTTTCTCGTCTCAAGGAGCTCAGCTCGGCTCAACACTTTCGGGTGTTGGTTTATTTTTAAATGATTATTATGCCTCCCCTTAGGGAGCTTAGCTCGGCCACCTAGAGATTAGCTAAGCTCAACGCCTTTTGAGTGTTAGTTTATTTTTAAGTGTTAATTTTGCCTCCCTCTAAGGAGCTCAGCTCATTTTAAGGTGTTAGTAATCGCAACTCAAATTGTGATAACCTAAAAGAATAATAATATAACTGAGCTTTCATAATCTGAAAAAAATCTAAGTGTTTACATCAGCAATTACAAAAATTAATTTTCATTCTCCCCTTCACCCTCGCCTCCCTCGGCCTCAGCCTCGTCCTCCTTGGTTGCCTCCCCTGAGGTGAGGGAGAGGGCAAATCCATCCAAGTCTAGAAAATCTACTGGGATCCCTTCAGGAGGATAACCTGCTGCCCTGAACTGCTGCGTACAACCCTCGAACCCTTTGGACAGGTAGCCATAGGCTTGGACAGCAACCTCATCCATAAACTCGTCCGACTTTAGGAAGCTTTCTTTGAAGCCTTCAGCTCCTTTGGTCAGCTCGGTTCGGGATAGCTCTAGCTCTTGGAGGGCTTGAGAAAGCTGATCATGGGAGCCTTTAAGTTCACCCTGCAGGGCTTCTTTCTGCACCTCAGAGACTCGGAGGTCGTTCAGCTGCTTCAGCCAGTCAGCCTGGAAGCCCATCCGCATCTCCTCCATTTGGGCTCGGAGATTGGCCACCTCCTTTTCATGACCAAGCTTGGCGTCCTCCGCTAACTGATTAAGCTCAGCAAAATGAGCTTCGTAACCTCGGGTATCCTTGGAAAATTGCTTGCGAGCCATGGAAGCTCGGAGGGACATCTCAGCTGTAGGGACCTCGGGTGCTAATCTTATTTTAAGGGGCAATTAATGAATAAGCATCATTAATTAGATAATAATTATTCAATCTGAATAAAATTAACCAGAACATTTGGCAACGCAAAACTATACATTTGGCGACGCAAAATCACGTCGCAAAAAGAACCAAAAATATTTTTTTTTTCAGAACCCCACGTGCGCCCGCGCCCCTCTTCAGGCGCTCCCGCGCATGGGTTTCGGGCAGAATATGGAAAAATACTAAACATAACAGTTGTAGATCTTTGTCTTAGATTTCCAATGCCGCCAACCGCACCCTAATCGGAGTTTTCAGTAAAAAGTTATGCTCATTCTACCAAGAAGGGTCGGTGCAGAAATTTACAAAAATTACCAAAGGCTACAACAAAGATCAAAGTTGCTAGGGCTATCTCAAACCTGAAAAATTGCATACATAATCTCAACATGTCCCAAGCATAAACACATGCATATCTAGACATAACAATGATCGCATACATGTCTCTAAGGTACAATACAATAAACTCAATTTTAAGTTTTCAAAGCTCGAACTAAACCAACACCTTCTAACATGCATTTGACAGCAATCTATTCTTAGCCCGAAGTCACCACATGCTAATATTTCTCAATCTCGAGCTATCCAAGACACAACTGACTCGCTCATGCCCCAAACCTGATGCAATGCACACATACAAACAAAGCAACAGCCGGATAACTCCGGTGAGAATAAATCCCAGTATAAAAGACATGCATATACACCATATAAGCATATTGAATCTATATGCTATAAGAATTCTAAATCATCAAAACATGTAACAACATGTAATCATAGAAATATACTCCATTTTTAAATCCTTAAAGCATAGCTATTCATCTAAAGCAATATCATTTCAAGCATATCAATACATTCATATCTAGAATGACATATCACAACATTCTAGCATTTATAACTGCATATTCCAAACCATAGAAATCTCTAGGTTAATGCATAAATACAATGCATGTTTCAAGGAATAGGCTATCAAATTTGATACCAATAAATCTTAGTTCTTGGGATCCCCGGGAAAATAAAATCTTTAACCGACCACCAACTTACCCAATCGAGGTGGCGTTAAATATCTCAATTTCCCTGACTTTGATTCAACTATAGTGAGTCTTTTAGCTCTGGAAGTAAATCTACATTCCGTGCCACTCAACTACAGCCCTCCAAACGTCATATGCACTTTAGGCCATTCTGCCCTCTGTGCTATTCAAGGTAGGGTTCAAGATGAATGCAACATAATTTGTATGCATTAAATAAGCTAACACATCTTGAACACATCATTCAAGCATCATGCAAGGCAATAATAAGAAATACATCACATAAACACACTTAGACAAATAAGTATGTGATTTTAGGAAAACTCGAAAACCACCACGTTCTCGAGTTGTTCTACCTGGCGAGGATAATGTCGAATCATACCTTTTGATCGTAGCTTCAAACCTCTGAAATTCTTGCAACTCTTTGAACAACAACAATTCTATCAACTCTGCTCAAAATTCTATTCAACGTGTAGGTTTCTCAAGTCTTGATTCGATTTCAAACAACCCGAGTTCGCCGACTCGAAATCGATTTCTTGCAATTCAAATCTGAAATGCATTGATATATCATTCAATATCAGCTTCCAACATCATTTCAATCTTATTTAGGCTTAAACAATCTAATAACTTGATCACGTAACCGAAATTCAAACCGATGGTGATTCCAAATACATTAACATCATTAAGTCAATTATATAAACCCATCTTCATCACCAAATCAGCAGCATATTCACGGATATAACAGCCCCAAAAATTCAGATTTTCTGAAAAATCTTTCAAAAATCGAAAACAAATTCAAATAACGATCTTTTCTCGATCCGTCTTAGATATGCTATCGTCGTATATACTAGAACATGTATATATAATCAAATTTTAATTCTAACAATATCTTAAAATTCAAACATGGTAGAACTTCATAAAACTTACGTCAAAACGTAGCACTCGAAGCCGTGATCGCAAATATACGATCAATCGAAAATTCTACCGGGCGGATCAATTTTTATCGGAGCTTGAAATATCAGAAATGGCTTGGAAGCCTTTTTTCCTCCCTTCTCGGTTCTTGTCTGATTCCTTTCTGATTCCCACGTGAAATTCTAGGAAATATGTGAATTTTGGATATATATTGGCCTATTTACAGTTTAGTCCCTGAACTTTGGCCTAATTGCAATTCAGTCCCCGGACAAGCGATTTAATTCAATTTCAATCCTAAATAATTTAAGAATAATAGAATTTAATTCTAAACTCTAAATAATCTCAAATTAAATATTCTCGAATTAAAATTAAATTATTTCGGACCTTATTGCATTCTAGTCCTTGAATTTTTCAATATTTGCAAATGGGTCCTTGCTCGGTTTCATCCTCAAATTAAATTCTTGATATTTATAATCATGGAATTTACATCTTACATTCCATAAATATCAATTCTTTGAATTTAAGAATTTCGGATATTAAAATCTTAAAATCCGAAAAATTCTCAAATTAAATATTTTTGACCCGAAATTGAAATCTCTAATTTCCATAAATTCTTAAATTCATATTTTCTCTTATTCGAAATTTAAATCTTAAATCCCGTCATGAATAACTTAATATTTTTGGGCCTTACAATTCCTCCCCTCTAAGGAATGATTTCGTTCTCGAAATCGCATTCGATCTTACTGTTGATTCTCGTAAGCTGTATAGCTGACTGAAGTAATAAGTACTTCAATTCTCTGAGCTTTAGATATCTATTCTGATATCTTCTCTTCTATAGTATCTTATTCTTTTTTCTGATCGCTTCTGTAATCATATCTATTGTCATTAACATATAATCACTGGGTCAACTTATATCTAAGTTGCTCTTTCTCGTGATCTAACTCTGTATCAATTATCTGACTTGAATGCACATACATATTCTAGTTGATATGCTTCAGCCAATGCATATGGATAACAAGTCATCTGTCTGACAATTCGAGATTGAGTATTAATCAATAATCTAGATCAAAGACTTATAGCTTCTGAAATCTCTTTCTGAACCTAATGATGCTTGGGAAAGAACTTCTTTGCTGATCATTCTGTTCAGGCTTCAAATCTATATCTGTTGCTCATTTTCTAGCTCTGTCAATGTTGCTCTATTCTTATTCTGTTCAAATCAATCTTCACATTTTCTATCTTTTCTTGACTCATATCTGGTCTGATAGCTGATACTTCTGCAATATCATTTCAATCTAAAGATAATTCTGCTTTTCTTATCATCTAAAAAATCAAAATACTGTCTCTATATCTATTAGATAGCTGTCACAGGAATTATAGTAATCAAGTGGCAAATAATCAATCAACTAGTACCAAATCTAGTACTATAGTTCTGAGTATATCCTCGGAAATCTGGATAATCACATCTGATAGTCCACTAATCAGAGGATGGTATAATGAAATCTCATACAACCAAACACTCAGAACATCTGACAATCAATGCCAAAATCTAGAAAACAAATCTAAAGTCTCTATCTCGACAATAGATTTCAATAATTCATGTAATCTGATCATCTTGCTAACTTTATAACATGTATCACTGTATGTTTGTATCATATCGAATATAACATATTCTTGAATCTGTCGCAATATACTACAATCTAAATCGCAAAATCATGACGATTCGAGTAGATTCGAACTAAAATCTTCTGCAAAGTTGATCTTCTTTCAGCTCTTATGTAACTAATCTGTTACAGACACTACTTGGGTTCTTCTTTTCTGCTTCGTTTAATGGAATTTTAGTATTGGTCATGTCAATTCTGGCGTATCTGTTTTCATTTCTTTCACCAATACTGATTTTCAAGTAATGACTACATGTAAATCATACATGTGTAAACAATTGAATGGATATTCAATTTGTTGTCATATGCCTCTTTCAGAATCTAATATTCCATATCTAGAATATCTGGCATACTCAAACGATTATTCACCGCAAAAGTTATCTATTCTGATCTGCTGTCTTATCTCTTATCTTAATCTAGCATTCTCAATCGAATTTTCATTGCTTGATCTAATATCCATGTTGCTTTTATCTTTTCAAACCAATCGAGTTTAGCTTGGATTGCAACAATTCTGATTGTTTGAGCATCTGTCTAGAAACTCAAGCACAAAGATACAACAAGGATAGATCTGTACTCAATCAATCAAGCAATTATCTAAATCCCATAAATCTTGTTGATGGTCTGAATCTTAATTTCTATCAGTTACAAGCCAAATACTTCAAGATACACTGAATAGACACATCAAATAATCAATAATTCTCAAATTTCAAATCAAAGAAACTCGCTCAAGTCAAGGTAACCCAAAATCAAATATTCTGAATGACAAAATCTGCACAGTGAAAACAACTCACTTGCATATCAAAACTTAAAGCGAGTAAATCAAATCAGACTCTAGCAAAGGAATAAGAGTCAATCAAAATCGATTGAGGTCGAATACAAAAACCTCAGAATCGATATCATGAGATTCAAGAATCGTGATTTCTCTGATGGAATAGCTTTAGCAAAATTGAAGAAAAAGCTCTACTGTAACTGGTTTTTCTTATTCTCTATTGATATGAGTTTATCTCTAACTTTCTGCATGACAATAGTCGAATATCATCTTTTCGACATAATTCACTGTCATAGAATTCATAATCAATTCGGTACTAGAATAATTCTTCATTCATCACTCTTCTGTTATTTCTGGAGTTCGTAAAGTCAAGTAGCGCTTTTCTATACGAATTGTCATAAGATCTTCGTACTACACACTACTCTATATAGAACTTTGTTCATGTCGTAGAAAGATCAAAATATGTCATTGAACTATTTCTGTACATTCTAACCACTGACATAGCTGTCAATTCTAGGTTAGTTCTGTACTAGTTCAATATATCGACTAGACTTCTACTGACATTCTTCCACGGTCATCGTGATATAAGCAGTACCGAAATAACAAAATCTAATTTCTGAAACTCATATCATATATTTTTAGTCATTTCTATTGCTTTATCAGTGCACAGATTCAATCAGCTGTTAACTGGTACTCAGTTATTGCATTAATATCTATAATGCATTCTAGCTTAATATCTCACGCCTGATATCAGCACATTCACTCTTATTTCCTCAATTCTGTATTTCATCTTCTATGACTAATCTTACAAATGTGTTCCATCTACTCAAAGGCAAAATCTTAGCAAATACGATGAATAAAGGCTCATCAGATACGGATTGTAGCATAACAAATCACTGATCTATGAATGTATGCTATGCAATCAATATATAAGCGGTTAACTAGAATTAACTCACTTACCTGTAATATTCTTATCTAATACAACTTGAGCCTTATTTTCTGTATTGGATTATTGCCTATGAAATTATCTGTCATTCAAATATTCTCTTGATCTATTTCAGCTATGGAAGCTATGCTTATATTTCTTCATCTGCTAGAGTTTAGGCTGAATCGATCTTTCCTGCTATTGTCACTATCTCTTGCTTCATAGCTATACTACTATGGAAGTTGTAGTGGAGGTGATGATCATAGTTTTTCACAATTACAGAGGTGTGAATAAAATTCTACTCTGTTTTATACAACCGGTTTGAGTTTCTTTCTTTATTCTATCTCTGGCTTCAATCAAGTCATTCAAGTGGCTATGCTTCTGTTTGGAAAATTCTGCTTTTCTATCTTTTCTAATACATACAGAAAGAAACAATTCTGTTTACTTACCTGCCAAACCATTTCAATACGTCTGCTCTTCCATAAGTTCTTCTGTCAAATTCACCAACTTCTTGTTAAGCCATGGAGTTGATATAAAATCAGGCTGGTTCTATGTTCATATGAATATTCTTCACTTGAACAACTGATCCAGCTTTTAAACTCAAGCCCTTTCTAGACATAGCATATTCTGTATCTTTCTGAGTTGGTGATTAATAGCTCTGGAGTTGTTCAACTAACATACTCCTCAGGGCAATCATTATATCGATAGGCTCAAAACCTTACCTCAACACTGTTTGGTTCTGTCTGAGGTTCTGTTCTGTTTGAGGTTCTCATACTATCTGCACAATCTGTATTCTTCGATAACAGAAGCAATATATATTGCAGATATTATAAAATACAATTTCAGTATAACATACATATAATCTCATGCTTCTGAATAGAACACATACTTTCAAATTCTTATGTTTTTCAAATAATACATGCTTGCAACGAATTCACTTATTCTAATGAATTCAAGAAATCAGGCATACATATCAGCATATAAGCATGTAATTCTCATCTCAGTAAAGCAAGCAGTGTTCAATCAAACAATTATAGTCGCACACAATTCTTTAAAGCAAGTAAAGCATAATCATGCAATACTATAAATGCATACGACTCAATCTACCCCGCTCAACTTCTTTCTAAGTCCAAGACTTTACGCTCTGATACCACCTGTTGTGGGGACCTCGGGTGCTAATCTCATCTTAAGGGGCAATTAATGAATAAGCATCATTAATTAGACAATAATTATTCAATCTGAATAAAATTAACCAGAACATTTGGCGACGCAAAATCACGTCGCAAAAAGAACCAAAAATATTTTTTTTTCAGAACCCCACGCGCGCCCGCGCCCCTCTTCAGGCACGCCCGCGCATGGGTTTCGTGCAGAATATGGAAAAAGTTTAAACATAACAGTTGTAGATGTTTGTCTTAGCTTTCCAATTCCACCAACCGCACCCTAATCGGAGTTTTCAGTAAAACGTTATGCTCATTCTACCAAGAAAGGTCGGTGCAGAAATTTACAAAAATTACCAAAGGCTACAACAAAGATCAAAGTTGCTAGGGCTATCTCAAACCTGAAAAATTGCATACATAATCTCAACATGTCCCAAGCATAAACACATGCATATCTAGACATAACAATGATCGCATACATGTTTCTAAGGTACAATACAATAAACTCAATTCTAAGTTTTCAAAGCTCAAACTAAACCAACACCTTCTAACATGCATTTGACAGCAATCTATTCTTAGCCCGAAATCACCACATGCTAATATTTCTCAATCTCGAGCTATCCAAGCCACAACTGACTCGCTCATGTCCCAAACCTGATGCAATGCACACATACAAACAAAGCAACAGCCGGTAACTCCAATGAGAATAAATCCCAGTATGAAAGACATGCATATACACCATATAAGCATATTGAATCTATATGCTATAAGAATTCTAAATCATCAAAACATGTAACAACATGTAATCATAGAAATATACTTCATTCTTAAATCCTTAAAGCATAGCTATTCATCTAAAGCAATATCATTTCAAGCATATCAATACATTCATATCTAGAATGACATATCACAACATTCTAGCATTTATAACTGCATATTCCAAATCATAGAAATCTCTAGGTTAATGCATAAATACAATGCATGTTTCAAGGAATAGGCTATCAAATCTGATACCAATAAATCTTAGTTCTTGGGATCCCGGGAAAATAAAATCTTTAACCGACCACCAACTTACCCAATCGAGGTGGCGTTAAATATCTCAATTCCCCTGACTTTGATGCAACTATAGTGAGTCTTCTAGCTCTGAAAGTAAATCTACATTCCGTGCCACTCAACTACAGCCCTCCAAACGTCATATGCACTTTAGGCCATTCTGCCCTCTGTGCTATTCAAGGTAGGGTTCAAGATGAATGCAACATAATCTATATGCATTAAATAAGCTAACACATCTTGAACACACCATTCAAACATCATGCAAGGCAATAATAAGAAATACATCACATAAACACACTTAGACAAATAAGTATGTGATTTTAGGAAAACTCGAAAATCACCACGTTCTCGAGTTGTTCTACCTGGCGAGGATAATGTCGAATCATACCTTTTGATCGTAGCTTCAAACCTCTGAAATTCTTGCAACTCTTTGAACAACAACAATTCTATCAACTCTGCTCAAAATTCTATTCAACGTGTAGGTTTCTCAAGTCTTGATTCGATTTCAAACAACCCGAGTTCGCCGACTCGAAATCGATGTCTTGCAATTCAAATCTGAAATGCATTGATATATCATTCAATATCAGCTTCCAACATCATTTCAATCTTATTTAGGCTTAAACAATCTAACAACTTGATCACGTAACCGGAATTCAAACCGATGGCGTAACGGTTCGATTTCAGTGATTCCAAATACATTAACATCATTAAGTCAATTATATAAACCCATCTTCATCACCAAATCAGCAGCATATTCACGGATATAACAGCCCCAAAAATTCAGATTTTCTGAAAAATCTTTCAAAAATCGAAAACATATTCAAACGACGATCTTTTCTCGATCCGTCTTAGATATGCTATCGTCGTATATACTAGAACATGTATATATAATCAAATTTTAATTCTAACAATATCTTAAAATTCAAACATGGTAGAACTTCATAAAACTTACGTCAAAACGTAGCACTCAAAGCCGTTATCGCAAATATACGATCAATCAAAAATTTTACCGGGCGGATCAATTTTTATCGGAGC
The DNA here is from genome assembly GCF_033568475.1 of Henckelia pumila. NCBI lineage: Eukaryota > Viridiplantae > Streptophyta > Magnoliopsida > Lamiales > Gesneriaceae > Henckelia > Henckelia pumila. The sequence continues at coordinate 48,958,320 of NC_133122.1, read as the reverse complement.
TTGAAATATCAGAAATGGCTTGAAAGCCTTTTTTCCTCCCTTCTCGGTTCTTGTCTGATTCCTTTCTGATTCCCACGTGAAATGCTAGGACATATGTGAATTTTGGATATATATTGGCCTATTTACAGTTTAGTCCCTGAACTTTGGCCTAATTGCAATTCAGTCCCCGAACAAGCGATTTAATTCAATTTCAATCCTAAATAATTTAAGAATAATAGAATTTAATTCTAAACTCTAAATAATCTCAAATTAAATATTTTCGAATTAAAATTAAATCATTTCGGACCTTATTGCATTCTAGTTCTTGAATTTTTTAATATTTGCAAATGGGTCCTTGCTCGGTTTCATCCTCAAATTAAATCCTTGATATTTATAATCTTGGAATTTACATCTTACATTCCATAAGTATCAGTTCTTTGAATTTAAGAATTCCGGATATTAAAATCTTAAAATCCGAAAAATCCTCAAATTAAATATTTTTGACACGAAATTGAAATCTCTAATTTCCATAAATTCTTAAATTCATATTTTCTCTTATTCGAAATTTAAATCTTAAATCCCGTCATGAATAACTTAATATTTTCGGGCCTTACATCTGCGTTCAAGACGGCGGCCTAAGAAAGAAAAAGAATAAGTAAATGAGAACATAAAAAGAGGAACATGAAATAATGGAGAAATAAAAGTTACCTCAGCAGAGGCAGTGTTAGAGCGCTGCATCAGTTCAGCCCATCCAAGGCTCTTCACATAATCGGCGTCAGCCTGGGAGATCATATCTCGGAGGACTGATCCGGCCGTTGGATTAGGGCCGACCCCCACGATGTGCAGAGCATCGTGGTACATTTCAAAGAAATTGGTCCTGCATCGGACCACGAGAGTCTGAGGTTTATCCGCCCTGAACTGGCGGAGGGGCACCACCTCAGGAATAGAGGACTTCCCAGAGTCCAGCTCTACCACTTCAGGGCGAGGGCTGGATGTGGCCCGCATTTTTGAGCCCTTAGAGTGAGGGGCAGAAGGCTCGGACTTACTAGCAGCTCGGGGTGAAGGGGCTTTAGGCTTGGCGGAGCTCCCTTCAGTCCTGCTCCCAGGGGGGCAGCCGTTCTCTTCTTCTCCAGCATTATTTTCATGGCAGCGTCCATGACTCTTTTTTCTATATATATAAGAAAGAAGAGAGGTTAGTTCAGGAAATAGTGATAGTAATATAGCTAACATGTTGGAGCAAGGGCAGGGGAAGGGCCATACCTAGATTTCCTCGGACCGAGACATCGGCCGAGCTGAGCCCATGGTGGCAGAGCAAATCTTCTGTCAGAAGGGCAGAAGTATCAAAGCACCTTCCCCCTATAGCCCTTTGGGCTCCAGTAAACAATTCTCCTTGACGGAAGCCCGGGGCGAGAACAGGTAAGAGGGGGAAAGCACCCTCCAAGTTGAGCATATATCCCAATCGTCGGAGGGATGAACAAAAAAGAAAGAGTTTTTCCAATTTTTGTTAGAGCTGGGAGAGCCCTTAAAAAACTTGCAATTAGGTCGGCAAGAAAAGTAGAAGGGGCCCTCCTCAGAACGTTTGGGAAGTAAAAAATTACAAATAGTAAAACAATTTACGTCATAGCCTAAAGTCCTAAAGAGGACAACGAAACTACACAGAGTGCAAAAGGAATTAGGAGTGAAATGCCCTAAATGAAGCTCATAGTAACGGCTGAGCTGTTGAAAAAGAAGGGGGAGAGGAAACCTAAGACCGGCCTCCAGCTGATCTAAATAGAAGGTATAATACCCCTTTGGAGGATGGTCAGCTCGGGCCTCAGGGTCAGGAATGATGAACTCATAATTCTCCGGGGCGTGAGAGAGAGCTCTTATCCTGTCCTCATCCGAAGCATCTAGCTCGGATGGGTATTGCTCAAACCATGGCACCACGGGGATTTCGGGGTCATTGCCCAGGTCATATTCCTGAGCAGAGGTTGAAGCATGAGCAGGGTCCTGGCCTGAAGGCTCTCCTGCGGGAGTAAGAGCGAGGGAATCAAATCGATCCACCTCACGGAATACTTCGTCAGAGCTTCCAGAATGAGCTCGGGAAGAAGTAGCCATGAAAGGAAATACTTACTTAGGAAGCTCGAAAACTTGGGAGAAAGGGAAGAAGGCGGAAAAGCTTGGAAGAGGGGAATTCAAGAGAGAATTTACAGAAGTAAGAAGTGAAGAAAGTGAAATGAAATTTTGACAGCAAGGGGCTATTTATAGAAAGATCGGGTTAAATCGAGCCGTTGAATTTGGACAGGTGTACGGCTAAGATTCGTTGGAATTCAAAAAGTTACCGTTAATGATTGTCAGAATGACAGGAGGGCTCAGCAGGCACCTCAGGTCGGCATTCTCTTAGGGTCATCTCATAATCAAAAACGAATTTCGAGTCTTTGACCTCAATTCGACTTTCATGGGAGGGACTTGTGATACCCGGAGGAGGAAACCACCTCAGCTCATGGATGACCCTAATATAAAATGAACATCCCTAATCAACCAGAACTGGTTCAGGAGCTCATTTCGTGAGCTCAACCAAGCTCCTCCACCATCACCTCCAGTTCGGGTCGGGAGCTCAGCTCGGGAGCTCGGGAGCTCAGCCAAGCTCCTCCACCATCACCTCCAGCTCGGGTCGGGAGCTCAGCCAAGCTCCTCCACCATCACCTCCAGCTCGGGTCGGGAGCTCAGCCAAGCTCCCCCACCGTCACCTCCAGCTCGAGTCGGGAGCTCTGGAGTTCATCTCAGCCCCGATGTCAGTAGGGAGTTAGCTTAGTAGAGGGATTGGCCAACCTTGATGAGCTAGCTAAGATGTTAGGATCAGTGTTCAGGTTGAGTTCAGGGGTTCAGCAATAACTCACTCATCCCTTTTTCATATGACCCCAGGGAGAGCAGCAGTATAGCGTCCTCATGATGACAGTTCAGTTCAACTCAGATTAAGTGTATTGTTATTTCCTTTGTCAGACAAGATTCGGGCGAGATCTCAGCCTAAATATTCGAGATTGTGATCTCGGGATTCGCGGATTCTTGATAAGGAAGGTAGGCGCTAAATCCGGAGCTCTCTCCTATAAATACCAGGTTCACTTTCATTATTTGGATCCTAATTTTTCACTCGTGTGCACACATCACTCTCTATATTTCGCTATCCTAGCATCTGACTTGAGCGTCGGAAGGGATACGCCGGAACACCTTCCGGCCCCCCCTTAACATTCTTGATTAGTGGTTTCAGGTCAGCAGCAGTTCGTCTTTTGTTGGAGGAGTTTCATCAGCTCATCCCAGGAGATCACGTTATTGAAATAGATCATGTATTATTCGTGTAGAAAATTTTGCCATTTTGGATGTATCGTTCATTCTTTGTACCAATTGTATTTTACGTATCAATATATACTTTTGCTGGTTGTATGGTTCAAAGATCATTTCACGTTTTTAAATGGTTACAAACCATCTATATAATCAATTTTAAATCAGGTTCAAGATTTCGATGATGATTTCTAATGTCTTCAATTTGTATGTTTTATTTTAAGAAATTGAAATCAAGATCTTACTCTTATGCACCAATGCTTGATTCATACTCGCAATATTTTTGTTTGGAAAACATTTATACACATTATGTATCTATCTATGTCGATTGTCGAGAGATGCAGTGATGTATATCCATTTCTGTGTGTTTTGGAAGAGTTAAGGTCGAGTGATGTGTGAGTGTATGTGAATGAAATTCAATTATGCAGGGAATAGATATATGTGTAGCGGTGTAGGCATCGAATAAAAAAAACTATAACTATAATTTAAATTTAACATAGGATTGGATTGTCGGAGCATTTGCTTTGTGTATTTTCGTACGAGATTCATATTACATGGACATTCCCGGTGTATTATAAATTTGGTTAGCACAACTGGGCATGGTCCCACACAATTTCGGGGAAACTGGCCATCCATATCTCGCCACGTGTATGGAAAACATTGGTTAACTATACACACAAAGGTGATATTATCAAATTCCATACTATGCTGAATGCTCTATACTTGGCTTCGCTCAGTCTCACACCGCCTAGAACTTGCTGGACTCCTCTTTCCCTCTTCTTATCTAAGTTCGCGACTTCAATTCGTAACTGCAAATCTTCACCGGGAAATTTGAGAGCTGATTATTGACCTTAATCTGTATATGATGGCCGCCACGACGTCGTTCTCCGCTGCTGAAGTTTGTGTTCGGCCGTCGGGATATGCGGCTAACACCGCCTTGTTTTCTCGGCAGCCATTGTGCGTCAGCTTCCTAGCGAAACCTGGAGGGGCGAAGAAGATTAATTCGTTGAATTTGAAGAGTAATAGTGCTGCTTTCACTCGCAATTTTGATAAATTTAGGAGAAAGTCGCGGTCTTTTGTCGTGCGGTGTCAGGCATCTTCTGGAAGAGTGAGTTGATTGTGAATTCCTTTGTTTTTTGTTGGAATTTGGTCGATGTTGTTAGCTTTTTTATTATGGTGGTTTGTATTTTCAATGCAGCAGATCACGCAGACGGAATTTACAGAAATGGCATGGCAAGCGATTGTGTCGTCGCCGGAAGTGGCGAAGGAGAACAAACATCAGATTGTGGAGACGGAGCATTTGATGAAGGCACTTTTGGAGCAGAAGAATGGCCTTGCTCGCCGGATATTCTCCAAGGCTGGTGTTGATAATACGCGGCTTCTTGAAGCTACGGACAAGTACATTCAGCGCCAGCCTAAGGTAATTTGATACAGTTCATTGTTTTGTTTGGGAATTGGATCGCTCGCATCTGTTTGTTCAATCATGGTTGTTCTAATTAGGAATTCGGAAGCAAATTGTCGGTCATTCATTGACATGTTGATCTTATACTTTTTTTAAGACTTGGGTGAATGCAAGCGTAATTTGTTATGAAAGCTGCTCACTTTATGCGTGTTGCCCGAGCATACTGTTTTCACCTCCAATATAGCTAACTTTAATTTGCGAACTTACACTAGTGAAAATTTATTTTCTGCCTATGGTCTATGTGATGTCAGGTTCTTGGAGAGACTTCCGGATCCATGTTGGGAAGGGATCTGGAAGGGCTTATACAGCGAGCCAGAGAGCACATGAAAGAGTATGGTGATTCATTTGTCTCAGTGGAGCATTTAGTTCTTGGTTTCTGCAAAGATAACAGGTTTGGGAATCAATTATTTAAGGATTTTAAGCTCTCCCAGAAAGCTCTGAAAGATGCGATTCAGGCCATAAGGGGACGTCAGACAGTTATTGATCAAGGTAATATTTGTTTGAAGTTTTTATAAAACTTTCTTTAAGGTTAGAAAAATACTCTCGAAGCGACATAACATACTCAAACTAGCGGGATATTTTCTACATCCCAAGATTGTTTGTGCTTGATCTTAATCGAATCTATATTTTTTGAATAAGAACTAATTAAATTAATAAGCGTGCGTATATATACATATGGATCATGATGTAAGTTGTTTCTTTTCTAAACTTTGCATCAAAATGGTATTGTGTATATTATTTCTGTACAGATCCTGAAGGGAAATATGAGGCACTGGAAAAATATGGAAAAGATTTAACTGCCATGGCAAAAGCAGGAAAGCTGGACCCTGTAATAGGAAGAGATGATGAAATACGTAGATGCATTCAGATTCTTTCGAGGAGAACAAAAAACAATCCTGTGCTTATTGGTGAACCGGGTGTTGGGAAGACTGCAATCTCTGAAGGGTAAGCACTGTGGTATTTTCAAGTGTGTGTTTCATCATCCGGATTAACATAATTGTGTTCTTAGATTCTGATTTTCTTAATTATCCAACTGAACCACTGACTTAACATTTAATTCGAGCGCTGACAAAACTGTCACATGTTGCCAAGCCAGTAGTATAGTGAATAGTTGCAGTATGTAGTTTGAATAATATGAGCCAAATCTGAGAATAGTACACTAGGTTTTGTTTATTCGTGGTAGGATAAGAATTATCAAATGAGCTTCTATTGGTTCCTTTCCGATTTCCATCTTCAACAAGACTTTCCATTTTGAATTTGTGTTCAATATCATGTTTATAATGAGATTATTGCTGACAGGCTTGCGCAGAGAATTGTACAGGGTGATGTCCCTCAGGCTTTAATGAATCGCAGGGTGAGTAATGGTTGAAATGTACATAACAATATATAGATATAGCAATCTCTCTTATTTGTTGAATGTGATTTCAATTTCTGATGCAGCTAATATCTCTCGACATGGGAGCTCTTATTGCTGGTGCAAAGTACAGAGGAGAATTTGAAGATAGACTGAAAGCCGTGCTAAAGGAAGTAACTGATTCAGATGGCCAGATAGTCCTTTTTATTGATGAAATTCACACAGTAGTTGGCGCAGGTAGTTTTTGTCAATGATTAAAAGGACCCATACGGTTTCTTGTTTTCGAACTAATAACTTTCTGCAATGTCTTGCTTGCCCCTCGATCATATTCCTAGGCATGATCTCTTGTTCCCTGTTTTCCTACAGAGTGACATTTTGTGTCGTGTGTGTTTATTTGCATGAATATGCTACCAATTTTGTACCATCATTCAGGTGCGACAAATGGTGCAATGGATGCTGGCAACCTCCTAAAACCCATGCTCGGCCGTGGAGAGCTCCGATGCATTGGAGCAACCACTTTAGATGAGTATCGAAAATATATTGAGAAAGATCCGGCCCTAGAGCGTCGATTCCAGCAAGTTTATGTTGATCAACCCACAGTTGAAGACACAATCTCTATTCTCCGTGGGTTACGTGAAAGATATGAACTGCACCATGGGGTCCGAATTTCAGATAGTGCACTTGTTGAAGCTGCAATTTTATCAGATCGTTATATCAGTGGGCGTTTCCTACCTGACAAAGGTAAGAAATTTGTTACTCTAGTCAATCGCCAGGACATATTTTCAGTGGGATACACAAAGTTTTGCTCACCTTTTGGAACTCTCTGACTTGTCAAAGTAGTGCCCGTGCATTTAAAATTTATTCTGAAAGTGATGTTTTAATATTATAAACTACAAATTTCTGCAAAAAGTTCCACATGCCAAGTGTTTCCCCTTACTGCAAAATATTTGACTTGAAATACTGCATGAGAAGTCACTGTTCGTCACTTGTTTCAATTGCACAGCTATTGACCTGGTTGATGAGGCAGCTGCCAAATTAAAAATGGAGATCACTTCAAAGCCAACAGCTCTTGATGAAATTAACCGTTCTGTTCTTAAACTTGAAATGGAAAGGTTATCTTTAACAAATGACACAGACAGGGCATCCAAGGATAGGTTAAACCGCCTTGAGGCTGAGTTGTTTCTCTTGAAACAGAGGCAAGCTGAACTTAATGAGCAGTGGGAACATGAAAAAACTGTCATGACACGACTTCAGTCTATTAAGGAAGAGGTATGTGCTTAATATTTGGCACAATTTTTAGGGGAGATTGTTTGAAATATATCTCGTTTCAACGTGTAAAGTTTGAATCTGTGTCTGCACTTATTATAGTCAATTGGATTGGAATGGCCTTGTGTATCAATCTTTTGTTATCATAAGTTTCGGAGGAATTCAAAGATAATCGATAATCAGACTATAGCTAAGTAAACTTTGTTTGGCAGATTGACAGAGTAAATCTGGAGATCCAACAGGCTGAGCGAGAGTATGATCTCAATCGTGCAGCTGAATTGAAGTATGGTAGCCTAAACTCTCTGCAACGTCAGCTTGAAACTGCGGAAAAGGAGCTAGATGATTATATGAGGTCAGGGAAGTCCATGCTTAGAGAAGAAGTCACAGGAGACGATATTGCGCAGATTGTTAGTAAATGGACTGGAATTCCTGTTTCCAAACTACAACAATCAGACAGAGAGAAGCTGTTGTATTTGGAGGAAGAGCTACATAAACGCGTTGTTGGTCAAGATCCTGCTGTTAAATCGGTGGCAGAAGCTATACAGAGATCAAGGGCAGGCCTTTCAGATCCTCACCGGCCAATTGCTAGCTTTATGTTCATGGGTCCAACGGGAGTTGGGAAGACAGAGCTTGCAAAGGCTCTTGCCTCCTACATGTTCAACACTGAAGAAGCGCTTGTAAGAATTGATATGAGTGAGTACATGGAAAAGCATGCAGTTTCACGTTTAATAGGAGCTCCTCCAGGATATGTTGGATATGAAGAGGGTGGCCAGTTGACAGAGACTATTCGCCGTCGGCCGTACGCGGTTATTTTGTTTGATGAGATTGAAAAGGCACATTCAGATGTGTTTAACGTGTTTCTGCAAATCCTGGATGATGGTAGAGTTACTGATTCGCAGGGACGGACTGTGAGCTTCACCAACACGGTGATAATTATGACATCAAATGTGGGCTCTCAGTATATTCTTAACACAGATGACGGTGACTTGCCTAAGGAGATTGCTTATGAAACTATAAAGCAAAGGGTAATGGAGGCTGCAAGATCAATTTTCCGCCCGGAGTTCATGAATCGAGTGGACGAATACATTGTATTCCAGCCGCTTGATCGCAACCAGATTGGCAGTATCGTTAGATTACAGGTGAGTAATTCTTTATTGATTTACCAAACACTGAGACATCTCGTCTTTTCACATCATAGACAGCTATATAGCAAGGTGATCTACGAACATGATAATTTTGTCTTTTGTTGTATGTTTAAAAAATGAGGGATTTAAGTTATTGAATCCCCTATTGGAAACCCTTTGATCTATTTTACATGTTTTGTCTTGTTGAACGGGATTGTTCATAGGAAATGTTTTGTTTAGATGGAATCTGGTCTAATTCTTTGATGTGGCTTGGCAGTTGGAACGAGTACAAAAGAGGGTAGCAGATAGAAAGATAAAAATTCAGGTGAGCGATGCTGCAGTTGAACTCTTAGGAAGTCTTGGATACGATCCAAACTATGGAGCAAGGCCAGTGAAACGGGTTATCCAACAATATGTCGAAAACGAGCTTGCCAAGGGTATCTTGAGGTCAGATTTTAAAGAAGAGGACTCTATTCTTGTCGATACTGAAGTCACGGCTTTTGGCAATGGTCAGCTGCCTCAGCAAAAACTTGTTTTTAAAAGGTTGGAATCAGGTTCCGATGCATCTTCCCAAAATCGCGAGGCTTTCTCAAAGACTGCGTGAGGTCATACTTGTATAGAATCACCTTTAACATATGCCTTACCTTCACTCATTTTGAGGTGTAACTTTTTACAGATGCATATAAATTTTATAGGATTTATTTAACTAAATAACCCTTGTTTGACCATGATTTGGAAATATAACCTTCTCAATTTTTTTCTTTGTTCTGTTTTTGCATTTCCTTTGTATTTGAAGGTCATTTTGCAAATTTTTTTTGAAGGAAGGTCATAAATCAAAAAATTTCGTTGACCAAGGTCATTTTTCAAACTCTCTCATAAATTATACAACCTTCGTGCGGCAATGCGTAAACTCACATCATATCTACCAAATCTGATAGAACGTGTTCTCTGTGTGTGTTTCTCTGTTTCCCCCAGGACAGTGGGGGCGAAAATAAACAGAATGGGTGCTACAAACGAAAATATTCAAAATTACCGCATATAATGGACATTGGACAAACCCCTGCACATGCACCAAATTATCACTTATCTGGTGGTTCATCTGTATCAATGAAGGGCAAGAATTTGCATATTCCAAGCACATGTCCGTTAAAGCAAACATAATACTCAATAGAATCTTCATATGCGCCGTGGCGGTATCGATGCTCTCTGCTTGCTACATGCTCCATAAATTGGCCTTACAATATGGGCATACCTTTCAGTGCAGTGGATCTCTCTTGCTTTTCAGCAGTTTTCTGACCTTCGATATCGCAGTGGATTTAAGCATATCCGCTTCTGCCCGCAAAACTTGAATCATTATTGAGCTCGAAATTTGCTGTGAGACGGATTTTTAGCTAAAGCATGAGCCCATGATATATTGAATTTGGAGCTGCATATATCCAACATCAAAGTTCAATGGGAATCAATTTTTTGGTGCTGTTAACTTGGATTCTTTTAATCCTTAATCTTTGTATTGGTGTGGAATTTCCTGTGTTGCATTCTGTGTTGGGGTGCACGTCAAAAATTGGTGGCCTACTTGAAGCAAAAATAGGGTAATGATTTGAACACGGGACCTTCGAAATTGAGTTCAATTAAGGGAGCCATAATTGTATAATGATGAATAAATTAAATGAGAAGTTGAGACGCCAAGATAATTTGGATCATATTTTGATAACTTTTATTTTGTTTTCCACTGTGCTTGTATGAATTTGTTATTGCAACAGATTCAAGGCAGAAAGGGCCAAAGGGGGATTATAGCTTTGGATTTAAATTTTAAATTAAATTTTATACATTATGAACAACGCAGGGTTCTATGGTGTAGTGGTTAGCACTCTGGACTTTGAATCCAGCGACCTGGGTTCGACTCCCGGTAGGACCTCCTTTTTTGTTTTTTATTTCTAATTTTTTTATTTCTAATTTTAAATTAAATTCCTATCTAAGTCTATTATCATTAATATGAAAAATAATGTATAACAAATAAATTTCATGTTGCATAAATTAAATTAATTTGAAAATTCCATCCAGGCACTTCAAAAGTTTGATTTTATTTTTACATAAAAAATTTTGTGAGATAATCGCACGAATTAGTTAAGGAGACGTATCTTCTATATGGGTTAATCATTAAAAAATATATATTAATATCAAAAATATTACTTTTTATTGTAAATTTATGCAAGATTAATCTGATAAAACAATTCACAAGAGACATACTTCTATTTTAAAAATATATGTTAATTCACTTGTAAATATATATATATATATATATATATGTTAATTCGATTTGATTTCTGTTTTTGGAATAAAAATTCGATTAAAGCAAACAAACTGAAATTTTTTTTAAACAAAAAAAAACAAAATATAATATTATTAAATTTTGTAATAAAGTTTATTTATTAATTAAGACATAAATATCACATATTTTGATAAAAATTTTATCAGCTAATAGAAAATAATGTTTTTAACAGTTTTAATTGAATACTCGGGTACCTAAAGCATAACCCACTCACTCTAGTATTTTCATTATTTTATTCTGTTAGTTTTATGAGAAAATTTTCCAAAAAAATATAAAAATAAAAATAAAATTGATGGAATTTACAAAAATAAGCATGTGAGTCAGTTACTCAGCGGAGGAAACGATCTCTCAAAACTCAAGTTAGGGCACATTTTTTTTTCTTCTTTTTTCGAAAACAAAAAGAAAATGTACCATACATCAAACCCGAAGGCCATACATTTCCCAATTACTCAGCCCACTAAAATTCTTAACACCCCAAACTTACTCCTAAACAAGCTGTACATATACACCAGTGTTTTGAAGGCCCAAAAAAGAAAAATCAGCAAACTTTCTTATGGCCCATAAGCTCATAGACTTCCCACCAAAGACCAACACCTCTCGCACAGTTCGGCCCAATCAAACTGGGGCTACAAGCAGCCAAGACCCAATTCCCGGCCTTAATCTCATCCCTCAACTCTTCCCTCTCCCAAGAACAATACCCATCAAAAAACCTGAAATCCTGAGCTTCACCCAATTCCCTATCCTCACACCCAACGCTTTCTCTAGTCCCATAACACAGCCCTTCCACCACCTCATCGAAAACACCGCTCTTCTTCGGCCCATTAACCAAGAACAGGCCTTCCTCATATGGGCCACCAAAGAACAAAGGCCCATCTAACAGCGGACCCGGTACGTTTATAGCCCTCGAGTCCATCTCCTTGATGGACATGAACGATGGCCTGTTGAGTATGAGGCCGGTTAGGCCCGTTGGCCCAGAAGAGAGCAGTAAGATGACAGTTCTTCTGTAGATGTGGCTTGTATCCAGCTTCTCTGTGGCTATCACTAAGCAGCCCTTTTCCGCTTCATAAATCGGGTGCGCCCATTTGGTTTCTTGGATTGGAAGAAGATGATCCGCCATCTTGGGCGGCGAGATTCGTTCGGTGGCGACTAATCTTGCTCTGAATGCACGCCAATCGGAGTTAAGAAGATGCCCGTCTTGTTCTTGAAGTGATCGGGAACCTGTTAACAATTCGAAGCTTTATTAGATGAGATGTGTGCTGAGAATTTAGTCAAACACTTTGAGGGCAGTGGAAGAATTTGCATTTAAGATTTATCCATCAATATTCAATCACTCACCTTTTTAAGCTGATTTAAACAAAACAAAAAAAAGACGATTGCCCTTAAATCAAGAAAAGAAAACTTACATGATACGGAAAGTCTTTTGAAAGCCCATTGAATGGGTATACTCTTGGTGTGGTTGATTGGAGGAAGAACATCAAAGGTTTTTGTGAAGGAGTTTGAGGGGAGAAAGCAAGCTTCCATTGTGAAATCGTTGTGTAATAATAATGATAATGATAATTTTTAAATCTACGAAGGACAAACACATTGGTGTGTATTTATAGAGCCACACCAATGGGGCTAGTGGGTGTGGGTTGACCCGGATACAACGCGGTTTGTTACCGCTTCACACTTCCAGAGGTCAATTTTTGCACTCGACTAATTTCACCCATTTTTATTACGTATCACACTTTTGTCAATTTCCATCAAATCAATCGTAAGTCGTGGCATTGACAATTTTATAATTGTCATCTTTTTATATATACATAATTTTCGATAAATATAGTTTGTGTGTGCGCGCGACGAGAAGTTAGTATGTATATTTATTTTTAATTAAAATTGAAAGTTCATATAGAAAAGAATATAGAAAATGACACAAAACGTTAGTTTTTTAATATCTAAGAAGTATGAAATTTAGTATTTAATTTTACTATTAAGTATTAACTATGAGTATTTAGTTTTCTTTTGATTTAGGCTGGTGTTTTTTAAATGTTGTTTGCAAGGCTATATAATTGAATTCAAACATCACTTTTGAACATTTTTTTGGTATAAAAGAACATTCTCCTTCTTTTAATCACCTTTTTGATTTTTCGAATGGAAAACGTTTTCTGAATGATAAGTTGATGGTTTGTTCACACGCCCACAGCTAGCGCCGCAATATAGCCTATAAGCTTTGAAATCGGCAATTGTTTCGGCCGGTGCTAGTTTGGTTTATTTCGTCTCTTCTGAATTACTTTCCCACGGGTGTCGAATGTTTTTTTTTTTAAAGAAAAAAAAAATTGTCGTTAGACGCTTTCATATCAAAATTTTATGAGAATGATATATTGTTTTATAAGATCAATAAAAATATAATCTTTTATTATATATATGGAAACAATGAAAAGTATTATTATTATTATTATTATTATTATTATTATTATTATTATTATTATTTAAATACTATTTTTTATAATCATTTTAAACTTTTTTTTTCGACCAACGTAGGTATTGGGGATCGGTTGTGTGTAGTATGAGGATGAATACACACTCTTAAAATATTTTGAACAAAAACAAAGAGTTGAATGAATGTAAGTCCACTCGACTAATTTTTTCAAGTTCTGAAGATGTTTGAACAATTAAAAAGTAAGGAAACAGTTCAAGAACTTCAGTGAAAAATGTATACTTACGTCATAGTTAAATTAAGCAAGATAGAGTAGAAAATGTAGAAAGGTAAATAGAGCAAGAGTTATGGAAGTTTGAAGGCTAAATTCTTCTACGTATGTCCTTCTTCCACACAGGAAGGAATTCACTAGAATACTTTGAATATTACGTCTTGTAATACACTCACTCTAATATTAAGAATTATACACTGCCTAACTCGAAACTTTTAGATTTCAACAAGATAAGATTCAAATTCTTATCAAAATATCCATAAGTTCAACTCAGTTTTGAGTTCACAACCTCAAACTCTCAAATCCTTATTCTCGAGCATTCTTTCTTGAGCGATCGAGGGATTTGAAACCATTATATGATCTTAACAGATCTGATAGCTTTCTGATTAAGCAAGGTTTGAAGTGAGCAAGGTCAATAAGATCGATTACAAGTTCTCAAAAAGATTGCTTAAGATTGCGTAGAATAGTCTTGGTAGTTCTTTCTTCGAGCAATATCTTATTTATAGTTTCCTTTGCATGAAGACTTCTAATGTCTTTATTGTGGTAATTAAATGTGTATGTCCTTGATTGGTGTCTTTTGCATATAGAGTCACAACATCATTAATACTAAGATATCATGTCTGTTGTCTTTCATATGATAAGTAGAGTTTTCAAAAAATGCGCGATTTGATTCTTTCTTAATTTAGGAGGTAACGGTTGCAGTTAGGTTCTAAGCTTAAATACCTCACTGATCATTTCTAGTAAATTTCTAACATTCTTTGTTGGCGTCTCATAAATGTTTCAGGCGGCTCTTTAATATAGGTTTTCTTTGTTTAGGAAGTATTTCCTTCTGACCGTTGAGAATTACTGGCTTGCAAATTTGAGCGGTCGAGGAAATTTTATTAGAGCCAGTTGAGTAGATTTTTGAGCTAGCGACCGATCAAGAAAATATGTCTTGTATTTGACCCGTCGAGGAGCCTTTAGTCAAGCAATGACTAGTCTTTCTTGTAAACGGTCGAAACATTTGTTCTTCAAAGCAAGTGGTCTACACTTGTTTCTTCAAAACAAGCAATCGATACCTATTTTATATTAAAAGACAGTAAGATCTACAACAATGATATATCATTTTGTTATTATCAAAACTTAGTTCAACAGTAGGACAAAAAATATCACACGAAAATTAAAGAGCACAACGAGTTTTTTCTATATATATTAATTATAATACTAATTTTCTATTCCTCATGAATCTATGTTTTTATATATTATTCGACATGCGATTTGAGTGAATTTTTCCTTTCACTTTTAATTAATCGATTTTTTGTTTTTTATTTTTTGCATACTTTGAATTGTGGGACCACATGCCATTAGTTAATGAGTAACACTTCTGTGAGACGGTCTCATCCGTGAGACGGGTCAACCCTACCCATATTTATAATAATAAGTAATACTTTTGACATAAATTGTAATACTTTTTAATGGATAACCCATAAAAGAGACCCGTCTCATTAAAATGACCATTGAGACCGTCTCATAAGAGTTTTTGCCTTAGTTAATTGGTTGATTAGAGGTAAGATATTGATTTTGTCAATTGTTATACCACGCCACTAATTAGGTGAAATATTTCTATTAGTAGGACCATCTCCCATAATAATCTAAATTTATATTTTGCTTTGAAAATTATGTTCAATGTATCAAACTAAATTATGTACTTCTATATTATACTTCCTATCTAATAATACCTCTTCTTCATTCAATAAAACATTTTATAAAAACATATTTTAATAAATTCTGAAAATAACTAAATGATTTTTTTAAATAACTAATTACGTTAAAAATATGTGCACGTAAATGAGTTTGTCAGATTTCATAAACTCAAACCAAACAAGAAATATGTTAATTTTACATTCTGGTTCTATGTCAACCCAAAGAGCTTAATTAGTGGCAGAGCAATTAATTTTTTTTAAAAAAGAAGATAATGATTTTAAAATTCGAGCTATAACATTTATACAAATGTAAGGGTAAATTTGTGTAGGGAAAATATTATGTAACTGCATGCCCACAAAAAAATGGTGAATTATGGAACGTGAGAGGCCGACTCAAATGATTTGCGAAAAGTAACTTTTGCGGGATTAGTTGTTAAGGTTGTAGGATCGTTATGGACTTTTTGACCCGATTTTCGACCCATTTGTTTAATCCTTTTATATATATTGCGTTTTGGATTTACGTATAATTGTTCGTTGTTGTTACTTTTTTTTTCTCGATACTTTCGATTTGAACCGATATTTGATATAATGATTTCTATCATTTTCCCATATATGTTTTTTTTCTCGTTATGAGTTTTTTCACATAAATTTGTGTGTTCTTATTTGTATTTTTTATTTCGTTTTCTAAAAAATTGCTATCACGTTATAAATTAATAAAGTATGACTTATAATTATATTTCCTTTGAAAATATATCAATATGGTCTTTATTTAAAAAAAAAATGACAATTTTCCTATACAATATCCGCCTCCCTTAGATGCACATGTTACGACTTACGACACATTCCGCCCGTGAGCAGTCTAACGTACAAAAAAGGACCTACCTTTTTATGTCAGCAGTGAAGTTCAATTAAATAATAATTGAAGTTGACATGTTTATAAAACTGTTCACATTATGTTATCAATTATATTCTTTAATATGATAACTTCATAGAAAATTTTAAAAATTATCATCTTTTCAAAAGTTGTGTCAGTGTCTGTATTTTATTTTATTTTAGTTTTTTTTTTTTTGCCGTGGTTATATTTCTGTGAGCACCACTTCATTATAGTGCTAAATGATATAAGGAAATAAATTGTCCACAAATATTTAAGTTGATTAGTTTTTTTTAAAATACAAGATATAGGTGAAAATGTCCACGAAGATAAGTGAAAATTCCATGATATTTTCCCAGTCCTACGGTCCTACCAAACATACAGACAGTTTGATATTAAAACAAAAAAAAAAGAAGAAGAAGAAAAAAACACACATAGAGAATCAATGGAAGACTAATCGATAATCTCAATAATTTGCATAAACATAAGTTTAAATCGGGATTTTTTTGGAAAAAATAACCTTGGTCGAACTAAATTTTTTAAAATGATTACATTTTAATACACATGAAAGGCTCTGTTTTAAAAATAAAACTTGACCAAATTTATTTTATTATAACGTTTAAAACTATGAAAAAAGTCGATAAAATTTCGGCAAAAACCTATATGTACGGGCGCGTCACCTATGTAAATAAACAAATAACTAAAATTTAAAAAGGTACCCAATTACACGAATTGGAGATTTTAATTGGAGATAGATAACTCCAATGAAATTAACAAACTACAAATAATGATAACCAATTTGATTTCCTGGGATTGGATGACAAAGAATGTATAATATAGATGATAAATCAAGAAATATTCATATATATGTATAATAGTAACATAATCATTTACGATTTTAATCAATTATATAATTTGAACTAAATATTAGATAAAATAAAGATGATTAATTAAAAGAGAAAATGGCCAAAAAAACTGATATATAGATTACGTACACTTCCAAACACCCGAAAAAACAAAATAAATTACGGTAAAAATCGATGTTCTCTCTTTTTTTTTTTTTTCTTTTTTTCGTTCACATCGTAATTAGTCGCCTATGGATATGAGATAAATAGAAAGGCCGGAAAATATTAATATTTTGGGATAAAATTTTAAAACTCACATATTTCGATTGTTTGCCCAAGTATATAAGTTTTCTGTTTATTTTTCAAAATTCATTGCATAATTATACTTAAAAACGCTTTTAAACTAACAAATCATGCTTTCAGAGTCACCCATGCATGATAGCTCATACATTGATCACGAGCACGAGTGATTTTAAAATACAACATTGTTATTGGAGAATTGTCAAATTTGGTCTCGTAAGTTGTAAGTTGTAATTTATAATTTTTTTTTTAGCTTGTAAGTTATTGTTACAACGTTAGTGTGATGCTGAAAAATACTTATATGATATTGTAGAGTACGTCATAAAATAGGGTTAAAAAACAAATACATATATATATAATTAAAATTAAAATTTTGACAAGTTAGAGAACGGAAACATGATAACTAACATGATAAATTTTAACTATTTTCCTATTGTATGTATGTATGTATGTATGTGTATTAAGTGCATTAAATTTTAAAATTCCAAAAAAAAAATGTATTGACTATTTCAAGAATATTAATTTTCGATCAAGTCCAGAATTTTTTGGAGACCTTAACTTTTCTTTTTCTTTTTTCACATAAAAGGAGATTAATATTAAAAGGTCAAGTCCGGTACAATAACTTTTGAAATAACGGTAGGAGAGGAAACAAATATACCTAGGGCTTGGAAAAAATACCGAAATGCCGAAAATACCGTCATACCGTACCGAAAAATTTACCGAATATACCAAAAAATCGGGATACCGAAAATTTTGATACCAAAATTTTCGGTATCGGTATATAAATTATTTTTTTTCGGTATACCGGATATAACGAATTATTTTTTTTAAAAAATTTTTCACGGTATACCGAAAAAAAACTCGGTATACCGAAATTTTTTTCGGTATACCGAGTTTTTTTCCGGTATACCAACAAATTTCGGTATAACGAATTTTTTTTATTGCCGATACGGTATCTGGTATAAAAATTCTCCATACCGAAAATTCGGTATGAAATTCTTCATATCGGTACGATACGGTATAAGGTACCATGGTTTGGTACGGTATACCGTACCGTACCCATCCCTAAATATACCTACTAGATCAGACATACAAGCAGTCTTCCTAGCTAAAGCATGGGCATCCTGATTGGGAGACCTTAACTTAGTTGTTTATGTTCTCCCTTGCTACATTCAGCTCATTTGCGATGAAATCCTCAGAATCTACTCGAATAAATGACCTTACGTTTGAACTTTGGAATTTTGACAGCTTAGGTAATGTTTGAGAGAAATTTTATGAAGCATTTCTCAGCTAATTTCCTTTCACAAAATTTCACAAATTTCAATTTCAACACCATGTGAAAGAAGAGCTTAAAAGTACTTCTTAGAAGCTCTCTCAATCATCACTTTAGTTTAAGGTCGTAATTAAATTAGAATCTGATATTTTCAACGTAAAACTACTGACTTAGCTAATCTTAATTAGGTTATTACAAGCCACATATTATACGTATCATTTCAAAGTTAAATTATTGATTCTTGATTTAGTCTTTCATATGATGTAATCAGTATATTTTCAGATTATTTGAATTTTTGATCGTCTGTCTTCACGTTACATTAGGCATTAGCCACATATTAAAGTGTATTGTTTTCAACAGTTCCATATCAAAGTTTGTTTTATTTTTTATTTTTATTTTTTACGTTTTTGGTAAATGTTACATCACGAGTTCTTGAGGCCCCTCCTAAGGTTTACAATTTACATGCACGGCTTCCGGTAATTATTGGTGACCTAGACATTTCTAGCTATAACTGCATTTTGAAAAAATATCAATTTCGATATTCAATTATAATAACCTTCTTTGCTAGAGATATTACACACAAACGAACAAAACACACATAGTAATAAATGATATTTTATTTTATTATAAAATTACTTAAGCAATTGCAAAGTAAAATTTCTTAATTAATTAATATATATATATATATATAGAGTTTCTTTCAAGTGCCCACCTACCATGCCCACCACCATGCCAACCAATGATATGACACTATTCTATTGGACCTACAGTTTATCACATCTTTATCACATTCAATAGAATAGTGACACATCATTGGTGTGCATAAGAGGTGGGCACTTGAAAGAAACTCATATATATATATATATATATATATATATATATATATATATATATTTATTAAGACACAATCTCCTGTTGGTAATTAAAGTCTAAATAAAAATTAAAAATGTATCATTATCTACGCATACAACATATCAATATGGTTTAGGAGTGTAGAATACTTAACTTATTTGTATGTCATCGATCATTACAATATCTCGTCTATTTTTTTAATTTTATAAATTATTGAATATTATTTACATTTATTAAAATATTTGAACATTTAACATGAAAATTAATTAATATAAATTTTATATATATCTATATGCACACATCTAAATATTGAATATTCAATTCATCATCACTCAAGAAATTAACACAAAAATTAATTAAAACACAAAAAAAATTTATATATATACACGCATCATGTGAGAATACTATTAGTTTTTTTCTAAAAATTTTCTTATAATTAGTCGATTCCTGAATTTCTGTTACAAATTTGGAGCCAAGTCAACAGCGATTTTGATTTTAGTTATGTGGAGACAATTTTAATTTCTATGGTAATAATACAGACAGTTTGATATTAAAAAAAGAAAAAGAAAAAAAAGCACACATAGAGAATCAATGGAAGACTAATCGATAATCTCAATAATTTGCATAAACATAAGTTTAAATCGGGATTTTTTTTGAAAAAATAACCTTGGTCGAACTAAATTTTTTAAAATGATTACATTTTAATACACATGAAAGGCTCTGTTTTAAAAATAAAACTTGACCAAATTTATTTTATTATAAAGTTTAAAACTATGAAAAAAGTCAATAAAATCTCGGCAAACCTATATGTACGGGCGCGTCACCTATGTAAATAAACAAATAATTAAAATTTAAAATGTACCCAATTAAACGAATTGGAGATTTTAATCGGAGATAGATAACTCCAATGAAATTAACAAACCACAAATAATGAGCACCATTTGATTCGTGGGATTGGATGACGAAGAATGTATAATAGAGATGATAAATCAAGAAATATTCATATATATGTATAATAGTAAAATAATCATTTACGATTTTAATCAATTATATAATTTGAACTAAATATTAGATAAAATAAAGATGATTAATTAAAAGAGAAAATGACCAAAGAAACTGATATATAGATTACACTTCCAAACACCCGAAAAAACAAAATAAATTACGATAAAAATCGATGTTTTTTTCTTTTCTTTTTCGTTCACATCGTAATTAGTCACATATGGAAAGGAGATAAATAGAAAGGCCAGAAAATATTAATATTTTCAGACCGGTTGTTCCAGGTTCTTTGGGAAAAAAAATTTAAAACTCACATTTTTTTGATTGTTTGCCCAAGTATATAAGTTTTCTGTTTATTTTTCAAAATTCATTTCATAATTATACTTAAAAACGCTTTTAACTAACAAATCATGCTTTCAAAGTCACCCATGCATGATAGCTCATACATTGATCACGAGCACGAGTGATTTTAAAATACATCATTGTTATTGGAGAATTGTCAAATTTTGTCTCGTAAATTGTAATTTATAATTTTTTTTTAGTTTGTAAGTTATTGTCACAACGTTAGTGTGATGTTGTGTGATGTTGAAAAATACTTATATGATATCGTAGAGTATATCATAAAATAGTGTTAAAAAACAAATATATATATATATATATATATATAATTAAAATTAAAATTTTGACAAGTTAGAGAACGGGAACATGATAACTTATAACATGGTAAATTTTTAATATTTTCCTATCATGTTATCTATGTATGTATGTATATTAAGTGCATTAAAATTTTAAAATTCCAAAAAAAAAAATGTTGACTATTTCAAGAATATTAATTTTCGATCAAGTCCAGATTTTTTTGGAAACCTTGACTTTTTTTTTTTGACATAAAAGGAGATTAATATTTAAATGTCAAGTCCGGTACCCGTACAATAACATTTGAAATAAGAATGGGAGAGGAAACAAATCTATCTACTAGATCAGGCATAGAAGGGGTTTTTTTTATTTGTAATTTAAAAAAAAAATCATTTTAAAAATAAGGCAAGTGGTAAAAAATTTCAAAAATACTACAAAATGACATTAATTTTGCAGCGTCCGCTTAAATTTTATTATTATTTAATTTGTTTTTTTATAATTTTTTAATTTGTAAATATTTTTATAAAACAAAGATTATGTATTTCTTATTGGAACGTAATTTTTTTCTCAACAAAATCAAAATTTTAATTTTAATTTTCGACTTCATTTTCAGCTAAATCATGAAAACAAAAATTAAAATTTTAGATGGTAAAAAATTAAAATGATTAAATAAATTTGTTTGTGATCAATTATATTTATAAGAAAATGGTTAACCAAAATAAACATTTTTTGATTAAAAATTTATATTTTATATTTTTAAATAAAAAATTTCTCAATCCAAACTCGAGCTGAACCGAAATCATCTCGAAAATGTGAACTCGAACCCGATCAATTCGATTTGATTTTTTTAACAAAATAATTAAATAACAATTTAAAACACACAATATTAATAGTAATATTAAATTAAAAATTTTAATCAAAATATTTTTATTTAAGTTAACCAATTTTTTTATAAATACAAATGATCACAAACAAATTTATTTAATCAATTTATTTTTTTACATGTTAAATTTGTGATTTTTGTATTAGTAATTTTTTAGCTGATGATCAAGTCAAGAATTAAAATTAAAAGTTTGATTTTTAGAAAAAAACACTTATTTTATTTAAATTAAATATTTTTAAAGCTCAGATAAATCCAAACACATTAAAAACTGAAAAAAAACATTTTTTAAAATAATAATAATAATAAGAATTCTCAAATTTTATATCTTCATTTCAAACACAAATAGTTGCTTGTTTTTAATTATATTTATAAAAAAATTCGCTAACTATATAATTTTTTTTAACAAACTTATTTACATTTTTAATACAACTTAGAATTTTAAGATAAATTTTCTTTCCTGCAAGGCTGCAACCAAAACAAATTGAAAGAACATAATTAAACTTAAAAAATTATTTTAAAAAATTAAAAATTTAACGTATAAAAAATTAAAATGATTAAATAAATTTGTTTGTGATCATTTATATTATAAAAAATTGATTTATAATCTTGTTGATTTCACAGTTTATATCAAAGTTAACCAATTATTAAGACAAAAATCACAAATTTAACATGTAAAAAATTAAACTTATTAAATAAATTTGTTTATGATCATTTGTATTTATAAAAAAATTGGTTAACTTAAATAAAAATATTTTGATTAAAATTGTTAATTTAATATTACTATTAATTGTGTATTTAAATTGTTATTAATTATTTTGTTAAAAAATCAAATCGAATTGATCGGGTTCGAGTTTACATTTTCGAGATGATTCCGGTTCAGCTCGAGTTTGGATTGAGAAATTTTTTATTTAATAATATTAAATAAAAATTTTTAATCAAAAAATGTTTATTTTGGTTAATCATTTTTTATAAATATAATTTATCACAAACAAATTTATTTTATCATTTTAATTTTTTACCAGCTAAATTTTTAATTTTTGTCTTCATGATTTAGCTGATAATCAAGTCAAAAATTAAATTAAAAGTTTGATTTTGTTGAGAAAAAATTTATGTTCCAATAAAAAATACATAATAATTTTTTTATAAAAATATTTACAAATTAAAAAATTATAATAAAACAAATTAAATAATAAAAAATTTAAAAAACACAACTAGCAGCGTCCGCTGCTAGTTGTGGCTGACCCTGCCTGTGGCAGCGTCCGCTCCTGCTAATGGCGTTTTGCGGTAGTTTTAAAATATTTAAACAATCGCCTTATTTTTGAAATGTTTTAGTTTTTTTAAATTACAAATAAAAAAAACTCGACATAGAAGCAGTCCTCATAGCTAGAGCATTGACAGTTTGATTGGGAGACCTTAACTTAGTTGTTCATGTTCTCCCTTGCTACATTCAGCTCATTTGCGATGAAATCCTCAGAATCTACTCGAAGAAATGACCCTACGTTTGAAGTTTGAACTTTGGAATTTTGACATTTTAGGTAGTGTTTGAGAGAACTTTTATGAAGCATTTTTCAGTTTTTTCTTCACAAAATTTCGCAAAATTTTGATTTCAACACAATGTGAAAGAAAAGCTGAGAAGTACTTCCTAGAAGCTCTCTCAATCACCACTTTAGTTTAAGGTTGTAATTAAATTAGAATCTGATATATTTTCAACGTAAAACTACTGACTTATATAATCTTAGGTTATTACAAGCCACATATTAACGTATCATTTCAAATTTAAATTATTGATTCTTGATTTAGTCTTTCATATGATGTAATCAATATATTTTCAGATAATTTGAATTTTTGATCGTCTGTCTTCACGTTTCATTAGCCACATATTAAAGTGTATTGTTTTCAACAGTTGATCTATTTCGTGCACTATAAGTCTATAACCTCTTAAATGAAATAATTTTTTTTTAAAACTAAAGTATTGATAATTTTGTGTGTGCTTTTACCAACTTGAACGCGTTACTTTATTTAGGGAAAAAAAAAACATCTATTAACATTTTATGTAACATTCTTTAATTTATTATATTAAGGCTATGTTTGGTAGCATTATTAATAATCTATGTACAAATTTATTCTTCCTAATCCTATGTTCTTCATATCATATTATTTATTCATCTATTAATTATAATTTTATATCAATTAAATCATTAAGTATTTATCATACATCAATCAAATCATTGAATTTAAATTACTATATTACCGTCATATCAAAGTTTGTTTTATTTATTTATTTTTTTGACGTTTTTGGTAAATGTTACATTACGAGTTCTTGAGGCCCCTCCTAAGGTTTACATGCGCGGCTTTCGGTAATTATTGGTGACCCTAGACATTTCTAGCTATAACTGTATTTCGAAAAAAATCTCTTCGGTATTTAATTATAATAATCTTCTTTGTTAGATATATTACACACAAACGAACAAAACACACATAGTAATAAATGATATTTAATTTTATTATAAAATTACTTTAAGCAATTGCAAAATAAAATATATATATATATATATATATATATATATTATTAAGACACAATCTCCTGTTGGTAATTAAAGTCTAAATAAAAATTAAAATTGTATCATTATCTACACATACAACATATCAATATGGTTTAGGAGTGTAGAATACTTAACTTATTTGTATGTCATCGATCATTAAAATATATCGTCTTTTTTTAAATTTTATAAATTATTGAATATTATTTTACATTTATAAAAAGATTTGAACATTTAACATGAAAATTAATTAACACAAATTTTATATATATCTATGTGCACACATCTAAATATTGAATATTCAATTCATCATCACTCAAGAAATTAACACAAAAAATAAATATATATAGACACATCATGTGAGAATACTATTAGTTTTTTTCTTAAAATTTTCTTATAATTAGTCGATCCCTGAATTTCGGTTACAAATTTGGAGCCAAGTCAACAGCGATTTTGATTTTAGTTATGTGGAGACAATTTTAATTTCGATGGTAATAATGTCAAATATCTGTGTCATAAGTTTAGTTGTGATTGGCCACACGTTTAATTAGAGTACCCTTGCTTGAAAATTTTGAGAAGTATTATAGAGTCGGGACCAATCGTATTGCGGAAAATGATATTTTTCTGTTCGTCATTAATATCAAGATTCATGTCACAAATAGGACTGGGAAAAAAATACCGAAATGCCGTCATACCGTCTATATCGTACCGAAAAAAAATCGTATATATCGAAAATTTCGGTATCAATATCGATATAAGATTTTCAAATTTTCGATATTTCGGTATACCGAAAAAAGAGTCGGTATATACTTTATTGGTATGATACCGCATATACCGACATTTTTTTTAAAAAATAGTTTAAAAAAATCGGTATACACGGTATCATACCGATACCGTACCGAATTTCGGTATTCGGTACGGTATCGATATGGATTTATGACATACCAAAATTTCGATATACCAACATGATTTTCGGTACGGTATCGGTATCAAAAATTTTGGTTCCAAAATTTTCGGTACGATATGCGGTATTCGTTGAATACTGCGGTATATCGTACTGAACCACCCCTAGTCACAAATCATATCATGATATGATAGTCGAGAATTTGTAAGATGAAAAATATTTTTAATCGTACGAAGTATTTCATGTAAAATTCAAAAACTAATCCATGAAAATTTATTTAAACTTATAAATATCGTATCATTACGAAGATACGTGAGTTTTATTGTAACACATCAACAATTTTAATTTTGATTTTATAATCGAGGAGATGGCAATGTAGAAATATAGTTTTCAAATATGTGCCATGCCACTTGCCTGAATTACATTGAAAAGTCGAGTTTTAAATAATGAAGACCAAATCCTATTGTGAAATAAAGATGAATAATTAATAAATATCAAAGGTCGTTATCACATCTTAATTTTATTTAATAGTCTTAGATTAATTATATTTGATGAAAGCAAATGGTCTAATTAAAATGTGTGTGTCTCTAGTAATTTTGACAAGAAAAAAAATAGTGAAGCATGAAATTAATTAATGTAGTAGCAGTGAAACTTCGTACTCAATTAGATATTTTGAAATTGGGTGTAATGCCACAAGGAAATAAGAAAAAAAAATAAAGACTGGAGAATGAAGTCTACTCCAATAATTTATATCCATTTAAAATTACCATTGCTCAACTTCTCATTAAGAACAAAACGTTTGAGTTATATCGTTATATTTTGGTTTTATTAATTATTATAAAATAAACTTTTAAAGTATGAAAGTATAAAAAAAATTATTTTTGAAAAATGCGACATCCCCAAAATAGAGATCGAAGAATTAGGAAAACTGTAAATAAGTCATAATTGCAATTCCCACCAAACCCGACCCACATTTACACGTAAATATATGTACATACATATACATATACATATGTACATATATATATATATATATATATATATTTACTATTTATAATAGTTTAGGATATTAGAACAACTGTTTTTGGTATGGCTTGGACACACCAAAATTTGTTTTCCAATTTGTACTTCTGCAAAAATTTTCAATCGAGAATTCATTGTGCACTAATTGAAACAATGCTATATTTGAAAATTTTTGAAAGGAAAAAAAAAACCGCTACAGCACTATGTCATACAACGGTTTTATCACACGAAAATCTCACCAAAAAAAATAAATTTCAATAATACCAATAACATATGTCAAATTTAATTATATTTCTTCTCATCTTTACACATATTAAATAAATAGATTAACGTCGATTTATTCATTTAATATTATATACCCACAATGTGTGTGCGTCGATAACCAGTATATATAAAAAACACACACACAACTTAGCAGCCTCCTCGAAATTTGGCACTTTTTTCCTATGCAACGACTCGCCAGTCAACAGAAAGTTGGACACAACTTGAAGAAATGATGAAGAGCGCCGGTGGAAATAAAATAAAAGTGAAAAATGTAAGGGCAGATGCTCAAATCTTTATTATTTTATATATATATATATATATATATATATGTGATCAACTTGTCATGGTACGAATCTTATTCCAGTTTATTTATTATAATCTTTAGTCTCAAACATATAAATTTGTTTGTTTCTTCACACAAATTGAAAAAAAAATCAGAAATGAAATAGGAGGGATCGGTTATATCTTTTTTTGTTAAAAATATTGCTTTATCGAATTCATTCAAAAAATGATAGCACGTTCTCCAAAAGAAACATATAATTGTAACGGAAATATATTTGAAGATGATATTTAACTATTATTCAAGTTACTTGAAATGCAATGAAATTCTCCAAATTTCAATAGAAGTAAAGCTACAAACGCTTGGGGAAACACAATACATAGACAATCGGCCATATGTTGAAATGGACGCAACACCTATCCGACTTGAGTAAGGATGGATGGAGTTTAATTTGGCTTTAATTGGATATCATTTTATTTTTACTTTGATTGTAACATTTTTTTTTAAAAAAAAGAAGCAGAAAAAACGGTCGTTTGTGGCTAAGTGAGCAAAATTTTCTACTTGCTAATTGGTGCATGAACTGGATATGATCATGTGATTTGGTAGTATCCCCACCAAGTCAACTCGACAAACTAAAACTCATCTTTTTAAATTAACCACTTGTTCTATTTTTAATTGGAGACAAAATCAACCATGCAAACACATCAAATGGAAATAAAAAAATAACAACTGCTTTTGATAGAAGTTGTGGTAGATCCAAGTACTATTTGATAGATGTTCTAGTAAGCATTTTTCAGCTTTTCTTTAACAAAATATTGAAATTTGATGAATTGTCGTGAAGAAAAAGTTGAGAAATGCTTCATACAAAACCTCTCAAACACTATCCAATAGTAGAACAAATCAACATGCAAGGATCCACAAATTTTGTACAAATTATAACATTTCTAAACCAGCTACCTAGAAAATGGCTCTGAAGGTGTGGTATTGAAGTGGAGGGGCTTGAGTAGCTTTCTCATAAAATATTAAAATTCAAATAAATATTCGTTATCATCGAGAGTTGGACGAGATTTTGATATATATATATATATATATATATATATATATATATAACCTTTATTCGATCTTTGTTTTTAGTAAATGCTAAATTCAGAGTTTATTTCAAAAGAAAATTAAAAAAAACAGAAGAAAATTATAAATAAAAAAATATATATGTGATCTGTCGTGTCTATCAGTGACATTTTGTTAGTAGGTATCATTTTAAAGAATTTTGTCGCACGTTTGACTGAAAAAACTGTGCAAAAGTAGCGTGAAGCGACCGGTAGGACCCTTTCAATGTTGTTTCAATATTTTAAAGTACGAACATTTAACGGTTAATTATAATTCAGTTTTCAAACCTAAACAAAAATTAATGATCAGTTTTTGTCAGAAAAAAACTTTGTTTAAACTTCTTGGGCCCACATGTTTTGTTTCGAATAAAATTCGGTACAAAACATGAAAAATATGATACAAATACATGATATTTGAGTATCAAATGTGTTAGATCTAGTATAAATATATGATTTTCTAAAACTAAAAAATATTGATATTAATAACACATTTATCTTATTTGGAGGAAAATCGGTACAAAACATTGAAAATATGGTACCCATATGTGATTTTTGAGTACCCAATGTGTTAGATCTGGTACAAATATATGATTTTTGAGTACTCAAACACATGTTGCAAGTTCACATTAATAAAGATGTTTAGATTTTATACTCAAAATTGTATCTTTGTACTCGATCTTGAACAATTAGTGCTTAAATATCTTGTATTTGTACCATATTTTCAATGTTTTGTACTTAATTTTATCCGAGTAAAATAATGTGGGCCCAGGGAGTGCAAACAAATTTTTTCTGACAAGGGACTGATTTTTAATTTGCTTTTGGATTTAGGGACTGAACACCAATTCACCCAACAATTAATGATACATCTATTATAATATAATATAATATAAAATACTAATAAATATACAAATACACACATATATTGTTTATTAAAAGAATTTACAATTTGTCTTGAACACGAACAGAAATTATGAGTTCGTCTTATTTTATTATGAAAGTGTTTGCAATAAATTATGTTTTTTAGAAGTGATTAAATTTATAGATAATAAAAAAAGGAAATCAAAATTTGGTCGTGTTTGAAAACAAATGTGAAAATCTACAAATCAAAGTTGAGTATTGTTTGATAAAAATAATTGATTATAGTAATTTTATAACTAACATTTTTATTAGAATCACTTTTAGAAAATCATAACCACCATATAATTAATTTTTAGATTCCAATTAAAGAGGGTGTTTGAGAGAGCTTATAAGCTCATGAAAACAGCTTATAAGTTGTTTCAGATCTTATAAGCTATTTACATTTGTTTTGTAATTTTTTTGTCAAACAACTTATAAGCTTTCAAAATAAGCTCTTTTTTAAAAAAATTAAGGCCACCTCTAATTTTTTTTTTTTTTAAAAAAAATTATTTTGATATTTTACTTTTCCATATTATCCCTATATATTTTATTAAATTCTCACCACACCCTCTGTTCATTTTTTGTACATAATTTATCAATTTTTTTAAAATTAAAATTAAAAATAGTTTTATTTTTTAATTTATGTTTAACATTTATGATAAATTTAAAACTATTTTTTATGTATATTGCTATTTAAATTACTTTCATAGTATTTTACCCTTCTTGGTAATTTCGACAATAAAAATATTTTATAATACCAAACACATCAACATAAATTGTTTAAATAAGTTTATCCAAACACTTTAAAAATTTATTTTTAAAATAAAACCTCACAGCTATTTTTAATAAGTTTAGTCAAACACCCTTTAAGTTAAGCATAAGCTAACATATAAATTAAGTATAAGAAACACACAAAATTGATTTTTTTAAAAGCCAAAATCAAACAATAACTTTTTTTAAGTGATTGCAAACACTACCTAAATAACGAAAGAGTTCTGAATTCCGCTGTTAGTTAGCGACACAAAATATAAACTTTTATCCCAAAGTGATATTAATGACAGAATTCGAATTCAGTAGTCAAGTAGCCACAAATCTTATAAATTATAATTGGTAATCTGAATTTTTTTTCCTTGTAGTGTACTGAGTTACAACCGAAGTACGACGACTTTAGAGCCTAGAATGACTTAACTGGGCTTGAATTTTACGAACCGAATTCTATTTCTAAAGGAGTAGAGGGTCTAAACCTGGGCTTATATGGCGTCGAACTCGAATCCCGTTGATTGAGCCCATTTATTTTGTGTTTTATTTTATTTTTTTGAGGGTATTTGTGTTTTATTAAGGTATTGTTTGATTTGATGTATTATTAATCTATGTACAACTTATCCCAATCAATTTTGCCTTATTTTTGTCATATTATTTATCTATTTATTAATTAATAATTTTACATCAATTAAATCAAATAAATTATAATCAATCCATCAAATCAAATAATGTATTAACTATTTTTTTTATTTATTTTTAATTTATATTATATTATTTATCTATGGATTACTTATCCTATCACTCAAACCAAACAGTGCCTAGGATCTGGATTCAAATCTACACCTATTCACTCTCTCTCTCTATATCTGTCTCTCAAAATGTACCAAAAAATGTTCATATCGGTATTATTGATACAATATACCGAAAACTCACCCTATTTGAAACAGCAATCTAATGTGACTATTGATGATTTCAATTGCAGTATGTATAAACATGCAACGCCTATAATAGGAGAAAAATATTTCTGGATTCTTAGAATTTCTTTGGATTGAGAAGCTAAAGCACGAAAAATGTTTTTTTTTCTCCTAAAATAAAATAGTGCTATTAAGTAACAACCCACGGAGTTTTTTCTTTAGAATTGTTCGAGTATTAATCCAACCACTCGAATCTTCAAAAATTGCTCAGATTTTCTCTAATCGGGTAATATTAATTTTTTGTTACATCACATGGCTTTTAAAAAAAAAACACTTTTATGGGTTCACATGTGTTTGGATAGGTGTTTAATGCTTTTAAAATCACTTAATTAAAAGCTAAAATAATTTCATTTTTAAAAACATAAATTTATAACTTTTCATATAAATCAAATTTAAAAAATATTTTTCATCTATTTATCCACTCACAAAATTATTAATTTTTTTTAAAAACACTGTTAAAAACTAATTAAAATAATTGATTTTTAAAGCAAAATGTTTTTTTAATCAGTCCACTAATAATAAAAGCACCGAACGCAGAGCTGGAATCGTTGTATTGATGCCCGCGGATCCCGGCTTCATCCAACCCCATCCACTTCCCATGGGCCATGGGGCATCTTTCTTCAATTTATTAATCGTGATAGCTGTAGTTAGGCTTACTATATTTCCCTTCAATTTTAGTTGTTTTTACAAAGAGCTCATATCGGATACATCGATAATATTTGTCGTTACATCAACACTTCAACGACCCCATTAGATAGTCCGAATGATATAAGAACATAAATCAATTTTAGCTCGAATGGTTTAAAGCAACATAAATCGAACTAGCCTTTACGCTACACAGAGACATTAAATAAAAAAAAATTTACAAATTAGTAGATTGAAATAATAAATTAGACTACGTCATGACCAAAAAATGAAGACACATACAAGTCACAATTTACAATCTACATGAATATTAAATACTGATTTTATCATACGGTCCCAAAAATTATATCATAGAAGTTACTCAAATATAAAGATTAAGTTGATCAATGTATTATATAATTTTCTTGTAAAAAAAATGTATTATATAATTTAATGGATAGTTTAAAGTATATATAAAATAAACATTCTATATGAAAAGAATATTTGCAGTGTCCTTAGCGGCATCCTAGGATTAATTAATTAAAAGCATAATAACTAGGGTTAGGATAGAATCGGGATCCGTCCGTAACCCATCTACTTAATTTTTGTCTCGAAAAGAATCGAGAATTTTTTTTTCTCCCTATCCCTTTCTCGATATATTTTGGGACCCGCATATTCGAGATCACATCGGAAAGAGAGAAAAAATCCCAAATTTTTTTTCATATTCAAGATTTCGTTTAAAAAATAAAGAACACGATGATGATGATGATGATGATGATGATGATTATTATTATTATTTTAAAAAATAATATTTAGAAACTCATATTTCTAAAGAAAAAAAGATATATTCAACTCAAGCATATAAAAATAAAATATTTCGGATAATACTTCAAGATTTTATCAAGAGAAGAACATCAAACTAGAAGTGGCAAAAATTCTCGAAATCCCGACCCTTCCCGATTCACATCCTAATTCATCCTGAAAAAATCTCGATTTGACATTTTTTTGACTCAAGTTTTAGGAATTTTCCCATCCCGATTAATATCGGGAGAGAGATCAAGAATAAAACCTTATCTCGACGAAATTCTCGATCCGTCCCGAAATAATTAATATTATAAATAGATTGAGCTAAATATTATTAGATTTCAACCCATATAAAAATTAATTGTGAACTTAGTTTATATAATTGTTTATTTTGTAATGATCAAATTATAGAATAACGAAATAACATTTTGTTTTTGTGTATTTTTTAAAATATTAATTTAATAATTTAATTATTTCATATTTATAATTATCTAATTAGAACAAATATGTAGAACAAAATATACAATTTGACCATCTATTAAAAAAAGGTTATCTAATAATTAGTATTCGAATATTTTATTAAGAGAAATTAGTTGTAATGACCATTTTACAACTTATAATTTTTAAAATAGTCTTCTTTACTAATAATAGGATAAATAATATAATGTAATATAAAATAAATAGAAAATGATAGTTAATTTAGTATTTGATTTGATTGATAGATTATAGTTTATTGGATTTGATTGATTGAATTTTATATTAAAAATATAAATTATCATTTTGTATTTTTGAGAATAAATAAAATATGAATAATATTATTTATAAGGGTAATATAGTAATTTAAATTCAATGATTTGATTGATGTAAAATAAATGATTAATGATTTGATTGATGTAAAATTAATAATTAATAGATAGATAAATAATATGATGAGAAGAACGCGAGATTGAATATGATAAGTTGTACAAGTACTAATTATACTTGTACCAAACGGTACTTAGAATATAGCCTAAACTTATTTAAAAATCCTAAATTATACATATTCCAGATTTTTCTCTCTCTTAATTTATTTTTGTCTTTGATGTGTAAATGTATTTTTCCAATAATAAAAATGGTAAATTTTCTATAATTATAATTCGATTTGATTTTGATAAATATCTATCTATGTTAGTAATAGTACTAATACTACATTTAAAAATTACGAATACTCAGTATTTAGTGTAATATGTGATTAATTTAATATAAAAATAATAAATTCATTGTGCCACCGAAACAACATTGACTATCGTTACTGTCCATCATTATCTTTATTTTTATTTATTTTTTCTAAATATTATGATTATTTATTTTATATTTTTTTTGGACAAGTTATTTATTTTATATTTGAAATGAAGAAAAGGAAAAAACGAAAGTTTTAAATCACCGTTAACTATCTCATCCAAAATAAGATTTGTTTGTAATTTACTATTTCTTTTGTAAAAATGCTAACTTATCTTTCATTTAACTATTAATTTTGGTAGAAAATTTCTTTTTGTATTTTAGATTTTTATTTGCATAACTTTCATATTTTTATTATGAACTATTCATTTGAAATTTAATATGATTTTTTGTTTATATAGAAAAGGTTTAAAAGAAGGCTAAATACAAAATATATTTTGAAAGTCATTTTTGGAACTTGGGGTTATTTTTAAAAATTAACTTATTTGAAGGCAAAATAAAAATAATGATGAACTGTAACGATAGCTATTGTTGTTTTGGTGGTATAAATTAATTTATTATTTTTATATTAAATTAACCAAATATTACACTAAATAGTAAATACTAAGTATTCGTAATTTATAAATGTAATATTACTAACATAAAGATATTTATCAAAATCAAACGAATTGTAATTATAAAAAAATTACCATTTTTATGATTGATAAATAAATTTACACATCAAACACAAAAATTAAGAGAGAAAAATCTAGAATACGGCTATTTTAGGACTTTTAAATAAATTGAGGCTATATTATAATTTTTTTAGTAAAAAAGAATATTTTAAAAAATAGAAGTTGTAAAAGGGTCATTAGTCATTACAACTAATTTCTCTTTTATTAATAATTATTTGATTCTATTATTAGATCGTTTTAATAATAAACAATTATGTGATTTAAGTCAACAATTAATTATTATATGAGTTGAAATCCAATAATATTTTGCGCAATGAATCAATAAAATATATTATAATATTATTTCGGTCCGAAGTAATATTCAAAATTCGGATCCGAAAAATATAGGTTTGAGATTTTTTGGCGACAAAAATAAAATAAAATGAGATTGGACAAGGATCGGGATTTCGAATTTTTTCCCTACCTATTAATAACGATAACGAGCTCCATCGCCGCACTCTCACACATTAACACCAAATTACGCCTAGTAAGCACAAGGGGACAATGGATGGGCTGCGGCGGAGCATAGCGTTGGCGGTGGTTCTGGCGTTGGGCATGGTGGCGCTGCCGGAGGTTACGGCGGTGCGTTACATTGTGGGCGGGAACGTGGGTTGGTCCCCAAATGTGAACTACACCGTCTGGGCTCAAGGAAAGCAATTCTACAATGGGGATTGGCTGTGTATGCTTTCTTTTCTCCCACTTTTCAGATCTGTTATTTTGTTGGTTTTAAGCTTCGAAAAATGTAGCTTAAAAGCCGAAATAGTATCTTGAATTTGAAGGTTGATTCTTGTCACGAGTGTTTTTAATCTCTTGCTTACTAACTACTAGATCTGCTTTTTCAGCTCAATTTTATATGTTAACATTATGTTTCTGGCAGCACATTTGGTTTGTTTCCTCAAATTCACACTTGAAAAGCTGCAAAGAAACAAAATTTTTCACATTTCATTTCTAATTGTTTAGGATCACTAACTTAGAGCTCTGCTTGGGGCACATGAAGTTCCAAGATTCCGAAAAGGGATATTGACAATGATCTTAATTATCACATTCTTAATTTTCAAAAAATTTGGTTGACCAAGGTCCTTCCCGAGAACTAGGAAATCTGTCTTTGACCACTGGTCTTCTATTGCGACGAATCTTGGTTAATTGTTTTATTTACATTCATTTTAAGATTAATAGTTTATTTTACCTTACCTTTTCTAACAATTTTTTTGGTGTTCTGCATTGTTTCTTACACCGTTGAATTGTTCTTCTTTTCCTGGTTGATGTCCTTGTCCATAAATCGCACGCTGCCCAAGAAAATTGCAATTTGAAGCCATCAAATTCATTTAACACGCAACTTTGTTAACTACGATGTATGCATAAACATCAAGGGTAAAAGCTTTGAATATCACGTAGGTTTATTTTGTTCTTGTAATGGAAGCAAATATATTTTATTAGACTGTGGGAGCGATTGTTAAGTTGTCACAGATTATATCATTATATGAACTGCACTATATTATAGCTCCCACAAGCTCTTAGCTCCTGCACCCTACCTTGTTAACGAAGCCTTTTCAGCCCTTTGCTTCTCTTATTTTCCTTCATATTGGAGTACAAGGATTGATTCTCTCGCTGCCTGCTAAGAATGATGTTTATACATTCTTAGATGAATCCTCGCCTTGATCAGATGTGTATTTTGTTATCAAATGAGTAAAGTATCAATTACAAAAACAGTTATGGGATTTCAGTTTTGACCCGAAAAAGTCAGATTGTCGAGTACCACAAGATGCGAACATTTATGCTTGCATTCTTACTAGGCCTGATCATACCTTCACAGCCATCAACTATAGCTTTTGGACGAGTGCATGTATTACAATTTTGTAGTGTTTTGAACTTTTGATATTGTGGAGTTTACAACCACCAAATAATACAATTTATTGCATCTTCAGTACGAGAAAAAATTACTTCTGGCACCGCCTCGCCTTATCAAAAATCAAGTTATCTCGTTGACATTAGATTGGATATTACGTTTTCTTGAATGCAGTTTTTTATATAGTCGACATTTATTTAATAAACTTAAACTCATGCCATTCATGTAACCGTGTCTGTTATTTATAATTTTTTAAAATCTTTGATATTTAAGTTAATTTACTTTTTTATATCAAATGGCAGCCTTAAATAACTCTTCATGTTCTTTTTCCAAAGTTTTCGTGTACGATAGGACCCAAATGAATGTGCTAGAGGTGAACCAGACTGATTATGAGAATTGCATATCCGATCATTTCCTTCACAATTGGACCACCGGTGCAGGAAGGGACGTCGTTCCTCTCAATGTGACCAAGACTTACTATTTCATCAGCGGCAAAGGGTTCTGTTTCGGAGGCATGAAAGTGGCCATTAATGTAGAAAATCCACCTCCACCACCTTCATCTTTGCCTGTAAAGAGCTATTCTCAGAGTTTGCTCTCCAGTTTTCAAGGTCAGATTTTCCTTCCTGTCCTTTTCGCGGCTGCTGCTGTCTGGGACTCGTTTCTTTTGGCATGTTAGATGCGTTCCATCGCATGACATTTTATCGTACTCGTTTGCGCGGCTGCTGCTATTTGGATTCATTTATTCTGGCAATTTAATTAGATCTGTGACATTGCATGAGTCTTGATTAGGATAGAATTCTTCAGATTGCGATTGGTGGGTGTAAATTTCAACAGATTGTCTCTGGGAATGTATTTGTTTGAGGATTCAGTGTGTTGAATGAACTATAAGCTTGTGTTTCTTGCCTTGTAGTTTTAAATTGATACTTTATCAATGCTATATTTCTCTAATTATATATATATGTTATTTTTTAATGACATGATAAGGCGAATAATTAGCAATTAAATAATACCGACAAAGAGATATCAGTGGATGAAATCGTTGATTTGAATGGTGTAATTAATAGTTAATTAAGTGGGTTGTTTTGTTATAGGTCATGTTCTTTGATCTCTTTAAATTAAATAATCACGCTTTAAACAAACCTATAAACTTGGGGATTGATTTAAATGAGCCACGTGATTAGCAAGTGAATAGATAACTTAATCACAAAAACTCTTATGAAACGGTCTTATGAGTATGAATCTCCTATTTAGATCATCCATAAAAAAACATTATTTTTTATGATAAAATATTTTTTTATTACAAATAAAACTAGTGTTGCTCCGTCTTGGGAGACTTATTCTAATTTAATAAAGTAAAAAAAAAAAAAAAAAGAAAAGCCAATGAACCTAATCATATATTGGCCAAGAAGCTGGAAAGATTAGGTCTTCGGTAGACTATAAATTAAAAGTCTAAATGAGTCACTCTTACACTTGAAGAAATAATTACGCTGTCTCTTTTATGTAATTAATAAAGGATTTGAAAATTGGGCATTATTGACCTTAAAAGATTATTTCATATGACATCCGTACACTATTAGACGTGGATTATTTTATCATTGTAATTTGGATTTGGGGTAATAATCATTAACTAAATTATGATTTAAGAGATAGAAGACACATGCTTTGACAAAGTTAAGTGGACTACAAAGAGTGGCGTAGTTATTTTGTCGGTAATTGTATCTCATAAACACATACTTCGGAATTCACCTTAAAATTTTAA
Organism: Henckelia pumila; assembly: GCF_033568475.1. NCBI lineage: Eukaryota > Viridiplantae > Streptophyta > Magnoliopsida > Lamiales > Gesneriaceae > Henckelia > Henckelia pumila. Next base: position 48,920,749 of record NC_133122.1, on the reverse strand, counting down.
AAGTAATCACAAAATAAAATTATATAGAAAGAGGCAAGGGGGGTAATTTTAGAAATAATTTATGTTCTACTTTTCACAAAGTTTTGAGCGTGCTTTAGCAAAAACAATTTTTTTCACACCCTAATTTATGTGAAATTTGAACTCTAAAACAATAAAAAGAGATTTATTTCGGATTTATGCCCGTGATTATATAGTTGGTGTGTTCTCTTTTTGAATATAGAGAGATATGGTGAATAATTCCTTCATCATATTTTCGAAATATGAATTAGTACCATTTCCAAAGTTTTTAAATGAATTTAATATCACCGAAAGAGATAAAAATTCCACTATATTGAAACCAATAATATAAAGAGAATTTTACAGAAAGCTCTTCCTTCCCCTCTCAAACGATTTTCTTGCACTCTTCATCTAATTAGTGTGTGTGATATTTAACTTGATATCGGTTACCTACGTACACATATATAACATCGTAGGACTACAAAAAACATACGTGAAATTGTCTAAAATTTCCTTAAATAAATAATTAGGTTGATCGATGAATATTAACACTAAGCTCGTCTGAGAAGGTATACAATTTTTTTTCTTTGAGAATTTTTACTATTTAACGCCTAAAAAAATATCAAAATCGAATACCATAGGAAAACATCAAACATTTGTGGATAAATGGAAGAATATTGAATATTCCGGTAGTCCAACTATATGGACCAATATTTTTAATATGTTTAGATCTACACTGTGATTTATGATACGAGAACTACATTTTGGTAATATGTATGTTGCTTCTTTGTATTTTTTATTTTCTACATTGTTAAATATCAGTTTTAGTATGTTATTTTCTCTTTTCAGGTAAATTTAGTCCTTTTTTTTATGTGTCATCAATGCAACACCCCTAATAGAAAAAAAAACTAAAATTATCAAAAAACAAAATATATATGACTAAAACTGAAATTTGATAAATAAAATATCAAAATCATAAAGATGCAAATTGTTGAGGTGCAGTAATATAATTGTCTATTATGTAGAATGTACGATCAAATTAACCATGACGCTTGGGCTGCTATGCAGTTTAAAAGATTTGAGTTGAATAATTATCATCATCTATAACTTTTAATAAAACAGCAAGCACTCGGTCCTACACAAACATATAGACACAAAATTATAACTTTTCCTTCTAATAATTTAACTTCAGAATCAAATTTGAAACTTAAAAGAATAGTAACATATACATGATTGATACATGCATCTATATATTATGATATGATGATAAGTATTATATTTTTACCATTTTATTGAAGTGGTGTGCATGATTGTGTGTGTGTTGGATAACAACACCTCATCATTTCTTTTCCCCTCTAGCTGAAAAAAGATCATAATTCTCAAATTCCTTTGATTCCAGCCCTCGCCACACGTTGGATCTACGTTAGTGTTATCCATTTGTGAATACATAGGGTCACCAATTAAGATCCCAAAACTCACCAAGTATATATCCACCATATTTGATTTGTTAGGACATGGTCTTGTCAAGATTAATGGAAACTCATGGTTGGAGAGTGCTACGTTTTACACGTACACAAATCAGTACAATTTGGAGAAAACTTTGTGGCTTTTATTTCCTAAATTCATAACCCACATTATTATACATCACGTACATAAACTTTTTCACCATCATGGTTACTCCTATCTTGTTAGCTAGATCTTAGAGATAGATATATAACCTCTAATACTATCCGCGTTGGAGGTGAGCGACTCGAGCTGAGCTCTACACGATTCGTATGAGGGTTTGGGATCGGATGAGAGGTTTGTCGCTACTAAATATATCAAAGAGATGCTTTTGTAAGAAGATTCCAATTGGATTCACTCAATCATATATATGCGTCGTTAAGGCAATAAAGTTGCGCATAAGCTAGCTAAATTTGCATGATTTTCTAAACGTTTTTGTACTTGGTTGTTCGTTGATTGATATGTTTTACCTTGGCTTCAAGATGTTGTACGTACTAAACAACTTTTGAGTGTTACGACTTAGAAGCTTTTATTCAAAAAAAATAAAATCACACGATGTGATGATCTCCCACCACTTGCACGAGGCATCATGGTCTCTACTCTCTAGAATAGAGCTAGCTGTTAATAATAAATAAATCAAGGAATAAGACAGCCATAATTCAGTCATAATATATATTAGAAATTAGTCAATGATTCTATATTACAATTGATACATAAAAGTAAGCTCCAATGCAAATCCAACATCTGCATATCAAACAAAAGATGGTTATGGGCCATGCATTCCACTTGTTTGATCCATTAATCAATGCCTTAAGTTAAACCCTTTGATTCTATATATGATATCCCCTATAAAAAGCACACACATGCATATGTAATTAATTTGTAGAACACAAGAACAATTGGCCACCCACCACTATTCAGTGCTCCCCTCTAAATTCTAATTAGCTTTCAAATGGAGAATGCAACATCAACACCCACTGTTGATCCATCCGAATCCAATAGGCATGTAACTCGCATTTCCACCAACTTCCAAGAGAATCACCCGGCCTCCTCCGAATTTCCCAGAAAGGTACGTACACATATATCACCCTTTTTTCTTCATCTTCTTCTTGTTGAAAGCTTCGTTTTTATGACGAAAAATAGTCGATGTATTTGTTACAGGTGATCGCAGAAATAATCGCGACATATCTATTGGTGTTCGTGACATGTGGTTCCGCCGCGCTTAGTGTTACCGATGAACACAAGGTTTCAAAGCTTGGAGCATCTGTGGCCGGTACGTACGTACTCGACTAATTTTTCTTTAATTTTCCCTTTCCCTTTCTTTAATATGTATGTAGATTTAAATCTAAAATTTGAACTTATAATTAATTTACTGCATTTAATTGTAACAGGCGGGCTTATAGTGACGGTGATGATCTATGCCGTCGGGCATGTTTCTGGTGCGCATATGAATCCGGCGGTAACCCTGGCTTTTGCCGCCGTCCGACACTTTCCCTGGAAACAGGTAAACGGATCTTTTACATATAAACATCATCTTACTTTTAGATATACTAACGGTAACGCATACGTTGTAACGTAATACATAAATATTATATGTTTTGCGTATATTATATAACATTTATTTTTAAAATGTTTGATTTTAATATGATATGCATTTTTTGTAATTTGACACTTTTACTAGGGTTTTTTTTTTTTTTTTCAATTTGAGGTTAGGCATACTAAGAGACCAACTAAGGTACTATAGTTTAATATATAGTATATATATGTATATAAGCAAAAAGAGTCGCATCTGTATTTTCACGACATTTTTTTTTTACTATAAGATCTATTATCTTGGGTATTAAACTAAGAGTAATGACTATGGTCGACTGACCTCTTTATGTCTTATTTAGCACCAAAAATGTGGCGTTTTAACGATTCAATACCCAAGTTTTTTTTTCCAACTTAGTATTTAACATAATATATAATATATCCCTTGTGTGTTACATATATATAGATGGTGACACAGCACATGGATATATATAATATATATACACACTTTACATAACGTATTATTGGAGTAGTCGGCCGATATTATGGATGTGTTTTAAGTATCAAACCTTCCAAAAAAAAAAAACGAAAGGTGAATGAATATTCACTGATCACTATTAGAGAATATATTAATATAGCTGTTGATTTTGATGGAGCACATGAGATTGGAGCCCCTCTTGTCTGCATTTAGTTTTAGGCCATAATCATTAGTGGGTCCGATTATAACACTAGTTGCACGCTCCAATAATTCACTAGATTATTGGATATGATTTTTGGAGGGCAATAATTCTATTCTTTTTTTTTTTTTTTTTTTTGCAATTGGTAAATGCATATATATAAATATATAAATTCAAACGAGAATTTATATAAAAAAAATTAATATAGCCAATTGAAATGTCTCGATCAAATTAAATATCCTGCTCAAAGGAGGGCCAACTTGAGAACCATGGAATTGATTATATATATATGTATATACATGCATGATTTAACTTGAAATCAATACAAAATGGAATTATATATGCAACTGATGGAGTAATATATATATATATATGTTTATTATTCGAAGGTACCATTTTATTGGGCAGCACAATTCACAGGTGCGACCTTGTCCGGATTCACACTTCATGTGTTATTACACCCCATAAAACATGTGGGAACTACATCACCTTCGGGAACTGACCTTCAGGCCCTCATCATGGAGATTGTGGTCACTTTTTCCATGATGTTCGTCACCTCCGCAGTAGCAACCGATACCAAAGCAGTAAGTAAAAAAAACACAACACGAGCTAGCCTCTCCCGTGGCTTATAACCGATCATCTTGTGTTCGAGACTCAATTGTAACGCTAACGATAAAATATATATAATTGGTTTGATATGAATAGGTCGGGGAGCTTGCAGGCATCGCGGTAGGTTCTGCTGTGTGCATCACTTCGATTTTAGCAGGGTGAGTATGTACTTACATACACTAGCTAGTTAATGTGGTAACGTTAAATTTTGAAATTTTGTGAAATTTTGAAAACGAGAAGTTGGGAAATCCAAACATTACCTATATATATGCTGGAATATCCAAGAAATGTGATGTGGCTAAATGAATAAAATGTAGACCGATATCAGGAGGGTCGATGAACCCGGCGAGGACGATGGGGCCCGCGATCGCTAGCGGTTACTACAAGGGTTTCTGGGTATACATCGTCGGCCCTGTGTGCGGGACGTTGTTGGGTGCATGGTCATACAGCTTCATCCGCGTATCGGACAAGCCGGTTCATGCTTTAACACCTCACTCCTTCTCGTTCAAGCTTCGCAGAATGAGGAGCACCGAAGATAACACACTAGGAAATCATGATAATATTAACAATATTTGAATCTCAATTTAGATTTTTAGAAAAATATTTAAATAAATTTATTTGTCACGTCTCTCTCTCTCTTTTTCCCCTCTCTCTCACCGAACCCTAGGCCTAGAGTGATACCATATTACTATTGTCTATATTTGTGTGTAGAGTATGCAGTACATGTGTGTGTTTTTAAAATAATTTCGTGAATTTCTTTAAACTTATTGATCCGCCTCGATTTTTCATACTTTATTTTCAAATTGTGTCGATGTTTCATATTTTATTCACTCCTTAACTAGTCTGTAGACATAACTGATATGTATATACCAAATTACAAACGTACATGCGAATAAAAAAAAAGCCTCGTCCGTCGTATATCTGTAATCTCATAAATTTTCCATGATCCAGCATCATTTCACCAGTCGAATCATCACTTACCGAAGGTATGGTATCACATGATTTTACGATTATCAAGCCTGAAATTTAGAGTTGCGCTAGTTAGCAAAATAACATCGATCCAATAATTTTTTAAAAAAACAATCCGATACTGAAATTCAACATTTTTATTGCTCTAACCTGTTATGACAAATAGTCAGGCAAGAATTTCTGAAGATGAGAGTTCAAATTCTTCAATGGCCAGGATCCAAACCATCATCTCCAATGTGAATTTCTTCATTGCTCATTTGCAATGGCCAACCAACTTTGCATCTCCGAGATATTACCCCACTTGTTCTTTTACTTGATTCTTGAGCTCTCACGTGTATAAAGATGGCAGAAGCAGAACAGATCTCCTAATAGACTTGCGCGATTCATGAAAAACTATTACTTTTTATAACCAAAGTATTTTTATATATGAATCGAGTCGATGCTTTTTTATAACCAAAGTATTTTTATATATGGATCGAGTCGAAAATTTTTATATATAGATCAAGTAAACACTTCCTTATGGATAAAGTGGTGACATACCCAAATAAATAAATAAAAAATGTGCTTTTGCATTGCATCATATCCTAAATTTTTTTCAATAATAAGAAGAGATTTTTCTTCTTGCGAGAGGGAAAATTTCTTCTGTACTTACTAATTTACTTGCTTGAACTTTTTAATTCAATCACATATGAGTCGCCAGACATCATACTAAACAACAATATTATCATCCATTTTTCTTCTATTACAGACAATCATGACAAAACATTCAAAAAAAATGAATGGCGATTCCTAATTTTAAACAGTGTATTGATTTCTAAATTCAAATCCATCGATTTCACGGCGATAGCACCAGCAGCAGCAGCCGCCGCGGCCAAAAGATCTGCTCTGTATTTTTTCTCGTCGACTGCCAGCGCACGCTAACAACGATGGCCACCATCGAGATTATCAAAAGAGTGAATGGAGAAGTAGGCCAGTTGGTAAGACCTGAGGTTATGTGGAAAGAAATTTCACAGCGTTGCGGATCCTCATGTGAGCATATTTCTCGTTGAAATATTTGGGGGTATGCTCTGGGGGTTAGACCATATTATTCTCTCCCTGGGGTCCCTGCCTACTCGTGTACATCTCTCGATTTAACCCCACATGAGCTAATGGGCCTCTGACTCATGTGGAATGGGATTCCCTTCGGGATCAACCCTTTTAGAAGAAAAAAGAGTGAATGGAGAAATTAATAAGGGATTTCGTCTTCTTACTTTGATGAGAAATCCCTCCGCGTCGGCATTCGCAGAGTCTTTTCGCGTAGAATGAACGCCTCGCTACATTCGTCATATCACTTATTTTAGAGGTTGCAAATATTATTTTATATTTTTTAAAAATTAAAACATGGAGTAGATTCAGTGGGTAATTGATAGGAAATGGTAATTTTGGAATAAATAAATTTGTGTCCTCAAAATAATTATTACAGTGTGCTCATGTTTTATGAATAATGCTAGAGGTACAACAAATATATCGTACAACGATATTTACAACAAATATATCATGATATTTTGGTATTATCACGTAAGATTTTGCATTCAATGTATCGTGAGTATAAATTAACTCAAAATCTCAATTTATTTTGGGTCAGGGCCAAGCGTCACCAATTTGAACATTTTTATTTATTTATTTATTATTCAAGTTAAATAATTTCATAATTAAGATTAAAATAAATTATCATAATTTAATTTTTTAACATCACAATAGACGAAAAGATTTGTGATTAACCTTACAAAGAGTTGAAGTTTTCTACTGAAATTAAAGCACAAAAATTGTAATCAAACAGTCTCATGATTAATTTTATGAGACGGATCACTTTTTCAACTTGATCCATAGAAAATTATTATTTTTTATGTTCAAAGTATTATTTTTCATTCTATACGTAAATCAAGTCTATTTATCTTAACCCTACAAAAAATAAAAATAATAATAATAAACTTTGTGCACTAGCATCACATCTTAAAAATTTTCAATTATATAATTGAGAATGGATTTTTCTTTGAACAGTGAGTAAATAATCCTTGCAGATCGAGGTGGTAAAATATAAAACGTTCAAATTTATAAGAGGGAAAATTTCTTCTACACTTGATAATTCACTTGATAATTGAACTTTTTAATTCAACCACATCGACTCATCTATCTCGCCATCCATCAAACTAAACAAAATTATCACCCATTTTTCTTCTATAACATACGATAATAATGAGATAACATTCATTTGATGTACATATTTCACTGTATAATTAATTAGCAATGTACTTTTGCACATTAAGGAAATACTGCATACAGTAATTTTTATAGTCCCTAATTCATTGACATGCATAAATATTTGGTTGGGTCTTTTGGCTATCGAGAGAGGAGACCGGAGAATAGTGACTAGATAAAAGGCTTCAGCGAATTTTCATGACAAGCCAAAAAATCAAGGAAACAAGAAAATAAATTAAGGGTGTTGGAATTCAAAATATGGCAGTGGCACAATACAATCTGTTGTGAAACAGTGCAACATATTGATATATAGTTTTAACAATTTCCGGCCCGAAACACGTCGTGCACAGGAAGACAAACCAATAACAAAAGGAAACAAGCAGCTCACCATATAAAATTAATCTCTTCTCCATCTATCCCAACTTCCGTGGAATATGTAATCCTTTCGTATGTGAATCTTTGAACCGCAGCCATTCCTTTTGTCTGCCTGTCCTTGATGGCGAGTTTTGGTGCAACCATGTGAAACATCATGAACTTTCATCTCGCAGAATGGCCAGACAAAAGCCTGGCAAAACCCTTTGACAGGGAGCCTTCGACGGCGTTAAGAGATTTTGTGCACCCAACGGAATTCTTTTTGTGTTTGTCCATTTCGTTGAAAGTGTATGCAGCTTTCAAGAGCTGATTCTGCCCCAACATAACAGACTTGTCAAAATAAATATGCCTCCTCTTAGAATTTGTGGTACAGATATGGCTCGCATGCCCCTCGGAAATGTCCATTTCCATCTGCAAGTTGTCGCAGGACTTTCTCTTTGAGCCAGGCAGGTTCTTCAATCCTACTGCATCACACATATGTTAGGAAGGGGGATTAAATGTCATGCTCTGTCAAGTTTAAGAGGCTGGATAAAGTGCCAAAGTACCTGTGAGAGAGTCTTCACTTGGTTGGGGTTCTAAGCCACCACAATCCCAGGATACTTTTGGAATTTCTACCGATCCCCTGATCCTGAATACATAAATAATTTCTCAAGCTAACTAAACGAAGGAGAAGACAACCAAGAAGTAAAATTTAGGTAGTAGTGAGTGAGATCAATTCAAGTACATTTGTATGATTGTCACGAAGAATATACAACATTCACATCCGCAAGTGTTGATGACTAATGAGTATTGACTAAATAACTTGGTAGAGTATGGATGGCAAAAAACATATTTTGAACTTGTTAAGATTTAAGATGGTACCTGTACATGTGCTCAACGAAGTCATCAATTAAGACAGGCCAAGCTCCTGTAAAACACAAAACAATCAAATGAGATAAGAAAGTAAGAGACTTTTTTTAAAAAATAAAATAAAGCAATATATAAGCCTTGATTATCATTTTGTGTACAGGTTCAAAAAGCTCATTCAATTTCAAGAGATGCTTCTTATCGATATCATGAAGCTGGAAAATAAGACAGCAAAGCTCAAGCAAGAGAGACCTTCGACACAGGGAAAACATTTTACACATCTTCTCCTTTTTCATCAAATATAGGAAGTAAAAGCCCCCATGTAAAAGAAATAAGACAAGCTTCGAGGCAATAGAAGTCATCAGCAACAGCTAAATTAGTAAGATATCAATGGCAGCATACAATAATACCTTCAGGATCGTACCCTTCAAGGTTTTCATGCACACAACGACTGAAGGCAAGAACTTGTCGCCATGTATCCTCTGATATGTTATGCCGCTGATTTTCCTGGAGAACAAGAAAATATTACAATATGCAGAGGAGTCGAGGACAAATACCATCAAAATAAAGGAACTATTAAAATAACCATTTTGTTGCAAAATCAATTTAAATATAAATATCGCTCTAGCCACTAATTATCTTTAATATTTGATTGCAATTTCCAGCCACAATTGTTCAGTGTGACAATACGTCGCCATGCAACTGTGTCGGCCAATCTTGTTACACAGCTGACAGGCACGTTGTTCACGATAATTTGAGCATTTCGTGCCCAGTCAAAAAAATTCACCCATACATTTGAAATAAATAAAAGAGAGAAAGCTACAACACAACTAAAAAGGTTAAGATATAGAGACACAAATTCTTCACAAAAGAAATAGTAGAAGCTCGATTGCAAGAAATTACCTCAATGAAATTGCACCATTGATCCAGAAGTCGAAACCTTCCAGCTAAAACTAATCGCCAAGCCATAACAGCTCTGCTTACAGCTAAACGATGATTTTAATATAATATGGTGGTTACTTAGAAATATGATAGAAAATAAGCCTTGTGGCAAGATATTAATTTGCGATAAGGCGTTACAAAGAGATCAACTTACTGATGTTCTTCTGACCGTTTTCTCGGCAAATGAAGAAAACAAAGTCATAGAAGCGTGAGAAATCTGATAAATCTGCCTGTTGAAATTAAGCAGGAGAAATCTTGAAAAGATTAGATTCACGGGGTTTAGATTCCACAGTCAGCAGAAGTAACTCGTAGATAATATCTTACCATCAAGCCTATTCCCAACATCAGCTTGTAGGCTTCCTCAATAATTGTAACTCTGTAACAAATGATCCATAATTCAGTCAATACAAACCCAGTAATACCTGCTTTTCCCATGGAGTAAATGCTCTATGGCACGTATAAAATTTAACGACTCAAAAGCTTCAGACAGATACCTCGTATTCGATTTGGACTCCACCACTTCCAATAACTGTGATAGTGCCTCTCTGATGAATCTCATTTTCTGCGGCTCTTCATCAGGCATACAACAATCACCAACTGCAGAAGGCATCCCCGATGTGATATCTGCATAAGACACCAAATATTCGGATTACTTGCAATACAAATAAGAGGAATTCGGTAGTCAAAATTTGGTAAATCAGAATCTTTTATACAATTCATGGATCGTCTATGGATTGGTTACCCTGCGGTTCAACTTTTTAAAATAAATCGGTATTCTCCTCAAAATAAAAACGCATTGCAACGCAGAAACTAACCAGCAAGAAAATAAAAGCCCAGAAAAATTATACCAAACCGAAAAAAAGACACGGACTAATCGAATAATGGCAGAAAATCGTAATCCACGAGAAGTTGCAAGTTTCTTAATTGTTGATACACATACAAACAAGAATTACAGAACCCGCTACTCAAGATTCATATAAAAATCGATCAACACAAATAAAAACCCAAAAAAAAAAAAAAAAAAACCAAAGAACAACAACGAAGGGAATAGATAAAAATACCGCAATATTGGCGGTAGATTTCAAAGATGTCGAAAGAAGTTGGCAAGATGGAGTCCATGGCAAATTGGGGATGTTTAGGGTTCCTGGAGGAACGGAACCCTAAATTCGAATCCACCGATTTGACGGCGATGGCAGCAGCGGCCGAAGTTTCCCTCTGTATTTTTCCGCGTCGACTGCCAGCGCACGCTAACAACGATGGCTACCATCCATCAAGCAAGCTTTCCTATAATTACCTTGCCTTTTTTATATAATAATATTATATTATATTATATTATATAGATATATCTATATCTATTTCGACACCAAAAGGATCTCATTCCACATAAGCTCATTGACTCATGTGAAGGTCAAAAAACTTATTTGATAGCTTATAAATTGTTTTAAAAAATTCGGTGTGACCGTATTTTATTTTAAAGAAAATATTTGACCGCTTTATAATCTGTCTTTCGGTGGACTTTGGATAAACCCCCGGACTAATGCAATAGCCTGCAAATTACGCTAGTTAGGCAAACCACACTCCAAGGTAAACACACTCCAAAGTGTTGGCAGGGGAAATCGAACTCCTGACATATGGTCAAGAGTTCACTTACTCCACCAACTTGAACACCCCTTAGGGGCACTTATACTGTTTAATGGACCTTATAAACCCAGTCAAACATCCTCTTATTTCAAACGTAAATACCGTTTATGCTTCTACTTTAATAAAAACACCTTAATTTCTTTTAAATACAATGAGCCCGTTTAGTTGAGAAGTCGAGCGGATAAAAACACTAAAAAAAAAATTTTCTTACAATTGTTGTGTTTGGTTAAAAAAGGTATTTCTAAATGTTTTGGGCTTTTGCTTTTTAATATTTAAAATTTTAAATAAATAAAAAAACTTTTTAAAAATATATCCAAAAGTTAAAATCGCTTCTCCATTTTTGAATTAAAAACACTTAAAAATGAACTTATTTAAGCGTTTTTGCTAAGCTTAAGTTTCTGTATCCAAACTGGTCCAATATGGCAATATCTATATTCGAACTTGTTCAAATTGTTATCAAATTTTCTATTTTTTTTAGAAAAAAGATGAATGTTTCTATATATATATATATATATATATATATTAACAAAATATCCTAGTTTAATGTAAACATAATTTATTTTATTTTTTTAAAAGTACATGTGTGAATAATATTATAATCAATTTGAGATGAATTTTTATCACGATTTGTGTGAATAATATTATGATCAATTTGCGATGAATTTTTATCACGATTTGGATTGATTTTACAAAAATATATAATTTTTTTAATTATGTACGAAGATTATTTGTAGTCTATATCATATATTAATATAATGAAAAATCCTCTAAAAAAATATAATGAAAAATTGATGATCAATACTTTTGTAAATTTTGGCATTTACAATGATTTAAATTGAGCATTTTATTGGCCCAAAAATATGTCCACTAACCCTTTTTATCTTCGTCATAAACTAGTGTAATTAATACCCGGGAAGTGCCAAAAGAGGTTGAAAACGTGAGTAAAAAATATTGGATGTGAATGCATATAATGTTACCAATTATTGTAGTTAAATGAACATAGACGACAAATGTCTCTTTCACTGTCTTTGTTTTTGTTTTTATTTTTGTTTTTGTTTTTGAGCGAACGATAATAAATTTTTTAAAAAAAAAATTTGAACTACTTCATTTTGAGAATTTGTATTCGATACGAAATTTACAATGTCATCAGTTAATTAGTTTCTTATATTAGTATTCAAATATAATAGCTAGTTTATAAAATTTAAGGTATGTTTGAAAACTATCAATATGATTTATTTAAACTAAAATTTAAATTTTAGATTGATTCATCCAAGGATCCAATTGAATCCAAACTAAATTAATAGGTTGATTTGATTAGCAACTTTGCATTAATAGATTGAGATGGGCCAGGCCCATTATGAAAAGGCCCAACAAGCGACATCAAAATCCAACTAGTGGCTAGAAAGTTTGTTCTCTGCCCTATGCTCATGGTATAGATTTGGTTCATAAAGTAAACGAGCAAAAAAGGAAACTTTTTCCTTAAATTTATGTGCTTTAATTTGGAAAAACGAATCAAACTACTTAAAATATTCGATTTTTTTAAATACAAAATAAATTGTCACTTTATTTAAATAATCCAAAAAATTAATAAATTCGTATATCTAAACTTTAGTTCCGTTTAACCGATTATTTTACATATAATTTTTTTTTATAAAAAAAATCATATAAAGGGTTGCTTATTTTGGAGGGATTTGCAGGGACAAAACCGAATGGTGCAATGCAAATGACAGCTTGTGGACTCAATTCTTTCGATGTCGCTTTCTTCCATCTACCCATCTTTTATTGTCTCCTGCAGGCTTTAAAAAAATCATTAAAATAAAAAAAATCAAAACAATATATCCAGTAATAAAAAAAGAGAAAGTCTCCCGTGAGACGATGAAACTGTCGACATAATCTATAACTACAATAAAAAGTAACACTTTTAGTCAAGTCAAATACCCGATATGTATGTATCACAAAATCGATTTGTTAAAAATTTAAAAGGAAAACATCTATTTCTGATCCAATGCATCTTGCATGATTTGAAACCTCACTGACAATATGTGGCTACAAATCAAAGTAAAACATCATAGCTTTATACACATAACAACAAAAATAACAATATTTAAAGAAAAGGAAAGCATAAAATGAATGATCACTTAAAACCAAGTAGCTGCATGATTCTTGTGGACCAGACAAGGAATCGAATTCCAAGTGCCCTTTAACAACACAGTTTGAATGATATTCCAATAATCGTGGTATGTATGACCATGTTAACTACACAAACAAACCAGAAGCATGAGTTTTTAAATAGGTAAGCAAATGAAATAAAAAATCTATGTTTACTTTCCTTTTTTAAAATTTTTTTCTTATTATCATTGTTATTAATTATTATTTCATAGCTCTATAATTACGTAAAAAAAGCCATACGATATATTTATTTATTGTTTAAAAGTTATCCTTGTATTACTTGTTCAAACAATAATATGGTAGTGTTTACAACCTCTGAAAATAAGTGGTTATGTATTTTTTCTTAACACATTTGTTAACAAAAAAACTGATAATCACTTATTTATAGAGATTGCAAACTATACCTATAGATATAACATATATTCAATTTTTCCTTTCCAAAATCAACTCAGATGGTAATAGGCTAAACTTATTAAAAATGGCAGGTCTTACTTTAAAAATAAACATTTAATTGTTTGAATAACTTATTTTAAACAAATTAAAAATATTGATGTGTTTGTTATTATAAGATACTAATATCTCACCCGTGCGATGCACAGAATTTTATTTTATATAATTAATTATTATAATTAATAAGTATAAGTATTTGCATAAATTAGTTATATTTATTGATATAATGTAATAAAAAATTTTATAAGACAATCTTATGAATCAATTTTGTGAGATAAATATATTTGTTTTGACTAAAGTAAAAATATTATTTTTAGGCTAAGATTAATATTCTTATTGAGATAGGTATCGGGTTGACCTGCCTAATAATAGTTTTATTTTATAAATTTTTTTTTACAAAAAATTACCTAACAAATAATAAAAGTATTTTAGTAAATCTATATATAAAAAAATTTACCTACACAAATAGAATGAGAAATATTAGAAAAAGGTACTATACTCTAAATATTAATGACAAAATCAATAAGTTTCATGTGACGTCCATTGATTTCTCTGTTTTGAAGACAGTCTTTTGAAATCATTACGCAAATGATATCTAGAAAAAATATGATAAAAATACGAACAATATTAAGATCCATTAACAAAAATCATGTCAATTACACAAAATATTTGATGTATACATAAATAAAACATGAGAAAAACTTACCAAAAAATTTAGTTTTGTCAATGAAATCTGCATTCGTCAATTCTCTAAAGTTCTTGTTCAAACATCTTTGATGAAAAACTATCATCGAAAATTTCACACATTTGTTTAATTGAAAAAATTACATTTATATTTGTTTGACGTGGTCTTGTATTCAATATATTTTGTGCAACAATCATATTTTTGAAAGCATAAAGATTATATTTTTTTAGTATTGACTTCAATTTCTCAACGATGTCATATTTTATGGTTGTATGTATGCGTGCCCCTTGTAAAATTGAGAAAAATATAAATTATACTAACATTTTTTAGATAGATGGATATCAAAACAAAAAAAATTAGTATACCTCAATATCATGAAATATTATACATTCCATTGTGAGATCTCTCTTGCTTTCATATGGAGATAGTTCGTAACAACGAATCAATCATAGTTTCAGCTCCGAGTAACAATTTGAAAGATCGAGTTCATAGATAAAATTTAAACAATTGAGCCATTTGGATTTCAGAATAAATTCATTGTTTTTTTTTTCTTGAAATGAAATATTACTTTATAGTAATGCACAAAATATATATATATATATATTGTGTTCAAATCCACGACGGACATTGTGATGACATATATGTTAAGTTCTAAAAAATTTAATGACATGCAAATTTTAAGCAGTGATTTATTTGAATTTTTAATTTTGAATTTTAAAAATTCGGTTGTATTTTATTTTTTTTTAATCTTAAATGTTGATTACTATTATTATTATTATTTATTTTATTTTATTTTGTGAAATGGATTTTATTTTGATTTAATGGCATGCAATATTTAAGGGGTGGTTTATTTGAATTTTAAATATTCTGTTATATTTTGTATATACATACATATATTTAAATATATACATACATATTACGTATATATATATAGAAACATACTATATGATCAAATACGTGTATATTTAACATTTATGAGATATTTGAGATATATGGACTTTGTTTTGAATTTTAAATTTAATTATGGAATTAGATTGATTGATTTTTTTTTATCTTTAATTGATATGATGTATATTTGGAAATCAAATATAATGTGATTGAATCCCAAAAGTTATGGGATTTTTTGTTTGTTTTTTTGGCAATTCTAGATTTTGTTATTGGAAATGTATCAATATACCGAGGCAAAAATATCCTGGGTATTTTTTAGACAATTTTTTATTTTATATGGACTTCTTTAGGTTATAATATATAGTTTTGCTATGCTGCCCACCAATCATGTCAACCTCTGTGCCCACCATGTATAAAACACTCAACTATTGCACATGGTGGGCACAGAGATTGGCACGGTTGGTGGGCAGCATAACAAAACTCTATAATATATATATATATAGACACACACGTACATACATACATACATACATACATACATACGTACGTACATTGTTACAAATATGGAAAAATACCTAAATTTGGTAAAATATAAATCTTTTATCTAATATTTTTGTTATATTATATTATATATACACACACATAAATATATGATAAAATACATATATATATATAACATTGATCGGATTTTTCGAATATATATTTACATTTTTAGAATGTTAAAAGTTGGATTTATGCACGTAAAGTTATATCATGAGAATGTTAAATCAATTGATTAATTGATTGTATTTAACAACAGAAATGATTATTTTTAAATCACTCTTTAATCATTCGAATTTTGTCAGTCAAATTATTAAATATTTTGTTTGTTAATTTTTAGAATGTATAATCTTGTGTTGTAAATAAGTGATTGTGTTTTAGGAATACTGAAATCTTGTGATTGTACAAAACATATCACACGCATTATAATTTTTAATCTTAAAGATATATTTTTAATTATTTTGAAAAGCTAAAATAATGGAAGTAATACAAATTTTCTGGGATTGTGCAAGTGTTTTTACATAATGTCTGTGTCAACGTTTTTTCAAATTTAATAATCGAATTTCGTCAATTTCAATTATTAAGTATTTGATTTTAAATTTTAATCTAAAGCGGGGTTTGTATTTTGAATTTCGTCAATTTAATTTAATATACATCATGATTAAAATTAATAATTTTAATTTTTTATAAAATTATTTTTATTATCGTTTTATAATAATAATTAAAAAATCATAGAAATCTACGAAATTTTATTATATGTATGTATATATATTTATATACTTTTCATGAATATAATTAATAAGTTTAATTTTAATAAAATTAATTTTATTATCATTTTTGGCCTAAATAATTTAATTTTTAGGCAAAAGTTTCTATATATGTACACGTTTGAATATATTATGTATAAGTATCAATTTTATTAAAACATAATTTATATTTTGTTTTTGAAAAAAGTTTCTTTTTTTAGAAACACAGTTTTGACGGGATTTTGCAAAAAATGGCAAAAACTCTGCTTATATATATATATATAGATATAGATATAATATAGATATAGATATTATATCTATATAGATTATCTTTTATTTTATCATAGCAAATTGAATATTTATAGCTTTATATATGCAATGATTATGAAATTTTTTTGAATATCTTCTTTTAAAATTTTAACCTTTATAAATATGATAAATATTGCAAATTAAAAATGTATTGAACTGTGATTATGTATACTTATTGGTAATTCTGCATGAAAATCTAAATAAGTTAAACTCTTCACAATTTAGATGTTTAATATTTGTTTATTTATACAATAATAATTGGGATCTAATCAAAATTGGAAATAATTCTACTTTTGTTATTATTTTTTTATTTTATCATTTTATTGACCGGTTGAAATATCATCACTTATTTTGTTCCTGTTTTTATTATGGAAATTACATAAATAAATCTATTTATATTATAGAAAAATATATTATATTTATATAAATCTATAAATTTTCGTATATCTATTTCTATTGCATATATATATTTTTTGTAATTTTTTTTCTTTTAATCTTTGTTCGAAATCTTTAATATTATGTAGGTATATTATCTTGTATTCTATTGTAGCAAATTAAAAATTTGTAGCTCTATATATGCTATGATTATGGAAAATCGTTTTAATATATTTTTTTAAAATTTTCACCTTCAAAAATATGACAATTATTGGAAACTAAAAAATTTTCTGTTAATAATGTTCAATTTCTATTTGTGTTCAAACTTTCATATTTTTAAATATAATTTTTGTATTTTAATATATTTTAATAAAGAAAAATCAACCTCCGAAATTAAAGACTTTTTAAATGTTAAAAAGAAAATAAGTGATTTTTTTATTTATGGTACATTTTATATATAATAATTATTAAATATTCTAATTTTATTGTATTGTTAAAGAAATATATTAATTATTACGAACTATATATATTAAAGCATTTATTTAATATGTAAGTATTCCTAAAATTATTGAATTTGTGTAGAGTAATTAAGCAAATTTAAAATTATAATTTTTTATTATTATATTTGTAGTATTTATTTATCTACATTTAAAAGTGAAATTTTTTAGCAAAACAAAGCGTTATAAAATATGTAATTTTCGTAAATTATATGAATTATCTTCATAAATTATATATTTGTATATATATATATATTTATAATATATAATGTATGAAAAGAATGGAAAATCTCATTGCATATAGAACACAAATAGAAATAAGTTTTGTTTGTTTTCCTTTTTGAGCTAATTTTTTTTGGCGGGATTTTACTATTTTTGGCAAAAACTCAATTATTATATATATATAGATTTTTATTGTCAAAATTACCATAAAGTATATAATGCTATGAAAGTAATGTAAATAGTAATATATATAAAAATAGTTTTAAATTTATCATAAATGCTAAACATATATTTAAAAAATAAAATATTTTAAATTTTAATTTAGAAAAAAATAATAAATTATGTACAAAAAATGGACAGAGAGAATGATGAGAATTTAATAAAATATAAAGAATAATACGGAGAAGTAAAATATCAAAACAAGAGTTTTTACTAAAAAAATAGATATGACCTACTTTTTACAAAACAGTTTATAAGCTCTCAAACAATTTATTTTGACAGTTTATAACCTGTTTGACAAAAAAAATTTCAAAAAATTTTAAAGAGCTTATAAGGTCTGAAACAACTGATAGGTTTTTTTTTTTTTTCAATAACTTATAATTAAGCTATGTCAAACACCCGCTCATAAAAACTCTTGTGAGATTTTTTCACCGTTAATTTCGTGAGATGATCTCTTAATCGATATGAGGCATAAATAATATTATTTTTCATTTTATATATGAATCAGATTAACTTGTCTGAGAGATTCATAATACTGTCTCACATATGACCTACCCATCGACCCAAACAAGCTCTTCATCTCTTAATGCAACATTTTGAAATAATTAGTTATTCGAAACAGCCTAAAACTTTTTAAAAACATATATATCATACAACTCTTTTTGGATATCGGTTGCATTTAATTGAATGAATGAGTAAAATCTCTTACAAGCCACAAGAGTATCTCCATACATAAATCTAATAGATAATCTAACAGATTGTCACCCGGCATAGATTTAATTTGATAGAAAAATGATTCCAAGTTAGTGACATAGGAGTCAAACGATGATGATTAAGATAATTTGTCTATGTTATATTAGGAAAAATATTCATCCTATATTGTTGGTAGATAATAGTCTACACATATATATATATATATGCATATATATATTGTGTGCATTTTTAATATGGTTGATGATATTTATGGAATAAAAGTAATTTTGTTGACATAAAAATATGATTTTCTTGAGTCGGATATGGTCGAAGATCTGTTTCATAAAATTTATAGTGATATATGTGTATAATTTAATATTTATCTCGATATATCTTATATTTTATCTATATTATTATGTATTAAAATCGAGAGTACTATACTTTTGACATAAAATTAATATAATATTATGTGTTATTTATTTAAAAAATTCATCACATAAAATTTATTCGTAAAATCGTGCACGAACATGAATGCATCACATGAAGTTAAAAAAAAAAGTTGAGTTACAATCAATTTGATACGGATAATTTTACTTTTGTTGCTCAGTAAAGATAAGAACAAGACTGAAAAGTTTGACAACTTTAAGAAAAGGTGGGCGAAGAATTTGGGGGGAGCAAAAGGGCAGTAAGTTAAAAAATATATATATAAAAAAAAGGGAAGTGAAAGTAAAAGTGCAAAAGAAAAAGGGGCAATAGAAAAGACGTGCGTGCGGGCCACAGAGAAACTTGTGGCTGATAATTTGCTTTTTCTTGCTGACATGTCTCGACACCTCGGCTCTCTCTCCACCTTAATCTTCTTCCATTACACGTTGTCTTGAACGACACATAGCCCCAAAAGTTCCTGACCCCAAAAGTGAGAAAAAATACACGCACACTGGGGGCCTTTTTATTTTAAATTTTCTGTTTTTGAATCGTGGGTTTTGTATTTTATCTTTTCATCTGTTTCTGAGTTATCTATTCTGGGGTTCCAGGTAATAAAAGAGAGAGTAAAGGAAGAGAAAAAAAATGTCTGAAGTTAAAGACCCCAAGATAAAGCTCTTTGGGAAGACTATTGATTTGCTAGAACCTGCTGGGGAGGCGGTGGCGGTGCTGCCACCGTCCATGACAGGTGGAGGGGCCTCAGCTGACTCTTGTGATGCCGGCGATATGGAGAACACAATCCAAGATCCTCCGTGTTCATCAAATTCTGTACTTGAAGATGGGAGGCTCGAAAGAGATGCAGAGGAGCAAGAATCTCAGAAAGTAAGAGTTTTTTTGGATTAAGTTTTTTTATTGAAATGTAACCCATTAGTTTATATTGTGTAAATCATCGTGGGTCGATCTTGGTTTTGACCGATTTCAAGGTTTTGTGGACTTGGAGAGTTTGCTTCGGCTTGTTATTTCGATTTAGGGTTCCAAGATTTGTGCTTTCTGGGTGGCGATGAAAAGGTATACTTGTGATCGAATAACGTGGAATGAAAGTTTAGCGCTCGAGCTAGGCTGCTTAATTGGTTTCACTTTAGTTTTTCAAGATCGAAACTTCATGAAATGTATGTACATCGTGCAAGAACTCTTTAAGTTATGTTTTGAACGATTGTTATATGCAGGTCGAGTCTGTGATATTCAGTTTCTTTGAAGTGATGATGCAAATTTGGTTACTTAGTTTGTTTTGGCTTTCTAGCAAATCTAGTTTCATCTGTAGAGTTTACCTCTTGTGGGTGAGGTTGCTGTTTGCTTCTAGGATTGCAGATTTTACTCTGTTATAATGTTATAATGGCCGAAATGCCGCCATACTTTTAAGAAAGATAAAACATCCAAATTGAGATTTATTGACCTACTTCATACCTTCATATTTGATTTGATTTGTCTAATGGGATGCGAACTCGTGTCCTGGATTTTTTGTTTATGGTACACATGTAGATGCCCTCTTATGTGATGTGTATTTGCAAAGGGAAATTATGATATTGTTTCTTACATAGACTCAGGTCATCATTCAATGTTCTTGGGGAATTTACTTGGTAAAACTTTTATTTACTTTCTATGTTGGTAGCTTTATTTTGGTTATTTTATTGCAATATCGAGGAACAAGAAAGTTACAATTATTGCTCGGGCGGATTTTTCCCCGTTCTCACGAACATTCTTCCTGTGCGAGTGCAGAAGGTATCATGTCCAAACCGAGCCAGTGCCAAAGAGGAAGACCAGAGCCAACCTTCGATGCTGGAGGAATCAAAAGATTGTAACTCAACTCCACCGATAAACGAGGATTCACCCGAGGATACTGGAACTGAGAAAACCTCGAAAACCGAGGATGACCAAGGTGAGACGAGCAACTCGCATGAGAAAACCCTGAAGAAGCCAGACAAGATACTTCCCTGCCCACGGTGTAATAGCATGGACACAAAGTTCTGTTATTTTAACAATTACAACGTTAATCAGCCCAGGCATTTCTGCAAGAACTGCCAGAGATACTGGACCGCTGGTGGGACGATGAGGAATGTACCTATAGGCGCTGGACGTCGAAAAAACAAGAACGCCATTTCTCAATTTCGTCATTTAACTGTCCAAGAAGCTCTTCAGAGTGCCAGAGTAGAGCTTCCAAATGGGATTCACCACCCATCTTTGAACCCTAATGGCACTGTCCTTGCTTTCAACTCAGATACACCCCTCTGTGAATCAATGGCATCGGTTTTAAACATCGCCGAGAAAACGATTATAAAAGGATCAAGAAACGGGTTTCACAATCCAGAAGAACTACAAAGTTCACCTTCTCATGAAATTTCAGCCAATGGTGAGGATCATTCTTCTGGAACTTCTGCAAGTTTAAACAATGGGGTAAGCAAAAACGTATTTCCGGAGGAATTAATGCCGAATCACCACGTGGTTCCTCAGTTGCCTTGCTATCCTGGGGCCCCTTGGCCTTACCCTTGGAACGCAGTTCCATGGAGCACTCCTTTATCTCCACCAACTTTTGGCGCTGCTACCTTTCCTCTGCCGTTCTGTCCTACACTACCACCATATTGGGGATGTGCTGTACCCGGCACTTGGAACATCCCTTGGGTAATGACACCTGCTGCTTCGCAAAACCAGACGCCACCAAGTTCGGGTCCTAATTCACTGACTCTAGGGAAGCATTCAAGGGATGACAATACCATTTTGAAACCAGCCAACGGGAGGTCAGAGTGGGGAGCCTCAAAAGATGGTGATTCCGATAAGAATCTTTGGGTGCCAAAATCACTTCGTATTGATGACATGGGAGAAGCAGCTAAGAGTTCCATGTGGGAAACACTGGGTATAAAGAACGATGGAACAGATTCTTTCAGTGGACGTGGTCTTTTCAAGGCATTCCAGTGCCGATCCAGTGATGGTGAGAAACCTCACATGGCGGAAACCTCCACAGTGTTACAAGCCAATCCAGCAGCGCTATCTAGGTCCTTGAGCTTCCACGAGAGCTCGTAAGCTGATGACACCTACGCCAACTCTACTTTCCATAAGTTTATGCCAAACTGATCTGTCGATGACACCTCTAGAACCATCAATTGATCCCAAAAAAATCCAACCCGGTGGATGATTTGGATGCAAGTATTCGTGGAATTTCTTGTCAAGACAAGTCCGGATAGCATTGCTGCCATTTGATGTAAGACAACCGGTTGTTTATGGGATTTTGTTCATGTACAGATAATTTTATACATGAAGAAACATAGATAGGTAGAAGGTGAGTTTTAAGTGTGGCAAAATAAGTGGGGAGTATCGTGAGTTTTCCCTGTAATGTCCTCTCATCATATGAATTAGCTTTCCTTAGTTTGCTCTTCTATTCTAATGTCGAATCTTGGTTTCAGGCATTTTATTTTATTTTATTACACCAAAATTATGGTTTGTGCATCGTGTATTCGTGTTACATTTCTTGATTAACTCTTAAGGTTTGAGTGCATTGGTTCCGAAAACAAATGATCCATACCGAATTGCTTGGATGCAGTGCGGTTGTTTGGTGGTGGTTCGAGAATCAGTTTTGAATAACATAATATCTTGCAAGAACAATTGTTTTGAAGCATTTTTTTCAAGAATCAAACTTGGAGATGGACATAATGTCCTTTGAATTATTAAGAAAATATTTTGAGAATTCTCTAATCAATAAAAACCAGAAAAAGGGGGAAAAAAGAAATCTTTTGTTTCAAGTTTACTACCAGCCTCTCTGTTTCTTAGAAATGCGTGATTTAGACGAAAGGGAAGAATCGTGGAAATGAAGTATGATCACCGAAGAAATTAATGGAAACTAATTATATTCTTTAGGAACGTAGTCTATGGTCAAGGAAATTACTCAAAAAAATTATCATAAAAATATAATTTAAAAATTATAATTTATGTTTAACACGTACCCAAAAACTGGGCCCGGCTGGTTCAAAGCAAGTCTATGTACATGCCGCCCGCAAGGCACTACCTTGCGGATGATGTGTAATCCCATGATTAGTCAAAATTAGTGGGTCCCACATAGGGCCCACTGATTTTAACTAAGGGTGTCAAAATTTAACCCAACCCGCCAACCCGACACGATCCAACCCGAAAAATATCAGGTTAGGGTTGGGGGTTTTTGGGTTTGGGTCAAATCGGGTTGACCCGAAAGCTAACCCGAAAAAATTAATCGGGTTTGGGTTGGGTTAGGGTCAACCCGGGTTGACCCGAAATGACCTTAAATTTTTAATTATTATTATTTTTATATAAAATTAAGATAGATTTACTACATTTTTATAAATTGTATGTTTGAAAAATATATATATATATTATATATTGATATAATAGATTTTCTTCGTTTAATATTTATTTTGTAAAATTTTTATTTTTTAAAATACTTTTTATTTTTTTTAATAAGTGTACTTTAAATTTTTTATAACTAAAAGATTAAATTTAAAATATATATAAGCTTAGATTTTGTTATTATGTGATTAAATTAAATATTATTATTATTATTATGTGTTTTAAATTTTAATTTAATTATTTTGTTAAAAATAAAAATAAATAAAATCGGGTTGGTTCGGGTTGGTCGGGTTAGCCGGGTTCGGGTTGAGCATTTTCGGGTTGATTCGGGTTCGGGTCGGGTTCGGGTTGAAGAAATTTTTAGAATTATTTTCGTCAACCCGACCCGAACCCACCCAAATTGACACCCCTAATTTTAAACAATCATGAATAGGCACGTTATCCACAGGGCACTACCCTGCGGGTAACATCGGATGGAGTCAAGAAACTTATATATGAATATATTATACGTATTCAACTTTTTCTTGTAAGTTCAAAGCAAGTTAGATGATGGCTTACCAATTCCTCATCCTAGACTTGATCTCATTTCCGCATTAAATATATTTGCGTAATAAACACTTCCGCCCTATAATAATAGTAACAATCGATGAATTTAGTATATGAGTATTGACTAAGTCACATGATGATATAAAATATTTGGGAGTTGATATTTATACTCTATTTTGTTTGATTTGTACTCCAATTCATGTGTAAAATATGTTTCAAATTTATACATAAATGGGGTGCAAATGCCAAAAAAATGAAGTGTTAATATCAATTTCCTAAAATATTCGTTAATTTCAGTAAGACAAAAACTCCTATAAGACGGTCTTAAGGATCATTTTTTTAGACGAGTCTCTTGTATGAGTTATCCAATAAAAAATATTACATTTTATAACAAAAATATTACTTATTATTATATGGGTAGGATTGACCCGTCTCACGAATGAAACCGTCTTACAAGAGTGTTAGAGTTTGATAATAGACAACCATATCACACACACAAAACAAATTTAAAAATCTCCATATTTATCACATTACCATAAAGTGGAACCGTAGTCGAAATTCCCGAAATACCACAAGAATATCAATCAAAGGTCTTGGATCAACGCTTATATACGTCACTAATAATTCTCAAAGTTGTGACCTGCCCCATAAGCCAAGAACCAAGAAACTTCCCCACAATATAATGAACCCACCCCCGCACCACAATTGCACCTTCCTTTTCTTTGAAATCCCACCAAAATTTCAACACCAAATATCATCGTATAAATGCACACAAGCCTCCATCTCCAAAATCGCCACCACCAAGAAATTCAATCCTTTTCCTTCCCCCATTCGTTTCCACAAGACTTGCATACCCCATCACTCGGCTAAGCTATTTCGTAATCAAATCCCAATGGAGAACATATCACTAAACCCAATCCCACGACTCATCGAAATAGCCCTCAACAAGAAGAGATTCTACGATACCCTTCTCTCGAGATTCAACTCCACCATTCAATCCCACTTCGCCACCACTAATTCAAGAATCCAACCTGAGAAAAAGCTGAAGATCAATGATTTCGATCCCAAGTACAAAAGGGTTGTTCAAACTTTATCATGCAAGGATACGGAGACGGTCTTAACAAGATTAGGATTGAATCAGACTTCAGAGGGAGGGAGTTTTCCATCAACATTGGACGAGAATGACATCTTCTCCCTTTTCGAATCGAGGAGTCCTTGTTTGGGTGAAGTCAAAGAGGCTTTCGATGTGTTTGATAAGAACAATGATGGGTTCATTGAGGCATGGGAGCTACGCAAGGTTTTGTGCGATTTGGGATTGGAGCGTGAAGGATCCAGATCAATGGAGGATTGTGCGAGGATGATCGGTGTTTTTGATGAAAATGGAGATGGAAGGATAGATTTTGATGAATTTGTCAAGTTCATGGAGAATGCTTCATTATAATAATCGAAAGTCATTGTTTATTTATATATTGGATTGGATTGTGTTTATAAGGTAAAGTTTGTAAAATATTCAGATCGCGGTTCTAATAATAATATTTACTACCCTTGTTCATATGATCATCATATGATTTTTTTTTTTTGGAATTATTTGAGTTTAACTTTGAAATTTTGGTCCTGATTTTTCTTCCGATCGAGCCTAGAATCACATAAATTTATTGAATTCGGTTGAAATATGTCACAAATCGTTCGGATAGAATTTCTCGAAGTCTTTACATAAACAAAAACAATCCTCCCTCGTGAATTAACTTACGAGATTGAGTTATGTTCAAGTCTATTTTTCAACAAATCCAAATACTTTTCACATATGCAATTGCTATCATCAAGTCAAATTTGGAGTTTGTTATTTTTCTAATTGAATAATAATATGGGCCAAATTGGATCTTTTCTTGTAATTTGGCAAACAGCCTGCTATCAGCCCCTTGGGCCTTGTATGCTCCACAAATCTCAACTTCACGAAATGCACTTTATTTTTTGGACATGCACCATAATAGATTAATGAACTAAAACTGAAAATTCCATATAAATATTAATATGTTGGAGCCAAAGGCTAAAGCATACATGTTTGAAAGTAAAACAAAATACAAAGTCAATAAGTGGAAATAAGATGTAAAAAAATAGATATGAAGACAAGTCAAGCGAAATAAGTTGCTCGACGCTCGTAAATATTGTCGGTATCCGCATTCATCGTGGGACCTATCATGATACATCATTCTAATCTCAAAACAAAACTTTTATAATTTTTTTCCACAATTCTAAACACAAAAAATAACTTTTTTACGGGTCTCACTAATCATTTCTACACATATTATATAATTATTATTTATTACCTAAATTTTAATTTTATAATATAATAAAAAATTATTTATTAATATTTTTTAAATTTACTTATTTAAATAATTATTAATAATAAAAATAATTTTTTTAAAATATAATTAGTATTAAAATTAATTTAATAATTAATTTAAAATTATTATAAATTTAATTCATCTCAACGCACACACACGTTTCAATATATTTCCCCTTCCTTAATTAATGTGCCCCATTTCATATATTTAAAAATATAACAACAATAAAACTTTTAAAAAATAATAATATTATAATAAGCTGGAGCTGGCACCGTACAGAGGACACCAGCTCCAGGTTTAAATAATTAAAACCTACCCCTTGCAACACAAAGAGTTGCAATCACCCTTATAACTTAATACTCATTCGTCTCAAATACACCGTCTTACTTTTTTTTTTTACATAGATTAAAAAAAATTATTGAAAAAATAAATTTTATACAAACTTTCTATTTTATCCCTATTTAATGTATTAAAAAACGATTGCACAATTTTCAAGGTGTAGTTAATAGGGTATATTAGTAAATGAGTGTAAAAAATTATTACTAAATATGATATATGACTATATATTTGGGACAAAAAAAAACATAGACTATATAATTAAGACGGAGGAAGTAATAATTACTTTAACATACAAATGTTATTTATATACTTAAGAATGAAATATAACACGATTATGTGATAGCTATAGACCCATCTCTTTTTCGCTCTTGTGCAAAATTAAGAGAAAAAGGTCTACATATACATTCAAAATAAGCCCTCAAAGAATTAATGGACTGATCATATATATATATATATATATATATATATATATATATATATATTTAGTATCTCATTATCCACTGGAAAAAAAACTACCCAAATATATAGACTAGTGTATAGTCATGTCTCCTACCGGAATTGAGCTCCGGAATAGGTCTGGCCGAAGGACCAACCGGGCGGGGCGGCGTTGTAGGAGACGACGGTGCGGCCGTCGCTAGTGGTGACCTTGAAAGACAAGCTTTGTCCGTTGAGATAAGAGTTGCTTTGCCAGTTTTGGCCCCAATTTCTTGACATTGGCTGCCACGCAGTTCTCGAACCTTTGATGTACACCGAGTGGACATCACCGGCGCCGCCTACGTTCGTGACAAGTACAAGATTGAAGAACGAGTGGCCGTTGATGGTGAATCTGATCCCTCCACTTCTTCTGCAGGGCACCCTACACACACACCACAAATTCAAGAAACAGGACAAACACACATATATATAGTTTTTGTGTGAGTTTTTGTTGGCGTATTAGTTTGTATCCCACATCGCTTGGCTAAATAACTTGACAAGACAAACGTGAGGTGAATTAAGTCCAAGTCAATTTCTAATAACAGTTTTCACGAAAGACTATAGTATTAATCACCTTCTATAAAGAACAGGGACGACTCCGGCTCGGTATTGGGCTATACGGAGGAAAACGGGCTGAGAGAGATCAAAGTGTTGGTTGGGAGGCTCGCACCAGCCTCCCGGAGGGCAGAAGTTGGTGGCGGTGACGGTGATAGTCCCACGGATACAATATTGTGGGGCATTCACGCACATGAGCTGATAACAAGATCCACAGCTCAGGCCGTTGGCGAACAGGGCTGTGCTAAGTGCTGCTGTGTTTGTTCCGTATCCCTGGCTGTAAAGGTTCCCATATCCACATGCCCCGCCTAAAAATAATACGTAACCAACTAATATGTATAAGATGCAATAAAATTGGATGGTGAAATTTTATTACTCCCTCGACCAAATAATGCAAAATAAGATAGTTTCCAATCTAACGTTGCTGGAGGAATTAGTTCCATTAAATGAGAGGTCCCCTTTTTAATCATTTTGTGACAATTTTTTATTTAATCATAAATATCATTTAACATGTTGCCTTTTGAAATCAATATGAAGAAATAAGGGATTAGAGAACACGATAGATTTAATGATCTATATTTTAACACAAAAGCATAATAACTATGTTGGAGAGCTGATGTTTCAAATCATTGAATCATTAGATTGACTATTAGGATAATATTCGTAAAGTAAGTTGAACGGTATCACAGAACAGAAATATATATACATACATGAGCTGTGAAGAAAACACTTTCTAGTCGAACGAGAATTCGAAAAATGTATACAGATCATTAGCTAGATGATTGCAGAATGGAGACATACCCATTGTTCCAGAGGCATCACCTCCTCCATAAAACGTAGCACGAGCATTGGTCCATCCTCCATAGTATCCACTTGCAAAATTCACCATTGACAAGAATCCCACCAAGCAAAGCGCTAGTATCTTCATTTTTCCTGCATAGATTTAGCATTTGTTGAATAGTAACATGTATAGATTAGTGGGCATGGAATGATTGTAAAGGGAACACCAAGGACATAAAATAAAAATACTTGAAAACTTTACTTGGAAAATGACGAGAATTCTTGCAAAAACTGGTGAGGAAAATCAAAGAGTGTTTGATGGGAATAAATAGAGGGAGGGGTTATAATATTGGTGTTGGGAAGTTTAAAAGTGTAGGCCAAACATTGAATTCGACGTCTCATAATGCATGGGACCATTGATCTGTGACCAGAAGTTGTCGATTCAAAGCTGTTAATTAATTTCAATAAGCAATTCAAAACACTGTAATAATACAAGTACATATACACAAACACATGAAATTATATGTAACTTGGGACTTTATATAATTATTTTTTGGTGTTTAATTAATTCTGATGAGCTTCATGATTGGGTAAATGTTTGCAAAAAGTATGCCTAATGAGTTTATTTGTGAACCTGCTATCTATCCATTAGATTTAAACCTGAAATGCTTAACGGGATCCCAACAATCATCAAGATTTCAATCTGAAATGATTTTGTACTAATCATTTGTTATTAAATGATTTCGAATTTACCATATTTGCTACGAAGAGCAGGTAGGGGGCTAGCTAGGAAGGGTGAGGGGCTAAGGGATGCATTTCCATCAATCTCCGGCCACTCCGGGTTAGCGGTGGGTAGGCGAAGTGAACGAAAACGAATCGTTAGGAACGGAACGAAGTGGAGTCCGGCGAATTTTATGATTTTTTAGTCATTTGAAATCAGTTAAATAAGTTGAACCAGTAACATATAAAAAGTTTTGAACTATATATGTTGAACTGATAGCAGATGGAATTAGTTTGATATTTTACTATAATTTTTATGCTAAAATATTATATGTAATAAATTTAATGTGTGAATTCGAAATTTAAAAAAATAAAGAAAAAGAAAGAGGTCAAGGGTAGTGAGAAAGGAGACCTTGATCCAGCTAAGTATATAAATGTGGCATTAAAGGAAATTAATGGTGTCGACTTTAGAATATGGTTAATGCATATGAAGCTGGAAACAATAAAGAGAGAATTTAATATTGGTTAATATTATTAGTTACAACTTACAACGCAATATTTCGAATAACCAAAAAAAATATATTAACTAGAAAATTTTATCCCGTGACACAAACTAATAGGTTTCACTAGTGATGTTTCATGTTTTCAGAAACGTTTTATATGAAACTTTGATTTTTTTTAAAACAGAACTATGGAAATAAAAGTAACATGTTAATTAATTCTCATGTTGCACTGGTCAATTGTTTGATTATTACTCTCAAAAAAATTGTTTTATTATTATTACGTGACTCCTATCATTTTTTTATAATTATAATTATCATATTTTCAAATTTTACAATATATAAATGTGATATTATTATATCTTAGTAGGTATATACTTTTTCTTATATATATATATATATATATATATAATTTTTCCTTAAAAAAAAAATCATCGGGACAAATTTCAAACAGAAAATTACTCCGTAGATAGCGCTTGAAAAAAAAAAAGATATCCGACAAATAATTAAATAAATTTCCTCAGCGAAACGTGATACTTGTCGAACTTTTCTTCACCCAACTGCCCTTTTCGTTGATTTTTCTCTAGCAAAACAACGTGCGACAATAAATGTGGTCGATATTATTAATTTAATTTCTTATGAAATTGTTTTTTTTTTTTTAGATTTATTTCACGTGGCTGGGTCCAAATTAGACACTTGTAGCATTGTTTTTTTCTTTTTTGGGCCTGCATTTAAGACCAATACTGTTTTTGATGTTGCAGGGAAGCCGATGTCAAGCAAAGAAGAACATGCCAACTTATTTTCATTCCTCTTCATTTATCATTTCAGGCATTTGTTAAATTATTATAATTATAATATTACCCATATCAATACATGCAGTTTCGACATAGTTATCGCTACTATTAATTAAGAGCTAGGGCAGTTTGACATATGATGTTTAAATTTAGATTATGATTTAAAATATTTGAATTGTATCATTATATAGTGATAATTAAGTATTAAATAATATAAGCCAAACAATCATATATGACATAAGTTTACATTTTCAGAAAGAAGTATTAGAATCCTCGAATTATGATGGTAATATTTTCTTATTAAAAAAATATAAAATGTTATGTTACTGGAATCATATACAAGCACGGGATAATGATATGAAACGACATATATACAACATAGTAGTTGTTTAGTAAGGTGTCAGAAATATGTGTTCCGTACCATTTTTAAAAAAGAAAAATCAGTAATTCATTCACATATTTGAACTTATTATATAATATAATTGTATGTACGGAATTATATATGTTTTTTTAAACTCAATTTGAGCATTATTTAGGATCGGTTTCTCGATCGAAGAAGTTGAATGTCAATAATTAAAGCCAATAACTGAGACTTCTACTCTTCTGCTACATAGTTTATTACCAATATCTTTAATTTAAGATAAAATCTCGAATTTGAAATGAAATTATAAAAAACATCAATCGAATAGGGATGACAATGAGATGGTCACCAAACACCTTCATCAAAGCATGCTCCGCCTATTTAGGAGCCTGACCCCTCCCACCTTGTTACGGAGGGCACACTCAATAAAAAAGAATGACCATAAATGTGTGTTATTTTAAAGGGAAAAAAAAAGGTTTTACGTGCAATATTTTAAATATATAAATTCATAATTTTGAAAAATACTAACTCATCTTTTAAATTTTATTTTTTTAAAAAAATATTTACTTCACTATAGATATATGGCCATCCACGACACTCATATTTTATAATTCTACAAATCGAGAATTCTAGTATCATTATTATTTAATATCAATAGTTTAAATATAATTCAGTAATATTCTATGGTGTGGCAAAATGTGCTTTTCATTAGAACCATCGACAAAAGTCGTGTTTTGATTAAATATCGACAATCAACTTCCTTAATTGATTCCATCAACTTTTTTCATGATTGTTTTGGGTACAAATTGATATAAATTTTAAAATATTAATATTGAAATATCACGGTTGGATCTCAAACCCGAGAATTATCTAAATGTTCGAATCTTCGTAGCAAGATGGAATAGGTGAATGACTCTTTCATAAAACAAAGACAATTAAATTGTTTCGATTATCCTTTCAAAAAGGAAAAAAAAAAATGCGAGTAATATGAAGTATTACAAGTTTTTTTGCCTTTTTTTCCTTTAAACATTATTTTTTACAAAAATAAAATACAATAAAATTGACGCCTACAACCCGAATATAAAAGGGGAACATGAAAGATGTAGAAATAAATCTATCTATCCCAAGTTAGATTCGACATAGCCCCATACTGATTCGCTTGGTTTAGACACCAACCAGCATTCACATGCACATGAAAAAGATATGAGACATCGACATTTACAAATGGAAACCGGTGTGATTTTTAATATCGTACGATTGTCAAATTATATAATATTTTTTGAAAATTCTCCTTTTACTTCATTAAAAATTATAATATAACGTTTGCATTATTTCTTAATATTGTAATATTGATTGATAACATAACTCTGATTGTTAAGAAAAAATTTGTTATAATTGAATCTGGAATTTGAAATCTTGAAACTTTTAAGATGAATACACGACTTTGGTTAACTTCCATTCATCCAACAGTTTGAAAAAGAAAACGCGTTTTGCGGATTGTTCGGA
Organism: Henckelia pumila; assembly: GCF_033568475.1. Lineage (NCBI taxonomy): Eukaryota > Viridiplantae > Streptophyta > Magnoliopsida > Lamiales > Gesneriaceae > Henckelia > Henckelia pumila. Next base: position 48,887,924 of record NC_133122.1, on the reverse strand, counting down.
CATCACACCATCAAAATCAAATGGCCCACAAAAAAGGCAATTTTGCGGTTGATCACAAGTGCGTACGTTATCGTGTACTTGGACCATACAATTAATAATCAATCACGGCACCATGTCTACTTTAAACTTATAATATGATTCAAATTATATCTTTCTCATTATAAATTAATATATTTTCGATTTTTATTCACATCATTTAGGAAGGAATTTGGGATCAAATAAACTATCGCTCCACTGATTGTAAAACTTTTGGTCTCTTGTGTGCTCCTTTCTTTTTCTTTTTTCTTTTTTTAAAAAAAGTAAATTTTACAATAGCTTGAATAATCAGATGTTAGTCTTGAGTAATTATGTGTAAGTGTAACGTTAACATAACTTTGGTTGAAAAAACAAGTATTCTCTGCATCAAAAAGTTGTGATTGCGGGTTTTCACGTCATACAGAAAAATAAAAATTGTTTTTTTTGGTCATGTATGTTTGTCACTTGGCGATTTTGATCCTCTGTATTTTCATATTTCAATTTTAGTCTGTTATCTTTGTTTTTGTTGGAAATTTTATTCTTTTTTTCGATGTGGCGATGATGTGACAACAGTGCAGTGCTGATGTAGAGCTGACGCATATAATGACACGTAGACCTAGCCACGGTCCGGATTGGCATTTAGCCAACCCTTAACCGGACCGGCTATGGCCGGTTCCGGTCCGGGTTGGTGAACCGGCGGTTCCGATCCGGGTCCGGGTCCGGGTCCGGTTAACCGCCGGTTCAGGGTCCGGGCTAACCCATGAAATTTTAAAAAAAAAATATTGCAGCGCCCCAGCACTGATTTTGCAGCGCTGGGGCGCTACCCCTTCGAATTTAATTCGAAGGGGCAAGACCGCAACTCCGCAAGTGAGCAACTTCAATTTTTTTTAATTTTTAAACAAATTTGTAATAAGACATATTCTTTAAATAATCTCAATCAAATATTTCATATCTCCATAATAAAAATCTATTACATTTATGAAATAAACAATATATTAGAATTTCAACATCTTATGACTTATATTACAAATCTATTACATTTTATTCTAGTTCACTCGCATTTTCTCTCGTCGTAGTTTCGGATGTTCCTTCGGTATCATCTTGGTCTTCTTCATCACTTTGAATATGTTGTGTTCGAGTAGCGGCTTTTGACCAATCATTGAGCAAACATTGGGCTTTCAAATTTTCCGGCTTTAAGCTAGAACGTCTCTCGTCCAATATATTTCCTCCAATACTAAATGTTTGCTCCATTGCAACTGTTGAAACCGGACAAGCTAGAATTTATTTTGCAATTATAGCCAAAATTGGATATATTTGTGTTTTTTGCGACCACCATCTCAAAATGTCGAAGTTTTTCTCATCTGTATCACTAAAATCAAAAGTAGTGGTAAAATAATTCTCAAGTTCCTTACTGGAACTTGAGGATCCTCGTGTGTCCACCATATTTGATGTTATATTCATTATAAATATCAAGTAAATGAGTTTTAATATTAAACAAAATCAATGAGATAGAAGGAATCGTTTCCGCAATATGCTCCAAAGATTCATAATATAATGTTAACATGTCGCTTAAGCCATCTAATTTAAGTCTATGATCTAAAACAAAAGCACATAAAAAAATTTCAAGAATGAGCAAAAAATATTGTTTCCATTTTGCTTTCATGACGAGAATACATTGAGATAAAGCACTATCATTAGATTTAACATGTTCATGAAAAATACAAGCAATGTTGCAACAATGTGTTAAAACTAAATGTGAAGTAGGGTAATAAACACCGGATAATTGGTCACTAGCATCATTAAAATTTTTTAAAATTTCACAAATACTAGTGCATATGTTCCATTGATTTGAAAACAAATAAATATCACGAGCTTGAACAAATTGATGAAAAAATGTACATAATAAATCTTTATATTCAAAAGAGGATAATAACAATTTATATGCTGAATTCCAACGAGTTGGAACATCTCGTGCAAACCGCTTAGACTTCATACCATTTACTCTACAAAATTTTTCCCATTGCTTCATAACTTGAGGACGTGTTCATAAATAATGAGTAGCGTTCCTAATTGGTTGAATATGTATGCCTAAGATTTTTAGCCCATCTTGAACACACAAATTTAAAATATGACATGTGCATCTAATATGAAAAAATTTGTCACCTAATGATGGTTTACATATTTCAATAAGCTCACTAATACTAGAAGTATTTGCACTAGCATTATCAAAAGACATTGAAAAAACTTTGGTAGTTAGACCATATTCTTCTAAAATAACAAATATAAGTTGCGAAATATTTTGTGCCGTGTGTGATTCGTTGAAACATCTATATGCAAGCAACCTTTTTTGAATGTTCCAATTATTATCAATCCAATGACATGTAATACCCATATATGAACAACTTTGTCAATGATCACTCCAAATATCGGAACACAAAGAAACTTTATTATTCAAACTATAAAATTCCTTAATTAATTCTTTCTTTTGATCAACGACTAACTTTTTCATTGTGCGTTTGAGACTATTTCTTGGAATACGTCTAATAGAAGGATTTGCACTTGTAGAAAGCCAATTTTCAAAAGATAATTTATCGCTAAAACTAAAAGAAAGTTGTTCAACCGCACAAAATTTAGCCGTTTCTTCTCTAAATCTAGCTTCGTTATATTTAAATAGTTGAGATTCATTACCAGATTGAGAAGAGAATGCCGGAATTTGAGTTTGACCACGATCAATACCAATTTCCACCGGATAATTTTTCTCGATATGCCGCGTCAAAGTTCCATAACCATCTTCTTGTTTAAATTTGTAACATTTTGAACAATATTTGCATTTGGCTTGCAAATCACCGGAGGGAAGCGTCACCTTGTCGAAATGTTTGGTGAAGATATCGGATGTCGGGCGAGGCACCGCTCGAGTTTGTCTCTGAGAGGCCGCCAGATCGTTCATACTTTCTTGACTTGCATGATGATGTGGTGGTGGTGGTTGTTCAACTTGTTGTCTTTGTTGCGCCTCTTGTCAAATTTCTTGAATTTCATCATCGGAATATTCAAGATCAAAGTCATCGACATTGAATTGAGGATACTCGACCTCGGGTGGTATGATGCTCTCTTCCTTTCCTTTTCCTTTGTCACCCCTATAACTTGATCCCGCTCCGGACATTTGTAATTGTATAAATATGAAAATAAATCAACAATTGACAATAAACCAATAATCAAAACTTGATATTTTTTATAATTCAAGAAATTAAAAGGAATTGAGAATAGAGAGAATGAAGAGTTCAAGAGAGAATTGTGTAAACAAAATGAAAGGAGGTTGGGGGTATTTATAGATAAAATCATAAAAAGTAGGTTTTTTTTTTTAAAAATAAATAAATAAATTCCGGTAGACCTGGCGGGTCGGCCGTGTTTCAACGGCCACTTGCTAGTGGCCATTGGATCATCTGGGCGCCCCCATGGGCGCCACGTGTCCAACCCACCGGGTTGACGGTTTTTTCTTTGGAAAATCGGGACCGGACCGCCTAATGGCCGGTCTGGTCCCGGTTTCGGGTTGGACCCATTGACTCGGTTAACCAGCCCGTTGACTCGGTTAACCGGCCCGTTGACCACGGGCCGGGTCCGGGCCCAATCCGGCCCATTGCCAGGTCTAATGACACGTAAGTATTTTCGAAGAAAAAAAACTGAAATTTTTGATCTATTTGCGTGCCTTTTTTTTAAAATATATATATATACACACACACAATGGCTTGAGTAATTAGAAGTTAGTCTTAACTCTTAAGTAATTATGTGTAACATTAACATAAAAAACAAGTATACTCTGTGTGCACCGAAAAATATCGCGTTAACATAACTTTCATTCTCAATGTTCGGTGCAGTTTACCTGACTAATATCGTTTGTAAGTTATTACGTTCGTCAGGATTTATCCAGTACATATCGAAAAATAACGACGACATATTCTCACATAAAAAAAACAAGTATTCTCAAGCATATAATTGATAGTTAGAGTTAATATTTCACATGTTCAATTACAATGAGTAATTATAATTTGAGTTTATGTATGTTTCAATAAAATTATTGCGGTCTGTTATAATTTTTAGTAAATGACGAGTAGTTGGTTGTAAAGTGAATAATATTTTAAACATATCATTTTTTTCATGAAAACCCTTTTCTGTCAAGTTATCATTGAATTTTATGAAAATGTACATATAGTTTAAATAAACATTCGAAATTTCGAGCAATATCCATTCAATAAGAACGGTCACAAACTTTCTTTTCTTCTTCTCCTTTTTTCCCAATAAAAATTTTGATTTTCTCACCTCTATTGGGCTTGAAGATCTCTGGGCCTATATGCGAGAAGCGGGCTACGACGAAGGCCGATTCAACGACAATTGTAAACTTTACGGTCAAAACGACGTCGATCTCTGTTTCTTGTTCCATTGAACTGAAAATGCGAGCTCAAGAGTCGAGACCTGGATCAGAAAACTCCCTCTCATTTTTTGTATCCGAATGCTTCCTAATTTCTCATCTTTCAACCTCAAAGACCGCCATTTCAGACAAGTTCGTTCAATTCTCAATCAATTTTCCTTTTACAATCCGAAAATTGGTTTCAGCGTCGAAGCTTCGCTTGAAAATCTGCTAAACCCGCCTTCTTTAAGATTAGACCAGTCCCACAAAGAATTATCTTCATTCAACTTCTCTGGCATTGCGAAAAATGTGATCTCCAAGATTTCTAATTATTCGGGTACTGATAAAGGTGAGACCTTTACTAATCATACCTTAAAAGATTACGTTTTGAAACTCTCAGATATATCCCCCGTGACTGTACGTAGATTTTGGCGGATATCTGATTTGAAACCTCGAGATGTTTTCGAAATATTGGTGGGTTTTGAATCTTCCAGTGGGAAATATGAGACTGAGGTTAAAAAGGTTAAATCTTTGTGGGGAATTTTCAAGTGGACTGGTGAGAAAAATAAAGAGTTCGAACATTTTCCTCAATCTTGTAAGATCATGGCTTCTATGCTTGTGCGTGTCGGATTGTTTGCGGAAGTTGAATCTGTGTTGTCTAGGAATGAGAGTCGAGGAATTTTGCTGGATTGTCAGGAAATTTTCAGTGATTTGATCGAAGGTTATGTAGGAGAGTTTGAATTGGGAAGGGCCATTTATGCTTATGATAGAATGATGGGACTTTCTTTGGTACCAATGAGTTCAAGTTATCAAGCGCTTCTCAAGTATTTGATTGGATTGAATGAAACACAATTGATGTATAACATTTATGTGGATATGATCAAGACAGGAATGAGAGGGAGTGCAGAAGAGAGTAGCATCCATGAGAGTGTTGTACGATTGCTTTGTGTAGATGGTAGAGTACAGGAAGCCAGAGATCTTGTTAGGAAAGTTATGGCTTTCGGAATCATACCTGGTAGAACCATTATGGATGCGATTTGTTGTGGATATTGTGAGAAGAAGGATTTTGATGATATACTAAGTTTTTTTGCCGAAATGAAGATTGCCCCTGGTGTCATAGTTGGCAACAAAATCCTCTTTTCATTAGGAAAACATTATGGTGTCGAGCAAACAAGCTTGTTCATGGAGAAAATGGAGGAGCTCGGTTTCTGTCCTGATGAAAGAACCTTGGGAATCCTGATTGGTTTTAGTTGTCGTGAAAGGAAGTTGAATAATGCTTTCATTTATCTTTCAGGCATTCTATCAAGAAATCTCAAGCCCCATGTATACTCTTATAATGCTCTCCTTAGTGGGATTTTTACCAACGACATGTGGATGCACTCCCGAAACATCCTCCTTGAAATGAATGATATGGGGGTTGCTTCAAATTTGTCAACTTTCAGAGTTCTCCTAGCAGGGTTTTGTAAAGCCATGCAATTTGATGAAGTAAAGGCAGTGATTGATGAGATGGCAAATCGGGGCTTGATAAAGCTCTCATCAACAGAAGATCCACTAACCGAAGCATTCATGCTCTTGGGGTTCAACCCGCTGGATGTAAGGATCAGGAGGGACAATGGCCCGGGATTTTTTAAAACTGATTTTTACGATAATCTTGGTAATGGATTCTATTTGGACACAGATCTGGACAAGTATGAAAAAATAATTGTCGAGGTCCTTGAGGATGCCACGATTCCCGACTTTAACTCTTCTATTCTGGAGAAATGCCACAATCGAGATACAAAAAACACTTTCAGTGTGGTAGACGAAATGACTAGATGGGGTCAAGAACTGTTGTTGCCTGCCTCGTTATCCATACTGAGAGGGCTTCCTAGATCTTCCTTCAGTGTCAAAACTGTTAACCATCTTTTGGAGGTCATGTTTAAATCAGTTTATCACCTTGATCAGCAATCTTTAAATAAGATCATCCAAATGTACAGCGAAAAGGGTTTAACATTCTCAGCCAGGATGCTACTTGAAGGGATGGTAAAAAGAAATCTCATGATTGAAAATGGTACATTCTCTGCTCTTTTGCTTGCGTTCTGCAAGAAAAGTGACCTGAAAAGTCTCCGTTACTGCAACCATCTTGCAAGAAAATATAACTGGTCTCCCAAATTTGAGGATAGGAAAGACCTCTTGAGTTGCCTTTGCCAGAAAAAATGGTTGAATGAGGCATTCGAGATGTTTGAGACCATGTTGCTTGCCAGCCCTTGTAATACGTCAGAAACTTTTCACTTGTTTCTTGAAGAGCTTTGTTCCCAAGGGTCCACTTGCGCTGCTCTTATTTTGCTCGAGGAATTTCCAAGTCGTGCCATTGACTTAGATCCCATGGCTTACAGCCATCTTATTCGTGGATTTTGTAAAGAGGAGAAATTCTCAGAAGCCTCTACGATTCTCTCTTTTATGCTCACCAAGAACTTAACTCCACCTCTCGATGTTTCCATTGAGTTAAGTCCTGTCCTATGGAGAACTGACATGGAGAAAGCTTCTGCATTAAAAGATATGTGCTTGAAAGAGCAACTTCCTGTCTTACTCACCACACTCTCTGCTTTGATTAAACGGTTCTGTAAGCTTAAAATGATTGAAGAAGCTGCCAACCTATTCAAGCAGACTTTGTCAAACGGCCTAGTCACCGATGTAGAGGCATTTAACATGTTGATTCAAGGCTACTGCAGAGAAAACAAATCGAGGAATGTAGTGGAACTGCTTGGCGCCTTGATAAGGAAAAGCTTAAGCATCTCGATTTCAAGTTATAGCCATTTGGTGCTCTGGTTATGCACAGAAAGAAAATTTCCCCAGGCATGGAGTTTGAAAGAGCTCGTGCATAAAGAAACCGACCTGTCAGACATTATTATGTATAACATTTTGATCTTTCACGTTTCCTCAGGGAAGAACATTTTGTTCTTGGATGCATTAATTCATAAACTCGAAAAGACAGGATTGAGATACGATGAGATCACATATAATTTCCTGATACAAGGACTTATTCAGTGTCAAGATATCCCACGCTCTGTCGGGTACCTGAGGACTATGATACGCCAAGATCTCAGGCCAAGTACCCGTAGCGTTCGAGATGTAATTGGTTACTTCTGCGGGGGAAATGAGGTCGAGAAGGCCTTGGATATAAGTAGCGAATTGGAACTTATTGGTTGGATTCATGGTACCGTGATTCAAAATAGAATCGTTCTTGCACTTCTTGAGAAGTTCAAGCTCCAAGAAGCAGTAGATTTTCTTGACAAGATGGAATCAAAAGAACTGATCCCCGATGGTATCGATTATGATTTTTCAATCAAAGAGTTGCATTTTCACGGTAGACAGGATAAAGCAGTCCATCTTCTTAACATAATGCTGCGAAAAGGGAGGGTTCCAGAATCTTCCAGCTACGACTGTATCATCCAAGGTTTCTGTAGTGGACATAAGTTGGATTTAGCACTGGATTTTCATGCTGAGATGTTGTGTAGGAATAGAAATCCGAGCAAGATCACTTGGGAAACTCTTGTTTGCAGATTGTGCCAAGATGGCCGAGTGGCAGAAGCAGAGGAGCTGCTAAATTCCATGATTCAGTTCGGTGAAACTCCTAGCAAGGAAATGTTTTGCTCCGTGATTAACAAGCATCGGTTTGAAAATAATGTAAAAAAAGCCTCGGAGCTAATGAAAGTGATGCAAGAAATGGGATATGTGCCAGATTTTGACACGCATTGGTCTTTGATCAGTAACTTAGGCAGTTCGAGTAAAAAAGAGCATGTAAATCCGAAACAGAGCTTTTTGTCCGGTCTCCTTTCTGGTTTTGGATTTGATCGGAAGAACTCTAATGACAAAGTGCGGTAAACTAAGCAAAACTTCCATCTCCCGTATTTCAAGATTTATCCATTGTTTTTTCGATGGCAAAGAGAATGTGACAAGGGCTCGAGTAAATCATTGCCTTGTCATGAAGTAATGTTGTATCCTACTTTTCATGTTTACTCAAATATGCTGGTACGTTCTTGATTTTGAAAATAATTACGTGCATGGTTGCTGTTAAATTTCTCACAAGGAACATGACCTTTTTTTTCTATAATTTTTTCAAGGGGAGAATCACTAATTGTCAAAAACATTAATCTCCCGAACCTAAACACCACACGCGGCATAGGTAATGTTTGCGATTAACTTCAAAAAAGTGAATTTTTTTTAAAGAAAGACTCGTGAGTTGTGGGAGTAATCCCAAACAATATCTTTAACACGTTGAGCATGTAAAAATGCACAAAGTAACAGCAAACCATTAGAGAACAAATTAATAAAACACACATCAAATTACTAAAACCAACATCAGGGATGAAGATAGTTACAAGAATGCATAAAGCATTAAACTTCAAACACGTCTCTGGCTTGCATAAGCCAATCGTGTTTTCCCCTTTTATTTTGCACACATGGGCACAGCCCGATGCGCTTAAAACAATCAAATAGTCTTAACTTTTGACACATGGATGCACGAGACACATTCAAAACGGAAATGGTCAAGAAAACATGAAAAAACTTAATTCGATAGCTCGATACGACAAGATCCTGAGATAGCTTTCTCCTCAATCATCATAGTGCTTGCGGTGATGCTTGTGGCGAGACTCATCATCATCATCATCATCTCCCTGAAAATGTTACATACAGCATATTTAGAACAAAAATGGTGTTGAAACCACTGGCCATCATGCAAAGTCAAACTTGGAAAGAAAGTGATTTTGAATTCAATTCACTCAAAAGTTTGAATTCGTGGAAGTTCCAACATTAATATTTATATTAATTCCTTTCACACATCAACTTAGTTATTGGTGAATGTAGACACTGGTGAAACGATTCTCAAATTAATACTCAAGACATGAATGTGCATTAGATTGGATATCAGGTGAGAAAGAGCATTAATAAAGCCATTTTGCCAAAATGTTCAAGCTCATGAACAGTTATCCAACAATAGTATTTATGCTTTTATATGACATCATCAGTTACTAAGAGATCCTACAATAGCAAGAAAATGAAAATTTGGGATTAATAGAATTTCATTTTCTTCAAGGCTTGATCTTCACTTCTCACAACAAATAGATAGGGTGGGGACTATATGATTACGGTTTTAGGATTCATTGCGTGCCTTGAAGACATATTACACTTCAAGGAACTAAGGCATGATTCAAATTTTAAAACATTCGCGGAAGCATAAGTCACAAGATCAATTATGGGTCATTTATTCACTTAAAATCACTAGGTTTAGGGAAAATACTGAATAGCATTTTGTTCGTGGATATGTCCTGCAATGAAGGAATCCAAGGCCTAGGCTTGGGCTATATGAGCCGAGTTCTAGTCAAAATGAGCTTAGACCATTCAAAAACTTGATCCTTAGGGTCCAAGCTCAGCCCAGTAAGATTGGTATGCAGATCATTTTGATTCTACAAAGTTATTTGCGTTTCTGGTTGAGCTCGAGTGCTCCAACTATAAGGATATATTTGACATCAGTACATAAGATCATTAATGATGCAAAATCATATCTTCCTAATCCTGGGACAAGTAAATTTAAAAAGAAATAGTAAAATTGATCATAATTCATAAAATTTGATTGCTAGACAATTGACAAATAGCAAACAGATTCCAAAACTTGCACATGTTTTATTAACCTTACCTAAGAACAGGCTCGATCCTTCACATATTTCTATTGGACTAAGTATTCCATATTTCATGCCAACATATTTTGTATGTTCAGGTGAGCGGGCTCGCGTCAGCCTCGCCAGACTAACAACTTCATTTGAAGAAAAACTTTTGGCAAACAGTGAATTTTACTCTTGTATCAGTATGCATTAGGGTGTGCCATTAGCCTTGTATCTTTCGTTCAATTTCAATCAATTTTAGCACTTCTAGGCCAAATCAGTGTGAAACGGAAAAAAAAAAAAGAAAAGGATAATGTGAGGGGGGAAAAAAAACTCACGTATTTCTTGCGGCCATATCCCTCATCATCGTCATCACGTCTCTCATAGCTGGGCTTCCTGTAATCCTCTTCCTCAGATCTTCCATAGCTGGGCCTTTCATATCCCCCTGTCTCATAACTTGGTCTCCCGTAACCGACCCTCTCTTCTCCATGTTCGGGCTTTCTACCATAGCCACCCGATTCGTATTCCTCCGATTCGGGTTTCCTACCATAGCCACCCGATCCGTATTCCTCGGATTCGGGCTTCCTACCATAGCCACCCGATCCGTATTCCTCGGATTCGGGCTTCCTACCATAGCCACCCGATCCGTATTCCTCGGATTCGGGCCTCCTTCCATACTCGGATCGACCATATTCAGATTCGGAGGTCCTCCCATAACCAGAGCCGTACTCTGAACTGGGCCTTTCATGTTCGGGCCTCCCTCCATATCCAGATCCGTACTCCGAGCCAGGCTCACCGTATTCAGTCTTCCTCCCGTAATCGGGCCTCCGTCCATACTCCGATTCAGGCTCCTCGTAATCGTTCTTCCTCCCATAGCCCGATCCATACTCCGATCCGGGATTCCCATACTCGGGCTTCCTCCCATACTCTGAATCCGGTCTCCTCCCATATTCACCACCCTCCCCAGATCCATACTCGCTCTCTCCACCATACCCACCCTGGGGACGATTCACCCCAGGCTGAAACCCATAATTAGGTTTGGGTCCATCGTACTCGTCCCCACCCCCAGAGGGCTGATCCCCCTCATACGAATCAGGGCGAGGTCGAGGCTTCGGACGAGCGTAGCTCTTGTACTCGTTGTCCAAAGCTTCTTCAGCGTAGGCACAGGGCTCCGCGTACGAAGTATACTGCGGGCGATCATAGTCGAACTCGTCAGATCCAGTAGAGGTGTTGGGATAGCAAATCTCCTCCGAAGGCGGCAAGGGGCGGCCGTAGGTCAAGTTCATGTCATATCCGCCGCCGTAAGGAGTGGAATCGTACTCGTCGAAGTCGTCAACCTCGTCGCCGGTGTCCTGGTGGCCTCTTGGGAAGTAAGACATCGTGAATCGAGCGCTTGTCTGGTAAATGCGAGCACATAGGAGCTGAGGCTACAGGGTATATATAGCTCCAGCTCTTGTATGATATTACGACAATGCCCTTGGATATCGCTTTTATTACAATAGCGTGCGTGGCAGTGGCACCACGTAGATAGATGGCTTGGGGATCCGAAGAATTTTCCCATTTTCAAATTGTTCTTATTATCTCCGTGTCTATAGGTCATGTTTTTTTTTTCTTTTTTTGTCCGAAATATATAAGTTGATATATTTTTTAATAATATATTCTTAATAATTTTTTTTTCGAGCATTATATTCTTAATAATTTATGTCTTATAGAATATGTAATATTTTTTAATTCAATATTAAATATAATTAATTTTTTCGTTATTTTTCGTTATTCATGTGAAAAATGAAAGTTTGGCATATATGATGTATGGTTAATAATATTCCCTTCATTTTCACATTTTACTCGTTTGTTTTGTTTTCTGTGCTTCTTTTTTTAATCTAAATCAGAATGATAAGAATATTATTAATAAAAATAATTATTGAATGGGTATCAAGAAAATTCCTAACCATTTGTAACTTGCCACGTGGATGAGTAAAGCTCCCATCTTGGATATGGTCGTCACATGGATGCAGATGCAGTTGCTTCATCTTTTCCTGTCACCTGAAAATGGGCGAAGTTGCGGCTGCGCCGTCGTTCCGGAGCTCCATTTTCCTCGCCGGAGCCGCGCATTCCAAGGGGAGTCAGCTTAAGCAAATTACTGTAGAACGGCAGCCAAATATTTTGAGGAAGACAAGAAAGTTGAGGCTACTGAAAGTAGAAGCTCAGGTGGCAAGTCCTTCCACTTATTCTTCAAGAATCTTCACCGACATTCCTCTTTATGAAATTCCTGGGGTAATTGTTAGATTTGATCACGATGACTCTGTTTTTTCTTAATTTGAAAGTCGTATATTGATGGGGTTGGATGTGAATTGGGTAGGCTTCATTTGATCAGTATTTGGAGGATAAACCCAGGGTTTTTACAGCAATCTTTCCTGATAAACAAAGGAGCCAACAGCTCAATGAGGTAAAATTCCTTGGTTTTTTTTTTGGGTAATTTTTCAAATTTTATGTCATCTCATTAATATTTTGCCAGCAAAATCTTGAAATTTTTAATCAGGGCAGATTGAAAAACAACTCGAGGTAAATTACTGTGTTGAGTGGGGCCGAAACTCGAGTTTAATAATATGGCCTAAGATTTGAAGTTGTTTCCTCTGAGGGTACAACGGAACGATGGCCTTCGACTCTAGCAAATTTTCAGCTTGAGCGTGACTTCAAGCCATAGCTACTTGAGCTCTCTCTTGAAGCTAAATCGAGTTTGAACTTGCAGGATCAAGTTCTTGCACCCGGCCGGGTATTCTGGTTTGTAGTACCTTGATCTGCTGTTAATGACCTTAATTGATGAATCCCATGGGAGAAATCCCTTGTAGCATTGCGAGCTTAGGAAGTCCTCTGTTGACTTATACTTTCAAGATTGGGGAACTATTTCAAGCCATCCTGCTCACGTTGAAGCCACATTGGAATGTTAGTGTCGCACAGTGTGTAACCGATACTGTGCGCAACGGGCAGTCGGGCACAGTTAATATCTGTACTCACTATGAAAAGTGATAAACTAGATTGTTAGAAGAGTCTAGTCTAGTTTACACTCCTTTTTTTAAAAAAAAAAACCCATTTATATTGCAATCAATAAGTTCCTTCACACGTGACTGCGAGTTTCTAACCATGTTTGATAAATTTTGAAGTTTGGACTTTAGGACAAACCAAGTTGGCCGGACCTAGAACACAAAAAAAAAATGTTACCCAGCATATTTCTGTTCAATTCTGCTAGTTGGTTCATGTGTGTATAATAGTTTGTTTCTGTTGCTTTGCAATTGCACGCAGGATGAATGGGAAGTTCATATGCTGCCAATAGATTTCTTATTTCTCACCGTAAATCCAGTAGTGGACATGAGGATAATATGTAAAACTAGGGGAATAGGATATCCTCCAACAGTTCCTCGAGAAGTTTCGAAGGTTCTCGAGCTTGAGATTGTAAGCACATTAGTCTAACACCATGACTTGACATAAATAATGGTTTTGCTCCTGTTTGTATTATACAGGATGTTTTTATATGCAGGTTAGATGGGAGCTTCAAGGGTTAGATGACATGCTCAAGCCATCTCAGTTTTCGCTCCGAGTAAACGGAGCTTTATATTCGGATAGGCGTGGGCCAAGAACCAGACTGAAAGGCCAACTACAGATGAGCATAAGCTTTGTTCTCCCCCCTGTTCTCGGTTTAGTCCCGGAAAATATTCGACGAGATGTTGCAGAATCGGTTGTTAGACTAGACCATCCACATTCCACATTCAACAAACATCTTTCTTTCCCTCTCTCTCATTTTGTTATTCTGGTTTTTCATGGTTTAGGTTCTGAAGAGACTGGTGGAGAACATGAAGCATAAAGTAAATGGCAGTTTGATCGCGGACTATAGCAATTTCAAGAGGGAAAGACCAAAGGCTTTATTAGCTGAAAGCTGAAAAATCTTGGGTGTTTGTTTGTAAATGAAGTATTCTTCTTTCTCCCAGCACCATTTTTTTTAGCCTACTGCAGAGTCTAATTGTTCCATAGCACTGTTTGTGGAGGTTTGAGGAATATATTATGTATGTAGATTAAGTTTAATTCTGTACTGAGAGTCTGAGACAAGGAAAGTATAAATAACATTCTATTCTTCAGTTGTGTTAGATCGGAAGGACAAATGGAACGGCAAAGTAGAAAACAAATAATAATTAATGATTAAAAAAAAAAACAAATTAAAATTGAACGAAAAAATGGAGATGCGGGGGATCGAACCCCGTGCCTCTCGCATGCAAAGCGAGCGCTCTACCATTTGAGCTACATCCCCTGCACGTCATCGTTTGTTATTATTTTTTATAAATAACAATAATAAAATAATATGCATCTTCTCATCACACAATTAATTGAACTCCAACTTCTACAATCAACTCAATTGAGCGAACATGGACGAACTTTCGCCCGACTCAGATTGAAGATTTTGTTCACAATTTTCTTCAGAGAAAGCGCACTGTTGTTTCCTCACCAATGTGGTAAGCATTATCATAGCCATTTATTTTATATTTTATAGGAAAGATTTCAATTCATTACCCTGAAGGACGGCAGCAAGAATAGTACAAATAAGATGAAAGGGCCCGTATCCTGATTTAATATTTAATGATCAAACAACCAGGATTAATTAATGTAAACAGCGAAAATGAGTTAAAAATTTGCGTTTGGGCCTACAGAAATTTCGGCATGACCTATTCGTAAATAGGACATCCCAAAAATCTGTACAACACAACCAGCAATATATACTCGAAAATAGAGTCACAACTCCAATTTACAAACCTATAGCCGCACTGGCCAGGACTAAACACATGCAGAGCCGGCAAGGCTCGATCACACAAATAACAATTCAAAACAAGGTCCAAAACTATTTATACAGATACACAGGGCATCACCCCGGCAAATATAAAACTCGCTAAACTGATATATATACATATATCTGGGAACTCGACTCCACGCTCGCCTCACTGGGTACCACTAGATGACGCTCCACCAGATGCGTCAAATCCCCCTGGATAACCTGCTATAGAATCACAAACAACCACAGCATAAAAAGAAAACAGGGGTCGGACCCCAGTACGACGAACTATAAAAATTACGACAAATATAACTGACATGAATAAAATCAAGTACAATGCAATGAAATGCAATGTAATGCGTGACAGGTATCAATGAAATAAGGGATACCAAAAGGAGTCCAAATAATCGTATCACAATAAACTCAGTGGCCACCCGTGCCAGGAACACAGCAGACCTCGAATCATCACTGCTAATCCATACACGTAGCATCGGAGGGTGACAGGAGCGACCCGTCCAACCTCATGCTGTCATCAGGAGTATCGTACGTAGCATCAGAGGGCGACAGGAGCTACCTGTCCGTGCCTCATGCTATCTCAGGAGTGCACTAAAACAATGTCACTCGCTCCATGATGACTCAATACATCTCAAGAGATCAATATCAATAGCAATCAAAGGAGTCAAGGCTCAACGTGCTATGTAAACTTGTAAATGAGTGAATGAAATCATATAATCCACGTAAGCACATAAAATACGTTATCACTCATTACAAAATACTTAATATCATTACATGCCATTATAGGCGTCGTAATATAAACAGCTCATACGTACCTCAACCGACACTTAATTACCACAGAAATATCTCAAGTATTTCTCGGATATTCCAATCCCAAATTTTCAGAATCTGTAATTCCAGAAAAATTGCTCATAAATCCTAAAATTCATATTTAATATTAAAACATCCTATCAATGACCAAATATCGAATATACGACTCTAAAAGTCAAAATACCCCAAGTAGAACAATCTGAATTTTCCGAAATTTCCTACAAATTTCGAAAATTCGCATTTATATTTTCTAGAGCATCTAAACACTCAATTAATGAATAATCAACACTTAAATTCGAAAATCCCCAATATACATAAATCTGGAAATTCGAAATAAATCCCAAATAAATTCTGAAAAATATCGAATACCTTCAATCGACTTCGATATAATACCTACAACCAATAATAAATCAAATATCAATTATCGGATGTCAATTGAATCGAAATACCCAAAATTCGAAACCCTAAATTCGAAATATACCTCAAGACTTCGAATTAAAGGTCTAAACAACCGGAAAAACACTCCTCCTAGCTCAGGCGGCGATCGGACGGCGGCTAGGGGCGGCGAAGACGGCGGCTGGTCGGAGTCGGGTTTCGACCAACGCGAGGAAATCTTACAATATTGGTATCAAAAGAAAGCTCTCGTCGCGAGGATTTCGGAACTATATTTATTTTCAAAAATCGATAACCGACGGAAAAGATACGGCAATTTGAAGAAATGAGAAAACTTGGAAACGAAAAGAAAAGAAAACGCAGGGTGATGGCGGTGGAAAGGTTGAGGAAAGAGAAGATATATATCTTATCATAATCTAATAATATACTTAATGTGTGTACTCGTTTTATTTATTCGGGGTTAAAACTTGACCCGGTTTGAGTTATTTCAACTTCTGTGTGATTTATAAATCAAATATGCAATTTAATATCGTCTATAAACCGATATTTATAAATACATATTTTAACACACAAATTAATTAATAGAGTAAAATCGGGTCCTTACATTTCTCCCCCTCTAAAAAGAAGATTTCGTCCTCGAAATCAAACACACATCAAACTTATATACAAAGGGATCAAACATCTATTACTGATAGTACATAGGGAAATCAGAGGACAAGGCATAATTCATAACATTGTCAAACAAATGAGGCCATTCTTGACGCATTCTAGACTCTAATTCCCATGTAGCTTCTTCTCTCCCATGTCTACTCCATTCCACCATAACCAAAGGAATCGTCTTGTTCCTCAGTTGCTTTTCTTTACGATCAAGGATCTGCATTGGATACTCAACATAGCTAAGGGAACTATCCAACTCCACATCATCAGCCCTCAAGATATGAGAAGGATCTGGTTCATACTTCCGCAGCATAGATACGTGAAATACATCATGTATCGCAGACAAACTCTGCGGCAAGTTCAAACGATACGCCAAAATACCAATCTTCTCAACAATCTCGTATGGACCGATATAACGAGGAGCTAATTTCTCTTTACGCCCAAATCTCATAGTACCACGAAATGGTGATACTTTCAAGAAAACAAAATCGCCAACCTGAAATTCTAAAGGTCTACGTTTGTTATTAGCATAGCTGGCTTGACGATCCTGGGCTGCTTTCATTCTTTTCCTGATCAGTTCAACTTTTTCTTTCATCTCTTGAATAAACTCTGGTCCTGACAATTGTCGTTCTCCTACTTCTTCCCAACATATTGGAGATCTACATTTTCTGCCATACAAGGCTTCAAATGGTGTCATTCCGATAGATACTTGATAACTATTATTGTAAGAGAATTCCACCAAAGCTAACGATTCTTGCCAACCACCACTAAAATCCATCACAACAGCTCGTAATAAATCTTCAAGTGTCTGAATAGTCCTTTCAGATTGACCATCTGTCTGTGGATGATAGGCAGTACTCATGGCCAATTTAGAACCCAAAGCTGATTGCAAACTATACCAAAACTTAGAAGTAAATCTGGGATCACGGTCTGATACTATAGTCACTGGCACACCATGCAATCGCACTATCTGATCAATGTACATTTTTGCCATTTTCGTATATGTCCACGTACGATCATATGGAATAAAATGGGCAGATTTAGACAATCTATCCACAATAACCCAAATGGCATCACAACCACGATTAGATCGAGGTAGGTGTGTCACGAAATCCATAGTAATGTGTTCCCAATTCCACTGTGGTACTTCAAGACTAAGTAACATACCACCTGGTCTCATTCTTTCAGCCTTAACTTGTTGACACGTCAAACACTTAGCTACAAAATCAGAAATATCATTCTTCATACCTTCCCACCAGTAATGGGCTTTCAAGATATGATACATCTTTCTAATTCCAGGATGTACACTATGTCGACTACAATGAGCTTCTCGTAGTATATCGTCTTTCAAATCTATCAAATTCGGAACCACAAGTCTACCATTATAACGCAAACATCCATCAGAAGAAACAAAAAATTTCCCTGACTGACCAGCTGGAGTTAATTCTTTCAAGTGATGAATATATGGATCAGTCTTTTGTGCTGCTTTGATTTTCGAAATTATTCGTGGTTCAACTTGAATAGATGAAACTATGAAATGATTACCTTTAGCTCGATAAGTCCATCCTGAAGTTCTCAAATGCTCATGAACTTTAGAAAGAGTTAAAGATGCCAACATCTTAGTATGAACTTTTCTGCTCAAAGCATCTGCAACTTGATTCACGTTTCCTGGCTGGTATTGAATATCACAGTCAAAATCCTTAAGCAGTTTCAGCCATCGGCGTTGTCTCATATTCAAATCAGACTGTGTGAATAAATATTTCAGACTCTTATGATCGGAATAAATCACAAACTGTTCACCGTACAGATAATGACGCCATATTTTCAATGCATGCACAATGGCAGCCAATTCTAAATCATGAACTGGATAACGAGTCTCATGTGGTTTCAATTGACGAGATGCATACACAATCACGCGTCCATTTTGCATCAAAACACAACCCAGTCCATTCAAAGAAGCATCTGTACAGACAACAAATCCACCTGAGCCTGAAGGTAATGCTAGTACTGGAGTCGTAGTCAATTTCTCTTTCAAAGTCTGAAAACTAGCTTCACATTCCTCAGTCCACACAAAACGTCGATCTTTTTGCGTCAATATAGTCATAGGCCTTGCTATTTCGGAAAATCCCTTGATGAAACGCCTGTAATATCCAGCCAAACCCAAAAAGCTACGAATCTCAGAGACATTGGTTGGTCGAGACCAATTAAGAACAGCTTCAATTTTACTAGGATCAACAGATACCCCTTGTGCTGATATCACATGTCCTAGAAATAATACTCTATCCAACCAAAATTCACACTTAGAAAACTTCGCATATAATTGTGATGTTCCGAGTGTCTGAAGTACTAAGGTCAAATGTTCTTTATGCTCCTTTCTTGACTTAGAATAAATCAAAATGTCATCAATGAAAACGATAACAAATCGATCTATGAATTCCCGAAACACACGATTCATTAAATCCATAAAAACCGCTGGAGCATTAGTCAACCCGAAAGGCACAACTAAGAATTCATAATGTCCGTAACGCGTTCAAAATGCTGTCTTGGAAACATCTTCTTCTCGAACTCGAAGTTGATGATATCCGGAACGAAGATCAATTTTAGAATATACAGATGTACCCTGTAACTGATCAAACAAGTCATCAATTCGTGGCAAAGGATACTTATTCTTCACAGTAGCCTGGTTCAATTGCCGATAATCGATGCACATTCTCATCGTTCCGTCTTTCTTCTTCACAAACAAGACTGGAGCACCCCAAGGTGATACACTTGGTCTAATATAACCTTTTTCCAGCAAATCTTGCAATTGCGTCTTGAGTTCTTTCAATTCTGCTGGAGCTAATCGATATGGGGCTCGAAAAATAGGACTTGTCCCTGGCATTAATTCAATGCTAAGATCTATTTCCCTTTGAGGCGGAAAACCCGGAATCTCATCAGGAAATACATCAGGAAAATCCTTAACGACAGGAATATCTGAAACTTTCAATTTCTCTTCCTTCGTCGCATCTAGAGCATAAATCATAAATCCTTCATTTTCTATCGACAATAATCTAAATATTTCCATTGCCGATACTAATGGAATGCGAGATTGTGAATCACTACCATAAAAATTCCACTTATTGCCATAATACGGTCTAAATCTCACAATGCCATGAAAACAATCAACAGTAGCTCTATAATGCATCAGTGTATCCATACCCAAGATACAGTCAAAATCAGACATAGCTAGTTTGATTAGATTGGTTATCATGATCTTATCCTCAAATCTAATCACACAATTCAAAACTATCTCATTAGACATCAAGAAAACACCAGCAGGAGTAGCAACAGACACAGTATCCAATAACGGAGTAAAAGCAATCTCATGCTCATCAGCAAATGTAACAGATAAAAAAGAATGAGATGCTCCTGTATCTATCAAGATACGTGCAGGATACTCAAAAATATAACAAATACCTGCAATAACTCCCCCAGGTGCATCTTGTGCCTGATCCTGAGTCATAGCATGGACTTGAGCCTGCTGTGGACCTGGAAAACGCTGCTGACTCTGAGGAGATGGATACCTAGGCTGTTGAGTGGACTGTCCTGGAATATAAGGCTGTGTAGGAGCAAACTGTGGTACAGGAGCATATGGTCTGAATGATGGTCGTCCAGAAAACTGGCCAAACTGTTGTGGCTGAAATTGCTGTCTTCCAGCATTTGGACATACTCGAGACGAATGTCCAGCCTGCCCACAAGTATAACAAGTTCCTGGAAATCCTGTACAATGTGCACTCAAATGCTTACCACCACATCTGTCACAGTATACCCTACCAGACGATCCAACTGAACTTTCTGCACGACTACCACTGGAACTGGAGGAACTAGACTGTGGTTTCTTTTTAAATGGCTTCCCTCTAGCTTTAAACCAAGGTCTTTTCGCTTGCTGAGAAAATTGAATAGGCTGATATGAAGGTAAACCCATTGGTGTCTGTGAACTGCTTCCAGCTCCTTGAGGAACAGATGCTGGGATTGATTGTGGTTCACCCCTGAGTAGACTCGCTTCAATCTTCTTTGCCTTTTCTACTGCTTTCATATAAGTCGATGGAGTTCCAGTAGTCACCAGCGTGTGGATAGTTCGTGTAAGCCCCTTCAGAAAATGTGAAAGCTTTGACCGATCATTCTTTGCAACATGTGGGACATAAGGTAAAAGAGCAGAGAACTGAGAAGCATATTCAGCAACAGATTTATTGCCTTGCACCAACAGATTAAATTCATCTTCTTTAGCAGAATAGTATTATGGTGGTGCATATTCTTGTGCAAACTGCTTACAAAATACTTCCCATGGGATCTTTTCACCAGAATCAGAAAATGTTTCTGTTGTCGTTTCCCACCAAAGTTGCGCTCGGTCTTTAAGTTGAAAAGGAACTAACTTCAGTCGAATGTCATCAGGATATTCTAATCCATTAAACATATTGTTGAGACTTTTCAACCAACTAGCAGCTTTCTCACTTCCTTCATTGCCAAAGAACTTTTGCGGACGCAACTCCTGAAATTGAGAAATTATTAAACGTATTCCTCCCATTTTCTCTGTCAATTGGGCTACTGGATCAGCCTCAGCCTGAATCGCTTTTCCTTTGTCAGGATTTACCTGTGGTTGTTGTTCCATCTCTAATTCCACATCTTTCGGAGGCTGAACAGCTGGTCGACCACGTCTTCCCCTGACAATATCATCAAGATTTCTAACATTTTCCGCTGCAGACTCTTCTACAACTTCTTTCCCTTTTCTACCTCTTCCTCCTGGTGCCATTCTACAAGACACAAGGATTAAAATACAGGCAAAAATATCTTAACAAACAGAAAACTATGATAGGAACTCAGAATTCTAATAGAATTAATAAACTAAGTTCTAAAGCCAAGAACTACTGGTTCTAACAAATACGTTCAAAAATAAACACAACAAGTAAGTCACGTAAGAACAAGTAGTCACACACATACGCAACCATTTTGTTAGTGTCTAAACTCGAGTGTCCTAGACTCTAGTTCGAGCATATCCCAGTATACGCTCTGATACCAAATGAAAGGGCTCGTGTCCTAATTTAATATTTAATGATCAAACAACCAGGATTAATTAATGTAAACAGCGAAAACGAGTTAAAAATTTGCGTTTGGGCCTACAGAAATTTTGGCATGACCTATTCGTAAATAGGACATCCCAAAAATCTGTACAACACAACCAGCAATATATACTCGAAAATAGAGTCACAACTCCAATTTACAAACCTATAGCCGCACTGGCCAGGACTAAACACATGCAGAGCCGGCAAGGCTCGATCACACAAATAACAATTCAAAACAAGGTCCAAAACTATTTATACAGATACACAGGGCATCACCCCGGCAAATATAAAACTCGCTAAACTGATATATATACATATATCTGGGAACTCGACTCCACGCTCGCCTCACTGGGTACCACTAGATGACGCTCCACCAGATGCGTCAAATCCCCCTGGATAACCTGCTATAGAATCACAAACAACCACAGCATAAAAAAAAAACAGGGGTCGGACCCCAGTACGACGAACTATAAAAATTACGACAAATATAACTGACATGAATAAAATCAAGTACAATGCAATGAAATGCAATGTAATGCGTGACAGGTATCAATGAAATAAGGGATACCAAAAGGAGTCCAAATAATCGTATCACAATAAACTCAGTGGCCACCCGTGCCAGGAACACAGCAGACCTCGAATCATCACTGCTAATCCATACACGTAGCATCGGAGGGTGACAGGAGCGACCCGTCCAACCTCATGCTGTCATCAGGAGTATCGTACGTAGCATCAGAGGGCGACAGGAGCTACCTGTCCGTGCCTCATGCTATCTCAGGAGTGCACTAAAACAATGTCACTCGCTCCATGATGACTCAATACATCTCAAGAGATCAATATCAATAGCAATCAAAGGAGTCAAGGCTCAACGTGCTATGTAAACTTGTAAATGAGTGAATGACATCATATAATCCACGTAAGCACATAAAACACGTTATCACTCATTACAAAATACTTAATATCATTACATGCCATTATAGGCGTCGTAATATAAACAGCTCATACGTACCTCAACCGACACTTAATTACCACAGAAATATCTCAAGTATTTCTCGGATATTCCAATCCCAAATTTTCAGAATCTGTAATTCCAGAAAAATTGTTCATAAATCCTAAAATTCATATTTAATATTAAAACATCCTATCAATGACCAAATATCGAATATACGACTCTAAAAGTCAAAATACCCAAGTAGAACAATCTGAATTTTCCGAAATTTCCTACAAATTTCGAAAATTCGCATTTATATTTTCTAGAGCATCTAAACACTCAATTAATGAATAATCAACACTTAAATTCGAAAATCCCCAATATACATAAATCTGGAAATTCGAAATAAATCCCAAATAAATTCTGAAAAATATCGAATACCTTCAATCGACTTCGATATAATACCTACAACCAATAATAAATCAAATATCAATTATCGGATGTCAATTGAATCGAAATACCCAAAATTCGAAACCCTAAATTCGAAATATACCTCAAGACTTCGAATTAAAGGTCTAAACAACCGGAAAAACACTCCTCCTAGCTCAGGCGGCGATCGGACGGCGGCTAGGGGCGGCGAAGACGGCGGCTGGTCGGAGTCGGGTTTCGACCAACGCGAGGAAATCTTACAATATTGGTATCAAAAGAAAGCTCTCGTCGCGAGGATTTCGGAACTATATTTATTTTCAAAAATCGATAACCGACGGAAAAGATACGGCAATTTGAAGAAATGAGAAAACTTGGAAACGAAAAGAAAAGAAAACGCAGGGTGATGGCGGTGGAAAGGTTGAGGAAAGAGAAGATATATATCTTATCATAATCTAATAATATACTTAATGTGTGTACTCGTTTTATTTATTCGGGGTTAAAACTTGACCCGGTTTGAGTTATTTCAACTTCTGTGTGATTTATAAATCAAATATGCAATTTAATATCGTCTATAAACCGATATTTATAAATACATATTTTAACACACAAATTAATTAATAGAGTAAAATCGGGTCCTTACATAAGAAGTCAAACTACACACTATGTTGAACGGTCAAATTTCAAGACTGTTTGATCATCAATCACCAATAATCAGAACAAGAACATGAACCAAGCTTGAAATAGTGAAAACGATTACGATCTCTAATAACAATTTCCCGGCCATATATTTTGGATGCAATCTTCATTGCCGAATGACAATCTGGGCATGTTCTCAAATTCTTGAAAATGTAAAGAGGCGAGCCAACTTTAGTGCTCATGAGACCAAAACAGACTGCCAATTTCTCACTGTGGAACTGTAAAGCTCGCTCTTTTTCCTCCTGCTCATAGGTATAATCCACTCCAATGTCACTAGCTGAGAAGATCTGGGAGTTAGTGTTCGGTACATAACCAGATAATCTCAATCTTTTGATCATCTCATCCAACTTTAAGTATATCTCTTTGATCTGCGGATGCGCCTTGTCCCCTGAAGTGAAACGATGAACTTGGCTGTTGATATACAATGAACTAACTCCAGGAACCTTTCTGATTCCCCTGTCTCTAAGAACCCTTCGAAAAGAATCAGCTTTATCAAGCTTACCTGATAAAGCATAGACGTTAGACATCAAGATATGATATTCAGTGTTGTGTGGATACAACTGAACTAGTTCTCGTAAAAGGCGTTCCCCCAGCTCTTGCTTCCTGTGAACACCACATGCACCTAACAAAGACCCCAAAACAACCTCATTTGGGCTCATAGGCATACCCCGGATCACAGCCTCTGCTTCTTCTAAATGTCCTGCACGACTTAAAAGATCCACCATACAGGCATAATTTTCCATGGAAGGGCTTATACTGTAGGCACGTTCAAGGCTGTAGAAAATTTTCCGGCCCTGCTCGACTAAACCAGAGTGGCTACAAGCACTCAGCACAGCTGTGAAGGTTATGTCATCCGGTTTGACCTCTTCTAACATCTGATTGAACATATCCAAGACAACTGCTCCCTTCCCATGCATGGCGAGCCCATTAAGCATAGCATTCCATGACACCACGGTCCTCGAATGCATAGACTCAAAAACCCGCGTTGCCATATTAATACGGCCACATTTTGCATACATATCGAGCAAAGCCGTGCCCACCAAGACATCGATTACTGCACCAACCATGGTTTTGAGAGCATGTGTATGTAACCATTTACCCATCACAACATCCCCCGACTGCGTACAAGCTGACAACAATGAGCAAAGGGCAGCAAAATTTAACTTCAGTTCATGATTAAACAGCATTTCACTCAGAAGCCTTAAAGCTTCTTCAGTGTAGCAATTTTCGACATATGCAGCAGTCATCATGGTCCATGCGATCTCATTTTTCTCAGGCATTTCATCGAATAAATTCCTACCTTCCTTCAAACCAACCCGTTTCACCACACCGCCCAGAAGCACAGTCCAGGAAACAATACTTCTCTCCGTCATTTCCTCAAACAGCCTCCTAGCGTCAGCTGCTAAATCACACTTAACATACATATCCATCGCAGCATTACAAGCTTTAACGCTAAAACCCAAACCCATCTTGATCATACAAACATGGCCTTGAATCCCAAACACCCCATTTCCCACCTTCGCGCAAGCGCTGAACATGGAAACCAACGTGATTTCGTCGATCAAAATCATTTCTTTTCGCATGATGACGAACAAATTGAGAGCATCCAGGTGGGATCCAACAAGGGAATAACAGCTCATGAGCGTTGTCCAGTCGACGGTGTCTTTATGACTTAATGGAATATCGTCGAACAATTTTCGTGCCGACAACAAGTCGCCGCACACAGCGTACATGTGGAGAATAACGTTGGGGAGGAACGTGTTCCGGAGAGAGAGGAGGCCGGTTGTTATGATGGCGCCGTGTATCTTCAGGCCGTCGGCCAGCCGTGAGTGTCGGGCGCATGACCGGAGAAGGACGCGGTAATGGCGAGCTACTGATGACATGGTTCCGGCAGCCGGCCATCTCCCGTCGAGTCAACTCCAGTGTTGCAATGTTCGGTAAATATCAAACATTACAGCCAAATTGACTAATTTGATGATCTGCTCAAATATATTTGATGAATTTTACGTTAGTTTGATTCATCTTACGCATAACTCTTAGTTCTTACCACATTAAACTTTAATTAGGAGATTGATTTGATATTGAAATCAGTGTTTGGCCCTCGATTTTTTACAAAATCAGTGTGTATATAACTTCATTGAAAATATGGCGTTGACAGTTTTTTTTAAAAAAAATATTTATTAATATCAGTAAATATTGTTGAAAAAGAATGGATGAAAATATGGAACAAATTTAAGCATTTGACTTATTTGAGATGTTAAAATACTTTATATCCTTTTATAATTAAATAAAATATTTCAACAAAAAAAATGGTTTTTATCCCCTTAATTCAGATTGATTCCCAAGTTATGATTTACTGAAAATGCCTATCATTCAAGAAAAGCTCGTCGGGTCTTGGCAACACCCAAAACACAAAATCCTTTGAAAGAAAGGAACATGAAAATGAAGAACGGGTAACCAAAAACAAAAACAGGACAGTTTCGAGCAAGAAAATTTCCTGTTCGAGGTGATAACTAAAACACAAACATAGTGACGCCTTTGCTTCTGTTTTTAATATTGAAACAGCTCAATCTTCGTCCTCCTCTTCATCACCACCACCGGATTTCTTTGCAGCAGCTTTCTGGTTCTTCCTCTTCACTCTTCCAGGGCGACCGCCACCAAAAGGACTAGTAAGTGAGAAATCAATATGCTTCTGTGAGTCGACTCTCACCATGAATGATGGTACATTTACCACCTGCCTTCCAACCCTGGTAGGATAAAAGTTCATCATTGAATGTGCAAAACGAATGACAAGGAACCAAAACCATGTTGTTATAACATGGCTACTAGATCCCTAAGATTATTCAGAATATGAAACTAACATGTCAATACATATTGAAAACAGATTAAGAGAGTTGTCGGGTAGACGGAGCTCGTTTGGATAGAAAATCGCATCCACGAAAACTTCAGATAAACATATAAAGAACATCTGGAATTAGTCAAAGATTCAAATGAGGATAAACTATATATCATTCAAGAATCTGCAGCCCACTGTCAAACAAGACACCACGACGGAAATTCTTTCTTTTTTTCCCCTTTAAAAACAATGTCAATACCAACAGAACACACACCTGATGTGCCTCTGCCTGATCAGCACACGAGCATGGTGAATAGATTTAGCCATACCAGCCTTAAACACAAGAGTCTGGAGACGCCGTTCAAGAAAGTTCTCCACAGTCAGCGCGAGCACGTAATCAAGTTTGTTCTGGCTCTCATCCAAAAGCCCGTACCGATTCATCCTACGAAGAAGGGCCTCACCCTCAAAAATACGACGAGGGTCTTTCTCATCAAGAGTGAGAAGCATTCTTGCCGCATTACGGATGCGACTCAATGCATATTGAACCCTCCACAGCTCCCTCTTGCATCGAAGCCCATATTCTCCAACAAGCTTCAGCTCAGCATCCAATCGTTCCTTCTCATATGGCCGGCGAGGCTTCTTGAAAGTCTTCCCATCTAATAAAAATCACCATACATCAAATTTAGTTTTAAAATACCTGATATTAAATTAATTGAGACTGAAAAAATAAATAAAAGTCGATTTCCTCAGTATGAAATAGATCAAAGAATAGCACAAAACCAAGACCTTGAACTTCAGATTTCTCATTTATTTGAACATGCTTCCAAAACAAGGGACAATGTCAAATAACTGAAACAGCAGCAAAACAGAACACATTTCAAACTGATTTCCACCAAAGGGCCAAATTAATAATTCCAAAAGGCAGCAAACCCAGATCATAAATCCAAATTCACATCATATATTATCGGAAATCCAAATAAAAGATACAAATTAAAAGCCCTGATCAAACATCGCTAACGAAACTCATTCAATAATCCGCCAAGTAGAAGAAAATGAAAAGGACGAGCATTTCAAGCAGACACTTACAGTTGCGATAGAAACTAACGTTCACCATCGTCTCCCACTACGTTGCACTGCAAAGCAAGATGAATGAGATACTTTACAGAGTAATTTTGAATCGGCAAACCCTAGTCCACCGATTGGGCTAAATAGAAACTGGGCTCTGCTCACCAAGCATCTGTTTTGGATTGGGGCTTCGTTCTTAGGTCCATATCCAAATTGTGAACATAATTATTTTTCTTTTACAAATATTTATTTTCGTTAATAAAAAAATATTTGACGCATAAATACGGTAAAAAAAAATAGAAAAATCAAATACGAACCACATATATAAATATTAGTGAATATTATGAAAACTAAGGAAATTCCAATTATCGGAATAAAAATTTCCTTTTGCACGCTAATAGGAAAAATAAAAATAAAAAATATTGGTTTTAAAATCTTAAAATGTGGAGGATAATTGTGAAAGAACTATGTAGTTTTTGAATTGTACCATAAGAGCATCTCCAACCCACGTCTATAATTGACGATTTCTCTAAAATAGAGGAGGGAAGATGCTCCAACCATCCTCTATTTGCACTCTCCATTTTGGAGAGTGCTACACTGATCCTCCAACCGTAGCAATAGAGGAGGAAAATAGAGGATGTCAAAATTACGAAAATGTCATCTTAAAAAATTGCATGATAGTCCTTTTGTATTATTTTTTTGGGTTCATTTTATATATTTAAAAATTTTAAATTGTTTAATAGTCTTTTCCTATTTTTTTGGATTCATTTTATATATTTAAAATTTTTAATTAATTTTATGGTTAAATTTTATTTAATCTCTTTTTAATTTATAATTAATTGTTATTTTACTATTTAAAATAAACACCAAATGAAAATAACGAACAAGGTCATGACCAAAAAATATATTACACGAAATGAAGTATTTGATAATATTTTGAGGATATTGGTTGGAGAACATTTTTGAAAATATAGATCAATGTTATCTATTTTCGAGGATAGAGGACGAAAAATGAAGAATATGAGTTGGAAATGAACTAAATGCGTAGCTGATCAAACACTAGGGAATAGTTGAGTTCATGGGGTCTCCAAACATGGCGAATATCATAGGACATTTTTCTCGTGGCTGCACGTAACTTTTCAATGATTTGTAGACATTGAGCCCCGAGTTTTTTCTCATTTGAAATCACTAGTTACAAGGAAACAAATGACACACATACCATGATTTGTTCTTGCTAATGAACTTGGAGTTTGCCATATTTGAGTGGAATAAATTTTTCATGATTTAAACTTTTGGAGTTTGAGAGTGGAATATTCCGTAGTGTTGAAACGTTTACAGAGTTATAAGTTCATTCCGCACTTGAATCGTTAAGCATTGTACCACGAAACAACATTCAAGATGGAACAAAAAGAAGATACATAATTAAAATCAAACCCATTCAAGTTCATAGTAGCTTAAACACAGCACAACACATCACAACATCTCGAGTGAAACACAGCCAGGCAAGAATAACAAAGCGTACGGAAATGAAGCAAAGGGAGACACACTCAAATACAACACATCCATCACAAGAACAAGCAACAGTCAACAGACGAGCACTCGAGATAAAACCAAAGAGACCACCATCCATTTATTCTTCCTCCTCCTCTCCGTCTTGAGACTCCGCACCAACTTCCTCATAGTCCTTCTCCAGCGCAGCCAGGTCTTCCCTCGCCTCCGAGAATTCTCCTTCCTCCATGCCTTCACCAACATACCAATGCACGAATGCCCGTTTTGAGTACATCAGATCAAACTTGTAATCGATCCTCGAAAACACCTCAGCAACACCAGTCGAGTTGGAAATCATGCACACTGCCCTCTGGACCTTAGCCAAGTCACCACCAGGGACGACTGTGGGAGGCTGATAGTTGATACCACATTTGAACCCTGTGGGGCACCAGTCAACAAATTGAATTGTCCTCTTGGTTTTGATTGTGGCAACAGCGGCATTAACGTCCTTGGGGACAACATCACCCCTGTACATCAAACAGCAAGCCATATATTTCCCATGGCGAGGGTCACATTTCACCATCATAGATGACGGCTCAAAAGCAGTGTTCGTTATTTCAGCAACAGATAGTTGCTCGTGATAGGCCTTTTCAGCAGAGATCACAGGGGCGTAAGAGGAAAGCATGAAATGAATTCTTGGATAAGGAACCAGGTTAGTTTGGAACTCGTTCACATCCACGTTTAAGGCCCCATCAAATCGTAACGATGCAGTCAATGAAGATATCACCTGGACAAGTTTCAAATAGATTAATAACCTACAGACAAACAGAGATATACAATAGATAAAAGAATCATATACTTTTACCAGGCCAGGTAAATTTATTTACCTGAGAAATCAACCTGTTGAGATTAGTGTAGGTAGGCCTCTCGATATCAAGAGACTTACGACAGATGTCGTAAATGGCTTCGTTATCCAGGAGCACAGTAACATCGGTGTGTTCAAGTAGGGAATGAGTCGAAAGCACGGAATTATAAGGCTCAACAACAGCCGTTGAAACCTGAGGAGAAGGGTAGATAGTGAAACCCAACTTTGATTTTTTACCATAGTCAACAGAGAGCCTTTCAAGCAACAGAGATCCGAGGCCGGATCCCGTACCTCCCCCAACAGCGTGAAAAACCAAAAATCCCTGCAACCCAGTACAATTATCTGCAAGCTTTCGGATCCTGTCAAGGCAGAGGTCGACAATTTCTTTTCCAATAGTGTAATGACCCCTAGCAAAGTTGTTGGCAGCATCTTCTTTGCCGCTGATCAGCTGCTCTGGGTGGAAGAGCTGGCGATATGAACCTGAGCGGACCTCATCTATGACAGTCGGCTCCAGATCCACAAACACAGCTCGAGGAACATGTTTTCCAGCGCCTGTTTCACTGAAGAATGTGTTGTAGGCATCATCACCTCCGCCGATTGTGACATCTCCAGGCATTTGCCCATCAGGCTACATACAAACATAATTCAATAAATTCTTCTGTAAATAACTAAACATGCCTCAAATTAATTACGCAGTACTACCGCAGAAGTAGTATGCACTAAGCAAGCAAGAATTCTTCTGAATCTAAAGTTTCGAACGGAAAGAGAGAAGGAAAAACAAGGTAGAATAAAAGGCCGACTAGATCTACAGTATTCGAATTCTGATTTCTGCAAATAACCACTTGGATCTATAATTTGTCCGGCATTTTCGTTCTATCAGAATGAGTGTTCCCATAAGAGTAAAACAAAGTACATGCATTTCCCTAATCCACTCATATTACAAAATAAAATCGAACAAATGATACGAACCCCGCCACAACAGACGCTAGAACAAAACGCAAAACATCTAGATCAGACCAAAAACAAATCAAATGTAGCTAAAACAACGTGAAGGGAAAAAAATTTAAGCGATAAATGAATCAGATCTCGCGTTCAAACATACTCGTGATTTCTAATCACATCTCAAAAAACACAAACAAAATAAAACAAAATCCCCCAGAATAGACATTAAATCCAAAAAAATCCAGATCTAACCAAAACACCGAAACGAACCACAAAAAAATCACAGAATCTTACAGATCCACCTCAGATCTAGCAAGGAGGAAAAGAAAATCAAACCTTAATGCCGTGTTCGAGGCAGTAAAGCTCCCAGCATGCATTTCCGACCTGTATACCGGCCTGGCCAATGTGGATCGAGATGCACTCCCTCATTCTGATATCAAATCGGAGGAATCGGCGGCTTTTGAAGGAAGAAATGAGAGGGAAATTCAAAACACCAGAGGCGTATACAAAGACGTCCCTGGGTTAAAGATGTGTAATGTGAGAGATAATTGTGTAGAAGGAGAGGGCTTTTATAGCAACGGTGGGTCGTTGCAATTATTTGTTTTGTTTTATTATTTCTTTACAGCTGGATAGTCACGTGACAATTGGCTCCACTCCACCGTTTTGGATATTTTCAAATTTGAATAACAATAAGGTTGTCAATTAGTATCAATCGTTTTCTTTTTGAGAGGTAGTATCAATCGTTTTCAGAATACAAGATAAATTTACTGAAAAAATATTATTGAATGAGAAAATCAAGAGTTTTTTTTTTTTGGAATGCAAAAATCAAGAGAAATTTCCTTTTTGAATGCAGAAAATCAAGAGAGATTTCCTTTTTTTGTTTTGGTTTAAAAAAGCATCCAAATACGTGTTCTAGACTTCTAGTACACATGATGGATGCACTTCTCATGTAAAATTATTTTACATCTACAATAATTATTAGTTATTAGCCTTGGTCTCTTGGAGTAAATGCTTGAAAAATATTAAAATTCATTTTCTAAAAAAATATTAAAACTAAAAGTTTGGTGTGGTGTAGCTTTAAAGAAAAGCTAAATTGATCGATTATTATTTCAGACAATAATGGAACTTGCAAGTTGCAAGCAACATCGTGGTTTTGTCTCCAAAATCCGACAAAAGACAAAGATAAACAACAAGCAAATGAGACACACATACACATATTTAAATATTTATTATTATTATTATTATTATTATTATTTAATCAAGAAATATAAGAATATTTTTAGTTTGGAAAACTTACCAAAATTTATTAGGATTTGCAATCCAAGATTAACTTGAAAAATTTTCCAAGATGGGTCAAAGTTATCCAAACAGGCATATTGTTTTATAGGAAAATGTTTCGATAGCAAATTGAATTTGGTGAAGCATATAGCCTATAGGGACATCATACCGAACTAACCACGGATGGAAAACTACAAGTGAGCAACCCTTTAATTGTCTGCAAAATAATATCACCCCTGCTTTCTCAATTGCAATACCCTCGTATTTTCATCATTTCATACTCCATTTTGCAAATCCAATGTATTCGAAAATATTTAAAACATGCAAGTTTGAACAAATATTTATAAAATAAATTTTTAAAAGCATTTTTTAAAAAAATATAAAATATTTTAAAAATTATTTTTTTAAAAAAATATGCATTGAAAAACTATTCTATAAAAACGTTTTCACAATTATAAATTATCGTTTCTTAACTTTCATCATTTTTTTCAGTTCTTAAAACATAAAAAAACAAGTCTCATTTATTATTAAAAAACTATCTTGGGTGAGCGTTTCTTTTAAAAATATTTTTCAAAAATATTATCTAAACATTCTTTAAGTTTTTTTCACTTATAAATTAAAAACATTTTTAAAATTATTGACCAAACAAAACCATACTCTTGAAATATTTGAACATCACTTATAACTCATATGAAACCGAGATCCCCAATTAATAACAAACATAGCTCCAAGAAAAAATGCTACAAGTAAAATGAGTTTTAAAAAGAAGAGGGGGAAAAAGAAGAAGAAAAAGATCGTTGGGGAATGACAGATTAGTGTGTGACAAAGGGAAACATCAAATGAAACTATGTCATGTAGCACACAATTCAAATTAAATTAAAAAACAAGAGACTCTCAGTATATGACTATACAAACAACAAGAAGAAAGAAGAGGAAAGCATGCAAGATTCAAATATCCTCAATCACTTTCATTATACTTCTTCACTTGATCTTTTTAACTCCGACTCTACGACCAGAACCAAATTTAAATGCCGCCCATATCTCACGCATTCAGGATTAGCAGACTCTACCGTTATCTCATCTCCTCCACCCGGGCTGCTGCGTCTTATCTGAAATGCAAGGCACCCCAAATGGGGAAAAAGGAAAGAAAACACACAAGAAGAATCGATTACAAATGCCAAGGAAATAGCATCCACATGCAATCCGTGTCCCAAGTTAAATATCATAGTCATCCCCGCATTAAAGGTGCTACAATCACTAATTTTCTATTTTAAACCCTTTTATGTATAAATTGGAGACTATAGATTATGCTCGGAAGTATTGTCTAAGACACACTTGCATGCTGGTCTGATATCATATGACAGAGGCACAACGATAAGCACCCAAGACCAACTATGTGAAATGCAAATAGGAATTGCATGCCAGGGGTCTCAAACTTGTGATCAAATCAATTTGTGTTCAGTATCATGATTCATGATAAATCACTTCTCCTCAAAGCTCAAGCTCACTAAAGTTGTGGAAAAAACAATAGCTTATATTTTAACAATGATGAGTGACAACACAAAAATGTATTGGGAGAATGAGTCTCTAAGCTGCACAGATTAACGAACAGTACATGACGTACCATCTTTGGAGACGGTTAATGATCGGCTAGGTTTGTTTCCGCCCTTGCCATTAGCTTGAATTGGCTTCTGTATCCGAGGGGACGGTGAGCTTAATTTGCCATTGGTACCAGCGGGCAGAGAATGCCGTCGGGCATTCACATGATCAGCATCATCTTCATCAGTTTTAGATGACCCTTGAGCTCTAAGCTTCGCCTTGGCAGACTCAGTAGCTGCCATGTAACTCGGTACACTTGGGGCATTCGGTAAGATATTTTCAGGATGTTCCTGCTTTGTTGTTAGAGATCTCCTTTTCTTTATTTTTTGATTTTCTTTGTTACTATGTTCTTCTTTGGAGATCAACTCCTCATTCAAAGTTTGAGGACTCTCAGACTTACCACCATTTTCCAAGGACTGAAGCTCAGCAACAGGATGATCATCTTGTGGCCCATCTACTAGCTCATCCATTGCTGTCATATTTGAAGGAACTTCTTCTAAAGCCGGTTTATCAGCTACAAAGTTCGATTCAGTTGGGTTTTCCGACAAAATTACTTTTTTCTGCTCGGGAACATCAGAAGCAGCAGTATTCAACACTATTTTCATACTTGCCTGCGGCTCTGGCTGTGGCTTCTCATTTTGTGTTTCTGATTTTTCCGAAGCAACCGCTGTAGATGCAGAAACCTTTCTTAAATTGCGTTTGACCCTCTCAAGTTCACTTTGGGTCTGATCTTGCACCAGCTCTGTTTGATGACTTGTGATCTTCCTCGGGTTGCGTTTGGGCTTATCTGCATCAACAGAAGCTGAATAACCTGTGTCCCCATTAACAAGGGCAGAAACCTTTCTAACAGTTCTCTTTGATCTTCCAGTTCTAAACTCGACAGCTTGTGTTCCACCCTGCTTTTGCTGAGGCTTGATCAAAACATTTTTCGAATGTGCACACGGTTTCCAAAAGTGAGATATCGACCAGCGCTCAAGCCAGTTCCAAGCTGAATTTGGTTCAGACAGATCATATTGAAGACTCAACGGCAGAGAAGTTGGCAATTGGATAAGAAGCTACAAATATGAAAGTCTGTCCATCAGATCTTTCCAAAAGATTATATGTTAGTTGGAAATAATTGAAGTGATATATATTTAGTTTTAGAATTCTCGGTTTTCAAACATGCCTATCAATAAAACGTTATCTGTCGTAAACCTCGTGCAGACAATAAGGTAGTAGGAGCTTTCCAAGTTATCACTGAGCTAACGGCATTCATTGAAAAGTACATGCATTAAGAGCTTAGCAGATCTAAAGTTCTTATGGTTGCTGTTCGAATGTATACAGATGAATGAGCCTAAATGATTTCCCCACATTTTTGGTTACCCAAACAAAATTTGAGGCCTAAGATAATAATAAAAACCAAATACAAACCTTGCGGACAAACCGTTTCGAGGCTAGATTCTCTGACCCAAGATATGAACTTGCTCCAGTGGTCACCTGTTTAGCATCCTCGTGAAGTATAAAACCAGAGTCAAAACAAGAGCTTCAATGCTCTCGTACAGAGAGAATTAAATCAATTAGGTCACACAAATTTACACTACCTGAAACTCTACAATATTGTATTTTTTACACCATCCAGACAATGAATTTGAGAGTCTGACTCTTCGTCCACGAGCCACTGCCTGAAACTTGACAATTCCCTGCATGCAACGTAAAGTGGCAACAGCCTGTCTCCTCACCAAATGACCCCGTATAAGAGCTTGTAGTCTTATGATACCTTTAAGAGCCCTAAAAGCACGGCGAGCCTGTGGACATGGTTGAAAATACAATTACAACAGATAAAGACCATTTAATTGTTCCATCAACATGTATGGATAAAACACTTCTTTTCAAGAAGCCGTGTTAATAAACAGTAAAAATCCAATTAATAATGACAAGTGATTCACATCCATAAACCCATTAGTCACAGATTTAACAAAAGCATTGACAGAATGAAAAAGTACGTTAAATCCAATTTTAAATTAACAGAGAGTTGCATGCTTGAAGATTTCATCACAGTATTAAAATAGTGGATGCAGAACACAAAAATTTTCACCTATTCTTGGAGATAATGGAAACCTATTCCTCTCTCAACTCCTATACAAAATATTCAATATTAAACCCATGAGACCACAAAGATGAACGAAACAACCACCTAAATAAAAAATATAATTTTCTGACAAAAAAAAACCAAAAACCAAGTAGCAACATCAATTGACAACCAGAAAGCCTTACCAAGTAACCCCTAAAGGCTGCTTGTGTTTTTGTGGCAGCTTTCTCTTGCCTAATCATCTCCACATCACCAGGTGGGACTGGTACAAAATTACTTTGTAAATCCACATCTTGGTTCCCTGGATACAAGCCTGTAGAATCATAAGGAGTGCCAGATACTCCCTTCCCAAATCCTGTATTCTCTGCATCTCTGCTGGTCAACAGGGGTGGATCTGTGACAAGTGAAGAATCTCCAGCCGGTTTCTCTACTGGCGTATTTGCGGCAGCCTAGTATTGAGTCACATTTTTACATCCAACAGCAAATGCAATCAGCACGATAGAATTTAGATACTATGCCAGAACATCGTTACAATAATATCTTCAAGTCAAGAATGACATATATGGATCTGATAGTAAAATAAAATTCCCAGAAACTAACTAATGCAGCCTTAAAGCATTCATTTTTTAGGTCACAAATGTGGGTCAATTGCACAAATGGCTTAGACAACAAATGTCTTACTTTGGATAAATTGGCCTTAGAATGTTTCTTCCCAAACAGGACAGTCTTGATCCATTTCCCAGGAGACTTTCCCATGGCAAACCACGGCTTTGAGGCAACACTTACTCAGTCCAAAAGCTGCATATTTTAATTCGGATCAATCATCACACCACAATAATGGGAATAAATAAAAACAACTCTAAAGGGGAAAATAGATACACACTGACAAAATCAACCAAAAAAATTAATAACTGGTCACCATTTAAAATCAGTCTTTCTACTGCCTACCAAGAAAGCAACATATCTTGATATCCAGTACATAAAATATCTAACACAGAACAAAACCGTGATCCATAGGAATAACAAAGGCAGGATTTAGAAGTTACAAGGATAAGAATTCGCTACACATTTCCCCAAAAGAGATCCCAACAAATAAGAAGAACAAAGGTAGCAAAAACATCAGTCAAAAGATTCTATTACCACCAATCTTCATTTCCGGATAAACCAAAGAATAGAAACCCACCATGCAAAACGAAAACTAGTGAGTTAAAAACGCAGAGACACGGCAAGATCTGCATCCAAACTCACAAAGCATAGGAAACCCCCAACTATATAAGTAAATGCAAGGTCACAAAAGCACATAAAACAGGCTAAAAAACATAGAGGAAAGCATAATGCAGCTGAGATCTGGGATTTTCTGTACCCGAAAAGCCAAGGGTTTATTCAGGTCCCAGATCCCACAGCAACTCAAATCCTCCAAAAAAAACATCCACAAAATCCACACACACAAAGACCCAGTTGATAAATAAACTGAAAAAAGCAATTATTTTTTCTCTTTCAAGAAAACAGCCAAATGCAAATGATAAAGTGGGAAAAGATTCAAAGAGAAAGATGGATTAACAAGCAAGTGAGCTTTAAAAAGGTGGAGATGAAAATGCTTGAAATGGCACATACCTATTGAATTAGTTTCAAGCACTCGAGGCAAGAAAAATGTACCCCTCGTAAAATCAACTCAGTCACAGAGTTTCTTCACTGTCCTCTACCCATTTTCATGCTCCTCTCGCTAAAGCTTCCGGTTGCTGCACAAAGATGGTGGGGTAGTTCTGCGGAGGGGTGGACTACAATAAAATTGTACATAAATACTAAATAAACATCCTTTTTTTCTTTTTAACCAAAAAATATCCATTTGATTTATTTATCAAATTAATTTTAAGAAAACTTATTTATCGAATTATTATATGTAACAATTTCACATACAGAAGATTAAAATCTACCTAATACCTAATACAATCTTTAAAATATCACATCAATTCATGTGATTAAATTTATAAGGCATACCTCTTATTTCACTCGATTCATAAAAAAAATATTATTTTTATACAAAAAAAATACTATTTTTATTTATAAATTTATGAATCAGATCGACTCGTGTCACCGATAAATATGTGTAACAACATCTCACGCCATATCAACCCTCAATATATGTGTGTATGTGTGTGTGTTTTTGTTTACCTAATAATCTTACAACACAAAATCATCCTATGACTCTTGAGTTTAATTTTATGTGGGCATTGCCATTATAGTTATAATTGCATTGTAAATCTCAAAATAAATGAGTTTTGTGCTTTCAAGATCGACTTGGAATTACGGATAATTAAATCCCACTCCTAATATTCTTCCCTAAAAAAGTAATAATCCTACACCTATTATACGTTATTATTGGACAGAGAAACTAGGTTTTCTCGTGAAATATCTTAAAGGCTTAAACAAACATTATAAATCCAACAATTTACAAGAAAACGAGCTTTTCTACTAAGATGATCTTTTTAACTTTACAAAGGAAAATATTATGTTTATATTGAAGGTTACACATATAGTTGCTCATTATTTTTGAAAGAGTGGGTGATCATTTTGATTTACATTTTTCCTTTTCAATGAAAAAACTATATTTGGCTAACAAGATATTTATTTTTCACTAAAAAAATTTATTTTTTTCCATTAGTACATTTGAGAAAGCTTTGTAATTTCAATGATAAATCGTATGTGTAACATTCAGAGTCAATTTAACTTTTAAAAAATATTGAATCAGTTAGATACATAAGTTATAACTTTAAAAAGCTTAAATCAATTCAAATTTTAAAGTATTTTTATTTTAAAAAAATAGAAGCACTTTGTCATTTAGATAAATGTTGAAAAATGTTTTTATTTTTATTTTTAAATATAATTAAAAGTAAAATCCAAAAAACAAAAAATTATAGTTTTTAAAAAACCGCTTTTAAGTGTTTTTTTAAACGACTTTTGTAAACAAACCCAATAATTTTTTATAATTTTTTTAAAAATATATATATATATATTTTTATCCATCAGGCTAAAGTTGTCAAAACAGGCCGATATGGCGGGCCAACTCGCAATTCATCCAAATCCGTCATTTGCATGGTTCGAAATATTAACAACTCAACCCGTTTATTTGGTTGTACGGGGACGGCCGACCCGTCAATTTTTAGCTATATTTGAATGGTTGAAGCGGGTTAGCTCGCAATCTGCCACTTGGCGGGACGGGATGGGCTTGGCCGTTCCGCTATTAGGCGAGTTGGAAATTTGTCAACTCAATCCGTCACATTTGGATTATATCAAACTCGTTCCAACTAAGTTGATAAAACAATATATGCATGTCCATAAATCCACGCAGTTCAGAGTTCAGACTTCCGAGTACATTTTAAATTATTTTTTTTTCTTCTATTATTATTCTACAAAAGTATAAATTTACATTTAAAAAAAAAATTACACACACAAGGGAGAAAAAATTAACCACCTGTTGAAACATTTTATAGTGGTACAAGGGACATCAAATTAAATGTGATTTAGTGATGGTGGGTCGAAACTTGTCAAAAGAATCACCTTTGGGTTTTAAGCACGATGAATTTTTAAACGATGTTAGCTAGTATATGTAATATCCATGTAATCCACTGATTTTTAGACGTTCTTATATAATTCTTTCAAAATAATAGACCTTGCAAGTTATAACAAATGCAATTCGCTTCATAAAATTAAACACAAACTTTATCTCTATCGGATCGTTTGAATGTCTATTAAAGCATTGTGTAGGTAGCATCGTTGCTATCCCACGATAATTTTCAGGGTTACTGTAATTAACCCATGCTTTTGATATGCAAGCTGGCCAGGCCCCCTTTTACTTTATTGGTTGCACCAAATCAAGTTGGGAGAGAAGAATCAAATTGAGGCCATTACTTTTTTGCCTTAAATCAAAAGCATGAAATGTCGATAAACTTGGTTGAGTATCGGAACCTCTCCAATGCATATCTTAACAAGTACTCTTAAACAAAAAAATATATATATATTTCTAAAAAAAAATTTAAATTTAGCTATTTTTTTCTTTCTACAATAAACATCACATTCTCAAAACACATCATATGGATAGCTCATCAAAATCTTATAAATAAATCTACGCTGGCTGTAAATTGTAATTAATATAATTTATGTGCCCCGCTCCAAGTGTCGACTAAGATCAACATATTTCCTACAGCACGTTTCCAACATAACCACATGCGACTTCGAGTAGTTGGTTGTGTGTATTCAATAACCACC
Source organism: Henckelia pumila (assembly GCF_033568475.1). NCBI lineage: Eukaryota > Viridiplantae > Streptophyta > Magnoliopsida > Lamiales > Gesneriaceae > Henckelia > Henckelia pumila. The sequence continues at coordinate 48,847,612 of NC_133122.1, read as the reverse complement.
GACACTTGAGGGATACAATGCAACAACTTAAATTCAATTCAAGGCAATTGACACGCACATACACATTTCTGGCATGAAATCAAGCTCCCGTCTCCGGGAATCCTATCAAAATTTTTAGTGATCAATTGACAAATTTAGATGATGTTGATATCGAATAATTATTGACTAAATAATATGCAAGTAAACGAGACGCAAATCTGCACATACCACAAAACCATGAGATCACAGCGATGGTTTTGACTCAACCACTATTCCGTATGGTACACACACGGTACCATGCATGTATGCGGCCGCTTTATGGCAATGGAAGATAGTGAAATAAAACTAACACGACGCTAACTCCAGAGGAAAAGTTTTGCAATATGTAATGAACGATTAAATGTCAACACTTTCATGATGAAATAGATAGATTAGAAGTGTCATTAGAGATGATACAATCTTATATGGTTGATGATTTAAAATAAAGCTGTCTGTTTGAGATAACACAACATAAAGAGTGGCCCCAGAATTGATTGACAATAATCCATCTCATGATGACAACTTAATATTGCTACTCCTATGGCTATGTTAACCGACATATGTATGTCCATGTTATCTGCTCCATGTGTGCAGTGAAAATGATACCGAGTCGATAAACTAACATATATAAAGAGGATGGAATACCATTTAAAACAAGAGATCTGAACTACCGTGTCACGGGCCAGTTCAGCCCAAAACCAAGAACAATGAGCAGCTGAGTAGTGAGAAGCTACCCAAAACGAAAGTGATCCAGTAAAAATATGGAAATATTGTGCAAGAAATAACCTCATGAGAAATTCAAGAGTGATGCTGAATCGATCAGATGACATGAATAAACTCTGTATAAATATGAGAATATCTGGAATAAAAGGGCAGCTTTGAATTCCAATTTCCAAATAATAATAATAATTAGTAATACGAGATCGTGAAATTCTCTCTAACAAGCCTCAAGAATCACCCCATCAAGAAATCTAAAACCTGGGACCATAACATACTGAGAACATGCATAACGAATATTATGAAATTCTTACCCGAAGAAAAATTTTCCTCAACCGCTGAATACAAGCCCTTCACTACAAAAATTTCTCTAGAGTCGTCAAAAGTCAAAACCAGCAGGTAAGAGAAATATCTGATCTTGCCTATGAAACTAATAATAAGTAAATAACTCTATTACGAGATCATCTCATGGGTTATTCACTCGTTTCTGAACAGAAACTCGAGAAATAGATTGGAACAATCAGACAATTCAATGCATGTTTACTGAAGCTGACAAAAGATATTATTATGTACATATGAGACACGAGAGCACCAAACATATCGAGATGAAGAAACTCATGGTCCCTGAAATTGAGTGTGTGATAATTAATACAATCATAACAGTATTTTTGCAAACTATAAGAGTGTCGGTAATTTAGGAATGATACTGAAACAAATGTTTCGCACAAACAAAGATCACTCTAACAGGAGGAAAGACCTTGCAGGATGAATCTTTCCCATCAATTGCGGTCTCCGGTAATGCATCCTTGAGATGGAAACACTAGTCTGCTGTCCAGCTCTGCTCGACAACTTCGCGCACCTTCCTGTTGTATTCACGCTTGTTTTCACTAAACAATCGAGCAGCTTCAGAGTTTGCCGGTGAGTTTGGGTTTGGATCGTAAAGCAATGACTGTAAGAAAAAATTAAATTAAAGATGATGTTTGAATCACCATGTAGAGAAACATGATTCAGCATATCCTTTTTTATGGAGAGATCTGAAACACAACCCATTAGTCCATTCATGCACATTGTTAATTCAGGGAAACTGAGAGGCAACAAGCAACTTTATGTTAATTTTAACCAGGCGAAGTAACAAAAAACTGATAGTTTGTTTAAAATCATTGATTCCTGAACATGATCACGGAAATTCCCAAAGCCCGCGAAATCTATTTTGCAAAAAAAAAAAAATAAAAAGAAGGTAAATGGCCCGTAGGCTGAGTTTCAGACATCAGATGAAGAAATTGAAAACAGAAGCTAGATCATCTATCTTGCTAAGCAAAAGTTTACATCATTATTGAGCATGGGCATAGCTCCAATTGGATATTAACATTCATGTTATTGTAACAATTGAAAAAATTAACTCAACTTCCAGACACCTGCTTGTAGTCAATAAAATCCTACTTTTAGGAGCAAGAATTACAGTAAATATCATAAATTTTATTTCATGTGAAAATCTCAGTGCGAATAATTGATGCCCGGTGACAGAGATAAATATGTCATGCACCACTTTATAAACTTAGGCTGCATTCAGTTGCCTTGATCATGACTGGATTGATTAAAAATCCTACCTATCAAGTATTTAGTTTGAATTCTTCGGCTCACAGAGAATCTATGGGCCCAATGTTAACTACTACTTGTTACTGATTGTCTGCCTATTTTTATTGGAGTGAATTTTTATCCCACAATCTAGTGCGCCCTTCTCCTTCCCCTCCCTTGAAGTTTCCTTAGCAACTACCTTAGCAACCAACCATGATTTGTGAAGGAGAGGAATAGAAGGTGAGAAGATGAGGAATAAAGGGAAGATTAATTAATAAATTAAGAATAGTAAAGAGGTGATTGATGAACAAAGTCTATATGAGATTTCTGTAGTTGGGATTTCTGTAGTTGGGATTTATGAAAACCTAATAAAAGAATGGGATATAGATAAGAGACATGATCTCACTGACAAACATTACATGGTAGTCAATGGTGTGGGTGGTGAAAATTTCATCAAAACTTAAAAAAAAAATTATTTCCGAGGGGTAAACTCGTATATTTCCTAAAAAAATTATGTATCCCTATCTTAATCCATTCAACCAAACACTTTATTTTAGAGCATATCACAACATTATTAATCGGATCACATTTTTTATCGTCCAAACAAACAATCACAGTTATCCCATCACACAAACCAAACTCATCTTTAGTGTACCTGAATAGATGTAAGTATGGCAGCTACATCATATATTGGGCTCCACTGATTTTGCAAGATATCCAAGCATATACTTCCATCTGCATAAACTGATCCACGACAGAAGCGAATGAGAACATGATAAGTGCGTAATGTTTTTTGGTCAATCATTCGGAACAAATTATCAATCATGGTGATTCCATATCATAGCATTGGATTAGTTTAGTCTAGACGTAACTGGTAAGTCACTTTCAGCAACAAAATTTGAAGGCACAAATTTGTATGAAATGTGGGACACAGAAAATCAAAAGGACGCACAAAAGCTAGTGAATTTAAATTTGATAAACAATTCCTAAATTCATTAACAAACCAAAGTTCCATCATGCAGCAACAAAACAAACCGAAGCAGGAAAGACATGCGACATTGAATAAACATAGTGAGGTTAAGTAACCTCCTTCAAATCTACAACACATCTCCACTAAGGAATGTTGTCACCTAAGAACATGGCCCTTGTTGCTGAGGACGTAGATACACGATATACAAAACAGAACTATCAACTATACTACAAGCAAGTTGACCACAATACCCAGGACAGTCAATTAATTGAGATACTAAAGGCATGAAGTTCGGGTAGCATATTGGAGAAATGGCATCACAGCCTACACTAAAAAAAATTAAATAGACCAAAAACGAAAAAGCAACCAAGAAGACCGATGTTAGAACTCGCTGCATGCAGCAGCCACTTCACACAATATTTTTAACAGTGTGCACAGTTTCTTCTTATGCAAGGCATGACTTGATAACTTTTTAACATGTGCTGCATAAATAATCTATTTTAGCTTTTGAGCATTCCAAGGAAAAAATAGCCAGACCAGGAATACACAAATCATGCAAAAAATTTAAAACAAAGCAATAAAAGATAATAGTAACTTACTGTTGGGATGGAACATTCTAGAGACAAACCGCACTGTCGGGGGTTTATTTGGGTAATCCTCCGTGAACTGAAGTGTCAACTTAAACGTACCTAGTAGAAAACAATTTAATGTTGAAACAAAATACAATTAAAAAAATGTTGATAGAACTCTAATCAAGTCTTTTTGTAGAAATGCATTACACAGCGTAAATAACGCACTGGAAAAATGAATGCTCATCTGATATAACACACCATAGGAGGCATGCAAAGTATTTGGATTTGTGTCATTTTAATAAAATGGCATATCTGAATCGAATAGCTTTGGAATGTGAGATCCTTTGCAACTACTATGAGTCTATGACAAAACAAAAACTCCTCACCACCAAATGCAATCTAAGACAACACATCCCCGAAACCCTAAATTTCAAATTTCCAATGAGAAAAAAGAATTGTCAGACTATATGAACTATGATCACAGTTGATGAAGTCAAGTACCATTTGCACGAGCATAAATAACATCATGGCATAAACCTAGGCTCATAAGCAAACTATATAACAAGTATAGACATAAAAATGATCGTATCAGAGCATCGATCATCCACAAATTTTGATGAGGACAAGATTTGGTGATAGAATGTTCCACCTCCATCCCAGGGAGTGTCTTCTGGCCTGCAATTGCAAAAATAATAGTAACGGGTAAGTAAAAAATATGGTAATATCTAAATTGATCTCCAACAAGAAGCAGAAAATTATAACAAGACGCAAAACATACCCAAATATAACAGCATTCCAGAGCATAATGTTGTTATCGTATGGCGCGCCACTGATGCCAGCCGGAGGATCCTGCTGTAACCGCTTGAAATCCCTCATCAACCGCTTCCTTGATGCCGTTGACATCCCGCCGCCTACATTCACCACCAATTAAACATCATAATTTCAATTAAAATGATCTTCCAACATATTCGAATCCAGAGATTTAAGCTTCAGATTTCAAAACATGCGATCAATCAATTCAATCTAAATCTGAACTAGACTCGTTTCCGTTTTCATCTTAAGGCTCCGATTTCTGAATACCACGATTACCTAAACCCTGCCTGATACTACAGTTAAATCACGCAAAAAAAAAACACGACGAAAACGGAACCCGTGGATCCATAGGCGTGAATACGCCGCTTTCCGCACAGGCTCGCGGACAAAAATCGATTCCCATATGAATCAGTCAGTAGAAATTTACCTGGAACTCAGTGCCGCTACTTTGCTTCTCTTTCCTCTCTGAATTCCTGGCTTCCAATTCCGTAGATTGAATTTGTTGCTAGCGTGAGTCTGAGACCCACTAATAAATAGGGGATATTGGCATCTCATTTATAATATAATATTATAATTATAAATATTGATTTTATAATTTATAATATAATTATAATTATAATTATATAAATAATAAATAATTGTTTTTTAAACATTAAATTAAATTAAATAAATAAATAAAATTTATGCGCCTCGAACGCGGGAAATTGTATACAGATTTTTGTAGTTCGCGTCAGATATAAGCCGGTGGAGGATTTACCCAAAGGAATGAAGGATAGTTTGATTTTAGATTAAATATTCGTTTTTTTTTTTACTGATAAATATTAGCTTTTTTTTAAAGAAAAGTAACGGTTATTAATAGTATCTCTCGTTATAATATCAGTCAATCAAGATGAAAAACTCTCACATATCCAAACAAAAGATGTAAATGAGAAACATCAACGTTCGCTAGCAAGTGAGCTACAACATTCGTTTTTTTAATAGATCAAGATTTAAAGTATATTTTTAATTGGTTACTTCTCATATGTGATTCTAAATTGTAAATCAAATTTCTGAAATCATTGATTATAATAGACATGGTTTTTCAATTTATTTTAAATGTATCAAAATTTCGTTTTTATAAAAAATTAATATTATTGAAGCATATCATAAGTCATTGTATTTGAAAGAAAAGTAGGAGGTTATATGAACATCCTACTATATCGTATAAGTATATACCTAATAAAAACTCATTAGTCATTGTCAATATCTGATTGATATGATTCGTGGATTGTCTAACAAAAATAAAATTATAGTTCGATAAATTCAAAGCTAGGATTTTACGATCAATGATGACAAACAAAAACTAAAATATTAGGTTTACCTCGAGACTTTCATTCTGAATTGCCAATTTCTCAGTTTCTCTTTCTCGTTCTTGATCGATATTTGGGGTTTTTTAGGCGTCGTATCAAGGGTCGGGCGATAGCAAAACGCTACCGGAATCGTAGCGAAGTTAAGCCTAGAGTTTGGGGTCATCGCTATCAGTTTGCCAATGTAGATATCGGTGACCTGACACGAGTCCACGTATCCAAGCATCCACTACACGTAGGGTGAGCGTCCTACTATCCACTACCTCAAGGGTATAAGCTCAATATGCTAATGCATGAAGCATATTATCATGACAGGTAATATGCAGATAAAATTATGTCATATAAACAATGCAACATATAATACATGCATGCTCAGTTTGGATATCTCGAACAGTACTTTCTTACCTTAATTCTATCATACAGACTACACTAGCTCTATGGTCCAAACCTATAATCATGAGATTACTATATCACTAAACAATATCTAAAAGTTTTAACTAAGCTAATAGATACTCCCAAACTATTTATGAGATCTCGGTAATACCTCCGTCTGTCGTCAGCCTTTTGATGACGATAACCCCAAAACTTGGGCATAACTCCGCTACGACTCCGGAGACGCCTTGCCAAGACCCACCCCTTGATAAAGAAGGCCGGAAACCCTCAAGACTACACAGAACATGAGAGAGATGAAGAGGAATTTGTAAAGCCACGAAATTATATTAATTGAGTTTAATTGAGATAATCGAAGATTACAGAATTCAAGAGTCGACTTGATTTTGATCAGAGTCTATTTTGTAATTTTTGGAAATTTCAGGGACTAAAATGCAAATTTGAGTTTTTATATAATATATTGGCACCTTTGACTCTTCTTCATTCCCTTCCATCACCTCCAACACGCCATCCACCATTTTTGAAGAGAGAAACGTGATTTCAAGCTTTTCTTCTTCGGTTTCCGGTCGATCCGTCCGGTAAAATTTTAATCCGAAGTCAGTTTAACGATCCCGGTAGCGAGAGATTCGTTTTATCGTAAGTATTTTATCGATCTAGTATACTTCGATTTTGGAATGTTGTCAGAATTTGTTTAAATTTGGATATGTTGTTCTTGAGCTAAGATATACCATATATTTGAAGTCGAATCAGAAAAAGAGCGTCGTTCGGATTTGTTATGATTTTCGGAAGCATAATTTGAAAAAGTGGATTTTGAGATGTGTTGGATTTGAATTGTTATTGTTGTTTTAGCATTTGTTTGAGTTGTTTGCAATGTTGTACTGTTGTCTGTGTTTCCGATTTGATCAGTTTATAGTCGTTATGTCGCCGATTTGAGTTTTGGGATTTTGAACCGTTTGAATTGTTGAACTTTGGCTATTGGTTTTATTCGTCGTTGTTGATCTTCTTTTTCCTCCGCACAGATTCATTTGAAGTCTGTTGAGCCTAGAGTTAGCAGAAGACAATCGTCGAAGAGTTGGACGAAGAGCGGTAAAGAGTTTACCTCGAGCGTTGTTGTTGTTTAAGTTGTATAGATTTTGATATAATCTCTTATTGTAGCTTATTCAAAGTTGGAGCTAGTTGAATCGAAAGTTACAAGCAGACATCGTTTTAGCGAGATAGCACACTCAAAACAGTTGGTTCTTGAGTTTCCCTTAAAATCACATACTTACATCAATACTTGTTCTAAAATGAGAAACTTGTATTTTGTTGTTTGAACTTTTGTTATATGGCTTAATGCTTTACGTTTTTCTTATGCATTCATCCTAAATCTTTGATTTTCAGCGGGATGTACGCCATTTTTGTTAGACGATTTGAGGGCTATAATCGAGTGGCATGGGTGTAGAAATTCACATAGTGTCAGCATACTCTTTGTAGTCGCACCAAAGTCTAGAGGATGGAGATACGTGGCACCACCTCGATCGGGAGAGTCGGTGAGTTGTTACGTGATCTCATCCTCGGGATCCCAAAAGCATAGCAACAATTCCTTGATTATCAGAGTTGATATTTCTGATTTAAAGACATGAATTTCATTCGTATTAACATTGAATGTGTTGTCTTTGTATCATGCTATTGATATATTACTTGTTATTGAATGTTATGTTGTTTTTACTGAGAATATCATTCTCACCGAAGTTATCCGGCTGTTGCTTTGTTTTGTATGTGTACTTGACAACAGGTGGGACAAGATCGAGTCAGAGAAGGCTTGGTTAGCTTCGAGATCAAGGAATAGAAGTGAGACTCTGTTTAGAAGTCGAACAACATGTCAATCTAGTTTATATTTTCGAAGCATGTATAGACTCAAACTTCGTTGATTATGTCGTATCGATTATGCAAGTATTGAGGTTTGTATGATGTTATTGCATGTATTTTGCACCTCGTTATGCATTGAATGAATTTACGTAGTTGAAGTTCGGTGAGTTATTTCTGAAAATCAGGTTCTGAGCTTTGTTTTCTTTTCAGAACTAGGTCTGCAGCAAGGGGCGCCCCGAGCGGCCAAATTTGGCAGCCCTAGCGCACCCCCTTTTGAGCAAAACAGCAAGTTGCGGTTTTGGCCGCGCCCGAGCGGTAGTTTTACCCAAGCGCGGCACTATTTTAAAAAAAAAATGTATTGTTTTTAATATTGGATCTTGTATGCTTAGTTATTGTTTTACCCGATATTAGATGATTAGAACCGAGGTCTCACAGAATTGGTGCAAAATTCTGAAGTTCGGACCCCCTATTTATATATGAAGATCGAAAGCTCCGAACTTCCGATCAAACGTTATGATCTCCGCATGCATGCCACGTTTCGAACTGCCACGATCGGAAGCTCCGATCCCTAATTTAGAAGTTCCGATCTTATGATGCAGCTATGTGTTCAAACGTCAATGACACATCACAAATGCGCATAGTCTAACTACGATCGGAATCTCCGATCATACTTCAGACGATCTCTCTAGAGCTTTCGAACTCTTTTGCCCCTTCCGAACCCTTTGGACCCTCCGAACTCTACAAAGCATTGGGTTCGAACCTTCCGAACCACCCGAGTCCAAATAAGTCCATTAACCATTTTTGGACATTATGGATCCGACTTCTTGGTACGTTTGATATAATTAAAATTTCTTAATTATGTTTTATTAATTCTAAACATGTTTAACCAAATTAATATCGTGAAATGGGACGGGCTACTACAGTAGGCCTCATGTTGGACGACGTATGCAAGAGTGAGACCCGAGTAGAGGAGCAGCGCCGTCGAGTTTCCGATTATTTTGGTTTAGTCGTTTTCATCTAGGATTGAATTTTATACGCTGAATTTTGATATGATTGTACCTTAACCAGTATTTTAGACCGGTGTTTTCGATTTTGTTTCATATATTCCAGTTTCCACTTATTTATCTGATAATTGATATTTAAGATTTAATTGCATGCTTAGATTTTGAATTAGTAGATGATTTCAGAGCGGGTCACTACAATTTTGATATGTGATTTTTTTTAATACAAAATATAATAGCAAACGTCAATGACACGTCACAAATATGCATGGTCTAACTACGATCGAAAGCTCCGATCATACGTTGGACGTTCCGATCTCTCCAGAGCTTCCAAACTCTTTCGCCCCTCCTGAACCCTTCGGACCCTTCGAACTCTACAAAGCATTGGGTTCGAACCTTATGAACCACCCGAGCTCAAATAAGCCCATTAACCATTTTTGGACATTTTGGATTTGATTTCTTGGTCTGTTTGATATAATTAAAATTCCTTAATCATGTTTTATTAATTCAAAACATGTTTAACCAAATTAATCTCGTAAAATGGGACCGGGCTACTACAGTAGACCTCATGGTGGATGACGCAGGAAAGAGTGAGCTCCGAGTAGAGAAGCAGTGCCGTCGAGTTTCCGATTATTTTGGTTTATTTGTTTTTATCTAGGATTGTATTTGATACACTGAATTTTGATATGGTTGTACCTTAACTAGTATTTTAGATCGGTGTTTTCGATTTGAGTTTCATATATTCCAGTTTTCGATGATTTATCTGATAATTGATATTTAAGATTTTGCATGCTTAGATTTTGAATTAGTAGATGATTTTAGAGCGGGTCACTATAATTTGGATATGTAATTTTTGTATACAAAATATAATAGCTAACATCAAAATTTGACATGTTTGTTTGATCGTGACATTTATTATTTGTTATTGTATAACATTGTTAATATATATTTTTTTCAATTCCAAATACTAACAGTGTGTTTGGAATTACGGATTTACATTGAATTTAGTGGGATTTGAAATTGAAAATACCGTTTTAGAGTTTGACAAATTGAGATTTTAAAACGGGATTGATATTTGATGGGATTTTATGAGATTTCATTTAACTAAGAGTGCGTTTGATTAAACTTATTATAAACATCTTATAAGCGCTAAAAGCTTATAAGTTGTTTTAGGAGCTTATAAGCTCTTAGGTCTTATTTTAAAAATAAGATGTTAAAGTGTTTGTATGAAATTATTTTAAATAACTTAAAGATGTTAATGTGTTTGATATTACAAGATATTTTTATCGTTGAAATTACCAAAAAATGTATAATACTATGAAAGTAATGTAAATAGTAATATACATACAAAAATAATTTTAAATGTTAAACATATAATAAAAAAACCATTTTTATTTTAATTTAGAAAAAATTTGATAGTGAAATCTTTATAAAATTGGTGGGATTTCATAAGTTTATAAAAATAATAAAATTATTTTTAATAATAAATATATATACGTTAATTATAAATTTTAAATTTTTTTCATTTTTTTTTACAAAATATCATTTATATAAAATTTATACTATCAAATTCTAAAATATATTATAACTTTTTGCCAAACACCAAAATAGAATTTCAATTTCATATATTTAAAATCCAATTTCAATTCCAAATTTCATTTTTTAGGGATCCAAACACACTGTAATGTTTTTTTAAATTTAGATTTTTTTTTTTAAAATTTCAACGAGTTGTCCCGTCTAACCTGAAAACCGAGAAAATGTTTTAGTGGTCCGTTTGGAGACGAGCTAAACAAACCAACCCAAATAGGCCGAGTTGGGGCTAGGGGTGGCATACCGTACTGTACCATACCATACCATACCATACCATACCATACTATATCGAAAAATGCATACCGTATATCATATCGAAAATTACGGTATAAATTTTTTTATATCGATACCGTACCGAAATTTTCGGTACATATAACTAGCATACCGATTATACCAAAATTTTACGATATATCGAGATTTCGTTACAGTATCGGTATATACCGTTTCATACCCAAAAAAAGTCTTATATATTTTTTTATAATTTATAATTTATAATTTATTGTTTAAAAATAATTATATATTTTAAATTTTTATATAATATTTCGGTATATCGGTATACCGCGGTATATTGAAATTTTCAAATTTATATCGTTACCGTAACGAAAAAATCGGTATCGTTACCGTACCGTACAGAAAAAATCGGTATATCGAAAATTTCGATAAATTCGATATTTTTCGGTATGGTAACTTTGATATACCGAAAATTCGATATTTTTTTCCACCTCTAATTGGGGCGAACGAGATAGACGGATTAACTCGTACGACAGTTCTAAACTTTAATAACCCCGGTTTTAAAAAAAAATAAAGAAAAACCTTTAATAACCCCGGTTCAAATAAGTGTTCGAGATTGCGCGACGTTCCGTGCACCGACCTCACAAAGCAATTTATTTTCGCGCTTCGCTGTATATAAACCTAAACCTCCGTCCCCTGCCTTCACAATTTGGCAATGGCGGACGGTCACTCGTTCAACAGTATCTCTCTTGGCGGGCGTGGTGGAACAGTAAGCTCAGAGTTTACCTTTTTTTTTTTTTGCCTTGTCAATTTTTATTGATTCGCAAATTATTTTCGGTTTCAGTCGAGGTGTTTGTTTCGTTGTCTCTTCGTGATTATGAAACCCTAATCATTGCCTTTGCCGTGTTTCAATTTTCTCTCGCTCGGAGGAGTTTGTTTTTCCCTATTCTTTGTGATTATTTCGCCCCTTTTATTTCCCAGGGCTTGTGTGGAATCATTGGTATTTGATTTTGTGGTGTGCTTCGTGATAAAATCATCAGTCGGCGTTGTTTACCGGGTTTAGATTTTAATACAGGGTGGTTTGTTAGTGTTTCAAACTTGAATGTCACCCCAGTCTTTTATTCAAAGCAAGCAATTCCCAGTTGATTGCCATAGCAAATACGGGAATCTAAAGAATTTCCCTAGAGATCAAAATCGGAAGCTAGTTTTTTCTGCCTAGGTTGTTTATTTGAGTAAGAGTTAGAATCTTCAATTATTTTTGCCGCATCCTTCCTCTGAGATTTGTTTCGTGGCAGCCATTGATTTAATGTCCCAGGAGTTGCATCCTAGAATAACAGATTACCTTGTTGCTCCTTTTTTTTTTGGTTGGTGAAAATTGATTAGAAATTCTTGTTACAACTGCAGAATCCTGGACAACTTAAAGTTCACTCCGGTGGGGTAGTATGGAAAAAACAAGGTGGTGGCAAGGCTGTGGAAGTTGATAAATCTGATTTGCTTGCCCTCACCTGGATGAAGGTCCCTCGATCTAATCAACTCGGTGTTCGAACCAAAGATGGTCTTCACTATAAATTTACAGGTTTTCGGGACCAGGTAACCTCTTATTTCTCTTACCTTATGTTATGAATTCTATAACATATATCTCCTCTCAAGCGGAGCTTATGTGTTCTTCAAATCATTTATTGTTTTATACATCAATTAAGTTTGTAAATTGTTTATTAGCAAGGGTCATTATTATACATGTTGTAACGTTAAAACTTATTATGTAGTTCTTCATCTGTGCTGTTGCACTCCTCATGTTTAACTACCATATCTTTTATCAGCAAATCCCCCGGACCAAAAAATCAATGTTAAGCAGTATGTGAAGTGTGAACATATTTTCACCGACATTATTGTCTTCCATAGTTCCCCGTTCTTTTGTCATGTGTTTGGTTCATTTAAGCAGAGCGCTCTACCTTGTGTTTTAGAAGGTACTTGTTATGCAGGATGTTGCCAGTCTGACTGCATTTTTCCAATCCAATTACGGGAAAACACCAGAGGAGAAGCAACTCTCTGTGAGTGGGAAAAATTGGGGAGATGTTGATTTAAATGGTACGTGAAAATTTTAAATTCCTAGGATCTATACCTGTCTATACTTTTTTCACTCATTTCGTGTCGTGTTATTTGTCTATATATACAAGCTGTAACGGTAATTGCATTTGAAAGTAACTCCTGATCAACTTTGTTTTACTTCAATTTTGCTATCATGGATCGGGATTGATTGGTATGAAAGTTTGCCATTTCTTAGGGATGTAAACGAGCCGAGCCGAGCTTTTGAATGTTCAAGCTCGGTTCATTTACAACCGAGCCAAGCCCGAGCTTATTTAACGAATATATTCATGGCTCACGAGCTTATTCGAGCTTTTATCGAGCCTAAACGAGCTTAATATATTTAAACTATAAATTTAAATATTTATTAAATTAATTTAAAACTAAATTATATATTTGAAAAAAATATAATATTATTATTAAAATTTGTAATTTTATTCTAATAAATTAATTTTTATAGATTTTTCAATATTTTTCATAAGTAAAGTGTAATTTTATAAATTAAATATCAATACTATTATTTTTTCGTCTAAGAGATGACTTACGAGCTTGTTAACGAGCCTGTTAACGAGCATGTTCACGAGCTAACGAGCCGAATATTGTAAAGCTCGAGTTTGGTTCGTTTGCCTTAACGAGCCTCATTAAACGAGCTCGAACGAGCTTTTAACGAGACGAGTCCCGAACAGCTCGTGAACTGTTCGGCTCATTTACATCCCTACCATTTCTTTGATGAACATGAGTGCTCTATAAGTAATGCAAGATAAACACTCTTTGATTATAGAGTCACCCGTTCTTTTGTAGCATGTATGTATGACATAACCTTTTTTTCCTTTTTTTTTGTGGGAAGAAAGCTAACTTTCCGTATTTCCACCCTTTATCAGACGCGGAGAAATGAAAAAAAATTTTATCTGTGTCTTAGTCATATATTTGAATCTCATGTCTTCCTTATTGTTTAAGCTGTGATTAGTAGATATGGAATTCATGTGTCTTGATACTTATTCCCAGGTAATACACTCACATTTCTTGTGGGTGGTAAGCAAGCATTTGAGATATCTTTAGCTGATGTTGCACAGACCCAACTTCAAGGGAAAAATGATGTCATGTTGGAATTTCATGTGGATGACACAACTGGAGCTAATGAGGTATTTTCTTTGTAATTATCTCGATCTTCGCTGATCATATATACCTATAGCAATCCTGATTAGATATCCTTTAATAATAGCAACTTTACGAAGTACCTGTTTTGCAGAAAGATTCCTTGATGGAAATAAGTTTTCACATCCCAAATTCAAACACTCAATTTGTCGGTGATGAAAATCGCCCTTCTGCTCAGGTAATTCTGTTACGTGGAAATTTTCCCTGGACTTCTCCGGTTTTAAAAAATCTCAGCATAAGAAATTATTCTCGGTGTAGGTGTTCCGAGACAAGATAGTGTCAATGGCTGATGTTGGAGCCGGAGGTGAAGAAGCTGTCGTTACTTTTGATGGAATTGCCATCCTTACTCCTAGGTAGGTTATTCTGAGCATTCAGTGTCAGTTTAATTCTCTCTAATACATGATGTCCAACATAGATGTTCTTTCCTTTTAGGGGACGATACAATGTTGAACTTCATCTCTCATTTTTGCGTCTCCAAGGGCAAGCTAATGATTTTAAGATCCAGTACAGCAGCGTTGTTCGTGTTTTTTGGCTGCCTAAGGTTCCTTGCTTCTGCTCTCTTTAAAGTCTTCGTAATCTGTATATGCATATATCTGGATATGCTTTCCTGCTCTTTGGTTCTTTTCTATACATAGTTTAGTGAGCATCATTTTGGGTGCATCTGATCTAATGCGTCATCATTTTCTTTGCTGCAGTCTAACCAACCTCACACCTTTGTGGTTGTTACTCTTGACCCACCTATTAGGAAGGGCCAAACATTATATCCACATATAGTGATGCAGGTAGTGATTGCTTTAATTTTTTTTTTTCTATTCTCCATAAAAATGCAAGGATGCAAAGTTAAACATTCTATGAGGTACTTAAATAAATTTTGCAGTTTGAGACAGACTCTGTTATAGACACCACCTTGTCTATGAGCGATGAGCTTTACCATACCAAGTTTAAGGACAAGCTCAATCCAGAACATAAGGTAATCTCCTAACCTGTTTTTAACCTTCTTGGGTTTGGGTTTGCTTTTAGTTTTCACCATTTGAAAGAAACACTTTCTTGTTTGTTTTAATTTTCTTTTTACGATTAGTGGATCGTCCATCAATAATGGTTGTTCCCAATTAAACACATGGAAGTTGGAAATATGATTGTGTAGCACTTGAAACTGATTATGATTTCCCGGTGAAGTTCACCGTGATGATCATTTTCCTGATATGTATTTTTTAAAATATCAGGGACTCATACACGAAGTCTTTATCACCATTCTCCGTGGTTTGTCTGGTGCCAAAGTCACTAAACCTGGAAATTTCCGTAGCAATCAGGATGGCTATGCTGTGAAGTCATCACTGAAAGCTGAAGATGGAGTCCTTTATCCCCTCGAAAAGAGCTTTTTCTTTTTACCTAAACCACCCACCCTCATTCTTCATGAGGAGGTAGAATTTGCAATTTTAATCATCATTATTTTCTCCTCCAGCTTCATGTATCATATGCTTGTATTTGTTCTGCGGAAGGAAGTTGACGTGTTTGCCTTAATCTAGATTGACTACGTGGAGTTTGAGAGGCATACTGCTGGAGGTTCAAATATGCACTACTTTGATCTTCTCATTAGACTTAAGACTGAGCAGGAGCACCAATTCCGAAACATTCAAAGAAATGAGTACCATTCACTTTTTGACTTCATTAGGTCAGTACATCTCTCTTGCCGGTTTATTTTTCGTGTTGGTCTGTTGGACTAGTCTTTCTAGTTAAAAATTCTGACGGTATTAGTATGATGTTACAGTATCAAGGGCCTGAAGATCATGAACTTGGGGAGTGCCAAGACCACCGAGGGAGTGGCGGCTGTTCTGCAGAGTGATGATGATGATGCGGTTGACCCGCATCTTGAGCGCATCAAGAATGAAGCAGCTGGAGATGAGAGCGATGAAGAAGTATGTTTGTCATTTCTTTAATTTGTTAATTATATTAGCTTCTACTATGGCAAGAGACAGGTTTGTCATTTTCTTGAATTTATTAATTATATATTAGCTTCTACTATGGCAATCAAAGCGGACATAAAAAACTTGTTATTAGTGTGTACGAATTAAATTTTTGTTTGTAACGTCTTGTGTTTGAAATCTTCTCAGGATGAAGATTTTGTTGTCGACAAGGATGATGGAGGCTCCCCTACTGATGATTCGGGGCAAGGAGAATCTGATGGCAGTGACAGTGGAGGGGAGAAAGAGGTAAATTTACTAATACTAATTTCCATGATGTGATTCAGTTTCTTCGCCGTATGTTGAGACTCCATTGATGGATTGATTTAGGTACCGTTGAAAAAGAAACTCAAGAAAGAGCCTTCTTTCAAGGCATCGACAAGTAGGAAGAAAACTAAAGATGGCGACGAAGATGGGTCAACAAAGAAGAAGAAACCGAAGAAGAAAAAGGACCCAAATGCACCAAAGAGGGCCATCAGCGCCTTTATGTTCTTCTCCCAAACAGAAAGAGAGGTTTGTTTAACACGTTCTGAAATCATATTCCGGCGACTTATACTCTTCCAAAAACTCAATTTTATGCTCACGCGAACCCATGTTTCTTTTGTGACATAGAATGTGAAGAAGAACAACCCTGGGATTTCATTCACGGAGGTTGGGAAAGAACTTGGGGATAGGTGGAATAAGCTGACAGGTATCATATAATAACGGCACTGATTTCACGATAACTTTGTAGAATTACAACGTTTGGTCCTCACACTGGTGTCATTGATTCTGCAGCTGAGGAAAAAGCCCCATATGAAGCAAAAGCCCGGGAAGATAAAAAACGTTATAGCGAAGAAATCAAGGGGTACAAGAACCCACAGGCCTCAAATATGGGGATGGCAGACGAATCTGACAGCGAGTAAGCATCTTGATGACCGTAATGTAGCTTCAGAGGTCATGATGCCAGTATGTCCTTGGTTCAAGACCGCGTGCTCTAGAAAATATCATATTTACTAATTTTGTTAACCTGAGAATGTGTTGGTTTTCCCTGCTTTAGGGGCCGTTGGTTGTGATGAACAAATTTTTACCCTACATTTTTTGTATCTATGCCAAAGACGGATTTGAAGGAGGTTTTGTAATAAGATTTCACTTGATTTTTTCTATGAGAATCAAAGAAATATCGTCCAAGTGCTTGATTGAGAAAGTTATTTTGTGGTATGGGTTTGATATGATAGTGGCCTAGTGGGGTTTCATTCAGTCTCTTGTTATATATAAATATATATATATATATTTAAAATTTTGCCAGTAATTTTAAGAACGGAAGATATATTTGAATTTGTTGGTTGGATACATATTTTTGTAAATTGTGCAGCGTTTGAGAGATTTTTTATAAAATAATTCTCAATTTTTTCTTAACAAAATTTTAATTTTTTTTGTTAAAAAAAAATTAAAAAGTTTCTTAGAACTCTCTCAAAAACTAACCTCTGGTTTTTTGTTTCACAAGTAAAACTATGACCAACGTACAAATTTATTAACTATACTATAATGACATGTTTAAAAATTGGATGAGATTTCCTTCCAAAATTATGATTATTTATAAAATATTACAAGAATTAATTATGATGAAATTCCTTGTCAATTAAATGTTCTCAAACTCTTTCCACGAATAATTAATGGATTCATTCCATTTTTTAAATTTGTACTTTCTTGTGGAACAATACACCTTCGCATCTATCTTATTGCCAAAGAAATTAGCGCTCAGCTGAAGTACCTAAATCAACGGCGCAGATCCACCCGTGGCACGCCCAATGTCATCAACGGCTGAGATTCCAATAGCACCACATTCACACCCTTCAAAAAATTAGGGCTTTTACCCACCCCTCTTGCACAATATATACCCTCCACGGTTTCGCTTCGAGAAATATCGCACTCTCACACATCATTTCCTCTTTACTTTATTCGCGAGCTTCCGATTTCCAGTAAGGAAACCATGGGCAAGGGTCCGGGTCTCTACTCCGACATTGGCAAAAGAGCTCGAGGTTTTACTTTTCGTTTATTCATTTCTGTGATTTTGATGAATGCTGGATATCCTTTCTTCAGATTATTATGTTGCATTTTGGTCGTTATTTTTTGGATTTTTGGGTTCGTTTTTACTAGTTTTTTTTTTTTTTTGGAATTAGATCTTCTGAACAAGGATTATCAGGCTGACCAGAAGTTTTCCGTCACTACCTACTCGCCCACTGGAGTTGTAAGTTTTGATTTATGGGGGTTTTGTTGTTTCAAAAATAGAATCTGTTTAATTTTCCCTGGAAATTAATTACGCCAGATGATGCCACAAAATGCTCTTATGTACTTGTCGATTTAGAAAATTTGACTTGTTATTTTTTCTATTGATTATTAACGAATCTCATTATGTTTTTTCCTCTTTCGTTATGCTATGAATTATGATCTAGTAGTGATTTGATTGATGTTGCGGACATTGGAGACAGTTCATGTGTTTTTTTTGTCTTTTTACGTGCTTTTTCAAACAAATGATTGTTAATGTTAGTTGTAAATCATTAGCGTGACTATTAATGTCGGTATTCAATATTATTTTCACGAGTGATGGAGCACTGTTGTTGTGCATGCATTGTGCTTGAGCTCATGTTTCTATTCTCGTGGTCTTTACAGTATCATGTTTTATATATTTGGGCTATATTACATACATGTTTCGTATGTATGTTTAGAACATCATTTAATTATGCTTGAAGAAGTTTAAATGCTTTTCCTATCGAAGAATTTTGTGATGCTTAAGGATTCAATTTTCAACCTAGAAGTCCTCTTGGGTATGTTGTTTGATTTACTGTTGTTGTGCTTGAAACATGTCATCTGGTGGCATGGACATGGTCTGGGTGATGGCGTGATGCACATTTTCTGGATGAATCACAATTAGTTAGCTAATTTATTGCTTTGTTTTGCAGACTCTCACGTCTACCGGAACAAAGAAAGGTGAATTGTTTTTGGCTGATATCAGTACCCAGTTGAAGCACAACAACGTCACAACAGATGTTAAAGTGGATACCGCAGCCAATGTATGTTCATTCACCTACATCCCTGCTTTTATAATGAAAATACAACATATTTAATTACCAATACTTGTTATTGTTTTGTTGTTAAA
Source organism: Henckelia pumila (assembly GCF_033568475.1). Taxonomy (NCBI): domain Eukaryota; kingdom Viridiplantae; phylum Streptophyta; class Magnoliopsida; order Lamiales; family Gesneriaceae; genus Henckelia; species Henckelia pumila. Next base: position 48,828,201 of record NC_133122.1, on the reverse strand, counting down.
TACTTTGCAGTCATCTTTCTTATGCTGTAATGTAAACAATTCTTACAAACTGTTGAAAAATTTTAGATTGTAATTTATGCACCCTTTTAAGCACTTGACTAATTATGGAATTAATTTCAGCTCTTAACCACCATCACGGTGGATGAGCCTGCTCCTGGGCTGAAAACAATTTTAAGCTTCAGAGTTCCCGATCAAAGGTCTGGAAAGGTAAGCTACATAGTCTCTGGCCTTGTCAAGTATTATAGCCTTGGGCAGGCATTTGACCTGATTCTGTTTGTATATAATTGTAGCTGGAACTTCAATACTTGCATGATTATGCTGGGATAAGCTCAAGCATAGGGTTGACTGCGAATCCGATTGTCAACTTTGCTGGTGTTCTGGGAAACAGTACTGTTGCTCTTGGGAGCGATCTTTCTTTTGATACCAAAGAAGGAGGCTTGACCAAATTGAACTTTGGAGCAAGCTTTACAAATTCTGACCTTATTGCTGCTTTAACTCTGTAAGTCATTTATTTTTGGTCTTCTTGAATGCTTGACCCTTCTAGTTTCATCGAAGTCTGTTTGATTCAAATGGCATATCATGAAGTTTGTGTCTAGTAAATGTCGTAACTTATTTTGCTTCAGGAATGACAAGGGTGACACCCTGTGTGCATCATACTACCACACTGTGAGCCCATTGACCAACACTGCTGTTGGTGCAGAGGTGACCCACAGCTTTTCAAACAATGAGAATACCATCACTGTCGGTACTCAGCATTCATTGGATCCACTGACCACTGTGAAGGCACGTGTCAACCACTTTGGCAAGGCAAGTGCTTTAATCCAGCATGAATGGCGCCCAAAGTCCCTCATCACCATTTCAACTGAGGTGGATACCAAGTCTATCGACAAAAGTGCCAAGTTTGGTCTGGCCTTGGTTCTGAAGCCATGAGATGACTGATTTTGGTGCTTTATGGGCATGAAAGACGGTTGTATTACTCGTTTTTTGGCGGACCCTATTGGTGATTTTAGAAATAATGTCGGTTCTTAAACTTGATATGGTAGTTATCCTCTCTCCCTTTTGAAAGTACCGAACTAGTATATGTCAGTTTCAACTCGGCTTCTGAAATTTTCTCCCATCAATGCAGTTTTTTGTGTTTCCTTATCTGATAAGACATTGTGTAAATGCGACCATAAGGTTTCCTTTCTCGGCTGAAGTAATGTGTTTCCCTTGTGTGTGATTAATCACTTTATTAGAAGAATGTTTTTTTACCTTTATGTTGGAGTGACGTCCATTTTGAGCTGTTGTGCCCTACACCCATAAGAGATTCCATCAGATGAGTCGGATCGTATGGTTAACCCGACAATGAACAAATAGATCGAATTTACTGTTATATGGCTGTTAGTAGGTTTGATATTGATGTTCTTTCTCTGAAATGGTGGTTGCGTGGAAGTCTCATAACTCACATTTTATCGTTGTCCCCTAGAAGTTAAATTGTTTGCTTGGTCCTTTTTTTTAACCTTTGTGGAAACTAAAGAAAAGCTGTATTCGTAACTCATGTAAGCTCTACATGTTGCACATATGATCCTTACTAATGTGAAATATGTCTCGCGTTTGATAATCAAGATCTTCAGACGATAACAGGGCCAGTCTTTTCATTATACGGAGGGAGTATCGGGCGATGCAATGTGGATATGAATTATTAACTCGGGCTTGTAAGGTCCATAAAACTTCGGAAATGGGCTTCTTGGCAAGGCCCATTCCATACCCGAGAGCCCGAATGTGAGATTATTTGACGTTGGCTGTTTGACCATAGTCACTCATTCACGCATTAGTCATTCATTACATTAATATCGATCGTTCTGCAAGATCCCCGCCATTCGCCGGAGACTATGAAGTAGAAAAACTCGACAGAGAGAGTTTATATATCTAACCTTTCCGGCGGCGGAGAACCGGAGGCCGTTGCGTCTGAATGCCTTCCACTCGTATCAGTGCTGGAAACTCCACTTGATCGATCTCCTGCAACTGCAAGCTCTCTCTGACGAATTGGTTTGTTCTCTCATAACCTACTTTCTCTTTTCGTCTTATTCATCTTCTCCGTTCAAAAATTTCCCTCCGAACGTTTTTCGATGCGTTTCCGATCTCGTTTTTAGATCTTGGAGCTGAAATCGTGGTTTCATTGCGTAAAGACGAGATCTTAAGCTTTCCCCGGCTTTTCCTTTATTTTTATTTTTGTAAATTTGCGTGATCACTGATCGGATGCTAGTTGGTTGATGTTTTTATAAATTCACCTTGCGACAAACGCCGGCGACCGTCGGCATGTCCATGCAGTACTCTGGAGACGGTTGATTTTAGGATGCGGCAATAAGATGAGCAATGCCGACATTTATGTTAGCACTACTGCTACTTGAAGGTCCAGTTTGGTAAGCTTGATTAAGTTTGGATTGTTAAAGAAGTCGAATTGATTTATTGTAGTTGGACTATGATATGATCGATAAAAGTTGGATTATCTCATTGACAACTCATCAACACAATTTAGGTTGAATTATATTTATCCACATTGATTATAAAAAGTAATTTACAAAAATATCCCTTCACTATAAATAATAAAAAACACAACTCTTTTGAATAACTTTGTTTTTAATAATAATAATTGAGAGAAGGGCATTTTGGTCAACCTAAATTATTTATACTAACTTATCTCATTTTTAAAAAAAATCATATCAAACATAAAAAAAACTATCAAATGCATATTTATGTTTCATTATCAATCACTTATCAATCAACATTTTAATCTATGAGTTATCTCATCTTTGTATCAAATTGTTCAAATGAGATTATGAATTTGAACTTGCAAATATTCGGTATGTGTGTGTATGTATACATAGACACACAAACAAAGGATTCTCAAGATGAGTTTGGATGCAGAAGTTGGGAGCTCAAAAAAACGGTTAAATAAGATCAGTTTTTTTTAAGAAAATTGCTTTTAAAAAAGGATTTTACATTCCAGATTGTCAAACCAAACCAGCTCTTAGTTTAATCACTCAAGTTTCAAAACATGAACATATACCAATATAGTACATTATTATTTTTTTTTCACCTATATAGTACAATTATGCCGAATTTGCTGTGACAAATTATTATTTTAACCTATATAGTACAATTATGCCGAATTTGCTGTGACAAATTAGTCTCCTTTTTCTTTGCAAGGACAAGGACAAGGACAAATTTTTTTATTATGAGCGAATTATATTTTCTTTTCTATTAGCATACCCTGGAGAGCAGCGTGGTCGTAAATACAGTCTATACAAAAATGAAAAGCATTGGTTGATGGATAGCTTACAATTTATTAGTTAATAAGAAATTTATAAATTCCCAGTTGTTATTTAAAAATAACCATCAATCACGCTAACCAAAGTTAGGAAAATAGAATAGAATTAAATTATATTGATGTAGCCTTTTAGGTGCAATATAATTATATAACGAGGATTGACTTAAAAATTTTGAAACCAAGTTTTCGTTGGCATAACTATGCGGTAAATTGTGGAGTGTCATACAAAGCAAGCAGCCTCTTAGGGAGGCCACTAACCCCCTCTGATTTCAAAATCTTTGCTAAGCACACCGCCACCCTCAAAAAGAACAAGACACAAAAGTAGTAGGAAAAACGGCTGTTACCTCCATTAATTGATAAGAACTATAGGCACAACCAAGAAAACCCACGTTTTATCCGACAGTAAGCAATGTGACTTTATCTATATATATATATATACGCAGGCTGTAAGCCCGCAGGCTGCACCAGTCGTACTCAAACCGTGTAGGACTGCTGGATTGTATTTATGTCGAGATTCTTCAACTTCACAACTGATTCCACATGCCCTTTCAGAGTATGCAACTCTCTCAGCCTGCAACATTAGCAAGCAACAGTTGTGAAAACGATAAGAGCAAATATTGAATTCAGAATAAATATACCCGAAACAGGAACAGACCAGAGAAGAGGGGACAGTTCACAGTTTAGTGTTGGTATAGGGTGAGATTTAGTCTTTTTTATTAGAGGTTGAGTCGATCTATTAAGGAAAATTGCACTTCTTGAAGAAATGAAGGATTACAGAATAAAATCTGTTCTTTCATCCGAGTCACTGCCTCCACTCATAAATCATACTGGGAACTTCTAGTTGGCAGGAAACAGGGGAAGAAAGCCTTCAAGAAAACTATAATATGTAGTACCGTACGGCCCTACTTTCATGGGCATTTGAAAAGTGAATTGAGAATTTTCCAGTTTTGGTTAAAATTAATTGTCCACAATGGAGTTCCTTTATATGCATACCTTGCCATCTCAGCGCGTCGTTTTGCTTCTTCTGCCATCTGATTTAGATCGTTATAATTACTGCGTTCACCAAACTGTGTCTCAGGTGGATGAAGCCCATGGAGAGTCCTTTGTGCCTGTGCCCACTTGAGCTCACGCTCTTCCTTTCCAAAATCCTTCTTCCTTGTGAAGGCAATCTACAACATCATCATCCCAAAATGAGTGGAGCAACTTCAAAATGTTAATCCAGTAAATACGAGATTATGGTTCCATTCGCCATACCCTTTGCTCAAAGACAAGATCCCAAGCCCTCCCGCTCAAGACGTATCTGATGATAATTTTGATGAAGTCGAGTGGAATATAGCATATGACATTATATAACCATATAACTCCTGCCCAACCCCATCCTATCCCTTCTATCGCAGTAAAACTCCAATTGGCATATACAGCAATTAGGGTTGCAACCTGCCATGAAAAAAAATTAAAATGTTCAGGTTGTCTGCATGCTTCCCAATAAAGAACCAAAGGACCAGTAATTCACTTACAAGCTGAGCAGCGAGAAAAGCGCCTACGAGCAGAAGTCCAGGACGCTCGGTAAAAGACCAACTCCTCGATCTAGTCACAAATATCAAGGCTTGACTGATGATGCTAACCTGCAAATATACTGCAGATGCCATCTTTCTGACGTTGGGGTGAAATTTTTTCTCGAGAGATGCAACCCCGAATACACTCTGTAAATCAGAATATGCAGGCGAAAAAAAGTAACTTAGAGCATAATTCTCTCGACTCAGTTCACCAAAGTAGAAGCCACTTTAAAACAAATAATGAATAGACGACAGACAAGCCAGATCATCTCTTTCTAGTTCACAATCTGCGCAATAATACTAGAAGCAAGCAGACCCTCAGTATCAATTTTGTTTTTGAAACTCCCTTTCCTAATTCTATTTTTCTGAGCTTCCTAATTTTGATAAATGCGAACACAACTAACATTATATCCAACAAAAGCAGAGTAGATACAGTCATCCATAATTTGACGTAATTAAAACTATACATACAGTGAAGAAGTTTGTATCATATGCTGCCCAGAAGAAAATGACCGTCATCATAGCTAAGTAGCTCCCGAGAATGACCCCTGTCGTAAAAATCTCAGCCAACTTCCAGCTGTCAGGTAAAGGAGATGGTTTCACTCTATCCTTTGATATTGTCATTATAGTACCTAGGCCAAACTCAAAGCTTCAGAATTTCCAGATCATACTTCCAATAATAGATTATTACTAGTGTGTTTCTTTAATACATAGGTAAAATATAGCTCCCAAAACAAAACAGAAAAGCCCATAGGTAAAAGAACAGAAATTCTCAATGATTAATCTATATAATCTAGAGTAACAATACAAAGACTGGAGCAACAAGTGTGCGTGCATAACTGGCAAGGATAATTGAGAAACGAAGGGTAGGAATCAAGGGGAAAACATTTACCATCATTCAATATGGCAATTATCAGAACCATGAAAGGTGGGAAGTCAAACTTCCATATAAGTGCAAGCAACATGAAACCAAGCTGTACATCAAAAGTTACATTAGAGGGCAGGATTACCACTAGATCAATGTCAAACCACAGCATTTAGTAAGCAACGGAATTCAGAAACTTACAACGATACGGATTGTGATAGAGACTGCATAAATCTGCATAATAAAAAAAAACAAGCTGATTAAGAGAGATTTGCTAGAGTAATGCAGCATAGCTGCATAGGGCTGCTAGGGAAGGTGTTCTTTGTGACTGAAGGGAAAGAATAGAAAATTCCCTGGTTATAGCTAAATTAGTAGAAGTCTACATACTGAAGTGGAAGAAGTAAAAGGAACGGCACCAATTCCCAACCCAGAAAAAAGAATCGCGGTGGTTTTCTAGACGAGAAGACTGATTCTAAAAACTTACCGTGTAATTTTTCATCCTCTGAAATATTGCTCGACTAGTTAGCACAGCACTGATGATAACACTTAGTCCGGGTTCAGTCAGGACAATATCAGATGCGCTACGAGCAGCGTCAGTTGCATCTGCAACAGCTATGCCAATATCAGCTTTCTTGAGAGCAGGGGCATCATTCACCCCATCACCAGTCATCCCACAAATATGTTTCATGGCTTGCAAACGTTTGACAATTTCGTATTTGTGCTCTGCAAATGCGAGCTTGAATTGGTATAGATATTAAATTAAGTAAAGACAGAATTTATCTCATAGAAGGCAGGTGATGACACTATCACCAAAGAAAAAGGAGCATACCAGGGAAAACGCCAGCAAAACCATCAGCCTTTTCAATCAACTCATCAACGGGCAGGGCAGCAATAGACTCATCTTTGTTGTGTCCTAACAAAGTAGATGAAGGATACATGTTGGTTCCCATCCCCAAACGACGCCCTGTTTCCTTCCCTATTGCAAGCTGATCACCTGATGCAAATCAAATATGGATCATTTCGTAATACAAAGTGGAAGTACACCCAAACAAAATATAGTAGTCAAAAACCCTAAATGCGAGAAAAAATGCCAAGAAATGAGAGTCGGTACTCAAAACCCTATAGAAAGAGGTAACTGACATATGAAGTTCAATAATGAGTTAAGAAGCAACAAATAAACTTTTTCCTTGTAATGAACCCTGAACCACAATCTGCCTTCTCATCAGTTCAGTGGTATCTCTCCGAGAGTAGGAAACAAAAAAAAAATTCCTTAGGTATAAAAAGACCCTAAGGCCTAAACTACTAGGACCGTTGATAAGTTGTTTCTTTTAAAAATATTGTATCAAGTGGGGTGGCGGTTGGGGGAGCTAATTAAGATAAAACAATAAATCATGAACAACGATACAAGCTGAGACCCATCTACGAATTTCACTAAATCTCTGCTAAAAAGTGCTGGGTGTAATCAATTATACACCCCAGATTACTTGGTGAATCATTCACCAAAGCATACATACAGTAAAAGTTTGTCTAAAAGTATATGCTCACCAGTTATCATCTTCACATTTACACCAAGATTCAGAGCCCTTCTGATTGTCTCTGCACTATCATGCCTGGGAGGATCAAAAAGAGGCAAGAGCCCTATAAATTTCCATGGGCCTCCAGGACTCTCCTTCCTTCCTTCAGGAACTTCCTGAAATACAATAAGGCTGTCAAATGCATGAAAGGAGCAAGGACTTATTCACAGAACGGTATAAGCTTCAGAAAGTAGGATAAAAAATTAATCAGAGAAGACGGGTCACCTGATATGCTACTGCCAGAGATCGTAACCCACGGTCAGCGAACTTATCAATCACAGAATGAACTCTACGTTCTATCTCAGATTTGTTATGCGCAAGATGCAAGATCTAGAAGTAAAAGGGTGAAACTAATCAGAAAGCATTTGGCAATACATAGCAATCGTTTATCAGATTTTTTATTATACCTGTTCAGGGGCACCCTTGCTGACCCGATGCCAGTTGCCTTCACTATCGAAATAAGTCAAAGCAGTGCGTTTATCGGTTGGATTGAATGGTAAGAAATGAACCTCTTGAATTCCTGCCCTTGCCTTTTAACATGTATTAGAAGCAGAGGAAAAAATCTCTCTTAATCATTGGTAGTCCATGGTATCAACAATTAGATCAAAATGTAATCTTCTATAAAATCATGCATGTATTACTATGCCTCCCATAAAAACCATCTCACGGGGATGCAATTTAATGTCTTCTTACCTCCTTGGGATCTGCCAACATTCCGACAATGGCAGCATCAATGGCATCTTGGTTTTCCAGCCGAGAGGCCCTGGCAGCCATCAGAACAACGGTATCTGCATCCACTCCTTTAGAGAAGACCTACAATCATAAATGAGACCAAGGAGTTAAAACAGGCATTGAAACGCCAAGTCCATACACAATCCATAGACAATTTTATCGACCTCAATAAGATTTTTGTCAACTGTAAGTTTGTTCAATGTCAAGGTTCCGGTTTTGTCACTGCAAAGCACATCCATCCCAGCCATTTCTTCGATTGCTGTCATTCTTTTAGTGATTGCCCCCTGATAGCATAAACAATTTAGAAACATAAAAAACTTCAAACTAAACACTTCCAGCTAGAACGAAAACACCAAAGGCACTGTACCTGCTGGGACAAACGGTGTGAACCAATTGCCATTGTAACAGACAACACTGTCGGCATTGCAATTGGAATTCCTCCAATAAGGAGCACAAGCAAATTATCAATTCCTGGACGATAAGGACGGTGTTGGATTGGGTACATCACAATGATTTCAACAATCATCCCCACAGCAATAGAACATATGCAGAAATTTCCAATGGCAGTCAAGACCTTCAGAAAACAGAAACCAACATCAACACCAAATTTCGAACAAAGATGTAAGATGCAAAAAATGATGATTTTACACATTTCAATGGATAGGAACAAACATGAGAAATTTACCTATAACAAATAGCATATCACAAATGAAATGAAGACTCCCACAGTTTCAGCGTAATATTAGTGTTTCAATCGTGGTGTTGAGTGCAACAGTTGGATTTACAATCCATACCTTCTGAAAATGCCCAACTTGATTAGTGGAGTCTACAAGGTGGGCAGCTTTTCCGAAGAAGGTATGTACACCAGTGGCAATGACCATTGCTTCTATCTCCCCTTGTTTGACTGTAGAGCCTGAGTATACACCATCCCCGGGGCTTTTTGTCACCGGAAGGGATTCCCCTGTTAAAGCAGACTGTAGCATAAAAATAGTAAATAATCAGTTGTGCGACAAAGAGTAAAAGAACCAACAGAAATAAGTATAAATCAAAAGAAAAAACACATAAGCCACAGTAGGACCTGGTCAATTTTCAAAGGATCTCCCTCTAGGAGTCGAGCATCAGCTGGTATAATATCTCCCAACTTTATGCTAACTATGTCCCCTGGAACAAGAACGGCGGCATCTTCCTCAACCCATTGCCCATCTCGAAGAACCTATACATTTGTCTAACATACTTTCAATGGAATGAAATCATTGCAATTTCTTCAAAATTCGTACATAGAATTACACGAAACACGTCATGCAACTAGACTGAATAACATTTAACCTTTGCTTTTGGAGCAAGACGAGCCATGAGGGCAGCAGCAGCATTTCCGGCATTGTTTTCCTCAATGAAACTAATTGTGGAGTTGATTATAAGAAGAGTAATGATACCAACAAAATCTTGCCAATCTGGTGGTTTTCCCTGTAAATTACTCCCCAAGTAAATAAATGCATAAACAGAAAAAAGGTTTGGTAAAATATTGAAAATTCCACAAATATTGACGAGTTTTATCATTAAAAAGTCATGTCAAAACTGCAAACCATCGTTGACCAGAAATCAAAGGAAAGAAAAAAAGAAAGAACGAAGACAGATGCATAAAAAATAGTTTAATTTCAAATGGGCAAATAAGTTACTCTATGTTGTTTGGCATTTAATATCGTGGCAGCCTATGAAGCAGCAGAAGATTATTAAAAATCTTAATCATAATATACTATGTCGTTTAGAATTAATCAAATAGTAAACTACAACTTTGTTTCTTGCACAGTACATAGTCAAATTAAGCAACGGAGGACTCCACACACACACAACACACACTAACAACAAATTTTTTTAAAAAAAAATTTTAAAAAGAAAAGCACTAACTCCTCCATTAGCGAGAGCAATGGCCATAATCGCCGCAGCTTCCATCACCCACGACAAAGGGTTCCACATAAACCCTAAAAACTTCAGAATCTTGCTCTCCTGCAATTAACCATATTTTTTCCGCCCAAAAAAAAAAACATAACCAGTAGATTAATAACGTAGAATTAAAACTAAAATTTGAAAAATAATATTAAAAAAATACAAAAACTAACCTTCTTTTCTTCGAGCTTGTTGTGACCAAAAATCTCGAGCCTTCTGTTAGCATTCTCAGATGACAGCCCCTCTCTCGTACATCTCAGATTCTCAAACACCTCTTCGATCGGTATGTTCTCCTGCAACCGTAGTATTCACCAACCAATCAAAAAAAAAAAAAACAGCGCGAACATGCAACAACAGAAAACAGAGGGAAAAAAAACGAAGTCCAAACCAAATCCACAGCTTCTCTCTTGAGAGCCTCCATAGCTTCATCATTCGCCGCCATATCTACAACAAACACAAAAACACAGTAATCTCTCAATCAATCCAAAATCGAGATACAAAATACAACCAGGAGTAGAGTGTAAACGCATCAGTACTTCAGAAAAATGAAACTGAAAAAGCTCACTGATCTGGAGAGGAGAAAGGGAGAAGGAATGTAGAAAGGGTGGGTTGGAAATAGGAATTTGGAAGGAATCAGGCAGTTGTGGAGTCGTCTGCATATATTCGCAGCACTTTTCGGACACGCGCTAACGCGCTCCTCGTGTCGCGTGAGTGGAAACGGGAGGAATAGTAATATATTATATTTTAGATAAAAATATATATTATACGTAGGCGGAACAGATGTTCTTTGAATTTTCTGTTTTCTGGAACAAAAGTATATTTTATTTTGTTGGGGGATATTCTATGCTACTCAGATACATTCTTTTTAGTAATTTTTTTAAAATATTTGCACGACATCACTCTAAAAAACATTAGATGTCCGTATAAATATTTCACTGAAAAAAAAATATGTGGAATTCATCGATAATTTTTTTTTTTCGTTTTTACATGATGTTCGCTCGAATATTTAGAAAAAAATGGAAGTGTCTCTCTCGGTATAAGATAAATCAATCGGATTTTGTGTGACCCGTAATAATTATGGTCGTGTATATGTACTTGTCAAGTACGGGCCCCCGTTGATCTTACTAGAATTAAATTTTATTTTTTCTATGAAATAATCATGTAGGGGAAGTAGGAAATACAAGTCATCGCATAATTATTCTTTTAATTTTTTGTTTAATAAACAAACACATGCGACCACTGTGTAAATCATTGAGTTTAAAGTAGATGACAGTGGGATAAAATGGTTCGACAATTCTATACAATCAAGATAGTATTGACAGAAAGAATCCAACTTGTGATTATTTTATCTTGTGTCGATCTTTTTCATCGTCTCAAACATCATGAAACTATCATGTTTTTTTTTATTTGTTATGTTATTATGTTATTATTTTACGTGCGTGGGGTATCAAGTATAACATTTACTTGTGTCCCCCCCTTCCACTCTACTTGATACAAAAGTGATACTAGTTGATATATATTGAATTAAATACGGAAAATAATGAAGTGGGTCATCAATTTAGAATACGATGTGAACTTTCCCAACTTATACCAATTTTGTTCGAACATTAAATGTTGCCCAATGTTTTGGGTAATTTTTACTCTCCACTGGTTTTATTTAGATATCAAAAATTTAAATCTCAGACTCAATCATTAATCGAACTCATGGAAAATGATATTTATAATCAAAATTTTTTTTTTATATATTTAAAATATTCCAACACATGTATGTTGTGGACCAAAAAATATATGTATATATTTAAAGCACATACGTGTATGTTAGTCGTGTGTCTATATACATATATGTCCAATTCTTGAGTTCATTGAGGTGGTCCCACTCAAGTCTTTTACATTACCAAGCAATTCATAGCTAATTTGATACGTGATTCATTTTTTGAATTTAAATTTTTTTTATTTTTTTTGGAAAGCTTATCTTCTAGTCAAATTTTTTTTTTGATACAAAGAGAAGGAGAGGACTCGAACTCGAACTCGAATTTATGCCAATTGACAAAAAGATAAGACCAATTAGATTACAAGCACATCTCTATGTTCTACTTCTACAATTCTAGTCATTTTAAGATATTTTACTCCATGTTTTATAGATATTATTATTACTTGACGATAATTTTATAAAATAGAAACAAGTAAAACTTGAGTAAAACCTAGTCTACTATTCGAACTCGGACTCTATGTCGTATTTTAAACTTGAGCTCGACTTATAATTATCCAATGGTTCGGATTCAAGTATTAAAAATATGTATAAAAAAAATCCATTCGATTTCTTTTATCTTAAAATGTTAAAAAAAATAAAATAAGGGAGAGTATGTGATCTACGATAATTAATTTAAGAGGAAGATAGTACTTTTCGTGTGTGTGAGAAACTCAAATTCTTAACCGTGGCACACCTACTCGTGATCTCTTTTATTCAAAAACCCAGAAATTTAAACTTGAATATTATATAATTAACTTGTGGAAAGTTCAAATGGAAGATAGGGGAAGGTTTGATATTTTAAGAAATTTTAATGTGTCATAAGTTTCAGCCTTTATTAATCTAAGTAATTAGACCTCGTCGTACGCCATGATATCTTATTGTAGTGACGTGAATGTTCAGAAATATATAATTTTTTAAAAGCAAATCAAATATAATTTTAAGCATACCATATCTGAACGATATTTTTTTCTTTATTTTGGTACAATATCAGTTTTAAAATATAAATTTAAGATTTTTTGCTTTGACGTGAAATTTATCACATCACATCTTTATCGAGAGAGGTTTATATCGTTACACGATTGAAAACATTGAAAAAAGTTATATTATATTTAGGTGGTCATGAATTTCAAATTTTGGCTAATGTTAACTCTTCGATTTTTGTAGAATTTGGTTAGAATTTCAAATTCAGTCAACAAGTCAAATGCATGCCTATCGAGTGATTTGAGCAGCCACAGAAATAAATGTTGCTTTGGCTTTTTCAACCCAATGAGCCAAAACTTGGTTTTGTGGTCACAATAATGATAATATATGGTTTATTATTTTATTTTTTTTTAAAAAAAACAGGACATTAGTAGGTACCACGTAAGCTATATGAATGAATATAACGTATTCAAAAATATATATAATACTCACAATAGACCGAAATAAAATTTGGTTGTTTTGGCCGATGATTTATAGTGTATTTGAAGTGATCTTCGAATTCAAAACTTAACTATAATAAAATAAAAATTACAAAGTTTTTTTTGTCTACATAAATTATTTTTTTATGTCATGTTAACTTACAACCATTAACTTCGATGAATAGTGGACAAACTCTCATACTAACACAGTAGCTTGCAAACTTCGCTAATCAGATAAATTATATCGAACAAACATGCATGCTAACCTATCCAACCAATTCGGAACTGTCTCGGATGCCCTTGAGAGGCAAAACAAAATTTGTTTTTGTTAAATCAACTTATGAATATTATAACCTGCGAATAACCTAATAACGATATATAGTCATTCTCAAATGTAGTTTATTTCTTCGTCAAATTTATTACATCTCACTAATCAAAATAATTTAACCCAATGTCACATTTCCAACCACCTCACAAAATTTTCATATGAGAAGAGGAAAGCCAAAAAAAAAAATGTTGCGTTTTTAGGATCGTGCACACAAGTAGAAGTAAATTAAATGAACTTGTTTTTTTTTTTTTTTTTAATTTTTACATTTAAAGGTGCAAAACACCACTTGGATTTGGACATGGAATTAAATTGTACATGGTTTTGCATAAAAAAAAAAATTTCCATTTGTATACACCAAGTTGCTTCCTGGGAGCTTCCAATAAATTTGAGGAAACCATTTTCACGTTGGTGAAATAGTACTTTCCGTGGTACTATCAAGACTTCACGTGTTTCTAACTTTAAATACTTTAAAACCAAAATAATTCAAAATGATGTATCAATCGAGTCCCCTTTCTTTTACATGGATGGATTCATTTCTTGTTTATTTTTTCAACAATCAAAACACCAACCAATTTTATTTTACTCTTTTATTTACTACAATGTAGCTGATATTTTTTAAAAAATTAAAATTAAAATATGGATTCGAATCATTCGTTTAAAGTATTTTTTGATTTTTTTTTGAATAAAATAAACGATTCAGTTGAAAATAATATTTTTAAAAAAATTAAAATTAAAATATGGATTCGAATCATTCGTTTAAAGTATTTTTTGATTTTTTTTTGAATAAAATAAACGATTCAGTTGAAAATATAAAATATTTGCCCAAATCTTGAAGCCAGCAAAGATCCACCCTAACAAATTCGTATTTTACGCGTGGCATTTTCTAAATCAAGAGTAGTGCATAACCAATATTTCCACATATCAAACATTTTTAAAAATCATTAATCATGCACTCAAACGCGTATGTGCTGCAACAATTCACGATTTTCTTGTTCAATAATTGTGAATAAAGCAATAAAAAAAATTGAAATGGAAATCTTGTGGCACAATTAATAATCACAAAAATTATTATATCATCGTTTTATAAACAAATTAAGTGAGATATATTCCCAAACCGATCTGATCCATAACATATCATATATATGTTATTTTTTTTGTAAAAAAAGAATTATAGTTCACAGTAAATATGAGCCGAAACAATGCATCCGTCACACAAAAAAAATTATTAATAATTAAGGTCAAGAAAGTCGACGGAAATTGTGAAAAGACACCATCTTTTAGTCATATTCTACGTTGTGAAGTTGTGACTCATCAAGCTTGCTTTTATTAGAATCCAAGTCCATCAATATCATCATCACAACGCCTAAATTCGTCGATCAAAATGTGTTTTGTCATTCATTTTGTTCTTATATGTGTTTTGGTGGTACTTATATTTTAAGGTTTTTTAATTCCTTCTCTATATATACATATACATATAATACACACATGTATATATATAATTTTGATTACCTGCGTCCTAGAAGGCAGGATTTTCGTGAGCGATCACTAAAACCCACCAGTGAATTTTAGTGGTGCACAAAAAAAAAAAAATACTAAAACTCACTGACGAATTTTAGTGATCATTTACGAAAATCCTGCACAAGATACGAAAGATCAAAATTATATATATATATATACACATATAACAACATTCACATCCCTTGCGCCTTAGGATACAGGTTTTATGGACGACTACAGAAATCAAATACCAATTTTTTTTAGAGTAACCAAATACCATATTTTAAGTAAAAATGTTCATTTTTCCCCCTAAAACTTTATATTCTAGTGTGTGATTGTGTGAAAATCAATAAATAACAACACTAACCTCAAGTTAAAAGTCAGTGATGTCATTGTATAAAGTTCCCCATTGTTATTTATTCGGGAGGAAGGATTCCATATATATATTTATAATGCCGTGCTCATTAATAAGAAGTCACTTTATAATTGAACTTTGCACAACGAATTAGTATTTTTTTTATTAATTAGACAAACCAAAATGACTTCCACGCTGATCCTATATTATTAATTAAATGTAAGTGGAGTGGGTAGAAAGTTCGTGAATTTATTGTACATTAGATTATATTATATATATATTATATAATGCATCA
This sequence comes from Henckelia pumila, assembly GCF_033568475.1. Classification (NCBI taxonomy): domain Eukaryota; kingdom Viridiplantae; phylum Streptophyta; class Magnoliopsida; order Lamiales; family Gesneriaceae; genus Henckelia; species Henckelia pumila. Next base: position 48,812,595 of record NC_133122.1, on the reverse strand, counting down.
TGACCTAATGAAGCCATTTTTTGGTGAATAATGTACGTACTTCTTGATCCTAAATTCTTTTTTGTAAAAAGATAAAAATTTAATGAGCAAAATATATTTAAATATATATAAGGATGTAAAGAAAAGATTACTATAATATACTACGATGTTATTGAAATTTGTTCAGCACATCGTAGAACTTCTATAAATAATAATGTTGTTTTTTTTTTGAGAGAATAATAATGATGTTGAGATAATAAAATTTTATTATTTTAGAGAAGTATTAATTAATCGATAAATTACTAATTCATTGTTTAAATAAAATTGCGTGTTTTTAGCTAATATAAATTTAATCACAAAAAAATCTATTGTGCACCAATATTTGCATCATGAATTAATATATAAAAAATTGATTATACGTAAGTGATACTCGGTGTTTTTACTAATAAATAAAATTGATTATACTAACAATCTAATTCACTATATAAACATTAAAATAGAATCATATCTCATGAAAAAACAACAAATCACACTTTACTAAATTGAACTAGTTATTATGTAATTTTAGTAAATTATTAATTTATAATATTGTTGACACTATATATTTGTAACAGAGTTTCTGAAAAATTAATATTTTATTAATTTATCGAAAATATTAATTAGCTTATTGACTCAAATCAAGAGTTCAAGACCGATAAAAAATTTATTAAAGACATTATTAATTTATCAATTATTGAATTATAAAAATTTTAGTGTATATCTATCTATATAACAATATTGTCGTTTTATATTATATATTAAAACAATGTTTTAAAAAACAGTAGACGAACGATCACACACCGCCTAGATTTAGACGCCTAGGCGGCCACCTATACAGGGCGGTGGGCAACCGCCTAAACGGTCCTAGACACCGCATGTTAGACCACTGTATTAATGTAAAGCAAACATCTTAACTATTTTGCGGTTGGGAATTATATTACTTTATTAATATGCAGACAAAAGAAATGTCAAGATATGTAATAAACGAGAAAAAGACAGTCGAATAATCAAATCAACTCAAATGTATGTATCTTACACGATGAGACAGGAGAATGGTGTCCGGCTGTAAACATATGAAATGCGATTGTATCCCATATAAAGTACAATTGTGTACGTTGTAAATAAATGCTACAACAGAGATATAGAAACATGACAAATAACTAAATAACCCATTTAGATGCATGTACATGCATATAAATAAATGGTGCTCAAAGACACGAATGAATGAAGAAAGAAAGGATATATCAACCATACCGTCCTCAAATGTCCCGGGATATTCGCCAATGGGACCCTATCATCGCATGGAGGGATCTGAAGGAAAGTCGCCCGCGAGTTGAGCCTTTAAACGAACCATGTTCCAGCACGAAAGAGGGACATCAAAAGAGCCACCTTCTTCTTGATTCAGGGTCATTTTTTGGAAATTTCTTCAGCTTGATTCTTTGTGGATTGCTTCGAAGCTTTTCTGGGTGAGTGATTTTCGCATTTAAGGGCCAAAAGTGAATGCAAATTAAAAAGGGAAGAAAGAAAGAAGATGCGAGCTCAAAGAAACTACTTACTTCGCAGCATTGCTTCCATGCTTGTGAAATGGCCACAGATTGACCAGGCGTTCTAAAACACCGGAGCTTTTGGAGAAATAGCCTGTAAAACCATGAGGAATTGAGGGTGGAGGGAAATCTTCGGCTGGCATAGCGAATGGACGAATCATCTTCTCCATCATCTCTAGTGTCAAGTATGATCTCAAGTCTTGCAGCCTCTCGGGACCCATTATTGGCAATGTATGATCCAGGTGCAATGTAGATGCCTTGGTATCTTTTCTCTACAAACATGAAAATATTAGTTGGCTAATAGTACTAATTCGGAATCAAAGAACATATTTCAGATTGGATATCAATATCACGTGATTTTATAGTAATTTAGTAATCAGCGAATCCCTAAAATATTTACAGCGTATACATTCACCAATATAAAGAAAGTCTGATCTTAAACTAGAAGGGATTTATTATAGTTTCAAATCTTTGAGCATCGTGCAAGGAATGTATGCATTCACCATGGAACCGCAGAAATCATATGTTGTTTTAATATATGTTCCCTATTCTATTTTTACAAAACTCAACATGAGTTTGCTTTCAACAGAAGACTACTAACCATATGAGCACAAAAAGGCAACAACACAAACATGGTGTATTCAGAAAGGGTTGTGAAGTACCTCTAAAGGAGACAGATCAGCGCCACGACTAAAAGTCATCTCCATGCGGAATCTTTTGGGATCTTCTAATGCCACCTGCATTTGGAATTAGATTCCAATGCCACATGAGAAAATATCATAAAAGGTTCACTGCTACAAACAATAAAGTGCAATAATAAGGCATAAAATATAACCATATCACATGTATGATACAAAAAAATAATAACAATTTACAAGTACTGACTACCTACCTCCGTATCCTCAAACATCCTCAGTACAATATAACTCATGTAATCAAGCTCTTTCGTCTTGTACAAGCGGTCCAAAGCAGAATCACAAACAAGACTGGGTTCTCCTTGAAGAGATTCATCGAGATTGCAATATCGAAGAACATTCATCACTGAATGGATGTGAGATTCCTGCCGTTTCAAAATTCACTACAAATGAGGCCTAAGATTTATTAAAGAAAATATTTAAATGAACATTTATTTGTCCATGGTATCTTTAGCATGCCAAGCTAGCTACGAGATAAAATATAACATTAACAGTTCAAAAACATGACGACGAATTTATATGTTCCATAGCAAAGTGCAAACCCTCTTAAATGTACATTAAGAAATCACTATTGTAACTGTCCAAGCTTCAAAGAAACAATAACTAAATACATGTTTACATTTCTTCTTCTTCTTCTTCTTCTTCTTCTTCTTCTTTTTTCCCCCCATTTCAAATCAACCTTAATAGTTGGATATAATTATCGTAATTATTCTAATAGCGGAGTAATAGGGGAAGCACAATAAATATTCAAAACAGAAAGAGCTTATACTCACTGATGTAAAGTACAGGCGTGTCCGTACATGACGTTCAGGTGTTCTCACATTTGCATATCTGAAGAAGTTAAGCATAAACAACATTAGATTCACCTCTATTAACGACATTTTATCTCTTAACGTTTGCCTCAGTAAACTTAATAATAAGAATAATTCATGACTAATACGAAAGTGAGATCAGTGTGTGCTTGTATGAAAAGAAGGATGTGATCCAAATATTTACTTCGGATCTAAACGGTATTTAGTTTCTTTGTCATCATCGTCGTCTTGATCCATGGACCTGTCACTGTTAAAACTAGACCTCCTCGTACTTTCCATCGTACCGTGCAACTTGAAATTATGATCTGTGTCTTCTTTCGCAGCTCTAGGGGTTTCTGAATTCAGGTCTTGATTACTTTTCAATTCAGTAACACCAATTGCTTCTTCACGAGTGTTTCTCAGATCGATCAAAATTTTTCCAAGCAATCGACGAGCTATCTGAAATCCACAGAAAATACTCTAATAGGAAGGACTTGTAACGTTTGGGCCCACTTAAAATTATTATATTATGATGAATGATATTATTATCTGCGATTCCAGAGTCCAGACAAAAAACAGGTCTGCATGACAGAAATTTCATAACACGACAGGCTTAAAAAGCAGCCCTCTTTTCTACATCTACCTGATTGCAAACCAAACTAGTAACCTCCCTCCACATTTCAGTGAATATATAACCTCTTTGAAAAAACTGCTTCGGTAAATTCAATGAAAATTTACAAGGATAGGGGATAAGGATTTCGAAATAGATACCGATACAGTACTCGGTTTACCTTGGATCCAATCTTCAGTTTTTGTCTCGGATTGATTCCATATTCGTTTGGAATAACACCATCAGCAAGTAACTGAACAAATAGTCAACTTGCACAAATTGTGAAAACTGAGAATCAAAGACACCCGACCCTCCCCCAACAAACCCCACAAAAAATTCTTACCCTTTCAAGTTACTAGAGAGACGGCTTAAAAAGATTACAAAATCACCTTTAAGGTCAAGGAATTTTTTTATTTCATACCTGAGCTACTTTGAACAGTTCATCTAATCCTTCTAGATTTAGATGCGCATTGTGCAGGAGATCATATCTGTCGACACAATAGAAAAATGCAATCATAACATGGATATAGGACGAGGGAATTCCAAATAAATCAATAGCAATATGGATAACAGAACGTATCTAGAAGAGCGAAACTACAAGACACGATGTGCTTGAGATTGGAATTCTACACTCCAAAGTCAAAATATTATTACAAATGATTATTTGTCTGAGTATGCTACTAAGAGATCCAGTCAACCTGCTATAAAAATCCATAAAAGTTCTCTATAACAATGTCCTACTCCTACCAAAGAAAAAGAATGAAAAATAACAGGCACGTTATTAACCATGAAACAATGACACCTTCATGAAGTTCTAGCACCTCAAAGGCATCGTAATTTCCTTACTTGCACGAGTCATAAACATCTGGAATTTGTGTTATATCGAACCGACTGCAAATAGTGCACGTTCTTTATTAGTCAAAATTCACTAGCAATGTGAGAATGCTGATGAATCATTACCGAAGTACTTACTCTTTGCGTTCATTATACAAATCTCTTTCAAGTTTCCTCCACCGAGCATACATGAGAAGAAATCCCTCGCTGCCACAAGGCAACCCTGCAGCAATACGATCAACATCTATATTTGTCTTACCTAGAGCCTTGGCTTGATCATATGGACAAATCACATTATACAAGCTTGTTTCAACGAGTTTCTCATCTTCATCACTGGCTAGAAGCCTTACTTGTTCAGTAACCTTCTTTGTCAATTTCACCTAAATACAATCTTAACAATCTCATTAACATTCATAGAAAGAAAGAAGTTACCTCAACACAGGCAGTAGATATCTATTAAGGCAGGGAAATTTAAACAACATTCTTGCAAGGAAACGTGTAAAGGAAGGAGGAACGCCAATAGCCCAATAGTGGCTTATACAGAATATTTGCACATCTTACCAATTTGGCTAGAAGTTCAGATGCTTTTGGAGTAAGTCCTGCCCCATCGGTCATCCAAGGTTCTTCTGAATAGTTATCATGAACAATTTTTGCTTCAGACGTTATAATCTCATTCAACCTGGCCTGAGAAAAGCGAAAATGAACAGAGCCGATAAGAGAAAAACAGAACTTCAAGCCATAAGAATTATTATTCAATTTTTGACAAATTCTACTCATAGACTTGGATAAACTAAATCTAAAAGCAAACCAACGTAATCTTCTGTTTTTTTTCCTTAGCATAAGGTTTGGCATTTGTTCCAGAAGTAATTAACTCATATAACCTATCTTGCCAAAAAAGAACAAGAACATAGCTGATGAAAAAAGAAGTCAACAAGAAACCTTTTTCAAATTTTAGAAAGGTTTATTCCAAAACTTAAAGAGGCAATGGAAGCAGAACTTCAATCAACCAGAAATTCAAGCTGCAACTGTATTATCCATTGCTATTAGAAATCACTTTTCTCAGAATATCCATTTTATGGGAGGTGGGACAGCAATGGTTTTTATTTGAACAATAATAATTCAAAATAGTAAGCGTAAGGGATCTTCATTTTTTTACATATCAGACAGGCGGGATCTAAATATAATAGCTACAAATCCATTTTTTCTCAAGCTCTATCTAAGAATAAAAAAACACTCATGTTGATTTTTGTCATGAGATAGATGGCCTGTAAACCAACATAATAGGCCAAAAAACTCGTATTTCTCTTCACCCATAATGGGATCTGTGGTGCCCAACCCTTACTTAAGAATAAGAAAAATACAGATATCCTGCTTTGTTAATTTGATGTATGCAGCTGACAAATGTTTTAGTAATTTATTTGTTTCGCAAGCCAGCAATGTCATAAATGTTTCTCAAGCCAGCAAGAAGCTCATGACCGAGTCTGAGACTGCCGTGGCAATTATGTATTTTGTGTAAGATGTGTCCTTGAGTTGGAACTGTTTCTTTCTTAGGCATAACCAAAAAGATCCAACACAGTGAAAAAACAAGCATAGAGGCAAAAGACAAACCTTAGCTTCATCCATCTCAATACTTGCATTTTCAAGTCCATCCAACATTGATGAATCCTTGCTTACAAGTGAAACCTTTACATACAGGAAAAAACCAGTGTGACTAAACTTATAATCACAAACAGTCACATTAGATACAAGGATACCGACCAAGATAGGCGTTAATGGTCCTTCTAAATCAAGAAGTCCTTTAGCAAACGCAGCTGCTGACATCTGCCAACAATATATACACAAGAGCAGTAACAATCAAGAATTAGGTGGCATACAAAGCATGACCGAGCGATATCTGACGAAGGGAGAATGATACTTGGAACAATTAAATAGTATAATCCAAATAAATTCAAATAAATGAAGTTTGGAGAGCATAAAATTTAGAACTCGGAAATGCATTCATAGTTCTATGTGGTGGACTAACCTGCACACGACCCTCATCTGAGCTATAAATCTTTAAGTCGTGACGATATGTGCTATGAAGACGGAGTAAGCCAGTACCTTCACCTGGAATGTGTGGCAACTATTAAGTAAAGTACAAACGACATGGCAACATCGGAGAAATCGTTGCCGATGTCATAAAAAGACTAGACCTGGATCCCATTCAAGAGCAAGTCATTTCATCAAAGGAAGAACAAATGAATGTATTTTGAACACGTATCATTAATGTATTAAATAAAATAGAGTGGCCACTTTTGAAAAGACTATAAATTCAAGGAGAGACATGATATACACAAAAGCATGAAAGTAGTGAACTTAAAACAAAATTCAAAACTAGGCAGCCAATTATGCAACTGGAGAGTTGGACATCTAACAACTAACCAGGATACATATTGTTCCGAAAGTATCTGCCCAATTCATCAGCCTGTAAAGAAGATTATCGAACATTGTTCAAGAGGAAAAGTACTGGACAACATAAACTTATCATGTAAAGCACGTGTATGTCCTCGAAATAATGAAAATCTGGGTTACATTAATCTTGTAAAAAAAACAAAAATTTGGATAGCTCCCATAATAAAAAAAAAATTCCACCTGTTTCCTTCCAGCATGAGTGAGAACACCACCATATTTTAGAACCATCAGGGCTTCGGTAGGCCGTTCTTCCACTTCACCATTACTTTTTGTAACTTTCTCCCACTTTAATGGCTTGAGTTGAACCTTCCTATAAATGCCAGAAAAGTGCCCTCCCTGAACATGAAACAATGATGATGATTATTGTCACATCTAACAAAGTTTACTGAGCATCAAATCCAGGGAATACAAGCAATATAAATTGGCCAAGATTCATGACAACTAGTACTTGGCGAAAGATAACAAGATATTAAAATTTCAATTGTAACCCATTGTTCCTCAATGGTAATTGATGTGGATATTTGATAAAAAAAAAAAAAAAAGTGAACCATCCAACTATATTCAACATCTAATAGACATAGTTAGGATTCCACACAAGCCATGAATCTGGACTTGAATCTGAAGGCGGCACATTTAAGGTATTGAATATTAATTAGTTCAGAGACCTCCAAATATATTCACCAAACCTCATCCTGCTGGATTAATGGCTATGTCCGGTGTTTTCAGACTCAGCAAGCAGTAAGACTTAAAGTCAAAATTTTCGGAAACTCTCAATGATTTAAATAAACCTTTTTTTATTAAAAAAAATGTCTAGTGGTCTTCCAGTGAAACCAAAACTATAGAGTAAACACAACATAAAGCTGTTGCTTTCACCTACAAAGAGCGCAAAAAAAAAGTTGATATATCATGATACTCATTGTTGTCCAGCTATTAAAAAATTCCCAATGAAATTTCACGAGTTGAACAAAATAAAAGATCCAGAAGTTTTGTTTTTGTCTGCAAGAATGGGTAAATACCAAAAAAAATTATATTCAGTTAATCAGGCGCCATGAATGAAGAATGTCATTAACTCAGCAACAAACAAATTAAATGGACCTCCTCAAGCACTGCTTTCACTTGGCGTAGTTTTTCTGCATGCTCAATGTCCTCTGCTTCACTATCACTTTCTCTACCGGTTCTGGATGATAATCAGTTTGTAAGTTCAGAGTTCACAGGAAGTAAATTCAATAACAAAAAGCTACCCATCTTCTGTGTTCAACCATGGATAAGAAAAAAAGGGGTTGATAAAACTGGCAAGTATTATGATAACGAAGAAAAGAGAAGATTATTCATTGAATTGTCTTTGACATTATTTTCGAGGAGAACAAGGGAAAAAAAATTTCGAATTTGAAGAGTGAGCATTGCCTGTGGAATCAAGATTTAGTTTTGCTGGTTATCACTATAGAGAGGATGGCATGATATGCGTGAAGCCGGCTCCAGATGCTGTTATCCACTATTAATGAAAGGACAGAAAATTAAGAAATTTTAAGTCCAAGAACAGGTCCCATTTTACCAAAAGAAACATATTCTTTCAGAGTTTTGTGATTAATGAAAGGACGGAAAATTAAGTAGTTTTAAGTACAAGAACAGGTCCCATTTATCAAAAGAAAAGTGTTCTTTCAGAGAGTTGTGCAGCTGGCTCCAGTTGCTGTTACCCACCATTAATGAAAAGACGGAAAATTGAGAAGTTTTACATCCAAGAACAGGTCCCATTTTACCAAAAGAAAAGTATTCTTTCAGAGTCGTGACGCCTCTTTTAAGAATTTTTAATTTTTTTAAATTATTTTTTTGGATAGGAAACTGAAAAAGATTAATAGTAAAAATAAAGATAATTGCAAAGGGCAGGTGGACCAGAGGTCAACTCAAGAAGGAACTACCAAAAATCTAGAAACTCGAGCCTCTTTTAAGAATAGGGTAATGTTAAAAGGGCAATCTATTCCTGAAAAGGGTAATGTTAAAAATTCGAAGATGAAAAGGCCCCACAAGAATTCTAGAATGTGCCATCCTACAATGATTATATCTTTCGTGATGCACATTCTTACAAATGGAAACGTGCTATTTTTTAAAGCATGTTTCAGAACAATTTCCATATCCAAACATCAAATTGTTTTTTTTGTTTTTTTAAAGTGATTTTTAAAATTCTTTTTTGTCAGACAGCTTCTCTATTGAAGCATACGCTCTATTATTTAATATGGCATAAAAAGGTAAGGTCAAAATTATTGTTTAGGAACCAGACCAAGTTGCATAATAGCTTGCGACTTTTTTTTGATTTTTTTTAGAAACAGCTTGCAATAATCAATAAATCACAAACAACCTTTAAATTTTTTTCTCCATGAAAATATATATAAACTTCAATAAAAATGCAGGTTAAGGATGACTAGTACACACCAGTCGATACAAAAGTTTGGGAAACTTAAACGAATAATGAATAAAATATTTCCATACCTAGCACGAGGTACCAAAGCTCGCGTGGCATCTAAAAGATCTTGTAATTGAACAGCACTTTTCATCTTTGTCTATAGAAGGTGACAAGTAGGGGAAAAGGTTAAACACATCGGTATATTGTTGCCAAGCATGAAATAAAAAAAATGTGGACTCAGAAGTAATAAGAAATACCTCCGCTCTAGGTCTTCCACCACTATATTTTAACATTAGATTTAGAAGTTTTTCCTCAGTAACTTTCAGCTTCACTTTCTGCTTCGGAGTTCTGTCGCCACTATGTAAACAATAATTTCTTAAGGGAGGCCTAAAGTACAACATTACCCGGAGAAAGTAATGTGAATTATGCCTTACTGACGAATGATTGCTATCACACATCGTAGCTCTTCAGATTGCCCAAAGTTGCCAATTATCCCACTCCCATGACGCGGTAGTCCTTCAGATGGGTGAACTGGTTGATGGACCATCCATGGTAGAATTGGAGGAATTGTTGTAGAAAGGTGTGGGGCTTTTGCATCAAGAATTATCTTCCTCAACACACAAGTAGCGTCATCATAGTATCTGTTTTAATTTAAACTATAATAAACATCACAGACCCAAACAAAAAACATAAAGAAGAAAATAATACAATGGGATATAAAAAGAATTATTGGAATATTGACAGAGAGAGACACTTCTCATCTTTCACAGAGGTTCATATTTCAGTTGTGCTCATCATTCAAATCATGGCCAATTCAATGTCCCATATAACTCCTTTACAAGTAAACTCAAAAGTGCAAGTGAAAATTCATGGACCTCAAATTCAGCTCGCTGGTCTAAGTGATGAAGTGACTTCTAACAAAATTTTCCCATTTCCACAGTTTTAACTAAAATAATTGATTGCACCCACTCAAGCACACACATACAGACATGACAGTTAAAAATAAAATAATAGACTACACACACACACACAAACATATATCTCTCTCTATGTGTGTGTGTGTGTGTGTGTGTGTGTGTGTGTGTGTGTGTGTTACAACAGGAATGGACTTTTTCCCAAATAACACCTCATTAAAATCCATCCACCATTCTTCATTAAAAACGAATCACTATCCAAATGTGGAAAAATAGCAGTTAGAAGATAGTACTTGTAGGAGTTCTTAACGAAGCTCCATCCATTAACATCGCAAACATAAGAACGCCCTTCGCATCGCAAAAGATCAAAGCCACAAACCTAAAATAAGATCAGCACATTATTTCATCAAAATTTCATCAGACATATTGAAGAAAAAGCTCCAGGACAAATAATTATGGTGAACAACCACCAAAGGGTACATGGAAAAAAGAAAGCACAACTCGATTAGTAGTTAACAAATAACAGTCACTTAGAATATATGCATGCAATGAATTATAGTATGTGAAACATTCTTCATATTTTTAAAGGCTTCACATGTCAGGAAGTTTGAATGATCGTCCAAAGGCACAAAAAAAATGGATCAAGGCAAAGCAAACTCGAGAACTAGTAAAAGATAGAGATATTTATCGCTGAAAAACTGACAATAAATTATTGGAAAGGAAGACGACTGTGAATTATGATTTTCAAATAGCGTAAAACAAATTTCTCAAAATCAGCGAACATTTCATATTTCAACTTAGAATGCATATTTGAAGCGCCAGACAGACTTACCGCTTGCCTAAATGCGATGCAGACGTCTCTTGCTATTTGTTTCTCAGCGGGAGTAAGTAAAACGGGATATCTGACCTACAAAGAGAGTCCGAATGGAAGATAGAGAATAAAGAAAATTCTAGCAGCAGTAACTTGACTGGAGTTGCATTAAACTCATTTCATGTGCTTAGGGAATTTGGGAATTAACAGACAAGAGCAACGTCCAATGTTGATTGGCAATCCCTTTTGTTTTGCCATTGGTCACCAAGAATGTAGGGGGTAAAGGACAGGAGGTGTAAGTAAATATGCTACCAATATCAAAGTTCTTAATGCATGCGTAGCGAAACAACTCACTTCTTTACCATCAGGATTTCTCATAACAACACCATCAACCACTGGAGACTTTCTTGCCTCGGCATGCGCATATTCAGGGCCCACCGTGTACACCTAAGATACAAAAAGAAGTTGAAATTGCTTTTAACTAAAAATATAAGGAAATATTCATGCACAATTATCACCAAGTTAACACACCAAGTATATAAAAGAACTACTTGGTAGACTGGGTACCGTTGTCACAGGACAAGAATAAAAATTTGGGTGCTGAAAGGTAAAAAGATTCAGATGGAATCATTCTCAAAGCAAAGAATCATTTTAAGTCAGAAAAGACTAGCTTGATGGACAATACTTCATCCCGAATTCCCAGAAAACAGATAAAACCACTACTAGATAGAGATAAAACCGCTCATTCCTCCAAAACATGCCAAGAAGTTGAGATATATGAAAAGATGATAATCAAACTACGAAATATTTTCTGAATTAGCAGACAAGTGGCATGCATATCCAGAAAGGTTTTTAGATCAAGAATATATACAATAACTTCAGTGGGTCATCATTCAATGTAAATGGTTTATAAGGATCCATAACAAATACAAGCAAGGGAAAAAAAACCTTCACATCTGTTCCTCCGGTGGGGAGAAATTCCTCATATATGTAAGACCCTTCACGTCTCACTCTTCTGACCTCTGGATGAAATTCACTCGAGCGGTTACCAACCTACAATAAAATGAAAATAAGATTTTATAGCGTAGATATAGTACAAGAATAGTTAGAATGCAAGAAAATAAAGCAACAATACTACATAAACATTAAGGTTGAAACATGCTAGAAGTCCAGCCATTTAGGCCTTGATTAAGTCATGATCCTAGAGATATTTTAGAATTATTTTCTAGGGTAAACGTAGGCAGTAAATTCTGTATAAAGCAAAGGAGAAAGCTATCGAATATTTATCTTTAAATTAGTCTCATTTTCAGTTGTAATTTCTCTCTTACAAGAGAACTTTCTGTAAATGCTGTAAATAGGAAAGTAGACAGCTATCAAAATTTCTATCGGATTACTTCTACACATTCGCGTAATACAAGACACATATACCCTCATACGTCCTATGTTGGTTGGAACAAAAAATATGCGTCTAAATCCTAATATACAGCAGGCCCAAAACCATCTCCATGGTTTGAAGTTACATCGGAAAACCATTCCAACCACTGCCCATGCAATTCTGGTGAAAACGTCCGACTACATTTATCATTCTATCAAAATCACCAGCAGCAGCCTAAATGGTGATAACAAATAACTTCATTCAAGAGCCTAAATGGTGTTATGCGCTACTTGGGAAGCTGAAAACTCCATGATTGTGACATTGCCAGTCAATTACGTGGAGGAGGATACAAGCTCCAACTTACATGTGATCTGTTGCACAAGAATTGTGGGACAATGTGAGTCAGATTTATTCTGTCCCAGACAACCAATTAGGTTTTTAATTTGACTCCGAAACTGGGTGAGATTCGTCAAGGACTAGGAGACTATTCTACCACCAAATATTTCAAGCTGATTAAAAGATTGAGCAGGAACTGCAGGATCTCAACCTCGTCAACACAGCGAATGGAAATCAACTGACTACTGCAACCACCACACAATAAATTCAAATAAGACACAATAAATTTATCACAATCTACCTTCCGAAACAGTGCTTTCATTCCTCCACCAGCTGAGCTCGGATAATATATCATTACACTGTGATTGTCACCTTGATTAAGTGTGATAGAGCAAAACAAATCAGGAACATCATAAATTAGCTTGTTGGCACTCAAAACCGTGACAAAGGCTACTATGCTAACGGACTAAAGGAAAATGAAGAAAGTGCAAGGTTCAAACAGATTCATTGGGAAATCATTGTTTCTTAGAAGGAATTCATAAAAATATTCTGTTGACCCAGCATCTGTCGTACCATCACAAAACTATCGGTTGGCCGATTTGATGAATTCGAAGAGAATAAAAACCAGGGAATTTGGAAAAAAAACAATGATTCGACGTCGTTATGGTGGAGTAAAATATAATGGAAGATTAAAAAAACGACTGATTATATATTATTGAGGTGCGTGTAATATCCACAACAAAAATGTATATATTAATTTTATGATGAATTTATAATAAAATAAATACATGGCAGTCTCGACATGTTAGTAAGAAAAGTAATAGAGGCAGCTTCTGCCTAAAAGCGCAAAATGTTAAATGCAACCATAGTCTGAGTTTCAGAAAAGGGAAAGTAGGAGAATACAACACAATATTAGGAGAATACAACACACTGCAGACATATTGCCTACTTCATTAAATTCCACATTATGCTTGAAGATTGCTGTTTACATGCACTAAGATATCCAAGCAATATTACCTTCAACAGGCTTCTCTACAAAAGGCTTCCAGAATCTATTCCCGTGGACCTCAACAAAATCTTCCTCTTCGACAAAATAATCCAGCTCTTGATAAGGATATTCCCTGTTAACTAAGGCATATCTTGGAACAGGTATCCCATACATTTCAAGCCGCTGAATAGGCATGAGATTAACCCCACCACCCCCACCCAAAAAAGTTGAAATGGATGAGAAAAGTGAGATTCTTTTCTTTAGAGGAAGTGAATATGTACAAAACAAAATGCTAATAGTATGACATATATAAATTAAAATCTTATCAAGTGAGACAACTGCAAAGTAAGATGGTTAGGAAGGAAGATTAATGGATGAGAAAATCAGGTAAAGATGATAGATTTAGCAATATGCCAAACAGCCAAAGTCAGGCATAGGCTAAAAGAAAATTTTGGGGATAAGTTGTAAAGGCTCCAATCCTTTTGGTTCCATGAATCCAAAACCGGTGTGCTCATGGGATAAAACATATATAAATTAAGAAAAATGCTATGCAAACTATTAAATCAAATTGAATGTTGCATATTTTTTTTAATTGAATGTTGTATATTCAGTTACTCTTTTGATAGACAACCCACAGTTCAACGAAACATGAGAAAGAAACCTTTTTTGTATTAAAGATGGACAGAAAGATGCAGACCTCATACACTTTCCTCCGATCGTGAAGAAGGTGTTGCGACCCCAATTCATTTACAGAGAAAGGCCTAAAAATGACAAATTAGCATTAGTGATTGCTCATACACCATTTCCAAAATTTGTGGATATGGTCGATAATAAAGGAACTTGTTGAAGTTGAAGTTTGAACTACACCTGCCCCAACAGACAGCAACATCACTATCAGTATTTAGTGATCATGTGGAAGATGAGACAAGTTAATCTTTGAAGTCGGAGTTTATAACGACCAAATTTCAGGCTCACGCGGTTTTGAATTAGTCTTAGATGACAAAATTTCAGGCTTCTACAAACAACATCAAAGATTCCTCAACAGATTTCACTTTCCTTCCATCCACCACTCCATTCTAATTTCCTCATAAATGATGAAGGGAGCATCAAAGCCAACACAAAAGGATGGCAACTCCACAATATTTTCAACAGGACATCTTGTACCTTAAGCATGCATTATTTAATATTTCACTAATAAACAAACATGTCTTCCATGATATGAATTAGAATGACGATAAGGATGAGATCGTGTTAATTAAACTTCTATCTAGAATTGAATTTTACTTTCGTAATGCTGCATATGCTTCTGCCCTCTCCAGGGGATACCCAGTCGAATAGAAGCCTATCAAGCAATCACATATAGGCCAGCTGCAAATATTAAGATCGGTAATGGTAACCAATTTCTTTCAGGAGAAGAAAAAATCAATAAATAGAAAATAAGCAAAAGAAACAAAATAAATAATGATCTCAATCTTAAGATCTACCTCTCAATAGGATCTTCAACAATAACCTTGTCACCAAAATACACAATCTACATGGTCGGAAAATGATTAGTTTTCATTAAACAAATTAGAACCATGAAGAGATTTTAAAAGGCTAATACTTACCACCAACTCAATCAAATAATATGATAACAATGTGAATCAACAAGCGATCCCAAACACAAATTTCCTTATCACGAATTATTTTCATTGGCATAATTCATTAAAGCAGACCCCCGAGTTACTATTACCTTGAATTCTCCAAATCCCTTCAATCTTTCTAATATTTGCATCATAGGGGCAGAAAAAGCCTAGAAACAAAACATTAACATGGTAAAAAAAGGCGTTATGTGAAGAAAAAAATCGAGAAAATCAGCACTGATCAATACAGTTGACCGAGAATATTACTGATGATGCATGGTCCGAGAAGAGGAACGTAAAGACAAAAACAATATAATATTGGATCCACAGTACCTTCTTCTCCATAACACAAACTCCTATAGTTATTTTCTCCTGAATATCATCCTTCTCCCACTCCATTGTTAGGATACTAGACACGAGAAAACTTAAGTAAGCCCAATTGCTCTTCCTTCAACTCCTTTCGTTGATTTATCCAACACTGTTGATTAATCCAGAAAGAACACCAGTGAACCGATATTTATTAATTATTATTATTATTATAATTATATACATACCAAGTATTGAAATAAATACAAGGGGCCACAGCAAATGGAGTCAAAAGCATTTTACCAAAAAAAAGAACGTTTCTTGAAGTTCATTCACCGATCTATGCTAACATATCAACAATACACACACATTCATACACACATATGTATATATATACATAGATACATGTAAAGAATAAGACAGTGACAGATACTAAACAAATGTTGTAGAAAAAAAAAGTGGACCAAACCCATATCTTGTCCTTCAAAGTTCAAACCTTTCTCTCAAATTTCTTGAGCACTGATCAAAACATGCACCGATTTGAGTAATTTCTATAAAAACAAACATTTGCAAGCACAAGTTCCTCACCGAGAATTCAAGATTTTCTCACGAAACGGTTGAAACAAACAAAGTTACAATAATGGACGTTTCCTGAAGATTTTCCAGTGGTCAATCGCCTGATATCGTGGGACAGCAAATATAAAGAAAATGATTTCGTCTAGAGTTTCCTTTTATTTCCTATAGTAAGACATGGCGGAGAAAATAGGTGGCTTTTGTTGGAATATACAAAATATATACAAAAAGTGTCGGCTTTTTTTAACGTTCAAAAGCGGGGCGTGGAAAGGTAAGATTAGTCAGTGTGGGATATACATCGGACCCCTTTATTATTTTATTTTATTACAAAAATAAAATAAAAATTCAAGTGAGATATTCGAATTGGAGCGATATTAGAGGAGGAGATTCCTATTCGAGCAGTGCCCGAATGGGGTAGTATAGACAAAACCATTAAATCTCTTGTTTTGATTAATTATATTTTTTTAATGGAATAGTATAGACAAAACCATTAAATCTCTTGTTTTGATTAATTATATTTTTTATATTAAAAAAATTGTTTTTATTATGAAATGAACAGAGTTGATAAGAAGCCTACATACAATTAGAGAAAAGGGTATTTAAAAAATGCAACCAGAGACCATAAATAAATATATAATTATTAGATATGTTTCTTTATTAATAAGTTGTAGCAAATGGTGTGACAATAAGTGAAGAATGTGCGTCACCGTCATAATCAACCTACACTTCCCTCTGAAATAAATGCAATTTAACTAGTTGTCCATTGTTAGATCGTGTCGTAATATAGCTTTTAGTTTAATAAATTAATCATGACGTGGACTCAGATAAATTGAAAGATAACGGTTACATAATTATTTTTTAATTTTGCTGTAAAATCAGAGTCAAACTCATGATGTAAGAGGATGTTAAATATCACCATTCACATGGTGAATGAGCGATGCTTTGTAACATCTCGAGTTAAAAGATATGAAATTCAATATTTTTTTAACCCAAATAAATGTATAAAACCTATAAACTCACCAAGTCGGGTATTTCAACAATGTCGTGATTAGCATCGTATATCGATATAAAGAAAATAATCAGGTGGGTGATGTAATAATTAAAATATATATCAAGTATGAAACTCAACAAGTCATACATGCGTTTGTACACTTTTGTGCCATTATCACCCTGAATACCAACTATAAGATTTGTTTAGTGCAAAATATTAAAAAAAAAAAAAAAAAAAAAGTCAAGAAACGAATATTCCTGTATACATTTGACAATTCCCAGCACAAAATCACTCAACCATCACTGCTTTTTGCGGATATCAGTACATAGAGTTCAATGAATCATCAAATAATCAAAAAAATTGAAGTAATAAACACTCTTCAGAATACTTCAGTTTTGGCTTCATCATCCAAGAAACATAAAACTTTCCTCCAAACCAAGAGAATACCGATCGTGGATAGGAAATGCATGTCATGCAGGAGTGGGGAGGGAGGGCATGAAATCACTGGCCACTGCATAGATAAGGGGGGAAACATCAGTCTTCTTGGAATGTGCAGGAAGTCGAACACGCCGCGTATGCGTGCAAATTCTTTTTCAAGAAAATGGAGATAAGATACGTAAAGAAACAAACTTGCTAATCTAGATATACATACGGTGGAAGCCATCACACATGGAAGATCGCAATCCAGGATTTTGAACTTTGTGGAGACTGACTTGTGGGGTTCAAACTCACAATTATGAGAAAATTGTTTTCATGATTAAAGCCTGTGATTAAAGTTTGATTTTCTTGTCAACTAAAGCTTCAATTAATATTAACGCAAACAGCATTTCCATTCGAATAAAGCAACCATTAGGAGTGTCATTCACACTCGTCCTCACCCCATCCCACCCTATCCCTAGTTGGCAACGAATCCTGATGATCTCAGGCAACAATGAAGTGTATATATCATGTGTGTGTAGATAAGAATTGAGAAATGCAATGTCAAATAGCTTGACGTATACGAACCTCTGGATGTAGATGGAACTACCACAACGTGCATAGTTGCATTATTCGGAGGTAAAGCCAACCGAAGGGGATAAAGCTTTCCATTGATGCGATTACGCGAACAAACGATTATATTCTCTATCCCTGTTTCTTCTTCCAGTTTCTGCGTTAATTCCGGCAATCCATGCCCTTTAAATTGAAAAGATGGCCCTTCGATGGCCTCATTTACATTCCCATCATCATCACATACATAGTAATATATAAGACGTCCTTCACTTTTCCTGGTTGAATCTTCCACTGAACCGATAGACTGAGCATTAACAGCACAAAGCGTAATGTTACCATAACATTTTCTGAAGCATTTACTCAAACATGTCGTGTTTACAAAAGCTTTCCTTTTTCATACATCATTCAAAGTGGGACACTTTCCATTTAGAAGATTGATATAAAGGAACACATTATCACAAGGAAAATATATAATCAGAGATATCAGAACAAACCTCGTTACTTGGGAGCCTCAGCTGAAAAGAAGAGCTAATATCCTCCTCCAACAAATCAGATCTCGAAACTTTGGGCGGCGAATCAGGTCGGATTTCAATAACATCAACAACCCACAAAATCCAATCATGGTGTCTGTGAGGTATATCGTGAGTAATCGAATTTCTCCACGGCGGCAACCCTCCGTTGGCCCGTAAGAAATTGCCATATCTCGTTTTAAGCTTCACCTGCATCCCATCTCGAATGGGCTCCCATTCGATCTTGGAATCCAATTTCCTGGGCAGGGATTGGACAACTTTTTGACCCGTCACTCCCAGAAGAAACTGATCGTCGGAGGATGTAAGGTATTTCCCGAAACAGCTCTTCAATCGTATGACATTCTCCACACCTTCCACGAATTCCACGCTCCATTTGGCATTCTTCGATGATCCCGAACGATCTTGAACCACGGTTTCTTCATCGCTTTCCGCTGTGAGGTATTTGTCGTGGTGGCTCTTCAGTCTGACGGATTTGGCTTTCTTGAAAAATTCCATACCAGAAACCTACGGATTAACAAAAAAAAAAAACGCAAAGATTAGATCAAATGATCTACTCTAAATCACGCGATAAATGCTGGGAAAAGCTGAGATTTTTACCGGCACTGTAGATTAACGAGGGAACGAATTTAGTGAAAGATATGCGATCCCATTTTGGTGATAGATTTTATTTGAGGAAGCACGTAACCGTTGTATTATTGAATTTAACGTTTCATTTGTCTGACTTTATGGAAACAGCTGCATTTATTAAAATAAAATTTAAAAAAATTTAGTAAAAAAAAAAGGTACCAATTTTGAGAATTTTTATGTCTTACATTTTAAAAATGCATAATAATATATTTACATGTGATATTATAATATTTTCAAATATTTGTTTTTCTAATCGAAAAAAATAATTGTTATAATTGAATCTGGAGTTTTCGAGCGTAAGATTTGGCTAGATACGTTGAGCCATATGACTTTTTCAAATGGAACTATATTAAGGCGAAGTAGAATTATTACTCTAGAGGCTTAATAATGGGCCCTATGCTTTAAATATGAAAGAAACAGCTCATCTATTTTTCTTGTTTAATTTAATTATTGTTATCCTATGAATAGAATAGATGGATATTCAAATGAGGAATCTATGCATTTTGTGAAAGATTTGGGGAAAAGGTTTGATTTTAAAAAAATAAAAATTACTACAAAACTACTACAGTACATTTATTTAACCTTAATATATTGGTCATTCTTCACCACCAAACTCAATTATATCTGTACCCAAAACCCTAGTTCAGTAGGGGCCTAGGGGATAGTTTAGTTTTTATTAGTTTCAAAATTTATATAACATTTTTTTAAAAAATATATATACACAATATCTTATATTTTAACTTTTTGTCTTTTGGTTTAATTGTAACAACATTTTGTTCTAATGAACTTTAAAAATTCAATGTGTAATTTCTCGAGTGTTTTTTTACATTTTTTTAAAAAAATTTGTTGCGAATATATTTTGTTCAATTTTACTCCACATCAAGAATATATTTTTTCAAAAACGACGGGTCAAATATATTTTTTTCAATGGTGACATCTCTTTAAAAAAAATACAAAGACAAACTAAGACAAAACATTTATTTTAAAAAACACTTTAATGGACATATAATCTGGCAATATATGAAGGAAAGAATTTTTAGCTAGATTATGTATTAAAAAATAAAATAAAAGAATTTTGACTGTAAAAATGCAATTTAAAAAAAAATGAAGAGATGGAGTTTGATGGTGAAAATGAAGAAGAATAATAAATACCTGTGGCTCTCTCCGGGTCACCTGCGGGGACCCGGTATCCGGCGAACCCGAAAAATCCTCCGCCAGCGAGGAAAAGCTGGAAGCCGGGGAAAATCCGGGCGAACCCGTATCCGAATCCGATAAAGTGATATCCACAACATCGACTCCCCACAGCACCCAACTCTGTGTCGCCGTCCGCTGCGGCACATCGTGCGTCACGGAATTCCTCCACGGCGGAGCGCCGCCGTTCCCTCTCAAGAACTTCCCTTCACTGGTCATGAGCTTCACGTTCAGCCCTTCCTTCACCGGCTCCCACTCGATCGACGCGTCCGTCGTATTTCCCGGCAAGGTTTGCGTGACCTTCTTCCCCGTCATACCGAGGAGGAACGGCGCCTCCGCCGCCGTGAGATACAGTCCGTGGCAGCTCTTCAGCCGGATTCTGTCACGTTTTCCGTCCACGAATTCCACAGCCCAACGCGCCCTGTGGGAGGAGCCGTTACGGCTTTGACGGACACTCTGTTCATCTTCGTCAGCTACCAAGTATTTCCCCAGATGGCTTTGCAATCTCACTGCTTTCGCTTTCTTGAAGAACTCCATTCCCTCCTGCAAAAGAGTTGAAAAAAAAAAGTGAAACAGGGCATATATATAAACAAAGGTAGAATCTTGGCAAGTATATATACCTGTCTTCCGCTTCTGTGAGAAGATTTCTCCGACACCACCGACGGCCACCGCATCTGAGAACCAATATCCGGCCGCGGCGGCCTCTCAGACCCATTACACAGCGGCGAATCGGAGCTCCGGCAGTCATATTCAGAAGAAAAGCTGGAAGCATTACTCGACAAGTACTCACCATCCAGCACAGATATATCCACCGCATCAACATCCCACAAAACCCAATCCTGCGTGGCGGTCCTGTACGGGATATCATGCGTGATGGAGTTCCTCCACGGCGGCGTAGCCCCATTAGCTCTCAAGTACTTCCCCCCAACAGTCCTCAATTTGACTCGGTACCCATCTTTTATGGGCTCCCACTCGATCGACGCATCGTTAATCTTCTTCTCCGGAACAGTTTGCAGCACCTTCTTCCCAGTCATCCCCAGAAGATACGCCTCGTCGGAAGCGGTGAGGTACTTCCCATGGCAGCTCTTGAGCCGGATCACGTGTGGGTTCCGGTCCACCAACTCCACCATCCATCGAGCCTTTCTCGAAGATCCGTTGCGTGTCTGCCGGATTGTCTGCTCGTCATCGTCGGCGGCTAAGTATTTGTCCAGATGACTCTTGAGTCGCACTGCTTTGGCTTTGTTAAAGAACTCCATGATCTTCTTGGATCTCTTCTTCAGAAAAGACTATGGTTGTTTTGTTCTGCTTGGATTATATTTCTTGCACGACTTGTGTAATGATTTTTTTAATAATAATCGGACCTTTTTTTTTTATAATGTGATGTGATAATGTAAAGGGGATTAACGCAGGAGTTGACTTGGAAGTTTCTATGTGCTTTGGCATTGACGGGGAAAATTGGAATAATTTTTATGCAAGTTGGTTGAATACAGGTTTTGTTAATAATAATGATCTTTAGACACGTTTGGATGCCAATTCAATGAAAAGACGAGGTAATCTAAGACTAGATCATTTCATTGCATGTGATATGCGTTTATTATATGCTAAACTTAAAGTATTTTTTTTCTTATGATGTGATCAAATAATAATTATTGATCATCGATACATATGTAAATTTTTATAAAAATATATGGGTCTCACGTAATCTAATGGTATTGAAATAGGGGGAAAAATACTTTCAATGTAGTATAGTACTAACCCCTATTTTTGTATGTTTTTCTTTAGCAAACTCACTGGATCAGCCAAATCTATGATTGAGTGGATTTTAAGTGAGAAAATAATTAAAACTCTTCCACACTCTTTGTATTAACGTTAATCTTTGTTTTAAACTAATCATTTTGTTTCACCAATGTCATAGCAGGTGGTCCAATTATCAAATTAAGAGAACATGAAGTTGGTAAAAAAAATTTCATAGTAGGATATTGGAAGGATAATTTGGGTATAAGTTGAAAAGATTCTTGTTCACAAAAATCATTTATCTTGGCATTAAAACATATCCCGCCGTATATTCAACAAAAGTTTCAAACAATGTTATTTACCATTGATATGTGTTCATATCAAAAAAAAAAAAAAGTTCCAAACAATGCGAATAATGTGAATCATGATCAACCAACTTGTATAAAAGTTAGTCTAGGTTTTCGGTTTAAAACTTTAGCATTAGTCACTTATATCATCGCATCATATAATACTGAAGTTAAATTGTATAATTTTGCAAGAACGTAGTCTCTCGAGGATAAAATATCCGAAAAAACAAAACGAGTTGCACTCTTAAGAGATCGATATGTAACAATTCGTGTATCATCTATAAAAATTTATAACACGTATTGATTATTTAAAAAAAATAAAGAAAGGTCACAATTCGTGAAATAATGTCCGTAGCTAAAGGCCAAAGCATTGCAACTCAAGAGCCATCTCCACAAATACTTGGCGGCCACACTAATTCTAATTCTCCAATTTAGCTAGGTTACGTTTCACACGTCTAAGTAGACATCGATGGAGTTTGACAAATCAAACACGAGTTTAATTTAGAAATACAAGTTTGAAAGTTTGAAATCAAAGCATTATCTTGTGTTTCGCTTAAAAATATAATTTAAAAACATTTTTAATATTTTATAAGTGAAATATTTAAAGTAATGAACAAGATTTTCGAAAAATATTTTTAAAAAATATTCTTTAAGCTAAGTATAATTTTTAAATAACAAATTAGATGTTTTTGTTGATGTTTTAGAATTGAAAATAATGATTAAAAAAACAAAACATACTATTTTTTAATGGTAAAACATTTTTATTGAATAATTGTCTTAACGCATATTTATTTTTAAAATAACTTTTATAACATTTTATTTTTATAAAAAATAATAATATTTATAAGTGCTACGGCAAACGAAGCCTTAGAAATGCTTCTAACTAAAATTGCTCATTAACTTTGCTCTAATATAGAGAGGAAAATGTGCATTATATGATCAAGAACTGCAGTTAGGAACTCCAAAATCAGGATAGAGTTGAAAATTAAATATATATATATAAGCTATTTTAAATCAAGAACACCTATATATATATATATAACATGCACGTTTTATTTTTTCATATTGGATCATTTGGAATCTGATTCAACTTGAAAGGTGTGTAAAGAAAATTTTCGAATTTGTTTCATACGTAAATATCTTTCATCAACCACACCAAGAATGGAGGCGGAACTCTAATGGTGAAAGCATCAAAATCCAAGATTAATATATATTTTTGGAATCTGCAGGTAATTTGATATATCGGGAGGAGATTATAAAGAGCAGAAGAAATAAATATCAACTTCTCAATCCAAAACTATACTAGACAACCGTTTCTTGAAATTCTTTACCGAAAAATTCTGATCATAATCGGAGTTCAATCAATATGACACTGAAGGGTACTGACTCGACCCCTAATTACTGCGCTGCATGCAAGTTTAGAAGAAGAAAATGCAGCGCTACATGTCCTCTGGCACCGTATTTTCCAGCCAACAAGCCCGAAACGTTTGGATACGTGCACCGGCTTTACGGGGTGTCGCATATCACC
This sequence comes from Henckelia pumila, assembly GCF_033568475.1. Classification (NCBI taxonomy): domain Eukaryota; kingdom Viridiplantae; phylum Streptophyta; class Magnoliopsida; order Lamiales; family Gesneriaceae; genus Henckelia; species Henckelia pumila. The sequence goes on along the minus strand of NC_133122.1, from coordinate 48,788,391 downwards.
AAGATACTCGAGACCTTGGAGACCAAGAAGAAAAGGGATGATGCTATGAGATCCATCATCTACGAATCTAAAATGCGTGCTCTTATTCCTGTTTATGGTTGTAGTTTCGTCATTGAATCTTTGAGGTCTCGTCTGGTGGCTGCCCAATACGAATTAAGTTGCAAAAGAGCACTGATCGCTGCGTTGAAGAGTCTGCAGTCCGATGAGACGGTGGATCATAATTCGCCTTCATCCCAGAAAGAGGCTCAACTGCCTGAGAATGTAGCCGGACCGGTGCCGGGATTAGACCTTCCTTCTGATGTACGCGATCGAGCAATCACGTTGAACATAGAAGAGGCATGCGTGTCAAGGTACATCAACTTGCTTCAGATAACATTAATTCTTCATTAATCATGAACAGATTGCTAGAGCTAATTAGAAATGTTCTCTATATTTAGAAAAAAAGTAGGTTTGTAGTGTTAAGGTGATGGATACAAATGCATATTGATCACACGTGAAAATTAACCTGCAGTTCAGAATCAACATCGATCGATGATGAAGTGTGGATCAGTAGCTGTATCCTACAGCAAGATTCGGACTAACTACTGTCAACTGCAATGAGGGAAGGAGCTCGGTTTCGAATTTTGGAGTTAGATTTTCTACGTTCATTTCTGTCCAAACAATTCTTTGTTTTTCTCTACAGTCAATTCTTTGTGCCTTTTTTGATATTTCATTTTTCACAGCTTTAAAAATTTTGCATGTAAGGTACATATATAGTTTTTTGATACATAGAATAACGTACATATTTGTATCATTCTTTTTATGACTTTTATACGATCATGCAGACATGCATGAGAGGATGTCAACTAAAAAAAAAAAAAAGAACCATTTGCATTTTACAGAGTAAAGATCCTGTAGTTTTACTTCTATTATGCAGCCAAAAAAGTTTTAAATTAAATGACGTTCTTTTCCTTCTGCAGTATTTTCCCTGCACTAATGTAATTAAGACCACCAGAAGATACATGGAAACAATGATCGAATATATACACGTGAAACAGTAAAATATAATTGCACTTTACAACGGGCTGAGAAACAAATGTTTCTTCAACAATGGATTTAGGCTAACAACAATCAAGATTTGAGAATCCCTCTGTCGCTCATCCCGTTGATGATTCTAGATGCATCATTTAGTCTGTTTGCTCTTTCATATATGCCAGCAACAACAAGATGTAGCTCCTTCTTGTTAATGTTGGGATCTTCATCCAGCTTCTGAAACAGTGTTTCGACCATCTCAAAATTTCTTCTTGCGCCACAAAGACTCAGCATCTGAAAATGAACTTCATCCAAGAAAACACAACCCTCGTCTTGCAGCTCCTTATACACAATGTCTGCCTTGTCGAACTCTTGTATCTTTCCATAAGAATTCAGAACAAGTGCTATTACATCAGAATTTGGAAAATATCCTGCCCCTCTCATCTTCTCAAACACCTCGACAACATTTGTGTACTTTTTATATCTAGAAAAAAGATCAATCAAGCATTCATAGGTTGCTATATATTTTATTTCTCCAGCATCAACGGCCTGTCTGAATAACCACGTAGCCTCTTCTATTCGACCAGCGCCAGCAAGAATACTGATGGCAGTTTCACTTGGAATATTATCTGGGCGCTTAAGTTCATGTAATAAACGTTTTGCATGAGCAACTAAGCCAGCTCTCTCATATACTACAATCATGGTTTGATAAAGAACTTGATCTATCACAATGCCCGAGCTTCGTAGCTTCTGAAAAAGCATGGCTGCTCGGTCTAGCTTCCCAGCCTTACCCCAGATCGATATTATTGTTGAGTAAGTAATCGTGTTGGGCTCAATGCCTCGGCTCTGCATCTCTTGGATAAGATTATTAGCCTTTTCATGCTCAAGGGTCCTCCCATAAATCATTATCATTGTGTTATATGTAACTACATTCTGCTCGATATCCTTCCTCTGCATCAACCTAAACAGATGTATTGCCTCCCCAAAAAGCTCGGCATCACCATAAACCCTCAAAAGGGTATTATAACTAACAACATTCTGTTCAATCCCGATCTTTCTCATACTCCAGAACAGCCTATCTGCCTCTTTTGCCATGTCAAGCTGCCCATACACATCGATCATAATGTTACATGTCGTGAGATCAAGTGAACAATTGACATCTCTCATTTCGGAAAACACAGACAATGCCTCCAAAAACATCCGATTCTCAACATACATAGTCAAAAGCGTCGTGTAGCTGATTGTATCTGGCAAAACCCCCACACTCCTCATTTCACTGATCAACAACCTGGCTTCTCGGAAAAGCTTAGCCTTCCCGAAAACATTAATCATTGAATTATATGCAACAATATCAGGCGTAATACCTGATCCCTTCAGCCTTGAAAAAATTGAGATAGCCTTCGAGTAATTACACAATTTACGAGACAACTCGATCAAATTACTATACAAAACCAAATCTCCCGGCACGCGATCCTGTTCCATCTTCTGGAGCCAGGACAAAGCATCATCAAACAGGCCCTCTTTTCCAAAATTCGTAATAAGGGTGGAATAAGTATATTTGTCAGACGAGATAGCTCTTTGGCGCATTTCATCGAGCAGCCCGTAGGCATGATCCCACTGCTTAGCCCGCAGCACATTACGCAGCACCACGTTGTAAGCAAACACCGAGGGGCTGTAAAGGGCAACCTCATTGATCCAATCGAGCAGAGCAAGAGAGCGTTGCCAGTCGGACTCGCGCGATAGAAGCGTAACCATGAAGCGTATGGAGAGGCTCCGGTCCTTGTAAGGTGACATAAGAGCGTACAGTTCGTGCTCATCTGAGGTCTGACCGATGGAAGACAACAGCTCGTCCATATCTACATTGTGATCAAGAAAGCTTGCACTTTGCTTACGATTTCGATATCTGTGTGGTGTTGTCTCGAGCGATGGGGATGCGGTTTGTCTTCTCCAGACGTCCTTGTTGGAGGAATGTGACGGTGATAAAGCAAAGATTGCGAGATGGGTTCGACGCTTACTGAGGTTTCCGCATGGTACGAGGATGGTGGTGAGAGTGAAGCTTAGTAATGGAGAAGGAATCGGGATTTGTACGTGCATGGAAATTGCAGAGATCGGAGTCATCTACCTCAGATTTTGACGTTAATTTGCATCTCTCCTGGTGACATTCGATTGGTAAATTTTAATAAATAAGTTTCGTTTAATAAATAAATTCACTTAAAAAAATACGAAATTTTATGTTATTTATGCTTGTACTAATTAATACAATGGCAAGTTGGAAATAGGTACCTAAGCTAAATAAAAGTTTGAGTTTATTATTTAGATATGTTTTTTTTTCGAAAATGTCCTTGTCTTATTTTTAAGCATTATTAATTTCGTAATTATCAGGTGTGGAGTCTGATTCAGAATCTGATCCACTTGATTCATCAAGGTAATAAATATTTTCATCTTCTGATGAACATTCAATTGTTTCAACAGGATAAAATCCAAGAGGGCATAATTTTTCTAAAAGTTTAACTTTGTTTTCTTTTCATTTCGTTTTGAAGATTCATTTGCATAATGATCTTCTTCATTGCATAACCAACATGTGCAATTCTTTGCTTTATCTTTTGGACAAGGTGGTTTTTTATTATCAAATTTTTTATAAAATTTTGTCTATAAGGTTTTCTGAATAAATTCTTTTTAAATTTCTTTTTCTTATAAGGAATAAATTTTCTATTAAAAGATTTATAAGGTTTATTAGATTTATTTTGTTTCTATCTTTTTAAATGTTTGTGTGACATATTTGTTTTACAACCATATTCTTTTACTGTGAGTTTTATTTTGTCACAACAAAGTTTATTATTTTGTTTGTAAGATTTGGATATTCTTTTGTTTAATGTTACTTCATGACATTTTCTTTGTTATTATATCTTTGATAAATTTAATAACTCATCCCAAAGTTTTGGCATAAGGGCTAGTTAAAAATTCATCTTTACTATTTATTGATATATTAGGTATTTTATTAAAAAAACTTAATTTATAATGATCTTTTTTATCAGCATCTATTAACTGATAATAATTTGTTTCATAATCACAGATTAATTTTTCTAGATAACATAAATGGCATAATTTAATATTATCCAATATAAAAATTGCTCTATTTTATTCTATGTTTTTTGCTACTAAATTAGCGTCATTATTTGAAACTCCTAAAAATTCTTGATACAAGGCATCAACAAGTAGTTCGAAATATCGATGTCCTGTCATTTCTTGTGGTTGATTAGTTATTACTAGGTTTTCAGCCCAAGTTCTCACTACTCCTACCAAAGTCATTTTTATCATCCTATGAGTTAATACTTGTATGTTCTCATTTTTATCTAATAATGATGTTAATTGAATTTTTACTGATAGTTCATTTGTCCAATGATCTATCCTTGATTTTCTTTCTTTTGCAGTAGAACATCCTAAATCTAGAATGTTTTGTTTTACAAATTCTGATGTTTTTGATTCTCTAAGAATATCTCTAACATCTTTATATGTTCCAGAATATTGGTCCTTATAATCAAATCCTTCATTTTTTGTGCCACTACCACTACCTACATTCATTCGTAGAGTTAATCGTGGTCTAGAATCGTCTTCTGATTCTGGTTTTGAGATATCCATATCTCTATATCGTTATGTTTTCTTGATGAGAATGATACAGTTCTTCTGTATTTATTCCTATTTGTTCATAATCAGATTGATCTGTTTTACTAAACATCTTCATACTTAGATTTTCCATAAATAAGAGGATTTCTATACCATGTACAAATTTGAATCGTGGTTCTTCTTCCAGTTTTCTTTTCCCTTTATCTATTGGAAGAACTTCCTTGAGATAGCTTAATATTTAATTACTATGTCTTTCTTGTTATATTATTAATCTAGTCGTAGCTAATTCAATATATTATTTGAAATTTCTTTTTAATTCTTGTATTGTTAGATTAATCTCATCAATTTTACTTTCTAATTCTCCTAGTTCTTTTTCTAATTTTGTTAAGGATATCATTACGATGAGGTTGATTCAGTAACAATGACTTGTTTAATTTTAAAGATGTTTTGATTCATGGTTCCAATCTTTTCAAGGATATTTTCATCATTTCTAGCAAATGATAATGATCTTTTTGGAAAATAATGTTTTGTTATTTGGAGGTCATCTGAACTCCATTTTTTACAGAGATCTATTTCTTCAATAAATGCTTTTCGGGGATGTTCAATTCTCGTAATATTTTCAAACATTCTTTCAACGAAAATGGTTGGTTTTGTTGAAATTATTCATGTTTGAGAATTATTACTCATTGCTAAAACTGATAACATAGTTTATATTGTTTGGATGGTTTCCTGTTAACATAGGATTATTTATATAAAAACAATACTCTAGTGTTAAAACATCATTTATGTTTTTATCAAAAAGAGATATATTGTATTGTGGATAAATACAAAAATTCAACTTTTTGTAATATAAGTTTCCTATAATTTTTTCAATGATTGAATCCTCAAGATTACGTATCCTTTTGTCACGAACTGTGATTTCAATTGGTGTATCTATTCCTTCTCGGTAGTAAGCTGATACAATTATTTCAATTCCTCCGATATGAACATATTTTAGTTCAGATCTTTTTTTTTCACTGGCTTTTGTCATGATGGTATCAATATCTTTAGTTGTTAATAACTTTAGTCTGTTAGACCTTAGTTCGTTATTTATTTTACATGATCGTTCTTTTGTTCGTATCGAATAATAAATTAAATTATTTTTGGGATTAAGAGATTTGAAATTTTACTTAATATCCCAGGTTGATTTATTAAATTTGTATTTAAATTAGAAAATCCTGTTTTTTGTATTTCAGCAAACTTACTTTGATTGAATATAATATTCAAATTATACTCTTGATGTTCTTCAGATTCATCAATCTGAATGTTTTGATTTGAAGTTATTACCTCTGTCATTTTAACAGATGATAGAACTTCTTAATTTTCTTAAAGCTATTAAAAGCCTTTTTGTTGAATCTATTTGTTCTAATAGATTCTGAAAATCTTTGAAATTACCAATTGAAGATTGACAATTTTTGAGAAGTTTCAAATTGTTTTCACTTAAAAATACGAAATTTTATGTTATTTATGCTTGTACTAATTAATACAACAACAAAAATGAACTTCACGAAAATAATTTTCTGAAGTAAATTTTAGGATTAATTATTAACTTTGGCAAAAATGATTGAATAATTTTCTAAAAAATATAAATTTAATATATTTATTTGCAAGAATAGACATATACAACAAAACGTGTCTCGTGTTTTTTGGTTATGGTAAAATAATTTATAGATAAATAATTTAATATGATTAAAAAATTAAATACAAAATGATAGTATTTTTAATTTTGTTTAATTGATAAATAATAGTTTGTTTGTTGTGATTGATAAAATTTTAAATAAAATGATAGATTAATATTTTGTTTTTTTTAAAATTAAACAAATTTGATAACATGTTATTGGATAAGATACGAGTACAAATCAATCTCGGAATCTCTCATGTGAGTGAACCAAATATAACTAGACCAATAGAAAAAAACCATAAAATATTTTGAAAATAGTATTTGTAGGTGAACGACCCAAAAATATTTTAAAATCCTGTTTCAATAGAAGTCCTAAAAATTATTATATTTTATGATTAAGCACTAATAATAGATAATATATATCATTTCCTCTACCAAATAAATATATTATACTCAATATATAAAATAATGAAGAAATTTAGAAAGGAAATGAGGCGCAATTCACAACCAAAACCAAACTAGCAGCAGCAAATCCTCACCTTTCACCCACCTCCATCGCCCCTTCTCTCTGCACTGTAATCATAAATTTCAATCTCCTTAATTCATCCCGAAGATCTCTTTTGCATTTTTCGGATTTCTGTTTTCATCAAAACCCGCAATTGATTCGCTTATACCTCCAGTTGGGGAGTTATATTTGGATCCTTCTTCCATTTTTTTTGTAAAAATTCGATGAGAATTGGATGAAATGAAGAAGCTCAAGAACTACTATCTACACTTGCGCCACCCACAAACAATGGAGAGGAAATGGATCTTCCCACTAGCGATTGGCTCCATAGTTTCTTTATTTCTTCTGTTTCTTACCACTTTAACCTCCCCAGATGGCACGCCGCTGCTGCCGCTTCGCCGGTACTACTCACCTATGTCTGTATCATCTATATTTATTGAGTCGAAGCTCCACCCATTACCGGTTTCCGCCCTTCCTCCGCCCCCGCGCTTTGCTTATTTGATATCTGGCTCCGCCGGTGACGGTGGGATGCTTCGCCGCACACTCCAGGCGCTGTACCACCCCAACAACCAATATGTCGTACACCTCGACGCGGAATCATCCCCCGAGGAGCGACTCGATCTGCATAATTACGTTGAGACCCACTTCATTTTTAGGAGATTCAAAAATGTTCGGATGATTACCAAGGCTAATCTTGTGACTTATCGTGGGCCAACTATGGTGGCGAATACCCTACACGCGGCTGCCATTTTGCTGAAGGAAGGTGGGGAATGGGATTGGTTCATAAATCTCAGCGCCTCCGATTACCCACTCGTCACTCAAGATGGTAATATTGGATTTTGAAAGCTTTATATCCTAGGTTGTTTTTCATGTTTTTTTTGGGAATTTAGGCGGAAAGATTGGATTTTTTTGGCCGAATTTATAGTTTGGGGTTAATAGGACTTTGCTAAATCGTTATAATATTACATTATTCGAATTGAAGTTAAACTTTGGTTCTAATTTGTGGGTTCTTAACATCGACCAGATCTGCTGCATACATTTTCATACTTACCTCGGGATCTCAATTTCATTGATCATACCAGCAACATTGGCTGGAAAGAGTAAGTGGGCACCAGTAAATTATCCAACTATACTTTCATGTATTGTATTTTGTTGGATTTCGAGTGATTTATGGTCATAATTTATGGGTACTTTTGCAGATTTCAGAGGGCGAAACCAGTTATTATTGATCCAGGATTGTACATGTCCAAGAAGGCTGATGTGTTCTGGATTACACAGCGCAGAAGCGTGCCTACGGCATTTAAACTCTTTACTGGTATGCTTTGGCATCTGTATTTTTGCTCATCTTATTTGCATATTTTTTGCATTTGCTCTGTGAGACATGTTGCTTTTTTTGGCTGAATGGTATGGGAATGAGTTTTGGATGCTTCTTTGTTCTGTCATGTGCATTGTACCCAATACTTTTTGAAAACTTCATTTGTTGGCTTGGTATCCTGCTGTTCATGGAGTGATATTTTTTAGAAAACTTTGGATTCCATGATTCTTTTTTTGTCATTTAAAATTATGAACACTCCACTTCTTACTAGTCCGATTCTTTCTCATCTAAGTGCTCAACTTATTTTCCATACATGAAAAACTATTTATTCTCTAATGACTTTATGGTAACTTTATGATTAGGTTTGTGTTGGCTAATCAAACAGGTTCTGTTTGTTTTCTCATCCTTTTCGTTTATTAAATCAAGCACAAAAATGTGTTTCCAGAGTTGTGTTTAAGAGTTATTTCTTGAGTTCTTGACAAATTTTGGCTTCAGACAGGTATTATTGAAGAGTTTTTACTTCTGAAATTCCTATAATTTTTTATGTTAGTTTTAGAATTTTCTTTCCTGCATTTTAATCCGAATTTGGAACTTCAGGTAGAATGATGAGTGAGAATACTTTACATGTCTGGGGCTTTTGAAATAAGTTTTATGGCTTCTGGGCTATTTTTTCATTGGCGCTGGGGGTGTGTGTGTCAATTCCGTTTCTTATGTATGTAGCATTAAATTTTCAGTCGTGTACATACTGAGATTTTTAAAAAATAATAATCGATATTCACCTTCTAACTTCCAATGTTGTGTGTTGAATTTGGTTGACTCTAGTTTTGGATCAATTGCCACTCTCTATTGTTATGCTTTTCTTTTTATTATGTGGCTAAGGCGTGTAGAACCATCCAATGAAAAGGCTCATTGTTATGTCAAGGACTGCAAAGTAGATACTTTGAATACAATAACTCGACGATGATCGAATTATCTAATGCTTTTAATAAGTACATATTTCTTTGCTGCCTTCTATATCAGTTTATTTACAGTTGTTTCTTTGTTTGGTGCCAACTTTAAGGGGCTAGAGTTTGAATATGCACCGAATGTGTGCTTGCACACAAAATGTTTGCTACCAACTTCCTACCGACAATGGTATTTGATTTTTAGAGGAAATTCTTAAGCACTGATATTTGAGTTATTGAGATGAAGGGAAATAAAATTCAGTGATAAAGCCTTGGGAAACAATGAACGGTCAGTAGCATAAATTTAGTTTGTGGGGTAAAAAGTGGATTCCTCCTGGGAAGGGTTTTTAAAATTCTGAGAAATTTGTTTGCGCCTCAGAAGATCATTGTTCCATATGTTGACTGAACTATTTTCCTTCCAGGATCTGCATGGATGGCATTGTCTCGATCTTTCATTGACTACTGCATATGGGGATGGGACAACTTACCTCGAACCGTTCTCATGTACTATGCAAACTTCATTTCTTCTCCTGAAGGCTATTTCCACACTGTTGTCTGCAATGCTCACGAGTTTCGTAACACCACTGTTAACAGTGATCTCCACTTCATATCATGGGACAACCCTCCAAAGCAACACCCGCACTACCTTACTCGTCAAGACATGCAGAGGATGGTAAATAGCAACGCTCCATTCGCAAGAAAGTTTCCACGTGATGACCCTGTTCTCGACAGAATTGATGCCGAACTCTTGTTTAGGAATCAAGACATGTTTGTCCCTGGAGGATGGTGCGTAGGGAGCGGTGAAAATGGGACAGATCCGTGTTCAGTTGTGGGTAATGTCACTGTTCTCAGACCCACTGCAGGTGCCAAGAGACTAGAGAACATGCTAAAATCTCTTTTATCAACTGAGAATTTTCGGCCACGACAATGTCAATAGCCAGTCTTGTCCTGGATAAAGCAGTTTGTTCATGCCACCATTGACTTGCTTAATCCTCTCGATTCAAGATTCGCTGCTCTACTGTTCCATCTCGTTCATTTTCTTAGAGAACCATATCCACTTGTAATTACGGGGTCACGGTTGTGTAGCAAAAGAGTGATGCAAATGCATGCAGGTGAACGTTTTGTTGTTGCTTAGTGTTCCATATTCAGCGGCAGCCATTTCTTTTGTTTGAAGATTTATGAGAAAATGAAGGATACTTGTGGTCTGTGGAACGAAACTCTAGTTGTTGGGGTATTGTGCTTGATCTTCTGGTGTATTACCTTACTCGAGGCGCCGATTCTCCCATGTGTGGTAGGAAAATTCATTTCATGGGTTCAATAATATAGAGAATTTTCATTTGATAAGATTCAATAGATTTTATCATTATTTAAAACTCCAACAACAATGACACGCTGTGGCTCAGCTACAAAAAAAGGGAAAGTCAACAACTATTCAATCTCCTTTAAAATAAAAAAAAATTAACCTTCTAATTCTTCTATACCAGAAGTAGCTGTTCGTTATGTTTTCAAGAATAGTACTATTTTAATTTGATTCGCTACCTACTGATTAATCATAAAATTGATGTATGATTTATTTATTTATTTATTTTATTTTATTATTATAAAAGCATAAATCGTCTCGTATAGATCGGGTAACATCTCTTGTGACAAGGTTATTTTTAACTCATTACGCTATCTTGGTGTAACACTAACTTCGAGATAGTGTTATTCATACATCAAAATATCAAATACAAAACTCATCTCCAATTCATTCACTCTAAACTTTACATTAAAAAAAATATTATCGAAATATTCTCTATTATTTTTTCACAACAACTAATTTATTTCACTAAATATTTTTAAACACAATAATTTAATATCAATAATATCTAAAATAATAATTTCTATATAAATATTCATTAGATATATTAGTGTTTGTAATCTTAATTTTTTTTCCAAAATTGTAATTTTCTATTCAATGTTAATTAATTAAATTAGGGTTACATCATTTAGAGAATTAAAATTACTATTAAAATAAATTACAAGTGAAAATAATATTAAGATAAAAACAATTAAATATAACATTCATAATTATCAAATTAAAATTTATTATTTTATTCAATTCATAATATAATTTAAAACATAAATTTAGTTATTTATTACATAAATAAAGTTTTTAACTAATTTATTCCATAAAATATTTATAAACACAATAATTTATATATTTATTATTTTTTATTATTTAATTTAGAATTATAAAAGAATAATTAATAGATGTAATTATTTATAAACAATTTATTTAAAAAATTATACATTTATTGAAAATATAATCAATTATTAAAATTTTAAATCAAAATATCCTAAAATTAACAATTACAACAAATAGATTATCATTTAAAGATATAATTTTTTTTAAAAAAAAAGATAATAAAAAAAAACAAGAATCTAGTACAAAAGAAAAGGGAAAAAAAAGGGAAAAAAAAAAGGAAAAAAGGAAAAGCTTAACGCTATTTGGTGCAACACTATAGCATTTCTCAATCACGACGCTAAATATAGCGCTCGGTTGGAGGAATGAATCCAACACCAAAACACCAAATTGGTATTGGGTTGAAGAAGCCTTGAGAATAGTTGAGAGTTAGATATTTAACGTGCGTTCTTACAAGAATGACAATAATTTTTATCGAAAATTATACGAGATATATCACAAATTCAAATTATCAAATAGTGTCTCTATGAAAATTAACAAGTACTTCATTTATAGATATAAAATTACTTTTATCAATATTTTATTTATTTCTTAGTTCCTTTTGGTTGTTGGTTTTATTATTGTCTTTATGTGTTTAAGGGCATCTGCATTCGTCCTTGTTATAAGACATGCACATCATCAAAAACATGTGGCCTATATGTCACATGCTCATTATATTAACATTTTTTTTTCATCCACATTTATTTTAACATTAACAATCATTATTTATGAGTCTCGTTGTCCACTTATTCAACTTTATTCTTTATTTTATGTTAAATAAATACATTTTTCAATTTTATTTACAATCTTTAAATGATTATTATTTTTTAAAAATAATATCATTATTTTAATATATTCACTACTTAAAATTTTTCATGATTGTAGAAATAAATATAAAAAAATAAGATGATGAAAATAATAGGGAGTAGATTTTGAGAGTGATTTATTTATTTATTTTTGGAAGGTGATTTTGGGAGTGATTTATGATATATTATAATGTGTTGGAATGAATAAACTTGTAGAAATTGATGATTATTTGTAGATGGATGTTTTATTTTTTATTTTAATTAAAGTAGAGGTTAACTAGCCATTTCCATTAGAGGTAATTTTTTAATTAATTCAGATTTATTAAAATAAATTTAAAAAATATAAAAATTTATTTAATAATAAAAAATAACTTTGGAAACATCACTGTGTTTGGACTAAAAAATATAATTCGGATTCGGATTTGAAATTTAATTTGAATTTTGAATTGAAATATGAATTGGATTTGAATTTAAAATTAATGGAATTGAAATTCCATTTTGGTGTTTGATAAAAAAATTAAAATATATTTTGGAATTTGATAGAATAAATGTTGGATAAATGATATTTTGCAAAAAAAAAATTGAAGATAACTTAAAATTTATAAGTAAAGTATATAAATTTATTTTTAAAAATAATTTTATTGTTTTTTATAAACTCGAATCCAATGAAATCTCGTGAAATCCAAATAACTTCGCAAAAAAGTGAAATATCATCAAATATCAATCTCGTTTTGAAATCATAATTTTCCAAACACTAGAATAATAATTTTAATTACAAATTCCACCAAATCCGATCTAACTCCATGGTTCCAAATGGAATATTTCATGCTACATATAAAGACACTACTCCATGATAGATCTAAGAATAATCATTCATCAATACATACAGAGCCTATTAAAAAATAATAAACCTCGCATATATTGATAAATGTTAACCGTTAAAAGTATGTCAAAGCAGCGTCCTTACACGTATCGTCCGCCCCACACTCTTCCATGGCACATGCAAACACGCACCAGTATGCAAAATTTTTTTTAAAAATAAAAGTTAAATGAACACGTTCAATGCATGGAGGAGAGAGTGAGTGTTATAACATCCACTTACATTGATTCTAACATCATTGATTGTTATAACCTCAGGCGTGTTTGGTATATGGGATTAGCCAAGGATTGCAAAATTATCCCATGTTTATCTCATTTTTTAGGCTTTAGCCCATAACAACCGGCCCGTGATAAAGCGACTGTAGACTTGGAAAATTGAGGGAAAAGAATCTCAAGTTGCAGAAGGTATTGTGAATCACGAAGTGCACAGTTCCAAAGATTATGGGCCACTTTTACGCTTGTGCCCTTTAATAATATTTGTTTAATTAACACATGGGGGCATTTTGGTCATTACAATAAAAAATTTAAAAGTTATCCCATCATTTTAATATAATACCAAACACCATATAAATTTATCATCATTAAAACTTATCATTCACTTTATCCTAACTAATAGATATAACTTATTAATCTCATCACACGTACCAAGCGCACCCCCACAGTTTAACACAAACGTGGATGCTCTTAATTAATCAAGGATGAAACTCTAATACAACTATAAATTTTTTTAATAAAAGTTTTAAATTTATCTCTTACTTTTGACTCAAAGGACATCATCATCCTATCATAAGTGTAAGGAAAATTGTTTGTTTTTTTTTTTCCATAAGTTTGCTTATTTGCAATATTGGTTTTATGTTCTCAGCCCCGTTTGGTAGTTTGGACTACCTTTGGATAAGGGTCAAATCCAATGTTTGGTTGAATTTTAACAAAACATGCTAGTACTTATGGCCCGTTACAAAGTAACTGTACCGCTGGAAAATGTGATACTATTGTCCAACCAAAACAGGTGGCATTAATAAGTCTCGAGGATGCGTTTACTTAATGAGATGAGATTACATGTCATAAATCATATTGGGACTATTAAAATGATTTCAAATGACGTGGAATAATGATGGATAAACAATAACATGTTTACTTTGAGTTATTAATTTTGGGATTGAAACAATGATTGATGGACGAATTACAGCTTTACCCTCCACCTATGTTAAATAATCTTATGTTTAATTTTGTGTTCATATATAATTTGGATTTGATTATTTTTTTAATATTGAAATTATTATGGAAAAATTGCTTTTTTGGTCCTGTAGGTTTGTCACTTTGCGATTTTGGTCCTCTATATTTTCAGATTTCACTTTTAGTCCGCTATATTTATTTTTTGGCAATTTTAGTCATTTTTTCGATGTGGCGCTGATGTGGGATCAATGCAGCGCTGATGTGGATGTGACGTGTATAATGTCACGTAAGCATTTTCGAAGAAAAATGACTTAAACTGCCAAAAATCGGAACATGCAAGACTAAAAATAAAATATGAAAACATAGAGGACCGAAATCGCAAAGTGACAAACATATAGGATCAAAATTGCAATTTTATCAATTAATTATTGATTCATAATTGAGTCATTTTCACGTATCAAAATTATTTGGTATAAAAATATGTATTGTTTTAAAATAGTTAAAATTGATAAACTGAGTTATAAAAGAGAGAGAGAATTTGGGAAGGAAACAAAAGAATTAAAAGAGGGTAGATTAGGATTTCTGTAGATTTTTTTTCACAAATATTATTAATGATATGTTATACCATATATAATTAAGGATGAAATATCTCATAAAATAAGATTGAATGACGGGCGTTGAGATTTGAGGAAAATTGTTTTTTTTTAAAGTAAACAATGAATGATATTGGATTAACAAGCTTATCCTATGGTTATCAAGCCAAGTAAACACACCCCGTGTACAATGTCTTGGATTACTTGGTTTTTCTCATTTGTGCCCTTGCCCCAATATTTGTTCATTTAGGCACCGTCAAACTTTCTAATATTTTAAATACTATTCATCATATTTTAATAATTATTAACAATAATAATAATATTGTTATCAATCTTTATTTAACGTTAAAATTGATATTCAAATTTTTATTACTAATTCCCAATAAATTCATAATTATATTATCATTAAATTTAATGATTTTTCAAATTTTAATTAATATTTTATAGTAAAAAACTAAAAATGTAATAATGTTTTTTGACGAATAGTAAAAATGTAATAATTAACTTAATAACAAATAATTAAAATTAATAATATAACTAATTTAATAATTAATTTAATTACTGTTTACCATATTTTAATAATTATTAATTAATAATATATTATTTATTTAACAGTAATTGTTTCCAATTAACTTTAACATTAAAATTAATAGTCCAATTATTTATTAATTTTTAGTTATCGAAATAAATTCATATTTATATTATTATTAAATTTATTATTTCTATTTTTATTAATATTTTAAATTATTTTTTGTGGATTGAATTAAAATTAATGAAAATTCAATATTTAATATAATATTTATTTAAAATTTATTAATAACGGTAAGGATAAAAAGTCATTTTTCAGTTTATCATTATCTCAATCTCAATATTAATATTATTCAAATCAAACATGACATTATCTATTTCAATTCTATTCAATTCCTTCAATAATCCAATTTAATTTATCCATACATTATCATATCCATTGACCAAACAGAGCCTCAAAGTTTAGTTTTAATCCCGTATATTATATTTATACATATCTTATGATAATTTTGCTTTTTTTTTTTTTTTTCTAAATTGATCAATATAAAATCAATATAATAATGATGTGACGATATATCAAAACTAGGGGTGCAAACGAACCGAACCTGTTCGTGAGTTTTACGAGCCCGCTCGAAAAATATTTGATTCGTATTCGAGCTTATCGAACTCGAGCCGAATTCGAACATGTTCGAACTTTTTTTCGAGCCAAGCTCGAGCCGAAATTACTCTGTTCGATAGTTAGCTAATAGTTCGCGAGCCTTAATATTTAATTAATATAATATAATTATATAATAATATATATACATTTCGAGCTTTCGAACCATAATATCCAAATAGTTCACGAATATGTTCAAATATTTTGAACCGAACTCGAACTTCATTTCAAGCCGAACTCGAGCCAAAATATTTGAAATTATTGAACTTCGAATCGAGCTCGAATATACTCTTATCGAGCCGAATTCGAACCTTAAAATTTTACCATTATTCAACTCGATTCGCTTCGTTTGCACCCCTAATCAAAACCGAATAAAAAAAAAATACTAAAATTATTATTAAATTAATTAAATTAAAACTTAAAATTTATATAAGTAAATTGAGATTTTATGAATAAAATACCTAAATCACAAAATAACCAAAATAAAAAATAAATTTCCCATACCTACATCACAACTAAATCAAGAGTTTTTTTTAATCGTTTATGCATGATACGAAATATTCATGTATTATTATTTTATTACATAAGAACCTGCATGCTTAAATGTTATCATGTATTATTAAAGATGCTTTAAATCTTATTGGTTATAACTGCGTTTATGAAGATGTATACTCTCTATTGTTAAAATTATACCATATATTATACTTAATACATCAAAGTGAAATTCATATCCCAAAATTGTCATTAAAATTTGAAAATGGTCGATGTATTCTATATAATTTTTGCGTATCGATTTTAGAGAGATGATATGCATAGAGATAACATACTCCAAACAAAACGATTCTTAACAAGAACCGGGTTGCAATTTGAATTAATAAATTTTCTTCAAAAATTGAAATCCGTTGTAACAAAAATAAATATTATCTTTTACCAGCTTAGCCAGGCTTATATGGATTTTTACAATGAAATTAATTACCAAGACTTTTATATGGACAAATCCTCTATCTTCTCTATCTTCCCTTTGTCATGCTAGAAATCATCCTCTGAAATTTGAAGAGGTTATTCAATTCTTTCTACTATTTTCCCAAGCAATTACTTAATACTCAAATTTTCATTGTTTTTCACCAAAAAACAAAATTTGATCCTCTTTTTACTATGTGGTAATGGTAAAATAACATTCCCCAGATAATAAAAAGATCAGCAATTGTTTTTTGGGAAAGAAATTGGAAATTTTAGAACTCTGCTCAGAAGAATGAAATTTCCTTCTCATAGATTTTGATAACAAAATCTCTGAAGTCTGACATGTGAATTTCTTTCATAAATCTTCACAGCAGAAGAAAAGATTCAAATAAAACACAAAATAACAGATCGAAAAATAGCATCCAGACAAAGGCCAAATCACGGCGGCTCTCATCCTCGGGAAAAGATTTTTCTACTCATACGGAATTTCGGCATAGCGTATATCGCCTTCACAGGCAGATAATCATCGAGCCGCCGATAAATTTTTGAAATAAAATCGAAATGGTTAAAAAAATTAAATAAAAATTTGGATGAACAAAAGGGAGATCAGAGTTGGTTAGGGTTTTTCAGTCACGGTTTATTCAGAAACACGGACCAATTAAATTCTTCATCACATCTCCCGATTCAAAAGAAAAAAAAATTGGATTTTCGTTCGAGGAAAAGAGTTATCGAACTCAAAATCAGGAAATTTTTAACAGATTCGAAGATGTGGTGAATCATCAGAGACTTAAATACAATGAATCATGGAGAATTTGCCGTTCATATTGTTGCAGTTTTTTTCTCATCAGATGATCTACATACATCGAAAGGGAAAACAAGAAGAAAAAAATGGGACATAGGGGGGAAAATCAAAATCATCACCAGGAAGAATCGTTTTCGCCTCCAAGATGAAGCTTTCTTTATAAATAGAGGGTCTGAGATTAGGGATTTATGATTTGGAAACCCTAGTTTGGGCGGCGGGGTGTATTGAGCAAGAAACTAGGGCAGCTGGTAGAGTATATAAATGGGCCTTAATTTTATGGCCCAATGAAGGTGGTTCTGACTTGTGAACAAGAACCAGGCCTTAAGGTGGTTCTGACTTCTGAAAAGAACCAGGCCTTCTGTGTATCATTATACTGGGCTATGCTTCGAGTTTAGCAAGGCCTAGCCCGCAATTCTAGGTTCGGTTCAGGCCCACACGGTAGATGTCGAGTTATTGATTATCTCAATTTACCCCTTCAACTATGTACATTTGTCTACTTAACTCCTTCTATTATCGACAGCATAAAAACACTACCACCATACCATTTGTTCGATGGTGTTAAAAAATTAGCTTAGTTGATAATATATTTAGGCCCCGTTTGGTTTCAAAAGCCAGACCAAAAAAACACTTTTTAAGTGTTTTTCATTTAATAAAGTGTTTGGCTGACCAAAAAAGTGCTTAAATAAGTACTTTTTTAAGTCAAAATTAGAGCTTTTTCAAAAGCAAAAAATTATAGCTTAAAAAAGTGTTTTTTTTTAAAAATGTCTACCAAATCTAAGCAGGGTCTTAATAATATGATATACTTATCGCCGTAATAAAATAATTGTTGTTCCTATTTTTTATATATAAATTTTTACTCTGATGGATTTATTTTCGAATCGCAGTTGAACTAGCTAGCATAAATGAAGGTTAAATATGTTCATTTTGTTAAAAAAAAATCAATAATTATATTTTGTATGAATGATTAATTTTATGATTATGATTTTTTTAGTTGGATAAGAGTTTGTTGAAAATTGAGTATCGAACTCGAGATCTTGTCACCAGAGACGGAGCTAGAGGGGGGGCGGTGGGGGCCAGTGGCGGACCCATGTAGGGTCCACGGGGGGAAATTTTTTAAAAAATTATTAGTGTATATTTATATTAATTTTTTAATAAAATAAAATATGGTGCATGGTAATTTTAAATAATATTGATGTATTATATTCCAAATAAAATATGTTTAATAACTCATCAAATAATTGTATAATGAATTATTATGAATTGATTATAATGTTTTAACTTTTCTGGCGTCTTTTAGTTGATATAAAATGCACATTCATGATTGTTTTATGAATTGTATCCAATAACGGAGTCAAATTTTTATCTCTATTCAAACTAAAATTTTCTAAGCTCTTTATTTTTTTTTATGTGTTGAGATTTTATCTTTTTATTTTTAAAATTGTTCACCGGGATATTGACAAAGTTGATTAAATTTAATGTATAAAAAATAGGAAAAAAAATTAGGTCGCCCAAGCGGCCACCCGGGCGGAACAACACATAGCTCCGTTCGTAATTATGCCCCCCGACCAAATTTTCTGGGTCCGCCCCTGGTGGGGGCCGTCGCCCCCCCTCAATTTTTCCAAATTTTTTTGTATATATTATATATATCATATATATAATTAATTAAATAAAAAAATAAAAACTTTTTTTATATTTGTGAGATCAATGTATATTTTTCATTAATCCCGCAAGAACAAACTCTGATACAAAAATTCACATAATATGAATCACATTTAATTGCAAAAATTTTAAAACAAATGTATTCGATGGTTTAACAAATAAAAAACAGTTAACTTTAAATAAGTATTTATATTTTTTAATTTGATTTCTTGTACAATCATCAATTTTTTAATGTATCAAACTACTAAAATTATATTCACTATTATAAAAAACTGAAAAATAATATATATGTTAGTATGTATAGATATATTAATTAGATTAATTTAACTATTTCAATTTTAATTTTAATAGAACGTGGAGTTTTAGGTATTAAATTTGTAATTAAATATGGAAGATTTATGTTTTAACATTTATTCGTTGATATAACACTTATGCATATTTTGTTCAAAATTTCATAATAAATTTAATCACTACTTAGTTTGAAATTGCATATAAAAAAAATGAGTATAATAATTTATCTAAATATATATAATAAACATGTAAATAAAAAAATTACATATTATTTTAATTTTTAATCTAAATGTTAAATATTTTCTTTGCAGTGATTAAAGTTTTAATTTTAATATTTTAAATATTGAAAAAACTTTGAAACAGTTGTTTTTAACTTTTACATAATTTAATATAAACCACATGTTTAATTTTTATTTTAAATTTCTTTATAAGAAATTGAGTTTTTTTTTCAAAATTTTAATTAAATTTTCTCATTGATATGAGTCAAAACTTATTTTTATATTATTATGTATATATATATATATTTTAAATTTTTTAATAATCAATAATTACATAATACTAAATTCGCCCCCCTCACTTAAAAATCCTAGCTCCGTCCTTGCTTGTCACATACTTGAGATATTTCTATCAGACGAGATACACGTCATCAACCTTTTATGATTTTGAATTTAATCAGCAGGGTTAATATATTATCTGACTGACTCATGAGTGGACATTAAGGAATAAGGATATCAAATAAGGTGTTTAATTTTGGCTAAACTTATTATAAAGAGCTTATAAGCTCTCAGAGCTTAAAAGCTGTTTTAGAAGCTTATAAGCTGTTAGAACTTATTTTAAAAATAAGTTGTTAAAGTGTTTGGGTAAACTTATTTTAAACAACTTAAAAATGTTGATATGTTTGGTATTATAAGATCTTTTATTGTCAAAATTACCAAGAAGGATATAATTTTATGAAAATAATGTTTCGAGTTATACATATACGAAAATAATTTTAGAATAAACCTATATTAAAAAATAAAATTGTTTTAATATTCTACTTTTAGAAAAATTTATGTGATTTGTAATTTTTTTAAAAAATAATTTTTAATATTTAATGAGTGAAAGATAAGATGGAGATTTATTAAAATATTCAAGGATATTTTAGAGAGATGAAATATTAAAATAAGATCTTTTTAAAAAAAGTACCTCCACCCTTACTTTTTTAAAAATAGCTTATAAGCTGTTTTTAAAAAAAATTACCAAACAAATTTTCAGAGCTTAAAAGCTCTAAAACAGCTTATAAGCTGTTTGAAAGAGCTTTTAAACTCTGTCAAACACCCTCTAAGTCGTGCAAATTATCCTTAGGCACGGCAAACATTTTCAAAGGGTAGTACAATAATTTGTCTTCGCGTATCGATGCATTATTGAAATCATTAAATAAAGATTAATGAAAACATGTACTCATTGAATGGCCACTTGTACTAATAAGTAGCAAGTCAAAGACTTACATTTAAGGATCTACTCGCCAAATTATGAAATAAATAATAATTATGCATGTATTAATTTCTACTGTATATGTTTTTCCTAGTGTAGTTAATTTATACTTTATTCGAGCGATTGAAGTGCAAAAGCACTGCATTGAGCCTCAAGAATATCTCAAATTAGCCCCAGCCAACAAATATATGGAAAAGAAGGAAACAATATTCGAATCAAATTAAATCAATTGATATATGGACCCAAAAGTTCTTCTCGTGATGGTTTCGTTGTGTTTCTTCTTGCAGTTATCCAGTGGGTAGGCCTCTATTAATTACTCCCTTTTGACCAATATTCATCTTTCCAAAAGTTTCATTTAAATATATTGTTGATTGTTAATTAATTTTGTGTTTGTGTTTGTGTTGCATGTAATATCAGAAAAGAATCGTTGTTAGGATTGGCAAAGGGTTCCTCTTCAACTCCATTCGATCCATCGAGGGTCACCCAAATCGCCTGGAGTCCCAGGTTTGTTTTATATATATACTTCCATAAAACAAATTTCACAATAAAAAAAAATACAAGTACTATATATTCCTTTAATTTGTACGTGTGTATATATTAATCATGAGTAGTGATGATCGGAATTGTGCCAGGGCTTTTGTGTACAAGGGATTCTTGACCGATGAAGAGTGTGCTCATCTCATCTCTCTGGTTAGCCTAACTTTGACATCTGCAAATGCATGCATGTATTATAATGATCGGGTTTGATGGTTGAGTAGATCGAGTCGGTAAATGAGCTTTTTCCTTGTTACAAAAAATTTGGATAGTGCTATGTATACATTATGACACCTTTGAGTGATAAGATAAGTAATTCATAGATAAGTAATATAATGTAAATTAAAAATAAATAAAAAAAATAGTTAATATATTATTTGATTTGATGGATAGATTATAATTTATTTGATTTAATTGATGTAAAATTATTAATTAATAAATAGATAAATAATATGAAGAAAATAAGACAAAATTGATTGGGATAAGTTATACATATATTAATAATACATCAAACCAACAATTCTTCGTCTTGCTAAAAAAAATTAGAAAAGTATCTCAAAATTATTTTAAAATTTCTTTCTTTTCAACCAGCAATTCTTCGTCTTGCTAAAAAAAATTTCACTAAAATATTATTTATTATTTTATTACGTACTTATAGAATTAATTTTACCGAGTTCAACAAAAGTCATTATTTTATAAAATTTTAAAAAATAATTGTGAACATATATATAAATTTTTATTGAGTTCAACAAAAATAATAATTGTTTATTTTTTATAGTAAATATATTTAAAATTTTTAAAATTAAATTTTCAAATTTATTATGTATTTAAATTAAAATATATTTATTATTATGTGTGATAATTAATATTTTTTTAAAAAAACAAAATAAATAATCAAATCATGTAGATTTGGGTTGATTGTGTTAGTCGAGTTCTGGTCGTCGCTATTGATTTATTCGGATTTGGTTTGAGAAATTTTTAAAAAGTTTTTGTACTTATTTGATAAAATTAAGAAATATTTGCTATATTTTTTTTTATTCAGAGACGGACCTATTGAGTGGGATAGATTGGACATCACACTCAATTTTTAATAGTACTGGTTATATATTATAAAGCCCATATGAGATTTAATTAGCTAGTATATTAAACAAACAATGTATAATCATAATAAAGTCCAATCAAGCATATTAGAAATTTAGGTAGCTCACTAAAAAAATTTATACTAATAATGTAAAACTCAAATTAGTCAATTATATATTTAAAAAACATAAGATATTTATTAGCAATTTACATCATATTATGTTCTCATCCTTCACAGATATTTCAATATATGTAAACACCAAAAGTCGTACACACAAATCTATATCATAAGAAATAATATAAATCACTTGTTATTATGATCTAATTTTGTTTTTGATTTCAAAACTCACATTTAAATTTCACAAAATTTTAATGATGAAATTTCTTATATATTTTCGTATTCCATCATTTTTTAATTTGCATTAAATTTAAAGTTTTCATTATACTATATTTATGTCTTGTAGTGACAAAAAATGAAATTTGTCATTGAAAAATTACATAGATTGTTCGAACTAGTTTATTATCCTTTAAAACAAATTATTGTTTTGATCGTTTTACAATATATTTTAATATTTTTTTCAAAATATATATACTTATTAATTTTATATCAAGTCCTATAACGAGCGAAACCCTCGTTTTGTGTTGCTGAGACATGCGCCTAAGGAGAAAGTCTTTGCAACCGAAGTGAGCCGAGTGACGTGCTCCTATTTCCTTATTGTATCATAAATTTTCTAACATGTACTAATTATTTTATAAAACATTGTTTTTAAAATACTAATTATTTTATAAAACATTGTTTTTAAAAGTAATTTTTATATTATCTAGTAAGTATATTTTAAATTTCGTACAATGAAACTTTCAAATTTAAATTATATAGAACTATATAAGTGAGATTTTGTTATTATGTATTTAAATCAAAATATATTGATTATTATTATGTGTATTTAATTATTTTGTTAAAAAAAAAATAAAAAAATTGGGTCCAACCCGAACCTTAAAAACTCAACCTTAATTTATCCGATAATTTTCTGGTCAACTCAGACCGGGTTCAATTTTGGCACCTTTAAAACTGCAGAATAAATAATAAAATAAATAATAATAATATTTTCGTTCAAACCATATTTTTTAGCAAGACAAATAATTGAAAATAAAGATATTTTAAAAAAAATTGATATACTTTCCTAATTTGTTGGACGTGTAACCCTCTATGTAAGACTATATGTACACATAACTTTATCCCAAAAAATTTACCAAGCACCATATATAGTTGATTCTTTTTGTTTTGTTTTGTTTTTTATTTTTTACATATATAGTTGATTCTGATCACTAGGTTTTGAGTATTTACATACACGATGTCTCTCGTGGATCATGAACCGTAAGTTTTTGTTTGGCAAACTTGTATAAGTTTTATTGTATTTAAGCATGTATGAATTGTGTAGGCACAAGGTAAGTTGGTGAAGTCATTGGTTGCCGATGACAAGGCCGGGCAGTTTCAGTTTGTTGTGGGTGAGCACCGCACAAGTTCGGGCATGTTCCTTGCCATTGCCCAGGTTCACTCAATTCTCATTTCTCAGCTAAAAATTTAAATAACATTTCATCAACAAAAATACACACAAAATTAATGTTATTTCGATTAAGAAGGTTGATTTACTATACTAAAACATCTAAAGAGAGTTGATCGGGCTATTGGAGTACTAATCGACAACCAATGTCACTCGACTATAATCCCCAGAACATCTAATTCAACAAGTGAACGAATCATTTGGCCAGGGGCGTATCCAGAATTTTTTTTCTTGGGAGAGCTTCCATATAAATTATCAAAAATCTAAAAATTTGGAAATCCTAAAACCTTCATTTCAAAATAATATAAACAAAACAAACATAAATATTAATATTCCTTTTTGACATCTCTTTCAATTTGTCTATCACTATAAACATAAAAATATCAGTTAGAAAAATAATATTTTTCTCTATGAAAATCGAAATCAAACAATGACTTACTTCCAAATATTAAAAAAATGATAACTAACACTAAAAAACTTATTAAATTAAGGAAAAATTGCTTTTTTGGTCCTGTATGTTTGTCACTTTGCGATTTCAGTCCTTTATATTTTCAGATTTCAGTTTTAGTCCGCTATCTTTATTTTTTTGGCAATGTTAGTCCTTTTTTCGACGTGGCGCTGACGTGGCACCAATTTAGTGCTGATGTGGAGCTGACGTGTACAGTGCCACGTAAGCATTTTTGAATAAAAAGGACCGAAATTGCCATAAATCAGAACATGCAGGACTAAAACTGAAATGTGAAAACATAAAGGACCAAAATCGCAAAGTGACAAACATACAGGACTAAATTTGCAATTTTCCCTTAAATTAAATATGATAGAACCTGTCAAACTCAATAAACAAACTAGGTGACAATGACAAACAGAGAAATTTAATTTGGAAACAACAAAACTCAAATTCAAGCAAATAATAGGTTACCAAAATTATCCAAAAACTCAAGCATAAATTAACAAACTAATTACAAATTATAATCTATATTTGAAGAAATCTAGTAGTCATCATTCACGGGCATTGACATAGAAAGATTTAAGAAATCCTAAATTTTATAGAATAATAAACAAAAGAAAATATAAAAAGGCAAGTTGAAGATGACAAAAACGAGTAAACAAATTACCTGAGGGTTAAGTTGATTTGGTGTGGTGATTACTGATTTGGTTTGGTGATTTGCGAAGAAATCAGAAAAGTTGGATTGTGCCAATTAAAAGAAGAGCACGCCGGTTTAGGTTTCTATATTTTCTTTTTTAATTTTCTTCACGCCTATTTGATTTTTATTCTTTCATGGTGATTAATTAATAATTGGGCCTTATATATAGCATACCTATATTAATTTTTTTCACTTGTGGGCTTGTTGAGCTTAAGCTCAGTAAAGCCCCTATATAAGATACGCCCCTGCATTTGGCTCAATATGTATGCATATGATAATCGTAATACATTCAAATAATTCAACTCAATGCATTTAATCAACAAAAACAGGTAATCATGCATGTATGTGATTTAGGGACTCGAGAATCAATCTAAACTCGAGTACTCATCCTTTTTCAATTCGATGACGTCTTTTAACTTTTTTTCGATTCGATGTCGCTTTCCATCTGGACAAGCTACAAGAACGAGAATTTTAATCAAAATTCTATTCAATCGTAATTCAACAAATATATATATATTGTTGCAATTTGAAAGAAAAAAAAAAGGCTATATATTGCTAGCTAGTCGAGTTCTATTACGATCTTCCCATTGACACATTCATCCAATTTTGTTCATGTAAGGATGAAATAGTTGCTGGTATTGAGGCCAAAATAGCAACATGGACCTTTCTCCCACAAGGTACTTGCATTTAATTAATTTCCCATTGATTTCACACCGGAACCAATTGCTTATATGAACACCATGTATATATATAGGAAAGTAATATATATTTGTTGCATTAATTAATTAATATAATAACTCGTAGAAAACGGAGAGAATCTCCAAATATTGCACTATGGTATCGGCCAAAAATACGAGCCACACGTCGATTATCTTTACGACAATAATGACTTGGAAGTAGCTACTGGAAACCGAGTGGCCACTGTACTCATGTATATGTCCGATGTCGAAAAGGGTGGGGAGACAGTTTTCCCTGGATCACATGTATGTTATATATCACAAGTTTAAATATTATATATCAATAAATGAATTTCAGTCTTGATTCTATATATTAATATATATATATATATCGAATATTGCAGGCGAGAGGTAGCGATAACAAGACCGAATGTGCTTCATATGGCTATGCCGGTACGTACATATTGACTAAAAATGTAAATATATATATTTTGTATATGTATTGCATATCGTGCTTTGATTTTGTTTTTTTGACAGTGAAAGCTAGGAAAGGAGACGCCTTGTTGTTCTTCAGTCTTCATCCTAACATGACCGTCGATCCGTCGAGCTTACACGGGAGCTGCCCGGTGATCACGGGCGAGAAATGGTCCGCAACAAAGTGGATACACACAAGGTCTCTTGTGATGAAACGCGTCGTAGCAGACGGCGTTTGTGCGGACGAGAACCCGAGCTGCCCGGGGTGGGCACTCGAAGGGGAGTGCGAAAAGAACCCATTGTACTTGATGGGTTCGGAATATAACGTTGGCTATTGTAGGAAAAGCTGCGGCATGTGCTAATCTTTGAGGGTGTTTGAATGATTAAGGGTGCATGGGTGTGTACACTTGCAAAACTATTGCTAGATAAAACTGCCAATCTTGAGATGTTTGCGAGAATTTAGGTTGTGTTTGTCGAAAAAATATGTTTTTTTTTGCAAGTGGTTAAAATTTTAAATTATAATAAAGTGAAAAAAAATTCATAAGTTGGTAGTATTTAAAAATAAAAGTGAAAAATTAAAAATCAAATTTGGGTAGTGTTTGATAAATAAGTGATTATATTGATTTTAAGTTTTAACATTAACCTTTTCACTAAATCACTTTTGGAGAATCATAATCACCGTAATGTTTGGAAACTCTAAAAATAAGTGATTATAGATTTTTTTATTCTTAACAAATTTGTCATAATCACTTATTTTCAGAAATTCCAAATACTACCTAGCTTTTGGATTTCAATTAAGTTAACTATAAGTTAACACATAATCTGGATTTAAGGAACACACAAGAGTTATTTTTTAAGCCACCAGAATCTAATAATCACTTTTTTAGTGATTACAAACACTCCCTTGATGTGAATGAAAATTGCACAAGATGTTCACGTGCAAGAATCGTTAAATCAATTTTTTTTGGGTATAGTGTACACACGTGAATCGTAAACAAAAAAACCTAGGAGAAAAAGCAAATACATTGCTGCGTGACACAATAAATAATTTTTTATTAATATGATTTGCTTTTCACAATTCTGCAAACAAGATGGACAATTAAGAAATGAACATGGTTAGCTGATAAAGTGGGCTAGTTAGTGATTATTAAATTTCGATATTCATGTATTTCTAGTTAAAAATGGGCTATTTTTGTACAATTATTAAAATGATCACGGACTATTAATATGTAACCCTATTATATTATTATATTGTACTATAAATATTTTCTAATAGGAACGGCGAGCCTATAAAATCATATCATATCAAATATCAAATATAAAAACACGTGCGTACATACATATATAAATATGACATAATTAAAAATGCAATCAATTAATTAGATAATGTGCAATGAACAAAAGCATGAAAATGGGTAATATATACTCATTATGTGATGATCAAGCTAAATAAAATAATTATCTGAATCACGAAAATTTAGGGAGGTGTGAGATTAATTTTTGGATTTACAAACGTTGTTCATGCAAAACTTCAAAATAAAATAATGGATCGTTATCTACGTCGTCTCAAATAGAGTGTCAAGAAGTGTCCCAAAATCATAAGATGCTTGAGTAAGCGTGTTACCCAAAATCAGAGTAAGGTAGTGTTTGGGAGAGCTTCTAGGAAGCACTTCTCAGCTTTTTGTTAACAAAATTTCACAAAATTTCAATTTTTTGTTAACGGAAAAGCTGAGAAGTGCTTCTAAGAAGCTCTCTCAAACACTATCTAAATAAAGGAACTTTTGAGAGCTAAAATGAGAACGTAACTCCCTTTCCAAACGAGAGAAGATGACTTATTTATAGATTTTTTCGATGGGTTATTGGGCTTAAGGTTTCTAATTGGACTAAGTGTTAATTGTCCCTAAACTTAGTTTTGGGTTATTGCCCATCAATGTGTTATTAGTAAATTCCTTATATAATATTCAAAACGAAGTGAAGAAACAACAATACACTAAAAAGTAAATGATAATTTCATCTTTTATTATAATATAATATAATAATAGAATATATATAATATGATTTTTTATAGTGGGTTTATTTTTGTTCAAATAACAAGAATATCGGTATTTCTCATGGTGTTTAAATTTTTATTGTGTAATAAAGTATATTGGTTTAAATTAATTAAAGATGGAAAAAAATATTTGATAAATTAAACCCTAATAAAGTATTCCTTAATTAAAATTGGGCCCGTAAATAAGAGAGCCCAAAGATTTGAAAATCCGCAAAGCCCAGAAGAAACCTCAGTTCCTCCAGTCTCTTGCAACATAAACATTTGGCATTCTTGTGATAATTAAAAAACACAGTCACGCTAAAGGATTTTCGCCTCGTATAAAACTTCGCAAATATTTTCACTTCGTTTCCTTTCCTTCCTTAACCTTTTCGTATGGTTTCTTCTTGTGCTCCAGTTTATGTTATTTCTCCAGCGTTAAAGAGAGAGAGAACTCGAAGATAACGAGAAAGAGACGAGGAGGAGGAGGAGTAATCAAGAAGCGGTTTCTTGATTTGAACTCTAATTTGATCCAGACAATTTAACTGATTTCTTCATTTTTTTGGTTGGTTAGATTAGATCTGTGCGCTGTTTTCATCTTTTTCCTTTCATCGAAGGGAAGGGAGTCTCAGGTCAGTGTTTTATTGGAGAAAAAATGTTTATTTGCCGTCTTTGATTCTGGTTTCAATTTTTTGCTTCAGTTATTCCTGACGTGGAGTTGAAATTTTATTTATATCCTGTGTTTTCTCTGTGTTCTTTTACGGACAGATGAAGCGATTGAGAGATGAGGTGTATGTGAACCCTCAATTTAAGCGCCCATTTGGCCCTTCTTCTCGGGGAGAATCGTAAGTTTTTTTTTTTAATTTTTTTCGGTTCGTATATCTCTTGAATTGCTCGTCTCTTTTTTTTCGTTTTTTTTTTGTGAATTACGTCTAATCTTGTATTTTTTATGTGGGATTCTTCATTCTGAGGTTTTGCTCAAGTTTTTACGTCTGGTAAGACTGTCGATTTGTGTTATGACTGAGGGTAGAACTGAATTTGGTTAAATTTTTTTGATCGGAATTATTATGTTTCAGAATTTTGATGTGGTCACATCCTTATTTCCGGTAGTAAAAAGAAACAGGAAAGAAAAAAAGGATTATGTTAAATTGTTGTTTTTAACAAGGGTTGCTTAGATGTTGATTGCTGGTAGGCTGGTAATAGGGATAAAAATTGAATCTTTGTGAATCTCATTCTTGGTAAGTTCTTATTTGCATGGATTTATGTTTTGTTTCCCTTTTCGAGTCTCTTGCCGTTATTGATTGGTTTGTTTTGTGTAGCGCTGTATGGTACATAGTCTATTAACTGTGTTTTGGCTACATTTCGAAGATTCTACCGATCTGGCTTCGTTACAAGTGCCGACAAATCCTCGGTGTTAAATGTCGATAGTGTTATAACTGTTAAAAGATTAGATGTTTGCATGGGACAGAACAGCAACAACCAGGATTCATAAATCATAATTGTCGATTGTGTTTTGGCTGCATTCCTAAAATTGTGAACAGACAAGAAATTTTTAAGAACACATCGGAGAAATCCAAGATGCTTTATTGTTTTCTGAATTATACTATAACTTGTTTCCGTCATTGTGAATGATCTTAATTTAAAGTTTTACCTTTTTTCCTGTGTTATATAGGTATGGGCCTCCACATGCCCCCATTGGTGTAGGAGGCGGAGGCGGAGGTGGGGGCGGCGGTGGTGGAGGAGGAGGAGGTGGAGTCATCGGAATTGGTGGTGGTGGTGCTGTTACTGTAGGTGGTGGTAGTGCTATGGGAGTTGCTTCTGGTAGCACACAAAAACTTACCACCAATGATGCATTATCATATTTGAAGGAAGTTAAGGATATGTTCCAAGATCAGAGGGAAAAATATGATAGGTTCCTTGATGTTATGAAGGATTTCAAGGCTCAAAGGTATATGGATCTTCCTTAAATCTGCTCGATTATGCAGTATATAATCCTACCTATATTGAAATCTTTGTTATGCAGAATTGATACTGCTGGTGTTATAGCTCGGGTGAAGGAATTGTTCAAAGGGCATCCAAATCTGATTCTTGGGTTTAACACCTTCTTGCCTAAGGGTTATGAAATTACGCTTACTGATGAGGAAGAGGCTCCACCAAAAAGGACAGTTGAATTTGAAGAGGCTATAAGTTTTGTCAATAAGATTAAGGTCAAATTTCTAATTACTTGTGTGATGATTACTGTTCTGGATTTAGTTTCTCATCAATTTTTTTGTGGTTTTGTTCGCAGAAACGTTTTCAAAATGATGATCATGTTTATAAGTCTTTCCTAGACATTTTGAATATGTACCGAAAAGAACACAAGGGTATCACTGAGGTCTACCAAGAGGTATGTGTTGTACTTGCGGCGGAGTTGGTTGAAACGATAGAAACGGATAAATTTATGTTCATTTGTGTGTCAACTTTTATCGTTCAGGTGTTCATGACAATTAAGGTGTAATAAATGCCCTTGCAGGTTGCAGCACTTTTTAATGACCAGCCAGATCTCCTTGACGAGTTCACTAGATTTCTTCCAGATTCTTCTGCTACTGCATCTGCTCCACATGCATCTTTTGGCCGTCCTTTTCACCGTTACGACGAGAGGAGCTCTGCCATGCCCCCAATGAGACATACTCTCATGGATAAGGTATTGTTTTTTGTCATCTATTCTTCTTACGATACCACCATTTTCCTTTTTTTCACTGGGTTCCAATTGAAAATTATGCCTACAAATTTCCAGCAACGACCACGACGGGATCGTATCATTAGCCCCCATGGAGAACGTGATCTTAGTGTTGAGCGTCCAGATATGGATGATGAAAAGACAGTTGTGAAGTTGCATAAAGATCAGAAGAAGCATGCAGACAAGGAGAACAGGGATAAAAGAAATCGTGATCAAGAAGACAGAGACCCTGAAAATGAAAACAATGGAGACATTAGCATGCATCGGCTCTCTGATAGAAAGAAATCTGCTAAGAAAGTCGGAGACTTTGGAGGAAACTCAAATCTCGCATCCTATGATGACAAAGATGCATTGAAAAGTGAGTTAACATCTTAACGAAACCCCTGTTGTTATCTTATTTGTTGAAAGTTTGGTTTGATTTCGTATGAACAATGGTCATCATAAAACATTCTATCTGACAAAAAAGTCGGTGATGCTGCTGAATATTAGTCTATCAAGTGATAATTGAGTGTTATGCATGACATGCTTAACAGTAAATTTTTTTTTCAAGAATCATGGATAAAAGGGAAATTCAAGTTAAAGAGGGAACTAGTTAAAGAAAGAGAGTAAATCTTCCTCTATGATTTGTCCTTTTGCACTGTGCTTCTGCTAACGATAGATCCTTAGCATGTTCAACATAACAAAGAACAAACATTTCAACATTTAACACATTTTTTGTTTTCTATGGTATTTTAGGAAATATTAGGAAATAGTCTAGAAAAAATTGTTTAGTATTATTTTCCAAGGAAACAATTTTACTTGTGCATATCAGATCATGTAATAATTTGTTTGGTAATAAACATTCTTGTTATATGTGAGTCGAGATTTGGAAAAAAGTAGATATTTTAAAATGTTAAACTATGTTATATCTTTTTAAGATATAACATACGAATAGAGAACTTTGTTGAGCGGCAAAGAGATAAATTAAATGTAATGATTATGTTGGAAAGTTAGAAACTAGTAAATATATTTTTGGTACAAAGATTTAAAAGGTGATGAGATATGTTTTTGTTTTGGGAAATGAAAAATGAAACCAACTTGGCATAATCTTGTTGACTTCGCCAGGCATGTACAGTCAAGAGTTCACTTTCTGTGAAAAAGTTAAAGAGAGGCTTGGCAGTGAAGATGATTACCAGGCATTCCTGAAATGTCTTCACATTTACAGCACAGAAATCATTACAAGGAAGGAGCTGCAGGGATTGGTACGCAATCTATCACAACATTTCACAATCACGGATATTAGAGATCACATCACTTGCTTAATTTAATTGTTTTTTTTCCAGAAGTTGTCGCATATCTGCTCGCTTTTTTTTCCAGAAGTTGTCGCATATCTGCTCGCCTAATTTTCTCTATATTTAACTTTCATAAGTGCTTTAAAAAAGCTCCTTAACTCTTCCTATGTCCTTTCCGCCCTTAAATTTGCTTGGAATGTGTGAATATATTGCTCTGTCCAGCTCTTACATATGTGCTTTCAGGTTGCTGATTTACTTGGAAAATTTCCTGACCTTATGGAGGGATTTAACGAATTTTTTGAACAGTGCGAGAGAATTGGTAATTGCTGAGCTTCACTTGGGTGGATTTGTATTATGTATTGAATCATTTTGTGTTCTTATTGGTAGTGTGTTGTGCAGATGGATTTCTGGCTGGAGTTATGAGCAAAAGTATGTATTTCCTCCCACTGAAGATTATTGTTTAGAGCATTTATATATCTGTCTGTGCGTCTGCTTAATTGGAATAACCGGCCTCCTCTTCCTGACTTATATGATAAAAAGTCTCCGGACTATAAGCAGCTATTCAGTTTATGGTTGTATAGTTTTGCAACAAAGCTTTATTTATTGCAGAAACATTATGGACTGAAGGAAATTCCTCGAAAGCCTTGAAAATAGAGGAGAAAGAGAAAGAACAAAGGCGCGAAGTAGAAAACGGGAAAGAGAAGGAGAGATACAATCTAAAATACTGGGGAAAGTCCATTCAAGAACTTGACCTTTCTGATTGTCGAAGTTGTTCTCCCAGTTATAGGCTTCTTCCTGACGATGTGAGAATTCTGATTAATTCCAATCTTATCTTCTGGTCATTATGCGCGTTATATATATATATATAGTCAGAACTATGTTCATGAAACTATTTTTTGTCAAAATTTTTGGTTTGCAGTATCCGATAGCTTCAGCTAGTCAGAGGTCAGAGCTTGGTGCACTAGTTTTAAACGATCATTGGGTGTCTGTGACCTCCGGTAGTGAGGATTACTCCTTTAAACACATGCGCAGAAACCAGTATGAAGAAAGCCTGTTTAGATGTGAAGATGATAGGTGATACACCTTCTCAATATCTTGTCTTCTCTCTTATTGAACTGTAATCCTATTGACAACGAAAAATGAAATCTTTGTTTGTTTTATCGATGAAGTTTGATTCCTTTGTGAAGCTATTGCTTCATTGGTCTCTTATACTGATGGGTATTATGTCGGTTGGTGAAAGGAATGAACTTTTGAAGTATTGTGCCATGTCAACAATTATAAATTGAATTGTAGATTTTGATTTTGTGGTCTTCTCCATCTACTTATTTCTCATAGTTTTCCTCTGGATATGACAGATTTTTGCTGATTACAGATTTGACATTTGGGGTTTTTTTCTTGATGTTTCAGATTTGAGCTTGATATGTTGTTGGAGTCAGTCAGTTCAACTGCCAAGCGTGCAGAGGAACTTTTGAACAGCATTAATAATAATTCAGTTAGTTCAGACGGTCCCATACGTATTGAGGACCATTTCACAGGTCTGCATTTTAGACTCTCCGTTTCTACTTATGATTCATGTATTCTTTTGTTTACCTGAAAAAAGATATGTTTATTATTCCTGAGTTGGGGTTCTATTGCTTGTTTCGTGCAGCTCTGAATTTAAGATGTATTGAACGTCTATATGGTGACCATGGTCTTGACGTGCTGGATATTTTGCGTAGAAATGCATCTCTTTCGTTACCGGTAATCCTAACCCGCCTCAAGCAGAAGCAGGAGGAGTGGACCAAGTGCCGTTCAGATTTTAATAAAGTTTGGGCTGATATATATTCTAAAAACCATTACAAATCTCTTGATCACCGCAGTTTCTATTTCAAGCAACAAGATTCAAAGAACTTGGGCACAAAATGTAAGCAAACAGTTTTTAAGATCTATTGTACCTGTCTCTGAATCTTGCATGTGCCTCATCTTATAGAATATTTTTTGATATCCTCTTGGTATTCTGATCCTCTCTTCCGCCTGAATATGCATCAGATATTATCGGAAATTAATATGGTTAACCTGGTGTCGCCATCAATTTGTGATCTGATCCTCATTTTTCCCTTTATGCTTTTAATGGACAGCATTAGTGGCAGAGATCAAAGAAATCAAGGAGAAGAGACAGAAAGAAGATGATGTGCTGCTTAGTATTGCCGCTGGAAATAGGCACTCTATCATTCCAGATCTTGAATTTGAATATGCTGATTCTGAAATTCATGAAGATGTCTATAAAATTATTAAGTACTCGTGCGAAGAGGTCTGCTCAACAAAAGAGCAATTCAATAAAGTTTTGAGATTCTGGACCACTTTTCTCGAGCCGATGCTGGGTATTCACTCCCGCCCTCTTGGTTCTGATGTTACTGAAGATGATGGTCTCTCTAAGCGTCGAACCATGAAAAATACCTGGACAAACATTGTAGAAAGTGAAGGAAGTCCGAATGCCGATGGCACTGCCACAATCTTGAAACAACCAAAGCCTATCTGCAATGGTAGTCCTTCGACTTCAACACACAGAGTCAATTTCAGCAGGACTGGCGTCACAAATGTTGATTCCCTTGCTAAAGAAGGACTACCTGTGGTTTCTGGTGAAAGATTAGCAAATCCTGATGTAGCTGTCACGTTTGGATCAGATTCTAATCATGGTATTGTGCTTTAAATAATGTAGCTTCTGTTTCTGCTTATAATTTTGATGTCTATATTATTTTTCTTGTAGCTAATTGTTTATGACATGTTGGTCGGAACCTCCACATCTTTTGTAGTTGCACTGTATACCTTTTTGCTTTATTACTTTTATTAATTATGGTTTATTTTGAAATACAAGGTCGCTCTGCAAATTCTTTACAAACACATAATGATCCAATTGAGGAAGGGAATTTATCCAAGCCTAATGCAGAAGATATACCATATGTGAGTTTCTTAACCTGTCAAAACTCGTTGATTGGAACAAGCATAGTTCGTTTATTTTACTCGTTATTTTATTTTTTTATTTTCTTTGTTACACCCTGTTCTTTCTTGTTCTCCCTTCATTTTTTTTCCAAAATTTTAAGGCACCACACTGTTTTTGTCTAAATTTTGGAGAAGGTTGTGCCTGGTAGTTCATCTTGGCTTGTCTTTTCTGTTTTGACTGGACATTTCATGCCTCCATAGGTACAACAGGGTGGGGAGACATCAAGGTTGAATCAACTGACAAATGGGGAATCCACAGAAGGCACCAGACTTGTTGGATATAATGAGGATTCTGTTGACCCTGGTAAAAATGAGAAAGAAGAGGGCGAGCTGTCTCCAAATGGAGATTTTGAAGACAATTTTGGCGCCTATCAGGATGGTAGTTCACAAGCCTTGCCTGATAAAAATCGTGGCAATGACAGGACCCAAGGTCAGACAGGCCATCATGATGAAATTTGTCCAGATGCTGCCGGTGAAAATGATGCTGATGCTGATGACGAGGACAGTGAGAATGTTTCTGAGGCAGGAGAAGATGTTTCGGGTAGTGAGTCCGCTGCCGATGAGTGTTCGCGAGAAGAGCACGAGGAAGAGGATGATGGAGAACCTGATGACATTGATGGTAAAGTGGAGAGTGAAGGTGAGGCGGAGAATACTAGTGAAGCTCACTATATTGGAGGAGATGGTGCATCTGTGTCACAGTCTGAACATTTCTTGCGTAGTTGTAAGCCTTTGTCAAAGCGTGTTGCTTATCCATCGGTGGGTGAGGAGAAAAAGGATCGACGAATATTTTATGGAAATGACACCTTTTATGTGCTTTTCAGGCTGCATGAGGTACACTTAAAACCTTTTCTGTTTGGTTGATCTTGTTATAATGGGGATTCTCTCGGAAGCCACTTATGTTAAATCTACTTGACCAATATAGCATATATGTTGATTAATGTGTGATGTTTTGGTTATTTAACTTTTATATTCTATGCTTCCAGACACTGTATGAAAGGATATTATCAGCTAAGGTGAATTCACTATCTGGTGAATCCAAATGGAGAAACACGAAGGATGCGAGTACTGATCCCTACTCGAGGTTGTTTAGTAGCAGCATATTTTAGTTTTTGGAAGACTTGGAAGCCATGTTACTTTGTATTGATACCTCTTAATTTCAAATGCAGGTTCATGAGTGCATTATTTAGGTTACTTGATGGATCGTCTGATAATACCAAATTTGAAGATGATTGTCGATCACTGATTGGAAACCAGTCATATGTCCTCTTTACCTTGGATAAGTTGATATATAAGTTGGTCAAACAGGTATTCTCATTAAATTTTGGTTTAACTTCTTTGCAATCGAGTTCAATTTCACAGCTTGCTTTTGGATACTGCTTTCCTTCCGCAGCTCCAAACTGTTTCTAGTGATGAAGTGGATATTAAGCTGCTTCAGTTGTATGAATATGAGAAATCTAGGAAGCCAGAGAAATATGTTGATTCGGTATATTACGAAAATGTCCGAATTTTTTTGCACGATGAGAATATCTACAGGCTTGAATGTGTATGTTTCCTCGCACTTTGAATCGAGTTACTTTCATTGATATCCATTCGAGGTTTCTTCAAATTTTGCTTGGATGCTGAGCTGTTTTCTTTCTTGTTGCAGTCATCGACTCCTACCCGTTTATCTATACAACTGATGGATGATGGAACTGAGAAATCTGAAGTGGTGGCAGTCTCAGTGGATCCTAGTTTTGCAACTTATCTCCGTAACGATTATCTTTCTGTTGATCGAGGAAAAAAGGAATCATCTGCGATCATGCTGAAGAGGTATTGATACGAGTTCCAATTCCAAGTCACGAGTCACGCAACTTGAACGATAGTGGTGCTTCTTTTTATGGAAAATGATAAGAATTTGTATGTTGACACTGATATTGTTTTACTGAAGTGAGGAGAAAGTACATTCAGGAGGGTGGTGAAGGGTTATGGGACACGTCTGCTGTAATGTGGACCTATGTTACTCTCTTATCTTTTGATATTTTGTTTCCTAAAACTTTAAAACATGAAATAACAGCGTTGTCAGCATAAACTCGATTATCAAGGGACATCATCACCCCTAATGTAACAAGGTTTGGGGTCTATTTTCTCGGCTTAGAAGACGTATGTACGTTAGACGTAAATAAACTTGTCACCGACGTTACATTTGAATTAGTCCATCACTAACAGATTTGATCATTTCTTTATGAAAATTTAAATGGCACTTATAACGATAAAGAGTAGTTTTAAATTTGGAAAGATTTTTGACCTCAGGAGTAGTTTGATAATAATTTCTCTACTGACTTTTGGAGCAAAATTTGGGGTGTCGTGTTGGGTAACTTGACTAGTCTAAACGGCATCCTGATGCGATTGCCAATCCTTGGATTTAGTTTTATGATAGGGCTAAAATTAATGTGGCAAAAAAGGAAGGGAGGTTACTCGTCCTTTTTGTTACTACTATAATATTGTTATTACCAATACTCTGATCTATTAGAGGTGAAATTATAATAAATACAGAGATGAAGCGTCAAAATATTGGGAAATATGTAATTGAATACAAAACCTGCTTGTTTGGTTTGCAGGAATATGTGCAAGTATGCCAATCTCGAAGAATCTTCTGCTCTATTTTCTGCGACAGAAAATGTTTTGATCATGAATGGGTTGGAATGTAAGATGTCAGCGACCTCGTCAAAGGTCTGTTTCTCATCAATCTAGTTTAAACACAGGTTCAATGTGTCACATAGGCCCCGGCCCCACCCCCAACCCCACCCCCCGGCCCCATCCCGCCTTGTCACAAGGCTTTCCTACCTATTATTTTAATGTAGTTTAGGAATCTTTTCCAGTTTAGTATATTCAGTGATGCTTTTTCCCTTGTTAGTTATATTGTTTCGCTTTGTCTAGAATCGACATATTCATAGTTATTTAGGGTAAAATCGAATTCCTTTTCGGATGTGGAATTTTCCATTTATTAGTTTCTTGGAGGACAAGACATCCTCTTTTCTCATTTTTTGGGTCCAGTACACGGACACTCGTTTAGCTTTAAATTGGTTGCTTCTTGATGCATTTTGTTCCGCAGTAATCCTTTTATACCCATTTTTTTTTTTTTTTTTTTTTTTTGCCACAATGGAAAACGATATGCTAGGATCAGATTTGAATTCAGATTTTGATAAATCTTTGAAAGCATGTATATGTCTTATTTAGGAATCATACCCAAGATATTTTCTAGCCTACATAAAAATATGATGATTATAATATAAACTAAGAGATCGACAAGACATTTGGTATTTTTTGGGCATTTATCACTTGTATGTAGACTTCATGTTTGAAATACACATAAATTGTATCGTGTTACTTTATCTATTCTCTATCGAATTTCACTTATTTCAACAATATGCTGTTATAAAACTCTTCAACTCAAATATCAGTGCATGTCTGGTCCTAGACTTGGTTATTTCAGATTCTTTTCGAGTGCCTGTCTGTGTCCTTGAGTTGGTCATTTCAGATTGTTTTGGAGTAATATAATCAGTTCTTACATTGAATGTTAAATCCTGCTTAATATCTATCTGATGGTCTGTTTATTTGTGGCTAAACCTCTACATCTGACAACATTTCATGCTTTCAGATCTTTTATGTCCTTGACACCGAGGACTTCTTTATTCGTTTGGGACGCAGAAGGAAAAACTCACCGGCGGGAACAAATTCCCTGAAGAACCAGCAAAGGGTGCAACGTTTTCACCAATTTCTGGCAGCCTCCATATGAACGTATCAAGACCTTTCTCCAAGGCCGTGATTTACGAGCATGTAAGCAGTTTTCTTTGTTTTAAAACCACAAATCTTAGCTAAAAATTATAATAACATCATATCTCGTTCTTTTTGGTAGAGTTCTTTGGCGCGTGGTCTGCCCTTGGAAGGCATTTATCCAACCATTGTTATTCATTCACTTCTCAACGAATCAAATAACCTTTAGAGTTCCGAGTTCCGAGTTGCTCGCGATCATGCTGTCAATGGTACATTCACCATCTCTGTATATATGTTATGTCAAGCATTGTTAAGTTAGAGTCCTGTTTATTGTGCTGGGCTTCAATGGGGAGATAAGATGTTTGTTGTTCTGTCTGGAAGATGGAAGTTTTCTTGCAGCTATATTCTGCTAGATATGTTGCATATTTATGATGGGGTGAGGTGAAATGGTATAGCAGAATCTCTTATGCTTAGATATTTAGCAAACATGTTTTTATCGATCATGTATGTGTATATAAAGTTCACAGTTCAATTCCTGCTTTTATGTCAAAAAAATATTCTTGTTTAGAGCAATTTATCCT
Source organism: Henckelia pumila (assembly GCF_033568475.1). Taxonomy (NCBI): domain Eukaryota; kingdom Viridiplantae; phylum Streptophyta; class Magnoliopsida; order Lamiales; family Gesneriaceae; genus Henckelia; species Henckelia pumila. The sequence goes on along the minus strand of NC_133122.1, from coordinate 48,748,488 downwards.
TTCTATGTTTTTTTCCCATCTTTTATTCTCTGTGGTGTTTTTTGTTTGTTGCTACGATTAAACTAGAATAATGAGATTGGTAAGATTTTTGTGGATGCAACATTTTTCCGAGGAGCTGCAATGTACAGATCTCCCTTATATTTTGTACTATAACATATGATGATGCCATTTTATTTCTCTATCTAAAAAGATATGACATGAAAGTAAATATTAGGGAGAGCAACTCGTTTTTATTTGGTTTAGTTCGAATTCTGTTTTTATTCACAGGAAATGAAAACTAATCATTATGTTCCTATTTTAATATTTTTCCCATAATCCCATTAAGCGCTCGTGTATTTAATATCATCTTTTGACAGTTTGACTCCGGCAAACTATTATATAATGATATTTAGTCTAATAAATTGTTTTCTTAAATTTTAGATTTAGATGTTGCCGAAAATGGTAAAAGGGTATCAAGGATTTTTAGCAAGTTATATTCGATATTTTTACCATATCTAAATAATTAAGTGTTTTCTATTTATAAAACAAAACAACGTTTCTGTTTTCTTCCATTTATCTTCGTACGCAATATAAAATATATTCTAAAAAAAAAACACTGTTAAATCAGACTAGCATGTTCATTCCATACAGACAAAAAGATTGAACGACAAAGTATATATAAAGAAAATGGTCATCAACAAAATCCTCAAGTGTAGATCGACAAGCAAATAATCCGTTTTAACAACTTAAAAAGCCTGTATTCTATTGATCAACTGTGGTGACCTCTTGCCACTCTCCATCAACAGCTTCTTTCCAGAGTGTAACGTTGTTGTCCCCAGCTGCAACGGCCAAGAAGTTCCCGGTCAGAGACCACGAAACCCTCCAAACCGGTGTCTTGAAGTCCTTTAATACTTTACCCTCCCATTGATCACCGTCTTTTGCCACAGTCCATATAACCACCTTTCCATCCTGAGAAGCACTCGCCATTGTGGACTTTGGAAGCCCCAAATTTGGTGCCCATGCGACATCTCTCACCCAATCTGAGTGCATCTGCAGAGCCGGGAAACAGTCCATTTTCCAGTTACCACTGTATAGTTTCCACACTTTCACAGTGTTATCACAGCCACCAGAAGCCAGCTTCTGCACAGGATCCAGCAGCCCAGATCCAACTAATGCACCAGGGGCCATTGAAGGAGCCCAACTAACAGCAGTCACCCCCACAGGGTGGGCTTGTTCTATTCTCGTAGTCTCCCAACTACCATCTGGTTGAGCTGTATAGACAGAAATATTACCATCGGAGGAACCACATGCCAAGGAGAGTTCAAGCTCGTGGGGCGCCCAAGCAATGGAATTGACAGATGACTTGTGGTTCGTGAAGATATGAGACTGAGACCAATCATTCTGATTACCTTCCTTCCAGATTATGATTTTACCATCATAAGAACAGGATGCGAGAATCGAACCAAACTTGGGGTGTGCCCAAGAAACCTGCCAGACGGGCCCTTGATGCCCGCTCAAGGTAGCCATATGTTGAGATGTCGAGTTATTGCTGATACCAATTATCTTAATAGTGGCATCAGATGATGCTGTTGCCACACGTTTCCCATAGTAATCCATGGAAACATCATGAACAACATCATTATGACCTGTTTCTATCTTCTGTGCGGGCATTTTGTTGACCGCGTATGCTCAGTTTCTTGAATTTGTGATCACTATGCTATCAAATCCTGTAATGTTTATATAAAAGGCCATTGATTAGAGGGGAAAAAAACTCCTTATCATTCGAATTCATATCATATCTTTTTCCAGTAAAGATATTAGTAAATATCAAGCACATCTCCCCACCATCACAAAACAAGATAAGAACTAAATCGTGACAACAAAACCCAACATATAGGATAAATAACAAGCAAAGTGAGTGTGAAAGACAATAGCGTGAATTAAGTGAAGGATCTGCTCAATGAATTTTCAGGGAAACCGAATATGTATAGAAAAATTACACAATGCATTAAAATTTGACTATCATTTCATTTCAGGTCGACTCCACTTGCTACACTTGTCCAACCCGCCTTAAGGCACATATAACTTCAATTGGCATCCATAGATCAAAACCGAGCCAATGAGCTCTCCACTATACATCAAACTCAATTCAGCCAAATTAGGCCCCGTTCTCAAACCAGAGATCGATTCACATGATTTCACTCTTCTAAGCATTCTACAACTAATCTAACACACTCTACTCACGAGCCCTTTGAAAAACTTCCCAAATTTTGTTTAGAAAATTAAATCTTTCCTCGGAAGGCATCGCTCCAAATCATAAAAAAATTTATACGGACGCAAAAGGGCACTGGTGATTAATCATGAACCATGTAGATCTAATATTATCTCCCTCATCCCAGAAATACAAAACCCAAAAGGAACGAAAAGGACTAGCACGCCTGTGCGTAAGAATCGAAGAAAAATAAAGACATGGTTAGCGGATGGCAAAAGGTTTCATCACCTGAGACACAGAGACGGCTGCACGAATGGAAGTGGGTCGGATCTGACAACCGTTGTCGGAGAAAATCCAACAGGAATCGCCGCGAAGCTGGACGCTGAAGCGGAGCTGCGATCTTGTTTGGATTATTGTGGATTATATTGGTTTATTTAAGGAAACTGCTATTTTATGTATATGTATATATACATGTTCAATTTCATTCTTAATTTCATATTTTTAAATTTTTTTTTTCATGATTTTAATCATTTTTCATTTCAGATGTTTTGTGACATTTCACTAGTTTATGTCATAAGCATCGATGTAAATGTCTATGGCAATGAAATATGTCATAATCCTTTTATAAACAAAATTTATAATAAAAAAATGTTTTCAGAATACAACAAAATTTTTTTATATTAATTAAGTAGACAAATAGAAAAAATCTTTTTAAGATTTCTTTTGGATAAGTTAGTTTAGCTTTGTTGAAGTTTTTTTTTTTTATTTTTTAAACACAATATTCCATAAATTCAAGTAGGATATCCATAATGATTAAATCATTTAATCTTCAATTCTCACTAAAAAAAAGTTATTGTTTGAACTGTCATGAAATAATCAAAAAAAATGCAAATATTGATTGATTCATATCTTCGACATTATTCAATACTGATTCGAATAACCATCAATTCAACCCCATTTCTTGAACTTGCTCGTCAGATCAAATATGTCATAATAACCCCCACAATTCTATCAAGATTATTCCGAACAATCACCCCTGCCCCGTAAACATGGCGTGACAGACAATAGCCTGCATCCACATCCATTCGCAACAGCTTTGTTGAAGATAAAACACTGGTTTTTTTTTAAAAAAATTAATAATAAAAATTAAAATTAAAACACTGATAAATAAGTGTGATTTTTATTACTATTATTATTATTTTTTGATACCTGATTTTTATTATTATGTTTTTATTATAAAAGAGCATCCGTACAGAATCGCTGAGCATAACACTTGGCCCGTCCCCGATAGCACTCACTCACTGTTTGCGAATATTCCGACGGATCTCAGTCAACAGCATGTCTTTCTCCTCCCGCCGCGGCGGCGGTGGATGGGCGCAATCCCTTCTCCCAGTCTCGATCACCGGCAGACCCACGGTGAAACAACCCCGCGCCGGTCTCAAGACCAGAAAGCGCACCGCCGTGACAACTTCCCGCGACTTCATTCTCTCTAATCTATTCACAATCGGCCTTTCTCTCACGTTCCTCTTCCTAATATTCATTCTCTTTCACTACGGCGTTCCCAAGCCTCTCCACTTCCAAGCTTCAAAGCCCCGGGTCCCACGCCCGCGAAAACCTGTGATCCACAAGTCCCAGAACGCCACCGTTTTGGATGCCGCTGTTGACATTACCACCAAAGGGCTCTACGATAAAATTCAGTTCTTGGATCAGGACGGCGGGGAGTGGAAGCAAGGGTGGCGCGTGACTTACAAAGGAACTGAGTGGAATGATGAGAAATTGAAGGTTTTCGTGGTACCGCATTCGCATAATGATCCTGGATGGAAGCTCACTGTTGAGGAGTATTACGATCGGCAGTCAAGGCACATTCTTGATACTATAGTTGAAACGCTCTCTAAGGTTAATACAGCTCTTTTCTTATGTCATAAATCGGTGATACTGTTAATTTTCTAACTACTGGTGGATTTTGTGATTGAGTGTCATATGGTTTCAATACTGTTGACTTCTTAGAAAAGCTATAGCCTTTTGGACTGAGGAAAACTCTTATCAACTTTTCTTGCTGTTAAAAGAGAGGTTATGTGCTCGTTTTTTAGTTTGACAAGCTGAAAGATGGGATGAAATGATCATGAAACTTGAGGGCTTTGAGGTTTAAAATGTCATACTGTACCGATCAAAGTACTAAATTTGTAGGATAATCGGAGGAAGTTTATATGGGAAGAGATGTCTTACTTAGATAGATGGTGGAGAGACGCGTCAGATGCTAAAAGAGAATCCTTCATCAATTTAGTGAGGAATGGACAGCTAGAAATTGTTGGAGGTGGATGGGTGATGAATGATGAGGTAATGTTCCTTTTTTTCTGTGAATAATTGAGTTAAAGTTACTTCTCTCTTCTCTTGTTATACTGCATGTTGATGTACATTGGTTCATATTCTTTACGAGTTTACCTTTCTCTATTTGGGGATTTGTTATACTTTGGTGTTTCATGCTTCTAATTATAATACCCATTGGACTTGTAAAAACATTTAGTTGCTGTTTTTCTTATCCTGCCATCATTTACTCCCTTGAATACAATATCATGTCTACATTTTTCCTCGATTCTCAGGGAGCTTGTTCTCTCAAAGGCTTGAAATACTTTCTCGTCTCATATTTTCCATTTATCTGTCTTGGAATTTTGATTTCATCAATTTTGCTGAGCTGCCTAATCTTACTGGTTATCTGTTTAATTTTTGTTCTGCAGGCTAACTCACATTACTTTGCTATCATCGAACAGGTGATATTTATATTCCTTTAGTCAAATTTTTTTTATGTCTATGCTCTTGATACTTCTGTGTGTTTTTTTACTTTTTTTTTTTTTTTTTTAAAGTGTGAAGTGTATGGGTATCAGTAGTTCTATTAACAAGCTCTTAGATGGGCGGTAGGTTTCTTAGTTTCATCCAAACCAATTATTGTTAATTTGATTGTGAATTGCCTCTTTGTGCTTTCAGTTTTGTCCCAGTTGAAGAAGTTGCAGACTTGCAGTTATGTTTATAATTTTCTAAAACTCATGTGAAACAGTCAGAATAATGACAGTACATTGCATTCGTTAGATATTATTGTGTCAAGGTAAAGTTTAGTCTTAGTTATCTAGTTTTATCTTTCCTGTTATCCAAGGTTTCATAATTATGTTTTTATTTACTGATGATAAGGTGGAGGAGTATCTGTTTTACTTACGTATTTCTGTCCCTTCACCCTCAAAGTTTTAGCCAAAAATCTGCATAATATTTGTGTTTCATGGTGGAATAGTTGCTTTGACTTTTTTATTTTATTTCCACCTGAAGGTCTATGTTTATGTGCTTCAAATGATAACTTCTGCTTTGCATTTATATTCCTCAATTATGATTTAGGATTGACCGGAGACTCTACTCTCTATACAGTCACGTGTTTGTGTGCATGTTGCAGATAACAGAGGGTAATATGTGGTTAAACGAAACTGTTGGTGTTATTCCTAAAAATTCTTGGTCCATCGATCCATTTGGATATTCATCCACCATGGCATATCTTCTCCGGCGCATGGGTTTTGAGAACATGCTTATACAGCGAACACATTACGAATTGAAAAAGGAACTGGCCTGGCACAAGAATTTGGAGTTTGTATGGCGACAGAGCTGGGATGCTGAAGAAACAACTGATATTTTTGTTCACATGATGCCCTTCTATTCTTATGATATTCCACATACTTGTGGGCCGGAACCTGCTGTTTGTTGTCAGTTTGACTTTGCTCGAATGCGTGGTTTTGTCTATGAGCGTTGCCCCTGGGGACAACATCCTGTGGAGACTGACCAGGAAAATGTTAAGGAGATGGCACTTAAATTGTTGGATCAGTATAGGAAGAAATCAACTCTTTACCGTACAAACACACTCCTTGTTCCCCTTGGTGATGATTTCCGCTACATCAGTATTGATGAGGCTGAAGCTCAATTCAGGAATTATCAAATGTTGTTCGATTATATTAATTCTGATCCTAGCTTGAATGCGGAGGCCAAATTTGGTACTTTGGATGACTATTTCAGCACCCTACGACGTGAGGCAGATCGAATAAATTATTCACATTCTGAGGAAATTGGCTCTGGTGAAATCGGAGGCTTTCCTTCTCTATCAGGAGATTTCTTCACCTACGCAGATAGGAAAAATGATTATTGGAGTGGCTATTATGTCTCCAGGCCTTTCTTCAAGGCTGTTGACCGGGTACTGGAGCAAACACTTCGCAGTGCAGAAATGATGATGGCTTTTCTATTGGGACACTGCCAGCGAATACAATGTGAAAAATTGCCTACTGGGTTTTCGTATAAGCTGACAGCTGCTAGACGGAACTTAGCTCTGTTTCAGCATCATGATGGAGTGACTGGTACAGCTAAGGACCACGTGGTTGAAGACTACGGGACACGTATGCATCTGGCTTTACAAGACCTACAAATTTTCATGGCCAAGGCTATTGAAGTTCTGTTTGGAATCCGCCACGAAAAGAACGATCAAAACCCAGCTCACTTTGAACCTGCACAAACAAGATCTAAATATGATGCACAACCTGTGCATAGAGCAATTGGTGCTCATGAAGGAACTCTGCAGACTGTAGTCATTTTTAACCCACTGGAGCAGACAACAAATGAAGTCGTGATGTTGATTGTGGAAAGTCCCGATGCTACAGTGTTGGACTCAAACTGGACGTGTGTCAAGAGTCAGATCTCTCCTGAACTGCATCATGATATTAACAGGATATTTACAGGAAAGCATCGTCTTTACTGGAAAGCTTCTGTCCCTGCCATGGGGTTACAGACATATTATATTGCCAACGGATTTGTGGGATGTGAGAAGGCCAAACCAGCAAGCGTTAAAATTTTCACTTCACCCAAGCAGCGATCTTGTCCCACCCCATATGCTTGTAGTCGTTTAAAAACTGACTTAGTTGAAATCAGCAATCAACATCAGACCCTCTTCTTTAATGTAAGCTATGGTCAGCTGCAGAAAATAAGTCGCGAGGATGGTCACCTAACTGTTATCGATGAAGAACTCGGTATGTACTCTAGCACGGGGAGTGGAGCCTACCTCTTTAAACCGAATGGTAATGCTGAGCCTATCAGCCTTCCTGGCGGACAAATGGTGGTTGCAGAAGGGCATTTGGTGCGGGAAGTTTTTTCTTTACCAAGGACATCGGGGGAAAAAACCCCAGTATCCCATAGTACCCGTGTATACAATTGTGAAAATTCCATACAGGAATTTGTTATTGAGAAAGAGTATCATGTTGAGCTTATTGGGCAAGAGTTTGATGATAAGGAACTGATAGCTAGATATAAGACTAACGTTGATAACAATAGAATCTTTTACTCTGATCTCAACGGATTTCAAATGAGTCGTAGGGAAACTTATGACAAGATACCTTTGCAAGGAAATTACTATCCAATGCCATCTCTTGCATTCATGGTAGGCTCAAATGGAGAACGTTTCTCTGTTCATACTAGGCAATCCTTGGGTGTGGCGAGCTTGGAAAATGGGTGGTTGGAGATCATGCTTGATCGTCGGCTGGTTAGAGATGATGACCGCGGTCTGGGCCAAGGAGTGATGGATAATCGTCCAATGAATGTTCTTTTCCACATCGTCCTGGAGTCTAACATATCTTCATCTGCAAATCCCACCTTGAATCCTCGTCCCTTGAGTCCATCTCTTCTATCTCATCTGGTTGGTGCACACTTGAACTATCCATTACAAATATTCATCGCGAAAAAAGCTGAAGCTATATCTGCGCAGCCACCCCCAAGATCCTTTTCTCCCTTGGTGGCTTCCTTGCCATGCGATTTGCATATTGTGAATTTTAAGGTTCCCCGGCCTTCAAAATACACTCAACAGCCCCCTGAAGAGCCCAAATTTGTGCTTATTTTGCAGAGGCGACACTGGGATTCTTCGTATTGTCGAAAAGGGAGGTCACATTGTTCATCTATAGCCGATGAGCCAATCAATCTGTTTGACATGTTCAACGGTCTTACAGTTTCGAATGCAAAAGCCACTTCTCTGAATCTTTTGCACGAAGACACCGATATACTTGGCTACAGCGAGCAGTTTGGAAGTGGTGCACAGGAAGGACACGTCATTATCTCTCCCATGGAAATACAGGCTTATAAGTTGCACTTAAGGCCTCAACAATAAAGGTACTGTAGAAACTTTCGAAGTTGAATCTTTCACATTGAACAAGGTTTATTGCAGAATTTCGGGGATTGCTTCATGCTCCTTGAATGGATTGAAAAACCTTAAACCCCCACATGACGTTTCTGTGACTTCAAAGAACTAAAGCTGGAATGTAGGCATGCACAATTCTTCGGAAGAGCTGTACATTTAGATGCTACTCCCACACCTGTTGTACGGTAATCAAAATTAGATGCCTTCTGGTACATTTCAGCTCTTATGGAAAGGTTGACAAGTTTCGTGATGGACTAATTGTTTTCATAGAGACTATGCCGAGGCTCTGGCCGAATTTACTAAATGTAAAGTGTAATTTCATGATAAACTTCATTGTGGAGAATGAAGTCTCTACAATCATGACATTAATACTATGTTATACAAGGATTCGCAAAACTATTATATCTTTTGGCCACATGCACACATGATTGGAGCCGAAAGCTCAAGTTTTGGGAATCAACTGCGACGTTTCCGGTTCAATTGATAATTGATGTTTAATTGATTGCTTGTCTTTGAAATCTATTCAAAACTTTGCTTATGGAATCAATCAGGAGTGAGTGAATCAAATAAGGGGTGTGGCGAACACAGAAAACTTATATGCAATTTTTTTTTTTTTTTTTTTTTTTTATGTAAGTAGACATACAATTTGCTGAATATTTAAGGTACATCTCAGTTTAAAGATCTGCAGATGCTTGTGTATGTATTGAGTTACTGTTTTCTACATCTTTTGCAAATACCTAATTAGACTCTTTCCAGATAGTTTTGGGATCTATCATTTATGCCGTCCTAATGTGTGATGCAATAATCAATATGGTTATCGAATGCACATTTGACTTCATTAAAAAGATTGATGTAATTAATAAATATTGCATGGATAACGAGAATATACACCGCTTTGATAATTTATGATGTATAATATTATATTGGGCTTGAATTGATGTATACCAAAAAAATTATGTTATTTGAAATATATCACTCAAATCCTCTCTCAAATCAAATATCATTCTTTTGATAAAAAAAATAAATAAATAAATCAAATATCATTCTTGAAATCACAGTGAATTCCGACTTTGCATTGGGCATTGGCCATATGGATCCGCTGAAAGCCCAATAAATGTGGCCCGATAGTTTCCAAGCTGGGCCGAAAGTATATATATAACATAAATAAATAAGAAAAAGGGTACGAATGTAATTAAATGATGGCATTCAATAATTATTTTATCTCGTTGTCTTTATTATTCTCCAAAATAGCACTGTTCTTCTTTAGGTTCCTTTTTCCATCCCATGTGAGCATGTCTAATATTTTCACTTCAATTTCTTTTAATTTTTCATTCTTCTCATGGGCTTGTCCATCCGTTGAATGTTACTTGTTTGTTTTTTTTAGAGTACAAGTACAATATTTCATCAATATTACAATTATACGATACAACAATGTAATGAAACTGCCCGTACAACCGACGTGACTTGAGCATGGACTCGAGACTTGCTTATCTCGAGCAATGAAACTACTTAAATCTACCTAAATAAATTAGAAAACTTACCCGCCATCAACGGAAATCGAACCTGAGACCAATTGGTCTCAGGGCCTCACCCTTAACCATTGGGCCAAGGGCTCATTGGCAAATGTTACTTGTTTGTTATACCTCTATTATTATTAGTATTAATAATGCACGAGCATCCTATACTATCAGCATGCGTTCACCTTAAATGATAGGATCGAGCAAGGATATATTAAAGTATGATTATTAAGATAATTTTATAGAATATAGAGTGGTTATGGATAAATAATAATATGTTTAGTTGAATGGATTAAAAATTTTTCACTCTCTCACCTTGTAAAGATTTATAATCCCATAAAAAATTTAGGACTAAAAATCATCTGTGAATCATATCATTAACGGGCCGAAATATTTATACTCATTTTTAATTTTGCAAGTAAACATAAGATTAGTCGGTATTAATTATGTAATCTTTTATTTATCAAGACAAGTAAACGTAGCCTCAAATTAAGCTCATGGTATAATTTTCTGTTTTCATAAAACACCTTCAATAATCAAACTAAAATGGTTTATTGCTAATTTTTAAAAACTGTCTTTTACTAAAATCTATTTTCACCCTATATATAATTTTTTATTATTTCAAAAATTGATTATATCAGTTCAATTTCAAAATTGATAATTTAATTTTAAAATTTTTAAAAATATTTCATTCTTTTATTTTTATTATTTTTTTACTGATCACACACATCATGTGTGTCACGACTCACTAGAAATAATTAGTTATATCACAACCTTAATGTTTTAAGAATTAATTTGATGTAATCATCGTGGGATTAAATAATTTATCAATTTATAATGAAAACTTCAATTTGGTTTTTTAAATAACTTAGAAATTTGTCCAAAATATGAAATTTATGTTGTTTAAACAAAGAATGTGATAATTATTGCTAGTTATTTGGAGACACTTTATTAACTATCGGTAATATAATTTTATACGGCCTCGAAACCAGCAGTTTGAAGTAATTACATATTAATTGAGATTTAATTTATGAGTAATTAAGTATCATAGTCAACATCACTTATAGTAATTTATTACTTCTTAATCTGTTTTCCATAAGGAGGGGGAAAAGGACAAGAAAGTGGTACAATAATTGAGCAAATTAAATAAATAGGACTTTTTGGTAACCGAAGCTGCTGCCCACAAGGGAACAGATAAAAATTGATGCCTATCTTCTCCATTATTTGTAAGGGGAATCCAATGAGAATATGAGACACATGTTACTAGTTCAAATGCACAAACAAGATCTGGATATATCACAAATTATTTGATTTATAATTTAATAAAATTTTTGACTTCATTTTTAATATATCTCATAGCACTTTATGTTACATCAAAATAAACAATGATATGAATATGATGATGATATATGATGCGAGAAATACTTTTTCACTAATCCCAACCAATTAAATTTTCTTTGAAGGTTGAATTCTTTCTTTCCAAAAAATGTTTATAGGATCACATGCTCGCATAAAAAAAATAATACTCACTTCATATCTCTCGTTTTTTCTCAAGCCTTCCCAATTAGGACTTTTTTTTTAATTTGAAAATATAAATCTTGAACATTTTCAAATTTTAATTTATAGTAAAATTAACTATATTAAATTTCAAATCTAGACATGCCTTTTATTACACATATAAGTATGTATATTCCCCTAGTTAAGCATATTCGCCTACATGTTATTTTGTCAGAATTACACATATACGTATGTTATTTTATGAGCAAGAATCATGTGGTGGGGGGCAGTGTCTTTGAAGTCATAAGAACCCTACATTGGATTCTATTTTAATGGACCTCAATTATGCAAGTGCTTGTCCTTTTACTACTACAATTACGAGGAAATTGACTGCATTCATCATATATTTGTGGGGGGGCCCATATTTTTATATAAAAATAATAAATAAAAGACAATGTTGCTACTTGGTGGCCAAGAAATCAAAAGAATAGATTACATTTCAAATTTTTAAAACAATACTACTACCAATTTAAACTTCTTGAACTTAGAAGAAAATTTATGAATAATTTGTCAAGCCAAGCCATTAGAAGACGAATCCCATCAAATAGTTCAAAGTTCAAACCAAAAAAATATGAATTTTTATGACAAATAATTAAGTGGATTGGGGCTTAATATGAAGTACCAAATCAGACTGACAAGTAAGTAACTAGGTTCCATTGTATGTGTACATTACATCCAAATATCGACTCAGACAAGTTCTAATAAGCTTCGAACAACATTTGCCAAACAGTACTAAGAAATCATAGTAATCCAAGGTAAAAAAAAAATCTTGCAAATATTACAACTCCGATTTGGCAAGCAAATTCATAGGAGTCCTCGACTCAGCTGGCTCTCTCAGCGTGGCGAATAAATACCGATTCCAAGTCGGGAGGATTGAAGAATTCTCTATTTCCGTTCGAGTGGCACCGTGAATTGGGGCGGCGCTTCCTCGGGGCCGGAGGGCAGGGAAGTCTCTCCGGTATCTTCGACTCACGCGCCGTCGGGGTCGTGGAGCACGCGCCTTCTTCTTCCTCTGCTTCGTTTCCCTGGCCGCGCTTCGTGGATATCGATTTCAGCGGTGCCCAGATCGAAATTCCGGCCAGAACCCAGTCGGGTTCTTTACCTGAATCAACTTGACGGCTCTTCGAAAAACCCATGTCAAAATAATCCCCGAAGAAAAAAAAATTCAGCAGAAAGGACGAACTTTTTCGGGGAGGGAATCAGTTCGAGAACAAATTCTTTGGTAGAAGCAGATAAAAAAGGTTTGGAAAAATCAAGAAAACTTGGAGAAGAATAACCAAAAAGGGAGAAGGGAATTTGAAGACACTTTGAAAGAAGGCGGCAAAATATGAGATAGAGTCCATGCTTTAAAGAATGATTCTTTATATGAACACCGAGCTGAAAAAATAAATAATAAAAAGATTTTAATTTATTTTTTTTTTTCCAATTTTTAGCTGCCCGAATTGATTTTGGCGGTATTTTGAGGTTTGCGGAGGCAACGGCTATCTTTCCCGCCCAAGTTTTTGGGCTCCCATTTTCAGCAACGTGCTGAGGCCCACATCAGGGTGTTGTGGGCTGGGTTAATTTGTGCTCCTTTGGTCCATTAGATAGAAGTAGGCTTGATAAATAATAACCCCATTGGTTTTCCTTTTGTCTTCTTAGTTAGTGTTATGTACCGCTTTAGAAAGTACTTATCAGTTTTTTCTATCAAAATTTTCAAGTTAAAACTGAGAAATATTTTCTAGAAATTTTAAAAAACACTACCTTAATTTGGTATGTTTTACACTTACTTTGAATTAAAACGATGTGACCAATATCTTGTATAAAAATACATGGTAAGTAATATTCATGGTGTGACATAGAATGAGCCGCTTTTATATCAAGTTGCTAAATTGGATGAAATTAGAATGATTGAATTATGAAGACGTTCAATCATTGAAAATAATTTATATTAAGCTCTTTTTATTGTATTTTTAAATGTAATGTGATATGGTTTGGATATAAAATAATAATAGTTAAATAAATATTTTTTGAAAGAAAAGCGAGAGCTAAAATCATAATCCATATTAAAAAAATAAAATAAATTTGTGCGCCAAATATAAGTTGTTTTTTTTTTTAAATGCTTATTTGGAAAAAAAGAAAAAAAAAGTTTTGAATGGAAGAAATTTTACATCCAGACACACTAACATGTGGTTAAAAAAATGATTTAATGTTCCGCACATGCATAGTTATGATGAGAAAATAAAGAGAAATCGGGGGATATATGTCAACCTTTTTTGAGTAATTAATATGGGCCTCAAATCGATTAAGTAATCATTATTAGCTAGTTTCAATTTATGTTTAGAGATATATTTTTCGTATGTATAAAATACATAAAATAATTATTTATAAGAAAAATAAAATTATTAAAAATAAAAATTATTTTTTAAAAAAATGTGTTTCGCACCACATTACATATAAATAAATAAATTATCGCCAAATGTCTCGACCTTTGCCGCTAGATTTAATTTGTTTTAATATATAAAAATCATGTAGTCATGTTTTTGCATTAAAAATTGTATAACTTTCATCTCTTAAATTAAATATAATATAAAACTACACTAAAATTTTAAAAATTCAGAATCAAAATAATCATTTTAAATTTGTGTAAAACCCATTTGATTGAAAACTTAGAGTAAAACACAAAAGAAACAAAAACCATGTTTGGTTTATAATTTAATATTTGGTGTGATGGTTATAATACTGGCTAGGATTAGTACTAATTTCGGTTTGTGGACAGCTCGCTTGGGGAATATTGTATAGTTGGATATGTGCTTTTTCTTTTGTCTATTTAGTGATTTATTTATTGTTTCTGTTGCAACCTCTGTATTTAGTGTTTATTATCAGTCAATCGAATATTTTATAGGTTGAAGTCGCGTCTTCAATTTCTTATATTTTTATTGAGACATGATCATCAACAAATAAGTGGAATTCTATTTTATGAATACATTTTCGCTTTATATTTGGAATTTTTGACTTTAGATACGTGACATTCTTAGCAACACTTGATTGATATTACAGATTTTTATCTCGTAGGAATTTCTATGTCTCAATTGATACGTAAGCTACGTACGTAGAGAAGATAATTGAGTTCGAGATCTCTAATCGAGTAATAAAAGCATATCACAATTAATGTAAGTTTAGACAAAATTGAGAACATTCCCTGAAATCAGAGAAATCCATCCATATTAATGGATACTTCAAGTTGCCCCCCGTGCAGGTGTGATTCATCCCTATATCAGTGAGTTCGTGAAAGATAGAATCGGCGAAAATCCATAAAAAAAATTGTAACCTAGCTCGTACATATATTATTTTAACTCGTGCAAAAAAACTTGTCCAATCCCAAATTATGCCTCAAGAAGAGTTTTGATAACAACTATGTCGACGCTCGAGGCCTTCTAAATTTTAACATGCGTATCTGAATATCGTTTGATGTGTGGTATGAGATATATAAATTGAACTTATATACCAAACTGTAATTATTTATACCATGTTGGATGTGTATTATTAAGGGAGTGTTTGCAATTACTAAAAAAAATGATTGTTAGTTTTTGGCTTAAAAAAATTATTTTTGTGTGTTTCTTAAACCTAGATTATGTGTTAGCTTATGCTTAACTTAATTGAAATCCAAAATCTAGTCATGTGGTGATTATGATTCTCCAAAAGTGATTCTAATAAGAAGGTCATTGTTAAAATCATTCTAAATCACTTATTATCAAACACTTCTCAACTTTAATTTTTAGATTTTCATATTTATTTCCAAATACTACCTACTTTTGATTTTTCTTAATTTTTTTATAATTTATAAATTAATCACTTTTACAAAAATACAATCTATTGCAAACACTCCTTAACTGTGTCTGCAACTAGAGGAGTAGTTCAACAGTGCTTAATCAATTACTTGTTACATTTATTACTGAAGGGACGTTATATAATTTCTTTAGTTTGCATCAGTATCCATTTACACCTGCATAATTATTTTTTATTCGATCTCTTTGATGTGATGGCCATTATTAAAATACTTTATTTTTATATCCCAGATTATATAAAATTTTATTGATTTGAGCAAAAAATTAAGAATTTAAAAAAAAAAAAAATTCAATTAAAAAAGCACTGTACAGTGTACACCATAAAGGTTGTGGTGACAAAGAAGGGGAAGGCAGTAAGCTGATAAATGGTGGGGTCAATGTGCTCCTGCCACCGCCCAATCAAAATCTCCATATTTAAATATATAATAATAATAATAATAATAATAATAATAATAATAATAATAACATGACAGTGCTCCAAGTCAGCATGTGGGCTGTTGAATGGACTACATTCAATTAACTACATGGAATTTGGGCCCCAATACGGCCCACATCAACATTAATTTATTTTTGTGACATCCAAACCAAAGAAACTATGTTGATCACTTGTGTTAAAATTTCAAATTGTAATTTATTTTGCTAAAATATTTATACTATAAAATATGTGAGACGGGCCAATTCTACCCATATTTACAATAATAAGTAATAATTTTGTTATAAAAGATAATATTTTTTAATGGGTAACTCAAATAGGAGATCCGTCTCACAAAAATGACATGTGAGACCCTCTCATAAGAGTTTTTGTCTATTAAGTAAGAAGGTTTTAGTTGACTTAATAAATAACAAAAAACCCACAAAATTATCAAATTGCAAAAAATGAAATATGCACATTTAAAAATAATATTATGTAGTGACCCTGCATGGAATCACCTACTAACTGGAAACTAACAGCATGCATTAAACTTAATACAGCAAAATACTTAACAGAGTAAAACGTGCGGAAACATAATCCATAATTTACATATCAGCTTAGTAAAATATATCCAGACTTAATACTGTAGTGATACAACCATATCGAAAAACTTAAAAGTAAACATTATACAGCTATATCGAATCCTGTTGTATAATAAACTCCTCAAGGCTCCTGCTCCCTAGTCCTGCCTTGAACTACCAGCTCTGTTCATCCTGCAACCTACCCCGTGAAATAGGGTGTTCAAGATAACAACTAGGACGTGAGCGCTAACGCCCAGTACATAAACATGAGTAAACATATGTATATAATGCATGCAACATGATGACTAGTAAAAGGCCATCTGAAAAGTCATGCTCAGTACCGGCGTCACATGAGTGCTGCCACCGCACGGATCAACCTCTGGGTGCAACCACACTCGTCTAGTACACCAGAGTAGTCAAACATACATGTCCCCGCTGTCGCGGTACTCTCAGTGACAGAATATCGAGTATAGAGCTGAGCGGCTCTATAATCAGGTATAACAAGGTATAAGCTCAACGTGTATATGTACATGACATATGAATATGGAAAACGGTAAATCGTATATCATGTCATATAATAATGCCAAATAAATGCAACATATAAACATGTATACTCGCTGGCAATCTCAGTCAATGTGTACGTACCTCTAAGCTAGTTCAAGTATAGTAGATCCTAGGTTCCAAGCCTATATTCAAAAGTTCACCGTATCACTACATAAGTTCTATAAGCCTTAACTAAGCTAATAAGTACTCCCAAAACTTAAATAGATTCCCGGACCATACCTTCGTCCGTAGATAGCCCTTTGGAGTTGCTGGTCCCGGATGACTATAACCACACCTTGGTTATTCCAGAACCTCGATTATAACCGACAGGGCCCTCAAGTGTATAACTCACACTATATAACTGAAGAAGGAAACTCGAAAATTTGTAATTCAAATTGAAATCGAACGAGTCCTATTTATAGGAAAATTTCTGGTCGAGGTCGGGCCCTCCGAACTGGGGTTCGGATCGTCCGATCCAACTCACTGCCTGCATGCGAGACACGTCGAGTTTGGACCGTCCGATCACAACTTCGGATCATCCGAAGTGTCCTAAATTCGACACTAGTCAAAAACCATGGCTGAGTAATCCTGCCTACTTGGCACAGGTGAAGTTCGGGCCGTCCGATCCTACTTCGGATCGTCCGAACTTGCCTTAACTCCGAAGTCAACAAGCTCACCTTCGGAGCCCCCGGTGTGCTGAGTTCGGACCGTCCGAACTGGCTCAGAAAATGAAAATCAAATTCTTGATTCTGAAGTCCGATTAAGCCCCGAAATTGGTTAATTACCAACCCTAAATCATGTTTAACATATTATTATCTTAAAATGGAATCTGGGTTACTACATTCTCCCCACCTTTAGATATTTCGTCTGCGAAATAAAATCTAAAGACAAATCAAGATAACAATATGAAACATCAAACCATGTTTTATTACAACAACTGTAATTACATTTTTACATGGTAATCAAAAGTACAAAGCAAACAACTCAGGATATTCAGCCCGCATATAGCTCTCGGTTTCCCAAGTTGCTTCTTCAACGCCTCGGCGCTGCCACTGTACCATCACAAGTGGTATAGTCTTGTTCTGAAGAATTTTCTCCTTCCTGTCTAGGATACGGAGTGGTCGCTCAACAAAAGATAGATTTGGTTCTAGCTGAATATCAGTATGCTGGATAATATGAGATTCATCAGCTATGTACTGTCGAAGTAACGACACATGAAAAACATTATGTATACTGAAAAGAGATGGCGATAACGCCAAACGATATACAATATCTCCAATCTTCTCCAGTATCTGGAAAAACCCAATGAAACGAGGTGATAACTTGCCTTTCATACCGAACCTCATCACCTTCCTAAAAGGTGACACTCGTAGGAACACATATTCACCAGGCTCAAACTGAAGTGGCCTGCGGTAAATATTAGCGTAACTGGCTTGTTGATCTTGAGCAGCTTTGATCATCCGCTTGATCAAATCTACCTTGTCTACAATCTGCTGCACCAATTCAGAACCCTCGACTTGTCGTTCCCCAACTTCATCCCAGAATAACGGAGTACGACACCGTCGACCATACAATGCCTCGAAAGGTGTCATATCAATACTACGATGATAACTGTTATTGTAGGCAAATTCGATCAAAGGTAACTGATCCTGCCCAGATAAGCTAAAATCCATGACAGAAGAACGTAGCATATCCTCCAGCGTACAAATAGTTCGCTCTGACTACCCGTCAGTCTCCAGATGATATGCAGTGCTCAAACTCAGAGTGATACCCAACGCCTGCTGAAAACTACCCCAGAAACGTGAGGTAAATCGTAGATCTCTATCACTAACTATGCTCACTGGAATTTCATGTAATCACACTATCTCCTAGATATATAAGCGTGCCATGCGATTATAAGAATACTCCTGGTTGTAAGGAATAAAGTGTGCTGATTTTGTCAAACGGTCAACAACGACCCAGATAGCATCACACTGACGTGAAATCATATGCAAGTGGGTGACAAAATCCATAGTCACATGCTCCCACTACCATTCGGGAATCTCAAGATTCTGCAGTAATCCACCTGGTCGTCGGTGTTCAGCCTTGACCTGTTGGCAAACCAAACATCTTGAAACAAACTGATATACACTCCGCTTCATCCATTTTCACCAGAATCTGGTTCGCAAGTCTTTATACATTTTCATGCTTCCAGGATGAACAGACAATCGATTCCTGTGAGCTTGAGATAGAATATCATTCCTGAGCTCCGTAACATCAGGTACAACCACTCGATTTGATAAGCACAATAAACCATCTGCCTGAAAATGGAATCCAGGTGTATTACCCCCATTGGCTATACGTGCCAAATGCTGAGTCTTAACATCAGATATCTGAGCATCTCTGATCCGAGAATACAATGTTGGCTCAGATAATATAGTATACAAACGAATTCCATTTCTTCATTTCTTGTGCTTGAGTATAAAATTCAATGAAAAACACTCTTGAACCAAATGAGATATTTCACTAGTCTGAAGTGCAGAAAGTCTCACCTGCTGACTCAAGGCATCAGCAGTAAGATTAGCAGAACCTGGATGATATTTGATTTCACAATCATAATCCTTCAAAAGATCCATCTAGCATCTCTGTCGCATATTCAACTCCGCCTGAGTGAATAAATACTTCAAACTCTTGTGGTCCGTGAATATCTCAAATTTCTCGCCATAAAAATAATGCCTCCAAATCTTGAGTGCAAATACAATGGCGGCTAACTCGAGATCATGAACTGGATAATTATTCTCATGCGTCTTCAACTGTCGAGAAGCATAGACAATAACATGTCCATGCTGTGTAAGAACACATCCTAACCCCTGACCAGAGGCATCAGTATAGACAACATAACCTCCTGATCCAGAAGGTAGAGCTAGCACAGGTGCAGTAGTAAGACATCTACGCAGCTCGTGAAATGACTCCTCACAATCCGAGGACCATATGAAGGCAACATCTTTCCGTGTAAGCTGTGTCAAAGGCCTGAACAACTGTGCAAAATTCTCGATGAACCGACGGTAATAACCCGCTAGACCCAAAAAACTTCGAATCTCAACAACCGTCGTCGGACGAGACCAGTTCAGCACTGCCTCTATCTTACTTAAATCAACATATATTCCTTCACTAAAAATCACATGACCGAGAAACACTACCCGATCAATCCAGAATTCACACTTGCTCAATTTCGCATACAACTGCTTATCTCGTAACGTCTGTAAAACAATTCTCAGATGCTGTGCATGCTTATTCTTGTCATGAGAATAGACAAAAATATCATCAATAAAGACGATGACAAATCTATCCAGATATTCTCTAAATACCTGATTCATCAGATTCATAAAGACTGCCGGTGCATTCGTCAAATCGAATGGCATCACCAAAAATTCATAATGGTCGTATCTGGTCCTGAAAGCAGTCATAGAAATATCTGAGTCTCGTACCCGCATCTGGTGGTATCCAGATCTCAGATCTATCTTCGAGTAAACAGAAGTACCCTGTAATTGATCGAACAGATCATCAATCCGCGGCAAAGGATACTTATTCTTGACGGTGACACGATTCAACTGCCTGTAGTCAATACATAATCGCATCGATCCATCCTTATTCTTGACAAATAACACAGGCGCTCCCCACGGAGAAACACTCGGACGAATATATCCCTTATCAAGCAGATCTTGCAACTGCTGTTTCAATTCCCTCATCTCTAACGGTGCTAGACGATAAGGTGCTCGAGATATAGGCGTCGTTCCTGGTACTAGATCAATACCAAATTCAACCTCTCGAACCGGAGGAAAACCATGAATCTCATCAGGGAATACGTTAGGAAACTCGCTGACAATCGGTAGCTAATCAATACTCGAACTACTCGTGGACATATCAACTGCATAAATGAGGTAGCCCTCCCCACCTGACTTCAAGACATGACATGCCTTCAGAGCCGATACAAGTGGCATTGGAGGTCGCGCACCCTCACCATAAAAGTACCAGGTATCACCCTCATCCGGATGAAACTGTACCAGACGTTGACAACAATCCACAGTAGCGTGATATAAAGTCAGCATATCTATTTCCAAAATACAATCAAAATCTGTCATCGCTAATATCATCAAATTAGCCGATAACACATTACTCTCAAACTCTAGAAGACAACCCATCACTAGACACTTATTTACTACCTCCTGCTCCAGCGGAGTAGATACAACTAAATCCATATCTAATGATACATAAGGTAATCTATGTCTCTTAACAAAGCGACTAAAAATAAAGGAATGCGATGCTCCAGTATCAATTAAAACAAGTGCAGGAATACCACATAACAAAAAGGTACCTGCCAACATGCGATCACTTTCCTCAGTAGCCTGCTCCTGAGATAGAGCAAATACCTGCCCTTGAGTCTGTGGACGGTAACCAGAAGAACTCTGTGGTGTTGTCTGCTGACATGGAAAAGTAGAAGTCTGAGATCCAACCTGTGATCCCGATCCACTAGCAGAACCCATACGCTGAGGACAATCTCTCCGCAGATGTCCCTGCTCACCACAAATATAACAAGCACTAGTAGCTTTTCGACATGAAGCTGCAGGATGCTTCCCACCACAGTGACTGCAAAATTCCTTCTTCTTCTTCTTCTTCTTCCCAAAGCGAAATGTACCTCGTGAGCCACGAGAACCAGACGAATTAGTAGGAGTAGAAGAAGACATAGGTCCAGATTGCACAACAAATTGAGCCCTAGGCCCAAGAGATCCACTAGGCTGTCCTGACATCATCAAAAGTGCCCACCTATTGCTCTTCTCCACTTTACGGCAACGGTTCACCAAAGTCTCATAAGATGTCGGATTATCACATACGACAACTTGTGAGTAGATATCTTGATTCAGGCCTTGCAGAAAGATATCATACTTGGACGCATCACTGTCATTGATATGAGGGCTAAAAGGTAGCAGATCAAGAAATCGTTGCTGATATTGATCAATAGTCATTGATCCTTTCCTCAGAGTCAGCAACTCCATAGATCGTGCCTGTCAAACTGTTGGAGGAAAATACAGTTTCTGAAACTGCTGACAGAAATTCCCCCAAGTCACCTGTCCTCTCTCAGTACGTGCTTGAGTAGCTTTGGCATCCCACCATAAGCGTGCTCGATCCTCTAGAACGAATTCTAGAACTTCCAGTTTCTGCTCCTCAGTGCAATCGAAAGCTCGAAACGCACTCTCGAGTTTAGACATCCAACCTCTTGCTTGTTCAGGATTCTCGCCTCCCACCAAGGGTTTCGGTCATACTTGCATGAACTTATTGATAGAGTAACGACGTCTACCCTCATTAGGACGATATCGATCATCATGATGGCAATGATGACGATGATGACCACCTCCCTGACCAACACTACCGTGACTTTCGTCAGCCATATCCTGAAAAGAATTGCACATTAAAATTCCAAATGCGCAAGAATTACTCAAGACTAAACTAAATCCCAAGTACTAATTCCCAAAATCTAAGCATGCTCTGATACCAAAAATGTAGTGACCCTGCATGGAATCACCTACTAACTGGCAACTAATAACATGCATTAAACTTAATACAACAAAATACTTAACAGAGTAAAACGTGCGGAAACATAATCCATAATTTACATATCAGCTTAGTAAAATATATCCAGGCTTAATACTGTAGTGATACAACCATATCGAAAAACTTAAAAGTAAACATTATACAACTATATCGAATCCTGCTGTATAATAAACTCCTCAAGGCTCCTGCTCCCTAGTCCTGCCTTGAACTACCAGCTCCGTCCATCCTGCGACCTACCCCGTGGAATAGGGTGTCCAAATAACAACTAGGACGTGAGCGCTAACGCCCAGTACATAAACATGAGTAAACATATGTATATAATGCATGCAACATGATGACTAGTAAAAGGTCATCTGAAAAGTCATGTTCAGTACCGGCGCCACATGAGTGCTGCCACCACACGGATCAACCTCTGGGTGCAACCACACTCGTCTAGTACACCAGAGTAGTCAGACATACATGTCCCCGCCATCGCGGTACTCTCAGTGACAGACTATCGAGTATAGAGCTGAGCGGCTCTATAATCATGTATAACAAGGTATAGGCTCAACGTGTATATGCACATGACATATGAATATGGAAAACGGTAAATCATATATCATGCCATATAATAATGCCAAATAAATGCAACATATAAACATGTATACTCGCTGGAAATCTTAGTCAATGTGTACGTACCTCTAAGCTAGTTCAAGTATAGTAGATCCTAGGCTCCAAGCCTATATTCAAAAGTTCACCGCATCACTACATAAGTTTTATATGTCTTAACTAAGCTAATAAGTACTCCCAAAACTTAAATAGATTCCCGAACCATACCTTCGTCCGTAGATAACCCTTTGGAGTCGCTGGTCCCGGATGACTATAACCACACCTTGGTTAATCCAAAACCTCGATTATAACCGATAGGGCCTTCAAGTGTATAACTCACACTATATAACTGGAGAAGGAAACTCGGAAATTTGTAATTCAAATTGAAATTGAACGAGTCCTATTTATAGGAAAATTTCTGGTCGAGTTCGGGCCCTCCGAACTGGGGTTCGGATCGTCCGATCCAACTCACTGCCTGCATGCGAGACACGTCGAGTTCGGACCGTCCGATCACCACTTCGGGTCGTCCGAAGTGTCCTAAATTCGACACTTGTCAAAAACCATGGCTGAGTAATCCTGCTTACTTGGCACAGGTGAAGTTCGGGCCGTCCGATCCTACTTCGGATCGTCCGAACTTGCCTTAACTCCGAAGTCAACAAGCTCACCTTCGGAGCCCCCGGTGTGCTGAGTTCGGGCCGTCCGAAGTCTTCTTCGGACCGTCCGAACTGGCTCAGAAAATGAAAATCCAATTTTTGATTCTGAAGTCCGATTAAGCCCCGAAATTGGTTAATTACCAACCCTAAATCATGTTTAACATATTATTATCTTAAAATAGAATCTGTGTTACTACATATTATATTATAATTAAGCACATGACACATAATTTTGTTAACAAAATTAATTAAACACGCAATACGTGTGTATTGTTGCTAATGTATATAATACGACAAGAATACTTTGGAGAGCATACTCGAGATACGGAGTTGAATTTTTTTTTTAGAAAATAACTCCAAATTTATGAAAAGATTATGTCTAAATTTTGGTTCGTATTCGTGTTTCGAACGTAGTTAGAGATCTATATGAGTGTTGCAACATTTTTTTTTTTGAAATTCCTAGTCTAAAGGGGTGGGGGCCGCATCGAACAAGGGCCAATTGATACATTGGAGTGAGCTCAACCACTGGAGCAACTTGCCCGAGCTCAGTGTTGCAACATGTTTTCAAGTCGAGAAAATGTCCAAGTTTTTTCAAAACACAATTGATATACTTATGGCAAGATCAAATTTGAACAATCGGAACGTTATTAATGATTATTGTACAATTTTAATAAATAAATATAACTCAAACTACTTTCATCCTCGATTTTATAATTAGTACAATGTTGAGAATATTACGCCCTCAAGAGTTTTCAGGCCTTAATGAGAAGATGTTAACGAGAAATAATAGTTTAATGCAATGATCGATATTCGATATCTTTAATGGTAAAAACAATTATACATTTTTTTAAAAAATAATCGGTTCTACGTTTTATTTATACCTATTTTCGATTATATTTGCCAATACCTAATCATGAGCCTCATAGCATGTTGTTCGACTTCAACCATAACTTTAGCATCAGTATTGATTTCGAGAACGACATAGGAATTAATTTGGCACCAACCTAAAATTAAATAATCAAGTATATATATTTTAATTTGTGTATATAAAATTTCCAAATAATTAATTTTTTTTAAAATATTGAATTTGGATCCGATCAGCCGCCCCAAGTGCGGTCCTCCCCCAAACAATTGACACTCAAAGCTCGGGTCGTTTTCTAAACGGTTCCACAAAAACGACCCGAATGTGCATGCTAGCAGCCTTCCCATTTTCTTAATATTAATTACCAAATAAAAAATAACTAAATCCTGTAGTTTTTTAATAAGTCAAACAAATCAAGCCCAATTTCAAACTACAATTCAATCCGAATTTGAACTCAACATAAATAATTTAATCAAGTTTTTAGTCGACCGATATAAACTCAGGTATAAGAATTTCAATGCTATTCATGATGTCAATTTAGCTTGTTTACATCCCGGACAGGACCATATAATTTATTAGAGGGAGCATCATCAAAGAATATGTCAAATAACAATAATTGTTTATGCCGAGAAAACAATCGAAACTTGTTGTTTGAATTATTGTATAATTTAAAATATTTGAATTACATCATCTTATTATCTATAGCTTTTGGTAAAACAATTGTTATAATATGTTAACATAGAATTGTTGTAATATTCATGGCCATTTCACAGTTTTTAACCTGATAATGAGTGAAATACAAACACATCAGTTCAATTTGTTGAAGGAATTTGTTGGAGAGAAGAAAAAAATTCAATAAACCGAAGGAAATTAAATCATAATAATTTGAAAATGTTATTTATAATTATGATCTAATAACCTTTTGACTAACAAAAGGAAATCCAAAAAGTTAATTTTAAAAAAGCCAAAAAAATATTGCACTTATCCACACAAAGGGGCGGCACACCAGGACAATTATATTTTGTTTTGCCGGTCGATTTAATGGCTCATAATTTTGATTTAAGCTGTTTTTTTGGGTCCACAATCCTACGATGAAAAATTAAATAAATAAAATTATTTTAAATATAAAATAAATAAAATATATCTATTATTCTATAATAGACAGTTCACAGTTGGAATGTAGAATTAGGATTCTTTTTCGAAGTTGAAGTCAATTATTTGAGCGTAGCTTGACTAATAACATAATTATTATAATTAAAATATTGATGATAAAATTAACTAATTCTTGTGCAATACGTTCTAGTTATACCATTGCATGCATCACACTCCAATATTGATATATTATTAGAGATTTTGCTATACATTCATAAAGCGACGTTTTCCTAATATGCGCAACTCATATCTAAATAATAATAACAGCATACTTTCTACCATATATTTGAGTTAGTGAAGTGAGTGAATACGATAAAAAAAAGTTACAAATTCGCTTATTTCTATCAAGACTTTACGAATCGTACATAGATCTAATATATATATAATATGGTTTACCTGATTGATTAATTTGCAAACTTCTATGCTAAACCCAATGATTTATCCAGTATGCACTCAATTGATAGCATGATTGCAAAATCTTATTTTACCAAAAAAATAAATAAACGATGATGATAATCATCATATTAATAATGGGATATAAAGTTGAAGTTTAGTGTAAATTACTCACAAAAGTAATTTTTTTCTTCCAAAAAATCAAGTGTGGGTGACTGACGTATACGTGAGCCAAGCAATTTAGTCAAATATATTTCTGAACAATAAGAAATTCATATTTCACAAGTCCTGTAATTTTAACTTTTTTTATTTTAAAAAAAAATCGATTTGATTTATTTTAAAAGGTTTTTAGCAATTCTATGTTGTAATAGTAAAGTTCAAAATTTCCGAATAATCAACATATAACGGTAGTCAATAAATTTAGTGTATGTTGTGGCAAATATCACGATAGAAAATAAATGGAGAGATTTACTAATATTATCGTACTATTTCATCCCACGAACGGTACTTGAAAATATTCAAAACTATCATCATACATATTAGCTCGTCTCACGAATCACAAATGATACCTAAGGATATATACTCGTAATTTCTTTACGAGGATAAAAAAGTACTCGTACACTAACCCATTTTGGATGATGGAGGGTCCATCGACACCACCAATCAGTTTGCAGAAAAGATGATTCAACTACATATTTCACAAGCGTAAATGATCATAATATATATAGCAAGTTGGCTACTCACAGTGTCACTCCAGGACAATGTCAATCTCTAGCCAACTCAAAAATGATGCAATAGCATGTGTGAAGTGGCATTTTGTCAGCTTTTGCCTACTTTTTAGCCTAATGCTTCAATCACACATACAATACTATTTTCATTCATCTGCCATATAAATTCACATGTCTACAACCAATCCACTCATAACTTTAAATCAAGAATATACTATTATTTTTTTTTAATTATTGTTGTTATTACATATGTAAGTGTAATTACCTCCAATATTAAATTTCCGAAGTTACATTATCATCCCACCTTGAGCTGATCCCAAGCACTGTTGCAATGGCCAGTGGAGTTCATATTCATGAACCTGTGTTGGATACAGTAAGTGGTGTTTGTCACATTTGATCTTCATTTCATGAACTTTGAACTGAGATTTATACTCATTTTAAGCAGCTTTTTCTTCTGCTTGCTAAATTTGAAGTAAGATTATGATCTTCTTGAGTGACTTTATTTTTTTTACCTGAATAGTGACACGATGCTTTGATCAGAAGTTGATATGATGATTCTAGAGGAAATTTGATAGTCTGGAACATAGTTCCAGTATAGTTAACATATGATTTCACTGCATGATTTCTGTTTATCATCTTCTTTTCTTCAATGTTGGAGCTTGTTATTTTGTGCCAAAAAGGCTCTTTACTGGTAAAGCTTGATCAAAGTACTAAAGTGTATTTAGATAATTTTATTAAAAGAAAACCAATTGGGATCCAGTTTAACCTCTGAAAATAAGGGTGTTTGGGCTAGCAACAGAATCAAAAACCATTTTGATCCTCAACTGAAACAACTTTTTTGTGAAATTTTCGGTCCTTTTCTGCATGATGTCATGAAATAAGTTTTCTGCAAAATCAAACCAATCACATCATCAAGATGCCTAATATGTGGAAAGGGTCGATCCTAAACCTTTAATCCAAAGTAAATACTGATAGATGAATAGAATGGGGGAACTGTAAAGTGATGATATCAAGCAAATTCTTTTGTTATACTTCCGTATCCAAGAATGTACCACTATGTCATTTTGATGCTACGCTAGCAATGTTCCATTGCATACAACGTGGCTGATGATACCAGGTTTCTCTGGGCATAACATCAGACAATAACATGTACTTTTATTGCAGCTGAGAAGGGAAGACGAAAACGAGAAGTCGATGGATCAAGCTAGCTTCATTACCCTTAGTAAAATTCCCCTAGAGGGGATTATTGGATCCCGCCATACACCTATCGAACATCCAGTCACGTTGGAAACCGATTTTGAGGTAAAGGATTCGGTAAAAGGTAACGAAGGCAGAGCATCAACAATTGAGGGTGAAAAGTTTTTGAAATCACCCTCAGTTGCCGAGGTTCATTTTGAAGTAAACAACCTCGCACCAGATGTCTGCCAAGTTACTAAGAATGCAGAGAAAGTGGCAACAGAACATGAAACCGTTGCTTCGCACGTTGGGGAAGCTAAATTGGATGCCGAAGAATCAAATGGTCTGGAGAAAGGCTTGGTATCGCCATTGGAAGTTGCAGTAAAGAGCCAAGTTGGTCATGATGAGTCAATACCTGTGCATGAAGCCGGATTACCTGAAAATAAAGAGGACAGTGAAAGCACGATTCCGGAGAAAGCAGCGGCGCATATAGAATCTTTGAATGTAAATCCTGAGGATACTAAAACATGTGTTACGGTTAATGACACAGAGTCAACAAGCTCAGTCGAGGAGAAAAACATGGCATCATCAACTTCACCAGACATCCCTGGCGAAAAAATCGAGCAAACTACATTCGACACGAGCCAGGAAACTCCGGAGGTACATGAATGGACAGAACTTCAACTTCAATAGCATATAGCTGTTATTTTTGAAAAAAAACTAATAATATGGTTACTTCATTCTTGTTGCAGAATATTTCAACAATTGTGCCAAATGAGGAAACCGAACAAAACTTGAGCATCAAACTGGATGACTCACAGATGAAAACTGATGAGAACTTGGAAGAAGAAAATAAAAAGCCTGAATCAACTCTTATACCTGAGGGAAAAATCAAGGATGAAGAATCGCAAAATGGATTGTTTGAGACTAAAAATGAAACAGAAACGGTGATTCGGAAGGGAGAAGAAGTCATTGAGAAGGGTGTTGAGTCCTCGCCAATAGCTGCTTCCGAGGCTGAGGATATCGAAGCATCTACTTCAGATCAAGACACAAAAGCAAGTGCTCTCGAAAATCAAATCCTGACTGAAAATCCACAAGAAATAGAGGTTCACGAATCAGAGTGCAAACCAGAGAAGGAAACTACCAAGGAACAGGTTATAACCGAAACTACAACGAGGGATGCTAGTCATGATGAGACGACGCCTGTAGATAAAGCCAAGATCGAGGATGAAGAACCAAGCAAATCTGATTTGTTAGAAAATAAGGAAGATGCAGAAAGTACAATTCCGGTGGAAGAACTGATAGTGGAGAAACATTTGGAGTTCTTGAATGCAACTCCTGACAATATTAAAGCATGTGATTTAGTTCAAGACACAGAAACAGAAAGTTCAATCAAGGAGAAACTCCCACCAGCAACTCAACAAGAAATCCAAGGGGACAAAATAGAGCAAACATCATTTGACACAAAAGAGGAAACTCCAGAGGTACTTGTTAGAACCCCATTACAAACTTAACTTCATCATCGTCTACATGAATGACAAGAGTCAAGAACAAATAGCCATATTGTAAAAATATGAATAACAATAGAGATAATGCTTATTTTATTCATGTTGCAGGATATTTCAAAAAATGTATCAAATGAGGAAACTGAACAAAACTCGGTTGTTGAAGTGCCATTTATTACAGAAGCTTTGAGAACTGATAACAAGACCGAGGAGAAAATTAAGGATGAAAACCAGAGAGAAAAAGACTTACCTGAAAATAATAATGACACAGAAACTGAGTTGCTGAAGCAAGAAGTAACCGAGAAGCCCGTTGAATCCTTGCAATTAGCTAGTGTGGCAGAGGATACCAAAGCGTCTACCTTAGATCACGAGACAGAAATAAGTGCTCTTGAAAATCAGATCCGAACTGAAAATCCACATGAGAATGTGGCTGATGAGACAGAGAGCAAACCTTGTGATGTAGTTGACACAAAGAAGGAAACTCTCGAAGTACAGGTGATCGTGAAAAGCTATGCATTGGGTATTTTCTAGAATAAATGACTGGACATCTATTGAAGAACGAAGTTTCATGTTCTGAAAATCAATAGACTGATTGATTCTTTTAAACTCTGCAGGATGTTTCAACAATTGAATCAAAGGATGACAATGAAGAAAACTTGGTGATCAAAGAGGACGAGAGCGAAAAACCTTTATTGAGGGACGAATTAACAAGAGATGCTGCTGGTGATGAGTCAACATATATGCACGAGAACAAAAATGAGGGCGAGGACCAGACAAAAGCTGACTTGTTTGAGAATCGGAACAGTGCAGAAAGTTTGTCATTAATAGAAGATAATACAACACCGAAGCCTGTTGACTCTCCACAAGTAGATGCTGAAGATGTCAAAACTCATGTTTTAGATCAAGACGCAGAAACAACAGGCCTAATTTCAGCATCTGAGGGGAATTCCAATGATGGCGAGTCTGCGGTGAAATATGAGGGCAAAACTGAAGATGATGATAAAAAAAGAGTCCCATTGTGTGATAATGAGGAAAATCCTAAAAGTAATGTACAGGAAGCAGCACAAATTGAGACACCTATTGAGTCCTTGCAAGAAACTCTGCCAAGTACAGTTCCGGAGGGATTCATGGATGACAAAACAGAGGAAGAAACAGTTGATGCAATACAAAAGGACAAGGAGATTCTAGATGTACGTGAAGGACACAACATCCAGCAAATAGCTATTATTTTCGAAATAATCTGATTGTATGGTTAATGATTGTTTATTCTTGCTGCAGAATATTTCGACAATTGTGCCAAATGAGGAAGCCGAACAAAACTTGAGCATCGAACTGGATGACTCGCTGACGAAAACTGATGAGAACGTGGGAAAAGAAGATGAAAAACCTGAATCAACTCTTATATCCGAGGGAAAAATCAAGAATGAAGAATCGGCGCAAAATGAATTGTTTGAAACTAAAAATGAAACAGAAACAGTGATTCAGAAGAGCGAAGAAGTCATTGAGAAGGGTGTTGAGTCCATGCCAGCTTCTGAGGCTGAGGACATTGAAGCATCTACTTCAGATCACAACACAGACACAAATGCTCTCGAAAATCAAATCCCAACTGAATATCCACTAGAAATCGAGGTTGACAAATCAGACTGCAAACCAGAGAAGGAAACTCCCGAGGAACAGGTGATAACTTAAACTGGACATTTGTCTATAGAAAAATTAATATCTATATTGTGAAAAACAAAACTAGTTCCCGAAATTTTTCTTCAAAATCGATGTAGACTAAGTGATCTTCCATTTTAGGTTGAGGATGCTTCAACCTCGGCATCTATGACTAGTGAGGATGCCTCACAAACAAAACATGAAGCACATTTGGAGAAGGAAGGTGAAAAACCATGTTTCACAGAAGTTTCAACGACGGATGCTGGTCATGATGAGACAACACCCGTAGATAAGGCCATGAATGAGGATGAAGAACCGAGCAAATCTGATTTGTTTGAAAATAAGGAAGATACAGAAGGTACGATTCTTGTGGAAGAACCGATCTTGGAGAGCCATTTGGAGTCCATGAATGCAATCCATGATGATATTAAGGCATGTGATTTAGTTCAAGACACAGAAACAAAAAGTTCGATCGTGGAGAAACTACCAACAGCAACTCCACAAGAAATCTGGGGTGACAAAATAGAACAAACAGCATCTGACACGAAAGAGGAAACTCGAGAGGTACTTGTTTGAATCACAGTACAAACTTAACTTCATCATCGTTAACATGAATAACACGAGTCAAGATAAAATAGTCATATTGTAAAAAGAGGAATAACAATAGAGATGATGCTTATGATTCGTATCGCAGGATATTTCAACAAATGTATCGAATGATGAAACTGAACAAAACTCGATTGTTGAAGTGCCATTTGTCACAGAAGCGTTGACAACTGATAATGAGACCGAGGGGAAAATTAAGGATGAAGACCAGAGGGAAAAAGACTTGCTTGAAAATATTAATGACACAGAAAATGAGTTGCTGAAGCAAGAAGTAACCGAGAAGCCTGTTGAATCCTTGCAATTAGCTAGTGTGGCAGAGGATACCAAAGCGTCTACCTTAGATCACGAGACAGAAATAAGTGCTCGTGAAATCCTAACTGAAAATCCACAAGAAATTGTGGCTGATGAAACGGAGAGCAAACCTTGTGATGTAGTTGACACAAAGAAGGAAACTCTCGACGTACAGGTGATCCTGAAAACATTTGCATTGGCTATTGCTAGAATAAATGACTGGACATCTAATGAAGAATGAAATTTCATGTTATGAAAATCAATAGACTGACCGATTCTTTTAAACTCTGCAGGATGTTTCAACAACTGAAACAAATGATGACAATGAAGAAAACTTGGTGATCAAAGAGGATGAGCGCGAAAAACCTTTATTGAGGGAAGAATCAACAAGAGATGCTGCTGGTGATGAGTCAACATATACACACGAGGACAAAAATGAGAGCGAGGACCAGAGGAGAGCTGACTTGTTTGAAAATCCAAACAGCGCAGAAAGTTTGTCATTAATAGAAGATAGTACAATACCGAGGCTTGTTGAGTCTCCACAAGTGGATGCTGAGGATATTAAAACTCAAGTTTTAGATCAAGATGCAGAAACAACAGGCCTAATCTCAGCATCTGAGGGGAAATGCAATGATGGCGAGTCTGTGGTTAAATATGAGGTTAAAACTGAAGATGATGACCAAAAAGAAGACCAATTGTGTGATAATGAGGAAAAGCATGAAAGTGATGTACTTCTGGAAGCAGCACACATTGAGACGCCTATCGAGTCCTTGCAAGAAACTCTGCCAAGTAGGGTTCCAGAGGGATTCATGGATGACAAAACAGAGGAAAAAACAGTTGATGCAATTCAAAAGGACAAGGAAATTCTAGATGTACGTGAATAACACAACGTCCACTTCAATAGAAAACGGCTATTATTTTTGAAATAATTTGATATGGTTAATGATTACTTTATTCTTGCTGCAGAATATTTCAACAATTGTGCCAAATGAGGAAACTGAACAAAACTTGAGCATCAAACTGGATGACTCACAGATGAAAACTGATGAGAACTTGGGAAAAGAAGATGAAAACTCTGAATCAACTCTTGTACCCGAAGGAAAAATCAAGGATGAAGAATCGACGCAAAATGAATTGTTTGATACTAACAATGAAACAGAAACGGTGATTCAGCAGAGCGAAGAAGTCATTGAGACGAGTGTCGAGTCCTCACCAATAGCTGCTTCTGAGGCCGAGGATATTGAAGCATCTACTCCTGATCATGACAAAGAAACAAGTGCTCTCGAAAATCAAATCCCGACTGAAAACCCTAAAGAAATTGAGGTTGACAAATCAGAGTCCGAGGTTAAATATGAGGTCAAAACCGAAGATGATGATAAAAAAGAAGACCAATTGTGTGATAATGAGGAAAATTCTGAACAAATTGAGACACCTGTTGAGGCCTTGCAAGAAACTCTGCCCAGTACAGTTCCACAGGGATTCCTGGATGACGAAACAGAGGAAAAAACAGTTGATGCAATTCATGAAGACAAGGAGATTCTAGACATACAGGTGAGAATGTTCATAAACTGAACTTCAATGTCAGTTGCTAAACTAAAAAATTCTAGAGCATAAAATTTTCCTTTTAAGAACTTGAGAGTTAATGGAATCGTATTCTTCCTGCAGAATGTTACAAAAGCGGTGTCAAATGAGAAGATTGAACAAATGGATGGATCACCAATACAACATGAAGAATCTTTGGAAAAGGAACATGAAATACCATCTTTGGTTGAAACTACTGAAGATGATTCATTACTTCAAGGGGATGGTTCACAAATACAAAGCAAGGAATCTTCAGAAGAGGAAAGTGAAATGACATCTATTATCGAAGCTTCACCAAATAACATAAACGATGACAACCCTGTAAATGTTCATGAGGACAGTAGCGAGCATGAGGATGTGAGAAAATATGAATTTGGAGAAACAGAAATTACTTCACAGGAGGAAGAAGCACAAGTCAAGACGCCAGCCAAGTCATCAAATATAGCTGCTGAAGATATCATAGCATCAGATTCATGTCAAGAAACAGAAACGAAGTGTTCACAAGAGGAGCGAACCTTGAATGAAGAAGAAACTGTGTGTGAACAGATAGAGGCCGAAACACTTGACGCAGCTGACACAAAGACGCACACTTTGGAGGCACAGGTAAGAATTCAATTATTGGCTTAAAAGAAATTGTTAACAAAACTTCTTGAAGTGTCCATATTATAAGATTCGAAACAGTTTTATATTTGGATATTATAGTTAAGATTCTTTTTTAATTTTTAAAGATAATCTGAAGTAAAATTAATAAAATCTCAAAAATTAAATCATAAATGAAAATCTACAAGAAATTGTGTCCGGAAAAGAAGAGTGCGCAGAGTGCAAAACATGTGATGTAGTTGCTATGATTTAATGAAGGAAATTCTAAAGGTAAAGGCCATAATAAAGAACCACAAACTGAGACACGGTAATAGCATATTTATGTCCTTAAATTATTTTTGAAAATCAATAGACTAAGACGATTTTTCTTCTTGCTGCAGGATGTTTCAACAATTGTACCAAATGATAACAGTCCAGAGAACTCAGCGACTGAAGAGAATGATTTGCAAATGAAAAATGAAGAGGCTTTTGTAAAAGAAACTGAAAAACCATCTGTCACAGAAGCATCAGTGACGGATGCTTCTGGTGACAATTCAGCAAATACGTGTGAGGACAAAGTTGAGGGCGAGGAACAGAGAGGAGCTGAGTTGTTTGAAGATAAAAAGGATATGGAAAGTAAATTGTCAAAAGAAGAGGAGATACCGGTGAGACTTGTTGAGTCTCCACAAGTAGACACTGAGGATATTAAAACATATGTTTCAGATGAGGGCGCGGAAAAAACAGGCACAGTAGAAGCATCTGAAGGGGGTGCCGGTAATGATGAGTCTGCAGTAAAAAATGAGGTCGAAACTGAAGATAATGACAAAAAGGAAGATGAACTATCTGATAATGAGAAAAATCCTGAGAGTGGTGAACTTCTCGAAGCAGCACAAACTGAGAAGCCTATTGAGTCCTTGCAAGAAACTCTGCCAAGTACGGTTCCACGGGGATTCCTGGATAATGACACTGAGGGAAAAATAGTTGATGCACTTCCAAAGGACGAGGACGTACAGGTGAGAATATTCATAACCTGAACTTTAATGTCATTAGCTAAATTGAAAAACTCTAGAACATAAAATATTTCTTCAAGAACTCAAAGAGTTAATGGAGACGAATTCTTCCTGCAGAATGTTACATCTACTGTGCCAAATGAGAAGATTGAGGAGAACTCATTAATTCAAATGGATGGCTCGCAAATACAACATGACGAATATTTGGAGAAGGAACATGAAATACCATTGATTGAAGCCTCGACAAAGCATGCCAATGATGATGAGTTAATTGTTCACAAGGATAACGTTGAGCATGAAGATCCAAGAAAAGTTGAATTAGAAAGTGAGAAAGATACAGAAATTAATTCCCAGGGGGACGAAGCACAAATAGAGACACATATCAAGTCCTTGCAAGTGGCTGCCAAAGATATTATAGCACCAGACTCATATCAAGGAACGGAAACCATAGATTCTCAAGAGGAACGAATCCTGAATGAAAATGAAATTGTGCACGAAGAGACAGAGGTGGAAAGACTTGATGCAGCTGGTACAAAGAAAGAAACTCCCATGACACCGGTGAGAACTATACTGTTGTCTTAAAAAGTGCATTATTCACCTATTTTCTCAAGTTGTTATTTTAAAAATATAATTTTTATTTTTTAAAGATCTTAGCTAAAAGTATTCAAAGCTTGAATCAAATAAAGTCCACAAGAAATTTGAGCAAAAAACCATGTGCCAGAGTGTAAAACATGTGATGTAGGTGCCATGAAGGAAATTCTAGAGTTGCAGGCCGTAATAAAACAGAGACTTACTTTAACAGCATAAATTACTGGAAATATATTGAAAGTTTAAATGTAGATGTCTATGTCCTGACCAAAAAATAGCCATGGAATTTGTCGAAAATCAGTAGATTAAATTAGTGGATTTCATTCTTGCTGCAGGATGTTTCAATATTTGTATTAAATGATGACAATGAAGAAAACTTAGTGATTGGAGAGGATGATTCAGACATGAAAAATGAAGAGAATTTGGGAAAGGAAAGCGAAAATCCATCTTCCATAGAGGCATCACCGTTGGATGCATCTAGTGATGAGTCAACAAACAAGTGTGAGGATAAAATTGAGGGCGAGGAACAGACAAGAGCTGAAGATACAGAATGTACACTGTTGAAAGAAGCGGAAACAGCAGCACGGCATCTTGAGTCTCCACAAGTAGATGCCGAGGATATTAAAACATATGTTTCAGATCAAGGCACGGAAACAACAGGCCTAGTAGAAGTGTTTGAGGAGGTTGTCGATGATAATCAGCCTGAAGTTAAATGTACGATTAAAACTGAAGACAAAGACCAAAAAGAAGATGAATTGTGTCATAATGAGAAAATTCCGGACAGTACTTTACATCTGGAAGTAGCAGAGACAGAGAGGCCTTTTGAGTCCTTGAAAGAAGCACTCCCAACTTCAGTCCCACGAAGTTTCCTGGATGAAAAAACAGGGGAAAAAATAAGCGATGCAACTGAAAAAGGCAAGGAAACTCGTGAGATACAGGTAAGAATCTCATATAACCAAACTTAATTGTCACAGTTGAAACATACTGTATTAATTATTCTTTTAAAGAACTCAGGACTTGAGTCATGTATTCTTGCTGCAGAACGTCACAAGCATTGTTTCAAATGAGAACATCGAAGATGATTCATTGCTTCAAGTGGATGGCTCACAAATGCCGTGTGAGGAATGCTCAGAAGAGAAAAGTGAAAGAACACCTATTATTGAAGCTTCAACAAAGAACGTAAATGATGACAATTCCATAAATGTTCACGAGGACAGTATTGAGCATGAGGATTTAAGAAAAGATGAATCGTTTGAAACTAAAGAAGATACAAAAATTATTTCGCAGAAGGAAGAAGCACAGGTTGAGACAGGAGTCAAGTCATTGAAGATAGCTGCTGAAGATATTATAGAATCAGATTCATGTCAAGAAACAGAAACATCGAGTTCCCAAGAGGAGCGAATCTTGAATGAAGAAGAAATTGTGCGTGAACAGATAGAGGTCGAAACACTTGACACAGATGACAAAAAGATGGAAACTCCCGAGGCACAGGCAAGAATTCCATTTTCGTCTTAAAAAGAGCATTATATACAAAATTTATCTAAGTGTTGCTATTAAAAGATATGAAACAGTATATATTTGGATGTCGCATGAAAAATTTATATTAAGGATAAGCTGTATAGAAACTGAAAAAATAAATCCTGACTGAAAATTTACGAGAAGTTATAAAGTGAATAAGAAACGTGTGCAGATGTTCAAAACATGTGATTTAGCTGCCATGAAGTATATTCTAGAGGCCATCATAAAAAAAACCATAACTGGAAAAATATTGAGATTGGATATTTATGTCCTTTAAAACACTACTATGGGATTCTTTTGTGAAAATCAATAGACTAAGATGATTTTTATTCTTGCTCCAGGATAATTCAACATTTGTACCAAATGATGACAGCGAAGCAAACTCAACGACTGGAGAGAGTGATTTACATATGAAAGATGAAGAGAATTTTGGAAAAGAAAGCGGAAAACCGTCTGTCATAGAAGCATCGACAGTGGATGCTTCTGGTGATGAGCCAACAAATAAAGGTGAGGATAAAGTTGAGAGCGAAGAACAGACTGGAGCTGAAATGTTTGTAGATAAAAAGGATACAGAAGAGGAGATAATGGAGAAGCTTGTTGAGCCTCCACATATAGACACTGAGAATATTAAAACTTATGTTTCAGACAAAGGTGCAGAAATCACAGGCGTGGTAGAAGCATTTAAGGGGGTTATCGAAGATGACAAGTCTGCAGTTAAATATGAGGTCAAAACTGAAGACAATGACCAAAAAGAAGATAACCTGCGTGATGATGAGAAAAATCCTGAGAGTGGTATACTTCTGGAAGCAGCACAAGTTGAGAAGCCTATTGAGTCCTTGCAAGAAACTCCGCCAAGTACAGTTCCACGAGAATTCGTGGATGACAAAACAGAGGAAAAAACAATGGATGCAATTGAGAAGGATATGGAGATTCTTGACATACAGGTGAGAATATCATAAAATTGAACTCTAGTGTCAATAGCTAATACAAAGCATACTAAAAATTTATTTTTTTTAAAAGCTTGAGATTTATTGAAATTGCAATCTTCCTCAGAATGTTGCAGAAACTATGTCAAATGAGAAGATTGAAGATAATTCATTAACTCAAGCAGATGGCTCACCAATACAACATGAGGAATATTTGGAGAAGGAAATCGAAATACCATCTGTGATTGAAGCTTCGACAAAGCATGCCGATGCTGACGAGTTAACAAGTATTCACGAGGACAACATTGAGCACGAAGACCTAAGAAAAGTTGAATTGGTTGAAAGTAATAAAGACACAGACATTAATTTGCAGAAGGACGAAGCACAGATGGAGACATCACCTGTCAAGTCATTGCTAGTGGCTGCTGAAGATATTATAGCATCAGATTCATATCATCGAATAGAAACAACTTCTCAAGAGGAGCAACTCCTAAATGAAAATGAAATTGTTCATGAACAGACAGAGGTCGAAAGACTAGATACAGCTGATTCAGATAAGGAAACTCCTGAAGCACAGGTGAGAGCTATCTCAACTTCATCATAACAAAGTTTGGCATGCACTGGGATGATAAAAGCTTGATTCATATAGAAATAAATTATAAAATATCTTTAAGATTATAAATGTTTCTGAATGTATTACTTTTGGTGCAGAACATTAAGGAGAATTCACGGATTCCGGAGGATGGATCAGAACAAATACACGAGGAACTTCTTGAAAAAGAAAGCAAAACACCACCTTTCTCAGATACTTTGACAACGGAAGCCAATGATGAAGTGCCTGAAGTTATTCATCAGTATAAAATTGAGGGTGAAAAGCTAGAAAAAATTGACAAGTTTGAATGTGACAAACATGAAGAAATTACTTTGTTAGACAAAGCACCAGCGGAAAAACTAAACGAGGCATCAAAAGAAGATCTTGAGGATATCAAAGACATTGTTTCAGGTGCAAACGTTACGGAAAGAAGTTTGATAGAGGTGCAAAGCCTAAATGAAAATCCACGAGAAATTGTCGGTGATCACATGGATGAGAATATAGTTGACAAAGATCCTGAGGTAAGGGTAAGATTTTATTAGTAACTTATTTTCAATACTAAAAATTTGATTTGTGTTTGAAGTGTAAGTGTACATAGGTAATATGCTTTCTTTTATATAAAAAAACTAATGCATATTATATTCTTATGTCAGGAAATTGAGGATGAACTCTTGGACAAAGATGTCAAGCTCGCAAATGAGAAGCACACAGAAATTGGTTTCATAAAGGAAGAAGAACCAGTGGAAAAGCTCCAAGAGCCCGAGAAGAAAGATCTTGAGGAAGTTAAAGCATTTGTATCACATGAAGGCACGGAAACAAGTTCCATAGAGGAGCGAGACTTGACAGAGATTGCACAAGAAAGTGTGGGTGATCTGTTGGAGGATAAGAAACTTGCTAAAGCTCAAGATATACCGGTCAGAATTTTATTACTAAACTTAGAGTTGAGTTAAAAGGCATTCAATTAAAAAGGGTTTATGCAAATTCATTCTACTGCAGGATTTCACACCAATTGTTTCAAGTGAGCAAACTGAGAAAAATTCATCAATCCAACCAGATGGATCACAAACGAAACATGAGGAACTTTCTGAAAAGGAATGTGAAATGCTATCCACACCAGAAACTTCGTTTCTTCATTCCAGCAACAATGAATCAATGACCATTGATGAGGAAAATCTTGAGAATGAACACTCAAACATAGTCGATAAGTTTGAAGATGAGAAGCATACAAAAATTGCTATAATAAATGATCAAGCACCAGTGGAAGAGCCTCAAGAGTCCTCGAGAAGAGATAACGAGGAAGTTAAAGCATTTGTATCCTGGGAAGGCGCAGAAACAAGTTCCGCAGAGACGCAAGGTTTAACAGAAATTTCACCAGAAATCATGGGTGATAAGTTAGAGGAGAAAATAATTGATAAAGTCGTAACAAAACAGGTTGGAATTCGATTGGTATCCTAACTTTATTATCACAAACTTATCAACTAATAATTAATCCGAACAAACGAGATTTAATCAAGAATTTTTTTTCTTAAACTAAAAATTTTAACGTGTGCTTCATTCTTGTTACAGGAGTTCACTAAATTTATTTCAGATCAGAATGCTGAAGATATTTCCCTGATGCCAGTGGATGACTTGCAAATCAAACATGAGGAACTTTTGGAAAAGGAAATTGAAGCATCACCTTTGTCAGAAACTTCATTGCGAAACTCCAACTTTAATGAGTCAACAATTCTTCACCAGGACAAAATTGAGGATGAACTCTTAAACAGAGTTGATAAATTCGAATCTGAAAAACATGCAGAAATTAGTTTGATAAAGGAAGAAGCACCTCTGGAAAAGCTTAATGATTCACCATTGAGAAAAGATCTCGAGGAAATCAAGGCATTTGATTCATCTGAAGACAAGGAAACAAGTTCCACAGGGGAGAGAAACCTAACAGCAGTTCCACAAGAAAATGTAGGTAACCAGTCAAAGGGGAAAATACTAGTTACAGAGGCACCAGCAAGAACTTTATTAGTAACTTAACATCCAGAAACTTACATTATGCATGTTGGACTAAGAAAGACAAAGTTATCGAAGACTAACTTTTTACTTCAATGAAATATACTAGGCATTTTTTCTATTCAATTAAATCGAGCTGATGAGATTTTGCAATTACTACAGGATTTTACCACTGTTGATGCATCACAAATTAGACATGAAGAACTTTTGGAAAGGGAAAGCGAAGCACCACCTTTGCCACTGCTTCATTCTAGCGATGGAAAGTCCGCAATTGTTCACACAGACAAGATTGAAGATGAAGAACTAGAAAAGGTTGATAAGTTTGAAGGTATTGAATCTGGAGAAGCTACTTTGTTAAATGAAGAAGCTTCGGCAGAAAAGCTTACCGAGTCATCTGAAGATCGTGAGGGAATTAAAGAATCTATTACATGTGACGGGACCGAAATAACAAGTTCGACAGAGAAGCATAACTTAACTACAATTTCACAAGAAACTGTAGATGATCAAGAAGAGGAGAAAGTACTTAATATAGCGGGAGAGACATCTGTAAGAACTCTATTCACAACCTCAGCTCATTATCACGAATTTAGCTTATATATGACAGAACATGAATAGACAAGTTTTAGAGTATGAAATCGCTAAATAATATTTTCTCATTAATAAAAGGTATTGATGTATATTTTCACCATTGTTGCAGGATTGCACAACAGTTATTCCAGATAATAATAACACTGAAAGAAATTTATCGGTCGAAGTTGATGCATCACAAATGAAACATGAAGAACATTTGGAAGAAGAAAGCAGAATGCCATCTTTGTCGTTGTCAAATACTAGCACTGAAGAGCCAACAATTGTTCACGAGAACAAAATAATGGAACACGCAGAAATTATTTTGTCAAATGAAGAAGCATTTGAAAATTCCTCAAAAGAAGAAAATGAGAATGTTAGAGCATCTGTTTTGTGTGAAGACACAGAAACAAGTTCTTTAGAACAAGAAAATCTCAAAGAAAATTCTCGTGAAATCGTGGGTGATCAAGTAAAGGATGAAATAACCGATATTGCTCAAAATGCACCGGTAAGTTTGTCATAAACATTTGATCTGAATATGTCAGACATATGAGGTACAATATTAGTAGCAAAGTTCTAAAGGACTGAAGGTTACTTAAGAAGTATTTTATCTTAATACAGAGTTGACAGCAATTTCATGTTTGCTGTAGGATTTGACAACAATTACTTCAGACGAGAATTCAAAAGAAGGTTCATTAATCCCATTAGATGGATCACAAATAAAACATGAGGAGCCTCTGGAAAAGGAAAGCGGAACACCATCTATGTCAATTTTGGACACCACGATTGAAGACTCGACGATTCCTCAGGGCCACGTAACTGATGATCAAGACCCAAGAAAAGTTGATGAGCTTGAACATGAGAAAGATACAGAAGCTTCTTTACTAAAGGAACCCACACCAGCAGAAAAGGTTACCGAGTCCGCGAAAGATGATCTTGAGGATACTAAAGTATTTCTTTCATGTGAAGATAAAGAAATAACAAGTTCAGTAGAGGAGCAAAGCCAGAAAGCAAATCAACAAGAAATTGTGGTTGATCAAACACAAGGAAATGTAATTGATTCTGCTACTGAGGCACTGGTAAGAAGTTTGGCAGTGGAGTGATAATGTTACCACAAAGTTTCTAATGTTGGAATTAGATATGGAGAGTTCTGAAAGAATGAAATTAACTCATGAATATTTATTCTTTAATAAAAAATAGTTGATTTATACTAATTGTTTCTGCAGGACTTTATAGAAACTGTTTCACGTGAGAATGCTGGAGAGAATTCATTGATCCAAGCTGAAGAATCAAATGTGAAACATGAAATCGTGAGTGATCAAACAAAGGATAATGTACTTGAAACAGCTCCTAAGGAGCAGGTGAGAAGTTTGTTAGTAATTAGGTAACATCATTGTCACAAATTTTCTTTATGTGTGTTGGAATAAGAAAAAAATGAAAGAGAACTAACTCAGGAATCTTTTTATTCTTTAATTAAAAATGGTTGATTTATATGTTATTTTTGTTTCAGGATTTTAAACCAGTTATTTCACACGATAACGCTGAAGAAAATTCATTGATTCAAGTTGATGAATCACAAATGAAACATGATGAGTTGGAAAAGGAAAGTGAAACGCCATCTTTGCTTATACTGGATACGAGCAATGAAGAGTCGAAAACAATTTATGAGGACAAGAATGAGGTTGAAAACCTAAAAAAAGTTCTGGACTTCGAGTGTGGAAAACGTGAACAAATAACTTCAACAGAGGAAGAAACACAGGTGGCAAAGGTCAATGAATCCTTGAAAGAAGACCTTGAGGATATCAAAGCACTTGTTTCAGGTGAAGATTCAGAAACAACTAGTTTTGAAGAGAAACAAGGCTCAAAAGAAAATCCACGAGAAATTTTGAGTGATCAACAAGAGGAG
Source organism: Henckelia pumila (assembly GCF_033568475.1). NCBI lineage: Eukaryota > Viridiplantae > Streptophyta > Magnoliopsida > Lamiales > Gesneriaceae > Henckelia > Henckelia pumila. Next base: position 48,705,191 of record NC_133122.1, on the reverse strand, counting down.
AAAATTCTTGATATAGCTCCTGAGGCACAGGTAACTTCGTAAGCATAAGAATAATTAATATTGAGAGAATGATATTACCCTTAGAATATTTTCTCTCTGATTCAAAAGAGTTCATGCATATTTAATTTTGTTGCAGAATCTCATAAAAGTTGTTTCAAGTGAAAATGTTGAAAAGGATTCAATTATCCAAGAGGATGGATCACCAACGGTGCATGAGGAAATTACGGAAAAGGAGGGTGAGACACCATCTTTATCCGCAGCTTTGACACTGGACACCACCATTGAAGATTCAACTGTTATGCACGAGAACAAAATCGAGAATGAAGACACAAGAGAAGTTGATACATTTGAATGCGAAAAACATGTAGACGGTGAAATACCTGATGCAGCTCCTGAGACACTGGTAAGAATTTAATTTGTGACTTCACTATAATAAACTTACTTTATGTACGTATGCTGGAATAAGAATAGCTGAGATGAGAAAAAATGAAATTAATTACAAGTCATTTTTCTTTAATTGAAGAGCGTTGACGACAATTTCATTGCTGCAGGAGTCCAAAATAATTGTTTTGGATGAGAACACTGAAGAAAAATCCTTGAACCAAGTCGATGAATCACAAACAAAACACAAGGAACTTTTGGGAGAGGAAAGCAAAACAGTGTCTTTGTCAGAGATTTCATTACTGAATACTAACAATGAAGATTCAACAACTGTTGGCGATAACAAAATTGAGAATGAGGATCCTGAAAAAGTTGACAAGTTAGAAAGTGAGAAACACAAGGAATTTCCTTTAACAAAGGAAGAAGAACCAGGGCAAGTAGTTAACAACCCCTTGCAAGAAGATAACAAGGAAATTAAAGAATTTGTTTCATGTCTGGACACAGAAACAACTAGTTCTACAGAGGACCAAAGCGTACAAATAAATCCACAAGAAGTCATGGAAAATCAAATGGAGGAAAACATTATTGATACAACTCCTGAGCCACAAGTAAGAATATCATTAGTTATTTTAGTATCATAGTATATCTATGATGGAGTAATATAGGCACATATCTAGAAGTATGAAATTTCTTTGGAAATATGTTTTCTTTAATTAAAACAAATTGATGTGTATTTCATAATCGTTGCAGAATTTGACAACTTTGGTCTCTGACGAAAACACTAAAGACGATTTATCGCTAGATGATGATGAATCGCCAATTAAACATGAAGAACTTTTGGAAAATGAAAGTGAAAAGCCATTCTTGTCGATTCCAAAAACCAGCAATGAAGAACCATCATTTATTTGCGGCAGCAAAACTGAGAACGAAGATGTAAAAAGAGATGAGAAGGTGGAACAGCTTAATGATTTCCCAGAAGGACCTGAGATAATTGAAGTATCGGTTCCTAATGAAAACTTAGAAACAACAATTCCTATAGAGGAGCGAAGCCTAACAGAAAATCCACAAAAAAATACAAAGGATAAATTAGTTGGCGTAGTTCCAGAAGCACTGGTAAGAATTTTATACATTGCTGACTTAGGTAGTGTTTGGGATTGCTTGAAAAAAGCTCAAGAGCATTTTTCTTAAGCAATCCCAAACACCTACTTTAATGACCAAAACTTTAATAATGTCTACTGAAATAAGAATATAAAAGTTTTGAAAGAATGACATTAGCTTAAGTATTTATTTTTTAAAACCACGAGTTGATGCATATTTCATTCTGAATCAGGAGTCAAAAACAATTGTGTCAGATAAGAACATTGAAGAGACTTCATTTATTCTAGAGGATGGATCACAAATGAAGCATGAGGAAAATGTGGAAAAGGAAAGCGAAATGCCTTCTGTGTCGGAAAATTCAATACTGAATACTAGGAATGAAGAGCCAACACATTTTCTGGATGAGAAAATTGAGGATGAAGATCAAGCTAAAGTCAACAAGTCTGAATGTGAGAAACATGCAGAAATTACAGAAGTACCGATGGAAAATCTGAACTCATCAAATCTGGAGAGTACTGAAGCGTTTGTTTCAAGTGAAGATATTGAACCAAAAAATTCTACAGAGGAGCAAAGCCTAACAGTGAATCCGATAGAAAATATGGACGGTCAAACAGTGGATAAAGTACTTGATAAAGCTCTCGAGGCACCGGTAAGAATTCACTTGTAACTTAGATTAATTGTTACAGAACCTAATTTTACATGTTAGAATATGAATAGCAAAGTTTTGAGAGAATAAATTAACTTAGGCAGAGCTTGATTCGCAATTCATTCTTGCAACAGGATTTCAGACCAGTTGTGCCAGATGATAACAATGATGATATTCCATCGATCCAAGTGGATGGATCACAAATGAAACACGAGGAACCTTTGGAAAAGGAAAGCAATGTGCTTTCATCGTTAGAAACTTCACTGGCGAATCCCAACAATGAAGAGATGGAAACCATTCACAAGGATGAAATCGAGGACGAAGCCCTTGAAAATGTAGACGAGTTTGAAAGTAAGAAGTGCTCAGAAATTAAGTTCAAGGAAGAAGCACAAGTGGAAGAGTCTACAGTTTATAAGGACATTAAAGAATATGATTCATATGAAGACACAGAAGCAAGTGCTCGCCAGGAGCAAATCCTAGCTGCAAATCCACAAGACATCTTGAGTAACCAATCAGAGGACAATGTTATTGATGCAGCTGACTCAAAGGAGAAAATTACAGAGGTAAGCATTTAACTTCGTCATCGCAAACCTATGGAGTTTGCAATAATAATAGCAAGGTCTGAAATAATTTTTCACAAGTTTATTCCATTTAATCAAAATAATTATGAATGTTTCTTTCTTGCAGCAGAATTTACCGGTTTCAAATGAGAACGTTGTGAAGGATTCGTTAATCCACATAGATGAATCAGAAATTAAACATGAAGAAAATTTGGAGAAAGAACCATATTTGGAAGAAACCTCAACTGTGGCGGCCAACAATGAATCATCAACCAGTCATGAGGACGTGATTGAAGAAGAAAGTGGGAAAATTGTAGAGAGTACACTGTTAAATGAAGGATCACCGGCATATGAGGCTGACGAGTCCTTGCAAGTGGTTTCTGAGGATATTAAAGCACCTGTTTCATGTCAAAAGACGGACACAATAAGTTCAAGCATAAATGCAGATCCACAAGAAATCGCGGGAGATCAAACAGATGACAAAATCAATACAGATGGCACAAGGGAGATAACTCTTGAGGCAGTGGTAAGCATTTTACTAGAAATTTAACTTCTGTATCACAAACTCAGTTGCGCTTTCTGGAACAATAATGGAAAATTTTTAACTGAACAATAATGTTTTCCTTTTACATAAAAGAATTTATGAATATTTGTTATTGCGCCAGAACTTGACAACCCTGAATTCAAATGAGAATGAAGTACTGGATTCAATTACCCCACAAGATGGATTAGAAATTGAACACAAGGAAACCTCGATGTTGGCTGACAGAGAAGAGCCAATAATTGTTCATGAGGACACAATTGAGGGTGAAGACCTCAAAAAAGTTGATACATTTGAAAGTGCGCCACAAACAAAAAACACCTTGTTAAAGGAAAAGGCACACGAGGATGAGTATGTGGATTCCTTGCAAGTGGCATCTGAGCCTGTCAAAGCATCTATTTCATGTCAAGACAGAGACACAACAAGTTCTTTTGAGGAACAAATCCTAACTACAACTCCACAAATCGTGAGCGATCAAGTGGAGGAAAAACTTGACGATACAGCTAAAACACGGGAGGAAACACCGGTATGGGTAAACATTTTACAATTTAACTTTAGTTATTTACACCCTGATATCTTCTAGCACAGCAATTCATTTTCGTTTTACCATACTAATTGAAACATCTGTACAAGAAGTGATTTTTAAGATGCATCATTCATCTTTATCATTGAAATGAAGACCTCTAGCTGTTCCAAAGTGCAATATCTCCAAACCCCTCGAGGCTCAAGACACACAGATTTTTATTCAACAAACTTTGCCAAGAGACTGCTTGTTCAAACTAGAGATTCCTTATGAAACAAAAAACAGTTTTACTTTCACCTAGTTTATTAGCTTTCACAATTTTTTTCCTTCTTCTTACCTATTAACTCATTTTCCCTAATTTAAACCATGTATAAACATCCAACATGATTGCAATATCAGTTTCAGAAATGAAAATATTTAAACCATGTATAAAAAACCAACATGATTGCGAAATCGATTTTGGAAATGAAAATGGATTCTCTTGGGAAACACTATAATTTCTCGTTACGTATTAACAAGCACCGATTTGATCTCATATACAGGCTAGCAGCTCTGTTTTAGCGTTTCAAGAGGATGAAGCCAACAGAATCGGAGTTGATGACATTAACAGTGTAATGATAGAGGATGAAGTAACAGTAAACAGATCTAATGCCGCTGAAAATGATGATATTTGTTCCTCAGACAAAGTGCAAGCAAAGGAAGAGGTATAGATGCTATTCCCACACACCCCATATAAACTGATTTGCTGATAATAACCATTCAAAGCACATCTATTCCACAGGAAATGGAGATAATATCAAAAACGGAAATTGATGAGGAAGCAGGCAAAGATGATACCTGGATCAAACTAACTGATGATGAAATCAATGAAACTTCTATGGAGGAAAAGGAGATTGATTTTTCCTCTCGTGACAAGGATACTTCTGAAATCACCAAACATGATGGTGCCGAGGATATTCCAAAAGGTAACGAAAATTCCAGAGACAAAAATGAGTTTCTTGAAGATGGATACTCTTATGGAAGCACAGAATCCACCACACCTATAGTAAATGAAGATGCTGAAAAGATAGACAAAGACATAAAAGCAGAAACAGTCATTACTGAAACTGGAGCTGCTTCCAGTGGTTTACCAATAACAGGAGTACAATGTGGACCAGAGGAAACTGCAATTGAAGATAGCAAAGCGAAGGAAACAGAAACGTCATCAGCAGCTGAAGACCGAGAATATCAAGGCCAACACACCAAACTCCACAAGTCTCCTCCTCCTTTATCTCATGTCAAGGATTCTGAGTCGGAAATGGCACAGGAACAAGGTAGAGATAATCTTCAAAGTGGTGATGATACAAATGATGATATAAAAGAATTAGATGAAGGCTCTGTTGCAGTATCTAATGAGGGGAATTTTCTCGAGACAAATTTGAACGAGAAGATAGAGACCGAAGTTACACCAGGAGAAAAGGAAGCATCTGCAGTTCAACGGGACCTGGTGTCAGACTTTGTTGTGCAAGAAATACAAGAACAAGCAGGAAAAACTGTTGAGGCTGTCCCAGAAGAAAAAGGAATAAAGGGTGAACAGGGTGAAATAAAATTTGATGATTCCGATGACTTAAAAATAAATTCCAGCACCATGGTTACAGATAAGGTTGCACCATCAGATATACTTTGCAGTTCCACTAGTGATGCAGGGCAAAGAGCTGTGGGTCAAGAAACTCAAATTGTTGTGCAAGAAAAAGAACAGAAACCAGGAGAAGGTAAGGCCATTGAGGCTGTCCCAGAAGAAAAGGGAATCAATACTGAAGAAGATGAAATAAAAGAACACGACTTTAATGTCTTAAAGGAAAATTCCCGCACTGAGGCACTAGATAAGGTCACACCAGTCAACATTCTTCAGGGTTCCACTACTGCTGAAGTGCTAAGAGCCACTGATGAAGAAACTCCAGAGCAACATGGCTTGGATGAAGCTAGCCTAAAAGAGACCGAAGGAGGCTCTGTGTCTACCACAGATAAACTTACAGTTATCGGAGCAGATCAGATAGGTGATGCAAACTTTGATGGTTCAGTTGCCAGCAACAAAACTCCGGTACTGCAGCATGGAGACTCTTCAGAAAGTTTACAGACTGAAGGAGAAAAACAGAAGACATCAGAACCGGAGAAAGGAGAAAAATGTGGAAACGAGGTAACAGCTAAACTAACGGAGATTTCAGAATCAACAGAGATGGATAAGCCTTCACTGTCAGGACTTATTCAGGAGCCCGTGAAAGAAGTCTTGAAAGTCGTAGATCATTCAATTGATAAAAAAGAGCCAACTACCAAAGAAGAAGAGTTACAGGCAGAGAAATCAGATGAGGTGGAACAAGTCGAAGCGAAAACAGACGAAGAAAAAGATGGTGAAGAGGAATCGTGTGAGCATCAAATATCAGACTTGAGCTCTGATGCTCCGGTCATGGTGGATGCAACAGACAGAGATGTGAAAGTTACTCCTAAAAAATCACACAACATATTATCTGGCGTAGGATCAAAGGTTAAGCATTCAATTTCCAAGGTAAGGAAAGCAATCACTGGTAAGTCTTCTCAACCGAAGTCAGCATCCCCAAAATATAGTGAAAAGATTTAAATAGCCTGTACATTAGATAATTCCTAGAGTTTGCTTTGAATTTTTAAAATTTGTGCTTGCTTGTGAAAAGGTTTGTTTTTGTGTATAAGTTTCTGTAGTAGCGAATTCCTGTATGATACGAATTATTATAGTTTGTACTTAGTGTATTGCAGAGCAGGGATGTAACTTTTACTATAAATTTCAATCACACCGTTTGCATATAATATAATATGAGGTAATGCTACTGAAAATGCATCTAGTATATGCATGAGCGACCAAATTTAAAAGCTAAAACATGCAACATTTTTTACCTTGCCAGTTCGGGAGGCAGATTCACGTCTGTAGGTAGAAATGTGATGAATACTAAACATTAAGAGCAGTCGGTAAAATATGATACCTTTTTTTAAAAAATAATTTCGAGCGATCCCTCGTATTGAGGAGGCTTCCAGACTCGTAACCAAGAGCACACATCATAAGAAGACGAAGAATCTTGACTTCAGTTCCTTATAATACTTTATCATTTCTGTGATAAAGTACTCGAAAATTAGTTTCGAAACATTTTTATACATCTTGAATGCATATAAACAGAGTTAACCAGAGTCGACATTCTGGCCAGCAGATTCATAAGGTATATTTGTATCCACAGTTTCACAAATATAAGCTGACTGTACAAGATATTAAATGTTATATTATTTCAAAGTACCCCTTGATCATAAGCTTTATATTGAACATCAGACTAGTTATTGGTCTGATAGGCGTAAACCGAGAAATTTGTCAAAAATTCAAGTAGTGCAAACTATAAGATGGTACTGAACATCAGCTAAGCTACTAGTTTAATAGGCATAAAGCAATAATTTTCTGTCAAATTTACTCTTTCCAGTAAATATATTATAACAAAAATAAATGGCGGGTAGAATTTTGATTTCAGTAAGCTCCATGGCAGTGAAGAAAATTGGTTGGGATGGGCTGGTTGATGCGGAAGGTGCCATAGAATAATCCGCATTTGCTCTTTGTTTGCATATTTATCCACTATTTGATTTGGATTCCTACCAGGTCTCAAATGTTCTACTATCCAAACCTCATTCTTCAACTGATAATTCATGTTATGTATGGAAGTTTGATCCAAAACTTAAAAAAGTAGTAGAGGAAACAAGAACATCCATCATCTTTACAATCTTAATCTTTCATAGATATATCGAAGGATAAATGGTATAATCCTAAAACAAACATTTAGGACAAGAGTTCTATACAGAAGTTAAAACATTTCAGGAATTTGATAATACATTCTGTAATACATTGCAAAGTCAGCAGGGAGAAAAAATGCCCCTGATTTCTAAATTATTATTATTATTATTTTTCAAAAATAGAAAACCTTATTGTGATCAAAATAAGTACTCAATCACAGAAATTCCAGGAGAATTTGGCCATGGTACTTGAACTACGACCATGTCATCCTCGTACCCAAATGCCACATTTTCTCCATCAAGTGTACAAGCCAATGGCTTTTCAGAAGCAAAGACCCTCAATTCTCCAGTTCCCTTGACTCCAACTCGGACCGAATTCCCACCATCGTCAAAAGCCAAAGATTGCAATGCGCCGCCCGAATTGAGCATGTTTACTAGCCCGATCGGAGCGAATTGGACAGATTTTTTGGCCAAGGTCATGATGGGGGAGACTGTGACGAGCTCGAACTCGAAAGGCTCGAGGCTTACATTGATGGTGCCAGATCGCTCAGTGAGGATCAATTTCTTTAGTTGAAACAAGTACATGGCAAATGTTTGGTCGTCTTCTATGGACATGGGATTTCTTCCTTGTTTCCATTCTATGTCGACGGGGCCGGTCTTGGAGGAAACTGCGCGTGAGTATTGGGATGCACATTTGTTGCGCCTTGTTTCCCGGCACCACCCTCCTCCTTGGCAGTTGAATGCTCCGATCACACCGGTGAACTGATGCAATTAGAAAAAAGAACGATTTTTACTTCAATTCAAGCTGGATGGTTTGAAGGTATTTCAGTAGAAATCGAAAGCTTGGTTTTGAAAAAAAAAAAATCAATTCTTGAAAATTCTGAAGTAGCAAGAAATCGAAAATAAGACAGAAAAAGTGCCGAAACGAATCAACAAAATGGTAACTTTTAGTCTCACCTTATTGAGGTTCCAAATCTTGAGCATGGTCTTGCCATTGTGCAAAGGGTCTTCGAAGAGACAATCACGAGTAGGCAATGCGTAGTAGTCGCATCTCAGGATGGAGCCATCAGGCAGCACAAGGGTCTTCAGCAGGTCGAAATCGTGCTTGCCCACAGAGTCGCTAATGTAAATGGGTCCGCCCGAAATGGCCCGCGACGCGGCGTGAAACGCCGCACAAGGATGCGTGGACTGGAACATGTCCCAATCGGGGTGGATGAAATTGCCCATCCACAAGCTGTTGTATGCACAATGCACCATGTGGCATCCTTGCAGCCAGAACGTGCCGTTCGGGTCACCCGACGGGTCAGTACACCAAAAGTCATCGCCTGCACGTGTTAAATTCATGTCAAAATAGTAATAAATAATACTTCTCGTCTCATATATGTTGTCTTGTATATTAATAAATAAGTATAAAAAAATATTACTAAATATAAAAAAAAAAAAAAAAAGTGGACGATATAATTGAAATGGAGGAAATATAACATTACACATAACTGTCACGATCCGCTAATTAAACATACATAGAAAACGTACCAACGCGTCCTAGAGAGATGGCCTCGGTACCAAGGAACATGAAGTCGTTGCAGTGTTCCATGCTGGCAATCACGCCATTCCCTTTGAAATGGTTCCTCACTGAAGTCGTGAGAGCTTTGAAATACGCTTTTGCTAGCTCCACTCTTCCCCCATACTCCTCGCACAGCATTTCCAACAACTGTATATACAAAAACACACACACACACAATAAGCAGTGAATGAATATCTAAAATGTCGTATTTCTCCTTTTTGATGCAAAGTTTATAATAGAGTAAAACATAGAATATGATGTGTATAAAAAAAATATCGGGAATTATAATAAAAAATATCGATTGCGGGTTCTTGTATCTTAAAAAATCGAAATAACACGACTTACGTGTATGACATCCACTTTGACACCATCGATACCCACGGACTCCAAATACGAGTGCAAGCCCTCATACAACTGGTCAGCCATATCCGGTGGGACAAGCCCAACTCCATTGTTCACTATCTTATCCACAGCCAAATCCTCCATCGTGGTCTCGAGCCCAGGTGTCAATTTGGGCTTTATCACCTTCGCTTTCGGAAGCCCAACAGTATCAGGCCTCAGCCCGCCCCAGTACCCGCACAAGGCATGCCAAACATAGACATACTCCACGCTCCCGAAATTCTCCTTCAGATCCTTCACAAAAGCACCCATACCCGTATCCGGACCCGACCCAGATCCGGATTCCTTCGGGCTTCTGTAGTCCCTGAATTTGTAGTTCTCCTGAAATTGTATCAGCCTGCATGGCATCTGCTCCCCGGCGGAGGTCCGATTCATGCCCTCGGAAGCGATCGGATCCTCGTCGTGGCTGATGGATTGCCAGCCGTCGTCGATCAACACCAGCCCCGGAGGGCATCCGCCGTCGACCAGACCCTTGACTCCGTCCCATACGCCGCCGGGATGTACGTTCAGGTAGAAAGCATCCCACGTGCACCACCCGAACTTGTCGACGATTCCGGGCGGCGTTTTCTCTTCCAGAAGCTTGAAGGTTCCCAGATGGGCACGCGCCGCCTTGACCGCGTTTCTGGCGAGTGTAAACGGGTCGTCTCCGGCGTGGATGTAGAGCGCAGCCCGGAAGGAGGATGCCGATACTTTGGTGGATCCACTTTCCACGCACATGTCTATATAGTCATCGGATCCGGGTTGTAATGAGGTCCGAAACGGACCCTCCAGGATCGGAAGCAGCAAAACATAGGGCCTGTAGTTGCTGCTGCCGGGTTCGTTTTCTTTGTCGAGGATAAGCATTTGTGTCTCGTGCTCCAGATCCGAACCGTTGGACCCGGTCCAGTGGGTGGTCCACCAGACTTTGAACCGGAAAATGGACATGAACCTGATACTTTTGAGCTTCCCGAGTGGGATTACATGGTGGCTGCTGGGATCTTTGGTATCGAACCCCACGAAGCAGCCGGGGTTGGCTGTTTCTTGGGGATCAGCGGCCGCCTTATCTCCGGTGGCTGCGGCGTGTGGGGACGGGACGATGATGATATTATTCGGCACTTCGGAGAGGAAGACTTGATCATTTACAGTCAAGTTCGATTTCTCGTCCAGTGTGAAGGAAGAGCTTGCGAAACCATTCGCAAGAACGGCAGCGTTTGAATCACCTTTGCTGAAACTAGGGGCCATTGTTACACTAGCTTTACAATATATATATAGTGGTGATTTTATGAAGAAATACTAAGGTTAAATTGTTATATGGAATGGAAGTTATATTTGGAAAAAATGGAAAGCTATAAAAATACAAGATTTTCTTGTGCATTGCATGTTGAGAATGTGGGAGAAAATGGTGAAATTTATAGGCGAAGATTATGGGGAGGGGGAAGGTTCGACGAAGGTGGTTTTGTATGATTTAATTGCAAAGGTTTGAGCTTAGGGGACAGATGGAGATGGTGGGAAATTTGATTGATAAATTAATATTATCCAAAGTGTCATTTTCAACTAGAAGACGTTGTATCTGAACTACCTATTTATTTCCGCTTATACAGGCCATTTTAATTTTTAAATGAATAAATAAATTGGAAATTTTGAGGATGCGATTTTAAATTATTTTTTTTACGGGATGCGATTTTAATTTTTAAATGAATAAATAAATTGGAAATTTTGAGGATCACACGAGGACAGGACAAGTGAAAATATATTTGTAATTCGAGCATTTTGATTTGCATCGTCATTGGCATCTTTTATCTACTATATCTATATCTATATATATATATATATATATATATATATATATATATATATATGCTCACCTATGATTTTTCGTTAAATACAACATTTTGAGTAACACTCCTGTGCAACGGTCTCATTCGTGAGACGGGTCAACCCTATCCATATTTATAATAATAAGTAATACTTTTGACATAAAATGTAATACTTTTTAATGGATAACCCATATAATAGACCCGTCACACGAATATGACCCGTGCAACGGTTGCATACAAGTGTTTGCCTAACATTTTTCGTTGATTTTTTTTGTTGTTATGATTGCATATAAAATTGTTGGAGTCTTGCAATCCGAAATCATCTTAAATTCGAAAAAAAATATTAACATTATGAAATAACCAAAAGATAAATTAAAATTTAAATAAACGAAGTAATCTAGGAATATTTGTTCTGAAATTCAAGAATTTCATCAAAGTTACTATTTTATATCATCTTAGTGATATAAAACGTATTAGAAATACGTACTTCATCCCTAAATCTTTTTGCACGACATATTTGAAAAATTACAACAATAGACTCTCGATCTTCACCAATCGTACCCTATGTATATATATGATTTATATATATATATATATATATATATATAATTTTACTTACTTCCTCTTTCTTTTTTACATATCTCTTTCCTTTTTTCACAAAACATTTTTCCGGAACAAATTCAAATTCTCGTTTGTGTTAAAGCAAATTTAGATCTAAATCATATCAGTACATTAATATATACTATTATTTCTGAATATTTTTAAATATATATTTATATTATTTACTGTATAATATATATGATAAATTTAACAATATTTTCACCGAAGCAAAGTTTAAGCGAAATCAATCGATGTAATTCAAGAAAACATGTTAATTACATATGGGTTTTTTTTATAAAAAAAAGTTAATTACATCTCAATCTTTTTTTTACGTAAATATAGTTTGAGGTGTAATTTCGATTTTCTCGTTTATGTAAACGAAGCAAGTTTAGAATTAATCAAATTGGTATATTGTTATATATTTATTTATGCAGATGGATATTTTTTAAAATATGTGGAACAAAAAAATTAATTGTAACTAAATAAAACGTTGGTAAAAAACAAAATTGAAATTTTTAATTTTATTGTTTTTGTAGTCTAATTTTTTCGACCAATCAAATATTTGTTAAATAAAGTAAATTTCGACAAATTCAAATGGAAACAAATTTGAAAACGTATTTTAGCACATTAGATATACACATATAGTATTCAATAAAATATAGCGTGTATTTGGTATATATATATATATATATATAGAGTTTTGCTATCTTGCCCACCCACCGTGCCTACATAATGTGTTCATCATGAGGTGGCACTCAATTATTGGACGCACAATTTATCACATCCAATAGTTGAGTGTCACCTCATGGTGGGCACATTAGGTGGGCACGATGAGTGGACAGGATAGCAAAATTGTATAGAGTTTTGCTATCCTGCCCACCCACATAATGTGCCCACCATGAGGTGACACTCAACTATTGGACGCACAATTCATTACATCCAATAGTTGAGTGTCACCTCATGGTGGGCACATTAGGTGGGCACGGTGAGTGGGCAGGATAGCAAAATTGTATAGAGTTTTGCTATCCTGCCCACCCACCGTGCCCACATAATGTGCCCACCATGAGGTGGCACTCAACTATTGGACGCACAATTCATCACATCCAATAGTTGAGTGTCACCTCATGGTGGGCACATTATGTGGGCACGGTGAGTGAGCAGGATAGCAAAATTGTATAGAGTTTTGCTATCCTGCCCACCCACCGTGCCCACATAATGTGTCCACCATGAGGTGACACTCAACTATTGGACGCACAATTCATCACATCCAATAGTTGAGTGCCACCTCATGGTGGGCACATTAGGTGGGCATGGTGAGTGGGCATGATAGCAAAATTGTATAGAGTTTTGCTATCCTGCCCACCCACCGTGCCCACCATGAGGTGGCACTCAACTATTGGACGCACAATTCATTACATCCAATAGTTGAGTGCCACCTCATGGTGGGCACATTAGGTGGGCACGGTGAGTGGGCAGGATAGCAAAATTGTATAAAGTTTTGCTATCATGTCCACCCACCGTGCCCACATAATGTGCCCACCATGAGGTGACACTCAACTATTGAACGCACAATTCATCACATCCAATAGTTGAGTGCCACCTCATGGTGGGCACATTAGGTGAGCACGGTGAGTGGGCAGGATAGCAAAATTGTATATTTATTTTTATCTCAATTGGATTTTTGGAAAATGTCCATGTTGAAAATGTTCTGCTATTTATGTTAAGTTTTTGAAAATTTATTGATTGATAGAAATTAATTAGGTTTGGTATTTTTTTTAATTTTTGGTTATACATACAAACATACATACAAATATGACAAAATAGCTAAATGTGGTAAATTACATAAATATTTCAGATATATATATGTATATAATACATACATATCTGTTAAAATAGCAAAATTTTGTAATACATACATATATATATATAGAGTACTTTTCAGCTGCCCAACAATATTTCTCCACCTCGTTTTCAGTAGTTTTTTTTTTATTTTTCACATAACTAAAGCACGGTACCGGGTTTTAGTGGTCCGGAAAGAGTTAGACATCATTGGTTGGGCAGTTGAAAATTTTTCTATACATATATATGTGTGTGTGTGTGTGTGTGTATTTATTTAATATTTATTGGGTATTTATGATATACGTGGACATTTTTTTTTGAATTACATCGATTGATTTTTTATTATCTTTTATTGATAATTCTTGATTTTATTATATATTGTGTATGAATATAATGTAAAAAAAAAATAACTGAATACTCCAAAAAAAAGAAGAAATATTTTTAAATATTAAATATTCAGCCTTTGATACTCCAAATATAAAGTACTAATAATTTATATATTTGATTTGAAGCAATTTTTTTTCTAGATAATATGGTAAATTGTATAATTTATGAAACATTTTATATGTTTGATAAATCTTAAAAATTCTTTGAGATTTTATTATATATATATATATCATTTACTACTTCGAATATGTATGATATTCTTAATCTAAATTTATTCTGTTCTTAGCAAAACAATTATTGTTTTTAAATGTTTTGAAAAGTAAATATTATAAAGGAAATGCTGAAATCATTGAATAATGAAAATATATTGTGTAATTTTAAATGGATATATATATACAATTTTGCTATTCTGCCCACTCACCGTGCCCACCTAATGTGCCCACCATGAGGTGACACTCACTTATTGGATGTGATGAATTGTGCGTCCAATAGTTAAGTGCCACCTCATGGTGGGCACATTAGGTGGGCACGGTAGGTGGGCAGGATAGCAAAACTCTATATATATATATACACACCTACCGTGCCCACCTAATGTGCCCACCATGAGGTGGCACTTAACTATTGGACGCACAATTCATCACATCCAATAAGTGAGTGTCACCTCATGGTGGGCACATTAGGTGGCACGGTGAGTGGACAGGATAGCAAAATTGTATATATATATATATATATATATATATATATATATACAAGATGTAATTTTTACACCAAATACAAAACTCATTTTCAACTATTAATTCTAAACTCTACACTAAACAAAATATTCTCTATTATTTTATTCAAAACAACTAATTTATTTCACAAAAAAATTTTAGATCTTAAAATATATATTATAATACACAATTAGAAAGAAAAAAAAAAAAGAATCTGACACCAAATATAGCGCTAAATATAGCGTTTCGTTGGAGGAATGAATATACCAATTTAGTGTTGGATTTGAGACGACCTTAATTGCAAATAGAATAGGGGAGCACATTTTATTTTAGTCTATTTTATTTTAGATGTTACTGTAACTTCCCGGCATCTTGGGGATCGGATGGGGCCGGGTGGCGGCTGGCCCAGCATGTGAGATTTGCGTGGCCCACGCACCGGCCATGCACGGCGGAAGTCAAACGATAATTAACACGTGGAGGCCTTGTGGCTGCAACGCCCGCCGCGTGGCAGTCAAATACGGTATATTACATATTTGTATAATAACTAATTTAACTGCTTGGTGCATGGGCTACTGACTTCAACTACCTCACAGACAGACACATGTGCGAATGGGACACTCACACTTGGAACCTAGCTATTTTTCTGTTCGAGGAAATCTATATTATCTTTGATTCAGAAAAAAAAAAGAAGAAGCTATATTATCTTTTTTCTGTCAAAAAATAAATAAATAAATATATAATTGTGTTATTAAATTAACATATTGTTATTTGAATGAGAACAAGAGGGGAAAAAAAGGTATTGATTTTGAAAAGTTTTTTAGAAAATGCTTTTCAACTTTTTCTTCACAAAATTTCACAAAACTATAAAATTTTGTGAAGATAAAGCTGAAAAGTATTTTTAAGAAACTCTCTCAAAAACTACTTGCGAAAAAGTAAATGTTAGATCAAATCACAATATATTATTTAGAACAACCGGCAGAGCCACGCTATTGTCTAAATAATATATATGACTTTATTATAAATTAATACATATATTTAGTTCCCACTATATTAATATCAGATTAATCGATATTTAATACATGATACCCATAATATATATATAAATGCATAAATATAAACATAAAAGAATAATTAAATATTTAAACAAATATATCATATAATATAGTTCTCACTATATTAATATAAGATTGATTTTAAAATGCAAACATGAGGTGTTTTATAAATTGATTGCTAGATTGTATTCTTAGGAAACGTAATCTAGCTAGAATTTATATATATATATAATGTATATATTCAAAAAAATTAATATAGAAAAATCGTGACCATCTTTCTAGAATATTATTATATTATATATATGTATATATTATCGGAGTATTCGAGATATCCTATCCTAGGAAAAATAAATTGATTTGGTGTTTACCAAACCGATAAGGGGAAAAACCCATTAATGTACCAAACATTTCATTTGGACACATACGTGGTCAAATACCGTTGCTGATCCAACTGTCATGTGCTCGTGACAATTAGTCGGTTGGATTGGGTTGGATAAATCTCCCATGAAATACAAGTAAACACGAGGGGGCCGACCATTATTTCATTCAATGTTCAAATTAATTATAAATTATATATTTTAAGAACTTTAAATGTATATGCTTAATCAGGTGAAAACGTGGCACTTTCGTAAAACGACTTATCTATGTGATGTCACTGTAATTTGAAGGATCCAAGGTTTTTTATTTCGAACCAATAAAAAATTTGATACGGCATAAAAAGTTTAATAATAATATTGTTAGTATATAATTTAATATAATAAAAAAAGCGTGTGATAACATAACGTATATAGTGTAAAATTTTAAATATGAAAATATACAATATGTGTTTGTAGCCTCACAATATTAATTATTTTAATAAATTAGTACTTACTATGTTTGGTTCGGATGATGAAATTATTGAATGATTAGTATATAATATAAATTATAGAAAGATGATTGATGTAGAAATGTAATGCAGAGTGATAAAAATTATTATGCTTGACATGATTTTTGTGTGTTGGATATATTAATACTTTTTGTAACTTTGAACCAAAATTATCCTTAGTTCATGATACCCTGGTAAGTCAGGGGTGGCAGGGCCAGGAAAGGCTAGGGGTGTCAGGGCTGTATTAATGCAAGGGTAGCAGGGCTGTTAGTCAGGACAGCGAGTAAGACTCTAGCCCGACTATTTTGGGGAAGAGTAAGATTCACATTAGTAGAAGCACCCTCTTCTTATAATGTCATCTTGGGGAGGCCGGCTATGAATTCTTTCAAAGCCGTGGCCTCAGCTTACCATCAAAAGATCAAATTCCCAGTGGAAGATAAGGTCGGAGAAGTCCGAGGAGATCAACCTTCTTCCCGAAAATGCTATGCCGAGACAGTGAAGATAGATTACAAGAGGGCAAGACATAGTGGGAAGGAAGGAGCCCAGAGGGGAAGAGAATCTGTTCTGTGGAGGAGTCTAAAGGTGAGTATGAAGAGGTGGAGCTGGAGCTCGGGCAAACAGGGAAGTCTGTTAAAATAGCCCGGGACTGAGAAGCAAGGTTGGCTGAAACATTGAAAGGTTGCCTCATTCAGAATAAGGATGTGTTCGCCTGGGATCAGGGCGATTTGATGGGAGTTTCATCTCATGTTTCAGAGCACAAACTCAACATCATCTCTGGAGCCCGGCCTGTATTACAAAAGAAGAGGCATTTCGGGGCTGAGAAGGATAAAGTGATAGCAGAGCAGGTTCAAGAGCTACTGCGGGCTGGACACATCAAAGAAGTACAATTTCCTACTTGGTTGTCCAACGTAGTGCTGGTACCAAAAGCTACTGGGAAGTGGCGGATGTGTGTGGATTTTCGAGATTTAAATAAAGCCTGCCCCAAGGATTGTTATCCTTTATCCCGGATTGACCAATTGGTGGATTCCACATCCGGGTGTGAATTGCTGAGCTTCATGGATGCATAGCAGGGCTACCATCAAATTCCTTTAGCCCTGGAAGATCAAGACAAAGTCAGTTTTATCAACTCGGGAGGTACTTTCTGTTACGTGGTTATGCCATTTGGTCTAAAAAATGCATGGGCTACGTATCATCGGATGATGGACAGAGTGTTCCGGGAACAGGTGGGTCGAAACGTGGAGGTATATGTGG
This sequence comes from Henckelia pumila, assembly GCF_033568475.1. Classification (NCBI taxonomy): domain Eukaryota; kingdom Viridiplantae; phylum Streptophyta; class Magnoliopsida; order Lamiales; family Gesneriaceae; genus Henckelia; species Henckelia pumila. The sequence continues at coordinate 48,687,199 of NC_133122.1, read as the reverse complement.
ATGATATATTGGTCAAGTCCAGGACCCGGGATTGTTTTATACCCGACCTGGAGGAAACTTTTGCCACAGTTCGGCGGTATGGGATCAAGTTGAATCCGGCCAAGTGTATGTTTGGGGTGAAAAGTGGCAAGTTTCTGGGGTTCATGGTAACTGAACGTGGGATAGAAGTCAACCCAAAAAAAGTGAAGCTGCTGCGGGAAATGCCTTCGCCAACATCTATCAAGGAGGTACAACGATTGACCGGCCGGATTACAGCCCTGGCTCGGTTTATAGCTCGGTCGGCTCACCGTAGCTATCATTTTTTCCAAGTGTTGCGGAAAGCCGAGAGGTTTGGCTGGACTGAGCAGTGCGAGCAGGCCTTTCAGGAGTTGAAGGAGCATCTGGCTAGCTTGCCTATCTTGGTTAAGCCAGAGCCAGGGGAAAGATTGTGGATATATCTGTCTACTACTGAGAAGGCGGTCAGCACTGTTTTAATAAAAGAGGAAAAGGGAGATCAGAGGCCTGTGTACTACGTCAGTCATGCTTTGAAGGGGGCGGAAGTTAGATATACGGAGATTGAGAGGATGGCCCTGGCTCTGGTAATAACAGCCCGGAAATTGAGACCTTATTTCTTGTCTCACCCGGTAACTGTTCTTACTAATAGCCTCTTAGGGCGAATCATGACTCATCCGGATGCCTCGGGGAGGCTCGTAAAATGGTCGGTGGAGTTGGGAGAATATGACATTGAATACCAGCCGCGTAAAGCCATCAAAGCCCAGGCTTTATCCGATTTTTTGACAGAGGTGGCCACTTTTGGCCAAGAGGAAGTATGGAGGGTTTTTTGTAGATGGAGCCAGTGGTGTTGGAGGCAGTGGTGTAGGGGTCATCCTGATCTCACCTACCAGGATAAAATCGAGATAGCCGTAAAGCTGGATTTCCAGGCCTCCAACAACGAAGCTGAATATGAGGCTGTGATAGCTGGGATGCAACGGGCTCGGGAAGTCGGGGTAAGTCAAATTATAATATATTCTGACTCCCAGTTGGTTGTTCAGCAAGTAAAGAAGACCTTCTGTATCCGAGAGGAGAAATTGATAAAATATTGTAAGATAATTGAAGAACTCGGGGCCAGTTTCACTACTTGGAGTATAGAGCAGATACCCCGGGAAGAAAATAGGGAAGCAGATGCCTTGGCTAAAAGAGCGGTCACTGGGGAAACTGATGGTAAAAAATCCCTGGTACAGATGGAGATGGTGGCTGCCATAGAAGCCCGAGAGCCGGTCCTCCGAGAAGATACGTGGATGGCCCCGATGGTCAAGTACCTTACCCATGGGGATCTCTCGGAAGACAGAGGACAAGCCCGGGTCATACGAAGACAGGTAGCCAGATTTGCTATTTTAGGAGGAAGGCTTTATAGGCGTTCCTATCAGGGCCCTTTGCTCAAATGTTTGGGGGAAGGGAAAACAGAATATGTCTTGCGGGAAGTGCACGAGGGATGTTGTGGAAACCATGGAGGGTCTATGAGTCTGGTCCGAAGGGTATTGTTGTCCGGATACTGGTGGCCCACTTTGCAGGCTGATGCATCTAAAATTGCCCGGTCTTGTGAAGGATGTCAGAGATTCGACAATATTCAACATAGCTCGGTAAGTAGCTTGAATCCCGTATGGGCATCGTGCCCCTTTGACCAATGGGGTCTGGACATAGTAGGACCTTTTCCACAAGCCCGGGCACAGAAGAAGTTCTTGCTGGTAGCCGTTGATTATTTTTCTAAGTGGGTGGAGGCAGAGCCTTTGGCAAAAATAACAGAAGCCGGAGTGATGAAGTTTTTGTGGAAGAACATAGTGTGCCGGTTTGGGCTCCCAAGGAAGTTGGTTTCGGATAATGGTAGGCAGTTTCAGGGGCAGAAATTGGCAGATTGGTGTGCCGAGATGAACATTAAGTAGGCCTTCACCTCGGTCGCCTATCCTCAAAGTAATGGTCAAACAGAAGTGACCAACCGTACTATTGTTCGATCTTTACATGCTCGGTTGCATGGAATGGGGAAAGACTGGGTTGAGGAGATCCCAAGTGTGTTGTGGGCCTATCGAACCACTCCTCATACGGCTACACAGGAATCACCTTTTAGCCTGGTATATGGTTCGGAGGCTATTCTGCCAGTAAAGATTGGACAACCTTCAGCTCGGATTAGGGCGTATGAGGATACGGAAGAAGGAGCCCAGGCATAAGAATTGGATCTCATTGAAGAGCGAAGGGAGAATGCAGCTCGCAGAATGGAGGCCTATAGAGCTCGGGTGATGAGAGCCTATAATCGAAAAGTCAAACCTCGGGAATTACAGGAAGGAGAGTTGGTATTGAAGAGAGTTAATCCAGCGGGGGAAGTGGGGAAGCTAGATGCCCGATGGGAGGGGCCATACAAGCTTATCAGAAAGGTCGGTGCTAATACTTGATACCTACAGGATAGTCAGGGACGCCCCCTCAAACGACCATGGAATGCTTTACATTTGAAGAAATATTTTATGTAGTATTTTGTATTCGATGTTTATTAATGAAGGAGTTTATTCATTAAAGAAGGTTTTTTATTATATAAGCCCGGGAGGTTCCAGGCCCCGGCACCCATCTTAAGCCCAAGTCATATATAAGCCCTTGGCATTATATAAGCCCGGGAGGTTCCAGGCCCCGGCACCCATCTTAAGCCCAAGGCATATATAAGCCCTTGGCATTATATAAGCCCGGGAGGTTCCAGGCCCCGGCACCCATCTTAAGCCCAAGGCATATATAAGCCCTTGGCATTATACAAGCTCGGGAGGTTCCAGACCCCGACACCCATCTTAAGCCCAAGACATATATAAGCCCTTGGCATTATATAAGCCCGAGAGGTTCCAGGCCCCGGCACCTATCTTAAGCCCAAGACATATATAAGCCCTTGGCATTATATAAGCCCGGGAGGTTCCAGGCCCCGGCACCCATCTTAAGCCCAATGCATATATAAGCCCTTGACATTATATAAGCCCGGGAGGTTCCAGGCCCCGACACCCATTTTTAGCCCAAGGCATATATAAGCCTGGGAGGTTCCAAGTCCGGGCACCCAGTGGAACCCAAAGACAGACAAGCTTTGTTCTGTTATGGTGGGGAAGGATTCAAATATTCAATACATCACACAATGAAGAAGTTGTGAATAACATTAATAATAAAGGATTACAAGAGGTGGGGCTCTTACGGCCCAATTACAAAAAATATTTCAAACTGCAGGGTTATCAGAAGGGCTCCCGTCTTCCGTTGTCAGAGCTCCTTTAGCCGGGGCCGTCTCTGCATCTTCAGCTCCTTGGGCACTAGGAAGAGAGTCAATGGCCTTGTCCAAATCCGGGAAATCCCTTTTATCAGAAGACCACAGGCCGACCTCTTCAAATTGATCTCAGCACTTGTAAAAGCCGATCTGGAAAAAGGAGTATGACTTGTCCACTACCGCTTCTTGGAATTCGGCAGATGAAAGGAAAGAGGCCTTCAGCTCTTCTTCTGATTTCAGGCGGCTTTCCAGCGCGGACACAACCTTCTCAGCCTTGTCCTTCGCAAGAGCCGCCTCAGTTTGAGCTTCTGTAGCTTGGCTCTCCGCCACGATCAGAGCATCTCGGGTTTGCCCCAGATCGGTCTCAGCACATTCAAGATTCACTTGAACAGAGTGAAGAGCTTGTTCAGCCGTCCCTAGAGCAGACTGGAGGCTGGACACCACTTGATCATGAGTCTGCCTCATCATCAACAGCTCTTGCTCCAGTCTTTTATTTTCCTCCGCAGCAGCACGGGACCTCTCAGCCTCCACATGTGCCCGATCTGTTTCGATCCGACCAAATCGGGTTGCATCTTCGTAGCTGTCCACCTGCATATGCAGTCCCTGAAAGCATAGGTGTCAGAAAGGAAAAGCGGAATACCATTAAACTTAGAAATAGAAAACTTACGGATAGAATACGGTTGGTGCCTTCAAAATATTTAGCATTGGGGCCCCGGTGGTAGAGATGGTTTTGCTCCGCAGGAGTCAGGAGGTCTTTTAGTAACCTCACTCCTCGATCAGAGGCGCCGGCCTGGAATATACTTTCCTTGGCACCTGGAGGGCTTGAGCCCGGCACGGCCTGGTAAAATGAGGCCAAGGGCTGGAAGGAGGGGGAAAGGGGAGCCACCTCTTCCGAATCACTGAGAATGACCATTTCTGGCTCCTCTATAGCCTTCCTCTTCCACGTCAACGGAGAGGAAGGACCCGCAGTAAAAGGGCCTGATCATTCGCCACCCCGGTATCCACAGGTGGGACCAGAAAGGATCAACAGAGGGTGAAGGAGCGGAGGCTACGGGGATGGTAACAGCAGTAGCAATCTCCTGACCCTGAGCTTGCTGTGAAAGAGTGGGTGCCCGGTTAGCCAACTTGTGGCTAAGGGCTTTTGTGACTCTATGTATAAACAATCTTTTGTTTAATATAATTTACACTTTTATAATGACATTGACTTTATCTTTCTTCATAATGTTATATTATAATATACTATTGTTGTTTTGATAAAGACCTTGAATATACTATAGTGTATGTAAGATGTGGTAGCATATGGGGATGGCTATCATGAAACACATCTTATAGTCACTGTATATTCTAAACAGTTCTTAGTCAATTGAGCCGTCCGCAAATAAGGATAAGGATCGCTCGAGATTGAAACTAGCATTTGCGATGCCGAATACCACGTTTCATTGGTATGGAACATAGAGATGTTCAAAGCATGCAAATGGATATTCATATGATGAATGATCGAACTACCCTATTCGGACTTTCCAAGTGGTTATCACTTATCGAGTGGATAAAGTCCGCGGTTTTGATTGTACACCATTAGTCCTTATTACTTGAAACATCATTGAGACTCTATATGCTAGTACTGTACTTTGACTCATTTACCGACTCTATTGGGGTCATCAGGTGTCGGGATTGGGTACAGTTACGACACATATAGGAGTCGATGCTTTGTTGTCAAGGATTCACCACATACTCGCGAGCGTGGATATCCTATGCGATCTGAGGAGATATTAGTGTGACGAATCTCTGGCCAGAGTACATGATGTGTTTTAGGTTACTTGGTGTTCCTAGTAACACATGCGATGTCACTAATAGATCTCCAAGATGTTATGCATAGTTATCGAATCTCGAATGACTCTCGATGCACCAATGATTGTTGATTCGATCGGGATATTTGGTTGAAGGGACCGTACTGTACGCTAACCAAAATCTACTGGTTCTTGCAGGCACTATCAGTAATACCTAGGAAATCATGGGGCGATGTTGCTAGGCGCTCTTACCATGATTCGATGGGTAAGTCGGAAATTGTTGTTCCAAGTCACAAGGAGTTGTGAGCCCACGGCTAGCTGTATTCCTGAACCATTGAGAGTTACACAAGTAATGGATTACTAAAATCCCGTAGAGATAGTTAAATTTAAAGAGTTAAATTTAATGGAAGAGAAGTTGGACTTCTTAATTAAAAGGGAGTGAGATTTCCTAAAATGATATAGGGATGGGCATTTTGGAAATCACTGAATTCGGATTCAGAAAAATTATCTTGACTTTAAAAGATGCAGAAATGGTTTCTGTGCACATTGGTGAAATCAGTTTATCAATCGGAGTCACGATGAATTTTATATTAATTTCTAGAACAACGGGCTTGGCTTGTTGGACTAAGTTATGGATTGTGGGCCCTAAAGAGTTAGAGTCCTAATGCAATTATAACTTAATCTAGTCTAGAAATTATCTATAAATATATGTACTGTGTTCGAAAATTACACAAGCTTTCAGTCTAGCAATTTTCGAAAATCAGTCTATATTATTCAAGAAGTTTTTCGAAAATTCCTCTGTCCCTTTTGGAGAAAATTCGACTTGTGATTTTTGTGAAAAATTACAATTCGAATTAACAGATCATATCTGTTTATTCTCTACTTAAAACTTCTGATTGATTTCTAGTGCAGTCAATCAGAGGGTTTCTGTTTTTCATTCGTGGACCTAATTCCGGAGTTAGATCGTGACTGTCATCAGTTCCCGGGATTTACAAGAAGAGCAGATTAAATTCTGTTGGAGTCCACGATCAAGCCTTTGCTTGATGAGGTAAAAATTTAATTGTGATTTTATTTTTACTTGAACAAATTTAATCGTAAAAGTTTTGATACCCATATATGGAATCGTTCCATATAATAAAAATAAAATTTTTAAACTTTCGCTGCACCAAGTATCAATTCTTAATTGATCTGAACACAGTTTTCCAACATGCTAGGCCCTGCGTTCCTCCGCCAATTGAAGGACTCTGGCTTTCCTAGCCGCATCCGCAGCCGGGGCCCCTTCTTTCTCTTGGGCAGCTGCCTTTTTGGCTGCCCGTTTTTGAGCGAAAGCCTGCTTCATTAGTCGGGATTTTTTTCTTCTTAGGGGCTGGTTCGGCTGTACAAAACATCAAGGGAGAAAGTTGGAATATTAGAAACAGCATGTAAGAGAAGCAGGTACATGATAACGGTAAAGCATACCAGAGACCGGGGCCGAGTCATCATACTCATCAATAATCCGGTCTACCGGATCACCTACCCGGGGACCCAACCCATAATCATTCAAACTTTTCTCCTCCAGGAGAGGGGCTGAAGGAAACTTCTGGTTTTCCACTAGCTTTTGAGATCGGAGATAGGGTTCTCCCAGTTTATAATTCTTAGGGAGTTCGGGCTGAAGAGGAAGGATTGTCAAGAATTGGGTATGTCTGGTTCGGGCGCCAGGACGCTGAACATAAAAGAACCTTTCTTTCCATCCCTTCCAAGAGGAAGAGGTGTCATCTAGAAAGCGGGCATTTTGCCGGGCATTCAAAGAGAAGGCCATTTCAGTGAAACGGCAGACATAATAATAGTGAAAGACGAGAGGGGTGATGGCCAAATTGTTTGCTTTGAAAAGGACGTAAGTGGCAGCCATCATGCGAAAAGCATTTGGATGAAATTGGTTCAGAGGAACCTTGTAAAAAGCAGCAATTTTATAGTAGAAAGGATGAACAGGGAAACGAAGCCCGTTCTTGAGCTGTTCCCTGAAGAAGGTATAAAACCCCTCGGGCGGCTGGTCAGCCCGGCCCAGGGGCCCGGGAATGAGAATAGAATATGCAGGAGGGATGTTACCCATAACTCGAAGCTCCTCTATGGATTCTGGGCGTAGGGTACTGGTAAATTGGGAGAACCAGAGACCTTCAGGGTTTGGTTTGGGTAAAGGAAGAAGAGGGTTAGAAGCAGAAGCTTTAGCTTTGCCTTTATCCCTAGAAGTCCCAGTTTGGGCCTTCTTTGGACGAGAGGAGGAAGGGGCTAATCTCGGTTGGACACCGGAAGTGACAGGGGGGGGTGGGAGAATCATGGCGTAGGGCCGCGGACTCTACACTAGCAGAGCCACGAGCATTGGCACCAGATGTAGAAGAGGTAGATTCTGACATTTTTTTGGGAAGACGACAAGGTAAAAGAAGAGGACACTGAGTATAAGGTAGAGTAAAAACTTACAGAAGAAGGACGGAGCACGAACAAGGGCTGTAAGAAATAAGCTTCAAATACAGAATCGCCGGACCCGGAAAAACTTAGAAGCAGGGAAGAAATGCGTGAACAAAAAAGTAAAAAATGAAGGAAGGGGTTTAGTATTTATAAGTGAAGAACTTACATCCAGGCCGTAGATTTAAAGATGATCGGAGGGTAAGGATGAGCTTGGGAAGTTGAACCGGGCAGCGTAATGATCATGCGGGTAGTTGAAAGGACAAGTAACGTCCACTGACACCTGCCCGTCACTTCAAATTCTAGGGCTGACGTCAGCCCTATAGCATTTAACAAAATTTCAAAATTTGTTTAAAGCCCCACGAATGGTGATACCCCGGGAAGTCAAGGGTATCAGGGCTAAGGAAAAGCAGAAGCATCAGGGATGCTAGTCAGGGCAGCGAACATGGTTTTAGCCCGACTATTTTTTGGGGGGAGTAGTGATACCCTGGTAAGTCAGGTGTGGCAGGGCCAAGAAAGGCCAGGGGTGTCAGGGCTGTATTAAAGCAAGGGTAGCAGGGCTGTTAGTCAGGACAGCGAGTAAGACTCTAGCCCGACTATTTTTGGGAGGAGTAGTGATACCCTGGTAAGTCAGGGGTGGCAGGGCCAGGAAAGGCCAGGGGTGTCAGGGCTGTATTAAAGCAGGCTAGGAGCTTCAGGATCCCGGGATACCAGATCTGTATGACTTAGACAAAGCCCATGTCTCAAGGGCATGATCCCCACGACTGCCATAATCCCGAGCCTTCCGGCTCCATCGTGCATCACAGGTAAACGTGGGTAACTCCTGCACCCACGATCCAGATCGTGGCCACTATCCTGGAAATGCGGAGTGACTCTCTCACTCCAAGGCTTATAAATACATGGCCACAAGCATTTGTAGAGGTATGTTTATCTAAAATTCCAAAGCACTATACTCATTTTTCTTAAAAGCCCACTATATTTCTAAGTTTGACTTAAGCATCGGAGTGGCCCCGCCGAAAAACCTTCCGGCGCCCCACTAACGTGCTTTCATTCTTTTCCCTTGTAAGCAGATCATCCCGATCCAGGAGGAACAAACCACATTTTACACCTACTAGCCCGGTCATCACGTCAGGCCCACTTCACTACCCTGACAACCCGGGTCCTGGTTTGATAAACCATCATCAGTTCATAAAAAAATTACAATCCTAACCAGGTGAGAGAAAATACGTTATTGGGTATTTTTTGGTTGTAGGACAAAGGATAAGGTTGGAAATAAGAAAATGATTAGGAAAATGATAGATGATACTAGATGAGAGAATGTATTGTTTTGTATGACTTAATAGAGGTTTATCCATCCTATAAATAATTGAGCCAATTTATTTAAAATCACACCAAACACTAGTTTAACAAGTGTAACAAACAATAATCCGATCTAATCCTTTGTACCTAACATGCCCCAGTCACTTTTTCTACTATTGAGTGTGCAATGGATGAACAATTAAAATTAACGTTTTAAATTACTTTTCATCCAATTGCGGTCAAGACATTAATTTATTTTTATGGTTTAAAATTAAATGAATTTATCAAAATACTGCTTTCCTTTTTTTTTTTTTTTTTTTTTTTAACTTTTAAAAATTCCATTTGCCTATATATGAGGCCTTAGGCTGGTAAATTAATAAATCACTATTCAGTCCAATGAGCCTTAAGTTTGGGCCTCACTTGTTTGTTATTCGCCACGCATCTTGGGTTAATTTCCCGCCGCGCCGGTTTTGGCCCACGATGCACTATAAATTCATTTCTCTCGCGTTTCTTTTTCGAACACTTTGGCGCGTCTTTTGATCTACACCCCTGCATTACTGTATTCGAATCTGCAGGTCTCATTCTCATGTAAATTGAGTTTTTGCGGAGCTTTTGTATCGGAGTTGCATATTGAAGTAACGTAAGCCACTTACGTTCGTAACTTTGTGAGGAATGCTGAATCTGAATCTGCATTTTTGTTTTCCGTATAATTTAAATTTTGCGGTATGTTGAATTGGAAATTGTGTCAAGTTAGGTATTTACATTTGTAAGTTGGTGATGAGGGGCATTCGAGTAACGATTATGCTGTTTTTGTTCATTGAATGTAAAATATTATGTGCAATTTATTTATAGTAAATGACTTGAATTATCTGTTTACAATCTTCCTCTATTATCCTTGTTTTCTGCTTATAATTTGGCTTTTCACTTGATTTCCGTTCGAAGTTATTTTAATGATACCGTGATTTAGAAAATTTGTAAGAATTGCACGATTTGATATATTTATGAGAAGGCGTGAGCAGAATTATTGGGATCTTATGGGAAATTTACGTGTATACAGTTCTTGTGCTGTTTTAATCCTATTTTATTACTATAGTTTGTATTTTGAGAGCACTTGTTTAATTCCAGTTGATAAAACATTCATTCTTCCATGGATTCGTACGCATTGAAGGCAGTGATTGATTTACCTGTACCTCTTCGCTCAGCCTTTCACTTCAGGTACTCAATTATCACGTTAATCTCAAAAACTTTCTTCCTAGAACTCAAGAACCTAAATTAGACTCTGTTCTCTATCCGGTACATGTTTATGCTTGACCCTGAAAGTCTCTGCCTAGCCATAAAAACATGAATCAGGAATATCTATGGTAATAATTAATATGATATGAGAGTACGATTGTAATATGATTGTGATGGTTGACACACAAAAGCTATTTTAAAAACCTCCATGCACTGGGGATTCTATGCCTACAAGTTTCGTGACTCGCGATAAATTTCAGTAGTTTTTCTATTTCAAAACAATGAGTGACATCTGGAGAGGATCCTGGGAGTAATGAATGTCAGTAGCTTTTCCAAGGAAAAGATGACATCAATAAGCTTTTTCTGGTTTTGCTCTTGTAATTGACAGCATTATATTTAATATGATGTGCGTGCAGGTATTTCAACTCATTGCAGAGTGAATGTTTCTCTACATGCTTCCAGTCCGATGTAAACATGGTTATTTCTGCACCGACCGGAAGCGGAAAAACTGTACTTTTTGAGCTATGCATTATGAGACTTCTCTCAAAATTCATCTGTACCGATGGGAATTTCATCCATCTTAAAGGGACATTGAAAACAGTATGTCTCTGGATAATATCGCTCCATAAAGATTCATGCATTTATTACATCTTAAAGAATTACGAGATATTTCCACTATTAAGGTAGTTATCATAATAAATTTTGTATTTACTTCTATTTTGATAAGAGATGTGAGAGTGAACATGAAGGCCTATCTCACTTGGCATTTAATAAGACCCTATACAGTTCTTTTGTCGCTTGTTTGTTGGATCTTTGTACTAACTTTTGGCTGTAGTTTGCTTCCAAAATCATTTAGACATAGAAGAGGAGATTTGTTTGAATTAGTTGTGTTCATAAGTTCACAATTTTGAATTACTCACTGGCATAATTATAACTTTGTGTTACTCACTGGCATAATTATACCTTGTGTTGTAAAGATCTACATCGCACCTTCAAAAGCTTTGGTACAAGAGAAGCTTCGGGATTGGACACAGAAGCTTGGACCTCTGGGAATAAAATGTCTCGAATTGACAGGTGATAACGAGTTCTACAGCATCAGCAACATACAGGAGGCCGATATTATTCTTACTACACCTGAGGTTAGATGCCCATGATACTTATCTACTTCTGTGAACTGTCTTTCAGTATACGATGATTTGATTATTGCTAAGATCTGAGCTTCCTTATCTTAGAAATTTGATGCTGCAACTCGTTATCGCATAAAAGATGGAGGATTGAGTTTTTTCAGCGATATAGCTCTAGTTCTCATTGATGAAGTTCATTTGCTGAATGATCCTCGAGGAGCAGCGTTAGAAGCAATTGTCAGCAGAATTAAAATTCTTGCTTGCAATCCTGAGATGAGATCAAGTTCTTTATCCCATGTCCGATTTCTTGCTGTTTCTGCTACAATCCCTAATATCAATGATCTTGGTATCTTTCAGCCTGTGGTTGGATCAAAACAGTTTGCATACATGCTTAAGTTTCTGTGGTAGATTTGGTTATTGTGTGATTACTTTATTTTGATCTTCACAGGGGAGTGGCTTATGACTCCACCTCAAGGAATCAAAAGGTACCCGCAATCACGAACTAGCAGTTGTCTTCTTGGCTTTACTTGTTAAACTTTACGCTGACTGTCAATTTGCAGGTTTGGAGAAGAAATGAGACCAGTAAAGTTGTCTACAAAAGTTTTTGGTATGCACACTTTTTGCCTCATGCTAGTGCCATAATATATCTCTTAGAACATAAAAATTTGAGCAGTGTAGAAACACCAGATCTATAACTTCATAGTTTTGATCTTATTGTTATGAAGTATGAACATAGATAATATGCATATTATACTCTCTATATTATTTAGGTAACATTTGACATGATTTTTTTGCAGGGTACTCAAGAGCAAAAAATGATTTCTTATTTGAGAAGGTTTGTCATTTGAACTTTAATTGAATATCTGGATGATTAAACTTCTGATCTAATGATTCTATACATCCCATTGATAAACTGTTTCTTTTGATAATTCAGAGTCTCCAGAACTACATTTTTGGTGAGCCGAATAATCTTATGTCCAGATAATTTCGTCAATTTATTCTCTAGTTGGTTTCGGTGAACTTCTCAAGGATTGGTGTCAATGAATAGAGATATTTTGCTGCAGATCTTCTCAAGCAATACTCTGGTGGAAAATCTGCTTTGATTTTCTGCTCGACAAGGAAAGGAGCACAAGAGGCAGCACAACGACTCTCTCACATAGCAATGTCTTTTGGTAATTCAAGTCCTTTCATCAAAGGCCGAGAAGAACAGGAAAGATTGAGGGAGGCTTCATTATCATGTAGTGACAAACAAATGCAATCTTACATGCTTTACGGTGGTATGTGCTTCTCTTGCTCATGTTTTGGGGCTTCAGGGATTGGTGTTTGGGGTTCAGTTGGCCAGAAGGTTGAAACGGGAGGGATGATTACAGACATACATACATAATCTATATTGGTTTTTGAGTGATATAGGATAAGAATGCCAGCTTAACACCAAGTAGTCGTTTGTTGTACAGTTGGTTATCATAATGGTGGACTTGCTTTGAAAGATCGCAGTCTTGTCGAAGGTCTTTTTCTGAATGGCGATCTACAAATTTTATGCACGACAAATACTCTGGCTCATGGAATTAATCTGCCAGCACATACTGTCATCATCAAATCAACACAATACTTGTATGTCCATCAATCATTTCCTGGTAACTTTTTAATTCTTGTCATTTGTTACCAAGGGAAACTCGATGCCAATGTACTATTAGTGGTCCAATGAGATCATGCTCTTTTTTACAAAATAACACTTGACGTTGACTTGTGATTATTTGGTCATGCTCCATTGTACACTATACGTTGACTTTGCATTAGCAACAAGGAGAAAGGTACATACATGGAATATGACCGGTCCATGGTATTGCAGGTGTGTTATTATTCTACTAATTACGTTTTAGCAAATTTTTTAAAAAAATGGTTGCAGATAGGTATGTCGTTAGATAACTCCAAACTTGGATTGGGTCTTCGGTTTGGGTAAACTAAGTATTCTAATTTTTGGGTGCATCTGGACAAATACTGGGTGTGTCTATAACCTGAAATGATGGCCACCTCTAATTTATGCAGATGTGTGGAAGAGCTGGCCGTCCTCCATTTGATGACACAGGAATGGTCATAATTATGACCAGAAAGGAAACCGTAATTTGCACTCTTTCCTTTCCCTCCAGAGAAAGGAGTAAAAAAATGTGTTAGTGACCTGCTTAATATCGTCTCGCAGGTCCATTTGTACGAGAATCTACTAAATGGATGTGAGATGGTAGAATCACGGTAAGTCTTCACCCCCTCACTATCTAATGTCAGTCTCGACGTTAACATTGCGAACTAGCACTTTGTCTATCACTGACTTGATTTTTGGTATACTTTGTTTTACAGATTGCTTCCATGCATAACAGAGCATCTAACTGCAGAGATAGTTCAGGCAACTGTCTCAGATATAACAATGGCGATTGAATGGATGAAATGCTCATTTTTGTACGTGAGAATGAAAAAGGCAAGTCCACTTAGCTTTTAGGGAGGACACTATTTGGATATTCCTTCATTAGATTGCATTTTTGAAACTTTTCATACAACAGAATCCGGAGAATTACTCGATACAAAAAGGGCTGTCTGGTGACCGGATAGAGAAACATTTGCAAGGTAATTTGATTAATGACTATCACTTACTGATTTTCACGATCCATGAATTTGATTGAATCCTGTATTCTCTGCCAGAGATTTGCGTCCAGAAGGTTAACGAATTATCGCGATATCAAATGGTCTGGACTGACGAGGATGGTTTCCTTCTAAGGCCACTTGGTATATTCTCATATTTGATGTCACGTCCATCTTATATTATGCTATACTGGGCTTTAACTTTTTCCTTCATTCTTGTGCTCAGAACCTGGAAGGTTGATGACGAAATATTATCTGAAGTTTGACACAATGAAACACATTATTCAATCACCTGCAAACTGCAGCATGGAGGATGTCCTTCAGATTATATGTCGAGCGGAAGAAATTGCATGTATGCATCTGTTGCTGTGAAAGTACATTTCAGCTATGAATTGCTTACAACTATTCTGCATAATCTAAAAATGAAGGGATACAATTGAGGCGGAATGAGAAGAAGTTTCTTAATGACATAAACAATGAAAAAGATGGCCGGCTTCGTTTTCATGTCCTCGACGATAAAGGAAAAAGAAAAAAACGTATACAAACCAGAGAGGAGAAGATATTTATTCTAGTGAATGACTGCCTGACTGGAGATCCTTTAGTGCATGACTTATCCATGAGCCAGGTTCTGCTGCCTCAAATTTGAGATTTGTCATGCTTTCGGTTATCTGATACTTAAATGTGTTTAACATTGACTTGATTCTCGTGCGACTTTTGTCGCAGGACATGAACTCCGTGTGCTCAAATGGGTGCCGTATTGCAAAGTGCATGAAAGAGTATTTTTTGTACAAGAAAAGCTATAGAGGAGCTTTAAATTCAACACTGCTAGCCAAATGTTTACATCAGAAGTTATGGGACGACAGTCAATACTTGTTGAAACAATTACCAGGAATCGGAATGGTGACTGCGAAGGTCTGTTTTACATTTCAGCACTACATTGAGACGTTTGTTTTCATCAATGATTAATGCTTTTGTGCTCTTTACACCTGAAATATTATACTCGTAGGCACTGCTTTCAATGGGAATCAAGTCATTTGAAGCCCTTTCTGAGGCTGATCCGAGGAAGATAGAGTTAATTACAGGTCGAAAATATCCATATGGGAACCATATTAAGGAGTCTTTGCTATCACTACCCCCGAAAGTTGAGATGGTATTCAAAGAAACTGATGGCCAAAAGCAAGGCAAGTCCAAGTTACTGATAACATTAACAAGGCTATCACAGCCCCAAAATTCAATAAAACGACACTATGCTGATATGGTATGCCACGAATCTGACTTTGCTTTCAAAAAACATGTTTTATTCTTCATGCATGACGCAACTCTAAGCAATTGAAATTCTGTCTTACAGATGGTCGGTATAGAAGAAGACAACGTCATCCTGTTTCATGAAAAGATAAGGTATCCAGTCTCACAACAATATGTCTTCAACTTCGGTTTATATTTATGGTTCTGAAAAATCTCTTTTTGCCTTTGTAGATTGGAAGAATTCTCCAGGTATGGAAACTACAGACTTGAACCTTTGTTTAAATATAATGATCACAAAATCATGAGATGTCAAATTCATGCAACAATTTGCTTGCAAAGAGATCTCTGCTGATGTCATATGGTTTTTCGAAACTGACATGTGATTTGCTTGCAGCCCATACAGTGCTGTTGTATTGTACACGAAGCCTCGGCAAGGAAAACTGATCATTAAGGCAGATCTGATAGTTGAAGAATTCAGTAAATCCCCTTCTTATTTTACTTGATTTTTCAATTGTCATCGCTTGCTAAGAATTTGTATGTATTTGATATCCATGCAGTAGGTATTGATCTCCATCAGAAAGCCATCATAACTCCTGAGATAGACTTGAATGTCCATAATTATCATCCAACGAAGCCATCCTCCATTATTCACAAGGACTTGACTATCCTAAAAGACGACAATGACTGCACATCTAATGATCAGGAAGTAGAACACTCCAATTCAAATAAATTAACCAAGAAATCAAATTCCATGTGAGTACTAACAAAATTTTGTACATGTTATTCTTATTATATTTAAGCAATAGTCTTCAAGCAACGGTTGTTTATCTAGAAATCCCGATTACCAGCAGAGTTAAATAGTTCCTTGTTATTATATAGCTTAATAAGTTTTGATTTTCAGGCCCAGCTTCGAACTTCTGGATGAAGAGATGGAAGGTGGTAAAGTATTGTCTTTTTTTGGGTCCCATGCCGTTCTCCTGCATTCCACTTACTCACTCTCATTTGTTTTCCTAATTCGAAAGACAATGTCACTGAAAGTGAAGATGCTGACTGCAAAATTATCAATGAAAGAACAGTGTTCGATCACATTCGTAAAAAGGCAAAAAATTTACCAGCTCTACCTGTACGAAATGATGCTTGTTCTCCATCTTTAGAGACCTTCGCTTTCATCAGAAAACGCACTCGTGAGCAACATATGGAACTTGACAACGACATTGAGTTTGTTGACATGTGGAACGGGAAGTTTCCAACTGCCAGGGTTGTGATCCAATCTCCCCTACTTACAGCGCCTAAACAAAACAGACCCATCTTCGATAGCTCAAATGGATTTGATGTAATAGACAAAGGTGAGTTTATTAATTATGTGAAAAGTTTCATCAAATGGTCCTTTTACTCTGCTAGTTATTATCTTTTTCTAAGTTTGTTTTTGCTCACCCTTAAGGCAAAGCTCCGGCTGAGATTTGGAGTGAAGGAGGAATGGTTGCCACTAAATATCTGGATGTGGAACCAAGAAGCCTAAATCAAGAAACGGTTTTCGATCACATAAGGAAAAAGTCGAGGAATTTCCCAGCGTTAGCCAGTATTAATAACAACGGTGCTGAAATAATCGACCTGGATTGCGACATGCACCAAAATGCTGTGCTTAATGAGGGAACTTTCAGGATTGCGCGAATCAGTACTAATGGAGAAGGAGTCCAAGAACTGAAGCAGGGTTTGCATTGCGAAACCTCGAATTCCTTGACGAATGGGTTTTCTTTGACAAATGCTCCTAATGGCTTGGAGCTAATGACATCTCAAGTTCCCACAGTCCTTGAGGAGAAGAATGGTGGTGAATCTAATGTGAAGCAGCTGCAACTTCCAACTTCAGCGAAAACGCAGAATTGTTCATCTGTATTGGCCGGAGAGGTGGGCAAAGGATCGTTTATCGGGTTTGAAAGCGTGTTTTCGTTTCTCTTTTGATTTCTAAGGAATTTGTCTTTCGACTCTCTACAACTTCGGTCGCAGCGAATGCTTTGTGTGTGTAATGTGTTCATCGAAACAGATGCTATACGAAAGGGGACAAAATCTACTGTTTAAAAATCAATATATCATGAGCTTCACACGTCGAATCCGTACAAACTATAGATTATAGACGAAAAAACGAGCATTTTAGTTCTTTGGCTTTATTTTGGTTTTGGTCCTGTATATTGGCTTGTTTTGGAATGAGCATTTTAGTTCTGTATGTTGGCTTTATTTTGATTTTGGTCTTGTATATTGGCTTGTTTTGGAAAATATCCTGTAACTTTGTTTTTATTTTGGATTTAGTCATACATGTTGATTGTTTTGATTTTGGTCCTATAAGTTACTTACTTTTTTATTTTGGTCATATACAAAGTTATGTTTTGAAAAAAAGTACAGAAATTTGGATTTTTTTTGGATTTGGTCCTATTAGTTGACTTGTTTTTTTATTTTGGTCATGAAAAAGATACGATTTTGATCAAATTAAGCTCAGTTAAGTTAGAATAAGCGCCTATGTTTTTTATTTTAAAATAATAAATTAAATTTAGAATTTAGAAGTTGACTTTCCAACTTCACCGCTTAAGCTTTTATAATAAATATTTTTTTATGATTTTATAATTAAATAAATTAGGTTTAAAATTTAGATGTTGACCTTCTAATTATTTTTTAAAATAATAATAATTATGTTCTAAAAGGTACAATAACTTGGTTTGTTTGTTTTTTTTTTTTTATTTTTCCTCCGTCGCCGAAACTGGAGGGAGCAGCAAAATTTTGCTTATTTGCAGTGTTCTAAAAAGCACGCTTAAGCGTGATAAAAGTGAAAAATACCTAAAAAGCTCTGCTTTCGAGAAAAGAGGAACAAAAAAAGTCAATCATAGTTGAGAACGATAAAAAAATATATTAGAGTGTTACTTTTTAAAAGAACGAAAGTATGTTTTAAATATATTTTTAGTTTTTTAGCTAATTTTGTTAATTTAGGTTGGAACTTATTTATATGATCATTAATAGGTGCTAAGTGGGCGAACACTTAGTGCCAAATAAATAAAAAAAATCGGAGTTACAATTGAGAACGATATAAATGAATGTTTGTTTGTTACTTTTTAAAAGAACAAAAGTATGTTACATTTAATACATTAAATTAACATATTTTAGATTTTATTAAATTATTTAGATTAAAAAAAGTTTAAGCGTAAAAAAATATTTTTTTATTAGTTAATTGTAATTATCTCAAATCAATAAGTAGATAAAACATGAAAGAATAAAAAATATTTATTACAAAAATAATTAGAGATCAACTTTTAAATTCCAAAACATGATAACATACAGGACGAAAATCAAAAAACAAACCAACTTGACCAAAATCAAAATAAGCTAACATATAGGACTAAATCTAAAAATAAAATCGAGTTACAAAATCTTTTTCAAAACAAACCAACATACAAGATCAAAACAAAAAAGAAGCCAACATACATGACCAAAATGCTAATTTTCCCGATTATAGAAAGAGGAATAGTAAAATCCATGCACAATGTTTATGATTACATAAAAACTAATCGATGAATGTTTCCATCTGTGCATGACAATATCTAACAAAATATATTACGTCGCATTCTATATGGCTATACATTTATAATTTTAGCAAGAAACATCGTATCTAACAACCAAACATTGTGTCTAGAAGAATATCCGGCTAGTGGTTGATACAGAAAAGTTCTTATAGAGACTCATCTTTAAGACATTTATCCATACGTACATTCAATCATTCATATTCATCATTGTAATAAAAAAATACATATATCATGAACCCACGTAGAAAAATAAATGTTGCTGATACAGTTGAAGTCAACTCCTAATAGTAAAAGCCAACTCCCAAGTAACCCATTGATTTCGACTCCCATGTTCCAACAATGGGAGAGAGATTGTGTTCGCTTATGACCGTCCATAAATTTGTGTCCCACGAGAGATTAGGGTTTTGAATTTTGACCACTTTCGTACATATGACATCATATATACAATTAATTCAAGACAAGATGGTTGGGAGTTTACCAAAATCAGTAAAGAATAAGCAAATTATGGTCCTGAAAACCGCACAGCCACACAGGTGTTCCGGCCGCATATAAATGATAAAATCAATTTGAGTCGGAAACAAGAGCCTACATTTACAAATTCCAAAAATATCAAATTTAACGTGTAATCCTTCTAACTATCACAAAAAACAAACCCCATGCAAAATATTCTTTATGTCTCATATTTTGATTTGATGATGGGTGTATGTTGCATCGATCAGGTGCTGCAGAAGGCCAAAAAAAAAAAAACCAGCAAACACGTACGGAATATCACCATGATTCAA
Source organism: Henckelia pumila (assembly GCF_033568475.1). NCBI lineage: Eukaryota > Viridiplantae > Streptophyta > Magnoliopsida > Lamiales > Gesneriaceae > Henckelia > Henckelia pumila. The sequence goes on along the minus strand of NC_133122.1, from coordinate 48,667,834 downwards.
CCTCAACACATAAGTTGGAAGTCATGTATTCTGCACAAATATCCCTTTCCTAAAGGCTTGGAGAACTCTTCAGATCGATTTCCACTACTTCGGACTGTACAGAAGCTACTCAGTCGTAACCCTTAACCGAATCCAAGCAGTTGTTTTACCTCATTTTGTTTCACTCAAGAATATGATGGACTTTCTTGGATTGCAATAGCTAAGACCTAAGAGTTCTCCTCTGTATTCAAAGCACAAAATTTGAGTACCGGTTTTTGAGTCAGTTCTTCGCTCCCGAGTTATCCGTAGAACTTAGCATACCAAAAGAATCCGTGGAGGGGTCGAGTTCTTCAAATTTTCTAACCGTGTTCGATGCAAAACTGCAGGATGATGTTGCAGAGGCAGGTGAAAGTTTGCTTGTGCTTAAAAAAGGAGGTTGATTTGGTTCAGGAATTTCATAGTTTTCATCAGTAAGCATTCTAACAACTTCGAGCATAGATGGTCTTAGAGTTGCAGATGCCTGTGCGCATAGAAGCCCAGTTTTTAGAACTTTTGATGCCCCCAATGCTGGAAAATCGCCTTCCAAACAAGGATCGACTGAATCCGTCAATCTATGTGTCTTGTAGAGCTTCCAAACCTAATGCAAGAGAAACAAGATCAAGTGATACGTGTGGAATTAGCAAGCATTAATTTTTACACTACACAGCGTATTTGACGGGAAGAAAATTAAATAGACATGAAAAGTATAGAAGATTACCGTCTGTATAAGAGAACCAAATTCCTCCATGACTGAATTGTTTTTCCTACCACACACAATTTCAAGAACCAGCACGCCAAAGCTATAAACGTCGACCTTCTCAGTAAGTTGTCCCTTCACCAGGTACTCGGGAGCCATGTATCCTCTGCATCGTGAAAAAACCCTTGCATTGTTTTAGTATGATGATATTAGCAAGGGAGAATTCAGAATTATATTAAGTGGGGGGATGGCTTATGATTTTGGGGGGTAAAACTTATATCTTTGGGGTTGAGATGGATTGATCGCTTTGGACACGCCCCTGCAAGGCAAGCTAAGTTTAAATGAATGGTTTTTCCTTACAATGTGCCTGCAATTCCTGTGCTGAGATGAGTTTGATCAGCAGCGAAACATCGAACCAAACCAAAATCTGCTATTTTGGGATCTAAATTCTCATCCAGAAGAACATTACTACTCTTAATATCCCTATGAATGATTCTATACTCGCAGCCTCCATGGAGAAAAGCTATCCCTTCTGCCACTCCAACAATTATATTGTGACGCTCTTTCCAATTCAGAACTTTAATCCTGTTTCTAGCTGAACGAGGAAAACAAAATATTGATAAAAATTTGTATCAAAACAAACCAAAACGTTATGTATACTTGAAAAGATCCATACCGAAGAGGTATTGATCAAGGCTTTTCCTGGGCACGAATTCGTAAACGAGAAGGCTTTCAGGGCCTTCGATGCTACATCCCAAGAGCTTCACAAGGTTCTTGTGCTCTATCCCATATATCAAATTCACCTCGTTGAAGAACTCGTCTACCCATTGTCGGGTGCTGAATAACAACCTTTTGACAGCCACGGTTTTCCCATTTGGTAGTGTTCCTCTATATACAGAACCAGCTCCTCCTTGGCCTAATTTTCTTGAAGGATCAAAGTAATTTGTTGCCTTCTCTAGAACTTCATATTTGAATTGCAAGTTGGATTTGTTGTAAGAATATGAAATTTGACCAAGATTATTCCGCTCTGCATTGGACAGTGTGATGCGGTTTAAAAAACTCTTGCAGAAACATAATACAATTTAGACAGTTCTTAGTTTCTTGAGAAGGCACAATTACCTTGTTTTCTCTTATTCCATCTTGTATAAGCAGCAAAACAAGCAAAGAGAGAGAGCATACAGAAAGCTATTGCAGACGAAGCAATCGCCACCGTTTTTCCAACTCGAGACACACCTATACATAGATGGAAAAAAACAAGAAACAATTGGCTTTTAAGTATTTACATTTTAAAGAACACTAACAACCAATGTCCAACAACACCGAATCAAAAACTAAAGCATGATTATGATCAAAGCCAAGAAAGAACAAGAAGAAAACACAGAACCAACCAATAACACACACCAGTTAATTAATACTTCTTCAAAACCCGAAAACTCGAACCAAACTCACCAGAGCCACGCCTCTTTTCGACGTCCGGATTCGAGAAAAACTTGTGAGTAGAATACCTCAAATAACAACCAGCATTCAAAGCTCTCCCTTCCTTGCTCGGAAAACACGCTTTCACCTCTCTACTGGCCTTACCCAAACACGCCTTACACCCCTCCACGCTCACCGTCTTCCAACACTCCGCCAATCCAAACACGCCCCTAACCTCCGCCGCCGCGTGCCCCTCGCCCGCCGCCGCACTCCGCGCCACTATATCAACTAATTCCCCTACTCTCTCCCCAAAATCCAAATCGACCACCCCTCCACCGTCCGCCCCTTCGATCGTACTGTTACAATTCAACCTATCCACAACCGGGTCCACACTTTCGTTGTAAAACATATAATCATCGTAGCGTAAAAAGCATCCGTCGAGGAATATTCTCCCCGCCACCGCCGTCAGGCAGCGGGGGAGGCGCGTGCGGCTGGCGGCGTAGCACTGGAGGCAATCCTCGTGGCTCAAATCGCCGTAGCATTGGGCGAGGCTGAAAATAGAAATATTGGTAGAATTCACGACGTAGTGAGCCCAATCATGGGCTGTGACCAGCTGGGAAAGAACTTCCATTTCTTTGACGAACAGAGGGATGTAGCTACTGTTCGGCGGCACGCGCAAGCCACCACAGAACAAGCCGGCTTCTGAAATCCTGGGATCCGGTCGACAAAAAGGGAGACAAGGGGCGATGAAGATAACAAGTGCCACCCAATATTTGAGAGAAGATGATTCCAAGTACGAGGTTGATGCAGGGTGCATCATCGTGCATGGATCAAAGTGTCGATATAACATGGAAACAAACGATTGGGAGCGAAGAAGAAAAGGTGTGGCTTTCGGAATCATCACGCAGCTTTACAGATATTTCTTGCTTGAGTTTGGTGTGTGCATTAAATGGGTGCTGCGGAGATCACAGTTCACAGGTTTGGTTTTCTGATGTTCCTACTTTCGTGGGACCTTTCATTTACATTCAAAAGTTATACTTACACTGTTTTTTTTTTTTTTTTTTTTTGAATTAATCTTTCATTTTTATTATTGGAGAAACCAGTCGTTGCCACTGAGATCAAACGCATTGATCAAGTATTACCCAATAGACTCATTCATTCAAGAAATTGTTGATATTCGAAATACAACTACCGATCATTGCTATAACAATCACCTATTAGCTACTCCACAAACCCTGAAAAACCTTGTATACTAACCTTATGTTCAGCATCGTTTGTTTTTTCCGAGCAAATTTTATAAAACTTTCTAGTATGAGAAAAAATTTTGAGTTCGAAATTCAATTGTGACAATCTCTTCTCTCAACTCAAAAAAAATATCTATACTATATATAAAATACGAACATCTTAGTAGTTTCTTGATATGTCCACCTTTAAATTTTTTTTCCTAAAAAAAAACCCACACAAAATTATCAATTGCAAAAATAAAAAAAATCATATTAAATCAAATGCTTTAAAAAAATAAATCTATATTATATACACACAGAAGATAATATATATATATATATATATATATATATATATATATAACGTTACACACGTAATACATGTGCGTTACGGCTAGTTTAACATAATGTAATGATACAAAATCGTGAAAAAATACGGTGTTAAATATAACTGTATTGTAGATTGTAGTGTATATTCCAGACCATATATAAAAAAATAAACGAACCTTAAATTATTTGTCGGATGAAATGATAATTACGTACAATAATCTTATGCTCCTTCAAATTAAGAATGGTCGGTGGATCACTACATATGAAAATATACCACCATTTTCACATAATTTATTTTTTAAAAATATTGAATTGATTAATAATAGGAAAAATGAATTGTTTTCCCACAAACCTTTTTTTTAAAAAAAAACTTTCAACAATAAATATATTCGTTGGGTTATATTTTTAATTTATATCTTATGACCATTGCATGTGTTTGCCGTACTATATTAATTATTGATATATCCTCCACGTATGAAGAATTATTTTTTAGACTTTAGAGTAGGTGGCTTTCCATTATTTGTGTTATTTGGGCCTCCAAATTTATTAAGGAGTTAGTTGAGTACTTATTTTGGGCCCATATGAAAAAGATGATATAATACACGTATACCATATTATAATGAATTGAGTCATAATACTTATTTTATTTTACTTCAAAATGTGACCTATATAAAAACTAGCATAGTATATATTTCTTGCAATGATAAAAATTAAGCTTTTACTAGTACTTCCAAACAAAGATTTATTTTTATCTTTAACCAAAATTGTCGACTAGTGATTGGTGAACAAAATGTATGTTTATTCCTTACTTGCACAAAAATAAATCAACTGTAAAAATAACTAAAAAATAAAAATATCTTTACACACGAAAGAACCAAATATGTTAGTAATAGATATAATCATCGAATAAACAATTTTTTTTTTGTTTTTATATAAGATGTTCGTGCAAAATTCTCACTAAACAACAAAAAATTTGAGTTTCATCAATTTCTTTCGATGTAGCATAAACTCACCTCAATATACACTGTGTATACACAAAATTAGTGGGATAGCTCTAAAAGTCAACATTTGATTATGAAATGTACTCTATATTTTATGACTTGGATTTTAGACATTAACAACTCGTGGAGAATACCAAATAACTTAGTATGAGTGTTCACAAGGGCTCACTTATTCAGATCCCAAATTATTAAAAAGACAACTACTGGGAGATGAAAAGATTCTCCCTAAACTGAGATGTGAAATTGACCACCACAAATGGGATTCTTGATTTTTATATGATATGATCGGATTTCAACCTATTCCAAATTTTATAAAATATAATCCATAACTTTCATCACACGATCCCATTCTCTCTACTAATTAATTTTCGATCACATATAATATAGTAATGGAAAGTATTACGATTACACACACACACACAAAAACTTTATACCTTTTCATAAATTAATCATGTCATACAGATTAATTAAAATCATTCAAAAATATTATTTTTTTATTACAGATATAAATCGAGTCAATGTATCACACGACTTACAAGATACCAACGCATAATTATGTTATAATCGAACAAATTTCAAATTTTTTGTTTTTGAAAAAAATAATAAAAAAATTTAGGAATGGGCCGTTGTGTAATTTAGCGAAGGTGGCACTTTAATGAAGATAAAGCACTTGTAAGTAAAGAAATTGTGAGTGAAAGGAGACAAGACAAAAATAGTAATAATAATAATGATAATAAATATAAAAGAAAACCCACATGAACTGAACAATCTCCCCCTCCCTCCAAACACTCTTCCTGAGATATAGGATTTTCCTTTTTACCAAAATATATTTTCTCCTCGAATTTTTCAGACAGATATAATCTCTGCAATTCATTTGATCCCATCAAGGTTCTCGCAGTTTCGTCTTTGTCGACAGCATGCACAAACAATCAGGTTTGCTTTTTTTTTAAAAAAAAATAAAAAATTGATTCCTCTTTTCAGAATTATTGATTCGGAATTCGAATCTGAATTTGAGGAATTATGGTTAAATATGACGTGAAGATTCGTGGGTTGTTATCATATGTATGTTCGGTATAATTGAGTTGGTTGGATCCAATCAATTATTTTATTCGAAGATATTCAGATAAAGACTGGAAAATCATCTCGCACATCTTATAGTATTAGCAAAGTTTCAATCTGATTTTAGGTCGCTGTTAAATAATTGACGACTTGGAGTTAAGGGTAGAGATCGATTCTATATCAATGAGCATCACTGGATTTCGAATTGTGATATCTAATTATGTTAATTGTTACGGAATTCTTTCTAATTATGATTTTTTTTTTCAGCTGGCTTCAGAATCTGGAACTTCTGGGTGCCGCGTTGATGCTGAATAAGAGGGGTTTGTATTTTTGAATAGCTGCAACTTTACCGGGGTCCTGTGGGCAGATATGAGAACGTCAATTCGTGCTATAAAGCAATTAAGATGCGCTCTTCCGAGTAAAGGGAATTTTATTTACAACGGATCTAGGATAAGACATTATCTTTGGTTCAATGTGAAGCACCGTGGTTTATACAGCCCATCCAGTAGTGCAGACATCTGCCAATGTAGACATCCATCATACACGATTTTCAGAGCTATGTCAGTACATGCAGCTAAGCTTATCAATGGAGGTTGTATTCCTGGTTATGTGTGCAACCTTTTTTTATATATGGCTATCTATGTGAATAGGAAATTTGAATTTCTTTTAATTGGTTTACTGGCAGAGCAAAATAGAGGTGGACCTCTTGTAGAATATGAACGGAGGATTGCTGCTGGGGAACTATTAGATGGAGATGCTTGTCAGGTATGCTAATTATTCGTTACTGGTCTTTGGTGATTACACGATCAGCTTTGCAAAACTGTTAATATGGACTCTGTTCATTACAGAGATTCAAACTCTGGTTGTTTAGTAAGTCTAGATGACAATAGGATGATGGCCGTTTTTTAATTGCAAATTAATTTGGCATTGTCCTTAGAAAAGGCTAAATGATGGTGAAGTTTGGATATTTTATATGACTAAATGTCGTGATCAGAAAGAATTGAATACTGTTCCTGATTACTTCAGTTCATCATAGCATAGATTGTGGATGTTAATGTACATTTTGAGGTTTGACAAATGATCTACATCCTGTTTAAAATTGTCTCATCAGTGTCTTATGACGCCATCTTCCCCACACTAAATATACTGAATAATTGTTTGCAGTTAGGTACATTAGGTGAGCTTCAGCGACTGTATCTCGAGCTAGTTCAAAATGCAGAAGCTTGTCGGTTGGATCGATATGCCACGTCCGAGAAAGTTGGGAGGTGATTCTATCTAGGCCTCCAATTTCTAGCATCATAATTGGTATTGCTAGGCGAAAGATTTATCCATTCACTTTGCTCCAGTTGTCAACTGTCTTTTTTCAAAAATAATATTAATAATAAAATTGTGTTCCATTTTTTCCTCTGGTACAGATTAACTTTATCACTCTTGTCTATTTGCAGGAGTAGGTGGTTATGGTCTCGTTTCATGCCACAAACTTCATATGCACCAGTGAAAGGACTCTATCTTTATGGAGGCGTGGGCACTGGCAAAACTATGCTGATGGACTTGTTTTTCGATCAGTTGTAAGGATCACAAAGAATTAGATTGGGATCATACTTAATTTAATCATTTTCTACACACTGTTGGGTTCTCGTCGTTATGATTGTCAGTTGTAGGGCCATAAGCCAATTATGTGGTCTGAAAAAGTAAACAATCATCTCTGCTTCTCACTCACGTTCCGCATCTTTCCAGGCCTTACAACTGGAGGAAAAAGAGGATCCATTTCCATGACTTTATGTTAAACGTCCACAGCCGCTTGCAAGTAATATTTAAGCCTTCTAAAAATATGATTATTGGAAGTTTATTGATGTTTCATAGGAAAGCCATGGTGTTTATCCAAGCTACTTCAAAGATTTTTTGGGGATCACATCTAAATTGGATTTCATTTTTCCATTTATCTGCATATATTTTTACTACATGTTGGTTTTATCATTTTGTCCATTGATTGCAGGACAATAATTACTCCATCTATTTTCTAATTGTTGGTCGAATTTGCCTTGGATTGGTTGTTTTTAAAGTTTATTCTTATCTCATTGTTGAATAAATTTCTGATAGACTAGATGGGTGGAAATGATGTCTTTTTTCTTTACATATATTTGAGGTAAAAAGGGGATCAGATTCTCCAATTTTCAAAATTTCCATTATTTATGTAGGCAACACATCATGCATCCTGACATTTACTTTTATCATTTTATGTGTACAATTTTTTTATCCTAGTGGATATTTCAACTTTTCTGTTTTAAATTTGATCACAGAAGCACAGAGGTGTGGCCGATCCTTTAGAAGTTGTTGCTGGAGAGATATCAGATGAAGCAATATTATTATGTCTCGATGAATTCTTTGTACGTCTAGAACCGCCTTGTCTTACCATTTCTTTGCTTGAGGTTGTTAAGGCTATTTAATTTTTGCTTAGGACAATTTACAAGGCTTAGTGATTAAATCAAGGAGCACCATTACTATTACTATACTAGCATGTGGCTTCAGTGGTGGAATTTCCCAGGATGGGCTCTGTTTTCTTTTCTTACTTAATAAAATTATGAATTTTTCCCTTTCTTAGGTAAATGACGTTGCTGACGCATTAATTCTAAATCGTCTCTTCAAGCAATTATTTAGTAATGGAGCTGTAAGTGATTATTTAACATGCAATTTAGAGTTTTAATATCACCATACTTCGACTCATGGCATTTTAGTAATTTTGTGATGTGAAACATGAGCAGATTCTCGTTTCTACTTCAAATCGAGCTCCAGATAATCTTTACGAAGGGGGTCTACAGAGAGATCTCTTTCTTCCATTCATCGCTACTCTGAAGGTGATGCTTAAGTCTGTATCTCATGGTCACTATGAATGCTGAACAAGAGGCTATGCTGCTGTTTGGTGGCCAAGAGAGTTAAATTTTCTGTTTTGAGAATTTTGATTTCATAATTTTGTTGTTCTTGGCAGCCAATCATACATCGGACAATCATATTTTTTTCTCTTCCTTTTGCCTCAATCTTGTGGGGTTGGTGCTGATCCCTCTTAGTCAGATTTATGGTCCGCCCATTTAACCAGTCCGTCGTGTACATGTAGGCTGAAGCCTGAAACTCTAGACATGATTTTTCACAAAATGTCTTGACCAGTTATCACACAAAGAGAGAGTGATGTTTTATGACTCACAGTAAAAGCTTCTTAACTATACATGTAAATTATAATATTAACCCTTCCAATTCCCGCGAAAGAAGGGTAGTGAAAGCCTAATCATATCGTTTGTCCGATTCAAATCATTTCCACCAAATCGATTTTGTTAATCAATTTTTTATATCTTATCCTATAATGGCATTAATTACAGTATGATTTATCATTTTTAATTCTATCTCACCAACTGAGTGCAACATAATGCTACATTCATGCAGAATGACACTTCAGGCATATTTCCATATGTTTATTAAACTTTGAACTTTGAAGATATTCGATCATCTTGTTGTTGTAGCATCAGTGCGTATTACGCTTGTTTGTTTACCGAATTATTAGGAGGAATAAATTTTAACTTTACCAACCAAGTTAGTAATATGTTGTTAATGCAGGATAGATGTATAGTTCATGAAATCGGTTCATCTGTCGACTACAGAAAACTGACATCGGTAATCTTTGAGTCTGTTTCAGCATCATGTCAACACCCTGCACACTCTCACGCATCTTCCATGTAAAATATCAAGAGACACGTTTGTGTTTTGTTGTGCTGTCCATATAATTAGTTTCATCTGAATTTCAGGCACAGCAGGGTTTCTATTTTGTTGGGTTACATTTATCTAGCATTCTTAAGCAAAAATTTGAACAATTAATTGGGGAACAAATAGCTTTTCCACAGGAGGTGGAAGTTGTTATGGGTAGAAAATTGCAGGTAATTCCAGTAGCACAGATTCAACTATTATCTATTTCCCTCGGCAGTGCTTGAAATAGCATCAGAAGTAAGATAGGCTTTGATATTAAGCTTTTTTCCTTTGTTTGCAAATTTCTTACTTCTTAGGTTCCACTTGGTGCCAACGGATGCGCATATTTCCCTTTTGAGGAACTTTGTGACAGACCTCTTGGGGCTGCAGACTACTTTGGATTATTTAGTAAGTTTTATCCTTAACAGATTTCTTGAGTTTTTGTTTTGAGTTTTTGTTTCACGTTTTGATATTGCATGACAATACAAGGTTGCATCTATGATGTTACATGTAAATTCGTCACGGAAGCATCATTAACTATATGTTATATTAGTAAGTATCACACTTTCCTTTTGTTTATCAGAGAGATTTCATACTCTGGCTTTGGAAGGTGTACCGGTTTTTGGCCTTCACAATAGGACTGCTGCATATCGGTTCGTCACTTTAGTCGATGTTAGTCCTTTTACGCTAAAAAGTAAATTATACTTCTTTATTTGCTGGAAGTTAGATATCTGATTGTAGATTTTGTTAATGACTACTCCACTACAAACATGGATTTTTTAAACTAAGTTAACTTTTTTCAAAATCTAGATTTCAACTAGCAATTTAGTTTTTTTGGCATCTCTCGGATTGGAGTATGCAACTTGACCTTCTGAATCACCACTTGCGTGTGTAGGTCATGTATGAAAACAAAGCTAGATTACTGTGCACTGCTGAGGCAACTCCAATTGAACTTTTTGAACGGGTAGTAACAATAGCGGATGCTCAGCAAATGGCGCCCAGAACCTCTTCAAGATCAAGGAAATATGATGTTTCTGACATTTGTGTGGACAACGAGCTGGGTTTTGCAAAAGATCGCACCATTAGTAGGTAAGAACAACAGAAGCAATAAACCCTTTTTATTTGGCCATGGTACATGCATTCACTAACCAAGGCACCATCTTATGGAACAGAAACAACAAATCCCCAAAACCCTCATGTAAAGTTGTGAAGAATTAATGCTATTTATGTGTGATCAAACGTCCCTTTATTGTCCTGTGAGTTGGCAAAAAGAAGTATCAATGTGCGGTTGTAGTAATTCCCATTAATGCGCTATTGCAAGATGCTAAATCTATACGCTGATATTTACACTGCATCTCAAGCACATATACATCGAATACTTGTGATATTCTCGTATTGGAATGAGCTAAACTCCAAAAATGTCGACGATTTTTCTACTTTTGTGGTTAGTTCTCATGGAGTCACCTTTTTGGAATGCAGATTGACCGAGATGAATAGCAGAGAGTACCTGGAGCAACACGCTGAATTGTTTGAAGTAAATGAATTAAATCACATAAAGCAAGCATAGCATGCACACCATTTAGTTCTCAAGTTCGAGGAACTTAGAGTTGAAAAAGGTTCCTCACATTGTGGATAGAGAAGCTGGTGGTGATTTTTTTTGGTTGCGAGTCACCAGTCAGTCACGCAGCCAATAATCGATCTTTTATAAAATAAATACAAGTTGATCCCAGGACAAAAACTTGGGTGTGGACGAATGATTGGATTGAAGTGAGAATTCTTTGGTACATTTTTTTTTTCCGGAAAAGATTGCTGGACCACTGTTTTCTATAATAAGAGAATGCTGCCTACTACTTGTTTAGAATATAGTTTAATCATCAAACGACCAGAGTGTACAAAGTCTTTTATAGCAACAATTTAATGTTATTCGACCATTTGAATAGGGGTTGACAAAGTAACGTAGTACAACTACAAAGCATCAACATTGCTTCTTAATGTCTCACATGATGCATTGTATCAAGGCTATAAATCACGATCCATGTTTCAACGTCAATATTCATCATCCTGTTTTAGTCTAAAACGAGCTAATGGTAAATGATGAACCTTGAAGCAATCTTAAGGTACCAAGGCCATCAAATAATATGGACTCAACTAGGGGGGGAAAGTGTAGCCTCGTCAGTAAATACATTTAAAGCAAAATATGTCAAAAATAAGTTACAATTTCCTACCCATTATGCACTTCACCAAGTCTAAAATACGGAAATAATCATAAAACAAGGATGATTCTTTCCCCTCTAGCCCATCCCTGCTCACCCTGTTGCTACCTGCAAGGTTGTTGCAAGGGCTTCCACCAACTACCAGATCAATACCACCTACGGTATTTATGATTTGCTCTATTCTCTCCCCATCTAGCATTTGAACATCATCGAAGTCGACCAAGCTACCTGTTTGGTTGGTCTGCTCCCACCAGCTCCTGACTATATCTCGGTTCACTTTAGATTTTTCAACCGAAACAACGTTTTTCAATTTGATGCCGAGACGGTGAAGTGCAACTTCAGCACCACCAATCCCGGAGAACAGGGAGAGAATGTTTATTCCATTTGGATAAATTTTCTTTAGCACAGACAGATGATATGCTACAGTGTCAACCTGCACCAACAAATCTGGTTCTTTAAGAAACATGAAATTTCAACAAGAAATGTGAGCTATATGCGGCACTGAAAGAAAATAGTTTAAGTAGACTGTTTCAGTCGTTGCATTTATGGCAAGATTCAAAGTCCTGAATAGAGTGACAGGCAAGGGCCCACGGTTTAGTGGAGGGGGGCAACTTAGTGAGATTTTGTGAAGGAAAAACTGAGAAGTAGTTCCTAAAAGTTCTCCCAAACACTACCTTAGCACACTACCTTAGCGTATCAATTACAGAAACTTAGTCTATATTTCGTTACAGTATGATAACCCTTCTAAAAAACAATGCAATCAGTTTACTATACTTCAAGTTAAAAAAACAACTCTATTTTCAATTTTAAAGAATTCCACAAACTACTAAAACTTATATAATCCAAATCTTGCATTTTTAGATGAGGTGACAGCTACAATAGGAAATATCTATTCAGAAAACCAAAGAACAATACAACTTTTCCCATAACACCAAAAAACATCAAGCATTAAGCAATATGTTGAGAAAGCTTGTGAATAATTTTTTTTCCCTTTTATTATACCATCCTCCACTGCCAGAATCTCAAGATTTTAAGGTGTCAAGTGAATTTTGTGAAGAGCTTCGGCGACCAAGATAACAGGAGAAAATTGTAACCTGGAAAGAATTGCCAAGAGATTTATATCTCTCTGTTCTGCTGATTCCACCTCCCCTTGTATGATTCTTTGGAAATCCCAACAGCATCTCCACTTCATCTGGCTCAAGAGGAGCAACCTTGTTCTTCCCGACCCAGACCAAGTTCCACTTGCGGCATTGATCCATAACAAATTTTTGCACTGCCTCAGGAGGATCGCCATCGAACCTCTCGACAGCAGTGCGGATCCTTTCTGTAAGTCTCGCACTTCCAATTGCCGTTTGTATGCAATTAAGTTTATCCCTAGAGTCCCAAGAAGGCCACCACTTTCTGGACAACGGAAAGGCTTGATGGATGGTAAGAGGTGGAAGTGGAACAAGTGGGAATCTGTCTTCAATTGGCAGATTATGAACATACCCTCTTTTCCTCGCAGTGGCAGAAAAGTACTTTGAATCAACAAATTCCGGTTCGATGTCATAGAGAAATCTAGATATAGTGTCCCAAACTCCCTTCGGGGCTAAGGCAACATTCTCGTAGTAGAAAAAAGGAGGACCAATTGACGACTCCGACAAAGACCGGTGAATTCTTTCAGGCTGCTGAGAAGGAGTGCCATACCCTATCATTGGGTTAGGCAGGCGAATTGTCTCTTCTTCAGGTTCACTTTTCCTTCTAACCATTTCATGCAACTTTCTCTTCTTAAGTGTGCCATTTCCACAGTAGACATGTTTTGGCTGTGAGGAGAAGAAATTTATTCGTTACATTTAAATCCATCTGATTAACTTTGTGAAATAGTATATCTAAGATAAACCACCAAAGATTGCATTCAGTCAAGATAGATATTTATGGTAACCTTGGAAACTTCAACTGGCAGATAACAGTCTTCTTCTCTAGCCATTTGTGCGGCTAATATGAAATCCGCTAGTACTTCGTTAGAAGCATCTGTACCTGCAAAAACTGTGATATCAGGAAGAAGATAATCCAAACCGAAAATTACGCTACTAAGGGTGTCTCCAGTTTTCATATTTTTAGAATTTAGCGTATGAAAATACGAGTCCAAACTAAGTGAGCAAGCAAGCTTGCAAACTTTTCGAGATTGCTCAAATAAAACCGGTTCGAATGGTAGTCGAACTTGAGCTGCACTAAAATATTTTTCAAGCCAAGTTCAAGCCCAACAATTTAGTTTCGGTGCTCACAAGTTGTTTAAATTATCATTACTATCATTGAGGTAATCCCAGAATCCAAATCCCAATAATCTCTCACACCCTGCTACTTAATTAAAACCCTCACCCACTATCAGCTCCACCACCTTCCAGCACTGCGTACGTAGCCAATTCACCAACATGTCGTCCACTTCCTGCACTGTCTTACGCTCCGCCTCCACTCGAGTCTAATATTCAATTTTTCCTGCTATTGGCACTTGAATAAATTTTATTTTTTCATTGTTGCTTCATATTTATTTTTTGTTGTGTTCTAAACTGGTATGTATTGGGCATGAATTTTTATTTCTGTGTGATTATATCAGATATAAATTTTGAATTTTTCTTATCACCTTCTTTCAATCTCCTTTCCTGCTCAATTTTGCTGTTCACCCTTTTCTAATGGTGTTGGAGCTCAACAAGCTCGAATTAATGTCCAAGCTTGATAGGCTTGAATGCGAAGCTAGCTCAAGCCATAAATGTTTGCTAATGTTTGGATCTATTCGATTTGTTTGAACCCTAATGTAGAAAAACAAAGGTCCCTTAACACTTACGGTTATTGTCAGAGTCAAAGCAAGCCTCTGAAATGGTTAATAAGAAAGCAAGAAATTCAAATGCACAATTATTGCTAATTTGAAGGGTCTATGGTAGGAATGAACAAGACGACAGAAATAAGATCATCTAACTCAAACTAATTGGAGTTGGCTACAACACAAAAATAGTTCTTTTGCCACCGAGAACCATATAAAATAGACAAGATGCATCACATGCAGTTCCCTTTTGTAACCAACAAGCATTGAAGCATAAGTAATTCAGAGAAGTCAAAACTGTTTCAGTATCCACGTATAACAAGATCGCATATAAAAATGTATCCATTTAAAACAGACATCACGAAAATCATGTCGAACTCCCTGGATAAAAAAGAAACTGAAACCAGGACAAGGAAACATGGGATTTACGACTTTTTGTCAGAAAAAAGTTTCAAAGACTCTAAAGCTCAATCGCACTAACATACAACTAAGAATGGAGCAGCCACCAGGTATTCAACCTCAACCCCTTCCACCTGGCTGAGGCACCATGTTTTTTATGTCTTGTATTACTATAACCTTCCCTAAATGTAATATCTATTCTTCACAAACCCACCCTGTATGTATTCCAACAACAATTTCAAGAAAGTTTGAACTATTTCAACTAAATTCAAATATGGAACAGCATACTGTTGTAATCAAAGCTAATGTACATCAACTCCATTATTCCAAAGAACATATCATGCATCGTCCTTCATATAAAATGATATTAATATTCCTAACCACATCCTTCCGCCACTATGAAATATGAAACATGTGCCCTAAGAAAGGGAATGATGCAATGGAGAAAACAAAATATTACAAGCCACAACAATTAACTCCCAGAATAAAAAGAATTTGCACAAAATAAGATATGTAACATGACTAAAGATAGTCCAGAAAAGAATTCAAGGTAAAGCATGGTCATACTATTTATAGCAGCACAATTTTATAAGCAATAGTTGATAGCAGCATTTTATATACACACCACATCTCTCCATAGCTATTGAGGCATCATCCAGGGTGAATCCCATTTTGGCCAAGGACAACAACTTTCTCTGTTCTTGACTTAAGGATCCCGTACTTTCCAAGGACAACAACAATTTATGTTTCTCAGACATAGAATCAGTCTCATCCTGCAAGACGAATTCGAGAATTATCTACAGTGCAATAAGTAGAAAATGATAAAATAATCAGATATCCATGCTGCAGATACCCAAGCTTAGCACTGAATTTCTTTCCATTGACATTGTAGTAAGCGTGGCAAAAAGATCCTCCATTAGCCAAGAGAGACAATTTCAAACTGAAACACTGAAGCCACATTCCTAAGTAAAATTCAAAAAATTCCCCAGTAACCTAAGGACTCTAGAGCAAATAAATGATTATCCAAGATTTTCAACTTGTTTTATTTAGTATCATGGTGTACACAACTTACATGGTACAATCACCCTTCACCTCTGTGCTGAACTTTTATTTAGTCCAAGGATAACAGGCAATACCCTAGCTCATTAGTTTTCATAGAAAAGGACATATAAGTCATGACAATAACATAACCGCTCTAATGCATCCTCTAAAAGCTAGATATTTAAGTTGCGAATATCAGGCTATGGTCCTAATTAGTTCACGGAAAATATGTCCTACACAAGTAACCTAATTTCGTACCAGGTTTATTTTTTGTTGCTGCATGTAGAGATAACACATGAAGTGTAAAAGAGTACAATAAGATTTAAAATGGCCCAGCTAATATCCCACATGCATGAGCTAGATGTAAAAGAAGAATGTAAGTGAATCAAATGTAAAAGAGTACAATAAGATTTAAAATGGCCCAGCTAATATCCCACATGCATGAGCTAGATGTAAAAGAAGATTATAAGTGAACCAAAAATCACATACAGCTATTTCATCCTCAGACCAGCTATCCATGTCTGAGAAATCATCCAGAGGTGGATCATACTCTGAAGACGCTGGATCAGACCTGGTGCTCAACTGCTGTTGAGGAGATTCCTCGAGTGCCTGCAAAACTAAACTTATTATAAATGCTAAGTGGGCTAATGATAATCAAGTTAGCAGTTGCAAAAAATGCTTTCTTGGGACCAATAAATGGTTAAAGTGAGTGTGGTCCCCGGGCACTTCACATTGAACTACAATTTTAGATGAGTTTAATATAGTATTCAGCTAAAATACCCACTCTCGAGGAATAATAAACGATAAAAAAGAAACGTGACATCATAAAAGATACATATTCTGGTCAAAAAGCATATGTTTCAGTATATCACAACCAGAAATTAGCTAACTTTGAAATAACTTTCATCTACGCTTCATTAAAGACCCTCTACCAGAACCACCATAAGATCAGACTTCAATAACCATCCAACAACATTATTCATTCCCTTAAAGAAAGCAGAAATCATGCTGAATTTGGACCAGTAATTATGTTCAACTTAAGTCAGCGGCCGCTAAAATTGACAAAATCTATTATATTCTTTCTTTTTTTTCGAGAAACAATAATATCTTATATACGTGAAATATCCGTGAATGACAAAAGAAAATACCAACTCCCTAATCATATTAACAGGAAGCACACGTCCAATCTCTTAAAAACATTCTTAAACTCTTTAAGAGATCTACTCTACGTAGTAGTCCTAATCTTGATCTTTTCCCAACACTCTGCAAAATGTAAGAATCAAGGCAAGCACCACTCACCGAGTATGTTAAAAGAGTGTTTAATATCGAGTCGGTATCTCCTTCTCCTACAAGCGTACTTACATATTAGACACAATATCACTGATGTAATGTAAATTGATTCGATTGAATAACAATGTTAAGTACCATTTTCCTCAATTGCCTTGGATACCAGATTTTCTGGAAACCCCATACCCACAAAACGCTTGACCAACTTGGAAAAAGAAGCAACTTCTGACGAGCTTGCCTTCAGAGAGAGAAAACATTAACTTAAAAAAATATCCGTTGAAATGGATTAGTTTATAGCAGTTAATTTTCAAGTAAAATTGAGCAGTTGGTTGACTTTAACAAGTTTGAGAGACGGATGTTGTACAACTGTCACAGCATATTACTATTACTATTGGAGGGTACTACAAAACAGAACTTAGAATCTCTATTATTTTCTAAAACATTGAGACTGATGCTCGAACTCATCGCGTGAAGCAGAAAAGAAACAAGTACCTTCAATTATTTAGCTTTTCATTGCTTGGCATCAAGAGTGTATCAGACAAAAACAATCTTATAAGCATCTTCAAAAACTATCTACTCTGTTATCAGCGGCATGCTACATAAATTTTCTAAATAAATAATGTTTCTTCATATTCTCGCTTTCTTCCTTCTCATCCAAACTCTCATGTCTCAATATAGACTAGACATGAACTGGCAAAAAAAAGCAGCAACAGTGGCTTTATTTGTACAATTAACAGTAAAATGCGATCAAGCTCTCCAATGACATCAGAAAATTAGTTGACAAGAACATCACTAAGCTATTTGAGACAATTTGTTACATACAGCTGCTTTTCAATGTTCTCATGTCAGGGAGGGGGAAAAAAGCAGTGTAAAAATTAAACCTGCTATTATGATGACATTTTGACTAATAAATAGCCAAGTCATACGATCCAAAAATTTCACATTTAGCTAAGGTGCTGATTGTGGAAAAATATTGAAAAGTTGACTGCATGAAAAAGTATTGTAACTCTACTGCCAAGAACTTATTCCTTTTGTTATGAAACAGACCCGCTATTCAAATTACATGTTACATATAAATATAAAACACACTTTTACCTCCATACTTCCTAGAATAGCCACTGTGCCATGATTTGTTAGAGTTGGAGAAGTAGATACAGCAGTGTCCGTGAGAATATCCAGATCATCATCTGTAGTCCAGTCAATGTCAGCGCTTTCCTCTCCAGAAGCATTTCCACCCTGCTGCTGATTCAAATTGACACATGCGTATTTACCTTAGACAAAGTTGTAGAGTACAAAAATATCTCATTGTAATGAAAGGAAGACATGCAATATAGAAGCTTCAGAGGTTGCCAGAATGACATGCGATGGCAAAAGAAATGAAAAAGAATCTACCATGTTTTCTGAAGTTTGATTAGGCACAGGCATCCAACCTGATGAGTAGAGGAGTTAATCTGGATCCAAAATGAAATTTTGTGAAGTAGTTAAACTGCAAAAGATGGGCGCGAACAGTAGTAAAAACAAAACTTTAATCAATTGGAATATATATAGACAATTTGTTCTCACAACTTCAAAACCAGGTCAACACAAAGAAAAATAAAATGGGAAAAATCGCATACACCAATTTAGTTCTTAATTAATAGGCTAAATTGACTTCAATTTCAGTACATGAACTCGCAATAGCTCAAAGATTCAATAAATCAAAGCAAGCCCCGAGCTTTTCCCCTGCGCACGAAAAGAGAATTAGACCGGCGAGATAAGAACCTTCTCACCCCTTGCATGCTTGTCGAATCTTTAAACTACTACACGGAGCTCATCATCGGGAAAATAAAGGACACTCTTTCGTCGCAAAGGGAAAACGTCAAAGATCCATTAAAAAAATTACCTTTATAATCGAAGTTACACAGACACCCTTACGGCACACCCAATTAATCAACAATGCACCTCGTTCCTGCAATCAAAATCTGGAAAAGAATTAAAAAAATCAAGGAAGAAAACAACAGAATTAAACCGATTGACGAATAATAAAACAACAATCGAAACACGTAACACTCAAAATCATGAAAAGGGGGATCAAAATGCTCCGTTTCTCACAGAGAACACGACCGTACCTGTTGATTCAACACTGCAAAGATGAAATTGCGCAAAAAAAATAAAAAAAAGAAGGAAATAGGGAAAATTCAAGAACGCAGAAGTCGTGCCTCCGAATAAGCTCCCAAGGAAGAAAGAGTGACAGACCTTTCAGTGTAATGTATACGCCCATTCCACAAAATCTGAGAAACGAAATCAACGCGCCAAAGACCGAATAAAATTAAATAAATGCCCCCTTAAATTATTATAATTTCATTTTTTTAATTTAAGAAATTTTGGATTTTCTACTATTTTTGTATTTTTGTATGATTTATATGATATATGTGAATCAGTTAATCCTGAAATACCAATTTTTTAAGATAGTTAAACAAATGAAATAATATAATGATAAAATAAAGTACATAAAATTTTAATAAAATTAGTACAAATTCAATGTAATAAGAGAAAAAACTTAAAATGATGAGATTCAGTATAATCTAATGATCGATAATATGTTATTTATTGGTGTAATATAGAATGAACATAAAATAAGTTGATTGATTTGATAAAATAAAGTTGAGTGTGAGACACGCTTGGTGATGGAGAGTGAAAGACGGAGTGGTGAGAGAAAGTGGAGAGCAAATAACATTAATTTTATATTTTTTAATATAAACATTTTTTTTCTCGATTCTTGTGTAATTAATAAATTTTAGCAAGTGTAAAAAGATTATGGCGCAAAAATAAAAAAATAATAATTATTTCATAGAACGAAGTATATATCTAATGGATCACAAATTTTCTGCATGTTTTATAAATTTATTTTTATATATCAATTAAAATAGATTATCTATTAATATATGATATGATAAAATTATTATCAATCTATATTGCAAATATTAAAATATTTATTTATTTAATATCATCTATGAACTTTTAGCACAAGTTATATTTAATTTAACATAAAAAATATATAATATTTATATTGCGTAATTATTATTTAACATAAATAATTTAATATGATGTACGCGTATTGCATGTTTCATACCGATAGAAATTAAATTTTACCACTAGTTAATAACCCAAAAGAAATGGGACTTATTTAAAGAATAGTTTTTACATTCCTCTTTTTAAAAGGTTGTTAGACTGTTCATACATATATTTTTGTGAGAAAGATATCTAACATGATTCATTAAAACATATTATTTTTTATGTTAAAAATAATTTATTTTATAGATTGGGTCGACTCGCTATGAATTTAGATTAATGAGAATCTCTCACAAAATATCTAAATATCAAAAACTAATGTGAGCATGTTTCATGGTCAATTTATAAGACGGAGATCCAATCCAAATTATAAAAATATTAGTTTTAATGTCAAAATTATTTCAATATAAATATGGATCAGATTCATTCATCTCAAATATATAAATAGTTAAATACCTTACATTCTTCCACAAAAGATATATTACTGTTGCATGGTCATAAATCCAACCTATAAAAATATTGATTTTAATGTCAAGATTATAACTTTTGGCACCGTTTTGTTCACCGTATTATTAATATATATATAACTCATTTAATCTCATCTCACGTTTTTCTCATCAGATTATTTATCCATATATTAACTATTTATTTTACATCAATCAAATCATTAATTATTTATCTTACATCAATCAAATCATTGAATTTAAATTACTATATTATCTCTTATAAATAATATAATTTTTTTTATTTATTGTTAAAAAGATAAAATAGTCATTTAACATTTTTATATAAAATTTAATCAATCAAATAAAATAAACTATAATCTACCAATCAAATCCAATACTATTTTAACTATTATATTTTATTTTTTTATTACATTATATTACTTATCTATATATTATTTATACCATACCTCAAACCAAACGGTGCATTGTCATCGTTTTGTTCATCATATTACTAATATATGTATAACTCATCTCATCTCTTCCCACGTTTTTTTCATCATATTATTTATCCATATATTAACTATTTATTTTACATCAATCAAATCATTAATTATTTATCTTACATCAAATAAATCATTGAATTTAAATTACTATATTACCCCTTATAAATAATATAATTTTTATTTTATTTATTGTTAAAAAGATAAAATAATCATTTAACATTTTTATATAAAATTTAATCAATCAAATCAAATAAACTATAATCTATCAATCAAATCCAATATTATTTTAACTATTATTTTTTATTTATTTTTTATTAAATTTTATTACTTATATATATATATATATATTATTTATATCATAGCTCAAACCAAACGGTGCCTTTCAATATAAATATGGATTGGATTCATTCATCTCAAATCAAATATATAGATACATAACATTCTTGCACAAAAGACCTATATAT
The DNA here is from genome assembly GCF_033568475.1 of Henckelia pumila. Taxonomy (NCBI): domain Eukaryota; kingdom Viridiplantae; phylum Streptophyta; class Magnoliopsida; order Lamiales; family Gesneriaceae; genus Henckelia; species Henckelia pumila. The sequence continues at coordinate 48,646,157 of NC_133122.1, read as the reverse complement.
GGATCTTATGATGAAGTACGTAGCGATACAACGGAACATTTAATAATATTAAATAACTAAATTGATAAATATAGACGAATGAATTATGTATATGTTTTATTTGGTTAAATTTTTTATTTAATTTTTGCATACTTTGCATATTTCTCAAAACGTTGAAAAATATTGAAAATAGTTATTAGTAATTACGATATAAGAAATAATATTTTAGTGAAGTGAATTTATTATTGGAATTTGGAAGCGTGATATGACCAAAATTTGGTTTTTTGTACCCTCCACAAATTGATGACACTTTCACCATCATTAATTGATAGCTAGTCATCTTTTAATACAATGCATATTTTTCCATTACAAAATTCTGGCAAATACAGATAATTTCAAATCTACAGAACTCAATCTCATATTAAAATTATCTTGAAGTTGTCATTGAGCAATGTCAGTATAATGAAAAGTGTCTTTTATTTAGCTTATATTAAAGGTATTTTAATCCATAAAAAGTGGCATATAATGGATCATGAAAACATAAAGATGATATCATGACATATATAACTTTGATTCTATGCATCCTAGTGTGCAGGAAATTCGTAAATGACAGTTAAAACACGTAGTGTTTTTTAGGAATCTTTAAAAAATAATTAAAACTGCTAAAACACACTATCGTCGAGTTTTTTTATGCCTTAGGATGCATGAGATCGAAACTATATATATGATCTACATAAAATATTAGAAAAATATGTCAATATTATATGCTAACTATAACGCCAGATAAAACACGAATATACATTGTTTCTAGCTATGTCAAGCACGTGACGACGACTCCAATTTAAGGATAAAATTAGGATTTTGGTATTTGTAAATTAGTTTGTTTTGAAATATAATTTAATTAGTTAGATATGCACGTGAGATAGAATTGACTCCAAATAAACAATTTTCAACGAGGGAAAATTTCATCCTACCCCATGGGTTTTACCCCATGTGATAGATGAAAGCACATGATTGATCAAATTATGCGGGCCTCGTATGATTGATGTGGGGCCCTATAATTTTGACCAATGAAAGATTTCCACCTACCCCATGGGGTAATGCCCTTTAGTTGTCTCTGACAAAAAAAAAGGACCAAAAAAATTAAAATCATTGGATAAAAATCAAATTTTAACAAGTTAAATCTAAAATAAAAAATAGACCAATTTAAGAGACTAAAAGTTCTATTTTCTCCTCTTTTTCGATATATATATATATATATAGTATTTTGCTATACTGCCCACCTCCATGCCCACCTATAAGGTGACAATCATCCATTGGATGAACCATTTGTATATGATTCATCTCATCCATTGGATGATTGTCACCTCATAGGTGGACATGGAGGTGAGCACGGGAGGTGGACAGCATAGCAAAACTCTATATATATATATATATATATATATATATATATATATATTTAAAAAATCGAGCGCGCGATTCTTTCCCTACGAATGAATAAATTGTTCTTTATCAACAAAGGACGACTCAAATTATAATGAACACATCTATTCTTTTATTAAATTAAATTAAATAAATTTAAATTACATATTAAAAAAATCATATATGACTAAAATATATTGTAGTTCATGGCATTTAATGACGCAAACCTTTTGTGAATTGTGATAAAGCTTAATTGCCATACAATTATGATTGCATGAAACCACAACTCTCATCTGCTCTATATAAGAGCTCAAAATTACCCAAGGAGACAATATTATTGCTCATAATGAAGAAATTTATCGCTTCTTTTGTTTTGGTGATCAGCAGCTTGTGTTTCACTCATTTCGGCTCCCAACTTTGCCATGCCGAAGAAGCTGAATCACGACGTGGCAAAGCTGGTGCCAACTCCGTTTTTAATGTCATGGATTTCGGCGCTCGTGGCAGCTCGCCTGCCGTCGATACCAAGGTGAAAGATATCTGAAAGATATCAATTAATCTCGATCTTGGTCCACTGACTTATACATTTTTAAACTTTTGCTCGTTTTTCATCGGAATCCTAACGTGAAACCGAAAAATGACGACATATATATATACGTACCAGATAACAAGATGCTGCGTTCACCAATAACAAGACAAAATTGTAAAATATATATAAGTTGTAAGACACTTGAAATTACATGATTATCCTACATGCATTTTTGAAAGATTTTTTCTTCATAAAATTTCAAGTGCACCGTGTAACCCAACGTGTAATACTCTGTGTACATGTAGCATTACCCAAGTTATAATTATGACAAAAAAATTTGTTTTCCCATTTAAAATTTTATATATATATAGTTCTCTTAGTGACAATTCATTAATATATTTGTAGTATAATTTTCCCGACAGGCATTTTTAGCCGCCTGGGGTGCAGCATGCAAGGTAAACGGAGGGGTGGTGCTGGTCCCTTCGGGCCATACTTTTACTATCCTACCCGTTGAATTTGTTGGAAGTAATTGTCAACCAAATGTTGCTTTCCAGGTAATTTTCGAACAAATATTAATTTACTTATTTCCACTGGGAAATATTTTATAATATAATCCATCATGAATAAATTAATTATATATATGAAAATGTCTGTAGGTCGATGGAAGCCTTTCTTCTCCTTCAAGATCAGATTGGGGCCCGAGATCGACAGATTACTGGATTTGTTTCAATGGATCAGCGAAGGGATTATCGATTAGAGGCGCCGGCTCAGTCGACGGCAAAGGCCGGACGTGGTGGCCGGCTAGTCCTAGTGATGATGTTAACCAAGAATTAATGCAAGGCAACAGGCCACATGTAATTAAGTGAAACTTAATTTTCTTTGAGAAACAGTACGTACTCGGATTCGACGACTGATTAATATAGATGTTTCGATCGATGGCATGCAGGTGATCCTAGTTGTCTACAGTAACAACGTGACGATAAGTGGAATAACGGTGACAAATAGTCCTAGGATGCACATTTTCATCTATGGTTGCCACCAAGTCGAGGTGTCCAACGTTAAGGTGTCGTCCCCCGGAAACAGCCCCAACACCGATGGGATCCATGTTTCAAACACTCAACACGTTCGGATTCATCACTCCAATATATCTTGCGGTACCTTATAACGAGTTCGATCATCTTCTGGCTAATAATTATTAATTTAATTCCCCCTAGCTTGTTGATTCGTAATTTCAAGACATGTAACATATTAATAATAATTAATATCATCCAGGAGACGATTGTGTCTCGATACAGACAGGATGCGACGACATAAGAGTGTACAACGTGCATTGCAATCCAGGACATGGATACAGCATCGGGGGATTGGGGGAGCGCGGTTCAGCCGCGGAGGTTTCCAATGTTTTCGTCACGGATTCGACGGTGATGGGGGCCGACTCTTTGAATGGCGTCAGGATAAAAACCTGGCAGGTATGTATATATTTGTTAGGGATAATTGCATACATGCACTACTGTGTTTATTAATCTTGAAAACATATATATGTTTCAGTATTTTCAAATTTTGAGTACAACCGTACGTGTTTTCAGGGGTATATATGTTTGCTCAAAACTGTGATGGTGGTTAACATGTGCAATTAATAAACTTGCATTTTTCTAGGAACTATATATATATATATATACTTTATGCATATTTTCTTGCATTACTTGAAGGGTGGCTCAGGCTATGTCCGCAACGTGACATTCTCCAACATTCAAGTGTCCCAAGTCGGAAGAGCTATTGTGATCGATCAGTACTATAGGGAGGAGACGGGCGCGGTGAAGACCGAAAATTCGGCGGTGGGTATTTCAGGCGTGACATATGAGAACATAACAGGGACATACAGATCTGCATCTATTGTTCTCGATTGCAGTGGTGATAACCAAGGCTGCAGAGACATCACGATTCGCGGCGTGATATCGCTGAGACCCACTGATCCTGGGGCTATAGTCAAGCCACATTGTTCGAACGCTCACGGTCATGTGCTTGCTAGGAACCCTACGCCTCCGTTGGCTGGTTGCCTCTGGTAGCTAGCTAGCTAAAGGTGGCCGGAGATTCGACTGATGAATCGAGAGCGACCGCAAGAAAAGTTTTTAGGCTCGAGCCGCATATATAGTTTGAAGTTTATGATGATTTGTGATCAAAGTTTGAAAACAAGATATAGTGCAAGGAATAAGAAACCAGCTAGAAATATATACATAAATAATATTTCACTTTTCCATTGTTTTAACTTTTAAGCTATTAACACGTTTCTAGCTAGAAATTTTAAGTGACATCTGATCTAATTACCTCATAAAAAAAAAAACTAATTATATGTTGATTGCATGCACGCACGCACGCACTCTATAGCTAGCTAGGTTAGTACTCCACAAAAGAAATTGAAGGACTTTATATCTAAATTAATAAATCTTATACTGGTTATGTTATATGTACAATGACACATTATTGTTAAAATTAATAACAAATTATCTCAAATGCGTTAATTGAAAGTTCTTTTTATTTGGATAGTTTTTTGTTATTTCAAAGATAGAGTTTTGATCACATGAGCAACCACCATGGACAACTACGTTAGCAATAGCTGACGTGACACCTTGTACATCCAATGAGTGATTGTCACGTCAGCTGTTGCTCACATAGTTGTCCATGTGATCAAAACTCTTCAAAGATAATATGTAAACATGTGGGTAACCTTCATAATTCATATATAACACATGTAGCATTTTTCTAAATCTTATGTCATGGAAGGAAATTTCGGGGATGCAAAGTGAAGTGAATACCACAACGTAACATAAGGCTTAATTAATTAACTAGTTAATTAGGTGCTACTCAATTTGTGGCTGCAATTAGTTCCATCTTTACTCGAAATTTCTGTTTCAATAATCAATACTATTAATTAAGGTTGAGGCAGGCTTGAGGCTCATATATTAACTAATTTTTGATTGATTTGGTCAAGTTTTATTTAAAATTACAATAATACTCCAATCATATAACTTTAATTACAGACAACTTTTTTTTGTTTTACCTAAAGTGATCTTTTATTTTTAAATATTTCAATCGTATAATTATTCATATTTCAAATAAAATGATATTTTTATCCATATCCTTAAAATTTTATATTACTATATATTAAATTTAATTAAAATAATATGGAAAAATCAGTATTTTGAATTTTTTATCATATTTTATTCAATTGTATAAGAACACAACACATGCAAAAGGACACTATATTATTATATTATATAGATTCATGTCAAGTTTTAAAAAAAATATTGTACATTTTTATAAGAGTCAATTGTTCTGTATAATCCCAAGTAGTTGACTATGATCTTCCTTCGATCGATAATTAAGGTGTAATGGAAACTTATTGTTATCCATATCTATAAATAAAAAAAATTAAATATTATAATATAATATAATTATATGGAAGATAAAAAAAAATTATATATATATATTAATTACAAGACCACTTAATTCAATTTTAAGCCACAAAACGTGCTCGTGGTGAGGGATTAATGACTAGCTAGACAACATTACATGCATGGCAGTAGGGCCTTTAGCTAATTAACAAAAATACTAGTAATCAGAGATATATCAAGTCCAACATAATCTTTCCCCAAAATTTCTTTCCATTTCAGAAATTAATTAAACGGAGTAAATTAAATAAACTAAATATTAAAGTGATTTCAAGTTCGATCGATCGGACCTCAATTATTGTACATAAAGTAGCTTAATTAAGCTCACAATGCATTATATATAGCTTTGCTTTGGACAACATTCCATGTGGAAAAATATTCGATGACTTGTAGCTAGAACATGGTTGAGAAGACTCTTGAATTTAACAATTAATGTGTGCAAACTTTTGTGGTTGATGACTATTGTTAATCAATATATATATATATATATATATACCGATAATATATATATATATTTTTTGTTGTCATACAAAAATTTGTAATTGATGATAGAATTATAATTTGAAATGTCTCAATATATCACACGCAAATCCAAAACATGACGTTGTGATCAATCCCGCTATATATCAACAAAAATTAATGTTTATTACTTTGAGCATATAACGTTGCATGTATTGACTCATGCAAATAATAATAATCGCAGTCGCAGCCTCAATATATCATTGATAGCAACAATATAATTCGTATTTTTTAAACTACGAAAAAAACTCAAACATCATATTTTGATCATGATATATATATATCCACTGATTGAAAGAGTTACTATATCCATATTGTTCTTTACTTCTCAACTTATGTGTGTAGATAGTACGGAGATGGGGACCAAGTTAGGAATGAGTCATTTGATGGTGATTTAATTAAATAATAATTATTAATTACTTAAGTGTAGACAATTTATCATAATTCATGACAAGTGACTTTGTCCCTTTCCGCAATTCATCGTTTAAGACTTTTGATGTGTGGATACCAAAGGTTGAAACCTAATTCGTCACGCCATTTCATTAAATCACTTTGTCTAAAAATATGTATATATTTTTCTCCTTTCAAACACTTTAAGTCTTCAATCATTATGTAGGATAAAAGAATCACGATGCTTCAATTTAAAATATAATTATTATAAGAAGTTTAAATTTAATTACACCAAGCTTCTTTTAATTTTTTTTCCCCAGATGGATTAAACATTTATATACTACTTACAATATTTACAAGTACATATTGCTTTATTAAAAGTCCAAGTTTTACCGTAAAAAAAAAAGGTGTCCAATTTGTGTTCGATGTCTTTAATTTGATCGATATCGACAGCTCTTGTGTAAAACCTTGTCTCATTTCAAAATTTGCAATGCGAAAGTTTGACTGGCAACGGTTGATATCAATATAGACGACGAGTAAACATAACCACGTACAGGTCCACAAATAATGATCAGAAGACAGTATAATAAATAATAATTGACGATTGATCAGCTAGCTAGTTTCGATCTTCTTTTTTTTTTTATATATATACGTAAACTAATAATAATAATAATAATAATAATAATAATAATAATAATAATAATAATAATAATAATAATAATAATAATAATAACAACAACAACAACAATACTTACAAATAATAATAATAATAATGATAATGATAACAACAACAATAATCATAATACTTACAATTAATATCAAGTAACATCGAGTTAAATATATAGGTTGCCATTTGCTTATGTTTAGCCAAATTAATATTTTTAGAATACGTTAACCTTAATTAAATCAAGTGAGTCGCGTGAGAATTAATTTGATAAATTATCCCTAATTGAATATGTATTAATCAGATAAAATGTAACAACACGAAAGTACGTACTAATTAGTAATTATGAGAATGGAATATCGTTTTTCCTTTTGGGCGAATATATTTATATGTTTGTTTGTTTATGATTTTAATCTTTTGATTCGTCAATCAAATCAAGTACTCTATAATTAACTATCATTATTTATTTATTTTTTTTATTCCAACATGATGTGATGTGATATCAATGTCCACTGAAATTTGTCACGTTAGCATACTTGATGAAAAATAATAAAATTGACAAAAAATCAAAAACACGTACAGTTCAGGACTAAAACTTAAAATTCGATAACATAAAAGATCTGCATGCCATCATTGAGGTTATAAAACATGCCACAAATAAAATTTTTGGTATTTGTATAAAAATTTAATTACCCAAGTTAAAAAATTATATATATTAATTTTTTGGCTTATCCAATATACGAGCATTAATATAATGATATTATTGAAATCAAAATCGAAAAAAAAAACAAATATATATAAATATTTGGCTTGAGTTAATTGCTTGTGTTGATGTTAATAATCATTGGGATTTTTGCCTCAAAAAAAAAATCCAAAAAACCACGATGGTACCACAACATAATCCGTTCGTGATTTAAAATATGGTACCCAGCGGATAAAAGCTCGAATCTATGGTAGAGATATATCGCTGAAAAGATTTTTTAAAAAGTACGTTTTTTTAGGAAAATAAGCAGTTTAGTCCTCCATTTCTTTTAGTTTTTTTTCTCTCTCTTCTAATTTGTTAAAGTTGGGTATTAAATATTAATCACATAATATTTTATGTTGGTTTTTTTGCCAAATTGCGTCGGAGTATTGACATATACGTACCCAAACAAGTTAAAAAAAATTTGGTGTCATGTTTGCATCTTCTGGCACCACATTACATGTTAACTCGTGATAAACAAAATTTTCCCTAAAATATAAAGTTGGAATGTAAGTTCACTGATTTATTAACTTTTAGATGTCGTTTATTATATAATGACTAAAATTTTATATATATATATAATTTTTAGTTGGTTCAATAGGTCCAATCCCAATTAGACTCACGAGGTTTTTGAGGTTGGGTGATGCGTCTGGCCAGCCTCAGACCGTTCTCGTTATCATCCTTATTTATAATCTAATTATATATATAGATAATTGAATGTAATTAATATTGATTTTTTTTTTACAAGGGAACATTGATTTTTGATCCAGTATTTATAGATTTTTTTCATTTTAAGGTTACAGCCTATGTATCAATTTTTATTTTTGCTATTTCTTTAGTTTTAATTATTTTAATTTTCGATGTACGTGGCTCTAATGTAGAGCTAACGTATGCAATACCACATCAGCATTCTGATAAAAAATGACTACAATTTCTAAAATCCAAAAAATGCATGACTAAAACTGAACTTTAACAATTTCAAAAATCAAAAGAATAAAAGAATAAATATATAAAATGAAAAATGATGTTTTATCCCATAGAATCACGACGTACTATACTTATGTGCATCGATATAATGAGTAAAATACATTTTGGTGCACGAATTATTGATAAAATATCAAATTGATATATGAACTATTGAAAATAACTTAATTGGTACACGATCAAACTAAAAAAACGATTTTATCCTTTTGTAAAATTTCTTTTAAGTCCAATTACTATTATTAAAAATTTATTAAGTACATTTGTTTTCAAAGTTATTTATTGATCTTCTAAAAAAATTTATTTATTGATTAATTTTAAAGATATCATGTTTATTTAAATTATATCATGATAAATATTATTGTTAACTCAAATAATATAAGAACAAATATTGTAATATATTGATGAAAATATAATAAAAAACAAATATATGTAACCGAAACTTGTTGATCTTGTTTTAAAATTGTTGTACCACACATAATTACCATTTTAATATTCCAAAATCTGGTATAATTGTTATGTTGGAAATGGGAGTTCAAAAAAATGTTTAACAATAAAGATTTAGATCATGAATAGTAATCTCATAGTAAAAAATCTCATTCATTATCTCGATTTACGTGATTCTAATGACCTAAAATATCTTTATTTAATAATTTGTAAATTTATATTTTTTTACACATGCTCGAATTTAAATTTAAATAAATAAATATTTTTGTTATTATATTTTATAGTATTAAATATATTTTGTGTATATGATTTATTTATTGCGTGTTGTTTTATTAATATATAATTTTTATATCAATTTATTTTTCCAAAAAATGGACAATTATTTTATACAGATGGAAAAATATAATTTTATTATATATTTATTAATATTTTTAAAATATATTATATTTGAATAAATAATTATTAATGAGTAAAAATAAGAGGTGTTCACGGATCGGTTAACCGCCCGTAACGAGCCGAAACTGTAAATTTCGATTTGAACCAAAAATCGAACTGTTAATTCGGTTCGGTTTTTTTCCGTGGTTAACCGAATCGAATCGAAAACCGATTTTTTAAAATCATTTTTTGTATGAATAAAATAAATAATAATAAATCTAAAAATAACAAAAATAATTAAAAATTGAATTTCCGGTTTTTAACCAAATCGTTAAATTCAGTTAGATTTTTGATTTGGAATTCGAACAAACCAAATTACCAAAAATTTGGCTAAAGTTCAGATTTTCGGTTTGAATTTTGGACAAATCGACTTTTCAGTTCGGTTCGGTAAAAATGTACACCTTTAAAAATATAAATATATTATACAAATATTAAAATAATTATTTCTTATAATTTTTAAATTTATATATTTTTTTTAAAATTTTAATCAATAAAAATTATTTTGAAAAATAAAATATGCACTTATATAAGTTGAATTTACTAAAAATAATTGGACTTAAAAGAAATTTTAAAAAAGAATAAAATCGTCTTTTTAGTTGGATTGTGTAACAATTAAGCCATTTTCAATAGCTCATGTATCAATTTAACATTTTATCAATAGTTCGTGTAAAAAATATATTTTACTCTCGATTTAGTTCTTTAAGATAAGGATATAAAGGTAATTTATGAAGGTGATTAACCAAACCACTTTTTTTCCCCCTTATTATTTTTGATAGGTCAACAACTTGTAATTTATTGATCAGACAGTATGAAACGACCATAACTTTCTAATATAAATAAATATGCGAAATTTTTTTTTATACTTACTAAATAATAATATGTACATGCATGCCCATACATATATGCACAGAATAAATAGATTTAAAAATAAATAAACTAAGTAAAAATGCAACCCTTAATAAATTAAATATCTGAGTCAAACATTTTAATAAAATACTGACATAAGCAAAAATAAATAAAATTTGCATGCACTGAAAATATTTAAATAAAATATCACATACTGTCAACCACTGAAAATAAATAAACAAATGTATAACATGCTAAAATATTCAAAACATGCATAAAGACTCAGACGACGATCACGGTCACGGGGTCACTGCATGTCCGCTCATATGTCCTCGCCGTCGGTGGGTACCACATCCTCCTCTACGTACTCACCTGCACCATACCAGTGTAGTGAGCCTAGAGGCCCAACATGCTAACATAACAAGAGTTTAAAATAATTTAAATCACTTTAATACTAATACATACATATACATGAATGAGCATGCTTAAATATATCATGACATAACATAACTTAAATTAACTTAAATATCATAATCATACATAATACATAAACATTGTTGAGCAAATTATTTTCTAACATCGCATGGTTGTATCCATAGTGTAACCTTAAATCATACATTAAATACTGATCAGCGTGGAAACCAACGTACGTGGCGGTGACGAATCACCTCTTAAATTGGCAGTAAACTGCCCTTCAATAGTTCACATATGGGGACGAATCCCCCTTAAATTGTCATACTACTTCAACTTCCAACATAAAATTATTTTCTTTTGCTCAACCTTAAACATTAAATCATGCATAAAAATTATTTCATGAATGCATGTACTTAAATAAAATGTGTGTCCTTCATATATATTTAATTTAATTTTTATACTAACATATAAATACTAAAATAACATTCATGCATAAAATAATTAAATATATATTTAGGACACATGCAATTTCTCATGGTCTGTACTGAACTGCTGGCCCTAACACTCAGGCCCATTTTCTTAAATTCTGGCCCACTAACACTGAGACTGGCCCATTAACATACTTAAGCCCAATAATTAATTATTCTAAGCCCACTTAATTAATTAAAGCCCATTAACAAACTTAAATGTAGCCCATTAATTTAATTAATCTAATTAGCCCAATAAAACACTTTAATTTAATAATTAACTTAAAATTAAAAATACCCGAGCACAATTAACTTAACCCGGACCCGGACCCAACTAACTTAACCCATGACCCACGGACTTGACCCGGACCACTAACCCGACCCGAAACCCACATGAAACCCTAGGACCCGTCGCCCTATTCCCGTCTCGGCTGCAGCCGTGAGCAGCAGCCACTCCGTGGCTGCTGCCGGCCTTCTCCGGCCGCCCCTGGCCGGAGCGCCGCCGCCCAGACGTAGCTCACGTCTGGGCGGACCTAACCTGCACCAGCCCCCAGCCCCATGCAGCCTGGACCCCCATCACCGAACCTCCTTCTCCAAAACCCTAAACCTGCGCACTCCTGGAACCCGATCGACCTAGCTTGCTTCCTGGGCTCTTTTGGCTCGAACCACTCGAGCCACTCGAGTCCAGACTACCCTCACACCACCTAGGAATCCTTGGCCAGCAGCTAGATGCACCCATGGCTTAAAAACGTGAGCATGATTCCACAAAACATGAACAAGGTGCATAACAACCAAAATTAAACGAATTTTCTGAAATTTCATTGAATAATTCTAATGCATACACACGCACACTATTAACCACTGATATGACATGAAACTTTGAGAAAGAAACATGCCTTGCACCGTTAAAGGAAGAGATAGGAGCGTGTAGAACGAATCCGGGACGACGGGACGACGAGCAACCTTGAAACTTCGAAGAAAAATAGGCTATGGAGCCTTGGAGATTTCTGATCGATGAAGAAGATGAAGGAGAGGGGGAGATGTCGGCTGAGGGCTTGGAGGCGTGGGGGTTGGGTAGGTTTAGGGTAAGGTTTTAATTTAAAAAATAGGTTTTTAGGATAATAAAATATTAATAGGATTTTTAAATATAAAATATATAACTTAAAAAACTCTACATAAGAAGTAAAATCTGATAACTAAAATTAAAATCCCGAAATATTAATTAAGGGAATTTTAAAAATACTAAAAAGTCATTATTTTGGCTTATTTTGAATAAAAACAGACTCTTAAAATTATATAAAATTAAATAATAAAAATATTGAGGAAATAAAACTCAAAATAATATTTTTGGTCTCTAAAAAGACTCATAAAATAATTTGGATAGAAAGTTGTCATCTCGTCTGCCACGGTCCCGTCTACGCGATCAAAAACAATTAATTTTCATAAATCGTGAAAATCACTAATTATGTGTTAAATGCTTAAAAATAACTTAAAACATGCACAAAAATTTCACATAATTATTTAACCCATAAATCTAAAATTTTAAATAAATAAATTTCCTAATTATGCATGCGAATTTACGTATTTAAAAATACCGGGTGTTACAATTCTCCCCCCCTTAAATTGGATTTCGTCCTCGAAATTAAAGTACTTACCCGAACAACTCCGGGTAGGGAGTCCTCATATCTGCCTCGGTCTCCCAAGTAGCTTCCTCCTCCGAGTGATTCAGCCACTGGACTCTGACCATCGGTATAACCCGTGTTCTCAATCTGCGCTCCTCCCTAGCCAAGATCCGTATAGCCCTCTCCTCAAATGCTAACTCCGGTGTCAACTGAAGAGGCTCAAAATCCAACACATGTGACGGGTTCGAGATGTATCTCCGAAGCATGGATACATTGAATACATTGTGCACTGCCGCTAGCCCTGGTGGTAGAGCTAAACGGTAGGCCAACGTGCCAACTCTCTCCAAGATCTCGAATGACCCTATATATCTCGGATTAAGCTTGCCTCTCCGACCAAATCGCACTACTCCATTCATAAGTGACACCTTCAGGAATACGTGATCACCTACAGCGAACTCCAAATCTCGTCGTCGAGTATCTGCATAACTCTTCTGACGACTCTGAGCAGTCCTCATGCGATCCCGAATCTGTGTCACAATATCAGCTGTCTGCTGCACAATCTCAGGTCCAAGTAAAATCCTCTCACCGACCTCATCCCAATGCACAGGAGATCTGCACCTCCTCCCGTACAATGCTGCATAAGAAGCCATACCTATAGACGACTGAAAACTGTTGTTATAGGTAAACTCCACTAATGGCAGTCTAGTCTCCCACGAGCCCTGAAAGTCGATGACACAAGCTCTCAGTAGATCCTCGAGAACCTGAATCACTCTCTCAGACTGACCATCTGTCTGGGGATGGAACGCTGTACTGAACAAAAGTCTAGTCCCCAATGCAGTGTGCAAACTCCTCCAAAACGCAGACGTAAATCTCGGATCTCTGTCTGATACTATCAACACTGGTATGCCATGCAGTCTAACAATCTCCTTGATGTAAAGCTCTGCATACTGTGTCAACGAGTAAGTAGTCCTCACCGGTAAGAAATGAGCTGACTTGGTGAGTCTATCCACGATCACCCAAATAGTTGTGCAACCTCTGGCACTCCTCGGTAAGCCAACTACAAAGTCCATCGTAATATTCTCCCATTTCCATTCCGGAATAGGAAGAGGTCTAAGAAGTCCTGCTGGACGCTGATGCTCTGCCTTGACCTGCTGACAAGTCAAGCACTCTGACACAACTCTCCCGATGTCTCTCTTCATCCCGGGCCACCAATACAATAACTGCAAATCTCAATACATCTTCGTACTTCCGGGGTGAATGGAGTACAGAGATGTGTGAGCCTCTGCTAAGATCTCAGCTCTCAACTGATCGACGTTCGGTACCCACATCCTACCACGGTACTGAACAATGTCATCCATAACTGTATACAGAAGATTACCCTTGGCCTCATCTCTCTGTCTCCATCGCTGCAACTCCTCATCAGTAGACTGTCCATCCCTGATCCAATCTCGCAGAACTGGCTGCACCGTCAACAGTGACAAGCTCGGTGCATGACCACTCGAGTAAAACTCCAAATCAAACCTCTGAATCTCACTCTGCAGTGGTAGCTGCACTGACAAACACGATACCACTGACGACTTCCGACTCAAAGCATCGGCCACTACATTAGCTTTACCTGGATGGTAGCTAATGTCACAGTCATAATCCTTGTTAGAACCTAATGGGGGGGGGGGGGATTTAGGTTCTATTGGCAACTTTAGCAATTTAAAGCGATTATGCAAGTACGCAAGCGAAAGACTTAAGCAATCAAATAATAAGTGCGGTAAATAAATGCGTAATGTAAATAAAGCAGTAAAAGGGATAAGAGATGTTTATGGAAGTTCGACGATAAATCGTCTACGTCTCCCCTTCTTGGTTAAGTCGATTAACCAAGGATCCACTAGCACTTCGAACGTCTTGGCCTTGATGGCTCCAAGGATAGCCGTACAACTCAACACGATCACCGCGCCGATACAACTCGAACATTTGGCCTTAAGGACTCCAAGGATAGCCTCAACACAACACTTGGCTTCACACTCAAGTGCTTACAACGATAGCACAACACACTTGGCTTCACACTCAAGTGTTTACAACAATAGCACAACCAACTCACAAACTATTTTTACAAACACTCTCAAATATATCACACAAACACTTTGATAGTGAGAAATTGTTTGCAAAGGAGAGAAGAGATGAGTTGGGATGTCTCCAAATGAACTTGGATGACCTCTATTTATAGTTGGCAAAGATTTGAATCTGATTTGAGTGCTTGGAGCGTGTGTTAAGAAGTCAAGGAGAGACAAAAAAGTGTTCGGCGCCGCTGCCATCTTTTTCCCAGCACTGAGCGGATTTTGTGAAAAAATCATATCTTCCAATCTAACCGTTGGATTGATCTGAAATTTGAACTGAAGCTTTAAAAATCCAGATCTTCATTCTGAATGGTGGAGATTTGATTTGAACGAGTCAAACATTTCCAGTAATTTTCTGAAGTCACTTCATCATGTTTTCGAACCTGTTCTATGCAACAAATTTGAAAAATTCATATCTCTTAATCCATCCGTTGGATTGACCTGAAATTTGGACCGAAGCTTTATAACATCATAATACTGAATCTGATTTGTGGAGATTTGATTTGGATTTCTCAAACATTCCCAGTTATTTTCTGAAGTCGAATCTTCATGGTTTCATTCCTTGCAGAAGTGGGTACTATGCAGCATATATGGAAAAATTCATATCTCTCATTCTAGCCGTTGGATTGCTCTCAAATTTGGACAGTACTTGTAACACTTCTTTATCTATATTATGATTGGTGGAGATCCGATTTGGAGTCATAAAAAATTTCCAGTAATTTTCGGAAGTTGCTACTCCATACTTTGGCTTCTTCTTGTCTTTTTCTTCATATCTCTTAACAATGTTCCATCCATTCAATGAGCAATACAAGACTTTATAAATACATGTATAGCTTCAAAATAATTCCAATAATTTATTTTTAAATAAATCTAATCTGCAAAATCTCACTTTAAATGGTTAGTAACAATTAATCGAGTTTTGTAATCATCAAAACATAATATTATGAGACTTGTTAATGCATTAAAAACATTAATCTCATAACACGAGATTTGTATGCGTTTAAGGCGTAACAATCTCCCCCTTTTTGATGATCACAAAACTTGATTAAATAGGAGAAATAAATGTACAATATTAAATAAATAATTTAAATTTGCACAATATAATTGCATGAATAAAACTCCCCCTAAATTAAACAATTAATGAAGAAGAGTTTGTTTATCAAATAACCGATTTTATTCTTCATGCATTTAACCATACTAACTCTCCCCTTTAGTTAAAGTATTTAACCAAACTAATTCTTCCCCTTTTTGTGATAATCAAAAAGACTGAAAAAGTATGCAAAAACATGAGAATTGAAATATGATTTCTAAAATGCAACACATAAATTTCACATAAATAACAAAATATGAGCGTATAATATTGAATAAATACAATTAATTTGTATTATCCAAAATTAAGTTGCTCGAATTTTATATTAAGCTCCCCCTTAATATGTCATTATCTTTAGAATATGTCAACAAGTGATTACAACTCAATCATGCCAAGTTCACAACGCAAACGAATAATAGTATTTTCATCTAGTGGTTTTGTAAAAATATCGGCAATTTGATTTGTTGTGTCAACATATTGAAGTTCAACTTCATTTCATTCGATGTGGTCACGAATAAAATGATGACGAATGTCAATATGTTTGGTGCGCGAATGTTGAATCGGATTCTTTGTTAGACATATGGCGCTAGTGTTGTCACAGAAAATAGGGATTTTTGAAAAAGAGACGCCATAGTCGAGTAATTGATGCTTCATCCAAAGAATTTGCGCACAACAACTACCAGCAGCCATATATTCGGCTTCGGTCGTTGACAACGCAACACAATTTTGTTTCTTTGAAAACCAAGAAACTAAACAGTTTCCTAAAAAGAAACAAGTTCCACTAGTGCTTTTACGGTCCACCTTATATCCACAAAAGTCGGCATAACAATATGCTTTTAAATCAAAGAAAGAATTTTTCGAATACCACAAGCCGAGATTTGGAGTATTTGAAAGATATTTGAAAATGCGTTTTAAGGCGAACAAATGTGATTCCTTTGGATATGATTGAAATCGTGCACACAAGCAAACACTAAACATAATGTCTGGTCTACTAGCAGTAGCATATAATAAGGAGCCAATCATACTACGAAAGGAAGATTGATCTACAGTTTTACCATTTTCATCCTTGTCGAGTCTGATTGCTGTGCTCATCGGTGTAGATGATGATTTTGTGTTCTCCATTCCAAACTTCTTTAGAATCTCCTTGATGTATTTACTTTGGTTCACAAAGAACCCATCCTTGCACTGTTTGATTTGTAATCCGAGGAAATAGTTAAGTTCCCCCATCATACTCGTCTCGAAGTGTTCCTGCATCAACTTAGAGAATTCTTGACAAAGAGTTTCATTAGTAGAACCAAAAATTATGTCATCAACATAAATTTGCACAATTAATAAATCATCTTTGTCATCTTTGGTAAACAAATTAATATCAATCTTTTCTCTTGAAAAATCATTTGAAATAAGAAAAGTTGATAGTTTTTCATACCAAGCTCGAGGAGCTTGTTTCAAACCATACAAAGCTTTGTTTAGTCTATACACATAATCAGGTAATAATGCATCAACAAAGCCATCAGGTTGTTCAATGTACACCTCCTCTTTCAATTCACCATTAAGAAAAGCACTTTTGACATCCATTTGAAATAACTTAAAATTTCTAGAGCAAGCAAAAGCAAGTAGCATGCGAATAGATTCTAGTCTAGCAACAGGCGCATAAGTTTCATCATAATCTATGCCTTCTTCTTGACTATATCCTTTCGCTACAAGCCTAGCTTTATTTCTAGTGATAGTACCATGCTCGTCAAGTTTATTCCTAAACACCCATTTAGTTCCTATGATAGATCTATCGTGCAGCCTAGGAACAAGATTCCAAACATTATTGCGTTTAAACTCATTCAACTCATCTTGCATAGCAATAATCCAAGAATCATCTAATAAAGTATCATCAATACACTTAGGTTCAACATGCGAAACAAAAGCAAGATGATTGCAAATATTATTAAGAGAAGAACGAGTGGCTACTCCCTTCGAAGGACTTCCGATGATAAGATCCATTGGGTGATCTTTGTGAAGCGTCCAATCCTTCGGAAGTGGTGTTTCCTCAACGGAAACATCTATATCATTTAGGCTTGAGGAAGCCAACTCTTCTTCGAGTAATTCTACATCATCAATGTTAGTGCGAACAATAGTAGACATATATTCATAAAAAATAACATGCATAGATTCTTCAACAAGTAAAATGCGTTTATTAAAAACTCTAAAGGCCTTACTTGAGGTAGAATATCCGAGAAAGATACCTTTGTCGGATTTGGCATCAAATTTGCCAAGGTTGTCCTTACCATTGTTATGTATGTAGCATTTAGAACCGAAAGCTCGAAAGTAAGAAATGTTAGGCTTTCTCCCTCTCCATAATTCATATGGAGTTTTCTTGAGAATTGGCCTTATTGATACGCGATTGATAATGTAACAGACAGTGTTCATTGCTTCAGCCCAAAAATATTTGGTAGAGAATGCTCACATATCATGGTCCTCGCAATCTCCACAAGTGTCCTATTTTTCCTCTCAACGACCCCGTTTTGTTGAGGAGTCCTAGGAAAAGAAAAATTATGACCGATGCCTTTCTCTTCACAAAAGTTTGAAAAACTCTCATTTTGAAATTCAGTTCCGTGGTCACTACGGATCTGCTTTATTGAAAGATTTTTCTCATTCTCAACACGTTTCACAAAAGTTTTAAAATAATCAAAGGCATCATTTTTGTGGGCTAAAAATAATGTCCACGTGAATCGTGAGAAATCATCCACAATGACAAATGCATAAAGCTTCCCTCCTAGGCTAGCGTTCCTCGAGGGACCACATAGATCTAGGTGAAGAAGTTCAAGGGGCATAGAAGTTGATATAAAATTTTTTCTTTTAAAAGATTCCCTTGTATGTTTGCCAAGTTGACATGCATCACAAATAGAATCTAATTTTAAATTGAGTTTTGGCATACCAACAACTAAATCAAGTTTAAAAAGTTTTTCTATGGTACTAGGACCAACATGACCTAGTCGTCTATGCCAAAGAATGTTGTCATCAACATTCAAGGATACAAGGCTTTTAATATTTGATAAAGATAAATTGTTTAAAGAAACCTTGTAAACATTTTCACTTCTATATCCTTTGAAATTTATGGATTTGTCAGTCGTGAGTGATATAGTGCAGTGTTGGGGAGTGAATTTGACTTCATAACCTCTATCGCACAATTGACTTATGCTTAGTAGATTATGTTTAAGTCCTTTCACTAGGAGTACATCATCAATCAAGCAAGATTTAGATATACCTATTGAGTTGATTCCTTCAATTACTCCTTTGCTGTTGTCTCCAAAGGTGACAGTTCCCTTCTCCTTTGGTTTGACGGATTGGAGTAGCTCTTTGTTTCCCGTCATATGTCTAGAACATCAACTGTCTAGATACCATATGCTAGGGAGAACAATTTTCCTATTTCCCTACAAGAAGAGATTTTGGTACCCTTTAGTTCTTTTGGGTCCACAGTGTTAGAAAATAAAAATACAAAATAGATTTCCAAGAGTTCAGTCTCTCATAGCGACATCATCGCCACTTTCCAAGAGTGCTCCCAGTTGTAGGTAGGGCTATGCCTCTTTAAAAACCTATTTCCTTGGACAGAGCAGCATTCATCAGGAAAACCAGTCGCAAGTCAAGGCAGTTTAAACCGGTCTATGATGAGCTTCCTTGGATCATGATCTCATAATGCCGACTAATGAGTTGTTAAGTACTCTTAGGCCTCCATTTCATATAGCTCTTTTTATCATATTGATATTTTAAAGATCTACACTTATGTCTAGCATGTCCTATTTTACAACATTAAGAACATGCAGGGGGTGATCTCATTTTTGCTTTAGCAATTAGAGTAGTGAAATCTATAGATTTCTTACCATACCCTATTCCACCCTTATCAAAACTACATTTTTGCATGCTTAACAAATTATTCAAGTTATTACTACTTACATTGAATTTATCAAAAGATTTTTCTAAGTGAGCTATGTCATCCTTTAATCTTAGGTTTTCATGCTCCTTAGTTTCTAATTTATGTTTGAGCTTTCTATTTTCTTTTTTAAGAGATTTAGCCATATCAAACATGTTTTTATATGCATGTAGTAGTTCGTCATAGGAAGGTACCTCATCATCGTCGTCGGAGACAATGTCATCACTTTTAGCCATGAGGCAGATGTTGGCTTCCTCCTCGTCATCGTCGCTATCGCTCCAAGTGGCTAGAAGTGCTTTCTTCTTTCCCTTGTCAACTTTCTTCTTAAGAGGACACTCATTTGCATAGTGGCCTTGTTGTTGACAGTTGTAGCAAGTAACTTCCTTATCCGGCTTCTTTTGGAATTTGTTTCCTCGCATGAATTGTTTGAACTTTCTTGCGAAGAGCGTCATATCATCATCATCATCATCTTCTTTGGATTGGCTAGATAGAGCAATCCCCTTTGCCTTGGTATCTTCTTTCTTTAATTCCTTCCTTGTTGATAATTCCAGCTCATGGGTTTTTAGAGTCCCATGTAGTTGATCAAGATCGTAGGATGCGGTGTCGCCTTTGTTTGACTCGATGATGGCCGTTCTCTTGGCATCCCACTCCTTGGGTAAGGCGCGTAGAGCTCTCCTCCACACTTGTTTGGTTGGATATTGTTCCCCGAGTTGGGCTAGCTCATTGATAATTTGAGTAAGCCTTCGGAACATAGTATCTACATCTTCGTTTGATTCCATCTCGAATGTTTCATATTTGAGTTGGAGTAGATCGATCTTCGTCTCTTTGACTTGATTAGTCCCTTCATGGCATATCTCCAACTTGTCCCATATCTCTTTAGCGGATGAGCACATTGAGATCCGGTTGTACTCATTCATATCTAAGAAACAATGAAGAATATTCATGGCTTTAGCATTTTGAGAAATTAATCGCATGTCCTCCTTGGAAAAGTCGTCCATTCCCTTGGGAATTTTGACA
Source organism: Henckelia pumila (assembly GCF_033568475.1). Classification (NCBI taxonomy): domain Eukaryota; kingdom Viridiplantae; phylum Streptophyta; class Magnoliopsida; order Lamiales; family Gesneriaceae; genus Henckelia; species Henckelia pumila. The sequence continues at coordinate 48,625,120 of NC_133122.1, read as the reverse complement.
CCCTCAACCTCTTTAGTAGGTATGTAGGGATCTTTCACAGTAACTTTCCAAAGATCATAATCTATGGATTGGATATATAGGGACATTCGGTTTTTCCAATATCCGTAGTTTATGCCATTGAAAAGTGGAGGACGATTTGTTGATTGCCCTTGAGCATAGTCGCTCGCTAGATTTGCCATAGAGCCTTTTTGAAAATATTTTGTAAAAAGGTGGCTCTGATATCACTTGTTAGAACCTAATGGGGGGGGGGGGGATTTAGGTTCTATTGGCAACTTTAGCAATTTAAAGCGATTATGCAAGTACGCAAGCGGAAGACTTAAGCAATCAAATAATAAGTGCGGTAAATAAATGCGTAATGTAAATAAAGCAGTAAAAGGGATAAGAGATGTTTATGGAAGTTCGACGATAAATCGTCTACGTCTCCCCTTCTTGGTTAAGTCGATTAACCAATGATCCACTAGCACTTCGAACGTCTTGGCCTTGATGGCTCCAAGAATAGCCGTACAACTCAACACGACACCGCGCCGATACAACTCGAACACTTGGCCTTAAGGGCTCCAAGGATAGCCTCAACACAACACTTGGCTTCACACTCAAGTGCTTACAACGATAGCACAACACACTTGGCTTCACACTCAAGTGCTTACAACGATAGCACAACACACTTGGCTTCACACTCAAGTGTTTACAACAATAGCACAACCAACTCACAAACTATTTTTACAAACACTCTCAAATATATCACACAAACACTTTGATAGTGAGAAATTGTTTGCAAAGGAGAGAAGAGATGAGTTGGGATGTCTCCAAATGAACTTGGATGACCTCTATTTATAGTTGGCAAAGATTTGAATCTGATTTGAGTGCTTGGAGCGTGTGTTAAGAAGTCAAGGAGAGACAAAAAAGTGTTCGGCGCCGCTGCCATCTTTTTCCCAGCACTGAGCGGATTTTGTGAAAAAATCATATCTTCCAATCTAACCGTTGGATTGATCTGAAATTTGAACTGAAGCTTTAAAAATCCAGATCTTCATTCTGAATGGTGGAGATTTGATTTGAACGAGTCAAACATTTCCAGTAATTTTCTGAAGTCACTTCATCATGTTTTCGAACCTGTTCTATGCAACAAATTTGAAAAATTCATATCTCTTAATCCATCCGTTGGATTGACCTGAAATTTGGACCGAAGCTTTATAACATCATAATACTGAATCTGATTTGTGGAGATTTGATTTGGATTTCTCAAACATTCCCAGTTATTTTCTGAAGTCGAATCTTCATGGTTTCATTCCTTGCAGAAGTGGGTACTATGCAGCATATATGGAAAAATTCATATCTCTCATTCTAGCCGTTGGATTGCTCTCAAATTTGGACAGTACTTGTAACACTTCTTTATCTATATTATGATTGGTGGAGATCCGATTTGGAGTCATAAAAAATTTCCAGTAATTTTCGGAAGTTGCTACTCCATACTTTGGCTTCTTCTTGTCTTTTTCTTCATATCTCTTAACAATGTTCCATCCATTCAATGAGCAATACAAGACTTTATAAATACATGTATAGCTTCAAAATAACTTCCAATAATTTATTTTTCAATAAATCTAATCTGCAAAATCTCACTTTAAATGGTTAGTAACAATTAACCGAGTTTTGTAATCATCAAAACATAATATTATGAGACTTGTTAATGCATTAAAAACATTAATCTCATAACACAAGATTTGTATGCGTTTAAGGCGTAACAATCCTTCACCAACTCCAACCATCTCCGTTGTCTCATGTTCAACTCCTTCTGAGTGAAGAAGTACTTGAGGCTCTTATGATCAGTGAAAATCTTGCACTTCTCGCCATACAGATAGTGCCTCCAGATTTTCAAAGCGAAAACCACTGCCGCTAACTCCAAGTCATGCGTCGGGTAGTTCTGCTCATGAATCTTCAACTGCCTAGACGCATAAGCAATAACCTTACCACACTGCATAAGTACTGCGCCTAAACCTAGCTTAGACGCGTCGGTGTACACCACTAACTCCTCGTGTGGTACTGTCATCGCTAAAACAGGCGCAGTAGTGAGTGCTTCCTTCAGCTGATCAAAGCTCCTCTGACAGTCTGAACTCCAAATAAACTTCGTGTTCTTCTTGGTTAAGGAAGTCAAGGGTACTGCAATAGAGGAAAAACCCTTGATGAACTTCCTATAGTATCCTGCCAAACCCAAGAAACTGCGAATCTCTGAAGCATTCTTTGGAATACCCCATTTCTGCACTGCCTCAACCTTCGACTGATCCACTGCAATCCCATCTCTCGAAATAATGTGGCCAAGAAATGCCACCTGCTCGAGCCAAAACTCGCACTTGCTGAACTTGGCATACAAACGATGCTCCCTCAAAGTCTGCAAGGCTGTCTGTAGATGCTGCCTATGCTCCTCAACGCTCCTAGAGTAGATCAAGATATCATCAATGAAAACTATGATGAACTGATCAAGATACGGCTGAAATACCCGGTTCATGAGATCCATGAAAACCGCTGGAGCATTGGTCATCCCAAATGGCATCACTAAGAACTCGTAATGCCCATAACGTGTCCGGAAAGCAGTTTTGGACACATATGCCTCTCTAACTCGCAGCTGATGGTAGCCAGATCGCAGGTCGATCTTGGAGAACACCGAAGCTCCCTACAACTGATCAAATAAGTCCTCTATCCTCGGCAGTGGGTACTTATTCTTCACTGTGACCCTATTGAGCTCTCGATAATCGATGCACAGTCTCATACTGCCATCCTTCTTCTTCACAAATAACACTGGAGCTCCCCATGGAGAAAAGCTAGGACGAACAAAGCCTTTCTCTAATAATTCCTGTATCTGCTCCTTCAACTCTTTCATCTTGGTAGGAGCAAGTCAATATGGTGCCTTAGAGATAGGCACGGTGTCTGGCACTAAGTCGATGCTGAACTCCACATCTCTCACTGGTGGAATTCCTGCAACATCCTCCGGGAAGACGTCCGAAAAGTCACGAACCACCTCTATCTCTAATAATGATCTGCTAGGTGATTCTGTGGCCGTGACAATACTTGCTAGAAAATATTGACAACCCCGTTTCAACAACTTCCTCGCCTGAATAAGAGATATCACCTGAGGAATATCACTGCTCTGAGATGCATGAAAAGTAAACGGGTCGCCTCCCGGCGGTTTTACTGACACTGTCCTCCGACGAAAATCAATCGAAGCTCCATTGACTGTCAACCAGTCCATACCCAATATCAAATCAAATCCACTCAATGGCAAAACCACCACATCTACGCGAATGGAGTGCCCCTGAAGCTCCAACTCCAGTTCTCGAATGACACTAGAGGTAGAAATAATCTGTCCTGACGGCATACTAACATCATAACCACTGTCAACAATCTCGGGTGTGATGCCTATCCGTCTGATAAACTCCAGGGAGATAAACGAATGCGTAGCCCCTGAATCTAGCAACGCAAACGTGGAGTTGCCTCCAACTAGAATTCTCCCTGCACGTAGAAGAATCCCAACAATTTCATACCACTACTAAACTTTTCCCAAAGAGTCGCTAAAACCCTTAATTCTAATCACAAGTAAAACATGCTTCTTATTCTAACATGAAAATAGATAATCCAAATAACAACAATTCCACAGAAAACGAAATTTTTAACCAAAGGAAGAAATTATAAAATACTAGAGGTAAGATATACCAGTGATCAAGGAGGTGTCTGGATCTGCCTCCTCTGCCTGCATGACGAACACTCTACCAGCGGTTTTCTTCTTCCTCGGGCAGTTAGCTATCTGATGCCCTGGCTCCCTACAGTGGAAACAAACTCCTGCTCCCAACAGACAAGATCCCGAATGCATCTTCTGACACTTCGGGCAAGTAGGAAAACCTATAGCATTAGAGGCCCCGCCCCTCAACTGCTGTGGACTCTGCTGCTATGGCCTCTGCTGCGGATTCGGGCCCTTAGACGGCCCAGTAAACTGCTTCTTCGCAGGAGGCTGCGAAGATGGTCGCTGATACCCCGACTGAATCTGTCTTTTCCCCTGCTGCTCTTGCTGTATCTCTCTCCTACCCTCCTCTGACCTCAGTGCTCTACTAACTGCCGCCTCGTATGTAGCGACGTCCATCATACGTACGTCGTGCTTGATATCCGCTCTCAGTCCCTCCACAAACTGCCTCATCTTCTCCGGTGGACTGTCTGAAATCAGAGGCACAAAATGACAGCCTCTCTCGAACTGGCTCACATACTCAACCACTGACCTGTCCCCCTGCCGGAGACTCATAAACTCCCGGATCATGCGACTCCTCACATCCTCCGTGAAATACTTGGCGTAGAAGATACGCCTAAACTCTGCCCAAGACAGTGTAAGAAGGTGTACTCCCCTGGCAGCACCCTCCCACCAAAGAGCTGCGTCTCCCCTCAACATATACGTCGCACAGTTCACCCTGTCCGCATCTGTGATCCCCATAAATGCAAAGATGGACTCCAAAGAACGAATCCACCCCTCAGCCACCAAAGGATCGGTGGTACCAATGAACTCCTTCGGCCCCTTCTTCTGGAACCGCTCAGCTACGTCCTCCTCATGGGACATTCTAGGACGTGAAGCCTGCTGCTCTAACAGAGCAGTAACCCCGGCCATAAAAGTAGCATTGGCCTGCTCCAATGCTGCAAGTGGGTTCTGCGGAGGTGGAGGTGGAGGTGTAGGTGTAGATTCCCCACGTCTGTTCATCGGTCTAGGAGGCATTCTGCATCACCACATATTTTTTTACGTAAATCGCCATGCATAACTAAGTGTTTTAACATTAATGCTAACTTAAATTCTTAAAAGTAAATCATGCTGTAAACACTTAAAACTTACAGACCGGTAGCGTGGATTTCTGAGCTCGCATAGCAGTAATGACCCCTCCAAAGACCGTGCTCTGATACCAACTGAAACGACCCTAACTTTCTAATATAAATAAATATGCGGAATTTTTTTTTTTTATACTTACTAAATAATAATATGTACATACATGCCCATACATATATGCACAGAATAAATAGATTTAAAAATAAATAAACTAAGTAAAAATGCAACCCTTAATAAATTAAATATCTGAGTCAAACATTTTAATAAAATACTGACATAAGCAAAAATAAATAAAATTTGCATGCACTGAAAATATTTAAATAAAATATCCCATACTGTCAACCACTAAAAATAAATAAACAAATGTATAACATTCTAAAATATTCAAAACATGCATAAAGACTCAGACGACGATCACGGTCACGGGGTCACTGCATGTCCGCTCATATGTCCTCGCCGCCGGTGGGTACCACATCCTCCTCTACGTACTCACCTGCACCATACCAGTGTAGTGAGCCTAGAGGCCCAACATGCTAACATAACAAGGGTTTAAAATAATTTAAATCACTTTAATACTAATACATACATATACATGAATGAGCATGCTTAAATATATCATGACATAACATAACTTAAATTAACTTAAATATCATAATCATACATAATACATAAACATTGTTGAGAAAATTATTTTCTAACATCGCATGGTTGTATCCATAGTGTAATCTTAAATCATACATTAAATACTGATCAGCGTGGAAACCAACGTACGTGGCGGTGACGAATCACCTCTTAAATTGGCAGTAAACTGCCCTTCAATAGTTCACATATGGGGACGAATCCCCCTTAAATTGTCACACTACTTCAACTTCCAGCATAAAATTATTTTCTTTTGCTCAACCTTAAACATTAAATCATGCATAAAAATTATTTCATGAATGCATGTACTTAAATAAAATGTGTGTCCTTCATATATATTTAATTTAATTTTTATACTAACATATAAATACTAAAATAACATTCATGCATAAAATAATTAAATATATATTTAGGACACATACAATTTCTCATGGTCTGTACTGAACTGCTGGCCCTAACACTCAGGCCCATTTTCTTAAATTTTGGTCCACTAACACTGAGACTGGCCCATTAACATACTTAAGCCCAATAATTAATTATTTTAAGCCCATTTAATTAATTAAAGCGCATTAACAAACTAAAAAGTAGCCCATTTATTTAATTAATCTAATTAGCCCAATAAAACACTTAAATTTAATAATTAACTTAAAATTAAAAATACCCGAGCACAATTAACTTAACCCGGACCCGGACCCAACTAACTTAACCCATGACCCACGGACTTGACCCGGACCACTAACCCGACCCGAAACCCACATGAAACCTTAGGACCCGTCGCCCTATTCCCGTCTCGGCTGCGGCCGTGAGCAGCAGCCACGCTCCGGCCGCCCCTGGCTGGAGCGCCGTCGCCCAGACGTAGCTCACGTCTGGGCGGACCTAACCTGCACCAGCCCCCAGCCCCATGCAGCCTGGACCCCCATCACCAAACCTCCTTCTCCAAAACCCTAAACCTGCGCACTCTTGGAACCCGATCGACCTAGCTTGCTTCCTGGGCTCTTTTGGCTCGAACCACTCAAGCCACTCGAGTCCAGACCACCCTCACACCATCTAGGAATCCTTGGCCAGCAGCTAGATGCACCCATGGCTTAAAAACGTGAGCATGATTCCACAAAACATGAACAAGGTGCATAACAACCAAAATTAAACGAATTTTCTGAAATTTCCTTGAATAATTCTAATGCATACACACGCACACTATTAACCACTGATATGACACGAAACTTTGAGAAAGAAACATGCCTTGCACCGTTAAAGTAAGAGATAGAAGCGTGTAGAACGAATCCGGGACGACGAGCAACCTTGAAACTTCGAAGAAAAATCGGCTATGGAGCCTTGGAGATTTCTGATCGATGAAGAAGATGAAGGAGAGGGGGAGATGTCGGCTGAGGGCTTGGAGGCGTGGGGGTTGGGTAGGTTTAGGGTAAGGTTTTAATTTAAAAAATAGGTTTTTAGGATAATAAAATATTAATAGGGACTTTTAAATATAAAATATATAACTTAAAAAACTCTAAATAAGAAGTAAAATCTGATAACTAAAATTAAAATCCCGAAATATTAATTAAGGGAATTTTAAAAATACTAAAAAGTCATTATTTTGGCTTATTTTGAATAAAAACAGACTCCTAAAATTATATAAAATTAAATACTAAAAATATTGAGGAAATAAAACTCAAAATAATATTTTTGGGCTCTAAAAAGACTCATAAAATAATTTGGATAGAAAGTTGTCATCTCGTCCGTCCACGGTCTCGTATACGCGATCAAAAACAATTAATTTCCATAAATCGTGAAAATCACTAATTATGGGTTAAATGCTTAAAAATAACTTAAAACATGCACAAAAATTTCACATAATTATTTAACCCATAAATCTAAAATTTTAAATAAATAAATTTCCTAATTATGCATGCGAATTTACGTATTTAAAAATACCAGGTGTTACACAGTAGGTCTTGAGTTACAAGATGTATCAATCAAATAGGAAAATCTCCAACTTCCCATACAAACTTAGAAAAGGAGGAAATAACAAAAGCAGCAATGGAGTGAGCCACACAATTCGCTGAGCGGCGCACATGCCTAATATGAATGTTATCGTGTGACTCCATAAGATGTTTAATATCTGTAGCGATGACACCTGCATAACTACGATTCTCTTCTAGCTTAGTGACTGCTTGCACCGTTAGAAGAGAATCAGATGAGACACAATGAATTTTGATGTTATTACTATTGGCTATCTTCAGTCCTTCCACAATAGCTAACAACTCGGAACACAAGACAGAAGGTGGCTTAGGAATCCTATGCCCAAAAGCAAGCACGGGTTGTCCCTCATGATTCCGAACAACCCCTCCGATGGTATAACTATTCAATCCTTCATTATAAGCAACATCAACATCCATTCTTAAGTTGTTTACAGGTGGAGCTGTCCAATTCGACGTCGAGTCATTTTGTACCTTGTCTGCTAGAGAAACCATAGAAGCCCGAGCACGTTGAAAGTCATGAAGCAGCGACTCCCCCCAATCCGTACTCACTCCACAAATCCGATCCCCCTCCTTGTACACCATCCGAAGCCTTTCGCTCCATGTTGCCCATACTCTCATAACAAAAACCTCAAATTCTTTCTTCGTGATTTGATCCTTGAACCACAGGAAAATATCAATCACCTCAAGATGACAAACCTGTTTAAGCGAATTCCAGAAACCTGACCTCTTCCAGCTTGGTATGACAACCGGGCAAGAGAACAAAGCGTGGCTTGTGGAGTCACAATTCGAGTTGCAAAGCGGGCAGAACCCAAAGACCGGAACATGGTGGCGTAGCAGATTTTGTTCAGTTGGAATAATGTTATGTGCCGCTCTCTAACAAAAAATACGAACTTTCGGTGGTATCGACAACGCCCAAAGGAACTTCCGCCAACTTTTCAATAAAGCACACGAGGTAGACTCCGGAGGATCATAGAATCCCATGGCTGCCTTATATCCATCACAGACTGAGTATTGCCCCTTCTGATCAAACACCCAATACCGAAAATCCTCACGAGGAGTCGAGGATATCGGTATGACCAAAATGTCATCTACTATATGGGGAGAGAAGATTTGGTTAATCAACAGCTCATTTCATCTCTCATTAACCATGAGGTCTTTAATTTTAAAATGGACAGCCGAGTCATGAACTGGTGTTGGTCGTTCTTGTCTGCTCGGAATCCATCTGTCCTTGAATAGATCGATACTTTCTCCATTACCCACTTGCCAACATAACCCTTTTTCAAGCAAAGGCCGACTCCAAAGTAAGGAACGCCAAAGTTAAGAGGGGTTACTACCAAGCCCGGCTTCCATAATGTCCTGGTGTCTAAAATAGCATGATTTTAGAACACGAGCAACCAGAGATTCTGGCTCCACTAGTATGCGCCAGATTTGTTTCGCCAACAGAGCTCTATTAAAATTCTCCATCTGACGAAATCCCATGCCTCCAGAGCTCTTAGGTTGGCACAATGTTTGCCAAGACTTCCAGTGCATTCTTTTCCTAGCATCATCCATCCCCCACCAGAAGTTGGAGCATTCTCTTTCTATCTCATCACAGATCGACTTCGGAATACGGAAACAGGACATAGCATAAGTAGGGATTGCTTGCAATACAGATTTGATGAGAGTCTACTTACCTCTAACTGAGAAAGATTTGTTATCCCATCCTTGTATTCTCTTAACCACCCTTTCTACCAAATATCTGAATTGTAGATTCTTATTCCGAGAAGAGAACACCGGCAGCCCAATATACTCTTCATGGCCCTGTACAATGGGGATATCCAAGCAAGATTCGATCCTCTCTTTCACCTGTACGTCAGTGTTTGGACTAAAGGATAAGGAAGACTTCTCAAAGTTGATAAGCTGGCCCGACGCCTTTTCATAAGAGAGAAGACACTGCCGGATTACTTCACATTCTCCCAAGGAAGCTCTAAAGAATAATAAGCTGTCATCTGCAAAGAATAAGTGAGTAATAGTCGGGCATGAGGAGGCAATACGAACTCCAGAAATCAGGCGCCGCTCCTCTAGAGCTAGCAGAGCAGAAGAAAGACCATGGGCGCATAACACAAATAGGTATGGAGATAGAGGGTCACCCTGGCGTAAACCTCGACTAGGAATAACATTACCAACAATCTCACCATTATATAAGTTGAATTTACTAAAAATAATTGGACTTAAAAGAAATTTTAAAAAAGAATAAAATCGTCTTTTTAGTTGGATCGTGTAACAATTAAGCCATTTTCAATAGCTCATGTATCAATTTAACATTTTTTCAATAGTTCGTGTAAAAAATATATTTTACTCTCGATTTAATTCTTTAAGATAAGGATATAAAGGTAATTTATGAAGGTGATTAACCAAACCACTTTTTTTCCCCCCTTATATATGTTAATTGAGTGAGAAAATAATTTTTCGGTAAACTAAATTTTCTTGTTTTAGATTTTGGTCCATTAAGTTTTCAGAATTTAGTTTTGGTATATACTACACTACAAAAATTTTATCATTTTAGCCACGGCAAAAACCGTGGCTAAAAAAAATAGCCATGGTTTTCGCCACGCTTTTTCAAACCGTGTCTAAAAGCACCGTGGTTAAGTTCATCCACGTTTTAAAATCGTGGTTAAAAATTAACCACGATTTTTTAAAAAACCGTGGCTAGGTTAGCCACGGTTTTTTACAAATCGTGGTTAAATCTAACCACGTTTTTATAAAAAACCGTGGTTAAATTTACCCACAGTTTTTAAAAAACCGTGGCTAAGTTAGCCACGGTTTTATAACAAATCGTGGCTATATAAAACCGTGGCTAACACGGTTTTGTACAAATCGTTGTTAAATCTAACCACGTTTTTTTAAAAAAACCGTGGTTAAATTTACCCACGTTTTTCATAAAAACCGTGGGTAAGTTGAACCATGTTTTTTAAAAAACCGTGGTTAACATAGCCACGTTTTTTTTAAAAAACGTTGCTAGTTTAGCCACAGGAGGTTTTTAATAATCGTAGTAACTAGCCACATTTCTTAAAAAATAAGATGAACCATATACACAATACAACCACAAAATTAACTAAATGGATAATTTACATAGAACTGTGAAAAACCAATTTCGTCATACAAATTTAGTGTACAAACCAACTATTCCGAGACAAATACATTCAAATATCAAAACAAACACTGATAATATAACATATTCGTCGACGACTCACGAATATACTACGACGCAAAATACGATGTACACCAATAATATCATAAATCCGTCGACGGATCACGAATATACTACGACCCAAATACGATGTTTGAACTTCAACAATCCAAGCGATAGGTACCCAACAGTCAACCTGAGATAAAGTACCCAAAAAATATATTTAATGTTTGACAATTTATGTGAAAATAAGTCAGGAAATGACTTACCTACTTACCTACTCATGGTTGAGTTTCATCATCATCGTACTCATCATTGTTTGTAGCAAGGTTCGCATCCAACTGGAAAGATGAAGTATGCCTTTGTGATGATATTCGATGAATGGAACCCCTCTCCGTTGGTGTCCCTCTGCTTTCTGGTGAGCCCCTAAATGCTGGTGAACCTCGACTCCCATCTCTGCTCCCTTGAGACGACCTGCGTGTATGTGCTGGGGTGCCACGATCACCATGTGATGCTCCTCGACCCTGAGGGGTATTGCCGCTGGATGAAGATGCACGACCAGTAAATTGACGAAAAGATTCCTCCAAAGAGGCAATACGTGCCCTCAATGCCTCTCCCTCCCTGGTTGCTTCGAGGGCCCTCTGGTCTGCCTCATTGGCCCTTTGCATTGCAGCTCGTGCCTCGTCACGAAAAGTTTCAAAATTTTGTCCTCCGCCAACAAAGCCTCTCTGACGTGGAGCCATGACCGCTGGATACATTGTATTTGCCAAGATCGACAAGCCATACATCCTACCATTTCTCCGTCCACCGCTGACGAGCTTAAAATGTTCATTAATGTCGTTGTTTGTAGGCGCAGGATGTATAGTCCCATCCTCCAATGGAGTCATGGCCTCCAACATGTACGCTTCCATATCTTCTTGTAAAAAATAAACAAAATATGTTAGTTATTTAAAATTATATATTTAAATACAAAATATTTATTCAATTATAAAGTCATGACACATACATTAAGCTTTTTAGAACGCTCATCCACAAATTTCCCGTCAGACGTCCTATGCGTTTGCAAAAATACCTCCCACGCATTCGGCTCGTGCTTGTTCTTCTTACGCTGTAACAATACATTATATCATATGTCATTACAATTTCAGATCAAATAAAATTGCAATGTCTATTGACTATTCATAATAAAACAAAGTTAATTAGTTTCTGAAAATATTACCAGATTTGCTCTTGAAGTTTCCAAACCCGATACATGTAATAGAAGATTCTCTTTGATTTTCTTCTAATAAGTTATATATTATTAATAAACATTAGTTTACCGATGTATTGAAGTAATGATCTGTAGTGAAATGAAATAAAAAAAATACAAAGTATAAGTATCAAAGTATATTTATTATTGCACAAGATAAATACCATGTCGACAACATGCATTGCATAAGACTTGGATCCACCAGTATGCTTCGTCTGGCCTGTCCCAGGACCCGCAGGCTCGGAGTGCTTGTTCGCCTTGTATTTTTTGGCCGTGTCCAGCCAAGCTTGAGAAGCCCACACCTCCATCCACTTGGACCACGTCTCTTCAGTGACTGTTTCTGGATGTTTCCCCTGCGTTCGCCATCGGTGGATAGTTTGACGATACAGTTCTTTAATGTTGATGTACCAAACCCTCTTGATATATTAGTCAATGGATACTTCACATCTGTACTTCTTCTGCTCAATCAATTAAGAAATTATTCAATAGTTGAATGTGTAAATATTAACAAGGCATCCTATTGTCAATTACTATGAATATATATTCTTACCATGAACTCATCCCAATACCATTGTCGTTGGTCAGTTGTCACGAACTTCCAAGAGTATCCTTCCTCGCAAGTTTGTGTGTAGAATAAAGAAGTTATGTACGAAGAGACTTTATGATTCTCTAGGGCAAACCTTAAACGAGAAATATAAAATATAAACATAAATTTGACATCAATCATATTTATGCAATGATGATTACATGATAAACATTTGAAACTTACTTATCATATTCCAACCATATGAACTCTCGTGGATCTTGGTCACTCTCGTCCTCGGAAAATGGGTCTGCCATGTCTTAATATATAATATCTACAAAGAGGCCAAAGATTAATTGTAACAAAGATATTGCATGGTTCACAAAGACAAACTACTATGATATTGGATAGAGATTGTGCAATGAAAAAATTCAAGACAATTATTGACATCAGCAGTAAAAAATGCTTACAAATCATCATATCAAGTATAGCGCTTTAATAATCAGCCCCTTTCTCCACAATACTGCTTGTGCCTAATCAAATGCTTATAAGTTATCAAAATTCCAGCAAATAACAATTAAGTAGTGTGAATAAAAATCACACAGTAGTCTACCTAAAAACTACAACAATAATAAGTAAATTAAAAGAACAATCAAATGCCCAATCACAAAAATAAGAGAAATGTGAGGCAGAGCAACCAAAAAAAACAAACGTACTACCTTAAAAATATAATACCGAAATACAAAAACACATCGAATGGCACAAATATGAATATTATGAAATTTCAGAAAATAGCTTTAAACAACTATCAAAGTCGAACAACCCAACTTCAGAAATCTGGAATTTCGAAATTATTTCAAATAATTTCTGAAAACTAACCGATACCTTTAATCTCCTTCAATATAGTTCCTACAACCACGAGTAAATCAAATATCAAACATTGAAATTAAATTTACACGAAATGTCTTAATTTTCGAAACCCTAAGCTTGAAATTATACCTCAAAAATTTCGAAAAATGTTCCAAACGACATAAAAACCTTCCCATAGAATCGAAAGCTGTCGGAGCCGGCGAAAGGGCGGCGATATGCTGGGCTGCTAAAAATGGGTTCGAACAGGTTTTGAAGAAGAAAGAACAAGCAGATCGGGAGAACAGCTGGCCGGGTATCAAAGATGACGATGAAGATAATACTGAGGCGAATCGTTGGAGGCTGCCAAGTAGCTTTCCCCCGGATTAGAACCACGAATCGATGGACCCTGCTAGGTTAAAGCAGGGGACGCGTGAATGGATTTGGGAAGGATATAGAAAGGTCGGGGGAAGGATATAGATTAGGCACGTATATGTATCTATGTTTATAATAGCTATAATAACATATTTAATAATATATGTACTTAAAATTAATAATGGACATAATTATAAAATGTTAATAATTTTTTTTGCACATGAATTGTTAATTTTTTTTATATTTATTTAGAATAAATATATGAATGATGATGTAAACATAATAATTTTCATAATATAAATGTAAAAATATAAATTTTGAAAGCCAAATAATATTGTCATTTTTATATTTATTTAGAAATTCATAAATAAAGATAATTTTGTCAACTAGTATAATAAAAATATAATTTGAAGTGTGATTAATATTTTTTGGAGTGTCAATAACACTACCAAAAATTTAATTATATTATAATAATAACATGTTATAACATCATTTTTTTGCTTATCAAATAATAAATATAATTGACCATTCATTAACAATATTTATTATAATTACATAATTATAAATATGCATTAATTAAATTATTAATTTAATAATAACTTTGGTGATTTCGAGAATTTTTTTCAAACTTAATTATAATAATAACTTTGACAATAATTATTATATAAATTAAGTATTCGACAACAATAAATAATAATAATAATACTAATGGTTAGATGTTAATTATTACGAGAATGAATTTTTTATGAACGACTTATTTATGAAAATAAAAAATAACAATAGTAATGGATAAATATTAATAAGATTAATGAAAAAAATATTTAATATTGATATTAATCTAAAATAAAAGCAATAAATTTCATAATAGCGAAAATGGTATTTTAATACCAGAGAAACATTCACAGATTTATAAATATAACATTACTTAATCACTTTCAACTTCGAAGTTTTCGTCGCTACTTTCTTGTACATCTTCGGTTTCGCTGTCTGTGCTTAACGCGTCAAGTTCATCGTCAAAGTTAACAGTGGCATCGACAAGGTTTTCTGAATTCAAAAGAAATTGTGTTTCAACTTCATGAACTTGACTTTCATTGTTTTGAAATGCACTTGTCGCGTCGGTCTGTACGTTATTGTCAGTTATGATGTCTGCAACATAAGCCCTCTGTCTCAAACCGCTTACATAAAGCCAAGCAGAAGGGGTTCTACCTGAAGTTGGGTATTGCAAGAACATGACCTGTGAAGCTTGTGTAGCAAAGACGAAGGGTTCGTTTGTGGGAAGATGTCTGGTCCGGTTCACCTCAACAATTTTGTACTTACGGTGAACGCGCGTACCTAGTCTAGGATGTGGATTGTACCAACGACATTTAAATATTACGATCTGCTTCAATGGGAGACCAGGGTATTCAACCTCAATGATCTCTTCGATGAAGCCGTAATATTCGGTTTGAACACCATCACTTGAATGAACACGAACTTGAACACCTGAATTATCTGTAGCTTTAAACGTTGTGTCGTGAACAATGTAGAATTTAAAACCGTTAATACAATAACCTTGTAAGTATTAACTTTTTCGCATTGGACCAAGCGCTACTTGTTTAATCAGTTCTGAGACGAACTCTCCTTGTTGCTCGATAGCCTACGTTGAGCATACAATATTGTCAATATCACCTCGAAGGTGATGAGAGTAATAATAATTAATGTTAAATATTAAATTAATTACAATTTAATCTTACTCTTATGTAAGATTTGAACCAACCGAAGTAGTTAGCCTGTATGTTGGAGTCTAAATCTTGATTACTTATCCCAGGAATCTCGGCACGTATTTGGTCCTCGTAAATGCTGTGCGGATATGAAAATGTTGTCAGAATGAAATACTACAAAAATGTGTATACATATCGGTAATATTGAAAATGCAAACATAACATTGCATACCTCACGTAGGACTTCAGTTCAACACAGTTCAACAAAACATATGTCGCCACAACATGGTATTCCTCGTTTGACAGCAATCTAGGTCTTTTACTACCGATATGTCTACCACGTACCATAAATATTGCAAAAAGCTCTGACCCAATCTCGTTCACTATGTTTTGTTGTTGGCGTCTAGTCTTCCGCTGTCTTATTTGTATCGAGTCACCAAAGTAATGCTCGCAAAAAATGGAAGCCTCACTGAACAAATAAGCATTGCATATGGATCCCTCCACGCGTGCTTTATTACGAACCGTGCTCTTCAACCTTCGTAAAAATCTTTCGAAAGGATACATCCACCTAAATTGTACTGGACCAGCAATGCGAGCTTCGTGGGGCAGATGGACGCAAAGATGTTCCATACAATCAAAGAAACTTGGTGGAAATATCTTCTCCAACTTACAAAGAATTATTGGTATCTGCTCATGCAAGCGCATCATGTCACTCTGTTTAATATTACGAGCAGTTAGGTTTGCAAAAAATAGACTTAACTTGGTCAATGCCTCCCAAACCTCTCTGGGTAACAACTCCTTGAATGCAACGGGTATTAGTCGTTGCATGAATACGTGACAATCATGACTCTTCATACCGAACATCCGCAATTTGTTCATGTTAACGCACCTGGACATGTTCGAGGCATAACCGTCCGAGAAACGAACATCCTTAAGCCATCTGCAAAGAACCTCCCTCGCACTACGCTCCAAAGTGTAACTAGCCTTGGGATGTCTACCTGTAGACACGTCTGGATGTAACTCAGTTCTGATACGCATTTCAACCAGATCTGCCCTTGATTTTGCATTGTCTTTCGTACGTCCGGGGACATTCATGATCGTGTTGAAAACATTGTCAAAAACATTCTTCTCGATATGCATGACATCCAAATTGTGTCTGATCAGATTCGTACGCCAATACGGTAACTCCCATAAAATACTGCGTCTTCTCCAACCACATCTTGCCAAATGACATATCTCTCTGTTTCGGATCTCTGAGTCGACATCGTATGAAGGTAGAAAACCATAATCTTCTATATCATTTAGCAGCTCGGTTCCTGTTCTGATGGCAGGAGCAGGATGCAAAACAATTCTCCCTCGTACAAACATGTTTTTCTTACGCCGTAGTCGGTGATCATCGGGCAGAAACTTCCTGTGGTTGTCGAACCATGACGTCTTACCACTGTGCACTAGTGTGAACGCTTTCGAATCAGACATGCAATAAGGGCATGCTTGTTTTTGTTGGAAAACTGTGTTCAGATCAATTAGAATTGATACCCGGTGCAGCGGAAGTTTAAAAATTTAATTTTATTAATATGGAACGATTCCATATCTCGGTATCAAAACTTTACGATTAAATTTGTGTAAGTAAAACAAATAATCACTATTAAATATTTTACCTTGAAATCTCGAAGCGAGATTATGGACACCAACAGAATTTAATCTGCTCTTGTTGTATATCCCAGGAACTGATGAACGAACGTTTCTTCAATCAAGTCCACGAATAGAAAACAAAACCCGCTGATTGACTGCACTGGAAATCAATCAGAAGTTTGCGTAGAGAATAAACAGATATGATCTGTTAATTCAGATTGTAATTTTTCACAAAAACACAACCCGAATTTTCTCCAAAAGGGACAGAGGATTTCGAAAATCCCCTTGAATAATATAGGCTGAAATTCGAAAATTGCAAGACTGAAATCTCTTGTAATTTTCGAACACAGTACATATATTTATAGATAATTTTTAGTTATAATTGTATCAGGACTCTAACTCCTTAAAGCCCACAATCCATAACTTAAGCCCAACAAGCCAAGCCTGTTGTTATAGAAATTAATATAAAATTCATCGTGACTCCGATTGATAAATTGATTTCACCAATGTGCACAGAAACCATTTCTGCATTTTTTAGAGTCAAGATAATTTTTTTGAATCCGAATTCAGTGATTTCCAAAAATGCCCATCCCTCCCTTTAATTAAGAAGTCCAACTTCTCTTTCATTAAATTTAACTCTTTAAATTTAACTATCTCTACGGGGTTTTAGTAATCCATTACTTGTGTAACCCTCAATGGTTCAGGAATACAGCTAGCCGTGGGATCACAACTCCTTGTGACTCGGAACAATAATTTCCGACTTACCCATCGAATCATGGTAAGAGCGCCTAGCAACATCGCCCCATGATTCCCTAGGTATTACTGATAGTGCCTGCAAGAACCAGTAGATTTTGGTTAGCGTACAGTACGGTCCCTTCAACCAAATATCCCGATCGAATCAACAACCATTGGTGCATCGAGAGTCGTTCGAGATTCGATAACTATGCATAACATCTTGGAGATCTATTAGTGACATCGCATGTGTTACTAGGAACACCAAGTAACCTAAAACACATCATGTACTCTGGCCAGAGATTCGTCACACTAATATCTCCTCAGATCGCATAGGATATCCACACTCGCAAGTATGTGGTGAATCCTTGACAACAAAGCATCGACTCCTATATGTGTCGTAACTTTACCCAATCCCGACACCTGATGACCCCAATAGAGTCGGTAAACGAGTCAAAGTACAGTACTAGCATATAGAGTCTCAATGATGTTTCAAGTAATAAGGACTAATGGTGTACAACCAAAACCGCGGACTTTATCCACTCGATAAGTGATAACCACTTGGAAAGTCCGAATAGGGTAGTTCGATCATTCATCATATGAATATCCATTTGCATGCTTTGAACATCTCTATGTTCCATACCAATGAAACGTGGTACTCGGCATCGCAAATGCTAGTCTCAATCTCGAGCGATTCTTATCCTTATTTGCGGACGACTCAATTGAATAGGAACAGTTTAGAATATACAGTGACTATAAGATGTGTTTCATGATAGTCATCCCCATGTGCTACCACATCTTACATACACTATAGTATATTCAAGTTCTTTATTAAAACAACAATAGTATATCATAATATAACATTATGAAGAAAGATAAAGTCAATGCCATTATAAAAGTGTAAATTATATTAAACAAAAGATTGTTTTACATAGAGTCATAAAAGCCCTTAGCCACAAGTTGGCTAACCGGGCACCCACTCTTTCAGTTTTCCAGCTGTGCTTCAACCGAAAAGCATCGCATATGCTGGGAAATCACTTATGGTCCACATCAATGCTGCTCTCATCGTGAAGTTAGTCTGCGAGTGTATGTCGTATGTGGCAGCACCATCGTACCAAAGTTCTTGAAGCTCGGCAATCAATGGTTGCAAGAAAACATCAAGCTTATCCTTCGGGTTACTCGGTCCAGGTGCGATCACAGAGAGGAACATGACCTCATCTTTCATACACATCCAAGGTGGCAGATTTTACGGCGTTAAAATGACGGGCCAGGATGAGTATTGTTGTCCCGTTTGGCCAAATGGTTGGAATCCATCTGTTGAAAGTCCTAACCTGACATTTCGAATTTCTGCAGCAAACCACGGGTGTGTTTCGTCAAAATGACGCCATACTGGAGAATCAGATGGGTGTGTCATCGTCTCCATGTCAAAATGGTGGTCGTGATGCCATCGCATATGAGAAGCAGTCGCGGTGGATGCATACAGCCGCTGTAGACGAGGAGTGATGGGAAAATAATACATCCTCTTATACGGAGTTTGTTTCTTATTATTTTGGATTCCACGCCGACGAGATGGTTTGTATCGAGGATGTTCACAAATCTTGCATTCGGATAAGTCTGAATCTGTACCCCAGTAAATCATGCAATTGTTGTTACAAGCATCGATTTTCTCGACGGGAAGACCTAGATCTTTGATGAGCTTTTTCGTCGAATAAAAACTGTCAGGCATGTGGTTATCAGATGGACATAACTCTGACATTAACTGGCACATGTCGTTGAAGTTTCTTTCTGACATGTTGTGCTCATGTTTCATCTTCAATAACCTCGCAAGGACAGAAAACAAAGAGTGACCGTGTGGATTTCCATCCCAGATTTCTTTCTCTGCTGATTTTATGAGGTCATATAATCCTTTGATGTAGTCGTTGGGGCTTTCTACGTGACCGATATTGGGTTCTACATATTGCGACGGGCCTTCTTTCTGATAATCTGCAGGTATTTCGTGACCATGAAAACTGTGATCTGCTTGTATGTTTTCGGATTTCCAACGCCTGTTCTGAGACCGTGAAGACGACGGAACATCTGGATTGGTATTTGGAAAATTTGGACGAATATACTCTTCTCCGTGAAGATGCCAATTGTAATAATTCGGTACAAGACCATATCGACCTAAGTGCTCCTTCACTGTGTCGTCATCTAAAAATACTTTATTATGACAATTTTTGTGATTACATGGACAACGTACTTTACCCGCTGATAAACATTCAACATGACTAAGAGCAAAGACCATGAAATCCTCTACACCATTAATATACTCGTCAGTAATATAGCCATTTTGCAATCTACGATACATCCATCCTCTGTCAGTGTAATTCATATTTTTCTACAATAAACAGAATCAAAAATACGTAACATATTAGCTTACAATTATATTTTTATAATTAATTAAATGCATATGTATCATACAATAATTATTACAAAAGAATTAAATATAATTATAGTCTACTATATCTGTATTTTCACAAATAGTCTTGTTTAACAAATTATAAAATACGTATATAGCTTTGATAAAATATAATATATGCCAAAAAATATATGATTTACAAATATAAATATGATCATAATTTTTGTTACCATAATACCAATTGAAAATCTGCTCAACTAAAATGTCGTGTTCATAAGAATAAATTAATTAACATAACAATAAAATAAATTAATTAACAAAAAAATATTTTTTTTGGGTTCTTTCCGTCACATTTAAAACATAAATTAATTTGAAATAAATTTTTATTAAAAAATTATAACCATCAAAATAAAATATAAAAAAAATAATAATGATAACTAAAAGTAGATCGTAAATTGTGTATAATTATCTGAAAATTTTTTTAAACATGTATTTGAATATCCTTAATCAACATTAATAAAAGCAATGCAAATAATAAAACTATCGATCAAAAGACAATCCAAATTCATAAAGAAAAAAATATAAGATCCAAAGTTGTACTTACTTCAGCGAATTAAGAAGCCGCAAATAATTTTGTAAGTGAAGGAAAGCAAAGACGGCGACGAACGATGGATGTAGAAATTGGGTTCCACGGAATAAATTCTGAAATAAGAGAAATTGGTACTAAAAAAAAGGCACAAACAAGAGGATTTCGGAACAACTTTCCGATCTAAACTTCGATCACCAACGAATTATTTATTAACGGTCAAAGCTGCGTTTTTTAGACAGAATATAAAAAGGAGAAAGAAAAAATTAATAGCGATCGGGAGAGATGAAGTGTTTGTATATAAAATGGTTAATTAGCCACGCTTTTTATAAAACCGTGGCTATTTTAGCAATAATTTTTAAAAGCGTGGTTAAATATAGCAACGGCTTAGAAAAGCGTGGTTATTATAGCCACGATTTATTTAAAAGCGTGGCTAATTTAGCCACGCTTATTTAAAAGCGTGGCTAAATTAAACCACGGTTATAGTAAAACGTGGTTAAAATTAGCCACGCTTTTTTAAACCGTGGCTATTATAGCCACGCTTTTAAATAAACGTGGTTAAATAACCACGATTTTGTAAAGCGTGGCTAAATTTAACCACACTTTTTTTAAAACCGTGGTTAAATTTAGCCACGATTTTTAAAACCGTGGCAGTTTAACCACGGTTTATACAAATGCGTGGCTAAAGTAGCAGTGGTTTAAAAAAGCGTGGTTATGTAGCCATGCTTTTTAAAAAAGCGTAGTTATTTAGCCACGCTTTGTAAAAAACCGTGGCTAAATACCGTGGCTATATTTAGCCACGATTTTTTAAAACCGTGGCTAAATCAATGTTTTTTTTGTAGTGCTAACTTTGTTTTTTTTAAAAAAAAAAAAAAACTTTCGGTCTTATTTTAACTGGAATGCTGACACGCCATCAAAAAGTACGTACTCGTCCAGTGTCCACATTGAGCGACAGACTCATCTGAGAAGATGTTAATTAGTAGGAAGAATCAAACTCTTGATCATTTGTCGAGAGCTTACCTACTATACTAATTCGGAGTTCGGACACCTCGTTCGTGTGGGGATTAATTCGTTATATTAAATTAAGTTAATTACAATGGGTTTTTACATTTTCTTTTCCCAACAATCACATCAATATACTTTATCCAAAAAAAAAATCATAACTATTGAATATATATACAAGCAACGTCTATATAATGGAGACGTTTACAATCCGCGTGGAAAAAAAAGAAGACATAGTTAGGTTAAAAGCTCTTACTTTCTTTGTGATGCCAATTAAAAAGAAACTTTAAAATTGTCTAACTGGACAAGGTCTATAAATAGAGCACCGCCTCCATTGCATTTCTTGAATTACACAAAATTATCTCTTCATAATTTGAATATTTCTCTTTCTATATAAACACACATATATGCAGAGATGGATAAAAAGCCATGCATTTTCCAAGAAACTGAGGTGAGGAAAGGTCCATGGACCATGGAAGAAGATCTAATTCTCATCAACTACATTGCCAATCATGGCGAAGGTGTATGGAATTCCCTTGCTCGATCCGCAGGTACTCGATATTTTTCGTTTAGTTTTCGTCTACTCCGACTCTCTAGATGTCCGATGCCTCATCCATCGTGAGTTCAGTCGGCCCGCGGGGGCGTTTATGTGACAAGAAAGAATAAGAATATCCTAACAAATATAGTCTTTCTTTCTTTATTTATTTATTATTTTATTTTATTTAATTTCTTTTTTACAGTATACGTATGTCTATGTAAGGAAAACCCTAATATATATGTATGGAGGTGGCAGATGATTTGATCGTGCGTTTGATCTTTTAGGGCTTAAACGCACCGGGAAAAGTTGCCGGCTACGTTGGCTGAACTACCTCCGGCCGGATGTTAGAAGGGGAAATATAACAACCGAGGAGCAACTCTTGATCATGGATCTTCATGCAAAGTGGGGTAATAGGTACGTATTTTCATCAACTGATCATTTCTTCTTGTATTGAAATTATTTAAAATTTTATGAGTTGTTGAGTTCAACATACTTTTTCTACTGAGATTTTATAATTTGGACATAGACTTGAAACTTAAATCCAATGGAAAAAAAAAAATATAATGATGAAATATGATGGATTTGTCGTCATCAAAGGATAGGATATATTCATCGTACCAAATTGATGTTTGTGGACAAGGATGAGCCACTCTTGTGTTCTCGATCCCATGTTTTTAATTAGGCTCGTGGGGTTTTCATTAGATGTACGCACGTGCTAAAATTATATGCCATTTGAAATAATATTATAGCAAGTGCAAAAATTAGATCAAATAGAAAACATGCAGATATTTATTAGAAATATTTTAACTCCTTTATTACATTTTCCCGACTTACAAATGTATGGAAATCGTAGAAGATTTGGAGGGAATGCTCTCAATTATTAATTCTTTAGATGTACCAAATAAACCATGCCTCAATTGAATTTAAAACGTGGGGAACATGTCATAATATTAGTTCTCGTCCTTGGCTACAAACGAATCGTGATCCAGCAAAGAAACATGTGATTTAATTTCTAGTTTGTGCCCACAAACAATTGTCCTATCTATTTCTTTCAAATAATTCATACAAACAAAAGTATTTTTTCGCCTACGTACACAAATCCATTTATTTTCTACCATTTCACTTTGGAACCCTTCCTTTTTTTGTGAGCAATCTCCTCGATTTAACAAGGCACATTATTTTTTTTACTAGCAACTTTGTCGGTCGTGCTAGTCCACTTTAGTGTAAATATATATCTATAGTAAATAGTATATATATCTATATAACATGGGCACCGCCTACGTGGCGGTCCATGATTGGTCAGCCGTTTTTTGTTTAAAAAAAATAAAAAAATTTGTGTGGTTGTGGGCGCGCCACGTTGGCAGGCGCCCACAGGTGTGCAGAATAAGAGTATGTAGGGTATCATATATATATATATATATATATATATATATATATATATATATATATATATATATATATGCATGTATGTATAATGTGTGTGTGTGAGTGAAGTTTGTGTACTATGATGGAGAGTTTGATTTAGAAATAAGAGGAAGAGAAGAAGAAATTGAAAAGGTGATGCGTGAAGGTTGTGAAGGAGGACGAACAAATTTCTACATATAGGAGAACCCTTTTGAAATAAGGCACATGTTAACACTTGCTATGATTTGAAATAGCAGCTCATATTGCAGCTGGCTAAATTATTATGTTGAAATAGACATCCACCTTATTGTTTTGCCTCTTACAATATAATGGTCCCCTTTCACTTTTAATTTTGATCTACGTGCATAAAAAAACAAATCACCCCTAGCAAATATTATATCCCCACACCAAGATTAAAATTGTGATCTATATATATAATTATATAACATTAATCTATAGCTAGCTTCTTAACTTTAATATAATTACTTTCTTGATCATCAGATGGTCAAAGATCGCGAAACATTTGCCGGGAAGAACAGACAACGAGATAAAGAACTATTGGAGGACTCGAATCCAGAAGCACATGAAGCAAGCCGAGACGACTTTTACCGGTCGAATCTCGGAACGCGGCAACGATCAAGCGAGCACGAGCAATCTCTCCGGTTGCTATCCGACGGATCACACGGCTGAATCTTACTCCCCACCTTCATTTAATATGGGTGTGGAGAATTTTCAAGGGCCATTCCCCCATGAAACTAATGACATTAACATTTGGAACATGGAGGATATTTGGTCCATGCAGTTACTCAATGGAGATTAAAGGGTATATATATTTATTATCATCAATCAATATTAAACCCACCATATTATTTACTGATCTTTCTAATATTTATTACTATTTAGTGCTCGAATCAAGTATTGACAAGTGTAATATATAAATTATATATATATATGATGCTAAATAATAGCTATACTCTTGTTTATGTATAGATGGGGTGAGTTTATGCTACCCCCAAAGGTAGTGCTTTTGGGGCAGCATAGACTTTCCCGTATAGATGATGGATACACACACAAATGAATCATGGGTTCGATTTCCTAATTAAATTTAAATTTTGAGACATAACATATATGTGCATTTAGTTATTGCATCTCTCTTGTGTTATCTTAGTGTATCAAATTTTTGCAGTTGAATATTCAAGAAATTAAAATTAACGAGCATGACGAAGTAAATCTCATCGATCTTGCAAATTTGAAGACCACTTTTATTAAATTAAAGGAGAAACTTTTGCCTAAAGATAAGTCATGAGTTAATTAGCTAGGTTAATTAAAATATATGTAGGACACATATAAATATCACGTCACGTGCAAATAATGATTGTTTATCTTAATCTAATGACGATTTTGTTGATTAAACACACATATATAGACATTTTCAATGTAAATTAAGGTGCTTTTTCCGGAACAAAGAGTTCGATAATTGGATATTCATATGATAGAGACTTTTTCACACCTTAGTTGTCACAGCCGACTTAGTTAAGTCATTTCATAATCATCTTTATATTTGTCCTCTTCAATGTGATCCAAAATTTAATCTTTCACATGCATATAACTACGTACTAATTAATTAATAATGTTGCATTAACAATATGCTTATACATTGACCAATCTCTCGAAGCACGCGTTGTATATAAGCATGCACATAAATAAAAAATTTGTTTAATTCATAGGACGATTTGATACTTTTTACGAAATATAACGTTTGTTGAGACGATATGAAAAAAAGAGATGAAACATGTACACACTTTCGTCATTAATTCGTAAATACATAGAGGGCCTAAGCTATATATATCATTGGAACTTCTTGTATAAAAATATATCGAATAGCGAAATATAAAATGAACGCGTTGTGAGAATGGATAAGAATGATTTTTCGAAAGTCGCTAGATACACGCGGGAAACAAATACCGAACTTAACTCTAGGAGAACAGGCAAGCGGAAAGGTGGCACACCTATTTCAGGCAAATTTCGATATTTGCTTTCTTTTTTGCACCATAAATGTGTTTGAATTTCGACATTTGCCTAACTTTAATTAATTTCATTCATAGAAACATGATTTCCAATGGCCCCATCCCCATTCATTATTTAATTAAATGTCAATCCACCACCCCCATATTATTAAATATCAAGATTGTGATTGCTTCCTTTTGTCGCCATATGTATAAATTTGAAATAAATAAATATTAAAAAATTAAAAAGATTTATTAATCAAGAGAGTAAAATTAACATCACAAAATTATGGATAAAAGACCTTTTTTTTTCATGGTCCAAAAATTAAACAATTTGGACCCTGCTTTCGATGACAACTCGTAGTCCAGCATAATATGGGCTTTTGATCGTATGAGTCAATAACTAATATTTCTTAAGTCCAATGATAAATCGGGCTGAAACTAATGGGCCATAGATCCAGCCCATATATTTTTCCAAAAGGGGCATTTAAGTCCAATGATAAATAAAATCGATAAAAATTGGCTTCTCCACCCTCATTCTGCGACACCCTTATCCTATCTTCTCCACTGACGCTTCCACTCCATCTCCCAAGCTAGCAATGGCTTCATCCCTTTCCTCCGTTAACCTACGCTACCCCTCTTATCCTACTCCCTCCACCGCCGCAACCCCGGCGCACCCCTCGGTCGTATTCCCCAAACAAATGTTCGAGTCCACGGTCAAAATCGCCACGAAACTCCACAGCCGCCGCGCGACGGTTCTCCGTCCCATTGCGGCGGTCGAAGCCCCCGAAAAAGTCGTCGAGCTCGGAGACCAGATCGCAAACCTAACCCTAGCCGATGCTCAGAAGCTCGTGGAGTACCTCCAGGACAAGCTGGGAGTGTCGGCGGCGTCATTTGCCCCAGTCGCCGCCGTCGCGGCTGGACCGGTGGCTGAAGCAGCTCCGGTGGTGGAGGAGAAGACGGAGTTCGATGTGGTGATCGAGGATGTTCCTAGCAGCTCTAGAATCTCGACGATTAAGGTGGTTAGGGCTCTGACTAGCCTGGCATTGAAGGAGGCGAAGGAATTGATCGAAGGATTGCCTAAGAAATTCAAGGAAGGAGTGTCGAAAGAAGAGGCCGAGGAAGCGAAGAAGCAGCTGGAAGAGGCTGGGGCTAAAATATCCATCGTTTGATGATTGATGATAATTCCTGGTAACAAGAATTGATTTTATTTTTAATTTTTATTTTTGTGGAGGATAAAGAAATTTGATGTATTATCAATAGCCATAGCTGAATTCATATTTTCATTCGGAATCGATTGTGATCGTGCACTTTGCATTGGTACTTGGGGGCTTATTGGTGGAGAAAATCCATGGATTCTTGAATTTGGTTAGATGGATTAAAATGTGATTATTTTGGTCGATTATGAATGAGATTTTGGTTTCGTTGCATAAGGCATTGTGGCGTTGTAAGGAAATATATGATCTTTATAGCATTTTCTTTTGTGCACAAAAAAATTGTGGATTTTAAATAAAATGTCAGTAGAATCTAAATAATAATTTAGCCTGAAAATTAAGTAATGTACTCTGCTATTTCCTATTTACACTTCTATATAAAAGGAAAACAAATCTATGAAAAATTTGGACTTGGACACATCTTCATCCCACAAAAAGCAATCTTAAAGTTGGAGGATTGCCTTATTCTATATTTCTATATATAAAACTCTCAAGAATTTTATCTATTGGGACAACTGACACATCAACAATCATTATTGAATTATATATGCTATTGAACTACACTCTCTTGTGTCTTGGCTAATCGATCGATGAATCAAGTCACTCATTCTTTAGCTATGACCATCGGTTTTCTTTTTTGTTTTTGTTCGATGTTATAACGACGCTGAGTAATGAAGTTTTGTTTCTAAAAAAAAATGTATAGAATAATGTTTTTCTTTTATGTTATATTATATAAATCGATGGCAAGTACATTTTTATAACAAATTCAAATACTTTGCCGTATGAAGGTATAATTCTATCTTTCGGAAAATAAAACAAGTCATCCACATGGACCACATCCAACGAGACATGGGTGCGCAATTCGATCATGTAGCTGTGACAACCATTATTATCAAAGTGTAATTGACCGAAAGAAATATTGGATACCAAAAATTTACTTATAAACAACATGGCAAAATCTCGCATTTATTAGAATAATAATAATAATGATAAAAATACGTCCGCAAGCCCTATTCGGATATGAGACAGCTTTTATTTAAAAAGTGACAACTTATCAAGGAAACTCACATATGAATGATCCAAACAGTGAGCAAAGGTGTTATTTTCCACATTTCTGTGTTTTAGTTAAGGGTGAGGAATGTGTCTTGGACGTCAGACCTCGTTTCGTAGTTGAAATCTTGATGTAAGATGAGTTACACTCATCATCTCGACTATTTTTCCACATATTATTCTTCGTACGTATAAATGATAGTGTCCCCAAATTACCCCTGGTCATTCAAATGATCAACCCCGGTAAAAGAAACCCTCCCAAAACCCAAATGCCCAACCTCGTACCAAATCTCCTCTATTTCGAACCCCGCACATATTTTGGCCCTGGCCTCTTCTTCCACAGCAACTTCGCATGCCCTTCTCTTTCTCGAAATTCCATCCATGTCCCCAGCTTCGAACCATTCCCTCTCTTCTTCCACCATCTTCTGCTTCTGCTTCATCTTCCCGGCCCGCCCGAGGCATCTACGCGCCACCGCCCACGGCAGCTTGAGGAAAGCCAGCGCCAGGAGGTTCACCACCGCGCACGGGCAGCAGCACACCGCCACGCAGTCGGCTATCACCCCCGCCGTGCAAGACTGGCATGATTTCCCCGTGCACGCCATCGAATCTCCTCTATCGACTTCTTCTTCGACCCCATGCCTCCGCTGCCTAAGGTGACAGTGTTGTTTCGCCACGGCTCTGGTCGACGATGATGCCGGAGACGGGTTCTGATCATCGCCCATTGATTTGGTCAAGCTTTGAAACAGATCACTCCGGTTACATGCATTTCCTGCTAATTATTAAACACATGGATATATATAATTAAAGCAGTACTAGTGTTATATTTATATATATATATACACACTTTGTTTCATCTGTATATAATCATAGACTTATCAATGCATATATATATATAAAGGAATTAAGTGGTGATCTCGTAAGGTTCTAATAATAAGAATATTATTTTCCGAAAGAAAGATTAATACAAGTTTCACGTACAAAAGCATGCACGAACAAAAGTTGAAAACTTGGCTCATCGGAAATCGATTCTCTCTAATATATGATCTTCACATGACATGAACAAGTGCAAATTAAGGGATGAGCTTGTAGTTGTAGAATTTGAAGTGAGGGGTTTCATACTTATAAATACCAGTAATTTATACTATAATTCAAGGACAATCTAGGCCCCGAGTAAAATGCCAGTCATTTTCAATATGTTTTTAAACCAAAAAAATCATGCATTTCCCAAAAAATAAAATTATAAACTTAATATATATTTTGGACTGATGGAACAATTCAATCGATATCAATTTTGGTGTTGTGGAAAGGACGTTTTAATCGAAAACATCTAAAAATCTCAATTTTGAGAAAAATATTGATTTAAATAAATACCGTTATTGTTGAGAAAATTAACATTTCTTTAATCTGATAGCTTAGCTTATTTATTTTCTGGTTTTGATCTACTAATTTTTTTGTCTTATTACAATAACTTCTGAATTTTGGCTATTTTAGTTTATTTGCCACTAGAATGTTAAATTTTCGTCGGAAAACACTTATTAGACGGTGACTACAGACGCATGACAAAAAAAATTGGTGATTTCTTTATTTTTTTTATTAAGGAAATCAATTTATTTGGGAGTAGCTTCTCATAAAAAAATTTCACACAAAATTCACAAGTTTAATGCATCCACTAGAAAAATTCAACGATTATGACATCAAATGTACTTTAGCCATCATCTAATTAGCGTTTTCGGGCTAAAATAGAATATTTCGATGGTAGTAGTCGAATTTAGATGTTATAGCTCCGATACCAAATATTAAAAAGTTAGTGGACAAAAACCCTAAAAAGACAAGTTACTGAACTAAACAAATATTTTAATGTTATTGTTGAATGAATTATTATTTTTCAATATATATATGTGGACAAAAGTTTTAATGCCGCTAAAATAAGAATTTATCCAATACTCACTGAGAATGTAAATTTTTTTGACTCGACTATACACCATCGTGTGGGTAAAAGGATTAAAAATGAAAACAATGAAACTCAATTGAGAAACAAGCACAAAAAAGAGTGAAATGAGATATAGAGAGACAGAGACTAAAAAGAGAGCACCAAATTTATGAAATTTAGCTCCATTTAGAATGTCTTAAATGATATATTGTCCCTTCACATCTTTTCGCCTATACAAGCTTTTCAAACTGTTTTGTACATGATTTGACCCAAACAAAATAACATGCGCTACAGTGTTATGGTTGTAATAGAACTATGATTTATGGTATCTTACCTATTTTTTCTCTTTGCGGAGATTTCACTTTATTCTTTCCCTATGTTGACCTTTCAATTATGCAAATCTTTTATTAGTACTCAAGAATACAAAAACATAATCATGAAAACAATTTAAATGATTTTTTTATGATACATTAACTATTTCAAAATCTTTCCTTTTTTTAAATTAGATCATGATTTTAATTAAAAAAAAAGATAAAATAAAAGTAGATTATATAATAATATAATAATATAACAAGTGTGGACTAGATAATTAAAATTCTCAAGTGGGGTACGGTGTTTAGCTAAAGTTAATTTCTGCTTATTTTTAATGTCAACTACGATGATCCAAATATTCAATCCTGGATTTTCAATAAAACCACCAAACACAAAACTACAATCTTTGTTAAATATATATCTGTAATAATAAAAAAAATCCCGTAAATACATTACTAATCAGTCTAATCTCATGTTTTTCTTCCGATTTTCCTGATTCCAGATTTATATTCAATCCAAATGTATCCCAACACCTCTCTTCATTAACAATATTAATTGAAACCAAAATCCGGAAAATGACCAAAAAAAAAAAAAAGAGATCCAACTCTTGACCACTTTAAGCGATAAAAGAGTATGAAAAGTTTGATGCGACAAAAAAATTTGTTATAGTTGGATCTCGAACTCAAAGTTAAATCTTAGATTTATAAGATTTAACTCAGTTTTCTTTTAACTCATCTTTACACGCACTTGTTCGAAAATTGATCACCACGATAGACGATTTATAAACAATCTAATTCATAATTCAGCAAATATTTTATGATTTCGTATTATAAAAGATAGTTGTTTTTTTATGGAACCCAATTTACCAAGCTCAAGCTACTCCAAAGTTATATCAATTACGTACATTCAACAAAAGTATATGCAAAAAATATGTTAGTATCCGCTTGCTTACCTCAGGGCCAAGAAACAGCTGGTTAACTCGATTTTATCCGGTTTTATAATTCGCTTGCTAAATGCTAATGCCAAGAAAATCCAGGTTTCTGATCGGGGAACCACGATGTTTGGCATATATATATCTCAACGATCTCCGATGCTTGGAATGGAAATTCTTGGTCGCAGAGATAGATCTCACCCGACGCTGAAAACCGATACCGATTTTGAAACTGATCAAATGGCCGAGGAGATGGATCTCCAAATCTACCGAATTAACAGCTACCCTTTTGCAATGCTCTAATGATTCAAATGCCAGATTTTGTTTGTGTACAGTGTGTGTAATTTTATATATATGTATGTAAATCGTATTCTTGGTGCAGTATGGATATGGGCCGTTTGGAAATCATATTTTAGTGATCTGTGAATCTTGACTACAGCTAGCGGACTATAAAATTTATATTATCCTGAAAGAGGAGTGAATTACATGATCATAACTTTTATATATTATTCTGAAGAATCAATCCATTGATTAGTTTATCATAAATTAAGGCAGAGGACTATATAGTATGTCTTTCTGGATTTATTATTATTATTATTATTATTATTTTTTGTGATGAATAATAATTAATCAACTTATGGGTGGAGGCTAAGTCCAAGAATGCTCTCAAGAACAGCTGCTTTGCTTTGTTTATTCCTTCCATTTTCTTGAGAATTAGTTGACTCAGTTTTTAATTTCATCTCCAACGCTACTTTTTGAGGATCAAAAAGAGAAATTTTTAAATGAAAAATGCTAAAAAATTACATTAATTTCTTGGACTGTTTTCATTCTTTTATGAGGTTTTTCGACCATTAATCTTCCAACCTTACAGCACAAAAATTAAGCTTGCCTCAGTATATATTGGCACTTGATCATCTATCCCAAAGTTTCACAGAATATTTCTAAACTTGATTGCAAAGATCCCGCGGGCTTCGGGCCGGGATGCATAAAATGTCGAAAGAACTGAGCCAGAGCCACCCTCTACTCTTGTTCAAGGGATTTTCTTGAAAAATAAAGTACTTTCTTGCTACCTATTCAACCATTATCTGATATATAGTTGGTAGTGAATGTAGTCTTCTGAATTCTGATCATACACTAGTGACTACATTGAAAATGAGTGCAAATTTCGAGAGAATATACATATATAGAGCTTGGTAAGCCAAGTAGAATTTCCCCAGCTGGGGACACAAGAATTAATGATATTGAACAAGTGATCAAGCCACTCTCAGCTGGGAAATGTCTCAGCAATGTGATTCTCAATAGCCTGATTTGGTCAAAACTAACTGAATTTCAGGCCCAAC
Organism: Henckelia pumila; assembly: GCF_033568475.1. NCBI lineage: Eukaryota > Viridiplantae > Streptophyta > Magnoliopsida > Lamiales > Gesneriaceae > Henckelia > Henckelia pumila. The sequence continues at coordinate 48,592,716 of NC_133122.1, read as the reverse complement.
ATTGCAAGCGCACAGCTAATGAAGTTGCGCATATTCTGGGCTCGCAAAAAGTTAAGTACTGGTCTTTGGATTTTAAAGATTTGTAATCTCCAAGTTCTTTACATATTTTACAGGTGATTATGTATGTGTCAAGAGGGTAACATAAAGAATTCAAACTCCTTTGCCATGGATTTTATATATAATAATTAATAATTAACTTTACCACTTCGCGACCAGAGCCGAATTATTTTTTTTAAAAAAAACTATGAAACGTAATTGGGTGCCTAATCAGGAGATCTCGGGAAATCTGAGGTTGATAAGCTAGCAATCCATCGGAAGAATTATGTATAAATGTCAAATCCAAAAATAATAAATTATCATAAAATAGTATTTTAATGGTGAGGCTTCAATTCTATTTATTACCAGCATATAAGATGCCGTGTAACTCTCCACCCAACCCTATTCAACACTAAGAAATATTTATTGGGTGATGTAACATGTACACGAAGGTTACACATTGGATTACACGTTACACTTGATATTACATAAATATTCTTAATGTATTTTGGAAAGAATTTTTTCAAATAAAATGAATGGATAATTTTGTAATTTCATGTGGGTTGTGTAATCTAATGTGTAGCCTTCCATATACATGTAGCATTTTTCATATTTAATTTGAAGTAGTATTTACTATTTACTATTTATTGTCACCCCTTGGTCTCCCCAACTCGTGTCGTGATAATGTAACTGCAAGGATTTTTATCACATTTATGTATCTTATATATATATATATATATATATATATATATATATATATATATATAACGTTTAATTTGGTCATTAATGAATATATTAAAATAAAAAAATGTATAACTATGTGATAAAAATAATAGAAGACACCGTTTAGTTTGAGTTATGGTATAAGTAATATATAGATGAGTAATATAATGTAATAAAAAATAAATAAGAAATGATAGTTAAAATAGTATTGAATTTTATTGATAGATTATAGTATATTTGATTTGATTGATTAAATTTTATATAAAAATGTTAAATGACTATTTTGTCCTTCTAACAATAAATAAAATAAAATTTATATTATTTATAAGGAGTAATATAGTAATTTAAATTCAATGATTTGATTGATGTGAGATAAATAATTAATGATTTGATTATTGATGTAAAATAAATAGTTAATATATACATAAATAATATGATGAAAAGAACGTGAGATGAGATGTGATGAGTTATACATATATTAGTAATATGGTAAATAGAACGGTGCTTTAGATTTAATATTAAATCAGATCTCATAAATCGGAAATAACTTTCCGTAATTCGTTAGTAAAAAGTACTAACATTTACTTATATAAAAGTGTTTCTTAAAACCTCATTATTTTTAACTCCATTTGAAAAAGTAACATCCATTTTTAAAATTTTTAAAAGAAAAAATAAAATATTTTAAAAAATAAAAATCTGGATTTAAAAAAAATTGTTTTTTTGGTTTTACATATTTGTCTTTTTACGATTACAATTTCAGTCATATATGTTTTCAATTTTAGTATGCTATATTTGTTTTTTGATAACTTTAGTTATTTTTCGATGGAGTAACACTCCTGTGAGACGGTCTCATCCGTGAGACGGGTCAACCCTACCCATATTTATAATAATAAGTAATACTTTTGGCATAAACTGTAATATTTTTTAATGGATAACCCATACAAGAGATCCGTCTCATAAAAATGACCCTCGAGACCGTCTCATAGGAGTTTTTGCCTTTTCGATGTAGTATTTTTGTGGCACCAATGCAGTGTTGATGTGAAACTGACGTGTATAATATTACATAGGAATTTTCGAAAAAAAATGACTAAAAATGTCAAAAATCGAAAGATACATACATAATTAAAACTGAAATATGAAAACCACTCATTTGAAATTGTGACAAATATATGACCAAAAATAAAGTTTTTATTTGTCATTTAATAAAGAATATTTATTTACTTATTTCTTTTATGTACGTTTAGTTTCCTGTGATTAGTAAAAACGAAATACAACTCGCGGCCCCCCTCAATTCTCAGCAAACTCTTGCTCTTCTTCCTCCATTTTTGTGTGACCTTTGAATGATGGAGAATGGGCCAGAAGATACATACGCGTGCCCTAGCTTCAGCAGCTACTCTTCCGAAAGGATGGCTGAAATCGCAGGGAAAGTGGCCGGGGAGAACCAAGACGATGAATTCGAGTTCGCTTTGGCGCCAACTGAAGATCAAAACGACGAATTTTTTCACCGAGGTCAAATCGGTCCAGTTTTCCCGCTGTTCCGCCGCGATCTGTTGTTGAGCTGCGATGAGTCGTCGAGCATGAGTAGCGTGGAGTGTATCAAAGTTCCTCTGAGCCAGCTTCTGGAGGAGACTCGGAGAGACGAGAACGAAGGCGACCCAGCCTCGTGTTCGTCGTCGGAAGCAGACGAATTGGAGAGCATACCCGCCGGAACTTACTGCGTGTGGAGGCCGCCGAAACCTCCCTCCGAAACTCCGTCCCCCAGCCGGTGCAAGAAGAGCAAATCCACAGGATCGGCGTCGAAACGGTGGAAGCTCCCAGAATTCCTGCGGCGGAGCAACAGCGAAGGAAAGGACTCTCTCGTATTCATGACTCCGAGGCACAAAACAGCAGAAACCTCGAGAAAATCGACGGAAAGGATCTCCGGCACGGCGTCGGCTCACGAGGCACTTTACGTGCAGAACAGAGCAAAGAAGGAAAACGATCGGAAGAAATCGTACTTGCCATACAGACCGGATCTCGTAGGGTTTTTCGGCGGTGGAAACAGCTTGGGCAAAAGTTCGCCGCGCTTCTAGACCTATACTCCTCTGCTTTTAGCCAGGTTGGTAGTTGGTACACCCATTCCCCTGTTACTCTAATCTAATCTAATAACAATATTTGTATATGCTATTTCCAAATTACATTTTATTAAACATATGTTCATACATTTACGTTGTATATATATCCCGTATTTTATAAGATACTAGCCGCAGTAGTTGGGTGTGTGATATAATATATGAATATTTTATGAGTTTTTATTTATGAAATAATGTATTATTTAGTAGTTGAAAATTAATTATTGAAAAGATAATATAAATTTAATATGTTAATATAATCAAGTTCATATTTGAGAAATGTACGGTGTACAGGTTGATTGAAAAAAAGTTGGAAGAAGTTAGTTGGAAAAAGAAGTCGAGAAAAAAGTGGACAAAAAGAGTAGAATAGGAAGATGATTTTTGATGTGTCAACCAAAAAACGTTACTATAAGACATCCCGCATTTATAGAATAATATAGATAGTATAGATATATTATATGTTTTTAGTTGCACTTAACTTTGACTCTAATCAACTAGCAGTTAACTGCTCCTGCTCCCGTTTCTGTTCCTGCATAAATTAACCGCATTATTTTAGTTATACAAAAATTAATGTTGGGAATTTGTAGATGATAATACGATTTTATCATAAATATAGCATTTACTGAAAAAGGTGGTTGGGAAATGGTTGTTGGGCCACACATATTCAGCACGGGAATAACATTTATCAATTTTTCGCCCACTTTGATTTCAAAGAAATGCATAGCTAGTGAGCAGTGTATGTATATTTTTTCAAACAATGGATCCTCACAAGCCGTTATGGTTTGGTCATTGGTGTGCATTTGAGAAGCATACGTCTTGTTCTTTAAATGGGGTGAATTAATTAATACTATTCTTCTCTGCATACATGAAATAGAAAAGTAATAGGATTAATGTATCCTTGGGATTTCTGTGGCTGTTTGGTCAAAAATAATGGTACTGTGATGCGCGACTTTGTTAGTATAAGCTTCCACTTAATAAGAAAATAATAATACTAATAATAGATGTAAAGATTGATGCATTAATGAATTTTTTTCTTTTTGAGGATTTGATTCTCTCTTCCTTTTTGACTTTTGGGTGTTGAAGATCGAGACCTACTTGTTAATACACTGCAGATGATACATCCGCTTTCTATGAATGTTTATGTGAGGATTAATTAATATTATACTTTAATAACTATTTCAGGACTTTTTTCGTAATTATTTTGTGTTTTTTTTTTGGGTGCATTAATACTATTGAAGCTGGCGAGCCACTCTCTTTATGAATATCAAGTGAAATCAAACAGAGCTTTTCAGCCTCATCAAATTGCATAGCTTGAACATTGGACTCCTCATAATATCAAGTGCCATCAAACAGGCGCTTGTAACTTTTGTGGGAGGAAATGGTAGAGGGGAATGCGACCCGTTGGCTTTGTGTGTAAGTTTGTTTTTGGAGAAAATGGTTGAAGGTAAAGTGAAGGCAAAGTTTGTGGGTTGTGAGCGGTGAAAAGGCGTGGAAAACTGTCGAGGGTATGTAATATAATATATCAAGGATAAAAGTGTAAATTCACAATTGAGATATGTGTAAATTTATTCACACATTAAATAGAGGAAACATAGATTTAGGCTTAAATTTGTTTTCATATATATCAATCAAGTATCGAAAAGTAAACTCCAATTTTTTTTAAAAAAAATCATTTTCTGTGATTGAATAAATATTTTAATAGGATAATTTTTTCGGAAGGGATTAATTTATTTAATAATTATAATAGATTCATAAAATAATACGAAACATGGAAATGAGAATATATATTTTTAGATATATAATGTGACATTTCATATTTGAGACTGGATCAAGCATATAAAGTATATCTTACGATAAACCTAGACTGATTTTTAGCCCAATAAGTTCTACCTGGTGAACCTCCTTATTGATTATGGCCCAAATAAAAAAGCCCAACAACATAGGTTATTGAAAAAGCCCAACAAGATAGGTTATTGAAAAAGCCCAATCTCATTCCGCTAACAAACACCGTGGAAACGGAGTTGTGAGACAATTGGGAGTCTGGGACAAAATGATATACAGAGAACGTAAGATTTAGAATTTTAATTTTAGTCATTTCTCGGATTTGCTTTTAGCATGGAGCCAATGCAACACTACTAATGAAAATTATTAAAATTATCAAAGATAAATGCATAAGACTAAAATTGAAAATTTTGATAATATAGAAAACAAAAAAAAATCGTAAAGTGATAATATTATAGGATTAAAAAGCAATTTTTTTTTCCCAACGATCAATGTGAGTGAATTAGTTAAGAATTAATTTTTAGTTAGTGTTTGGGAGAACTTCTAAGTAGCATTTCTCAGTTTTTACTTAACAAAATTTTGTTAAGTAAAAACTGAAAAATGCTCCATAGAAGCTATCTCAAATACTACTTTAGTTTTATATCTTAAGCGTGTCTCCTTCTGTTATGTGAAATTTTAGCATTTTGATCACCAACAAGCAATGTCAAGGTCCGCTGACATATTATTTACTTACAAGATTTGATGGTATTGAGACACAATTATTTCGAGCCTAACATAGACTAACTTGATAAAACAAATTATTAAAAAATATCAAAAAATCATGGATAATTTATAACGTATCTAATATTAAGATATCAAATTTGAGACTAAGCTTAAGATTCGATACGAATCGTCTACCAATGTGAATATAAAATAATGGGTAGCTTGATCGATTGTTTTATTTTATTTTTATATATATATATATATATATATATATATATATATATATATATATATATATATATATATGCTAATTAAGTTAACCCATTTTATAAAAATTAAAAAAAAAAAGAAAAAAATTTGTCATGTTGAATTTGAATGGGATGATTGTTGACCCACTGTTCTGATTTTTTTCATCCAGTTATTGTACAGTCTCCATTTACCTCATATTTTTTTGTTTTAAAATAAAATAATAATATAAAAATTGATAATTACTTATATAAAAAAGCGTGAAACAACCCATTACAGTCAGATCACGCACTTAAATTTTTCGGCTGCCATTGGAAGTTAATTTCTTCATGAAATTAAAGCAGCTTTTCAAGAATCCGCTTCTCCCGCCCGCCAAAGCAACCATGGATGCGATTCAGGTTCTTCAAATCGTGAAGACGATACTGGAAATGATAAATACATTTCTTACTTGCATACTTACTGGATTGACTCTGTGTTGGTCCCAGGTGCGGCATCACGAGATAGAAACTATGAAAATAAAATTGTAACGCCCCGTTTTGATCTTAAATGAGTTTATTTGAGTTAATCAGAGATTACAGAGTTCTCGAGCCGGTTTGATTTTGATCAGGGTCTTTTTTGCAAATTTTGGAAATTTCAGGGACTAAAACGCAAATATTGATTTTTATATATTATCTACACTTGGATTTGATTGGAAAAATCTTCTCCTTCTTCCTCATTGCACGCCTCCTCCATTAGAGCCGCCCCCTTCTCATTCCAAGCTTTGGGATTTCAGTCCGAGCTCGATCCGTCCGTTGAAAATTATTTCTGAAGGCAGATTAGCGATCACTGCTGCGAGAGCTTCGTTCTATCGTAATTTTTTCTACGATCAGATACATTCTAGTTTTTGGATGTTGTTAGAATCATTCTAGATTCGAGTATGTTGTTCTCTACAGTGTTTTGATCGTTTATTATCTGTCGGTTTTGAAATAGAGCGACGTTCGGAATTGTTATGATTTCTGGAAGCCATTTTCGAAAGTTTGAGTTTTGAGATTTGTTGGGATTGCTTTGTTGTTGTGGTATTAACATTGTTATGAGATTATATCGATATTGAACTGCTGTCTGCGTTTCCGGTTTGTTCAGTTTATAGCCGTTATGCCGTCGATTTGAGTTTTGGGGATTTCGAACCGTCTTTGAGTTGTGATCTTGGCTTGTAAGTTGATCATGGTTATTGATCATTTATTTGTATCTGAACAGATTCGTTTGGAGCTTGTCAAACTCAAGGTTAACAGCAATTGTTCGTTTCAGAGTTTTGGACGAAGAATGGTATAGAGAATTACCTTGAGCCTTGTTGTTGTTTAGATTGGTTAGACTTTGATACAATCTTTTGTTGTAGCTTTCTAGAAGTTGGAACTACTGCATTGAAAGGTAAAAGCAGTCATCGTAGCGGGATAGCATACTCGGGACTGTTGGTTCTCGAGTTTCCCTTTTTAAATCACATATTGCATCGATACTTGTTCTAGCATGTGGAACTTGTATCTTGTTGATTGATTGAGTTTTGTTATGTGGCTTATGTTTATGTTTCTGTTATGCATTCATCTTGAGTCTACTTTGATTTCAGCGGGCAGAACCGCCCTTTTTGTTTAGACGTTTGGGAACTATGATTGAGTGGCCTGAGTTGTAGTATTTCGCCTAGTGCTAGCATACTCGTTATGGTTGCTCAAAGTCTAAAGGAGTGGGATACGTGGCACCACCTCGATTGGAAGAGTCGGTGAGTCGTTACGTGATCTCATCCTCGGGATCCCAAAAGCAGAGCAGTACTCCCTTGTTTATCAGAATTGATATCCTGGTTTTAAAGACATGCATATCATTAGCTTCGACTTGAATATGTTGTTTTGATAGCATGTTGTATATCCATTACTTGTTATGTTGTTTTTATTGGGAATGTCATTCTCACCGGTTTATCCGGCTGTTGCTTTGTTTTGTATGTGTACTTGATAACAGGTGGGGCAGGACCAAGTCAGCGAAGGCCTGGTTAGCAACAAGAGGGAGAGCTAGTAGTGAGACTCGGTTTAGAAGTCGTGTCAGCATGTCTACCTAGTTGTATTTGAACATGTTTAGATATCGAACTTCGTTAGGTTATTGTATTGATTATGCGAGCTGTGTTGAAAGTTTGCCGTTACAAATCCAATACTTTTGAAACGACCCGAACATTCTAAAATAACATATGCGGAATTTTTTTTTTTTTAAATAATACTAAGTAAAATAGATGTACATACATGCCCATACATATATGCACAAAAAAAAATAAACGGATTAAAAAAAAATTCATAAATATGCAACATTTCTTACTTGAATAACTGAGTCAAACTTAAATAAAATACTGTCAAACAATCCACTTAAAAGTTTGCATGCAATAAAATTATTTAATAAAAATAGTACGAAAATTCACCACTGAAAAAACATAAAAGAAATAAATAAGAAACAGAGTTTAAAATTCTTAAAATGTTCATAAAAACTCAGCCGACGGTCACGGGAGATCACTGCATGTCCGCTCATATGTCCTCACCACCGGTAGGAACTACATCTTCCTCTACGTACTCACCTGCACCATATAAGTGTAGTGAGCCTAGAGGCCCAACATGCTAACATAACAAGGGCTTAAAATAATTTAAATCACTAAAATACTAATACATAACATATACATGAATGGACATGCTTAAAATCATGAATCATAACTTAAAATCTTGCTTAAACTTGAACTTAAATATAATCATATAATACATACATAACATTGTTGAGCATATTATTTTTCTAACATCGCATGGTCATATCCGTAGTGTAACCTTAAACTTAAAAGGTTCGACTGATCAATCTCTTAAAACCAACGTACATGGCGGTGACGAATCACCTCTTACTGGTAGTAAACTACCCTCAACATGTGGGGACTTGTCCTCCTTAAATTGTCACACTACTTCAACTTCCAACATAAAAATTATTTTCTAGCTCAACCTTAAACATTAAATCATGCCATAAAATTATTTCATGAATGCATGTACTTAAATAAAATGTGTGTCCTTCCTATATATTTAATTTAATTTTTATACTAACATATAAATACTAAAATAACATTCATGCATAAAATAATTAAATATATAATTAAGACACATGCAATTTCTCATGGTTTGTGCTGAACTGCTGGCCCTAACACTCAAGTCCATTTTCTTAAATTCTGGCCCATTAACACTGAGACTGGCCCATTAACAAACTTAAGCCCAAAAATACATTTCTAAGCCCAATTAATTTATTCAAGCCCATTAATGCATTCCTGGCCCAATAACAACTTATTCTGGCCCAATGGTCCAAAAGCCCAAAGACTGGCCCAATAACTTCCATGGGCCTTCAAGCCCATAAAAATTATTGGACTAACTTAATTAAATTTATTTAAACCCAATAATAATTAAATTTCAACCCAAATAATTAAATGGAACCCAATTAAATTTTTGGATTTAATTAGGCCCATTTAACACTTAGTTAAACTTAAAACTTAAAAAAATAAAATACCCGAGCCCGACTCACTTAACCTAGACCCGGACCCAACTAACATAACCCATGACTTTCCAAACCCGACCCGGACCCCACAACCCGACCCGGATCCACCCTAACCCTAAAACCCGATACCCCTTCTCCTATGCTTCCCGGCCGCGAGCAGCAACCCTTTTAGGGCTGCTGCCGCCCTGATCCGGCCGTCCCTGGCCGGAGCTTCGCCGCCCTGACGTGGCCCACGTCTGGGCGGTCCTAACCTGCTCCAGCCCCCAGCCCCATGCAGCCTGAACCACCATAACCGAAGCCCCTTCCACTAGCCCTAAACCTGCGCCGATCTGCACCAAAGTTGGTGCAGTCAAGTCCAGCCCTTTCCTAGACCTCTCCAGCCTTAACCACCAAGGCATACCTAGCCTAGGGACCCTGAAGAACCCTGACCAGCAGTCATACAAGCCATGGCTAGGAGAAAACGTGAATATGATCAACAAAATACAAGAACCATGCGCATACATCCAGAAACTGATTTGATCTTCTGAAAATTTCAATGAAAAGTCTGATGCCTACACACACACACGCATAATAACTGATATGGTGCGAGAAATGAGAAAGTAAAACATGCCTTGCACCGTACAATTAATAGGGCATAGTGCGTAGAACGTTTCCGGGACGACGGGATGACGAACAACCTTTCTTGATGCTTCAAAAATATCGAGGATATGGAGTCCTTCTTGGAGGATACTTGGTCGATGAAGGAGATGAATAATGGGGGAGGGAGGCGGCTAGGTTGAAGATTACGTGAGATTGGGGTAGGTTGTTAGGGTAATATTGATTTAAAATAAGGTGTAGGATAATTAAATTAAATAGAAGATGTTATATATATCAAATATACAACTTTAAAACTCCAACTAAAAGTTTAAAAAATCTTATAACTTAATTAAATCCCGAAATATTAATTTTAGGGAATTTTAAAGGTAATTAAAAGTCAATATTTTGGCTAAATTTAGATAAAAATGGACTCCTAAAATTATATAAAATTAAATACTGATAATTTTGAGGAGATAAAACTCAAAATAATATTTTTGGGCTCTTAAAAGGCTCATGAAATAAATTGGATAGAAAGTTGTCATCTCGTCCGTCTACGGTCCCGTCTACGCGATAAAATAATTAAATTTCCATAAATCATGAAAAATCACTAATTATGGGTTAAATGCTTAAAATAACTTAAAACATGCACATAATTTCACATAATTATTTAACCCATAATCTAAAATTCTAAATAAATAAAATCCCTAATTATGCATGCGAATTTACGTACTAAAAATACTGGGTGTTACAACTTTTGAGCGGTTGTGTAACCCTAGAATTTCATGTATTAGTTGGAGAACTTGGGATTGTAATGCATGATAAAATGTTGTTGGTTTTGGACTCAAGTTCTAGCATGATTTCTGCTGTTTTGCTCTGTTTCTGTCACCGCTCGATCCGCAAGATCTTGCGGATCGAGCGAGGGCATTTTGATGCAGTTCTGTTTTGGAAATTTTGTGGCTCGCTCGATCTGCAAGATCTTACGGATCGAGCGAGGGCTGATTTTCTCGGGCAGAACCTTTTGGGTTTTTGGCTCGCTCGATCGGTAAGATCTTACCGATCGAGCGATGCAATATTTCAAAAAAAAAAAAAAATCTTATTGCTTTTAACCTTTTGGTTATTGTATGCCTTATTGTTGTTTAATCTCGAGATTAGTTGTTTGGAATCGAGGTCTCACATTAAGTGGTATCAGAGCCTTAAATTCTTGGTCGAATTAGAGTGAGCGGGGTAGATCGAGTCTGCGTGTATTGGCTCCTCGCATGTGTTTGAATTATTTTAACTGTGTACTTAATTCCATGCGAGCATGCTTTTTTATTGAGAATTATTGAATTACATGGTTATGTGATTTAATTTATAAAGCATGATTTACTTGAGATATAACTGTTTCTGTTATCGACTGGTATTCGGTATTCCAAGCGGTTGTAAGGGCACTGATTGTAGCGATTGAGATATCTCGTGTCCTAACCTTTGATTATCAGATGGGTCCTCGTCGAGTGATAAACAGAAACACACCTCCAGTTATCCCTGCGACTGAGCAAGCTAGCACTGAAGTTGATCAGTTGGATGCTTCAGCAACGCCTATGGAAACCTTGCTGAAGAGGTTTCAGTCGTTCAATCCGTCATTGTTGATGGGTTCAGAAAATCCAGTTGACTGTGAAAGTTGGTTGGATGATATTGATCAGTTGTTTGATTCCATTGACTACACCGATGACCGCCGAATCAGGTTAGTAATTCATCAGCTGCGTGGTGGTGTTAAGAGCTGGTGGATCATGACAAAGAAAGCATTTGAGAGTAGAGGTACGGAAGTTACTTGGACTCTTTTTAAATCTGAGTTTTATAAGCGGTTTTTCCCTATCTCGTATCGTAAGGATAAGGGAGCAGAGTTTGAAAATCTGAAGCAAGGGAATCTGAACATCGAAGAGTACGTTGCCAAGTTTGATAGTCTGTTGCATTTTGCACAACTAATTGCCGGAGATGAAGAAGCTAAGGCAGATCAGTTCATAAATGGGTTGAACCCCGACGTCTTCACGTTGGTTAACACCAACAGGCCTAACAACTTTGCGGATGTCATGAATCACGCAAAGGGAGCAGAAGCAGGCTTGTGGAGGTAAAGAGGTAATCAGGTGGCACCTCAGCAACAGAGGCAGTATCAGAACCAACCGTCTCAGTATCAGAATCAACCATCTCAGCATCAGTACCAGCAGCAGAGGTATGATGGTGGTAGCAGTGGGAGAAACAGAAAGGATCAGTACAAGGCAAGAGGTAAACAGTTCAAAAGAAAGGGGAACAGTTCGTCTAGTTCCAGTGGTTCCCGACAGTTTGGTTCAGGACAGAGCTCTGGATCATCATCCTTGTACTGCAGCAAGTGTGGAGGAAGACACTCACCGGATCAGTGTGTGGGAGTCTTTGGCAATTGTAACACCTGTCAGCAACCGGGACCCTTCTCTAAAGTGTGCCCACAGCGTAACAGAGATAGAGCTCAGAGTGGGAGTTCGTCTAGACCTGCAGCTCAGCCTGAGAGGCAGTCTTCTGCAGTTCAATCTTTCCAACCTCAGCAGCAGCAGAACAGACAGGGAGGTATTACCAGTGCAAATCAGCCTCCGATACAGCAAGCACGAGTCTTTGCTCTGACAGAGGATCAGGCTCAAGCAGCCCCTGGCGATGTTATAGCAGGTAACTGTTTGATTTTCGGTTATTCTGCTCATGTATTGATAGATACAGGTGCTTCCCATTCCTTTATCTCTGAGAAATTTGTGTTATTGCATGCTTTGCCTACTGAGTTGTTGCCTACAGTAGTAGAAGTTACTTCACCTTTGGGTGGAGGAATTGTTTCTGTCAGATTAGTCAGGAACTGTGAACTGTGTTTTGAAGGAAATTTGTTAGAATTCGACTGTATTGTACTTGGACTGTCAGATTTTGATTGTATTGTCGGTATAGATGCTTTAACCAAGTACAGGGCGACAGTCGATTGTTTCCAGAAAGTTGTCAGGTTCAGACCTGAAATGGCAGACGAGTGGAAATTCTTTGGTAAGGGTTCTCGATCTAGAATTCCTTTAATTTCAGTGTTATCTATGACGCGTTTGCTACAGAGAGGTGCAGAAGGATTTTTGGTGTATGCAGTGGATGTACTGAAATCTAGCCCAGCGTTGGTAGATTTACCGGTGGTTAGAGAATTTGCGGATGTATTCCCGGAAGATGTTCCTGGATTGCCGCCTATTCGAGAAGTCGAATTCAGTATTAACTTAGTGCCAGGTACTCAACCTATTTCTAAAGCTCCTTATCGTATGACACTTGTTGAATTGAGAGAGTTGAAGGAGCAGCTTGAGGATTTGATTGCCAAGGGATACATCTCCTGTTCTATTTGTGCAGAAGATGGATGGTTCTATGCGGCTCTGTATTGACTACCGCCAATTGAATCAGGCTACAGTTAAGAACAGGTATCCTTTACCCCGAATAGATGACCTTTTTGATCAACTGCAGGGTTCTACTGTCTATTCAAAGATCGATCTGAGGTCAGGTTATCACCAGTTAAGAGTGCGAGAGAAAGATGTGTCTAAGACCGCATTCAGAACGAGGTATGGTCATTTCGAGTTTATAGTCATGCCGTTCAGTTTGACTAACGCTCCAGCAGTTTTTATGGGTTTGATGAACCGCATCTTTCAGCATTATTTAGATGCGTTCGTCATTATCTTTATCGATGATATTCTTATCTACTCGAAGAACCGTACTGACCATGCAGAGCACTTGAGGATCATCTTGCAGATCTTACGAGTGGAATAGTTGTTTGCCAAGCTGTCGAAATGCGAATTCTGGTTGGATCGAGTTGTTTTTCTCGGTCATATTATTTTAGGAGATGGGATTTCTGTCGATCCCAGCAAGATTGAAGCGGTTATGAATTGGCCTAGACCTACATCAGTACCTGAGATCCGAAGCTTCATGAGTTTAGCTGGTTATTACCGTCGTTTCATCGAGGTTTTCTCGTCTATTGCCAAGCCAATCACCCAGCTGACTCAGAAGAATGCACCTTTTGTTTGGAATCCAGATTGTGAGTCTAGCTTTGTTGATCTGAAGAGAAGATTGACCAGTGCTCCGATTCTTTCTATTCCGAAGGGTACTGGAGGTTTCACAGTCTATTGTGATGCTTCTAACCGAGGCTTGGGTTGTGTTCTTATGCAGCATAAGAATGTGATAGCATATGCATCGAGGCAGCTGAAACCGCACGAGACTCGTTATCCGGTTCATGATCTTGAACTAGCTGCGATCGTCTTTTCTCTGAAGATCTGGCGTCACTATCTTTATGGTGAGTCTTTCGAGATTTTTTTTGACCATAAGAGCCTTAAGTACTTGTTTTCACAGGCAGAGCTGAATATGAGACAGAGAAGATGGTTAGATCTGTTGAAGGATTTTGACTGTGAAATCAAGTATTATCCGGGAAAGTCAAATGCAGTTGCAGATGCTTTGAGCCGAAAGCTATGTTCTTTATCTCTTTCTACTATTGGTGTTTCTCAGTTGATCGATGATTGTTGCACTTCTGGTTTAGAGTTGAAATAGATAGGGAGACTATCAGAGTGTTTGCTATTCAAGCCGAGCCGGAGTTGTTTGTTGCAATCAGAGAAGCACAGAAGTCTGAGCCGAGCATTCAGGTTTCAGTAGAGAAAGTCAGATCGGGACATTAGTCTGAATTCCAGGTTAGAAATGATGTTTTGTTTGTGAATAACCGTGTTGTTGTGCCTGATATTTCGAAATTGAGACAGCGTATTCTCCGAGAGGCTCATTGCAGTCGGTTTAGTATTCATCCTAGAGGTCGTAAGATGTACAACGATTTGAAGATTCAGTTTTGGTGGAAGAGAATGAAGAGCGACATCGCGAGGTTTGTATCTCGGTGTTTGAACTGCCAGCAAGTAAAAGCAGAGCGGAAGCGACCAGGAGGTCTTTTGCACAGTCTATCTGTTCCTGAATGGAAATGGGATCACATTTCTATGGATTTTGTCACGAAGCTACCACGATCCGTTCGAGGATGCGATGCTATTTGGGTAGTGATCGACCGATTGACGAAGTCTGCTTGTTTTATTCCGTACAGGATGACGTATCGTCATGATCAGATGGCTGAGTTGTATGTTAGCAATGTTGTGAGATTGCATGGTGTGCCGAAGTCGATCGTTTCAGACAGAGATCCTAGATTCACTTCGCACTTCTGGCATAGTCTTTAGGAGGCACTTGGTACTCGATTGCATCTGAGTACAGCTTATCATCCTCAGACGGATGGACAGTCAGAGCGGACTATCCAGACGTTAGAGGATATGCTGCGAGCGGTAGTGCTAGACTTTGGCACTAGTTGGCAGGACTCTTTGCCTCTTGTTGAGTTTTCTTACAACAATAGCTTCCAAGCGAGTATCGGTATGGCGCCTTTTGAGGCATTGTACGGTAAGAAATACCGATCTCCGTTGTTTTGGGACGACTTGTCCGAGTCACCAGATTTGGGACCGGATTTGCTTAGAGATATGGCAGAGCAAGTTAAGGTCATTCAGTCTAGAATGAAATCAGCTCAGGATAGACAGGCGAAGTATGCGAACGTCAGACGTAGACCTCTGAGTTTTGAGCAGGGAGACCTTGTATTCCTTAAGATTTCTCCTTTCAGAGGCACTGTCAGATTCGGAAAGAGAGGGAAGTTATCTCCTAGATTCATCGGGCCGTACGAGATTTTCGAGAGGATAGGCGATCTTGCCTACAGACTTACACTTCCTCCGTCTTTATCTGGTATTCACGACGTTTTTCACGTCTCTATGCTGCGAAAGTATCATCCAGATCCTTCTCATATCCTTCAGCCTGATGAAGCCGAGTTAGACGAGACTCTGAGCTATTTTGAACGACCGATTCAGATCCTTGATCGGAAAGAAAAGCAACTCAGAACCAAGTTGATTCCGTTGGTAAAAGTGCAGTGGAGCCGTCACGGAGTCGAGGAAGCAACTTGGGAGACAGAGTCTGACATGAGACAGCGATTTCCGGAGTTATTCGGATGACGTGAGTTCTTCTTACTGTCTTTAGTTCTTTATTCTATCTTATGAGTTGTGGTTCTCTTTGATTTCGAGGACGAAATCTCTTCTTAGTGGGGGAGAATTGTAACGCCCCATTTTTATCTTAAATGAGTTTATTTGAGTTAATCAGAGATTACAGAGTTCTCGAGCCGGTTTGATTTTGATCAGTGTCCTTTTTGCAAATTTTGGAAATTTCAGGGACTAAAACGCAAATATTGATTTTTATATATTGTCTACACTTGGATTTGATTGGAAAAATCTTCTCCTTCTTCCTCATTGCACGCCTCCTCCATTAGAGCCGCCCCCTTCTCATGCCAAGCTTTGGGATTTCAGTCCGAGCTCGATCCGTCCGTTGGAAATTATTTCTGAAGGCAGATTCGCGATCACTGCTGCGAGAGCTTCGTTCTATCGTAAGTTTTTCTACGATCAGATACATTCTAGTTTTTTGATGTTGTTAGAATCATTCTAGATTCGAGTATGTTGTTCTCTACAGTGTTCTGATCGTTTATTATCTGTCGGTTTTGAAATAGAGCGACGTTCGAAATTGTTATGATTTCTGGAAGCCATTTTTGAAAGTTTGAGTTTTGAGATTTGTTGGGATTGCTTTGTTGTTGTGGTATTAGCATTGTTATGAGATTATATCGGTATTGAACTGCTGTCTGCGTTTCCGGTTTGTTCAGTTTATAGCCGTTATGCCGTCGGTTTGAGTTTTGGAGATTTCGAACCGTCTTTGAGTTGTGATCTTGGCTTGTAAGTTGATCATGGTTATTGATCATTTATTTGTATCTGAACATATTCGTTTGGAGCTTGTCAAACTCAAGGTTAACAGCAATTGTTCGTTTCAGAGTTTTGGACGAAGAATGGTATAGAGAATTACCTTGAGCCTTGTTGTTGTTTAGATTGGTTAGACTTTGATACAATCTTTTGTTGTAGCTTTTCAGAAGTTGGAACTACTGCATTGAAAGGTAAAAGCAGTCAACGTAGCGGGATAGCATACTCGGGACTGTTGGTTCTCGAGTTTCCCTTTTTAAATCACATATTGCATCGATACTTGTTCTAGCATGTGGAACTTGTATCTTGTTGATTGATTGAGTTTTGTTATATGGCTTATGTTTATGTTTCTGTTATGCATTCATCTTGAGCCTACTTTGATTTCAGCGGGCAGAACCGCTCTTTTTGTTTAGACGTTTGGGAACTATGATTGAGTGATCTGGGTTGTAGTATTTCGCCTAGTTCTAGCATACTCGTTATGGTTGCTCAAAGTCTAAAGGAGTGGGATACGTGGCACCACCTCGATTGGGAGAGTCGGTGAGTCGTTACGTGATCTCATCCTCGGGATCCCAAAAGCAGAGCAGTACTCCCTTGTTTATCAGAATTGATATCCTGGTTTTAAAGACATGCATATCATTAGCTTCGATTTGAATATGTTGTTTTGATAGCATGTTGTATATCCATTACTTGTTATGTTGTTTTTACTGGGAATGTCATTCTCACCGGTTTATCCGGCTGTTGCTTTGTTTTGTATGTGTACTTGGCAACAGGTGGGGCAGGACCAAGTCAGCGAAGGCCTGGTTAGCAACAAGAGGGAGAGCTAGTAGTGAGACTCGGTTTAGAAGTCGTGTCAGCATGTCTACCTAGTTGTATTTGAACATGTTTAGATATCGAACTTCGTTAGGTTATTGTATTGATTATGCGAACTGTGTTGAAAGTTTGTCGTTACAAATCCAATACCTTTGAGCGGTTGTGTAACCCTAGAATTTCATGTATTAGTTGGAGAACTTGGGATTGTAATGCATGATAAAATGTTGTTGGTTTTGGACTCAAGTTCTAGCATGATTTCTACTGTTTTGCTCTGTTTCTGTCACCGCTCGATCCGCAAGATCTTGCGGATCGAGCGAGGGCATTTTGATGCAGTTCTGTTTTGGAAATTTTGTGGCTCGCTCGATCCGCAAGATCTTACGGATCGAGCGAGGGCTGGTTTTCTCGGGCAGAACCTTTTGGGTTTTTGGCTCGCTCGATCGGTAAGATCTTACCGATCGAGCGAGGCACTATTTCAAAAAAAAAAAAAATATTATTGCTTTTAACCTTTGGTTATTGTATGCCTTATTGTTGTTTAATCCCGAGATTAGTTGTTTGGAATCGAGGTCTCACAAAAATAGACACCAATATTACGTGGAAAACCCCCAAAAATTATTAGGGTAAAAACCATGGGCAAGATCAAAAGATTCCACTATAATATTTGGAGAATTACAACCTCTCTGTGTGTTTCCAAAGACACACTCACTCTCTTAATACAGGAGAAAACATATCTCACAAATATATATAGAAATATAGGAGAAGAAAACTCAAGACTAAAGAAAAGAACTTGAGACTGAGGGTTGATCTGAAAGTATCGCGGAATGCATCTATTTATAGGCCTTCATCTTCGGTGTGGACATGCAAAACAAATTCACAATTGAATTTGCTTTGCATGCATTTAATGCATGTCTCCTTGTTGTCCTCAATTGAACATGCCACTTGCCCCCATTTGATTTTTTCAAACCGACACTCTGTACGAGCATATCCAATATGGACGTCGTGCTGAAGGACTCGCGGTGCCGCCGGTGGCCGAGCTGCCCCATGACGTGCCTGAAATAATTCTTGAAATGGATCATGAAATGGGCGGCACAAACGTTTGATCGTGGATATTCTGAGAGTTAATAGGGGAATATTTTGTTAGACTACATGATGAATAAAGAGAGCATTGATACTCGTTTCTTGATCACAACTGTTTCTATATCTCATTCCCAATTCGATTGATTTTCAAACATTTAGTGTTGATGTTGATTGTTAAACGCTTGATGCAGCCTGTACTCATGTTGAAATTGTCATGTTGAATTTGAATGGTATGATTGTTGACCCACATTTCTCTGTTCTGATTTTCTTAATCCGGTTATTGTACAATCTCCATTTTACCTCATATTTTTTTTGTTTTAAAATAAAATAATAATATAAAATAATTTGATAATTAGTTATATAAAAAAGCGTGAAGCAAGCCCTTTAACAGTCAGATCACACACTTAAATTTTTCGGCTGCCATTGGAAGTTAATTTCTTCAAGAAATTAAAGCTGTTTTTCAAGAATCCGCTTCTCCCGCCCGCCAAAGCAACCATGGATGCGATTTAGGTTCTTCAAATCGTGAAGACGATACTGGAAATGATAAATACATTTCTTACTTGCATACTTACTGGATTGACTCTGTCTTGGTCTCAGGTGCGGCATCACGAGATAGAAACTATGGAAATAAAATAGACACCATGATTTACGTGGAAAACCCCCAAAAATTATTAGGGTAAAAACCACGGGCAAGATCAAAATATTTCACTATAATATTTGGAGAATTACAACCTCTCTCTGTGTTTTTAAAGAGACATTCACTCTCTTAATACAGGAGAAAATCTATCTCACAAATATATATAGAAATATAGGAAAAGAAAACTCAAGACTAAAGAAAAGAACTTGAGGCTGAGGGATGATCTGAAAGTATCGCGAAATGCATCTATTTATAGGCCTTCATCTTCGGTGTGGACATGCAAAACAAATTTCCAATTGAATTTTCTTTGCATGCATTTAATGCATGTCTCCTTGTTGTCCTCAATTGAACATGTCACTTGCCCCCATTTGATTTTTTCAAACCGACAATCTGTACGAGCATATCCGATATGGACGTCGTGCTGAAGGACTCGCGGTGCCGTCGGCGGCCGAGCTGCCCCATGATGTGCCTGAAATAATTCTTGAAATGGATCATGAAATGGGCGGCGCAAACGTCTGATCATGGATATTCTGAGAGTTAATAGGTGAATATTTCGTTAGACTACATGATGAATAAAGAGAGCACTGATACTCGTTTCTTGATCACAACTGTTTGTATATCTCATTCCCAATTCGATTGATTTTCAAACATCTAGTATTGATGTTGATTGTTAAACGCTTGCTACAGCCTGTACTCATGGGTTTTTTGATGATATATAAATAATGCATGAATGATTCTTTACAAGTGTCGTTTCATTTTTTTCGTGGATTGATTGCGTTGCCGATAAAAAGTATTGAATTCAATTGATTTTGATCAAGAATGGGACAGAGCCGACTTGAGAGTGGAACGTGAACATGAATGAGTTGGGAATATTATTATTATTATTATTATTATTATTATTATTATTATTATTATTAGTTTCATTTGTTTCGTGGATTGATTGCGTTGCCGATAAAAGAGTATTGATGTCAATTGATTTTGATCATGAATGGGATGAGAGTGGAACGTGAACATGAATGAGCTTGGAATATTATTATTATTATTATTATTATTAGTTTCATTTGTTTCGTGGATTTTAATCTTGTAAATTTATATGTTTTAGGATTTTGGTCATGTAAATTATCATTTTTTTTTTTATTTTCATCCAGTCATTTTAGTCTTATAAGTTGATAGAATTTGATCAGAGAAGATTTCAAATTACATTAATCCTGAAATGCGAGTAAGTATGATATAAAGTTAATTCGACCAAATTTAATTTATTTTAGCCAGAATTTAAACTTATGAATTTGATTTTTTTTTGAAAGATTGATGTTTCCGTATAACCCAATCCGGCTATATATTCCAAATTAACGTTACGGCAAATTGCTTTGTTTCGTTGTGTGTCGAAAGTATGACAAAAGAATGTTGACATAATGAAACTCTATCGCCCAACTCTTAGAAATAATGGCACCCCCCAACATTATTTCACATGCACACACTCTCCTCTTCAACTAAAACTTTCGAAGTAACGTAGAGGAATTTAGAAAGGAGAGGCCATACTTATTGTGGAAGCTCAAAAAGACAGTGTTTTCATGTTGAAACTTACATGTTTTTCATTTTTGATAAAGTTAGCTGTCAAATATATGGAAGTCCATAAATTGACCGACAACGGAATCAAAAATGAAAAGCATGCGACTTTCGTACAATACCCAAAATATACTTTTCCTTGGTTCTATAATATTATTTCAATTCAATATTCTTCATGCGCATGCACAAGATGATATATAGATCGTCTCCCTCGGACCCTGGCCATTAACATTCAATGTTAGCCATATATTAAACTCGCAGGTAATTGTGATTCTTCCACAAAATCATGTACACTTATTGTCCCTGATTTAATTAGTATTTCAATTTTACGATTCAAGGCTAGATATACTAAAATTTAAAATTCCTTTATTTTTTCGAATTTTTTTTTCAAAAAAGATTAACCTATGGTGAAGGGGAGAATTCATCAACTCAGCTCTATGAATTTTCTAGAGAATACCATATACCAAAAATATTTATTTTATTAGATTCCCAATATTTAATTTACAGTATCCAAAAAAGATAAAGGGAGCAAATATTTGGACCATGTTTTGGAGGTAGGCTTATCTTCATCATCTTGCAACCAACCATCGCGCATCTTCACTGCTGCTGCGCACCACATCTATATATATTTTTGGCATCAACTAAATAACTAATAATTTGTCTGCTCGTTATATAATTATCATCAGCGTCTTTCTCTATTTTTTTTACTTGCTTGTATAATTGGTTTTTTTCTTTGTAATTAATACGTTTGCAAAAAAAATAAATAAATAAATAGAAAAATTAAATATATTTTTTATTTAAATTAAATAATTTAAAAAAAATCATTTTACATAAATTTAATTTTTGAAAATTTTCTTCTTTTGCGATGCAATATTTGCCGATTTACGATCTTGGTGTTTTATATGCAGTCATCAAATTTCAGTAGTAGCTCTGCCATCTTTGTTTTCTTTTAGCAATTATAGTTTTTTATACGGCGTGACAATTATAGTTTCCCTTGATTTTTCATGCTAAAAGTAAGAAATAAGGGGTATTTTGGGACTCGAATAAACAAACACACCATGACACTCGAACAATACATACAAGTTCATAAATTTTTAAACAGAACGAACTACTTAAAATAATGTTAAAACCCTAAAGTATATATTATACTCAAAAGATTAGGAATTGGGGTGTTATATAACCAATTTTACTTTGAATCTCCAACGTTCAAACCTGATCTTTGAGTGTAGAAGCCCCAAGCTTCCCACCTTTAATTTCGCTTTCATTATCCAATTTGAGTGCATGAATGCCACATCACCTTTCTTGAAATATTTTTTTTGATTGAATATTAATAATTAATGAGTTAATTAATTCTTCATCCCTTCAAACAAAATTATAAAGGGACTCAATCCCATTGCCAATTGCGCAATGTCGACTGTAAGCCTAAACGGTTGCTTGCTTACTCCATCTGCCCACTTATCCAGACCCGTCGCCGCCGCATTCCGCCCCGTTGCCTCCGCAAGGCTTGATTCCCCCGCCTCCGCTCCACCCAGCCTCATCCGCAACGAGCCCGTTTTCGCCGCCCCGGCTCCCGTCATCCACCCACTTTTGGTACTCATCTCCATTTCCTCAATATGATTCATAATGCTACAGTCTTGATCCACTCGAAATCATAACATGGTATTTGCACGTACATTTTTGTGCTATATATAAAATATAAGTTATAATTATATTTCATTTAATTATAGCTCTTTATTTAGAAAATATAATATGTAACAAGTAGAATATGTACTATCAATCAACTTGATGAAAAATGTGAATCAATTACGTACTACTTTTAAACTTTTAAGATTAATGGTGACTCGTGATTCTTGCGTACGTGTTGCTTCCAATATTTTGTAGGTGAGCTCTTTCACATGAAATACCAAAATACTAAAGACGTCTTTTTCGGGGGAGGGGGAAAATTTACAGGTGTCAATTTATGTTATATTATAAATTAATAAAACGTAAAATTTTGTCTATAAAATAGTCGATAAAAATCATGTAACATGCTAATTAACATATATTTTAAAAATTGAAAGGGGTGAGCATATTTTGTACAATAAGTTTATGCTAGCTAATTTCCCACTTCAAATTAATTCAATTAAGAATTGGTAAATTAAATTTCCTGCAGAAACAAGACATGGCGAAGGACTCTTATGAAGAAGCCATTGCGGCACTTCAAAAGCTCCTGAGGTATGTAAATTCATTGTCTCAATCAATAGCACTAAATTATAAGCGGTGTGTTTTAGGTAGCGTTTAGGAGAATGTCTGTAGGAAGCACTTCTCGATTTTTTTCTTAATAAAATGTTTGAAAATTTCCTAACAGCTCCCCAAATACTACCATGGTTTTTTAGATACTCCGAATTTTGATTAATCAATTACTTACTATTGTAGTGAGAAGGGAGAACTTGGACCGGTGGCAGCCGCAAAAATCGGTGAAATAACGGCGGAGTTGCAAACACCCAGTGGCGGCCCTTCTGTTTCCGCTTCCGTGGAGAGGCTGAAGACTGGATTCATCACTTTCAAAAAGGAAAAATATGAGTAAGTCAAATACTTCATTAATTTCATGCTTCAGTACTATTTTTTTCCTTGTCAAAAGTACTAGACATCTATTTTGTATGCTAATTTTAAGACCCAACTTTAATTTGTGCAAAAATTATTAAATATGTTCCTAACATATATATGGATTTACGATATTCCTAACATCCTTTTGTCATTTTATGCCCGATGAATCCAGCAAGCATCCAGCATTGTACGGTGAACTTGCCAAAGGCCAGAGTCCTAAGGTACAAATTATTATTTTAATTACCACTAATCACCACTACACTAATCATCATCTAATAAAGATTCGTCAAGTACAAAAATTTAGTTAACTGTAACTTATATTTAATTGAGAATAGGATTTAGTTCGATTTCCCGTGTCGTTCTTTCTATCCGATCCAACTTACATTGATATTTTTTTATAAAACGGTAAACTGCGCAGTTTATGGTATTCGCATGTGCGGACTCACGCGTGTGTCCATCTCACGTGCTGAACTTCCATCCGGGGGACGCATTCGTGGTCAGGAATATTGCCAACATGGTGCCGCCATTCGATAAGGTTACTTGGTTCCCTTATAACTAATTGATATTTAATTAAAGAAAAATAAGTTTTTTGGTTCATTAATTTGTCTATATTTTGGTTTTGGTCCACTAACATTTTTGATGTGGGTTTTGATACACTAACTTTACATTTTCAGTATTTTTTGGTCCAACTGCATACGTGTCAATTTTTTATTGGTCCAAAATGATGACGTGGATCAATCAAAAGCTAACACGTATGCAGTTGGACGAAAAAACACTGAAAATGCAAAGTTACTGTACCAAAATCCACATCAAAAAAGTTAATAGACCAAAACCCAAAAGGGGATAAAGTTACTGGACCAAAAAACTTATTTTCCCTTTAATTAATACCAGCGATAGAAACATACGCTGCGTGTGTCATATAATATATAATATTTTATGAGTTTTTATGGTATTTGAAAATTAATTATTGAAAAAATAATATAAATTTAATATGTTAATATAATCAATTTGATATTTGAAATATATACATGTGAAATTAATTATAAAACAAACATGATACAATTTGGTTGAGAAAAATGTGGAAAAGGAGTGAGAAAAAGATAAGAAAAAAGTGGACAAAGAAGGATATAATTGAAAGATGGTTTTTGGACACACAAAAAATTAGTTATAAGGTACTCAACTTTTATATAATAATAATAATAATAATAATAATAATAATAATAATAATAATAATAATAATATAGATGTATTTCTAAATATTTTTTTGATTGAAATTAACAGACCAGGTACGCCGGAGTCGGGTCCGCGATTGAGTACGCTGTGCTGCACCTCAAGGTTAGTAAATTAAATTTGACCACAACCTTTTATTATTTATTTATAATTTTAGAAAAAAAACCTAACAATAATTATTTTTTTAAAAATATATAAATATATAGGTTCAAGAAATAGTAGTGATAGGGCACAGTGCCTGTGGAGGAATCAAGGGGCTCATGTCTTTTGCACTCGATGGATCTTCCAACACGTAATTAATGAATATTAATTAATTATGTTTACACACATAATTCGGATCAATTTTTAAAAATTGGTTTGTTATATATATTTAGTGATTTCATAGAAGACTGGGTGAAAATATGCTTACCAGCGAAGAAGAAGGTGATTGCTGAGTGTAGTGGGGAAACACCCTTTGGAGATCAATGCGCCTTATGTGAAAAGGTACCATGCACTAACACACTAGTTTACTTTGGTACGAGATGAACTATACATCATCGACAATAAGCTAGCTTACTCTACTATCAATTATACATATATACATACATATATATATATATATATATTCGAATGAATTTTTGAGATTTTATTTACAAAAAGTGTGAAATATTTATAAAACTCCACAGGAAGCAGTGAACGTTTCACTTGGAAATCTTCTTTCGTATCCGTTTGTGAGAGAGGGTCTGGTGAAGAAGACATTGGCACTCAAGGGTGGTTACTATGACTTCGTTAAGGGAACTTTCGAGGTCTGGGCACTTGACTTCAGCCTTTCGCCATCTGTGTCCGTTTGAACTTCATTCGAACCTTTTTTTTTTAATTATTTCTAACGTAAGAAATTAATGTTCAATAAGCTTCAATGTACTACTACTCCTTTTCATTTCTTGTCACGACTAGGGGTGTGTTTTCGTTATATCATATTAATATTTTCATAAAAATCAATAGATGACATAAGTATTTGGTATGAATTTATTTGGTATGTCTGTAACATAAAAGGGCTGAAAAATGATTATGTACACAAGTGATGCGTGTTCGTCTAATGGACTAATACTGAGGATTGATGGGCCTGCCTGTCCCTGATGGCCTTTCATAAATGGGCCTCCGCCCTAATCCTGGAGGTTTGATTGGAGAAAGCAGGGTCGCCTGAGGCCCATTTCGTAGGCCCACTATTTGTGGATCAGGACTTTGGGCTATACAAATTGGGTCTCCTTTCGTTTATTTGCTTTGGACTATATATATACAGTATACTTGAGTCTGAGAGTGTCGGCCGTTTCTTGTTTAATTATGAGGGATTCCCAAAACGTTGATAACTTACGTGCTCTCGTTAAATCTTGTTTTTTAATAATAAAATAATAATAATAATAAATTAAATCCTTCTTGATTTTAGAGTGGATTATGGTGTGTTCGATTAGTGTTTTTGTCAGTTTATTGAAATGATCATACCTATTTTTATCGTAGTATAATTACATGATTGGATCCTATACTTTAAAGTTCAAACTATCCCTTATTCTTGAAAAAGCCTTGCTTTTATTACAAGCCACATGTCAAATCATATCACGCACGACGAAGTGTGGGAATAAACCTTAACCTGTTTTCACTTTGGTTTTGTAGTTGTAACCATACAAGAAAATGAAATCCCACCATTGCTTCAGTAGACTTGAAGATATGAGTATATGACATGAAAAAGGAACCTTTTACATATCAATTTCAAAATCAAAACCAAGAAGATTGCTTGCACAAACCGTACAGATCATTATCTGACTTTATTGTAAACCAAAATGCCAGTTGACAAACAAATGCAAGGTAAACAAACAAAAACCAATATAAAATTAATTTCATGACACATCAATTCCATACGGTCTGATGTTGTAAGAATTATTGACAAGTAAAGCTTCAAGTGATCTTGATTTCCGGGTTCTCACAACACCGGCTTCTTTTAACAACTCCGCCAGTCTCCGCTTCTCATCTTCAACATCGGGGTTAGCCGTTCCAAGCTTCTCTTCTCTCACTTGAACCACATATTCCAAGATTTCAATAGCATCACTGACCCTGTGCGAATCGAACCCAGTTTATTTCATATGTAATCTATAATCAAATACTAGGCAATAAAATTCTGACAAGAAGTTGTTCAATGTAAGCATGTTACCTCCCCATTGCATCGTATGTACCAGCAAGATTGCTGTAAACTCCTAAAGTGTCAGCATGGTCTGGTCCAGACTCAGCCTCAAGAACACATGTAGCCTCTTCAAACAAATCAGCCGCCTCATTTATCAAATAAAGTCGCACACAAGCAAGCCCCATTTGATTCAAAGCAATACCAAAAAATGCAGATCTCTTCTCTCCCACGGCTCGGAACTTCAGAATGGCACTCTTCAATGAGGCATAGGACTCGGAAAAACTCCCTAAAATATAGTACAAGACCCCCATCTGAGCTTCGATTCCTGCAACCGTGCATTGCCTCCCCGGTGCATTTCCATATACTTTTATAGCCTTCTGTAGCAACTGGAGTGCACGGTTCGGTTCATTCATCGATTCATATATAGCAGAGATATCCACTAAACCACTGGCTATTTCTTCCGGAGCGCTGCCAGGTTTTGGCTTAGCATAAATCTGAAGTGCCCTTTTGCAGTTAGATTTGGATTCATTTAGTTTCCCTATCTTGTTGTATAAACCGGCCAGACGAACAAAGACCGAAGCAACCGACGAATGGTTCTCTCCTTTAATCGACTTCAAAATGTTTAGAGCTTTTTGATAAGCAAATATAGCCTCATCATAACGAGCCAAATGTAGATACGAATCCCCGATATTGCAGTCTATTGCAGCCACATCAGCATCGCGCCCACGAGCAGCCACGGCCATGCTTGCTAGAACATAATGCTCGAGTGCACCTTCATAATCTCCTCTCACATCACAAATAAGCCCCAATAGTCTCCTGTCTGCTGCTTCCTCCACAGAAGCTGGCGAGCCAATCTCTTTATGAATCTCAAGTGCCATCAAACAGAGCTTTTCAGCCTCATCAAATTGCATAGCTTGAACATTGGACTCCGCCAAATACCTCAAAGTCTCTCCAAATCGAGGGTCTTTTTCTCCGAGAACCTGACGTTGAATCTCCAGACCTGCTGTGTAAAACAGTATAGAATTCTCAATCTGTCCAAGAATCGCATATGTATCTCCCAACTGCATACATCCCGAAAATTTCGCCAGTGCATGATCCTGCCCTGAATCCAGCGCGGGAATTTCAATAGACCGCTCAAGAATGGGAACCGCCTCCGCGTGCCTCCCTAGCCTACAGTACAATGCGGCCACAACATGTAGACACATGACGAAATCCAAACAAGGCTCCGAACCTACCGAAGCCTCAAACGACTTCATTGCTCGAAGAGAAAACTCAAGAGCCTTTTGAGTACTATTATCCCCCAAAGCTATCATGTCCCTCGCCTGTTTAAGTAAATACGGCCCAAGATACGCCGCTTGATCACCACCATGATCTTCACCTCCAATTCGCCATTTCGCCCCTACAAAGGGCAGGCTTTCCTCATTTCTCATGGAGGAAACTACACCCAACTTTCTTACAGCCTTGACACCTTTCTTTCCATTAGGAGGCCTACCACTAAAAGCCCTGCTCATAACAGAGCCCAATGGCAACAACCGAGGAGATCTTTTCGCGTTCCCAGAATCTTCATCTTTAAATCCCTTACCATCTTCAGGAGTAGTATCTCCTCCATTTTCCCAAGTCACAACATCCTGTTTGATCTCCCTTGGAGCCCAATAATCGGCACCAGCAAGATACCGCAGTTCAGAATCGATCCGAGACTCTTCACCATAAGACAAATAACTAAGCCTCGAGGGTGAGTAGTCTGAGCTTTGCATCTCGCAGACGTTGAGATACAGTTGCTCTATGGAGGTGTTCACAACGCCATCTAAGATCAGGTCCAGCGATTCGCTTTCGGAACTTAGAGCACTCAAGGGAGGTCCATGTGTGCTCAAGGGACTCTTCGGGGACAATTCGTCGAAAAATTCTGTGTGTTTGTTCCCAGACTTGTCACCATTATTGGATCCATCCACCAATAACTCAGCCATTTTTATATGTAACACTGCTAACATTTAAAGATTCAATGCAAACCTCTCGCAACAACGTCCCAAAAATTGCATGTAAAATTTGAAGCATAAAAAGAAACGGTAATCATAATTGTCTCATTTTCAGCATAAAAAAATTCATTCACACCATAAAACGACAGTCAACATAACATTTACTCAAATTCAAAAAAACAACAAAAATGCAAAATTCACATCACAATAAATAAAAGAAGAATGACATGAAAATATATACCTTATTAACTTAGTCCCTCATGCACAGAGAGATCGTTATATGCTAAGGTACAAACAAATTTTTTTTTATTTTGCATTAATATATATATAGAGACGATATATATGAAGAGATGCGTTGGATGACGAACAAGTAAGGACACGACAGAAAATCAAGAATCAGATTATTATTATTTTATTATCATTAAAATGCAGAAAACATAGTTAGTACAATTATATTTAATGTAATAATCAATAATAAAATAGTGGCGATATATATGTATATGTATATGTATATGTATATGTATAGGTGTGGTGGGAGGAAGGTAGAATGTTGAAAGATGAAGGGGACTTGTAATCTTCCGCAAACTCAAACCACCGTTTCCACATTCCCCAAAGTTTTGGACTTTTCATTCTTTTTTTTGTGTTTCAACTTTCATTATACAATACGAAGGATAAATTTAAAAACAAAAAAGAGAAAGAAAGAAAGAAAGAAAATTGGAACAAAAATCATAAAACCTCAATCCACTAATTTATTACAAATATTTACTTTTTTTCCCTCTAAAATACCCTCTACACCCAAAAAATGGTTTGACCGAAAATCTTCGAATTTACTTCTCCCGTTTAAGGAAATCAGAATGTAAACTTTGAATGAATAGTCAATAACTTTCTTATAAATTTCGTCAATTAAAAGAATGATTGTGATAATAATTGATTCTATGAATTATGTTTAACCTACAGTAATAAATAGTAAGATTTATTATATTTTATTTTATATATGATAAAGTTATATTGATACTTGTAATTTTGCAAAATCTATATTATATATTACAGTACGATAATAATTAATATATTAACTTGACTGTCTGTGTATGTATCTATATATATATATATATATAATTGATTGATGATTATTCACACAAATATATATATAATCATCAATCAAAATATTTTATGATTGAATTCAAAACTTAAGAATTACATGGTATTAACGACTAAATTTTCCTTTTCAAGTATTAGGAACAATAAATGTGCCTACGTGGAGATTTATCAAAACATGATGCATGTATTGCGTATATCCAGATCTTGTTATATCACATCATAGGAGTGTCAAAATGGATTGAGTGAATCAGGTCGGTGTATTCTGCCAAATAAGCGGGTTGAATCAATATTTTTCCAATCGCTCAAATAAGGGGGTCAGTTTGCTTCAATCCGTTAAATATAACTAAAAATAGTTAAGTCTGTCGGATTGACTCACTACGCTATGGCCTGTTGCATATCGATCCACCCGGCTATTATGTGGCTCAAAACATGCATCTCATGTGTAAATCAGTAAAAACTATTCAGATAAACTATTAGGAAGCATTCGCTAATCCATGATAATTTTTTTGACAGTGAAAGCACTTAATTTATTGAAAGCAAGAAATGTCCTTAATTACAATATTAATGAGCCAAAAAAGAAAAGTTTCACGCTCTCAAACAAAAGGAGAAGAGGAAGAAACAACACAAGCGACAATCGAATGTGCAACAGCATTCGCAGATCGCCGAATATGATTAAATGTGAGATTTCCCGGAGTTGTCAGTAATTGTCTGATGTCTCTAGCGAGTGCACCGGTGTAACGCCCGGAATTATTTAATTTTGGTCCGAGAATATTTAATTTGGAAATATTTGGAGTTTTGATTTAAATTCTAATATTCTTAAATTATTTAGGATTGAAATTGAATGAATTGAGAAGCTGAGGACCAAATTGCAATTTTTACAGATTTGAAGGGTCAAAGTGCAAAATCCTTATTTTGTTGGACACTTGTTATTTTTATTAGAATGCACGTGTGGTTCAACATATTCCATCAGATTGATTCAGCAAAGAAAACAGAGCAAATCGATTCCTCTTTATTTCTTTGAAGTTGTAATTTTCGAATGCCAATATCTTGAGTTTCGGGTATCCGACTTCGATTCCGAAAGATGTTCTGTAATCCTTGCAACGAGACCTTCGATTTGATGTAAGTTGTATTTCAGTTCATCAGGGTTTGAGAATTCAAAAATTGTAGTTATCAGATTTGTGTTGTGAATTGAGGTTGAAGAGCTTCTATACTTTGTTATATTGAAGTTGGGTTGAGGAATGATTGTTGTATCATGTTCTTATGATTTCTCAGCCACTATTCGATGTATATGTTGCTGATATGTTGAGGAATTATGATGGTTTTGAATCCTATACAGCTGATATGAATGTTAGAATTGACTTAGTTGAGTTCGGGATTGCCGAATGATACCGATATGCTGTTGAACTTTTGATTTGAGGCTGTTTACTATCTTATGCTTGAGCTGCTATTGAGATAAGTTTAAGCTGATGTTTTTTGGCCATTATGTTGTGGTTTCAGCTTGTAAACAAGGGATATTAAGCTCGAGAACGTCGACTTCGAAACCAATAAAAGAAAGCACAAGGTTTGTAACTTTTTGCCTTGAAGTTTGGTTGAAGCTTGAGCAGCTTTTGAGATGGTTTTGGTGGTTGTGTTGGTTCAGATTGGATAGCTTGAAGTTGCCTTGAAACCTCACATTTGAAAGGTAAAAGTGGACTACTATTTGAATGGGATTACAACTCGAGATGGTTTCTATCGAGTTCCCTAAATCACATACTTATTTGCATATTTGCTTTTATATGTTTTCCTATGAATGGATGAAGGAGTATTGATGTTAATGAATGTGATCTTATTGATATATATTTCCTTCATCTTGTAAGACTTGTTCTTTGATTTCGAAATGAACGGAAACGTTCGATTAGACGATTTGAGGGATTGTATATGTATGGCCTGGGTGGTTGATTTAGCCTAGCGTCTGATTTACATATATAATGACTTCAAAGTCTAGAGAAGCAAGATAAGTAGCCCCACCTCGATTGGAAGTGTCGGTGGTTTAGCTATGATATCTTCTTCTCGGGATTCCAACCGATGAAACGATAGAATTCGATTAATGAACCTTGTTTTAAAACATGCATTGTCATTATTTATATCATGAGTTTGATATATGTTTTATATGCATATTTAGTTGCTTTTACTGGGAAATATATTTCTCACCAGAGTTATCCGGCTATTGTTGTGTTGTATGTGTCATGGAAATAGGCGAGAGTGGATCCGGGCAAAAGCAAACTTGAAGAACAAGGGATGAGGAGAATAGCGTGATGATCCGCTGTAGAATTAAAGTTGCTGTCATATATGTTAAGGATAAGAGTTCAAGTTAAGAACTATTAGACTTGAATCTTAGTGTTGGGTGTTGGTATTTGATCTTGTAAACACACTTGAACTAGATGTTTACTCTTATCTTGAGTTGTTAATATATATGTTGTTGACTTGTTAAGATTTCTATACCATGATAATGCTTATGAGAGTTGATTCAACATGTTTAGAACTTGATCCTTACCTTGTGCATGATTTGGTGTATCAAAGAATCAAGTTGGGAAGCTATTTTGCAGAGTTGGATTGAGCTGCAATCCTTGGGCAAAAATCTGCCCAGGGCAGCGCTCGAGCTGTAGAAAACAGCAGCCTGAGTGCAGCCCGGGTGTAAGGCCCGGGATTATTTAATTTTAATTCGAGAATATTTAATTTGGGAATATTTAGAGTTTAGAATTAAATTCTAATATTCTTAAATGGAAAAGGATTGAAATTGAATTAAATCGCTTCTCCGGGGACTGAATTGCAAATAGCCAAAAGTTATATATATCTCATTCTCCACTTGAATAATTCTGAATTACACGTGACATATCAGAATTTGGAGAAGGAAAACAGAGGAAACGCTTCAACCCTCCAAGACACCATTTTTGATCTGAAAAAGCTTCGATAACTCGCGCTCCGGTTGTCAGAAATTCCAGATAAATATATATCTGCAATCACCACTCCGAGACCTTCGTTTTGGTACAAGTTTCATTCATCTTTATCAGACTTTATTTTTATGTTGAAGATGGAAATTTATGATGTTAATATATAAGCATTTATGAGCTGTACCGATTACGTATTCGCAGACGGTTCGGAAAAAGACTATCGTTCGGATTTTATATGATTTTATGAAGCAAAAATTCAAACCCTACCCTATCTGATTATGATGTTTTTGATGATATTGATATGAGATTATAAGTGAGCTTGATTGTTGGATTGGTTTGGATATTGTTTGGATTGCCGTTTTGTAGCCGTTACGCCGTCGATTCGCAAAATGTCAAAATTTTGATATTATTGATTAAAAGGAGCATGGTTGAGTTGCATCTGATATTGTTAGTTATTCGATATGTTATTTCTCAGCTTTCATTCGAAGATTGACGACTCGAGAATCCCGATTCGAACCGAGAAGGAGTTGAAGCAAGGTTTGCTAGTATTGTATTTGAAATGAAGTTGAGAAGCTAAGCAGATTTTGACATGTTGTTGTTGTTGATTGTATTTATAGATTTGAAATACTTTCAGACTCGACATTGAAAGGTATAAATGACAGCGATGGGATAGAACCCTCGAGATAGCTATTATTCTCGAGTAAATCACATACGTTTTTGTTATTGTTTTGTTATGTGCTTCCATGTGATATATATGCGTTTTGATGCTTTGGTCGATTATGTGATTACATATTCAAGATGTTTTACAGTCTTTAATGCATACAGCTTATGTTGCATTCATCTTGAACTCCAGCCTGTAAAGCATAAGGGCAGATTAGCCTAGAGTGCGAAATGACGTTTGGAGAATTATAGTTGAGTGGCATGGATTGCAGCCTTCGCTTCCAGAGCCAGAATACTCTCTATAATTGCACCAAAGTCAGAGGATTAAAATACTTGATGCCGCCTCGATTGGGAGTGTCGGCGGTTTGATAGATATTTTATTCCTCGGGATCCCAAAGGACCAAGCTTTATTGATATCAGTTTTGATAGCCTATTCTTCAAACATGCATTGCATTTATTATATAGCATTAGATGAGATGCTCTTGTTATTGCATGTTTTGTTATTTATACTGGGATTTTATTCTCATCATAGGTATCCGGCTATTGCTTTGTTTTGTATGTGTGCATGGCAATAGGTGGGGCAGGAGCTAGTCAGAAGAGACAGTGATGGCTCGAGATAGAGTTGTAGCATGTGAGAATACGGGTGTTAGCAGCATTATATGTACTTTGAGTTGATGAACCATGTTAGAACAGATACAAGAATGTTGTATAAGTAGTGAAATATGTCTTAGCTTGTATATGGAAGCTTATCAGAGGTTATTAGATTGCATGTTTATTATTTTGAAGCTTAAATCAGAGTATGTGTTTGTATGTTTTAGGTTTGGATAGCAAAAACCTTCCCTGCATTTTCTGGAAAATGTAGCCCGCTCGATCGGTAGAAAGTCACCGATCGAGCGAGGCCCTTTTCGTGCAAGGCAGAGAAGTCAAGTTTTGTGCCCGCTCGATCGGTAGAAATTCACCGATCGAGCGAGGCCAAGAATCCCTGGACCCGAGAGTTTTAGTTTGAGCTCGCTCGATCGGGCAACTTTTGCCGATCGAGCGAGACTGTGTATTTTTTTTTAAAAAAAAAAAAATTTAGCTTTTGGTTCTTTATATTCTTTGTGTACTTGATTTATGGTTGATTATAATAAATTGCCCTAAGATAAGATTAGAAACCCGGGTCCCCACAACAGGTGGTATCAAAGCATAAGTTTCTGGATTGAGTTAGAAGTTGATGAGCGGGGTAGATTGAGTCTGTCTGATTGTTTGATATTACATGAGAGTATATGTTGTATCTGATTATGTGCATTATTTGCTAGCATGCTTTATATTGCAATAATTATGTGATTGCATGCTTATGTGCTTTTATTGCTACTGCATGCTATATATGCAATTGTATTCCAGATTATCCTCAGTCAGAACCTGAATTCTCATGAGAATGCATGAGAATGCTTATCAGAGAAGGATGGAATAAATTGTTGCATATGATATTATTTATGCACTAATCTGTTTGACAATCAGATATGCCTCCCCGTAAAGCACCGGCCATTAGACAGCCATTAGTGGTTCCTCCAGCTGAACCATCACCAGTACCACCGCCAGCTGTTGAACCCCAGAATGCACAGGGTAGTACATATGTTGACCCGATGGATCCTACTGCTACTCCAATGGAGACTTTGTTAAAGCGATTTCAGTCATTCAAACCGCCAAAATTGAAAGGAACAGAAAACTCAGTGGATTGTGAGAATTGGCTTGAAGATATAGAACAGTTGTTTGAATCACTCGACTATACAGATGATCGTCGTATCCGACTGGTAATACATCAACTTCATGAAGTTGCCAAAAGTTGGTGGATTACAACAAAATGGGCATTGGAACAACGAGGTACGATTATCACCTGGACTGTCTTTAAAACTGAGTTCTATCAACGTTTCTTTCCAGTCTCCTACAGTAAGGATAAGGGTGCTGAATTTGCCAATCTAAGGCAAGGTAATTTGAATATCGAAGAATATGTGGCCAAATTTTCAAGTCTTTTGAAGTTTGCACCACATATAGCAGCTACTGATGAAGCAATGGCAGATCAGTTTATCAATGGCCTTAATCCAGATGTGTTTACCTTGGTGAATAGTGGAAGACCAAATACTTTTGCTGATGCCTTGAACAAAGCTAAGGGAGCAGAAGCGGGGTTATTGCGACAACGAGGAACACCGTTCATTTCCCATCCATTTCCACAGCTTGTATCAGCATCACTTCCACAGAATCCGCCACAGTTTCAGCAACCATCTCTCAGAGTTGAGGGAGGAATCAGTGGCAGAAAGGATTCTAGATTCAGGCCGAAAGGGAAGCAATTCAAGCGGGCACCTAGTAGTTCTTCCAGTTCTAGTGGACAGCGACAGTTTGGTACAGGTCAGAGAATTGGTGAATCAGGAGTGTTTTGTGGTAAGTGTGGTGGACGACATGCTATCGATCAGTGCAAAGGTGTGTTAGGTAATTGCAATATTTGTCGCCAACCTGGTCACTATGCCAAAGTATGTCCCCAACGAGCTATTGGTGAAAGTTCTTCTCGACCAGCACCTCAGGCAGAAAGACAATCAGTGCATTCATTCCAGCCGCAACAACAGCCCAGAGCAGGAGGAAGCCAGATTGTGACTCAACCTCCTAGACAACAGGCTCGAGTATTTGCACTTACTGAGGAACAGGCTCAGGCAGCACCTGACAATGTCATAGCAGGTAACTATTTTATTTATGGTTATCCTGCCTATGTTTTGATACATACAGGTGCATCACATACATTCATATCTGAACAATTTGTTATGATGCATTCTTTATCGTCTGAGACATTGCCTACTGTTGTTTCTATTTCATCACCTTTGGGTGAAGGTATTATATCTGTTCGAATGATTCGAAATTGTGCGTTTCAATATGACGAGAATGTGATTGATATAGATTGTATAGTACTTGGATTATCAGATTTTGATTGTATTGTTGGTATAGACATGTTAACCAAGTACAGGGAAACTGTAGATTGTTTCCATAAAGTGATTCGATTTAGACCAGAAATGGCATCTGAATGGAAATTCTACGGTAAGGGTTCTCGAGCCAAGATCCCTTTGATATCTGTGTTATCTATGACCCGTTTATTGCAGAGAGGGGCGGAAGGATTTCTGATTTATGCAGTCGATGTATTGAAATCCAGTCCAGCAGTAACAGATATTCCAGTTGTACATGAATTTGCTGATGTATTTCCTGATGAAATTCCTGGTTTACCTCCAGCCCAAGAGATAGATTTCAGTATTGATTTAATGCCAGGTACGCAACCAATATCCAAAGCT
Source organism: Henckelia pumila (assembly GCF_033568475.1). NCBI lineage: Eukaryota > Viridiplantae > Streptophyta > Magnoliopsida > Lamiales > Gesneriaceae > Henckelia > Henckelia pumila. The sequence goes on along the minus strand of NC_133122.1, from coordinate 48,556,182 downwards.
CCTTACAGAATGGCACCTATTGAATTGAAGGAGTTGAAGGATCAACTGGAAGATTTATTGGCCAAAGGGTACATTAGGCCGAGCGTTTCACCTTGGGGTGCTCCGGTACTATTTGTACGAAATAAAGATGGTTCAATGCGATTATGCATCGATTATCGTCAATTGAACAAGGTAACAATCAAGAATAAATATCCACTGCCTAAAATAGATGATTTGTTTGACCAGCTACAGGGTTCAGCTATCTATTCTAAGATTGATTTGCGATCTGGATATCATCAGCTGAGAGTACGAGATAAAGATATTTCTAAAACTGCTTTTAGAACAAGGTAAGGACATTATGAATTTATCGTCATGCCTTTTGGTTTAACCAATGCTCCTGCAGTATTTATGGGATTGATGAATCGGGTATTTCAGAAATATTTGGATGACTTTGTCATTATTTTTATCGATGATATCTTGATCTATTCCAAGAATGTACATGAGCATGCTGAACATCTCCGACTCATTTTACAGACTTTGAGAAATGAGAAATTATATGCCAAGTTATCGAAATGTGAATTTTGGTTGCAGAAAGTTGTGTTTCTTGGGCATATTATTTCAGGTGATGGGATTTCAGTGGATCCAAGAAAGGTCGAGGCTGTTTTAAATTGGCCTAGACCTACATCAGTGCCAGAAATACGGAGTTTTATGGGCTTGGCAGGTTATTATCGATGCTTTATCAGAGATTTTTCCAGCATTGCAAAGCCTATTATGCAACTGACACAGAAAAATAAGCCGTATGTCTGGACTGAAGCCTGTGAAACTAGTTTCTTGGAGTTAAAGAAGAGGCTTACCAGTGCACCTGTCTTGACGATTCCATCAGGTACGGGTGATTTTGTAGTATATTGTGATACTTCTCACAAGGGTCTGGGTTGTGTGCTTATGCAGCGAGGGCATGTTATTGCTTATGCTTCGAGACAGTTAAAGCCACACGAGACTCGATATCCTATCCATGATTTGGAGCTTTCCGCTATTGTCTTTGCATTGAAGATATAGCGACACTATCTTTATGGTGAGAAGTTTGAAATCTTTTCGGATCACAAAAGTTTGAAATATATGTTTTTGCAATTAGAATTGAATATGAGACAGCGTAGATGGCTTGATTTATTGAAAGACTTCGATTGCGAGATTAAATATTATCCAGGAAAATCTAATGCAGCTGCAGATGCCTTGAGTAGAAAGGTATGTTCGTTATCCTTATCTACGATAGGTGTATCTCAATTGGTGGAAGATTGTTGTATTTCTGGATTAATATTTGAAACAGATATGCAACCTATCCGTGTTTGTGCTATACGAGCTGAGCCAGAACTGTTAATGAGAATCAAAGAAGCACAGAAAGAGGATCAAACTATTCAGAATTCGATTGCTATTGTCAGATCTGGACATCAATCTGAATATCAGGTCAGTGCTGATGATGTTTTATATGTGAATAACAGACTTGTTGTTCCAGATGTTTCAGACTTGAAACAGCAGATTTTGAAAGAGGCTCACAGCAGTCGATTCAGTATTCATCCTGGTGGCAGGAAAATGTATAATGATCTGAAGACACAGTATTGGTGGAAACAGATGAAAGCAAATGTCACAGATTTTGTGTCTAAATGTTTGAATTGACAACAGGTAAAAGCAGAAAGAAAGAAACCAGATGGTCTATTGCAGAGTCTATCAGTTCCAGAATGGAAATGGAATCACATTTTCATGGATTTCGTTACACAGCTACCACGTTCATCCAGAGGGTATGATGCCATTTGGGTGATTATCGATCGTTTGACGAAATCAGCATGTTTTATTCCGTACAGAATGACGTACAGACATGATCAGATGGCAGAAATCTACGTCAGAGAAGTGGTAAGATTACATGGTGTGCCTAAATCTATCGTTTCAGATCGAGACCCTAGATTTACATCACACTTTTGGCATAGCTTGCAACAAGCTCTTGGTACTCAATTGCATTTGAGTACAGCTTATCATCCTCAAACAGACGAACAGTCAGAGCGGACTATCCAGACACTTGAGGATATGTTGAGAGCTGTAGTACTAGATTTTGGTACTAGTTGGCAAGATTCATTACCACTTGCAGAATTCTCTTATAATAACAGCTATCAGACGAGCATTGAGATGGCTCCTTTTGAAGCACTGTACGGGAAAAAATGCAGATCACCGTTGTATTGGGATTATATCTCAGACATACCAGATGTTGGGCCAGATATGATCCGAGAAATGACTGAAAAGGTAAAGCTTATACAGAAAAGAATGAAAACAGCTCAAGACAGACAAGCAAAGTATGCAAATATCAGACGACGACCTCTATCTTTTGATCAAGGAGACAGAGTTTTCTTGAAGATTTCTCCGTTTAGAGGTACAGTCAGATTTGGAAAGAGAGGAAAGTTATCTTCACGTTTTATTGGTCCATATGAGATTATCGAGAAGATAGGCGATCTTGCTTATCGACTCGCTCTTCCTCCATCTCTGTCTGGTATTCATGACGTATTCCATGTCTCTATGCTGCGGAAATATCAGCCTGATCCTTCCCATATTCTTCAGCCTGATGAAGCTGAACTTGACGAGACTCTCAGTTATTTTGAGCAGCCTATTCAGATTCTTGATCTCAAAGATAAACAGCTCAGAAACAAGACAATTCAGCTAGTCAAGATTCAGTGGAGTCGGCATGGCACTGAAGAAGCGACTTGGGAGACTGAGTCAGATATGAGACAGAGATTTCCAGAGTTGTTTCATTGATGTGAGTTCTTATTCTGCTTTATGTTATTTCCTTATCTTATGTGTATACAGATTGTCTATACAGCTTGCTTATGATTTCGAGGACGAACTCATGTCATAGTGGGGAGATATGTAAGGCCCGGGATTATTTAATTTTAATCCGAGAATATTTAATTTGGGAATATTTAGAGTTTAGAATTAAATTCTACTATTCTTAAATGGAAAAGGATTGAAATTGAATTAAATCGCTTTTCCGGGGACTGAATTGCAAATAGCCAAAAGTTCAGGGACTAAAGTGCAAATATGCTATATATATCTCATTCTCCACTTGAATAATTCTGAATTACACGTGACATATCAGAATTTGGAGAAGGAAAACAGAGGAAACGCTTCAACCCTCCAAGACACCATTTTTGATCTGAAAAAGCTTCGATAACTCGCGCTCCGGTTGTCAGAAATTCCAGATAAATATATATCTGCGATCACCGCTCCGAGACCTTCATTTTGGTACAAGTTTCATTCATCTTTATCAGACTTTATTTTTATGTTGAAGATGGAAATTTATGATGTTAAGATATAAGCATTTATGAGCTGTACCGATTACGTATTCGCAGACGGTTCGGAAAAAGACTATCGTTCGGATTTTATATGATTTTATGAAGCAAAAATTCAAACCCTACCCTATCTGATTATGATGTTTTTGATGATATTGATATGAGATTATAAGTGATCTTGATTGTTGGATTGGTTTGGATATTGTTTGGATTGCCGGTTTGTAGCCGTTACGCCGTCGATTCGCAAAATGTCAAGATTTTGATATTATTGATTAAAAGGAGCATGGTTGAGTTGAATCTGATATTGTTAGTTATTCGATATGTTATTTCTCAGCTTTCATTTGAAGATTGACGACTCGAGAATCCCGATTCGGACCGAGAAGGAGTTGAAGCAAGGTTTGCTAGTATTGTATTTGAAATGAAGTTGAGAAGCTAAGCAGATTTTGACATGTTGTTGTTGTTGATTGTATTTACAGATTTGAAATACTTTCAGACTCGACATCGAAAGGTATAAATGACAGCTATCCAGATGGGATAGAACCCTCGAGATAGCTATTATTCTCGAGTAAATCACATACGTTCTTGCTATTGTTTTGTTATGTGCTTCCATGTGATATATCTGCGTTTTGATGCTTTGGTCGATTATGTGATTACATGTTCAAGATGTTTTACAGTCTTTAATGCATACAGCTTATGTTGCATTCATCTTGAACTTCAGCCTTTAAAGCATAAGGGTAGATTAGCCTAGAGTGCGAAATGACGTTTGGAGAATTATAGTTGAGTGGCATGGATTGCAGCCTTCGCTTCCAGAACCAGAATACTCTCTATAATTGCACCAAAGTCAGAGGATTAAAATACTTGATGCCGCCTCGATTGGGAGTTTCGATGGTTTGATAGTTATTTTATTCCTTGGGATCCCAAAGAACCAAGCTTTATTGATATCAGCTTTAATAGCCTATTCTTCAAACATGCATTGCATTTATTATATAGCACTAGATGAGATGCTCTTGTTATTGCATGTTTTGTTATTTATACTGGGATTTTATTCTCACCGGAGGTATCCGGCTATTGCTTTGTTTTGTATGTGTGCATGGCAATAAGTGGGGCAGGAGCTAGTCAGAAGAGACAGTGATGGCTCGAGATAGAGTTGTAGCATGTGAGGACACGGGTGTTAGCAGCATTATATGTACTTTGAGTTGATGAACCATGTTAGAACAGATACAAGAATGTTGTATAAGTAGTGAAATATGTCTTAGCTTGTATATGGAAGCTTATCAGAGGTTATTAGATTGCATGTTTATTATTTTGAAGCTTAAATCAGAGTATGTGTTTGTATGTTTCAGGTTTGGACAGCAAAAACCTTCCCTGCATTTTCTGGAAAATGTAGCCCGCTCGATCGGTAGAAAGTCACCGATCGAGCGAGGCCCTTTTTGTGCAAGGCAGAGAAGTCAAGTTTTGTGCCCGCTCGATCGGTAGAAATTCACCGATCGAGCAAGGCCAAGAATCCCTGGACCCGAGATTTTTAGTTTGAGCTCGCTCGATCGGGCAACTTTTGCCGATCGAGCGAGACTGTGTATTTTTTTTAAAAAAAAAAAATTTAGCTTTTGGTTCTTTATATTCTTTGTGCACTTGATTTATGGTTGATTATAATAAATTTCCCTAAGATAATATTAGCAACCCGGGTCCTCACACCGGGGCAGAGATGTTCTGCTTCGATGCAAGCAGGGCGCGCCCGAGCGGCGCTTTTCTGCCGCTCGAGCGCAGCCCAGGGTTTTAAAAAAAAAAAAAATTTTTTTGCAGCTTCAGATGCTTGATGATTGCTTATTCCTAATTCATGATCTTGGATTAATTTTGTGATTTGAGAGATTAAGAACCGGGTCGTCACAACAGGTGGTATCAGAGCAAGAAGATTCTGGACTGAGTTAGACAGTGAGTGGGGTAGATCGAGTCTTCTTCCTTGCTTACTTATTTTATCATGCTATGATTTAATTACATGATTGAATTACATGTTGTAAATGCTAGCATGGTTTACTTTCAAGTATTTTATTACATTGTATTTATTTTATTTAAAAGTATGATTTACGATGATTAAAGATGCATGCTTACTGGACTATCTGAACTGATTAGAGGCATGTGTTCTGATGAATTATGATATGCTACCTGATTATCTGAATTGATAGGTTCCGCATGTCTTGTTTGAGTACTTGATTATTTATTTAAGATTGAATCAGAACCGAGTCTTGATCAGAGGTAAGATGATCAGAGGAGGACTGAGATAGATTTGATGATTGTGGTATCCTAACCATTTTGATAATCAGATATGTCTCGACGACCAGGACGACCTCCTCTTAGACCATGGGTTTCTACTCCTATGCCAGAGCAGACAGTTCCTACTCCTCTGCCAGAACAGACAATGGTAACACCGATAGTGCCTCAAGCTATAGTCCCGAGCAATGAACAGGGAAGTACTTCTCGAGATATGACGGATATGACTGCCACTCCGATGGAAAAATTATTGAAAAGATTTCAATCATATCATCCGCCTACTCTGAACGGTACTGAAAATGCAGTTGTATGTGAAGGATGGCTCGATGACATGGAGATGTTGTTTGATTCGCTTGATTATGGTGATGAACGGAGAGTCAGATTAATTGGACATCAGTTGCATGAGGTTGCGAAGAGCTGGTGGTCCACGACCAAGAAAGCTTTGGAGCGTAGAGGAACTGTACTGACGTGGAATGTCTTCAAAACTGAGTTTTACCAACGCTTCTTTCCAGTGTCTTACCGCAAGGATAAAGGTGCAAAATTTGCGAATCTGAAGCAGGAAAACTTAAATATTGAAGATTATGTTGCAAAATTCACTACATTGCTACGTTTTGCTCCACATGTTGCTGATAGTGACGAGACAATGGCTTATCAGTTCATTAATGGACTGACTCCATAAGTATTTACTTTGGTGAACACAAAGCGACCAAATAATTTTGCGGAAGCATTGAACAATGCTAAGGGAGCGGAAGCTGGCTTGATACAACAGCGAGGAGCTTCGTATATCGCTCAGCCTCCGAGGCAGTCACAAACCTCAGCTTCCATTCCACAATAACCTCCTCGATTTGAAAGTGGTGGTAGTAGCAGTGGCAAGAAAGGGTATTTGCAAGCTCGAGGAAGATAGTTTAAGAAGTCAGGAAGCAGTTCTTAGAGTTCCAGTGGCACGAAACAGAAGTCTGGAGTGTTTTGTAACAATTGCGGTGGAGGTCATCCAACCGATCAGTGCCGAGGTGTATCTGGGAGGTGCCATATATGCCATCAGACTGGCCATTTTGCGAGGGTGTGTCCTCAGAGAGGTTATGGACAGTCACGAGGTGCAGAGTCATCACGATCAGTGGCTCAACCTGCGAGGCAAGCCTCTTCTATTCATTCCTTTCAACCACCACATCCACAGCAACAGCCAAGGCCAGGAGGAAGTCAGACGGGCAGTCAGCCTTAGAGGCAACAGGCTCATGTCTTTGCACTGACAGAGGAACAGGCACAGGGAGCACCAGATGATGTGATTGCAGGTAACTGTTCTCTTTATGGTTATCCCGCATATGTATTGATAGATACAAGTGCATCCCATACGTTTATCTCTGCACGATTTGCTTCATTACATTCTTTGCCTGTTGAAACATTACCTGTTGTAGTATCTGTTTCTTCTCCTTTGGGGAGAGGTCTTATATCTATCCAGACGATTAAGAATTGTGTGCTACAGTATGACGGTAATGAGATAGAGATAGATTGTTTTGTGCTTGGTTTGTCTGATTTTGACTGCATTATTGGGATTGATATGCTAAACAAGTACAGAGCTACCGTCGATTGTTTTCAGAAGATAGTGAGATTCAGACCTGAGATGGCTGGAGAATGGAAATTCTATGGTAAGGGTTCTCGTGCTAAGATTCCTCTGATTTCTGTATTATCAATGACCCGACTTTTGCAGAAAGGAGCGGAGGGATTTATTGTATATGCAGTTGATGTTTTGAAAACTAGCCCGAACCTGGCTGATTTGCCAGTGGTTAGTGAATTTGCGGATTTTTTCCCTGATGAGATTCCAGGACTACCTCCATATCGTGAGATTGATTTCAACATAGAACTGATGCCAGGTACTGCACCGAATTCAAAGCACCTTATCGAATGGCACCAGTAGAATTAAAAGAGTTGAAAGATCAGTTGGATGATTTACTGGCCAAGGGATACATTTGACCCAGTGTTTCTCCTTGGGGTGCTCCAGTATTATTTGTACGCAAGAAAGACGGTTCAATGAGATTGTGCATCGATTACCGGCAACTGAACAAGGCAACGGTAAAGAACAAATACCCTTTACCTCGTATTGATGATTTATTTGACCAGTTGCAGGGTTCTTCTGTGTATTCCAAGATCGATCTGAGATCTGGATACCATCAGCTGAGAGTTAGGGATTCTGATATTCCGAAAACTGCTTTTAGAACCAGGTATGACCATTATGAGTTTATAGTTATGCCGTTTGGTTTGACAAATGCTCCAGCTATGTTTATGGCTTTAATGAACCGTGTGTTTCAGAAATATCTTGACGAGTTTGTGATAATTTTTATTGATGATATTCTGATATATTCGAAGAATCTGATTGATCATTCTGAGCATTTGAGAACTGTGTTGAAGACCCTGAGATCTGAGAAACTGTATGCTAAACTGTCAAAATGCGAGTTTTGGCTTAAACAAGTTGTATTTCTTGGACATATCATATCTGGAGATGGTATAGCTGTTGATCCAAGTAAATTCGAGGCAGTGATCAGTTGGTCGAGACCAACATCTGTTCCTGAGATACGTAGTTCTATGGGTTTGGCTGGGTATTATCGTTGTTTCATCAAAGACTTTTCTAGTATTGCGAAGCCGATTACTCAGTTAACTCAGAAGAATACTCCATTTATCTGGTCTAAAGCCTGTGAATCCAGTTTTATTGAGTTGAAGAAGCGACTGACCAGTGCACCAGTCATGACGATTCCGTCAGGTACTGGTGGTTTCACTGTTTATTATGATGCATCTCATCGAGGTTTGGGGTGTGTTTTGATGCAGCGAGGGCATGTGATTGCTTATGCCTCGAGACAGTTGAAACCTCATGAGACCAGATATCCGATTCATGATCTTGAATTGGCCGCCATTGTATTTGCTTTGAAGATTTGGCGACATTATCTGTACGGGGAATAGTTTGAGATCTATTCTGATCACAAGAGACTGAAATATTTGTTTTCACAGTCAGAATTGAATATGAGACAGCGTAGATGGCTTGATTTGCTTAAAGATTTTGATTGTGAGATTAAGTACTATCCGGGAAAATCGAATGCAGCAGCTGATGCATTGAGTCGAAAGGTATGTTCTTTGTCCCTGTAGACGATTGGTATATCCCATTTGATTGAAGACTGTTGTTGTTCTGGATTAGTATTTGATATGAATTATCAGCCTCTTCGACTCTATCAAATTCAAGTTGAACCAGAGTTACTTTTGAGAATTAAAGATGCTCAGAAACTTGATCAGTATGTACAGAATTCAGTTGAGAAGGTCCGATTAGGGCATGTGTCTGAATACCAGGTTCGAGATGATCTTCTGTATGTAAACAATCGCCTTGTAGTGCCTGATATTTCTGATGTGCGACAACAACTACTGAAAGAGGCGCATTGTAGTCGTTATAGTATTCATCCTGGAGGTAGGAAGATGTATAACGATTTGAAGACTCGATATTGGTGGAAACCAATGAAGTCTGATATCATTGATTTTGTGTCTCGATGTCTAAATTTCCAACAGGTGAAGGCTGAAAGAAAGAAACCGCCTGGTTTGTTACAGAGTTTATCAGTGCCTGAATGGAAATGGGATCATATTTCCATGGACTTCGTGACGAAGTTACCTCGATCTTCTAGAGGTTGTGATGCTATTTGGGTGATTATCGATAGATTGACGAAATCAGCGTGTTTTATACCTTATCGTATGACATATAGACACGATCATATGGCAGAGCTTTATGTCCGAGAAGTTGTCATATTGCATGGAGTGCCGAAGTCTATTGTATCAGATCGTGATCTTCGATTTACATCTCACTTTTGGCACAGTTTACAGAGTGTTTTGGGTACTCAGTTACACTTGAGCACAGCCTATCATCCACAGATAGACGGACAGTCTGAGCGTACTATTCAGACATTGGAGGATATGTTGAGAGCTGTAGTGCTTGATTTTGGCACGAGTTGGCAAGATTCATTACCTCTTTGTGAATTCTCGTACAACAACAGCTATCAATCGAGTATTGAGATGGCTCCGTTTGAAGCTCTGCATGGTAGAAAGTGTCGATCACCTCTTTTCTGGGATGATATTTCTGAAGTACCTGGCATTGGACCTGACATGATTCGAGATATGACTGAACAAGTGAAGCTTATTCAGAAGAGAATGAAGACAGCTCAAGACAGACAAGCGAAGTATGCCAATGTTCGACGTCGACCTTTGTATTTTGAACAAGGGGATAGGGTGTTTCTGAAGATTTTTCCATTCAGAGGCACTGTACGATTTGGCAAGCGAGGAAAGTTGTCTCCACGATACATCGGTTCGTATGAAATTCTGGAGAGAATAGGCAATCTTGCTTACCGATTAGCTTTGCCTCCATCCTTATCTGGAATACATGATGTCTTTCATGTATCGATGCTTCAAAAATACCTTGCTGATGAATTTCATGTGCTTCAACCTGATGAGGCTGAACTCGATGAAACTTTGAGTTATTTTGAGAAGCCAATTCAGATTCTTGATCGTAAGGACAAGCAACTTCGAACGAAGACTATTCCGCTTGTGAAAGTCCAGTGGAGTCGTCATGGTATTGAAGAAGCAACTTGGGAGACAGAATCAGATATGAGGCAACGTTTTCTAAAGATATTTCAATGATGTGAGTCTCCTTTAGTCTTTTTTTGGTTCTCTGATATATCTCATGTGCTGTTCGTACCTGAGATTTCGAGGACGAAATCGTATCTTAGTGGGGGAGAATTGTAACGCCCGGAATTATTTAATTTTGATTCGAGAATATTTAATTTGGGAATATTTGGAGTTTTGATTTAAATTCTAATATTCTTAAATTATTTAGGATTGAAATTGAATGAATTTAGAAGCTGAGGACCAAATTGCAATTTTTAAAGATTTGAAGGGTCAAAGTGCAAAATCCTTATTTTGTTGGACACTTGTTATTTTTATTAGAATGCACGTGTGGTTCAACATATTCCATCAGATTGATTCAGCAAAGAAAACAGAGCAAATCGATTCCTCTTTATTTCTTTGAAGTTGTAATTTTCGAATGCCAATATCTTGAGTTTCGGGTATCCGACTTCGATTCCGAAATATGTTCTGGAATCCTTGAAACGAGACCTTCGATTTGATGTAAGTTTTATTTCAGTTCATCAGGGTTTGAGAATTCGAAAATGGTTTTTATCAGATTTGTGTTGTGAATTGAGGTTGATGAGCTTCTATACTTTGTTATATTGAAGTTGGGTTGAGGAATGATTGTTGTATCATGTTCTTATGATTTCTCAGCCACTATTCGATGTATATGTTGCTGATATGTTGAGGAATTATGATGGTTTTGAATCTTATACAGCTGATATGAATGTTAGAATTGACTTAGTTGAGTTCGGGATTGCCGAATGATACCGATATGCTGTTGAACTTTTGATTTGAAGCTGTTTACTATCTTATGCTTGAGCTGCTATTGAGATAAGTTTAAGCTGATGTTCTTTGGCCATTATGTTGTGGTTTCAGCTTGTAAAAAAGGGATATTGAGCTCGAGAACGTCGACTTCGAAACCAATAAAAGAAAGCACAAGGTTTGTAACTTTTTGCCTTGAAGTTTGGTTGAAGCTTGAGCAGCTTTTGAGATGGTTTTGGTGGTTGTGTTGGTTCAGATTGGATAGCTTGAAGTTGCCTTGAAACCTCACATTTTAAAGGTAAAAGTGAACTACTATTTGAATGGGATTACAACTCGAGATGGTTTGTATCGAGTTCCCTAAATCACATACTTATTTGCATATTTGCTTTTATATGTTTTCCTATGAATGGATGAAGGAGTATTGATGTTAATGAATGTGATCTTATTGATATATATTTCCTTCATCTTGTAAGACTTGTTCTTTGATTTCGAAATGAACGGAGACATTCGATTAGACGATTTGAGGGATTGTATATGTATGGCCTGGGTGGTTGATTTAGCCTAGCATCTGATTTACATATATAATGGCTTCAAAGTCTAGAGAAGCAAGATAAGTAGCCCCACCTCGATTGGGAGTGTCGGTGGTTTAGCTATGATATCTTCTTTTTGGGATCCCAACCGATGAAACGATAGAATTCGATTAATGAACCTTGTTTTAAAACATGCATTGTCATTATTTATATCATGAGTTTGATATATGTTTTATATGCATGTTTAGTTGCTTTTACTGGGAAATATATTTCTCACCGGAGTTATCCGGCTATTGTTGTGTTGTATGTGTCATGGTAATAGGCGGGAGTGGATCCGGGCAAAAGAAAACTTGAAGAACAAGGGATGAGGAGAATAGCGTGATGATCCGGTGTAGAATTAAAGTTGCTGTCATATATGTTAAGGATAAGAGTTCAAGTTAAGAACTATTAGACTTGAATCTTAGTGTTGGGTGTTGGTATTTGATCTTGTAAACACACTTGAACTAGATGTTTACTCTTATCTTGAGTTGTTAATATATATGTTGTTGACTTGTTAAGATTTCTATACCATGATAATGCTTATGAGAGTTGATTCAACATGTTTAGAACTTGATCCTTACCTTGTGCATGATTTGGTGTATCAAAGAATCAAGTTGGGAAGCTATTTTGCAAAGTTGGATTGAGTTGCAATCCTTGGGCAAAAATCTGCCCAGGGCAGCGCTCGAGCTATAGAAAACAGCAGCCTGAGCGCATCCCGGGGTAGAGATGTTCTACTTCGATGCAAGCAGGGCGCGCCCGAGCGGCGCTTTTCTGCCGCTCGAGCGCAGCCCAGGGTTTAAAAAAAAAAAAATTTGCAGCTTCAGATGCTTGATGATTGCTTATTCCTAATTCATGATCTTGGATTAATTTTGTGATTTGAGAGATTAAGAACCGGGTCGTCACAACCGATATAACTGAGATTTTCTCTTCAACCATAATTGCTTGCACAGCACAACAAGAAGAGTTTGAGAGAAAATGTTAGGAAAAAAAAGAATTACAGAAATCCCAAAAATTACGAAGATTTATTTTTTGTAAATGTTTCAGTTAAACGCGGTTAGGGCATCCCCAATGCCATTGGGGTGCCATGGCACACTTGTAGAGCAAAGTGTGCTCTTACTGTCAAGAGCGCCCTTTGCCCAAATAATGGCAACGGGGCAGGTTTGGAGCGGGTTTGGGCAAACCCGAGACCCTTCCTGCCCCGTGGACCCGAAGGGTCCAATCCGAGTTAGACACGTTGGACCCGTCAAATTAAATATAATTTAAATTTTATTAAATAATAAATTTAAATAAGTTAAAAAATTAACAAATCATCATTAAATTTATTTTTCAAATTTATATTAATAATATTTACGACAAAAAAATATTCTACAAAGTTAAAATATATCCTTTTTTATTTAATCAATAATTAATATACAAAAATCATAATAATATATTTTCATATTAAAAATATCATAATATATTAAAATTATTTATATCCAAAAATATTATAAACTCAAATTATGGATAAATTATTGATTATGTATATATATACATATATATTTTATATTTATATTTAATAAATATATTTTTGTCGGGTCGGGTCTGGGGCGGGTCCGGCAAAACCCGGGACCCACCCCGAACCCGCATTTGGACCTGCTTGGCGGGGTCTAAACCCGTCCCGGTTTAGACCCGACCCATTGTCATCCCTACTTTGCCCCCTTTTCTTTTTTTTCTTTTTTTAATTTATTTTTTTATAATATATATATAATTATATATATATAACACGTATATAGGTATTACCTTCTTTTTTGTTTATTTTTTGTCTTTTTTACATTTTAATTATAATCTTTTGTGTTTTTATTTTTAAAATTAGTAATACATAATAAAAATACATCATTTTTATATATATATATAACATTTATAAATTGATAGTTGATATATTTGAATTGAATGTGAGGTCCATAAAAAAGTTTTTTGAGTTTTTTTTGTTATAGTGGAGAGTTGTATGAGATTTTTTGTTTTTGACGTGACAATGATGTGACAGAGAGAGAAGCACGAAAAAGCTCATGTTGGGGTTTTTCTACTGTGGATGTGTAAGGCCCGAGATTAATTAGAAATTAATCCGAATTTAATTTGATTTTAATCCGAGTATATTTAATTTGAGAATATTTAGAGTTTTGATTTAAATTCTAATATTCTTAAATTATTTAGGATTGGAATTGAATTAAAATAAGGGCCGATGACCAAATTGCAATTATTGAAGAATTGAGGGAATAAATTGCAATTTCTATTGAAGCTATCTGATTTGAAATATATTACTCAGCATATCTACGTGTGATATGTTAAGTAATTCAGAAAATTGAGAGAAAGTTGAACAGAGCAAGCCGAGATCTCTCTTTTCTTTTGATTTTCCGATCTTCAAATCCTTATAACTTTTGCACCGGTTATTCGATTTCGATTCCGTAAAGTGTTCTGGAATCCTTACGACGAGGGCTTCGATCTCGTGTAAGTTTTATGTTGTGTTATATGGATTTCGAAATCAATAAAGGGTAGATATCAGATTTTGAATCATTGATCATGTTTTTGAGTTTGTATCGGTTCTATTTTCGAAACCGGATGAAGAGCTTATGTTATTATGTTGAATCTTGATGCTAGCATGTTTTATGATTGTTATGACTGTTTGTGCTGAGGTTTTGAAGATTATATCAGCTGGTTTTCTTGATTGAGAGCACGTACACATGGTTTGAATAAAAGAAATGATTTTGGGATTACGTCGGTTACCGATTTTGAATCGCTACGCCGTCGATTCGAGTTTTTGGATCGTTTTGATAGCCTATATCTGAGCTGAAGTTGTTATCTTGATGATGTGAATGTTATAGTATTTTTATTCTTCAATTTCAGTCAAGTTTGAAGGCCAACGATTCAAGACGCTGAGTTAAACCGAAGAAGAAAGAGTTGAGGTTTGAAATGAGTTTGATTGACGATCGATTAATGGTTTTGATTCGTTTCTGAAATAATAATCTTGAATGAAGTTTGATATGAGTATTTTGGTTGTTATATTTCAGATCGAAGAGTTCAGATCCGAGATAAACGAAGGTATAATGACGACATCGCGAAGTAGGAACTTTGAAACTCAAGAACGACTAATCTTGAGTTGGCCCGCAAAAACCACATACTTGTTTATGTTTTTGATTTGATTGTGATGTTGTCGATCCATCTCAGGTAGTGAATCTTTATATTCGAGTTGATATGATGCTATATTGAATCGATTCTATGCCAAGGTTGCGGTTAACCTTATTTGCGAGTCGTTTACGAACTCGTTAGATGGATATCCATGTCAAGATCGTTTACGAATCTTGATGGCACGAAGTTATATGAATCAATTCTTATTCGAAGCGTTAACGTACTCTATTTGTTGAGTCGAGTTTAAATAGAGTCAAGATGATTTATTTAATGTTTTCTATATGTTGGTTATACTGAGAATTGTTTCTCACCGGAGTTTATCCGGCTGTTGTCTTGTTTTGTATGTGTGCACGACAACAGATGGGGCAGGAGCTAGTCATCGACGTCATTGACAGCTGGGAGAGAGTCTAGCACGTGAGGACTCGGGTTGTAGATGATGTCTTGAACTTTAGAAGCACTAAACCTTAGTTATGTTGGTTTTGGATTACATGTATGACACTTGAGATAATTGTTGTCGTTTATCAATCTTTAGCAACTTGTTTGATGTAATAAATGCATGTATTGATGTTCAAGATTTCAATTATGTATGTATGCATATTTCCAGATTTTATAGCATGTGTAGAATCCATGTTGTTGAAGATTTATGCTTTGAACCAAGCCATGACAGCAAAAACTCTTCTGCAGAATTTTTGGAATTTGGAGGCCGCTCGATCCGCAGAAGTTGACGGATCGAGCGAGCCCTGTAATTTGCAAACAGAAGATTTGAGTTTTTGGCTCGCTCGATCCGCAGAAGTTGACGGATCGAGCGAGGCCAAATTATACTTCCATCCGAGAGCTGAGCAATTGTGCTCGCTCGATCGGGTGTTTTTCCCCGATCGAGCAAGACACTGATTTTTTTAAAAAAAAAAAATTTTTACTTTGCTCTTGGTTTCTTAATTGATGTTTAATGAATGTTAATTGTTCATTAATTGCCTTAAGATGAGATTAGCAACCCGAGGTCCCCACAACAGGTTGTATCAGAGCATAAGTTTCTTGGACTGAGATTAGATGAGCGGGGTAGATCGAGTCTTCTATTCTGATTTATTTATTGCTTTCATAATTGTATGGTATATGATTGATTGATTACAGATATTAAATTGTCACATGATGCTGTGATAATTTGCGAAGAATATGCTATACAATGGTTTGAATTACATGCTATTTGGTTATTTGGTTGAAGTACTAGCATGTATTATGAGGATGAATCGAAACTCGATCTTTTATGAAGGCAATGTGGACTGCAACAGACTTGTTGTAATTGAGATTGAACTATACGCTAATCTGTTTGATTATCAGATATGCCTCCCTGACCAGCACCGAGAGTTAGACAGACGTTAGCTACGAATCAGCCTGAACAGACGAATGCTGCATAGGTCCCAGTGACAGTGTCTGAACATGGACAGGGTAGTACTCCTACTGATGAGTTCAGTTATGCTAATCCGATGGAGAAACTTCTGAAACGATTTCAGTCATTCAAACCACCGAAGTTGCAAGGAACAGAGAATGCTGTAGAATGTGAGAACTGACTGGAAGATATTGAGCAGTTATTTGAATCTATTGATTATTCAGATGATCGTCGTGTGAGACTGGTTATTCATCAACTGCATGGCCTTGCCAAGAGTTGGTGGAGAGCGACGAAGAAAGCATTGGAAAACCAAGATACTATTATTATCTGGTCTGTATTTCGAACTGCTTTCTATCAGCGTTTCTTTCCTGTGTCTTATCGTAAGGACAAAGGAGCAGAGTTTGCGAGTTTGCAACAGGGACAGTTAAATATCGAGGAATATGTTGCAAAGTTCACTAGCTTGTTGAAGTTTGCTCCACATATTGCTGTTAGTGATGAAGCTCAAGCCGATCAATTTATCAATGGCTTGAATCCTGATGTGTTTACACTTGTGAATTCGGGAAGACCAAATACCTTTGCTGATGCTCTGAATCGAGCAAAGGGTGCAGAAGCAGGGATACTGAGACAAAGAGGAGCACAGTTTGTGCCACAGCCAGTGAGACAGCCGCAAGAACAGTCACAGATTCCACTGCCACCTCGATTTGAAGCTGGAGGTAGCAGTAGTGGAAAGAAGAACTTCTTCAAGGGCAACAAGCACGAGTGTTTGCATTGACAGAAGAGCAAGCACAAGCAGCACCGGACGATGTGATTGCAGGTAACTGTTTTCTTTCTGGTTATCCTGCCTATATCTTATTCGATGCTGGTGCGTCGCATACCTTCATATCTGAACAATTTGTTACGTTGTATTCATTGCCTGTTGAGTCATTAGCTACTGTAGTGTCTCTATCTTCACTGTTGGAAAAAGGTATAGTATCAGTGAAGTCTGTTAGAAACTGTGTACTACAGTACGAAGGTAATGAAGTTGAGCTTGACTGTATCGTTCTTGGTTTGTCTGATTTTGACTGTATAATCGATATTGATATGCTAACCAAGTACAGAGCAACAGTGGACTGTTTTCAGAAGATTGTGAAGTTCAGACCTGATATGACTGATGAATGGAAATTCTATGGTAAGGGATCACGAGCCAAAATTCTTTTGATATTTGTTCTTTCTATGACTGACTTGTACAGAAAGGGGCAGAAGGATTCCTTATTTATGCAATCGATATACTGAAGACTAGTCCGAAATTGACTGATATACCAGTGGTGAGTGAGTTTGCAGATGTAACACCCGGAAATTTTAATACGTAAATTCGCATGCATAATTAGGGAAAATAATTATTTAAAAATTTATATTTGGGTTAAATGACATTTATGTGTTATTATGTGAATTATATGCATGATTTAAATTTATTTTATCATTAACCCGCAGTTATGGTATTTTTGGATTTTTGAGAATATTTATTATTTTGATCGCGTAGACTGGACCGTGGACGGACGAGATACCAAAATTCTTAGCCAAAAATATTTTATGAGTTTATGAGCCTTAAAATCTTATTTTAAGGTATTTTGTCAAGAAAATTTTAGTATTTAGTTATATATTTATTTAATAATTGATTTTTGGCCAAAATAAGTCATTTTATTGACTTTTATTAATATTTAAAAATCCCTCAAGTCTTAATTTCGGGATAATGGTTTTTAGTATCAGATTATTATTATTTTTAAGAGTTTTAAAGATTTTGCTTAAGGTATAATATCTTTATTTTGAGTAATATCTACTATTAATATATTATCTACCCAAAATTTAAACCTAAAACACTTCCTAATCTATTCCAAACCCCATCAGCCGTCTCCCTCCCCCATTCTCACGATCCAAAAACCCCCAAGATCCCATAGACGTTCCTTCAAGAAATTTAGAAGTTTGGTCGCTCGTTCTTCGTCCCGGTGCTCCCGTAATCGCGTGTTATTCAAGGAAAATTATGAAAGGCATGTTTAATTCTTTTCTCAACACCATATAAGCTATTATTTTGGTTTTTACAGTAGAAAGTTTGTGGTATATATGTTTGTTGTTCAGACTTATATGCAGATGGTATTTTTCTTTCCTTTTTCTCACGTTTTGCTTGATCTTTCATGAGTATGATCACGTTTTTTATGCATGGTAAAGGTCCAGGCGGCTAATCCACATCTGAGGGCATGTCTTAGGGTCCTTGTGGTTGAGTGGTCCTGTTGGTTTTGTCCATGGATGGTCTGAAACGAAGCACTTCTCCTCTAGTGCACCAGATCGCGCAGATTTGGGTTCTGAGGGAGAAGGCTTTGTTCTCCCTCCTCAGTACATGGTTTGGGGTGAGGTCTATAAAAGGTTTGAACCCCCTAGATTTTTGCTAGGATTGAGAAGTGGTTTCATGGAAAAATATGGCCGGAGTAGGGAGAACGATCGAATTTACGGCAGCCGCTCAGGGCTGGGCGCGAGCTGCGGGACAGCCTGTTGCAAGGCTTCGTTCTCCTTCCTCGGACCACCGTTTGGGCTGATTCTTGTCTTGTTAGAACCGCCTAGGAGTAGGTTAGATGTGTGTGGTAATACTTCGGCCAGTGGTGGCCAGAGTTGGCCGGCCAATCGCCGGAAGTAACTGCTGCTCACGGCCGAGGAGAGCTGGGAAGAGGGGGGGCTACGGGTTTGGGCTGTGGGTGGGGTTGGGTCGGGTCTGGGTGATCCAGGTCGGGTCTGGGGGTCTGGGTCGGGTATAGGTCATGGTGGGTTGGGTCAGGTGTGTCCGGGTCCGGGTTTAGTGGGCCGGGCTCGAGTAATTTAATTTTTAAGTATTTTATGTTTTAATTGATTTTTGGGATTCCAAATAATTTTATTTGGGCCTTAAATATTTATTTAAGTTAGCCCAATGATTTTTATGGTTTTGGGAGCCCATGGGAATTTTTGGGCCAGTAAGTGGATTTTTGGGCCAGTCTAGAGTTTTATTGGGTTTAATTAAGTTAGTGGGCTTAAATATTTTTATTTAGGCCCAGTTAAGTTTAGTTAAGTTATTTGGGCTAAAATATGATAATAGGGCTTTTATTTAAGTTTAATGGGCTTTGAGTGAGTGGTCAGCAGTCTGGACCAACCCATAAAAATTAACTAAGTCCGGAATATATATTTAATTCTTTTTTTTATGCATGAAGTTTATTTTAAGTATAAGTATATTTATTATTAAAATTAATTAAATATATATTACGGACATATTTTAAGTGCATGCATACATGAAATATTTTATGATGTGTTTATGATTAAGAATTGAGCATGAAAAATATTTTTATGGAAATTGAAGTGGTGTGACAGCACAGAGGTGGTTTACCACCGGCACAGAGGTAGTTTTACTACCGGCATAGAAGTGGTTTTACCACTGGCACAGAGGTAGTTTACTACCAGCATAGAGGTGGATTTATCCACCGCCACGTACGATGGTTTCTAGACTGATCAGTCGGCACGGTTATTAGTCACATTCATGGATATGACCATACTCAGTTTTTATGATTATGACATGCTCAATTATGTTATGTATGATGAAGAAAGTTATGTTATGTTTATGATTTATGATTCAGCATTTATGTTATGAAAAATGTTTCCATGCATGCTCATGTACATGTATATGTATTAGTATCTACGTGATGCATTATTTTTAACCTTGTTATAAAGGATTAGACATGTTGAGCCCCTAGGCTCACTACGCTTATATGGTGCAGGTGAGCATGATGACATTTATGTAGCTCCTACCGGTGGTGAGGACGTATGAGCTCACGGAGCAGTGGACCCCGTGACCGTCGCAGTTATTTAGTCTATTATGATGGAATTTTGAAACATGTTTTATTTTATTATTATTCCGCATATGAGATTTTTCAGCAGCATTGTTTATCATTTTAAATTGATGCATGAAACATTTTTAAGGATTTATTTATTTATTTAATATTTTTCAGGTTATTTAAGAAATATATGTTATTTTTATATACATATATGTATGGGTGTATATGTATAGTATTATTAAAAAAAAAAAAAGATTTTCCGCATTTTAATAGTAGTAGGCGTTTCAGCAGATGTATTCCCTGATGAGATTCCAGGATTACCACCGTACAGAGAAGTAGATTTCGGTATTGAATTGATGCCAGGTACACAGCCGATATCGAAAGCACCTTACCGAATGGCACTAATTGAACTGAAAGAACTAAAAGACCAACTTGAAGATTTGTTGACCAAAGGATATATCAGACCGAGTGTATCCCCATGGGGTGCTCCGGTATTATTTGTTAGAAAGAAGGACGGATCGATGAGATTGTGTATTGACTACCGGCAATTAAACAAAGCAACGGTAAAGAATCGCTATCCTTTACCTCGTATCGATGATTTATTTGATCAATTGCAGGGATCGTCAGTATATTCGAATATTGACTTACGATCCGGATATCATCAACTGAGGGTTAGAGACGAAGACATTCCTAAGACTGCATTTAGAACCAGGTATGGCCATTATGAATTCATAGTCATGCCTTTTGGTCTAACGAATGCACCGGCAGTTTTTATGGGATTGATGAATAGAGTATTTCAAATATATCTAGACGACTTTGTGATTATCTTTATCGATGATATTTTGATATATTCTAAGAGTCTGTGTGAACATGCTGATCATCTTCGAATTGTATTGAGAACATTAAGAGAAGAGGAATTGTATGCCAAGTTGTCCAAATGTGAGTTTTGGTTGCAAAGAGTTGTTTTTCTTGGTCATGTAATTTCAGGAGATGGTATTTCAGTGGATCCGAGTAAGGTTGAAGCTGTGATCAGTTGGCAGAGACCGACATCTGTGCCAGAAATTGAAGTTTTATGGGCTTGGCCGGTTATTAACGTCGATTCATTCGAGATTTTTCCTTGATAGCGAAGCCTATTACACAGCTTACACAGAAGAATGCACCATTTATTTGGTCTGAGGCATGTGAAAGAAGTTTCGTTGAACTCAAGAAGAGATTGACTACAGCGCCGATTTTGAAAATCCCTACAGGTACTGGTGATTTTATTGTTTATTGTGATGCTTCTCACCAGGGTTTGGGATGTATTTTAATGCAGAAAGGACATGTTGTCGCTTATGCTTCTCGACAACTGAAACCACATGAAGTCAGGTATCCGATTCATGATTTTGAATTGGCTGCAATTGTCTTTGCATTAAAGATCTGGAGACATTACTTATACGGTGAGAAGTTTGAAATTTTTTCTGATCACAAGAGTCTAAAGTATCTGTTCTCACAATCTGAATTGAATATGAGACAACGACGATGTCTTGATTTGTTGAAGGATTTTGATTGTGAAATCAAATACTATCCGGGAAAATCTAATGCAGCAGCGGATGCCCTGAGTAGAAAGGTATGTGCTTTATCCTTGTCTACGGTAGGTGTATCTAATTTGATTGAAGATTGTTGTATTTCTGGGTATGTATTTGAGATAGATAGAAGACCGATGAGAGTGTATGCAATCAGTGCTGAGCCAGAGTTATTGATTCGTATCAAAGAAGCACAAAAAGCCGATCAGAATGTGCAGAAATCGATTGAAATGATCCGATTAGGACATCAGTCTGAGTACAAGGTTAGTGATGATGATATCTTGTATGTGAATGACCGAATAGTTGTTTTCGATATTGCAGACTTGAGACAAAATATTTTGAAAGAAGCCCATTGCAGTCGCTATAGTGTTCACCCTGAAGGCAGAAAGATGTACAACGACTTGAAGATTCAGTACTGGTGGAAACAAATGAAGTCTGATGTGACTGAATTTGTATCTAAATATTTGAATTGCCAACAGGTGAAGGCGGGAAGAAGGAAACCGGGTGGCTTATTACAGAGTTTATCGATTCCTGAATGGAAATGAGATCACATTTCCATGGACTTTGTAACGAAGTTGCCACGATCATCTCGAGGATGCGATGCTGTTTGGGTGATCATCGACAGATTGACGAAATCTGCGTGCTTTATTCCTTATCGAATGACTTATCGTCATGATCAAATGGCGGATCTCTATATTCGAGAAGTGGTAAGACTACACGGTGTGCCAAAGTCGATTGTATCTGACCGATATCCGAGGTTTACTTCGCACTTTTGGCATAGCCTACAGGAAGCTCTAGGTACGCGCTTACATTTGAGTACTGCTTATCATCCTCAAACTTACGGTCAATCTGAACGAACTATTCAGACGCTTGAGGATATGCATAGAGCTGTAATACTTGATTTTGGTGTTACATGGCAAAATTCTATACCACTTGTGGAATTTTCTTATAACAACAGTTATCAGACGAGTATAGAGATGGCACCATTCGAAGCCTTATATGGGAAGAAATGTCGATCGCCTTTGTATTGGGATGATGTTTCTGAAGTACCTGAGTTAGGGCCAGATATGATCAGACAGATGACTGAAAAAGTGAAATTGATACAGCAGAGAATGAGAACAGTGCAGCATAGACAGACGAGATATGCAAATGTACGACGACGACCGTTATCTTTTGATCAGGGAGATAGGGTGTTTCTGAAGATTTCACCATTCAGGGGCACAGTTCGATTTGGCAAACGAGGAAAATTATCTCCGAGGTATATTGGGCCGTATGAGATTCTCGAGAAGATAGGAAATCTTGCTTATCGACTCGCTCTTCCTATGTCTTTATCTGGAATACATGACGTCTTTCATGTATCGATGTTGATGAAGTATATATCTGATGCATCTCATGTGATTCGCTCTGATGAAGCTGAGTTGGATGATACTCTTTGCTATTTCGAACGACCTATTCAGATTCTTGATAGGAAGACGAAGCAACTCCGAACGAAGACCATTCCATTGGTGAAGATTTAATGGAATCGACACGGAGTTGAAGAGGCGACGTGGGAAGTCGAAGAAGATATGAAGCAACGATTTCCTTATCTATTTCACTAATGTGAGTTCTTATTCAGTTTTCAGTTATTCTTTATTCTTATGAGCATGCAGTCTGTATATCTATACTGTTTATGAATTCGAGGACAAACTCATGTCTTAGTGGGGGAGAAATGTAAGGCCCGAGATTAATTAGAAATTAATTCGAATTTAATTTGATTTTAATCCGAGTATATTTAATTTGGGAATATTTAGAGTTTTGATTTAAATTCTAATATTCTTAAATTATTTTGGATTGGAATTGAATTAAATAAGGGTCGAGGACCGAACTGCAATTATTGAAGAATTGAGGGACTAAATTGCAATTTCTATTGAAGCTATCTGATTTGAAATATATTACTCAGCATATCTACGTGTGATATGTTAAGCAATTCAGAAAATTGAGAGAAAGTTGAACAGAGCAAGCCGAGATCTTTCTTTTCTTTTGATTTTCCGATCTTCAAATCCTTATAACTTTTGCACCGGTTATCCGATTTCGATTCCGTAAAGTGTTCTGGAATCCTTACGACGAGGGCTTCGATCTTGTGTAAATTTTATGTTGTGTTATATGGATTTCGAAATCAATAAAGGGCAGATATCAGATTTTGAATCATTGATCATGTTTTTGAGTTTGTATCGGTTCTATTTTCGAAACCGGATGAAGAGCTTATGTTATTATGTTGAATCTTGATGCTAGCATGTTTTATGATTGTTATGGCTGTTTGTGCTGAGGTTTTGAAGATTATATCAGCTGATTTTCTTGATTGAGAGCACGTACACATGGTTTGAATAAAAGAAATGATTTCGGGATTACGTCGGTTACCGATTTTGAATCGCTACGCCGTCGATTCGAGTTTTTGGATCGTTTTGATAGCCTATATCTGAGCTGAAGTTGTTATCTTGATGATGTGAATGTTATAGTATTTTTATTCTTCAATTTCAGTCAAGTTTGAAGGCCAACGATTCAAGACGCCGAGTTAAACCGAAGAAGAAAGAGTTGAGGTTTGAAATGAGTTTGATTGACGATCGATTAATGGTTTTGATTCGTTTCTGAAATAATAATCTTGAATGAAGTTTGATATGAGTATTTTGGTTGTTATATTTCAGATTGAAGAGTTCAGAACCGAGATAAACGAAGGTATAATGACGACATCGCGAAGTAGGGACTTTGAAACTCAAGAACAACTAATCTTGAGTTGGCCCGCAAAACCACATACTTGTTTATGTTTTTTATTTGATTGTGATGTTGTCGATCCATCTCAGGTAGTGAATCTTTATATTCGAGTTGATATGATGCTATATTGAATCGATTCTATGTCAAGGTTGTGGTTAACCTTATTTGCGAGTCGTTTACGAACTCGTTAAATGGATATCCATGTCAAGATCGTTTACGAATCTTGATGGCACGAAGTTATATGAATCAATTTTTATTCGAAGCGTTAACGTACTCTATTTGTTGAGTCGAGTTTAAATAGAGTCAAGATGATTTATTTAACGCTTTCTATATGTTGGTTATACTGAGAATTGTTTCTCACTGGAGTTTATCCGGCTGTTGTCTTATTTTGTATGTGTGCACGAAAACAGATGGGGCAGGAGCTAGTCATCGACGTCATTGACAGCTGGGAGAGAGTCTAGCACGTGAGGACTCGGGTTGTAGATGATGTCTTGAACTTTAGAAGCACTAAACCTTAGTTATGTTGGTTTTGGATTACATGTATGACACTTGAGATAATTGTTGTCGTTTATCGATCTTTAGCGACTTGTTTGATGTAATAAATGCATGTATTGATGTTCAAGATTTCAATTATATATGTATGCATATTTCCAGATTTTATAGCATGTGTAGAATCCATGTTGTTGAAGATTTATGCTTTGAACCAAGCCATGACAGCAAAAACTCTTCTGCAGAATTTTTGGAATTTGGAGGCCGCTCGATCCGCAGAAGTTGACGGATCGAGCGAGGCCAAATTATACTTCCATCCGAGAGCTGAGCAATTGTACTCGCTCGATCGGGTGTTTTTTCCCCGATCGAGCGAGACACTGAGTTTTTTAAAAAAAAATCATTTTTTTTTACTTTGCTCTTGGTTTCTTAATTGATGTTTAATAAATGTTAATTGTTCATTAATTGCTCTAAGATGAGATTAGCAACCCGAGGTCCTCACAGGATGCCATTAGGCAGTGACAAGCGACGGCTTGAGAAGAGTCTTCCAATCCAACCATTATTTTCGTTGTACTTAAAAATTAAAAAATGTTGTGAAAAAATAAAAATTTATGGTAAAAAGTAAAACTCCAAAACTTAAAATATATCAAACTCTACACTTAATAAAATTTTATCTCTTAAATTGTGGTTTTCTACACAAATGAAGAGACCTATTTATAGATCTAATTTGGAGATTAGTCCAAAAATTAATATATCGTCATCTACATCATCACACACTAATATTCAAAATTTTACAATTTAATTTTCAACATTCAACATTCAACATTCAACATTCAACATTCAACTTTAAATGTAATATATTTTCAACAAAAAAATAATAAATTGTTCACGAAATCTGTGGCCACTTTTTCTTGGGCCCGAATATGTATGTGATCAACAGAACCAACTATTTCGGCAATGGCCTTATTTCAACAAATTTATTTTGATGTTTCCGATGAAATTTACGCTAATATTTGGTCATCGGAAACATAAAGTTGGTGGGACAAATATCAGTTAATTTATTGGTTCAAATTAAAATGTACTCGAAAAAAAATTATTTAACAAGGATTTAAATATACTATAACCCAAAATTGTTGTCTAAAAATGAATTAACTTTACACCTTATATATGAAATTAATGGTGCCGACACCAACTTTGTACTCCCACCGTCCCGTTTATATAGGTCACATTTTTTTGTCTCAAATATAAAATATATAGGGATATACCATATTTAGTAATATTTTTTTTACACTCCGTTTTACTAATAAACTCCTATTAACTACACTACATCTTGCATTTTTTGAATACATTAAAAAAAGATAAAATAAGAAGTTTACACATAATTTATTTTTCCAGTGATTTTCTTAACCCGTGTGAAAAATGTAAAACTATATAATCGCAACGGACGTAGTATTTGAAGCCAAGTATCATAAAACGATGAATTTACAGTGCCAATGATATTACAAGTAGCTATAGATGGACCGTTCATCTGGGTAATATTGCGATGATCGATTTTAGAGGTGTCGAAATCACGATCTGTGAACCATGTTGCGAATCTATATATTTTGTTTAATAGTTGATTTGTTATGAATTGATATTATTCATTAATGTTTCAGATATAAATACAGTGAACATCTTTGAAGCCTTATTGATGCTTGCATTGGGATAGATATATAGCCACCCCTTTTTTGTATTTTTAGTAGCTACTTGCAAATGCCTTGTATAATGACCTGACTTAACTTGTTTGTGGGCAAGGTCGTATGTGACATAGAATCTCTCAAATTGTGTTTGTATTGATCGATTTGAGTTGCTTTTAGATTAATAGATTTCAAATTTTTTGAGTTGCTTGGATAGACGAAATTGAAGTAAATTTTAAATTCACTTAAGATGATATGCGTCCTTTGAAAAAATATCATTCGAATTCATTCCCATATCAAATCACTCCTCCAAAATCAAGTGCACGCATCAACATAAACTCAACCATAATATGGAATTAAACTTGTTAAAATAACAACTCATCTTGGTTGGCTAACAAAGACTGGACAATTCAAAGTCGAACCAATCCGAATCCAGGCGTGATCGGGAGGATTCCAATTCACATAAGGTTATCAGATCGAAAATTGAAGAAAAATCATTAAAAACATGCAGAATTATTCAAGGAAAAAGAAAAAAAAAACACACAAACACACGGTTTTAACTCACTGTCACTAGAGCATCTCCTCCATTAAAGAAAAAAGGTTGGCTTTCATTTCAGTTTGACTTCACTTGTGGCTCTTTTCATGGTGCATGGAAATTCAAAAGATATACAGTTCTAAAGCAAAACGGTCAAACTTCAGACTAGCGTCTAACTAGAGCCGTCAATTTGGGTTAGGCCCGCCGGGTCGGTCCGGCTCGCCACACAATTTAAGTGAGTTGGGTTGACATTTTTTCAACCCAACAAAAGGTGGGCCTAGATGGGCCAACCTGCCAAGGCCCGCCACGGGCCTTGAGGAATAATAATTTATTTTTATTTTTATTATGATATATGTATTTTTTTAATAAAAATTATAAATTTTTTTTGTATTAATTACTTTATATAAAATTTACACACATGAAATCAATAATTTAAATTTTTATTAATATATTTCTATTAATATTTATTTATGAAATGATATTTATAATTAATTATAATTTTTTTATTTATTTTTATTTGTCGTGAGCCAACCCGCGGGCCGGCCCGCCTAACCCACAACCCACCTTGGGTTGGGTTGGGTTGAGGATTTTCGGCCCGCCAGGATGGTGGGTCGGCCCGCCATCAACCCGCCAAAAGGTGGGTTTTTGGTGGGCCGGCCCGCCCCGCCATGGGTTGACCCGTTTGACAGCTCTACGTCTAACAATGAAATGCATAAGGAGAATAGTTTTTTTAAAACTTAATCAATTTCGGGTTTTGGTTCATTGAGTTTTAAAATTTTGGTTTTGATATACCAACTTATTCAAATATGGATTAGCCTAAACCTAAAGTGTGTGTTCTTTGAAGATAACATGAAAACAACGAAGATTTAGATACTGTTTGAGATAGCATTTAGGAAGCATTTCTCAGTTTTTCTTTAACAAAATGTCATTAATTTTCAAAATTTTGATAAGAAAAAAGTTAAGAAGTATTTCTTAAAATTATCTCAAACACTAACTTCTTAGTTCTTAGAACGCTTACGACGTTGCTAATCAACATGATATTATTTTAACCCTACAACTTAAACTAATATCTGACTCTGGAATTCTCTTTTATCTTCAGAAAAAGCACATCCCACTAAAAAGAATATCCAAAACTCCCTATTAATATTTAGTTCACTTTAAGGTAAGTTTGCACTAAAAAGACACACTGAGAATCGAGTCAATATAACAACTCATAGGTGCCAGTCCACGTAGTCAAGTCTGCAATGTTCTAATTCTACCAACTTGGGGATCGTTGGTGCGCAGTAGATATACGAGGTATTATTGATTGTACATCTTTGTTTTATTCAGCATTTGATTCAAATTCCGAATATTAGAGTCATAAATCATTATGTAATACATATATTTTGAGTTACTATCCTCATATTACACATCTTTCATCATCTCATCCCACAAATTTCTCATCCCACAAATTTCTTCTAGTCCAAACATTCGGTCGTGTGCTAAACACATCAGTATCGACTCTATTGACAATAGCTGTCTTTCAATAAGAATTCAATACTTCTTTAGTTTAAAAAAAACAAAACAAAAACAAAATTCCACATCATGTCGAAAAAAACTGTCAATTTTTTTGGTCCCTATAATTGAAGAGATTGTGCGCGCACACACGTGCAAATCCTTATCTCCTTTTGACCAGCTTGCTGAGGTTTGAAGAATCATATTCTTTGCAGTGTGTATCTTAGCTTGTTGAAACATTGGGAAAAGCTGGAGGTAAAAGATTCCTTTGAATGTTCATGCAAGTTCTTGACTGGTCCACTCTCTCTTGGTATTTCATCCAATTCAAGGTAAGTTAGATCATATCTATACAGGCACTGCATTAAAATAAATCTAACGGTGTACATTTATCAATAAATGTAGGATCCATTATTTTTTAGTGAACCCCGCGTGTATTGATAAATTAGGACCCTTAGATCTATCATGGGGATAATGCCTGTATAGATAGGTTGAAATGAACCCCAATTCAGACACTCCCCACTTTGTTGTCTTAAGTTTAAACATGTTTTCTAATGCACACATGGAACTTCATAACATAGGTGGTCTCCTTAATAATAATAAGTTTGTGGCAAATGTTGCATGCAGCTTCACATCCAGGAATGCCATCAAATTTCGTGTCGATGTGGTGTAGCAGCCTGGTCATCGTCAATTGAATATGCTCAAGATATCTTAGCCATGTTTCTTCTATACGTTGAGGCCTAGATTGGTACGACATAACGAAATAACGTTGAAATGGAATCAGATTCAAAACTGAATAATGGTGTGAATAGAATTATAGAAATGTAATCATGTCCTATGATTGTTGTCATGAGTAATGAGAACGGATTGAAATACCTATTTCTTACTTAGACCCCCCATTATGTAATTTTACAGACACCAATGCTTGAGAAATTCATCAGAGCCATGAGATGAGACATGAACAAATAATTACAGAAGCTATGGATTAGCCACCCATTTTCACAGTAATATAAGGCTTACTCAATTCCGTGAGTTAGGTAAACTAAAGCAGCACGTAGTAAAAACTTAGTTTGGCAATTGATAGCTATTTGCCCCCGCGTGGGAACAGATCTCTAATAGCTGTAAAATTACCATACGCCATGGAAATTGGAATGCGTGGTTAAAAAATATTAATAGTTTGAAAAATATATATATATGAGTTGTTGCATCGAATTAGAGTCATGAAAGTGGATCAGAATACTTATATTCCACAAGGATGTCTTTTCCACAGCACATCTAAATATTATGGTCCTACTTCAGTCAAAAGATGGTCTTTTGTACACCTCAACATGGCTCTCTCCGAATTTGCTTAATTCAGATTACACAAGCCATAAAAAAATTCTGATTTTTTTCAGATGGGTTCTAGAAAAGATTACCTGTCCTCAGCCAGTTTAATACATTCATCCGAGCATCCGTTGCTTTCGCTGAAACGGCTAGTGTGATGAAAAGGTCTCAGTTTAATGTATTGAGACTCTACTAAAGTGCATTACTTTATCATTTGCCGGAGCCATCGTTGCACATCATGGCACACTTTGCTGAACAGATATTTATCATTTGGAATATGCAGCAGCACAAAATTGCATCACCTGCCAAGATCACATAATGTAATGAGGAACTGAATGCATCGCATCATAAAACACACTTCTCGATAACATTTTTAGTATATTAACCAGAATATATTGGCTCCATAATCTCCTTAATTTGTCTGTATTCTTACTTTAAAACAAAACAATCCACCAGGACATGAATAGCTGAACATTAAACACAATAAATATGATTTAGCACATCACATAATCATCAGAAAAATTATTTATGAAAGTTTAATGCTTCTTAATTTTCACTTATAGTAAACAAAGTAGCATCATGACATCAGAAGAGAGTCTAACACAATTACTAGATACATAATTCAGATCACTTTCCAACTTTGAAGATAAAAATGGTATACAGAACATCACATTTTCATAGAAAAATCAAGAGCAAGTTGCCAACATCACAATGTGGAAGAAGGAGATAATGGCATAGTGATCAGAAATATTCTAGCAACTCATAATATGGCTTCGCAAGGAATTCGGGTTACCAGTATGGTTTTAGGTTAGCCAGTGGTGAGTGGTATAAGCCGGTGAGCGCTTAGCGCCCAAGAAGAGGAGATCGGCATTTACACAACTAATGGTGTAATTAAGGACCTAGGAGATTCTTTCGAACCTAGGGCGGCATATATAAATACCGTCCATCTTGTAACTCTCTCCCTCAAGTGCTCCAAGTTCTCAAGTTAGACGCTATTTTGGCAGGACATTGATCAGATAACTATGGAAAGCAGATATGAAACTTCTGAGAATCTAAGGTAAGTACGACACTTTAATGCAATGATAAAAATGATTAGTTACCTTCAACAGGTGGTGGATTCGATGAATTCACAACAATATTTCCCTGTTAGAAGGGAATTATCTTGAAAAATGCATAAATAACTGGATACTTGCTCAACAGGAACAAATGTGTTGGATGCTATAGACAGTTCAACAAAATGGAGCATCTGGTCGAGCATATGAGGATTTCGTATCATTCAAATCATGAACCTATGTGTGGAATTTGTAAAAAGCATTGCCGGTCATTTGAATCTCTTAGAGAGCATCTAATTGGTATTCTTCAATCTCTCAAATGCTATGATACGTTTCAGTTAGAATATAAAGTTAACAGATGTGAATATATCTTTTAGGACCATTGCCAAAGGCAGAATGTGAAAAGGTATTCAAGGAACAAGGCTGTGAACTTTGTTTAAATATCCTTAACAACCGGTATGCTATTCGGCTTCATCAGCAGACTTGTCAATACACACGTCAAAATAATGTAAGGATCATATAACTCTATCTCCTTTTCATAAAAATTATAAAGAAATTAATCATCAAAGCATTTCCAGGATTTGCAACGTAGAATGGCTAGCTTAGGCATTCAAGACGATTTAAGGACTGATAATAGCAGAGGAAAAGCGGTTTCTCTGTCATGCAAAATGGTTGGTGGTGGCAGTGATGGATCCTTGAATCTTTGCGCAAGGGTTTGCCTCGTTGATGAGGATGAAAAGATAATCTTCCATACGTATGTCAGGCCACAGCTTCCGGTCACAAACTACAGGTTAAAGATTTATGGTAAACTAAGTATGATGTCATCAATAAATTCCAACAGTATCTGAATTATTGAATTTCTTCAGGTATGAAACAACAGGCATACGGCCGGAACATCTGAGGGATGCAATGCCTCTCAAACAAGTTCAGCGGAAAATTCAGGATTATCTATGCAATGGTGAACCAATATGGCAGATCCGCTTTAGAAGTGGAAAATCCAGAATCCTTGTAGGCCATGGTCTAGATCATGATCTCAAATGCCTGGAAGTGGAGTATCCAACTTTATTGATCAGGCAAGCACTTTCAGCTGAGCCAGCACACTGTTTAAGGCCTTTTATGCCATCAAATGTCATTCTCACTTATTTTTTGGTTTTCACAAGATTTCACCATTAAGCTGTAAACTCTAAGTTCAAAGAATTTCAAATGGTCTCGTGATATTCAAGACTGTAAGGGTTAGGATATAAAGGTAAAGGTGAGGGAATAGGAGTCTTCGATGTTATGGGACTATATGCATACTTGCTTAATACTGTAGCTCGGGAATGCTGTAGTTAAGCTTTTGGGGTCAATTGATTTGGACAGAGAGAGGAAGCTAATAGAGCAAATGGGCTAATGAATTTCAAGATTTTGAGCCAAAAGAATGGTACTCTTGTCACTATGCGTGCGTTGAAGAGTAAAAGCAGGTAGGGACAAATACAGCAGGGCACCTATATTGAGAAAAAAAAATCCAAACTTTACTGTGCTAGTTTTGGAATAATTATTAGTTGTCCACTCTAAACGAAACATTACATATATCAGGCTAGGAATGCAAGCCGAATGTGTGCACAATCACTATGCTAAAGCTCAATTTTTTAATAATTAGAGCGTATTATATTTCAAGAAACACACGTACAACGCTAAAACCAACAATCACCGACGATGGCCCGACCGAAGCACTAGTAATACATTAGCTCGGAGATATCTTAAATTCAAACACAGTTGACAGTTTCTGGCAGGAGAATATCCCTTGTAATTGGTATGGCGTAAAATGTAACCCCAGATCCAATAGAGTGTCTGACCTTGTTCTTGATGGGTGTGGGTTCTCAGGAAAGCTTGGCAGAGGCCTTCTCCGGCTTCAGTTTCTTCGAAAGCTTTCGCTTGCTAGAAACAATCTGACAGCTTCCTGATCTTAGGGTCTTGGATTTGAGTGATAATGGCTTCTCCGGATTGATTCCTAGTGATTTCTTTAGCCAATGTGGGTCATTGCGATCTGTTTCCTTAGCTCATAACAAGTTTTCAGGCACGATTCCTGAGAGTTTGAGCTCATGTTCTATCCTTGCTTCCCTCAACTTTTCGACTAATCAATTTTGGTGTTGGCTTCAGGGCTCTGGTCATTGCCAGGGCTCGGGTCTCTTGATTTGTCGGATAATATGTTAGAGGGTAAAATTCCCAAGCTCATAGAAGGTTTGAATAATCTGAGGGCATTGAATGAATTTACGTAAGAATCAGTTTACCAGTGAAGTCCCTCATGAAATTGGGAACGGTTTGAGAGGAAATTCGCACTCTGGATGGCTTCCGAGCACAATGCAGAATCTTGCTTTGTGCAATAGTTTAGTTGTAAGCAAAAAATGGATTTGTGGGAGAGGTGCCCAAATGGATTGGAGATATGAGAAGTCATGATACCCTAGATCTTTTTGCAAATAGGTTTAGCGGTCAAGTTATATTTTACACCATACCAAATTTTAAAGCGGGTAACTCGAACCCGAACCCAATCCGACCCGACTTAATCGATTGCCCGACTAGTCGAATACCCGAGGTTATTGGTTCGGTTTTCACGTAATATAAAACTCTAACCAATCAATCGGGTATTCAACCCGTGCCCACCCCTAGTTTTATGTCCATAATATTAAAATTTAGAAGGTTGAGAACATATCATAGTATTAAAAATTTAAGGGAAAATCTAAAAATAAAAAATTGAGATGTAAAAGGCAAAAGGTAGACAAAACAAAAAGGATGTCAATTGTCATCTATGGCCTTGAGACAATTAAAACTCATGAAAAAAGTTCACAAGCAAAGGAGTATAAAGATTCAGAGCTTATCCCTAGTTTTTGAATAAAAAGCTGTGGTAATGCTTGCTTGCCTTGCTCAGGTGAAAACACACGAGAAAAATATCATTACCGTATAGATACCTAATCTTGACGAGATCAGTTTATTGAAAGTAATCACCAGAAGATTGAAAGGCTCTTTTAAATACATGGTTGGAGTATTATGAACATAGACTTGTAAGATAAGATTTTACTTTTCACCAACTGTTACAACTTGGGTGTGGAGTTTAGAATAGTCAAATGATTCTATGGTTGAAAATTTTGTCGAGCTACCTAAATGCATATCCAACGTCTTGAAGTTATGTGATTAAGGTAGTGTTTGGGAGAGCTTCTAGGAAGTACTTCTCAACTTCTCGTTAACAAAATTTCACAAAAATTCAAAATTTTGTTAATGAAAAGCTGAGGATTGCTTCTTAGAAGCTCTCCCAAACACTACCTAAATCATAGATTTATAACAGTGTTTTTTTGTCTTGCGTACAGGGACACAGCAAAATATCCGCCATTGATGAAAACAAGCAAGCTTAGCAACTCACTGAAATACATCACAAAAGCAAACCTTGGGTGAGTACCTTTAACATGCTTAATCAGTTGATTTGTTGTAATCCTTACTCTCCAGAGAGTGAATGTTATGTACGTGTAGGTACGACATTCAAACTGGTGTACAAGATCCTTATGAAGACTGTGTAGCAACAATGAGGTTGTATGTGAAAATGAGATCACAAATTCATAAAGTGGAAGACTACCCCCTAGCTTCAGACCCACAGAATCGAAACAATTTTGCATCGTCAAGGCAGAACGAGCTTGAGAGAATGACCTCAGAAAAGATGTTAGAAATCTCAAGGTCTGATTATTACTGCTGGTGCTTGGACTCCAAATAAAAATCCAATCAAAAGGCTAAGACAATCTAAAGAAGGAGGATTCTCTAAATTGGGCTCTATACTACTATAATGAAAGTTAAGTGCCATTACAATATGCTTGTGTGAACTAATTATGCATTTCAAATTATATTAGAGAGTGCGTTGTAATATTATAAGACAACATGATGCAATCATTCTACTTACAAGCTATCGGTCCTTTTCATGTTATCAAATTCACAATGAAATATCATATCAATTGTATTCCTTGCTACATTAGGCATCGTTCAATGCAAAGGATGATATATTAAATGATATCTCATTGTTTAATTCAATGTTTGGCACAAGTTCTAAATTTGATTACATTCATAATTTGTTATGTTATCCATATATATTGATTAATCATCTTTATGTTATACATCCTACTTCAACCCATCACACATGCCAAATAGTGTCATATGCATATAAAAATATTAATTTTCACATTATGTCAATTGGAGAATAGCAAGTCATAAGCTGAATTAACAACACGCAAAAACTCTCGTGAAACAGTCGCACGGATCAATTGTCAATTTTATCAGACGATTATTTCGGGTCACCCATGAAAAAATATTATTTTATGCCAAATGTATTGTTTTTACGGACAAGGTTCACCCCTCTTACGAATAAAGATCCGTGAGACCATTTCACAAGAGACCTACTCTTAGCAACAAACACAGTAATCTATACATGCAGGACGACTAGAAAACTCACATTCTAGTCAATGAAATAACAAAATCTTCCAATTCTGTGCACATCTGTTTTCATTGATAGTATCACCATGAATACTTTGACAACAAAATGAACTCTGAGTAAACATATTTTGATTTCTTCAAACAGCGCTCTCCAGTTCTTACTGTGTCCTAAACTCAAAGGGCTTCCCAATGAATAGTTTCACAGTCCCATTTTCAAGTTTGTAATCGACTTGTATTCTCCTCACACACACGGAGTCATATGGCCAGCATCAATCTTACCGTCACTAAGGAAAAAATTGAAAAACAAAAAGTCTTTGTAAATAAATACTCACACGACCAAATAAAAATACGAGTGACGTAGGATAACCAACAGAGGAATATGTTAATCTTTAATATGGGTCATTGGTTACCTATGTAGTCTGTAAACTTACTCAGTTCTGAGACAAATATGTTCTCGTTTTCAAATATAATAATTAGCTTATAATAACATCCTCGTCTCTTTTTAGAAGAATATTCAACCACTAATCTTATAAGACCACATAAATATATTTTTTAAATTTCTTGTTCAAGTAACTCAATACACATTGAATCTACTTCCAGCACAGTTGACCACTCAATGACTCTAAAACCTGTGATCCCACGATGTTTCTCAAAACAAATTTAGTACATCACTCACAAAATTTACTGAATCATTAAGACAAAATACCGGCATTGCTCAATAAAAAGGAAGTTCAAGTCTTTTCAGAAGATCCTTGAATCAATAGCCCAAACATGTGATCTATCCAGCAATCTTGTAGCTGGGATTTACAAGATTTTCCAGGCCTGCCACAACTTGCATTGATTCTATTACATCTCCAACCTTTACATCCGCCAAAATATCCTCGTTTTCTGTCACGTACCCAAACACTGCGTAGCGACCATCCAGTATGTTGGCATTGCTAGGAGTTAGTTCACTCTCTTTCAATAGCCAAAACACCTGGCTCGAAGCCGAATTGTTATCGAATTCCTGTAGTCAAAACCAAGCATGGAATGACTTGGAGAACAATTAACACTATTAACCCAAGAAAAATAAAAGACGGGATACACTATACCTGCCTCCCAAAAAAATTTTGTTCGGTGTAATTTTCCTAAAAAAGTGAACTCACACCCTACCACCCACCCACCCAAAAAAAAAAAAATTCCATTGAATCTTCTCATTGTTCACCACCTCTCTC
This sequence comes from Henckelia pumila, assembly GCF_033568475.1. NCBI lineage: Eukaryota > Viridiplantae > Streptophyta > Magnoliopsida > Lamiales > Gesneriaceae > Henckelia > Henckelia pumila. The sequence goes on along the minus strand of NC_133122.1, from coordinate 48,519,719 downwards.
GACTAGATTTTTGGGTACAATGAGGATGGATCAGAAGTCACAACTCACCTCTCGAGCCATGGCCATAGTTCCAAATGCATTAAACGGAAGCTTTGTTTGCGCCTTGTATAGACCAAGTTCCTGTCCAAGAACGACGTCACTTAAATTTCTTACTGGTGAATCGTGGATTTTTATAGGGACTCCGTGAGTAACAAACTTACTTCCAGAGTCTCTCCATAGAAAGGAGCCTTTTCTCCCTTCGCCATAATTTCGAGAGGAATTGTGCGGGTTTTTCCTGTACTGGGATCAACAAAACCCTCTGCGGGACCATCAGGATCTCCTGTTTGGACTACAAAGCCATCCGCTATAAAAGAAACAGAAATATCATATTGAGCATCACAAAATCAATGTATATGATGGCGTAGAATAACTGAAAATTTACTTTCTTGACCCATTTTTTTACCTCTCTGAATCTCCATGCCATCGTAGAAATGCCTTTCAACCAAATCCAACACGTTTCCAGCAGTTACGGGGGCATTATAACCATCCAAAACAATACGGAATATGCATTCATTCTGGTTCGGATTGTTCTTCAACTTGACCTTCATATTGACAGTAGCCCTCCCCTTCAGTAGCGGCATATCTTTATATTCATCAGGCACTTCATAAGGAAAGCCATCCACCATATCCTCTTCAACACTGCAGAAACCCAATGCCCCAGGAAGATCTCAGCTGCAGTCAATGACAAGGGTTTAAATAAGAATAGCTTATTTTAGGAAACTTGATGTCTTCAACTTCTTCCCGTTTTCTAGACCTAAGGAGAACTTTTGGAAATCAACAAGGTTTGGGTATCAACAGTTCTCTATCAAGAAGTCCATCACGATATATTTCCTAAAAAGGCACAGCACCCACAAAAAATTTCCACGAAGCCGTATCAACTCAGATTCAAACTATGAGACATAAAACTAGAACCTTTTGAATATCTGCATCACTTTGCTTACATCGATGGAGAAAGGGTCAACATGAAACTTGAATGTGAGATGATGGTAACAGCATGAACACCATAACCATGCAGGATTCCAAAATAGCCAATGTGTTAGATCGTAGATGTATTAATTATGCATGATATGAAACAGGTTAAGCAACGATTGAGCTTAAAAGTGAACATGTCTCCTATTTACATTAATCCAACTATCCAAGCATCGTAACAAAACCATAGCATTCCCAATAAACACAAACGTTTGGAGTCAGTTTCATGTTCCATATGAATGGTTGAGAAACAAAGATTTCATGTCTCACCCTCCAACATAGTTAAGCAACTCCTTCTGCTTAGGTGCAACAGCATCACGATTCCTGTCTTGCACAATTTGTTGAAGCTCCTCGATTCCTGCTTCCAGCTTATTGAGCAATTCAACCCCATCATCGGCCTTTGACTTTGCTAAACCTTGGACAATCAAGGTCCTACCTTGTTTGAGATTCCTTGATGCCTGCCTCGCATTCTACAGCTCAAGCAAGTGCTAAAAGTTAAAACATTACCATACATTTTTAAAATTGCAAGTACACCTATATAAACACAAAATCTTAATTTCATAGCACGACAAATGATGAATAAGACCAGAGAAACAATAGAGGTTTCTCACTCTTTCCACAGAATCAAGGGCCTTGACACCTGCAATCTTCAAACTTTCAGTAATATCTTCGAGTGGCTTCTGAACCTCCCGAATCGCCTTATTGTCAATAGGCAATGCATACCTCAACAATGCTCCCGGGTCCTTAATCGGCGGCCCCGAAATCAGAACCGAAACATCTGGCAATGCTGGAAAAACAGCTTTGGCACTAGCCATTTCCGGCCACCCCAATCCATGAGCACCGGTAATCAACCCAAATGCAAGTGCTACGGAAATGGCACATTGTCTCATAGCAGAAAACCCATCCCTCCTCTGCAAGACATAAATCACATCAAACCCATATCAAACTTCAAATTTCTGACAAAAGACTACACACACCAATATCAACATTCATTCACAATCCATCCCCCACAAGAAATCTATCAAACAAGAGAAATCTTGAAACATGTATACGAGCTTGCCTGTACATCCGCAGGGAGAAACGAACTCGACTTTTGAGAAGAACACAGAGGTGTAAACTGCCGGGTCGAAGAAGCATTTAAAAATGAAGCCTTGCCACACTTAGGTGGAATCCTATGGGCAATAAACTTCGTGGTGGCAGTTAAATGAGAAAATGGACAACGGTGGGATGAAATCATTGCTGCCATTGATGAAAAAACTTAGTTCCAGCTTCAGCAAAAGATTAAAAACAACATCGGGATCTTGGATAAAGAAAGACAGGCTGTGAGAAAACGATTGGAGAGAAAAGGATAAGGTAAACAAATATCCATCCAAGCCAAGCCACAGCGGCTGCGGATTCGAAATGTTGAGCGTCGTCTATGCACATTAAGTCAACCTCACACTCCAGATAAGATGATCGCCACTGCGTGTTGTAGGCCTCGGACTATTGGGCCTAGAATTTGGACCGGTCTTAATTTTTTATTCTGAAATCCTGGTAAAGCCCAATCCCTAATCCAAATCCACTACCCCAACATTATACAGTAGTTAGTAAAGATTATTTAATTTTAAGAAAGGAATACAGATCGTTGCTTCGTTTGGTTGGACATGTACTTATAAAATTTTTTTATAAATTTTTTAAAAAGTTGTTTTATGAATAAATATGTATTTGGACAACTATTCTATAAAAATATTTTAAGATTTCAAAAATTACGTTGTTCAGCCTCGTCTTCCTTAATTTTATTCTAAAAACACCTCTCAAGTGTTCTTTAAAAACTATTTTTGGAGAACACTTTTTAAAAATTATTTTTCAAAAATATTTTATAAAAATATTATCCAAACACACAATTTAAGTTTTTTTCACAAATAAAACACTAAAAATGTTTCTAAAGTATATGTCCAAACGGAACTAATGTTTTTTTAAAATTTTAAAATTTTTGTTTCTTTATGTTGTCCATTATACTTTTAAAATATTATATTATATTATATTATATATATATATATATATATATATATGCCATATTATTTTCTTAAAATGTATACATAAGATACTAATTTAGAGGAACAGAATAAGTTTATAAGATGATTACTTAGGGATGATCATGGAACACTTTAGTCGGTTTTTTCAATAAGCCTAAAAACCAAATTTCCACCGACAGTCTAGTTTGAAAGATCTCTTTAAATCATGATTTTTAAATTAAACATCTTAAGTGGTTTTGAGCATAATTTTCTAACTTTTAAAAGTCGAGACACGTATATTCAGTGGCAGAGCCACATTGAAAGCCACCTCGAAATTTTTTGATTAATTTGATATTGAATAATGTTATATGTTCAACCAATACATCCTACAATAATATTTATAATAATTATGTCGTGATATTTTAATATTATATTGTGATATTTTGCATTCAATATATCATGACATTTAATAAATTAAATTTTTGTATTGAATTTGTGTGGTGTAAAATTGTTGTAAAAATTTCGTTGTACATGTAGCATTGCTCATTTGATATTAGACCGAATAACTCAAATCAAATTATTAAATAATTCGATAATTTAAAATTCTAGTTGGATAGATTGAAAATCTTAACTATGTCATTGGCACATAATACACACTAGCGTATTTGCACATACCCGTTGTTTGTGACGAAAAAATTGATTTTTTTTATTAAAATTAATTTCGGAAAATACATCTAAAAAATTAATGGAACAAAAAATAAATGGTTTTTGGATTAAAATATCAACCATAAGGATTAGTTAAAAGATAATGAATTATTTTAGTTATTTTTCATTTTCTTTTCAAATAATTTAAAATTTCAAAATTAAAACCTCATGTCAAGATCATGTTAATTTCTCAAATGTATTTTTACTTAATAAATAGGTACATGTGTAACATAAACCGTCGGAGAAAAGCTCTTTGGATTATGCGGAGTGACTACTACCAAAAGTAGGAACAAAACAACTTTCACCAAATGGTCCACTAAATAAAGAGGCACCAATATGCAAAAGATTATCATCGTCACTCTCCAAAAGATGATAAAAGAACGAAAGTGGATGAAAATATATTACATAAAAATTAAAGAAAAATAAGAGAGAGGGAGACACACGTTACACACTCAATTCTAACTCTCCTCTTCCTAATCCTCCGCTTCCGGCGGTATTTTTTTTAAAAAAAATAAAATAAAATCTAACTCTACTCTTAGATAAAGATGGAAAAAAAACATTATGCACATTTCATGGCCACTTCTTCATTACCAATTGATAGTTGGATGTTAAGTTTTTATTAGTGTGATAGTTTTTTAAATATGTAATTTTTACCCATGTCAATCCACCATTTATTAGGAAATGTTACATCATTGCTAAAAAAAATTCTCATAAAAGATATGCATATTTATGTAGTTAACCAAATGTAATGATATCCCAAAAGACACGAGATTATATTTCTCGCGTACAAGGAAATTGGATAACCCAAATGCACTAATCCACTCATGCAACGCGCGTTCAAGATTTCAAGACAAGAGAAGGCAGTAGGTCTACCCAAATACGAAAATTAAACAAAAAACCATTTTGAAGCGATTGGTTTGAGGTTAATGCACTAAAAGAAACACTTTAAATACATAAGGGTTGGAATTCGCGTTCAATAAAGATCCAACTAGTTACATGACCTACATCTTATTACCTAGTTTCTTTGTTTGTTCCGACCAGGAAGCGCTGATTCTTTAAGCAAACGGAAGCCAGACAGCAGTTCACCGATCCATGATCCATCAAGAAGGCAAATAAATGAGTCAAACATCAATCAAACACCTTCGGTTCTATGCATCCATGGCAAGTTCATGTTAGGCGAATGTGAATTGTCCTGTCGGAAATCCGATGAACTGGCGAATTTCCCCTTCTTTGACCATAACCAGATCTTGGAAATCGAATAGCTATCAGTCTTTGTACCAATTCTTATAGCCTTCCCTTCCATACTCTCATCATCCAAACAACCACTTGTCTCCTCCCTCCTTTTAACAGCCTTTGGCTCCTGGAAACTTCGGTCTTCGCCCAAAGACACGCTAAGGTTAACATCACCAACCACATACTGATATGAACCCATCGAAAAACACCTTCTACCATCTAGTTTACTACTGCTCGTTTCATCTCCCAGGTCCCCTGTCTCATCATCTAATTTTCTGAATTTTCCGAGCCTAACCGGAAATACCCCCTTTCCTTGTGCAACTTCCTCGATTTCCAACCTCTTAAAAGCAGTATTTGATCTATGTTCCCCATAACCAGAGAATCCATCCTCTCCACTAAAATCATTGAAATCAAAAATGGGGTTTTCAATGGTGAAATCGGGATCAAAAAGGATCCCCCTACATAAGGGACATGTTGAATTTGACAATAGCCAAGTATCAATGCAACTGATATGAAAGGCATGACTACACACTGGAAGTAGTCTTAGGTGGTCCGTCTCCGAGAATTCGCACAAGCAAACTGCGCAATCAAGGGGCTCTTTCTGACCCACAATCTCCTTATATGAAAACACGGGCAAAGCATCGATGAAAGCTTGATCTAGACCAGATTCATGTAAATTAAAGAGCTGTTGAAGCTGTCTCTGAAGGGCATCCGAGGTGGAAGCCTCTAAATTTCTACCAGTAGGCAAGGACGACCGATTTTTGGTAAGAAATCTCACAAGTAAATGAAGAATGCCAGCTATAAAAAACAGAAGGGACAAAATTACTATAATGAAAAGAACAGCAGGGCTAATTTTAGAGGCTGATGAAGATGGAGCAGGGGTCGATTCTCTTTGAGAGCTACTACCAACACCAAGCGAAGAAGAAGACGAAGGCATAAATGAAGGTGGATAATTTACTAAACCATCGTTCTGATACATTTGATGCTGACTCCAAAAATTTTCCAATTGAGTGTACCCAGAAATTAGCAATAGAATCGCAAATTTAAAAGAACCCAACCCATTTTTCTACACAAGATCCAATCTTAACACAGAAGAGTTGAGCTTCAACCACTCGAACACAAACCCCGTCAAAAGCAACACATCCAACAGGAGAGTTAAATATCAAGCTCGCAGATTTGTACAAAAAGAAAGTGAGAAATCAAAATACTACAAAAAGCCAGCTCGTTTTACTAATAAAGCAACAATTTCTGCACGTTTCTCAGGGGGAAAACCCATTGATTGTTCAAATAGTAAAATACGAAAAGAGGACAGCAGAAGTTGATCGAATCTTCACCGACCTTGATACTGAAGAAGCCGACCCATCAGAATCTAAACATAATTTACATGGGCCCCCTTCTGCTGTTGCAGAAACCCTAAAATACACAGCTTTTTATCGGAATCTTTCTGCCATAAATAGCAAAATCCAAACTCCACCTCGCTGAAACAGAAACGTACGTAACATTATATACAGATACAAAAACGAGATTTCAGTTACACCACATCAATCTATATACTTGTATGTATATATGTATATATTTGTCCCGCAAAATAAAAATTTTCTCCTCGATATGAATGCATTGAGATTCGAGAGAAAGGCGGAACAGCAAAGTCTGAGTCGAAAGAGATGTAAGCTTCTGTTTTTTCACACGCTAATTAGTTAAAATTTGAGTTATACTATATATTACATTGTTTGAACATTACTATCTCTTAGGTCGTATTATTTATTTATTTATTAATTATTAATTTTATATTAATTAAAATATTAATTATTTATTTTATATTAATTAAAATATTAATTATTTATTTTATTAGTTTTTATAAATAAAATTATTTGTATTTTATTTATTGTTAAAAAGATGAAATAATAATTTATTATTTTTATATAAAATTTAATCAATCAAATCAAATCAAATAATCTATAATGACTAAAATATATCGATCAAATCAAATATTATATTAATTATCGTTTTTTATTTATTTTTTATTATATTATATTATTTATCTAATCACTCGAATCAAACGATATTTACAATAAAGTTAAACGATACTTACAATAAATTAAATCTACCACAGTTAGTGGTGTTAAAATGGGCTAGGTCCGTCAGGTTGGTCAGTCCCGCTATACAAAATAGGTGGGTTGGGTTGACAATTTCCCAACCCGCCTTAAAGGTGGGCTGGCCCGCACAGCCCTGTCTAATGGTGGGTTGTGGTGGGTTGCGGGTTGGCCCGCCAAAACCCGTCAAATTACACGTAAGCTCGTCGGATTGGCCCGCCCACCATTTAAAATAGGTGGGTTGGATTGGGGTTTTTTCAACCCGCCTTAAAGGTAGGCCGACCCATCCCGGCTCCCATAATGGTGGGTTGCGATGGGTTGTGGGCGGCCCACCCCGCCAGCCCGTTTTGACACCTCTAACCACAGTACCACTATACAATTGTCTTAAAATACAAAATTATTATAGAAACACCACTTAGTTACAATAATTTTGTAATTTTAAGTTTAACATATAGCCGTTAACTTTTATTATACATATTTTATTTGTCTTCAAATTTTGGGGGAATTTTTTATATATTTTTTAGGGAAAAACTTTCATTATTCCGGACGAACACATCCTTATAACCAAGAAGTAAAATCAGATACATCATCCCAAATTACAACTTGAGGAATAGAAGAACTAACAGTAGAGTTTAGTTCAACCTATTTATTTTTGGTACACTTGATAAATAAGTGATTAATAAATTATCTTTTTTATCTCATGTTTGATATATTTTTAAAAAGTACATGATAAGTCATTGAACTCATGATAAATATTTTTACAAGTAGACTATGTATCTCTTTAATTTTATGTGATAAATTTAATACGAGCAAAACAATACTACAAAAATTCAAATTTAATTATGACATTTATGCATGTGCAAGATCTTGAGAAGTAATGAAAAATAAAATTTATTATCATAAGATTAATTTCGTCGATACAATCCAATATATAAATTTGATCACTCTTATTAAAATTATACCAAATATTTAATATAGTATCCTATCATTTTACTTATCTTAAATTTATAGTTATATTATATATCCTTTATTTATCTTATTATATTACCAAACTATGTCTAAAATAGGGAGCGATCTACAGTTGGAAACAAATTAAGTTGGAATTTGGAAATATATATATATATATTGTGATAGTGCAAGTTGGAAACGTACATTTTCATAAAAGGGAAAGAATGAGAAAGTAAAAGGAATTATAAAATAAAAATTAACAATTGCATTAAACGCGGTCGTTTGAGCACCACAACACCATTTGCTGTTGGCCCCCACTGCAGAAGATCTTGGTAATAGATGACATATATGAACCTTAAAATTAGCATAGAAACAACTCTTGCCTTACAGAACTCCCGTAAATGAGAGTTCACCCAATTAACTTGTATAGGTTGCTCACTCAATGCAGCATCATGTCTACGACCACATAACTCTCTTCAAATTAGCCGTGAACGGTGAAACGATACAAAGTAAACTCAAATAATCGTCAAAAACAACATGATATATTAGAATTATTTTATGCTACACCTGGAGTACTTTCCTCTCATGATGTGATCAAATATTAGTCCTTGAATCATCCATATACATGTCAATTTTTATAAAAATACAAGGGACCCACATGATCTTATGGTGTTGAATTAGGGGGTAAAACACTTTCGTGTAGCATAAACTAACCCGACATATCATATATAATATCCAACAATTTTGCTATGTTGTTCACCAACCGTGCCAATCTCTATGTCCACCATGTATAAAAACTCAACTATTGTATATGATGGGCACAAAGGTTGACACGATTGATGAACAACATAGCAAAACTCTATATCCAAATAGGAAAAGCCACAATTGTGATGAATATATATATGGCCAAAGAATGCAATCTTCCCAAATGGATTTTAATCAAGAATACATACACTTTTTCCAAAATTTACGGTTAATCCATTAGCTGATTTATTTATTTTTTTACTCAATCCAAATTTAAATTTATTCATATAGAATACAAAAATAAATAAATAAATTTGTTATACTTATATTATATTTTAACACAAACAAATTCATGAACATTAGTGATATATATGACGTATTATCATGATCGTTATATACTATATCGTGTCAAATTTATATGTTACACGTTTGTTTTTCTATCATAATATACAGGCAAGTGTCCATATTTAACTTAAATATTTTTTTACTGAAATATTATCATCAACTATTTCTAACCGTTTATATATATAATAAAACTATTTAGGACAACATTTTCAATGACTTTTTAATGGTTTGAAAATCAAATATATATATATATATTTGAGAGAAATGTATATATCATATCAAATAATGGTTGTGGAAATAGTTTAAATAAAACATCGAAATGATTGAAGGAATCAAACTTGGACAAATAATGTTATTTATTTAAAACAAATTAAAGATTAAAATCGCAGATTTGTTTTTAAAGCAGGAGACGATATTAATATTTGTCCGAATGGTTGCCATTAATTTAAGTTACATCAATCACACTGTATGACACTCAAAGTTCAATCCACCAACAGAATCTGCGGCGGCGCGTGGAAGCCACAAGCAATACAAAGCAGCGGACCAGGACATGGCGAGAAGCGGAGCAGCAGCAAACAGAGGCTTCTGCTACCGGGAAGTACTGCCGTTCACGGCGATTGTGGCCATGGAGTGCACCAACGTCGGTCTAAACACGCTCTACAAGCTCGCCACACTCCGCGGCATGAGCCGCCACGTCTTTGTGGTCTACGCCTACGCCGTCGCAGCTCTGCTCCTCCTACCCTCGCCCTTCTTCTCGCGCCGGTCAGCCACCTAGCTAGCTAGCTACAATTTCATTTCTCTCTTAATTTTGACTCTTTTTTTTTGGATCGATCAAATCACGCAGATCACGAGCTCTACCGCCGTTGAATTTCTCCATACTGCTCAAAATCCTTCTCCTCGGAATCATCGGGTGCGCAAAATTATCTGAAATTATCTTACAATTTAACCAAAAATCATCAATTTTCAACTACTTCATGCAGGTATAGTTCGCAGATCATGGGATACACCGGAATCAATTACGCTTCTCCGACGCTTGCTTCCGCCATGAGCAACTTGGTCCCGGCCTTTACTTTTGTTCTTGCCATCATTTTCAGGTTCTCTCACTTCCTCTTATCTTTTTTTTCTTTATCATCTTTGCTTTATTTTATTGGCCTTATTGTTATTAATTGCGGTCGTTTTTTCTTTATGCTTTTTGTCTTCTTTATTTTTATTAGCTTAATTATCTTCAAAACAATTATTTTTTTTCTTTCAATTATTGATTTGATCATTCATGTCTTACGTATACCAAACACTAATTTTTTTCCTTTTCAACATTATTTTTTTGGACTCAATAGAGGCATGCACTAGCGTTAAATACGGTCATTTATGTTGCATATCTAGAAAATTTCATCTTACTTATATAAACACTACCTATATAAACACTGTTTAACGGTTTGTTTAAAAACAAAAATTTATCAATATTTATGAGATCCACTGAAAAAATAATAAACCCCACGTACATTGATAAATCGTCCAAACAAATATGTAGAGCTCGTTAATTAGTTTCGTTTACTTTTTTTTTGTTCAAATGCTAGCTAGAACATCTCGGAAGAACACGTCGGAAAACTTGATGACGAAGAATCTCTACTACTATATATAGAGATATCGTGTTATGTCTGATCGGGTTTTGTTTTTTAAAAACTGGTTGGTTGTGTATCTATATTTTGAAACATGATATAGATATATATATATATGTACCTTATTTAAAACCCAAACGAAAATATTTTCCCAAAAAAGGGGGGAAAAAAAAAAGTAAATTCCGTCGTAGTCCAATCGTTTCAAGATGATAATGGTGGGTCATAATCTTGGAAAGTGGATGGGGATATTTTAACATGCAGGATGGAGAAGGTGGAGTTATCAAGCACGAGTAGCAAGGCCAAAATATTTGGCTCGTTGGTCTCAATCTCAGGTGCCTTCGTGGTGACTTTGTACAAGGGACCGATGTTATTTACTTCCACAAACTACTCCCAAGTTTCACTACATCGTCAAATACTGACTTCCTTGCAATCGAATTGGACGATTGGCAGTTTGTTTCTTGCCGTCGAGTACTCTCTCGTCCCCCTCTGGTACATTGTTATGGTACGAGCTGCAATATACATGCACCCCCTAGCTAGTCGATGACTCGACTCCAAGTTCAAGTTACATGAATTTTTCTACATGATAATAATCTTTTGGTTCTCTCTTGTGTTTATAAATGCACAGACTCAGATATTGAAGGAATATCCAGCGGAACTGACGCTAGTCTTCTCCTATACCTTATGCGTGAGCATTCTGGGTGGGATCGTAGGATTCTTCGTGGAACCAGATTCTAGCAAATGGAAGATAACGCCTGGTGTCGCAATGGCCTCTTTCCTATGCTCCGTACGTTAGTACAATATTAACACACTAGATATATTACATGATGATCATTAATCTTCTCTGATTTTGCATGTGAACCTTTCATAATATGTGATCCAACTCATTGGAATTAGTACTGCAGGGGATTTTTGGGTGTTGTTTAAACAACGCTGTTCATGCATGGGCCTTGCACGTGAGAGGGCCGGTCTATGTTGCTATGTTTAAGCCACTTTCCATTGCTATAGCCGCGGCCATGGGAGTCATCATCCTCGGCGATACTCTTTATCTAGGAAGGTAATCTCATGAATATAAACATTACTGAGTTGACATACAATATTACATTTAGCTGATATCATGTTATCTAGCCAGCAACTCGTAATGTTTTTTTTAACCAAATTGAACACTTGACAGTGTGATCGGTGCTACAGTAATAGTCATTGGATTCTACACTGTGATGTGGGGCAAAGCGAAAGAAGATATGGTTGGGTTCGACGAAACAAGCGATTTGGAGTCGTCCTCGACAACTCTGAAGCATCCTTTGCTGCAAAGTCACAAAGCAGCCGAGGAGACGCACTAAAGGTGATTGAAAATGAAATATATATAACAAAATGATCATGTTTTCAATTCAAGTGTTGCATATTCTTTGTAACTGGTTTTTATGCAGCAAGCGTGCATGTATAGGTATTAGGTTATTATCCTCCAATATTGTTGTATCTACACGTTCAATTTATGAGGACGTTAAGGATTAGGAAGTGTAATGATATTGATTGTAGGGGGAAAAAAGAGAGGTTCACGTATTTTATATAGTTTATTTAATTATAAACATGGCATGCTAGCTTATAGAAAAATTTGAGGTCAAATCCTAACATATGCAAGATATTTTAATTATTTAGGCTAGCTTATGGTACATCACACGTACTTGATCAAATAAGAGTATATATACATATATGTATATTCATATTCGGTTAGGACAATACTCTATTGCTATTTGCTAATATCATAGTTAGCTATTAAAAACATTTTCGATGGTGTTTGAGAATGATATTAGGAATTAATTATGAGTTTTTTATTTACAAAATTTAAATATTTTTTGAAGAAAAATATCAAAAATACTTCGTAAAAGCATTCTCAAAATACTATCTTAGCTTAGATTGCATTTTGATCTGACATAGTTACGTTGTTGTTTGAATAATGCACACTGATATAACTGCGTAATTAAAAGTAACATTGATGATGTCGAAATTTTACCTCGGGTTCGGTCTGGTAGAATGGATCTTCCAAATCTTCTATGAAACAGGTCGGGTCGGGTATCAATGAAATCTGCGCAAGCAACGGCTAGGTCAAGGGGCGCCAAAGGTGTTTTCGGCGTCACCCCTCCGATGCCTAAGTCAGTGTCTTGAAGGAAGAGGATATGATTAATGCGAAAACTGAGAGATATGAGTGCGTGAATGTAAAAGTGAGAGTGAATGTGTGATGAATAATGAATAGTGAATAATGAATAATCACAACCATAACAATACCTGTATTTATAGGAGAAAAATAGTAAGTTACCTAGTCGAATTATAAAATGTTCTGGACTAGGACTCTTCATCCATTAGTCCCTCTGTAAGCTTATCTCTATCTCGTGAATATTTGAAAATATCCAGGCTTATCTCATATATATCAGAGTCCTACTTGAACTCGAAAAAAATACTTGCGGCCCATTAGAAACAGCCTAGATCGGCCCATAATGACCAGCCCTGGTCAAAGTTCAACATAGTCCAAACTGGGCTGGACCTTGACATGTTAGGCCATATCGAGTAGACCAATTATAAACGGGCTCGGGTTGAAATATTTTCTCGGGGTAACAAACATGTTTTTTTATATTATTATTATACAATAAACAAGCAAATTAAAAATGTGTTTTTTTATTTTTGTTAAAAAAAGTATTGTTGAAAGCACATTTAACGATTTCTAAGCTTTTATTTTAAATTACCTTATAAATGATTGAAAAGTTTATCACTTGACGAAAATGGAAATCAATCATGATCCAGAGTAAGGACACTTTTTATCACTTGCTCTGATAGTCAAGTTATTACTATTGCTCGATGCATTCATTAATCCACAAATTCTGCCGAGTGAAAAAAATTATAAATAAAGGGAATCAATAGTATTTAATTTGATTGATAAATTATAATTTATTTGATTGATTAAATTTTATATAAAAATTATTTTTTTTATTTTTTAATAATAAATAAAATATAAATAATATTATTAATAAGGTGTAATATATTATTTTAAATTCAATAATATGATTGATATAAGATAAATAATTATTTGATAAAATAAATTATACATAGATATATAAAATAGACTAACAAACAAAACCTTAATATAGTAACTTGGATATGTAATGGACTAAAGTGGCGCTTCCAGTTAATCCCCTATATTTTATATTACCAAAAATAAATATGTCCAAATTAGATTATATATATATATATATATATATATATATATATATTGAATGTGATATTAAAATAGTGTTTGAGATTGCTTAAAAATTCTTCAAAAGAAACATAATTTTTTCTAACCAATCCCAAACAGCCAATTAAATAAAGTTATTCACATTTCTTTTAAAAAAAAAATTAGTCATTCATATAAATGCAATCAATTGGTTTTCACTTTCCAGATCAAAATCTATTCTAGTTTAGGGCCCCAGAAACAGTTGGGCTGCATAGAAAATGGGCTGGGCTTTGAAGACCGAGACGCTTTCCCGCCAAGAAGCCCATATTTAGAGCCCGTATAAAAGCCGAACAAAAAAAAGTGTATTTTTTTAATTGTTTTTTTTTTAATTTGTAATGTGTTTGGATGGACTTTAAAATCCTTAAAAACATTTATCTATATGTATATATAAACAGAGTTTCACTAAAAATAGTAGTTTTATGCCAAAACGTAATTACTAAAAAAAATCATTTTAATTAATGATATATATATATATATATAATATGAGGATGATGATGATTTTTTATTTACAATTTAAAATTTAATCGAATATTATCATTATTTTGAATTTCAATTAGTTGTTTTGACTGTAAAAATATCCATAAATATTGTACATGATAATATATTAATTTTCGATTCAAAATTTGATAAAATATTATATTTTCAATTATTGTGTCTCCAAATATATATGAAAAAATAAATTTTATATAAATATATGATAATATCTCAAATTTTAGTTAATTTTTTTTATGACCATAGTGAAATTTGTATAAATACAATATATGATAAAATATCAATTTTTTGTTCAAATTTTGAAATTTAATTGGATGTTATCACTATCGTTAATTTTGTTGTAAACGCTACTTTTGATAATTCACCGATAGTCCGTTCAATTTTTGAATTTTGATATTGTCTTATCATCATTTTTAATTTCGGTTAATTTTGTGTTCATATATTTGTGAAAATTTCCACAAATGTTATACATAGTAACGTACCAATTTTCATTTCAAAATTTAAAATTTAATTAGGCGTTATAACTAATTTTTAATTTCACTTACTTTTTATGTTCATATATATGTGAAAATTTCAATAATACACTATATGGTAATATACAAATGTTCGGTTCAAAATTAGATCGGAGATTATCACTCCTTTATAATTTCAGTTAATTTTTTATATATATAAGTGAAAATTTTTATATTGTATATGATAATGTTCAAAATTTCAAATTTGATCGGATGTTATCACTAAATTTTAGTTTAATTTAATTTTTTTATCTATATGTATGTAAATTTTTTCATAATTGATATATATGATAATGTAACAATTTTTGGTAAAATTTTGAAATTCGGTATATATGCAAAAATTTCCCTAAACTCTATACATGATAATATAAAAATTATTTTTTTTTCAAATTATTATATTATTTTCAATAATTTTTAAAATTATGCTTTTCATGTCTAAAATAATATAAAAATAAATTTTAAAGTTACTTATCATTCTATACTATCTGTAATTGTTTGTTGAGAAAAATATGTAAATATGTAAATAAAAGGTAATGCTATTCACACTTGATTTGTTGTTAAATATACTTTATTTTTAATTTTTTTTATATTAGTTGACAATTGTACTCTTTATTTGATTGCTCCCAGTTTTAGTAAATTAATCAATAGTCTTAATTCCTAAACTAATAAGCCTAAAATATTAACAATTCAAAATTATGTGTAATTTGTATATATATCCTTAAATGAATAAAAACTCAGGAGTACAAAAATTAAAAGAATGATTCACTTAACTAATTATTGGTTTTTTAATTTTAATTAACATATTATTTTATTTATTTACGGATATTTGAAACAATTAATATTGCTTACATTATAATGTTTTAATATGTTAATCAATCCTAATATCTTATAAATTATATATTTATAATAAAAATATAAAATAATATATCATTGATAAAAATTATAGTTGAAATATTTTTCATAACACTCTTCATTAATATATATATATATATATATATATATATATATAATTTGATTTAATATTTATTATTTATTTACATAAATTTGGTAGAGTTAAAATAATAAATTATGTATAAATATAACGTTGATAATTACTTGATAGATTTATTAAATATTATAAAAAATAATATACATACAATATTATTTTTTATGTCAAATTGTAACATAATTTGTATTTTTCTAAGTTTTAAATTTTAATTAGTTTTTGGTAAATTATAATGTTTTGTGTCACAATATTTTACATTTTTTTATGAGTTTATGGTTTACCAATATTTTGTGTCATATTAAAATTTGATATAAAATATGCATAATATCACATTTTTAGATTAAATTTTTTTTTGATGTTCTATATTTGATTATGTATGAAAAAATTTGGATAGTTTTTTAAAATATTTAATTTTATTTGTTGATATACAAAAATATTGTATTTGTGCTTTTTTAAATTAAATAAAAAATTTAAAAATATAAGGAATTTTGAAGTTACGATAATAAATTTTTTTAAAGCTAGTTATGATAATAAAATTAAGAATATATGCAATAAAAAGAATTAAAAATGAGAAATCAAGCATAAATTAAGATGAACAAAAGTATAATTTATTTTTAAATATTTGATCTGGGTATCTTTCTATAATGTGAAAAACAATTACAAATTTAACTATGCGTTTTATAACAAATGTAAGTAATAAAAATGTTACCAAAAATAAATATAATCAATTAAAGGGTATCATTGTCAATTTTGAGTACAAAACTTAAATATGGAGTGTGTTTTATTTATTTAACAAATAGTGGAGTGTAAATAACACTCTCTTTTAGTCCCCATAAATAAAATCTATTTACTTATTTATATATTGTAAAGGGTAATTTTGGAGGAAAAAAAATGGTGTACTCCCTTTAAGATGCTCAACTTTTATATATACTATAAATATGTAATTAAATCGCATAAATTCATTTTAAGTTTTTGTTTCGTTTATATTGATTCACATTTTCATGCATTCATATATATATATATATATAATGTACAAAAATAATGAGTTCAAATTTACTCGCTTAAGAGAAATTTTATTTGCCAAAAAATTAATAATAAAAATAGATAATAATTAATAATATAAATATAATATTATAGCAATTTTCAATTCAAAATTTTCTTTGTCGTGGACATAATTTAGAAATTATAATTTCTTTAAAAAATAATCATGTTATGAAAGGAAAATTGATTAATCTTAATTGTGTTATAAAGTCTAAAAGAAAGCCAAACTAATTGAGCAACTATAAAGCGCTAAACTGATATTCGGAACTAAATTGCGTCATCATCATCGACCGCCCTCAACTGGCTAAGGAATGCAGTTTACCTCGCTAAACTGAATCCATCAGTTTACCCGTGCCAAACTGACTACATCAGTCTACCCACAACAGTTTACTATCTTGCCATTTTTGGATAAGATCATCTGTACTCTGACAACTCTGCAGAAGGTAGTGCCGCGATACTAAGGGAATGTCAGCTCTAGAATTCGTTGGTGATAGTGACAAATCTAACGGGAATAATTTGAAACATATCTGAAGAATTCAAATTGGATTTATGACAGTTGGCAATCCAAAGGGTATAAATAGAGATCTTGATCAATCTCAGAAGTCACCGAAGTTCTGAAAACTCTGCCATTTTTACGAGAATACTTTAAGCTTCATACGCTTAAGATTTGATCAAGAAACTCGAAGCACTTTGATCATTGCAGGATCAATTTTGTGCTAAGGATTTCGAGTTGTATTCATTTTGTTATATCATCAGTCTAAGACTGAAACTAAAGTGTTGTACTAGGAGTTCTTATTTAGGCAGTGTCTAAGTCCTAAACTGGATCGGGGTTTTGCAAATTGCTTGTAAAATTTAAAGTCTTCTAGTGAAATCCTTCCGAGGTTGAAGAAGGGGTGATGTAGCAATGATTGAAATCTCCGAACATCCATAAACAATTGCTTGTACTATTTCAGTTTACTCATCTTCATCATACACCCTAAACTGATATTCACTCAGTGTTTTAAATCTGCAGTTTGACATATTTCCGCACATATTTTGTTTGTCAAACTACGTCTGACATTAAGATAAGTCTCGAACTCAATCACTAAACCGATAGAGTTCAACATTTCTTATTAAACTGCTTGAAAGTATATTCACCCCCCTCTAGACTTTAATCCGATTCTAACAAACTGTATACACATTTTTTTTTTTGTATCCCTGAAAGTTTGTTTCGGTCCAAACTTTGTAGATTTACCATATATGCAAAATGTTCTTTGAATGATACAACAATCTACCGGCTCAAATTTTGGTAGATTTACCATATATATAAAAATTACTATTCAATTTGAGCACACTTGAAATATATAAATAATGCTTAAAATACAAAACCATAAAATAAAAATTCAATCAAATAGTTATATATATTTATATATATAATTAATACACGTAAACTCTTTTCAAATTTTTCTTCGTTTAGTGGCTCACAATTCCAAATATGAATATATATATATATATATATATATATATATATATATATATATATATCTATAATAATATACAAAAATAATTGGTTCAAATTTACTTTATTTACAGAAATTTAATTAGCCAAAAAATAATAATAATAAATAGATAAATTAATACTATAAATAAATTAGTAGGTCTCTCGTGAAATGATCTCAATGATCTTTATTTGCGAAACGGGTCAATCATACTCATATTACAATAAAAATTAATATTTTTACCATAAAAAATACTATTTTTTCATGGATAATTCAAACAGAAGATTCGTCTCACAAAATTGATCTGTGAGACTGCCTCACTAAATATTTTTTGTAAATAAATATAAAAATATAGAAATTTTCAATTCAAAATTTGCTATTTCGTTTACATAATTTAGAATGTCTAATTTAATTCAAAATATACTTATGTCATAAAAAAGATAAATATTAACGATATACACATTTTTTATGAAACAAAATACGACTGAAAACTTGTTTCCGTTCAAATTTTGATATATTTATAATGCATATGCAAAATTTCCATAAATGATGCACACACACTCACACACATGCACACACACACACATATATATATATATATCTATATATATATAATAACTGAGTTTTTGCCATTTTTGAAAAAATCCCGCCAAAACTTTCTTTCTAAAAACGGAAATAATACTTAATTATTTTATTATATATAGTTAAAATAATGGTACATTTCGATATCAAACATAAATGATATATATTCGGTTTTTACAATTACGTATAAAATATTCTGTAAATTATATAATTTACCATATATAATCAAAATAAAAATTTACTTCAAATCAAATACTTTTATTTTACGAGAAATGTCTGAAAAAAATGCTCTATTTTAAGATTAAAAAAATCGTCTCTAATAAAATCGAAAAATGTCTAAAAAATACACAGAATTATTTTTTGTATCGACTATCGATATATTAATACACTATCTTTCACAAAATCAAGAATTGTAAAAAAAACAAAAAAAAAAACAAAAAAAAACACATAAGTTTGGTTTCAATCTCATAATATTTGCTTTCCAAATATACAACCTATCAATTAACATACAAATCAATAATAGATATACACATTTTTACCATATATGAATTAAAGATACACAAAATCAATTATAGATATTCACATTTTTACACATAATTTTTTTGTATCGATATATTAATACACTATCTTTCACAAATCAAGAATTGTAAAAAAAAAACAAAAACAAAAACAAAAAAAAAAACATATAAGTTTGGTTTCAATCTCATAATATTTGCTTTCCAAATATACAACCTATCAATTAACATACAAATCAATAATAGATATACGCATTTTTACCATATATGAATTAAAGATACACAAAATCAATTATAGATATACACATTTTTACCATATATGTAATTTTTTTTTTCGATTTGTATGTATTTATATCAATCAATTCAAACAAACCATTAAACAAACTTTAAAATGTAAATTAAAACTTTTAAATTACTTATAAATTCAAAAAAAACCATATAATATCCCAAATATCAGATAAATATTATTTATATATATATATATATATAATTATAACCGAATGTTTAAATTTTAAACTTGAAAATTAAAATAAACCACCCTTAAATCAATTATACATATTCGCATTTTTACCATTTATGTATATGTGTATATTTTTTTATGATATGTATGTATTTATATCAATTCAAACAAACCATTAATCAAACTTTAAAATTTAAAATTCAAATTTTAAAATTAAAAAATAATAATATATATAAATATCTGATATATATATATATACAAACTTATAGCCGAATATTTAAATTTTAAGCTTGAAAATTCAAATAAACCACCCTTAAATTAAGTAAATCATTAAATTTTTTAGAACTTAATACACATGCATGTATATATAATTATAACCAAAATTAAACTTGAAAATTCAAATAAACCATCATTAAATTCAGCAAACCATTAATTTTTTTTAAAATTAACACATATATATATATATACAAAATATAACCGAATGTTTAACATTCAAACTTGAAAATTCAAATGAATCACCCTTAAATTCAGTAAACCATTAACTTTTTTTTAAACTTAACATATATGTATATATAAAAATTATAACCGAATTTTTAAAATTCAAATAAACCACCCTTAATTTCAGCAAACTATTAAATTTTATAAAGCTTAACATATGCATCAGAACATGTCAAATATAGATTTGAACACAATGATAGTATAAATATTGTTCACGTCCACAATGTTGTAATATTTCCAAAACAAAAACCCATCGATTTTATTAAGAAAACTAAATGACTGAATTGTTTAAAGTTATCCCTGAACTCGAGCCTTCAAACTGTTACTCCGCCCTAAAACTACCACTGATTCATTCTTACAATTTACCTTCATATGATATCATTGGAGATACCACAATTGAATGCATATTTCAAGATGTTGAGATATACATTTTTTTTTTATCTATCTATCAATCTAAAAAATGTTAATATAATTTACATTTTTCTCATTTTTACAGGGAGCACGCATATATGCAACCATAAAATATGGCATCTTTGAGAAATTGAAGTCAATTCTTAAATAAGGTAATCTTTATACTGTTAAAAACATGATTGTTCACAAAGAAATTTCATCATTTACATACGTTGATGGGAAGGTTCTATTCAAAGTTCAAGTCAGAACCAACTAGATTCGCCGATTTAATTGAACATATAGTACTGTCATGAAATGAATAAAAACCTATTATTGTGGAAAAATATTGTGGATAATTTATTGAAAGTCAGGTATAATAATGCTATTTTACTTGAATGTCTATTTTTTTTAGCTTATTTGGGAAGATGAAGTCTCCACACCTTCAAAATCCATTAGCAAGACTGTGATTTCAAAAAAATGCTCTAAATGATTCTGCACTGTAAAGAACCCTCATTGATGAGTTCTCATCTATTGCATCTGACAAAAAATTGAAGGCTAACATCAAGCAAGAGAATGACTGAAATTTATTTCTTCGCATTGAGAAAATTTATTCCAAGTTTTATTTAGATATTAAGGTTTCATGAAACATTTATCTTGATTTACAGTTTATGAGAATTTGTGGATTTTTAATTCTACTACTATTGTTTTAATTCGAGGATTTAAGTTTAATTGTTGAATTTTAAATATTTTTTGAATTTATAATTATAATTTTCTTATTCTATAATGTCTCAAAATTTATACAACTAGGTTATTTATACAATTTCAATTAAAAACCTTTCAACACAACTTAAAATATTTAAATCCTTTCATTTAATTTTCACAATACCATCAGTTGAATATTTTAAAAATAATCAAATATTATATTTAATACTACCATAATTACATATATATATATATTTTTTTGAGAAAAAAGTCATTCATATAGATTAAAATCTCCAGTCAAGAGAAGCTATTACAGAAAGCCAATTAGGTACATTATCAAATAACCATAATAAACATGAAGAGAACTAAAAGCTTTATGGGTCAACTCATGAGCCACTCTGTAGGCTGCACGTTTCATATAAATTTGATTTAATTATTCAAAGCGTAGTGTTTTTTGCATATGAAGTGAAATGCTAATAAAATACAAACACACAATTTTTTTTCTAACACATTCATTTAACAGATTTTTGCAATTTTTGGGAAAATATCGCCAAAACTCTATTACTAAAATAAGTATTTTTTTCACCAAAAAAGGAAATACAATTTTTAAAATTTATTATATTAACCCACCTCAAAATATAGGTTGCATTTAAATATCTACATTAATGTATCATTTTATTTAATTTATGTTACGATTTTGAGTGTTGTGTTACTTTTATATATTTAGTTATCACTATTTTTTTTTCATGTTAAATAACTGTAAATATTTTTGTTTTTGTTTTTTTATAATATTACATTTTTGAACATTTAAAAAGTACCGTTATAAATTTTTGGTTTATTGAATATTTGTAATTCGATATTAAATGTATATTAATTATAAACTTGATATAATTTTTTTAACATATTCTAAAAAATAATTTAAAATTTAATTTAATAAAATACTAATACTCCGTGCATCGCACGGGTGAAATACTAGTATATATATATAACAATCTACCCAATTAAATTTTGGTATTTTATCACATATTGTGAAATGTTCAATAATTTTTATGTATGTATATCATATCTCAATTTTCATTTTTATTGATAAAAATTTGAAAAGTTTACCTTATATACAAGAAAATTATCATTTTGATTTGAACACACACAAAATATATAAAAAATATTCAAATACAAATCCATGATATTTGAATTCAATCAAAATATACAAATGACTCATTTATTTTGATTAGAGTTGTCCTTGAAGTATACACTTTAATCTTGCACTGAGTGCTGCTTAAGCTACGATTGGTCCGTTGTTACGATCTATCTTCGTATAAAAACAAGGTAAATTCCACGTTGCAATACATATTTCATGATATTGAGGTGTATTTATACTTTTTTTTATTGATATTTATCTATCAATAAATTTGAGTATAATTTATATTTTTTTCTATTTTACAGGGTTCATGCATACATGCAATAATAAAATATTGTTTCATAGAGAAAGTGAAATGAATCCTCAAAAAAGATCATATTTTTGCTATTGAAACATACTTGTGACAGAAAATAGACTGAAATATACAATTAAATTTATAACTAAAATAAATGTTTGCGAGATATTTTCGATGATATTTTTCTTTCGAAAATGTTTGAATTCAAGAGCTTTAGAGATTTGAAAAATATGGATTCTTTCGATTAAACAAAACTTTTTGCTACATTTTTTTCTTGCTTCATGAATATATCACATTTATATCTTTTTTTTACTTATTAATTTTTTTTATTAGATTTAATTTTCTTACTTATAATTTATTAATCTAACATATTTCCTATCATTTTAATTTTTTTATAGATGCCATTGACAAAATGGTATCAAGAGATTCCCTTCAAAATAAAAAAATTAATATTGTACTACGAAACTTATTAATTTTGTCATTGAAGAATTAATATAAATTCCATTTTTTCTCAACTTTCTCATTTTATTTGTGATGAGTTATTTTTTCATCTATATTTATTTTTTTGTTAGGAACATTAATAAATTACCATATACTTTGTGAGAAGAATTTGTTTTCTAATTGTATAATATATAATCCATTAGATAATTTGTATTTTATTTATTTGTTCAAATTTTCACACTTACTAACATTTATCATTAATTATATAAAATAATATCGAGTGCAATGGGAATAGAGTCAAAATAGTCTTGTAAGTTTGCCCATTTTGTGTTTTGGTCCTGTAAGTATTTAATTTTAGGTTTTGGTCCTATAAGTTAAGTTATAATTGGTTTTTAGTCCTTTCTTCATAGAGTGTTGATGTGACATCAAAAAATGCCGACATAACAGCTAAAAATGTTTAAGTGGCATTGAAAAATGATGATGTGTCTGTTGTGGCATCAACAATTAAATGTTATGTTTTCAAAATCGAACTGTAACCACCGGTTCAACCGGTTCGATTCGAAATCGGTCACTGATTTGATCTGAAACACTTCCAAAAACCATTTTAACAGTTGAACCGGCAGAACTGGTCAAGAACCGAAAAATAAGGTTTCGCTTTTTTTTTTTTCTTCAAAAAAATAGTTTTTTTTTATTTTAAAACCTTAATTTAATATTTTATTATATATATATACATGGTTATTTGAAATTTTTTCCTCGCTAAAAATATTATTTATTAATATTAGAGTGTATAAGTTTTTTGAATATATTTATATAGTTATTTAGTTTTCAAATTATGAGAAATATATATATATATATATATATATATATTTATATAAATTTTTTAGGTTCTTATAATTTAAAATATATTATGAAATATATTATATTATATAAATGATTTTCGATTCGATCGTTCGGTTAAAACATTCCAACCAGTTGGACCATTTTTTTAAGTTAGATCCGTTTGATCACCTGTCCCGTTATAAATTAAAAACATTGCTTAAATAAAAAAATCAAAAACCAAACTATAACTAAACTTACAGGACCAAAACCCAAAATTAAATACTTACTAGACTATTTTGTCTATTATCCCTGTTAATTATTAAATTAAAAATTAAAAAAGAAAAAGAAAAGTCCAAACGGGCTCTTCTTCAAGTGCGCACACTGCACTCGGCGAGTTTCCGACATAACACTGAAACCCGAGGATCGCTGGTAACAGTTTCGTCTTTTCGTAATCTTTTTCCATAATTTTATACCTTTTTTCATATTTTTCGATCTGTTAAGCACGATAACAATCTGTTACTGTCTTCGGAATTTGAGTAGAAAGTTGTAGTTCTGCGATTTTTCGCCTCGCCCGTTTTCCTTCTGTTTTCAGCCAAATCATTTTCATCTTGTTGGGGTTTTCATTTACTTCTTGTTGATGCTGTGGTTATTTTTACTTTCATTTGGTGCAGCGATTCAGAAGCGGCTTAAAACGATGGGTGATGAAAAGGAGGCGTTTTATGTAGTGCGGAAGGGTGAGACTGTTGGGGTGTATAAAAGCATAAGTGACCTTCAGTCTGTTCTCCGATCTTCTGTAATTTACTAATCCATTGTGCTTTACCATGCTCTTTTTTTTTTTTATCCATCTCAATTTCCGTCAGTATCAGCATTTTACTCCTTTTCCTTACTTCTCTTTTTCTAAAAAATTAAAAAAAAAATCCAGAAAGTATTGGTTGGGAAGATCTCCACTTTTCCAATTAATTTCCCCTGAACATTCTTGTACACATCATTTATCTAGTGTTCCTATTTTTCCCCGCGAGGGTCATACTGTTCAAGATTTGTGCTTTTGACTGTGGCTGACATTCGAGGAAATTGCTCCTTACGTGTTTGCCTATGTTTTCCTTGTGCGAAGTAGATTTTTGTTATTGGGTTTTATTTTATCAGTATGTTGTTCTATTTTTCAGGTGAACGATCCTTCTGTAAGTGTATATAAAGGATTTGGCCTGTCTAAAGAAGCTGAAGACTACCTTTCATCGCACGGACTTGGGAATGCTATTTATTCCATAAATGCCAGTGATGTCCAAGATGATCTTTTTGGTCAACTTGTCACATGCCCTTTTCGTGTTCGATTCTTGACCTTTTAGACTAATTGAGTGTTTTTTAATGTCTTAGAAATCTTTTTGAATAGTATACTTGGGTTTCCACCCAACAATTTTCACTTTCTGTAATCATAACAAAATGCTTCTGGTTGGTCGGCTGGGTTGAATGTCTGCCCATCTTTCCTAGCGGTGGTGCTCTCTCAGCCTCTTTTTGCGTCAGTGGGTTTAAAGTTTTCGTATTCAACAGTCTCAACACACACTTAATGCTTTCTGATATGTAATGTGAGTGCTTGTTTATTTTGAATGATTGATTCCATTTTCTGTTACTTTCTGGGTCAAAACATGTCTCGTTTTGCATTACTGTGATGCAATCAAAACACATTCATTATGCATTTCTGTGATGTAATCAATCCTGATGGTTGCCATTTTAAGTGTTTTGATATTTTTATTTAGTTCTTCAATTTGTTGAATATTTTAGCGGTATTCGGTGGTTGAATGTTGTTTATGCTAAACAGTTTAATTGTTCAAATTATGTGGCTACGATTTTAGCTGCTCCGTATTGGAAGCATTTAACTCATGAATGGAACTGTATATCAGAAATCTACAAATGTGATTTTATGTTGTGTTAAATCGCTCCTTTGCTGGCTTTGCAACCACAACAATGACTTTTTAGAAAAAGATTACGTCTTGCTTGTATTTGCATGATGGGTGTTACTTTTCTCAGGAACCAAATTATTCTAAAGATAAAGCAGGTAGCAAGAATCATTTGGACAAGAAGCCACAGGTACTCACTGAACTGAATTAGTTGGAATCCATTTTCTTAATGATGTTTTGTTGCAATGAGTTAGGAAAAGATTGTGTTATTTCACCTTGTTTTTCTAAAACTTGTTTCTGTTCTTTTGCATGTCTATTTGTTAGTAGTACCTTTTGCATGGGTGTTGGTAGAAGAGTTTCATTATTTTTATATTTTCTTGCATCCTTTTGACAACAGTGACAATTGCCTGGACTGCTCATCGACCAATATGTCATAGATTACTCCTTATAATTTTAAGTGAATCATGGTGCTGGCTGTTCATATGTTCCTTGTCTCCTATAAAATTGTTACTTTAGTTTGATTGGGAGAGAAACATAAACCCGGGTTTAATGAACTTTGTCTGTGTGTCTCATACTTGAGTTTTATTCTCAATTCATTTGAAATTGATTCAATATCATGTCTATCAGATATTCAAGTTTAGTCTTTTCCCGTGCTTTAGTATGAAGACATAAGTATTAGATGTAAATCCTTAGTTTATGTGTTAATATATTGCTCAACCTTTTGAATGAGCAGGACTGTAGGGTACTATTACCTCGTTGTTATAATAATTGTGATTCTACTGATTCTTGGATTTGAACTTCACAGTTGGTGCAGATATTTTCCAACTGAATGTTCCTTTTTTTTTCCCTTTTTGTCATACTCAGCAAGAAGTTACCGGATCTGCCTCATTTGCAAACCATCATCTGAAAAGTTACAAATTAGATAATTTTCTCCAAGCTCAACCTGTTTCATCTTATTGTGTAAGTTCCAGGCGCATGTTTATTTATTATATATTGCCAACGACACATCCACAACCCGCGTAGTTCGTTTGGTTCACACCTTCAGGGTTTGGAATAACGAATGATATAAGTGATATGGTCAGTGCGGTTCCAACGTAGACCTGTTTGTGAATTTATCGGAACAATATCCACAACATCACTCTTAGCATTTTCCAGCTCAACGTTTCCACAAAATTATATTATAGAAGAATTCATGAATATCTGCTCTTTGGTTTGGGCGGGTTTTTCTCTTGGCATAACCCTCGAAAGCTTAATTACCCACTAACACAGAAATTTTTTCATCATCCACTTGTCATTTCATTATATTTACAGAGTTCCTGTATTCTCGAGTTTGATGGTGCTTCAAAAGGAAATCCTGGACCAGCTGGTGCAGGGGCTGTGCTGCGTGGCGCAGATGGAAATATGGTGATTATTATTTAATTCTTTCTTATGGCCCTTTTAAGTTGAAACGTTACCTAATATTGTATTTTGAGGATGGAATGATAGGTTCGATTGCGTGAAGGTGTGGGTATTGCTACTAATAATGTTGCTGAATATCGAGGTGCTATCTTAGGGTTGAAATATGCTCTTCAAAAAGGGTTTAAACACATACGAGTTCGAGGGGATTCTAAACTTGTCTGCATGCAGGTATTTGTTTCTTCTTAAAGAATTTTACCAATCTTTTCTTTGAAATTCCAAAAGAATACAGATGAAGAACAAAGTTGGTAAAATAAAAGAATATTCGATAGGAACTATAAATCATCCTGTCCTAATTGTATGTTGACCTTGCAAATATATGAACATGTAGAACGCATTGTTCTTCATTCATTTTATCCCTTTCTTACCTTTTTTTGTTAAAATTATCACACAAACAGGTTCAGGGTCTTTGGAAAACCAAAAATCAGAACATGGCTGAATTGTGCAAGGTGGCTAAAGAGCTAAAGGATCAGTTTATGTCTTTTGAGATCTGCCATATCGATAGAGTATGTTTAATATATGTTGATAATTTGATTTATTTGTCAGTTTCATGAGTGGAGTTCTCATCATTCTTTCTCATCCATGTTTTAAAATCGGTATAGCTATGTAAACACATCAATTTCGGGCTCACTTGCAAATTCTGACTCTGCCAGAATTCAGACAGTCTTCATATATGTGAGAACTCGTGACCATTTTTAAAATGGCTGCCTGGTCGCAAATGTTTCAAATTTCTCTTTTAAATATGCAGCTTTTATCATCCTTACCCCTTCAGATTTTGGACTTAATCACCACCCCTCACTAAATTAACCTTATGAAAAATTTACTGTGCCTCCTTCTTATGGTGGTTCCATTTACTCATTAACCATGTTTGTCTGTCAGTCCCCTTTGTGCAATGCCAACAAATACACGTAAAATATGGAACGCACACGACGACACCTCTCGGTCTTCTTAGCCTACATTGAATTTTATTTGCATTCTATCTTATTGGATGCAATCATTCTCATCTTAGTCCGAAAATTAATTTCTCTTGTTATTAGGAATACAACAGTGACGCCGATTCTCAAGCGAATTTAGGTGTGCATCTCAAAGGTAATCTCATTTAATCTCCTCTTTGTTCTTTGATTGCATTTCATCTTGGGCCATTTCTTATTAATCTTTGGCATATCTTTCAATGGTGTGCAGCTGGTGAAATAGAGGTTGAATGAATGTGACATAAAGTAACTCAAAATGCTGGAAAAAAAAAATCAGCCTCGCTGAAGGGTGGATGATTCTGGCACCGGTTTCGGTTTAGTTCTGGTTCTGGTTTCATCTGGTTCAATCTAAATTTGTATATAAAATATTATAATCTTATCTTGTTAAAAATTGTGATGAAGAACAGATCCATGTATTTGGCACATTGGCAAATTTTAGTTTGTTTGAATTGGGTGGGAGTTCATTGACTTGTTATCTGTAACATAGGACTGCTAATTTTATGGTACAAGCTAATAGCTATAAGCGGCTGCTTCGTAATTTCTTGTGAATTGATTTTACTGATAATTTTCACTTAACTGAAATTTTAAGCATCCCTAATTTTGATAACATTACTATTGTTAATTTCCTTTATCTTAAAATTTTTAACAATGTCACAGTTATAATTATCGTTAATTTATTTTATATAATATATGCTACTTATTCTTTTTTTTTTTTTTTTCCAATATTACAAGTTTTTTTTTTTTAATATAACTAATAATTAAAAAATTTGAAATAAATCCAAAGGGCTCTTCTAGGTTTCAAAAACAAATGAAAGCAAGGTTTTTGCGTCATTAAGATGCTCTATTTTATATATAAATGTAACGATGCATGCGTAGGTGTTTATACGTTTTCTTTAATTAATTTGATTTATATTAAATAAAAAAAATATCATAGTTGTAAAAATTATCGAGTAACTAAAAATGCAATTTGAAATATCGAGATAAAAAAAACAAAAAATGTAATATATATCAAGATAATTTTTGGGAAAAAAATGATATATTCTTTTGTTTAATTGACAAAGTTATATATATATATATATGTATATATATATATATGTATATATATATGTATATATTAGTACTAAAGAATAAAATAATTTATCTATATATATTTGTGACGTCCCGTATTTTCGACATCGAATTAAAATAGTTGCGAAAAAAGAGAGAGAAAATTTTTCAAAACTTTTTAAACTATGCCGGGAGTGCATCGCCCTAGTACATCAATAAATCAAAATATGAAACATGGATGCAAACCTACATTTAAGTCCATCTAAGATACGACACGTCAAAACCTACTACTAATTAACTATGTATATAAAATACATTTGACAATAATCAAAGAACTCACATAACAACATTAACTGAAATAAACATTTGAAATTCTCAAAATTCAACATTTAAAATACTGACAATGAAATAATAAAATCATTACTTTTAAATATCATACATAAAATATTGTAACAACATGATATAAATAAACATATGTAAATATTTTTTTAAAGAAACATCGGAGCTTCTGAACTGTCGTGTCATGCAATGTCTCCGCCTCTTGGACTCTTCAGCCGTGCTACCAAAGCTTTTAATTCAAAACTGCTAACTCAACTGCAACATTCAAATATAGTGAGTCTAAAGACCCAACAAAATAAAAAACATGCATATTATTAACATAATAACTTCAAACTTAAAAATGCTTAAACATGATCTTCAAAATTCTTTAAAATAAAAAAGGACTTAAAAGTGGACATCTTTAAACTTAACTTAACTTAAAGAACTTGAACTAAATTTCATGCATATGATAAAACATTTCCACTCAACCCTTGATGAAATATAAGCCATTAAAATATGCATAAACATGACATAAAAACTCGGACATAAAAACTTATCGTTTGGGTGACGAATTATGTGAAATTGTGGTCTTAACATAAACATGACATAATAACTCGGACCCGTACCCATATGATTTGACCCTAAAACATCCTAACCCGACCCGGGACTACCCTGCCCAAGTCCCTGACCCTACTGCCCGACCTGCCCGAAACAGTATCACAACTCTCTTCTCTTCTCTCGCGAGGCAACATCATCTCAGCCCTTTAAGGGCTTCGGCCGCCCAGCTCCGGCCACCACCGGCCGAAGCCCCACCGATATACCTTCCCCAAGGTATTGGGGTTCTAACAAAGCTGGAATCAGCCCCTAACTCGAGTCCTACAGCCCGTACGAGCCATTTCCCTAGAACTGCTCAAACTGCGCTCGCTCCATCTGTAGCAGCTCCTTCGCTCTTGCCTTTGCCGAACAACTCTGGCCACCACTGGCCGGAGCACTGGAACCAGGAATTTCCCAAGATCCAGATACAACTACCTGACCCAGCCCTTAGCTCGAACCAATCCAAGCATGGCTCGATCAAAGCTCATAAGTCCAACAAGCTCGATCCCTGCGCGCATGCTACTAGTACTGCACCAACTGGTTTCCAGCCTTGTCTAGCCACTTCTAGGGTCGAACAACCTAGCCAAACTGACCCTAAAGAACCCTTTTAGACCCATGAACATTGGAGCAGCAGTTCGAACCAAGTCATGTCCATAAATCATGCAAAACCGAGCCATGAAGTGCAAAAACGTGAGAAAACATGCATGAACTTGAATATGATCTCATTTCTAAACCATATACATTTTCATATCCAAATAATTTTACTATTGAATGATTTTCAAAGCCTTAAAATTTGTTTGAATAACTTGCCTTACACCTAAAAACGAAGGTTTGGGAGCGATCCAGAGGTTGAACATAGGTCGGAACACGATCGGAACGAAAGAAAAATAACTTGAAGAAGAAGCTCTCGGTTCCCCTCCTTCTCACGCCTCTCTCCTCTTCCCTATCCTTTCTTTCTTTCTTTTCTTCTCTTCTACACACTTGGCCCCTCCTTTAATGACTCAATATTTCGGAATGTTTAACCTTATGGCTAATGCTATGATACCATTAAAAGCATCATACAATCAATTATAAATAATAATGTATTTTTTATTTTTTTCAAACTTTTTAGGAAGTTGAAACAAAAATTTTAATTTATAAGGAGTTATTAATAACTTATAATTTGGTTTGGGGATTTTTCTCAAATTTATTCTTGAATTCTTCGTCAATAAATTATACAGTGAAAATATACATATATATATATATATATATATATAGTTATTTACACCAAACACCCCTGTGAAATATTGAAAATGCACAATTCTCCCATGTGAAATTTTAATAGGCATCTTCAACCCTAACCTTTTAAAAAATTAGCACACTCTCCCCTTCAGATGAGTGATTGTTGAACACGCGCCCCTCATGCGACTGGACAAAGATTTTGATATTTTTTTTTGCACCAAATACCCCTGTGAAATATTAAAAATACATATTTGACCCTTGTGAAATTTTTAAATCTATTCAACCCATAATACACAATTTTTATTAAAATCTAATTATAAAATATTTAGCAAACACTTTTCATTTTATTAATTTTATTTTGAATTTTAAATTTATTATGATTATATAATTATTTTCTAAAAAATATTATTATTTTATCTTGTTATCATTATTTTATTAAACTTTCTTCTTGTTTCCAACTTCTCAAATAAAAATGCATTCATAAACGAGATTTAAATACCTAAAAGTACCAAAATATTAAATCAAAATAATAATTTCATGCATATTACTTTTCAATTTAGTATTATATATTTTTGAACCAAAATCTAAATTTTTTAAAATGAATTGTAGAATTTGCATTAAATAATAATACACAATATTTATTAAGATCTAATTATAAAATATTTTTCAAACATTTTTAATTTTATTTATTTTTATTTTTTAATTTAAATTTATAATTTATAATTAATTTATTTCTAAAAAATTATTATTTTATCTCGTTATCATTATTTTATCAAATCACTCCGTGCTTTCAACTTTTTCATTAAACATGATTCATAAATAATGATTTAAATATCTAAAAATACCAAAATATTGAACCAAATGATAAGTTCATGAATGTTACCTTTTCGATTTAGAATTATATAAGCATGTTATTTTTTATTATTTATTACAAATTGTGCAATGTATATTCTCGAAAAATTTAAATTTTGGTTCAATAATATATAGTCCTAAATCAAAAAAGCAATATGTTTGAACTTATCGGTTTAGTTCAAAATTTTGGTACTTGAAATTATTTAAATACTTGTTTATGAATGCATGTTTAATAGAAAAGTTAAAAACAAGAAGAAAGTTTAATAAAATAATGATAACAAGATAAAAAAATAATATTTTTAGAAAATAATTATATAATCATAATAAATTTAAAAATAAAAATAAAATTAATAAAACAAAAAGTGTTTGCTAAATATTTTATAATTAGATTTTAATAAAAATTGTGTATTATGGGTTGAATAAATTTAAAAATTATTTTCACAGGGGTCAAATATACATTTTTAATATTTCACAAGGGTATTTGGTGCAAAAAAATATTAAAATCTTTGCTCAGTCGCATGAGGGGCGCGTGCGCAACAATCACTCATCTGAAGGGGCGCGTGTGCTAATTTTTTAAAAGGTTAGGGATGAAGATGCCTATTAAAATTTCACATGGGAAAAGTGTGCATTTTCAATATTTCACAAGGGTGTTTGGTGCAAATAACTCTATATATATATATATGAAAAGAACATAGATATTTAATACACTGCTTATTGCACTACAAATAAAATATTCAATTTGTAAAATATACACACTAGCTCAATCAAGTACTTTTACAATAAAATTTATATACAAATATATACATCCAATATTCATATATTTCGTTATACACATGCAACACATGTATCTCGATTGTTATTTTCAATAAATTGACAAAAATATTAATCGAACACACCATAATCCAATCGAAAATCAAGAAGGATTTAATTTATTATTATTATTATTATTATTATTATTATTATTATTATTTAGAAAGAGATTTAACGAGAGCACGTAAATGATCAACGTTTTGGGAACCGATTTTAATACTTGGAAAATGAAAGTTTATGTTCTTTTAAAAAAAATTGTAATATCGGGAGTGGACTGAGCTCCCATGAAATGTCTTATTGGGTAAAATGTAAATAACTCGATAAATATCTCTAAAAATCAATTGTTAAAGAAATTTTAAATGACTTCCCCTTTGTGGTCCCTCGTAATTAAAACAAGAAACGACCGACACACTCAAAAGTATATAGTCCAAGACAAAAAAAGAAAGTAGAACCAAATTGTATAGCCCAAAGTCCTGATCCACCCATAGTGAGCCTACAAAATGGGCCTCAGGCAAACCCGCTTTCTCCAATCAAACCTTCAGTTCTAAGTTTTCGTTTGGACGTGTACTTTTAAAATATTATATAAAAGGGTTTTTAATTTTTTTTATAAAATGATTTAAAATTTGTTTTAAGAATAGATACGTGTTTGACAAATATTTTTATAAAAATATTTTTATAGTTAAAAATGTGTTTGGATAACTATTTTAGAAAAATAATTTTAAAGTTAAAAATAATTAGGAAGATGTTTGACCACAATTTTATAAAATCTTTTAAATATAATTTTTGTCTCATTTTTTCCTTTTTTTTAATGGAGAGATTTTTTTTTCTTTAAATTTTTTTATATTTTTGTGATTGATTTTATTTTTATTTTATTTAGTGCATAATTAAATGTATAAAATTTAAACGTACAAATTCTCTTTTAAAATGTAACAACCAAAAAATCATAATAAGTACATTAAATATATAAAATTAAAACGTGCAAAAAAAACATAATTTATATTAATAAATTATTATTATTATATGTTGAAGTCTAAAACCACGTACAGTTTTTTTTAATCAATTATGTGCATGAGAGTATTTGCCAAAATTTATAAAACTAATACACACTACAATTATTATTATTATTATTATTTAAATTAAAAAAATTTACTCCAAACATTTATTAAAATAGATAGATTTATTTCTAAACGGTTTGCCTTTGAGCAATATCAAATGGGTTGGGGTAAGACGCTAATCGATGCAACAAACACATGCGCGCGCGGCCGGCGTGGCGAGGCGAGGCGAGGGGAGGTCTTGTGATCAATTATTCTTTTTGGATAAAATTTGGTTCAAGAATAATATTTTATTATTGTGAGTGCGATCGATCGGTTAAAAACAACCGACCGAGCGCAGCCCTCATTTGCCGAGACAATAAGTTTCATAAAAGTGGGCGCTCGGTCCGCTAAATTTTACCGACCGAGCGCACCATGGTTTGAGCGAGACAGAATGTTTACCAGAAGAGGGGCGCTCGATCGGTCAAAAATAACCGACCGAGCACGCCTTCTATAGTCTGAAAAGTTGTGTCTCTTTTTGGGCTTTTTCTGTTATGGGTTGCATCCTTACGCCATAAAACGTGTTTTTTGGAGTCATAGTATAAATATATGACTGTTATAACGCAGAGAAATAATCCGAAACATCTGAGAACATCAAACGATTGAATATCAGATTTCTCTGCAAATTCTTCCCTGTCTCTCTCACAAAAGAACAAGTTCATACATATTTTAGTTCGACGAAGATCGAGATATTTTTTGTGCTGCTATATCTCGATTGTATAGTCGTTGTATCTTAGAGACGATTGCCGCCAACGTTGAGCGCTGTTAACGGGCAATTTCGTCTTGCGGATAGAGAGTTTCTCTCGCATCGACTTTGTTCATCTTTGTTGCTGCTGTTGTTGCTGTTGACGCACTAATTTTCAGAATTCGGAGTCCACACTTATAACAACTATTAATTCAAATGATTCATTCAACACAAACACACATTTATACATCAATATAGTTCATCTGATATTATTATTTTGTAATAATGTAAAACTATATGGTAGTTGAATATTTATATACGTGTTGTCCAGTTATAATATGATATAATCTGTCAAAAATTGTACAAAATTAAATATTAACGAAGTGTTGTTGAAAAAATTGTATTTGTGTATCATGTAACTTGAATATTATGATTAATTATAAAATTAACCAAACATATTAATTGATTAATTCAATTTTAACTAGTTATGATGATCAATTTTCACACAAATAGCAATAAAATTGGAACTATGCAATATCAATGATATAAATAAAATTAAAAGTTTCAAAATTTATATGATAGGATTTAAAAATTATAAGAAATTTCCATTGAATAAAAAAAGCTCTAACTCTTTTGTAAATTATTATTTTTATACACACAATTTATGTGAAAAAATGGATAAAATTTTTATTTATATATTTTAATTAAGATTTTACTTATATTATAAGTGCCCTGCCGCGAGTCTTATGC
Source organism: Henckelia pumila (assembly GCF_033568475.1). NCBI lineage: Eukaryota > Viridiplantae > Streptophyta > Magnoliopsida > Lamiales > Gesneriaceae > Henckelia > Henckelia pumila. The sequence continues at coordinate 48,483,737 of NC_133122.1, read as the reverse complement.
TCCACCGGGTGTTGAACACCGGTGGATCTTGGCCCTTCATTGGGCATGAGGCTCACAAATGAAGGGCCAAGATCCAGCTGGGGGGGCTTCTACACCCGGTGGATCTTGGCCCTTCATTGGGCATGAGGCCCACAAATGAAGGGCCAAGATCCAGCAGGTGTTCTACGCCCAGTGGAGCAATAGAAGCTCCCCTGCTCTCCCGCCTCCAATTTGTTTCACACCCCACTCAGTCAGTTTCAGTTACAGAAAGTTAGTTATAACTGCCCTGCCGCGAGTCTTATGCTCCACCGGGTGTAGAACACCCGGTGGATCTTGGCCCTTCATTGGGCATGAGGCCCACAAATGAAGGGCCAAGATCCAGCGGGTTTTCTACACCCAGTGGAGCAATAGAAGCTATCCTGCTCTCCCGCCTGCAATTTGTTGGGAGTAGCGTTTCACACTCAGTCAAAGAAGAGAGCTATTATCAGAAGAAATCGCAACTTTTCATGTGGCCATGGCTCTTTTTGAAGTGATTGGCAAGATAAACAACATTTTGGATTGCATCAACAACATTTTGTCATGTTGCATCTAAGTGAGAGCCATTTGGGGCTGGTGGAAAAGTGGCGGAGAAGGTGACGGATCGTAGTCGGCCAGATTATTGGAGGACATAAACCCAACGAAAACGGCAACCGAGGCGCCATTATCATGTTGCTCACTGTGGGGTTGGTGGAAAAATGCTGCAGAAGGCAACAGACTGACCACCAGTTTTTTGGAGGATGGAGCGACCGAGGGGAACTAAAGCAGAGGATCAGAAGCAGAGGATCACTCTAGAAGACTTCCGAAGATAGGCTATTGATGTTTTTCTGATTTTTTGATTTTTTTAGTTTTTGGCTGTATTCACCCGCTCAGATTCACTATCTTGTATTGACATTTTAATGTTTTCAATCTATTGATTCTATGCATCCCATTGATCTGGAAATATCTCTTGCATTTTTCCACGGATCCCCATTTGTTGGGGTTATTTAGTTCTCTGGAGAAGCATGCAATGTGGTAACAGAGTTGCAATTTTGCCTAAAAATTACATATTGGCTTCATTTGACAATAGTTTTTGTCTTAGAAATCTTTTTCACCAGCATTTCTCATAGGTGGCTGAGCTGACAGACGAGGAGCAATTGGTTTTAAAGTTTGAGAAGCAATATCCAGGAGATATTGGTGTCTTAGCATCATTCTTGTTAAATTATGTGAGACTTAATCCAGGAGATATTGGTGTCTTAGTACCTTTCTTTGAATATTTTTACAGATTTCTTTGAATGATTTGGAAATATCTCTTGCACCTCTCCACAGATTCCCATTTTGTGGGGGTATTTAGTTCTCTGGAGAAGCATGCAATGTGGTAACAGTGTCGCAAATTACATATTGGCTTCATTTGACAATAGTTTTTGTCTTAGAAATCGTTTTCACCAGCATTTCTCATAGGTGGCTGAGCTGACATACGAGAAGCAATTGGTTTTAAAGCTTGAGAAGCAATATCCAGGAGATATTGGTGTCTTAGCATCATTCTTGTTAAATTATGTGAGACTTAATCCAGGATATATTGGTGTCTTAGTACCTTTCTTTGAATCTTTTTACAGATTTCTTTGAATGATCTGGAAATATCTCAATTTAAATATAATGGTTCTCAATTATTATAAAAGTGTTTTTTGATGTGATTCGCAAGCTGAACATTGTGCTGGATCGTATCAACAATATATTATCATGTTGCATCTCACAGAAAGCTATGTGGGACTGGTGGAAAAATCCCGGAGAAGGTAATGGACTGCAGACGACCAGTTTATTGGAGGATGGAAACGCAAGGGAGACGGCGACCGAGGTGCCCCAGGGGAACGAGGAAGAGGCTAATGTATCATCCGAGACTAGGGATGACAATGGGGCGGGTTGCTCATTTAAATAATATTTTTATGTTATATAAAAAACTACGCTATCATAAACAGATTTATTATATATAATGTATAAATATATATTACAAAATGAAATAATAATAATACTTTTAATTTTAATTTTTTAATAAAATTTTAGATTTAATAAATTTTGATAATTAAAATATTTGTATATTATTTGTGAGACCTCGTTTCTAAACCACTATTCTCGGAGTAAACAACAATTAAACATACAAGAAACCAAGAATCGAAGCGATCACAATATATATATTTTTTTAAGGAAAACGCCCGCGCGCCCGCGCCGAAGCTAGCGCGCCCGCGCCCTCGCCTCGCCAAAACCAGCGCGCCCGCGCCCTTACCTCGCCAAAAAGCCGCGCGCCCGCGCCGTCCTCTCGCCCAAAAATCCAAGGCACCGAAAATAAATCCAACCAAACCTAAACACTTGCATTTAAAGTATCTGACAAGCCAATAACAATACAAGAAAAGTTTAGGGAAGAAAACATCCGATTCGGTAGTACCTACATCGATTCTTGCTTACAATACAAAACGAGAAGTTCGAATGACAAAACATGTTCGCAAAACATAAACTAGATTGACATGCTGATTCGACTTCTAAACGAGTCTCACTTCTATCTCTTGCTCTTGACGTTAACCAGGTCTACTCTGACTCGGTCCTGCCCCACCTGTTGCCAAGTACACATACAAACAAAGACAACAGCCGGATAATCCGGTGAGAATATAATCCCCAGTAAAAGAGACAAACATGCATATCAAATAATATATCAAAACATGATACATATATACAAGACAAGCAATTCCAAAAATCATCTCAAAACTTAATTCAATTGCATAATGCAATGCATGTCTTTAAATGTGGGATTATCAAGTCCGGATAATCAAGAAATTGCTGCTTTTGCTTTTGAAAATCCCGAGGATGAGATCACGTAAACAACTCACCGACTCTCCCGATCGAGGTGGTGCTACGTATCTCCATCCTCTAGACTTTGGTGCGACTATAAGGAGTATGCTAGCACTAGGTGAAACGGCTACACCCAGGCCACTCACAATATAGCCCCCAAAACGTCTAACATAAAAAGGGTCATCCTGCCCGATAAAATCAAGGATTCTTAGCTCAAGATGAATGCAATGCAAACATAACTCAATCAACTAAATTCGAGTAAAAGCAAATAACATGCAAGTATGTGATTCCTCGGAACACTCGAATCAAGTCGGATTCGAGTCACACGTTCCATTCCAGTCTAAGTCATCTTATACCTCTTTCAAACGTCGATGCTCCAACCTGGAAACAACAACAATTCCTCAATCAAGATTCAATCAAACTTCCTCAAGCGATAATAAGAAATCGATACTATACCGGCTACAATCTTCAAAGCGATACAACTCTTGAAATCTCGCAACTCAACAGCCTTCAAAAGAATCTGTCAAAAGAAGTAATAAAGGCTCGAGATCAAAATACAACTCAATCGAAGACTTGGCTCAAACACTACAAATCGATTGATAATCCAAAACTCAAACCGGCGGCATAACGGCTGTATTCTGATCAAACCGGAAATGCAGACAGCAAAATATCAATCCAAACAACTCTTATCAATCAACATTCAACCATAACAATCCAATTCCAACAAATCATAAAAACTCAACATTTCGAAAATCCCTTCAAAAATCATAACAAATCCGAACGACGCTCTATTTCGAAACCGACAGATAATAAACGATCAGAACTCTGCCAAGAACAACATACTAGCAACTCAATCGATTCTAACGACATCCCAAAAACGAAACGTATCTGATCGAAGAAATACTTACGGTAGAACGAAGCTCTCGCAGCCGTGATCGCTAATCTGCCTTCAGAAATAAATTCCAACGGACGGATCGAGCTCGGGGAGAAATCTGGAAGCTTGAACTCACGTTGGGGAGTCTTCAATGGGGGAGGAGGCGTGTAGGGAAGAAGGTGAAGTGAAGAGGAAGGCCAACACTTGCTTAAATATCTATTTAAGTCCAAAATTGCATTTTAGTCCCTGAAAAATTCGAAATTTGCAAAAAAGACCTTGATCAAAATCAAGTCGGCTCTTGAACTCTGGAATCTCCGATTATCTCAAATAAAGTCAATTAAGATAAAATCGGGGCGTTACAATTCTCCCCCTCTTAAAAAAGATTTCGTCCTCGAAATCAAACACGATTCTAACTCGAACTGTGTCTCTCAATTAATCCTTCAAGTCCGCCAATCAAAAGTCGACTCATTCTCGTCAGCATAATCCTCATCTGCTCAGTCACAATCCAATCGTCTTTGGTTCCAACTCAAAACATGCATCTTAGTTCGACTCGTCTGGTCTGGCTGTCCGTTGTTCTGAGGATATCGAACTGAAAGAGTTGAAATCAGAAAACAAATATCATCAAAGTCCTTGCCGAAAGAACGAATGCATCGAGGATCTCTGACTAAACTGACAGACTTCGGCAAAAACATGACATCTGACGACCTCTGACAAGATATCAATCCTCTAGTCTTGACTGAAAGTCATTCTGTACAGAAAATGGTAGCCGATTCCAACAATCGGTCAATCGAAGTTAGATAGTAGATAAAATAAGAACAGCTCAAAACATCAGTTGCTGCATACAATTCCTCAGATAAAGATTCGCAGTCAGAAATCTCAAACAATCTAATCCTCTTTTCTTCCTCCAATCAGCTCCAACTGTGAAAACAATTACTCCAACTCTCAAATCATAGAAAAGATCACGGAAATATCTTCATAAGAAAAATAGATAACAGATCCCCAAATCAATAAGATTGCTGCGAGCTCGAAGTCCAGATTCAGACATTGATTCTCGAGCGTCTTCAGTTGTCTCGATGTCCAGACTATAGCGCGATTCCTCTGAATAAGAATACATCCCAAAATCTCGATAAGAAGAGAGCGCTGATCGGCACAAATTCCATCATTAACTCAAACAATCGAAGAAGATCATTCAATCCAAAAGAATTCTGACATTGAAGAATAACAAACAACTGCTTGGTACTAATATCTGCTATACGATTCTCAAAAACTCTGAAAGATCAGCACAATTCTCATTCCAAAAGATAAGAAATCAACGATAAGAATTCCTAGTCTCAACTAATTCTTCTGAAAGATCCGGTTAATAAAAAGATTAACAACACTACTGGATTATTTGTCAATTCGAACGATTCAACAAAAGTTTAGAGGCACGATAAACGTTAAACAGATTCTTCAATAAGAAGGCAATTAACTCGCCAGCATCTAAAAGTCCAGTAAGAATAGAAAACCAAAATCAAACGTTACCTGATCTGTCATTATCGGGTGCAGCCTGAGTCTGCGGGTCCTCAGACAGAGCAAAGACTCGTGCCTGCTGTCTGGGAGGCTGGCTTGCATACTGATTATCTTTCTGTCTATTCTGCTGCTGAGGTTGAAAAGAGTGGACAGTAGGAGCTTGTTGCTGAGGCTGAGCTGTCTGTCTCAAAAAACTTCCACTTTGAGCTTGCTCAGGGACAAGCTAAGGACACGCTCTGGCAAAGTGCCCCGCCTGGTTATAGATATAGCAGCTTCCAAAAATACCTCTACACTGATCACTGGAGTGACGACCTCCGCAGTTGGCACAAGACATGCCTGACTGACCCAAACTCTGTCCCAATCCATGCTGCCTCGAGCCATTAGAGCTCGAAGAACTGGTTCCGTGCTTCTTAAATTGCTTCCCCTTCGGGAGATAGTAATACTTCCTATTACCTCCACTGCTACCACCCTCAAAACTCGGTGGTTGGTTCTGAAACTGAAAGGATTGATTCTGGTAATGGAACGATTGGTTCTGATATTGAGAATATTGTGCCTGAAACTGTCCTTGCTGCTGCTGAGGCACAAACTGATTTCCTCTCTGTCTCCACAAACCTGTTTCAGCTCCTTTTGCGTGATTCATGGCATCCGCAAAATTATCTGGCCTAGTAGTGTTTACCAACGTGAAGATATCCGGGTTCAAACCATTAATAAACTGATCAGCTTTTGCTTCTTCGTTGTCGGCGATGTGCGGTGCAAATCTCAGCAAACTATCAAACTTGGCCACATACTCCTCAATATTCAAATTTCCTTGTCTTAGATTTGCAAATTCGGCTCCCTTGTCTTTTCGGTAAGAAACTGGGAAAAACCGTTTATAAAACTCAGACTTAAACAGATTCCAGTTAATAGTTATACCTCGGTTCTCCAAGGACCTCTTCGTTGTGATCCACCAGTTCTTAGCCACACCACGAAGCTGATGAATGACTAACCTAGTTCGGCGGTCGTCGGAGTAATCAAGGGAATCGAACAACTGATCAATGTCGTTCAACCAGCTCTCACTGTCAACTGGATTCTCTGTACCCAACAACAACGGTGGATTAAACGACTGGAACCTCTTCAACAAGGTTTCCATCGGCGTCGCCGTAGCATCCATCTGAACAGTTTCGGTACTAGCTTGCTCATTCGGTGGAGTAACTGACGGTGGGTTCCTGTTAATAACTCGTCGAGGACCCATCTGATAATCAAAGGTTAGGACACAAGATATCTCAATCGCTGCAATTCGATGTCCTTGCAATCTCTCAAAATTCCGGATACAGGTGAATTACAGTTCATATCTCAAATAATTCATGCTTTATAAATTAAATCACATAGTCATGTAATTCAAATAATTCTCAATTAATAAAGCATGCTCGCATGGTATTTAAACAAATCAATTTAAATAACTCAATCACATGCGAGAATTCAATTCATACGGACTCGATCTACCCCGCTCACTTCTAAATTCAGTCCAAGAATCTTATCGCTTTGATACCACTTAATGTGAGACCTCGTTTCTAAACCACTATTCTCGGAGTAAACAACAATTAAACATACAAGAAACCAAGAATCGAAGCGATCACAATATTTTTTTTTTAAAAGGAAAACGACCGCGCGCCCGCGCCCTCGCCTCGCCAAAACCAGCGCGCCCGCGCTCTCAGAACGCGCGCCCGCACCGTCCTCTCGCCCAGAAATCCAAGGCACCAAAAATAAATCCAACCAAACCTAAACACTTGCATTTTAAGTATCTGACAAGCCAATAACAATACAAGAAAAGTTTAGGGAATAAAATATCCGATTCGGTAGTACCTACATCGATTCTTGCTTACAATACAAAACGAGAAGTTCGAATGACAAAACATGTTCGCAAAACATAAACTAGATTGACATGCTGATTCGACTTCTAAACGAGTCTCACTTCTATCTCTTGCTCTTGACGTTAACCATGTCTACTCTGACTCGGTCCTGCCCCACCTGTTGCCAAGTACACATACAAACAAAGACAACAGCCAGATAATCCGGTGAGAATACAATCCCCAGTAAAAGAGACAAACATGCATATCAAATAATATATCAAAACATGATACATATATACAAGACAAGCAATTCCAAAAATCATCTCAAAACTTAATTCAATTGCATAATGCAATGCATGTCTTTAAATGTGGGATTATCAAGTTCGAATAATCAAGAAATTGCTGCTTTTGCTTTTGGGGATCCCGAGGATGAGATCACGTAAACAACTCACCAACTCTCCCGATCGAGGTGGTGCTACGTATCTCCATCCTCTAGACTTTGGTGCGACTATAAGGAGTATGCTAGCACTAGGTGAAACGGCTACACCCAGGCCACTCACAATATAGCCCCCAAAACGTCTAACATAAAAAGGGCCGTCCTGCCCGATAAAATCAAGGATTCTTAGCTCAAGATGAATGCAATGAAAACATAACTCAATCAACTAAATTCGAGTAAAAGCAAATAACATGCAAGTATGTGATTCCTCGAAACACTCGAATCAAGTCGGATTCGAGTCACACGTTCCATTCCAGTCTAAGTCATCTTATACCTCTTTCAAATGTCGATGCTCCAACCTGGAAACAACAACAATTCCTCAATCAAGATTCAATCAAACTTCCTCAAGCGATAATAAGAAATCGGTACTATATCGGCTACAATCTTCAAAGCGATACAACTCTTGAAATCTCGCAACTCAACAGCCTTCAAACAAATCTGTCAAAAGAAGTAATAAAGGCTCGAGATCAAAATACAACTCAATCGAAGACTTGACTCAAACACTACAAACCGATTGATAATCCAAAACTCAAACCGACGGCATAATGGCTGTATTCTGATCAAACCGGAAATGCAGACAACAAAATATCAATCCAAACAACTCTTATCAATCAACATTCAACCATAACAATCCAATTCCAACAAATCATAAAAACTCAACATTTCGAAAATCCCTGCAAAAATCATAACAAATCCGAACGACGCTCTATTTCGAAACCGACAGATAATAAACGATCAGAACTCTGCCAAGAACAACATACTAGCAACTCAATCGATTCTAACGACATCCCAAAAACGAAACGTATCTGATTGGAGAAATACTTACGGTAGAACGAAGCTCTCGCAGCCGTGATCGCTAATCTGCCTTCAGAAATAAATTCCAACGGACGGATCGAGCTCGGGAAGAAATCTGGAAGCTTGAACTCACGTTGGGGAGTCTTCAATGGGGGAGGAGGCGTGTAGGGAAGAAGGTGAAGTGAAGAGGAAGGCCAACACTTGCTTAAATATCTATTTAAGTTCAAAATTGCATTTTAGTCCCTGAAAAATTCGAAATTTGCAAAAAGAACTCTGATCAAAATCAAGTCGGCTCTTGAACTCTGGAATCTCCGATTATCTCAAATAAAGTCAATTAAGATAAAATCGGGGCGTTACATTATTATTATTATTATTATTATTATTATTATTATTATTATTATTATTATTATTATTATTATTATTATTATTATTATTATTATTATTATCGGGTGAGTTCGGGGATGAGAATGACATCCCCATACCGTCCCAATATGTTTCGGGGATTTTTAAAAATTCTCGAACCCGAACCATATCCGAAAATGAACCCCAAACCCGCCCCGTTTTGGGTTTTTCCCGCGGGTACCCGAACTCGCGGGGAAAATTGTTATCCCTATTCGAGACTGCGAACTTGCTGAACGTTGTGGTGGAGTAGGCTAACTGAAGAGGAACAGAATAAGAGCTTGAAGACTGCCAAAGATAGAATGAAGACGACTATTGATGTTTTTTGATTTTTTTTACAAGATAGAAAGAAGAGCAAGAAGACTGCGAAATTGTGTGTTCAAATTTGGTTGTTTACAAATGAGGGCTTGTATCTTTTTATAGTTGAGCTTCATATAATGGATGGGTAGGATCACTTTGATCTGACGGTATATATTAACTCTTTAGAAGCTTCTGCAATCTACACAGTTCTAGATCATTCCTTCTACATGATCCTATACAAGTTACATGTATATACAAATGAGTTCTAGAGAGTTCTACACAAGTCTATAACATAAATAATGTAGAGACTTTTAGAATTTATGCAACCTCTACCATGCACCATATTTTAGAGTTTTCTGAAATGTTCCAGAAGGTGCCGGTTTGTGACAAAGGGCTAGGGTACTTGTTACAAAAATATGTATTGCATGCGTGTAACGTTAAATACAAATATTGTGTTTTTTTTATATAAAATATAATATTTATTTGTTAAAGCATTCGATTTTAATACCTTTTCTTTTGGTAATTTGATAATTTTGTGAGATTTTCGGAGAAAAAAAAAAAGTATGTTCAAAGGCCACTAAGATGCTTTTTATTATATATATATATTAGTGGATTGACGCACGCGTTGTCTTTATATAATTTTTAATTAATTGTATTTATATTTGAATAAGAAAAATATTATATTGTAAAAATTATCGAGCGATTAAAATGCAATTTGAAATGTCGAGATAAAATATTAAAGTGTAATATATATCATATATAAGGAATCTTATGGAAAAAAAAAAAAAGAAAAGAAAATAAAGACACTTCTGAAAAAAAAAAAATTATGTTTAATATACAGATTTTTTTTTTATATATATTATAGTTAATAAATAATTTATTTATTTATATATATATTTCAGAAAAAAAAATTATTTATTTCATAAAATTGTTTAATTGAAAAACCCGACGGTATCGTCTTCTTCCATTGTGGATAGAAAATCCCAGAACTCCAAAAATAAGCATGGCTTCCGTGTGCGCATCTTCATTTTCGAAACCCAACCATTCTCTTTGCCACCTATCCTCCTCTGCTTCCACCACACTTCAATTTCAGTTTCCTTTCATCTATTACCAAGCGCAACCCAAGTATCCTTCCATTTCTTGCATTTATTCAGTACCCAAGACCAACAAGTGTAATTCCCGTAGACCAACAAGGTCAAGAGCTCTTGCCGAGGAAGAGGAGACCCTTGTCCCGGAAGCTGCGACAACGGATCAGACTGTTTCTGTTTCGATCTCGCCTTCCGACGTACTCAACATGTTCTTTCAGGTGGTTGATTGTGTTAATAGTATGACATTTCTTGTTGTCTTGAAATTGTTTGATGTTTTTGCTGAACCAGTTATTTTTCTTGGAATGTGTAGGCTGAAGGGGCAATGGCTGATGCGGCTATACCTTCAGTTACCAAGGCTTTGGAGGTATTCATTTTGTCTTACTTTTATTTTCCTTCTTGAATTATATATATGAGCTTATGACAATTTGCCTAAGGTGGCTTTTTATTGCCATATACTTTTGGGTACTATACTAGTGTCAAGAGCCAAGGCAGACTGCAGACAGGCCAACCCCGCAAATAAAAAAAAAACTTTTGTCGTTTAATTTTTTTACAAACATTCTAGCTTCGCCTCCCTAAATGAATTGAATATTGTTAGTCATTTGCTCTATCATCCACTAGATCTGTTTCTTGTCAAGAGGGTTTTTTGGTTAAGGATGTTATAATTCATTTAAAATCTGGACTGATGGATGCTAGTCGCTAGAAATATTTCATTCTAAGCTACAAGTTACCAACGTTACATCTGAGAAATATCGATTATGCGCGACAAGAGTACCAAAAAGAACAAATGTCATGTGATTTTCCTTGGACCATTGTGACTAGATTATCAGGGTTCGTTTCTGTTCATTGTTATTGTCACCTGATTCTTGATTCACCTACATATGCATGGACGATTGAGCAAGGTAGCTCACATTAATTCAAACTCGAGAGATTAGTGTGTTACTTCCATCTGTGCTCCCCTTTGAAGAAAGAGTTTCAAAGTTGCCAGTTTTTGTTGTCTAGTAGAGAAAACCATTAAGCCCTCCTGTAATGCTTGTTGATGTCTCTGTTTTATATGTTTGAAGGTGGTAGAAGGCATTACAGATCTCAAAGTACAGATCATCGAAGGTATTGCAAGTGTGGAGGTAATTTTCATTACTCTTTACTTATATCTTTCATACTGGCATCAGAGCACATGCATTGTGTGTCTGCTGACAATTATTGTGGAAATTTTTATTTTTATTTTTGCCAGCAACTCAGTCCGATTCGAAAAGTTAAAAATGAGAAACAAATAAGATCGTTTTAGTACTTTTTAAATAATGATATATAAAATAAAAATAAATCTAAAGCCTAACTCTTGTGTAAACTTAATTTATTAAATTTAATGGACAACATTCAGAAGTGATCAAATTTGAATGATATGTTGATTTATTAAGCAACATCATCTTAGAATGGTGACAAGCCAAATAAAGTATAAACCATATATTATGGTGATTACAGATGCATTATGCCGAGGAAAAAAGTTATATGTCGAAATGAAGTGGGGTAAACTTTTTGAAATATTTGGCTTCTTTTTGAATGGTGGTCATTCTAACAGCCAAAACTACATAATTTTTTGGAACAATTAGCCTTTGGATCCACCAACATTATTTTTTGGTAAATGGCTGTTCACCAAGTTCTGGCCATCAATTCTGATATGAATGTGCTGGTTTAAATCATTGCGTGGTGGGCCTGAGACACCGAAAATATACAATATACCCGTTATATGGTTTTTCTTTCCATGTTTGCCGAACTTCTAGCTGTGCATCGATGTTATGGTGGAAATTTATAGTTTAAAAGTGTTGCGCGCGCAACGCCATTAAGCTCGTGTTTTCTGCAATCTGTAGTTAACCAAGCAAACAACAGTACAAGCAACCGGCGTGGCGTCAAATTTGGTCGAGATAATACAAGGCTCAGGCTTCAAGTTACAAACATTGAATTTGAGCTTCCAGGATGAAGAGGATTTCAACTAGAGCTTCTACCCCTTGACACTTATTTTTTGTTAAAACTCACCCAATTTCGAAATTCTGGTTCCTGACGAAGTGTATTATTTACTATAACAATGGAAACTATTCAACATTCATCGTCTGTAAAACTGGTGTGTATTCTGTATAACTCTGTTCATTATTCAACATATCGGTTGTGGAGACTCGTTCTTTGGCTTCGTATATTTTCCTCTTGTCCTCTTGCACTTGGTGCACGAAGTTCGATTGATGCCTTTAGTTTGCCTGTATTCTTGATTTCTGTAAGAAACCCATTGTTACCTTGAGCAATTTTTTCATTTTCTGTTGAAATGCAATCACCTTTGGTTTCCAACATTTTAAAAGGGAGCTGTTTCTCATATTTTCGCTCAAAAATGTTTTTTTTTTTTTTTTTCAGAAAACAAAAATGGGATCTCAACTTGGCTAGGATGGAGAAAATGGTAACCGGAGAGAAAATTCACCATTACAAATTTACAACCAAAACCACAACCATATCAGTTAAAGTTATTTTTTAAGAAAAGCTACAACTTCCCAAGAAAGTTTACATATATATTATTATTTCGTCACCACGATATGGGGGAGGTGGGTTGGGGATTGAACCATCACCACTTCCAATATACAAAGGGACAGTAATGTTCGAAATTGTGTTATTTGATGCATTAATGAAAAAGTAGGCGCGATGCAGAAATCATGCATTATTTTCCGCTGCTTAAACAGTGTTGTTCGTCACAAATGTGTAAATATAGAAAATGGAGTTTCTCAGAAGAAGGGGAAATTATTATTAAATTAATGAACACTTCATAGAGCCATGTGAGATTAACTTTTGTGTTTGTTCCGTTTCCATGTTTCCCTAAAATTTTATCTGGTGAAGCCTCTCATTGTTCCAAAAAAATCTATCTGGTGCAGTAAACTTCGGGAAACTTATAAGCCCAATAATTCAGAATTGTCCATGCATATCCCCCATCTATATATATACACATCCATTATTCTTTATAACACACACCTCAAACGGAAATTTAATTCCTACTATACTTTGATATTCAACAAGAAGAATATCATCTTTGTGTAACAATGGCTATCAAATCTGCCCTTTTTCTGCTCGCCTTCGTGCTCTTGGCTACACGAATGGTAAGTGAAATGGCACGCATACCGCAACATTATTGGTTTTTAGAATGATGTAATAGATATATATATATATACATGACTATTTCTGTGCTTTGCTTGTGCAGGCTTCATCTTTGGTAGAAGTGGATGCTATCGAAACCGAGGTGATTTTCTTTCCCTCTTTGCCCATATACATATATATATACATATACATATATATATACATATACATATATATATACATATATATATATATATATATATATATATATATATATATATATAGTTTGGCTTTATAACTTACTAGCTAGTCCCCTCATACATTTACATTTGCATTTGCAATAATATTCGTACGTGTAGCATCATGATGATCATCACCATAACCATTCGAAAGCGCCAGCCCACGCCCCTACAAAGGCTCCTGCTCATGCTCCCAAGAAGGCTCCGACTCACTCCCCAAAGAAGGCACCGACGCATCCGCCCGTCTTCCCTCCCCCACATTGTATGCAATCATTCATGCATATATGTTAATACATTTTACACCATTAATTTATAATATATAATAAAATTAATTTTGCGTAGCAGTTTGCGTGACAAAGTGTGAAGCACATTGCAAGGGCCTGAGACCGATCGAGAGGTGCGTGAAAACATGCACTGCCTGCTGCGCCAAGTTCAAGTGTGTGCCCGATAGCGATAATATTGGATCCAAGCATTACTGCAAAAACTGGGATGGAGTGGTGATCCATGGCAAGCAGGTCAAATGCCCACGAAGAAACTAATCTAAAATTATACAAAATTTAATCAAGTTTCTAGCTACACCAATGCATTTACATTATGGAGCTCTCCACTTTTGTCTTTCAGATTTCATAAACCAACCAACCATACTCGTTGGTTAAATAATATTTAATTATCGAGCTGTATCTCCGATAATTTTATCAATATTATCTATCTAGAATAATCTTTTCTCTTCGTAAAAAGTAAAATCATGTCGTGTTTCATATTTGTCTATCTGTGTTTCGTGTCCACTGCATGCTCCCTCAAATTAGTTACTTGAATAAATCCAATATATTTGACATATTCGTGCCAATATGTATAATAATCTAATTATATAACCGGTATATATTAACTGTCTAGTTATAAATATGATCTGATTTAACACTAATTAAACAATATTATTATTATTATTATTATTATTATTATTATTATTATTATTATTATTATTATTATTATTATATAAACACGTGAACACACAGTGAATATTCATTATATATATATATATATATATATATATATATATATAATATAATCCAGTTAAATCAATGCTAAGGTATATATGATATGACAAGTTTAATTAAAATACGTTTACTAAAAGGGATAGAAATATTGAACAATATTAAAATATTTAAGATGATTAATTTTTTAATTTTCTGAGATGTGTACTATGTCTAATAGCAATCAAGATAAGCCAATAATCCTAATTCATAATCCATGAATCGTCATATCAATAATAATGTAATAATTTCTGTGTTCAAATTGTTAAGTTTTTGAATAAGTTATAAGTGCTATATTATAAGTTACTCAGCATCTATATTCATGATTAACATTACTTTTATAAGTTATTTTATAAAATGGTATTCTCCGAAATTAATTCGTTTACTTGATTATTGTTATCATCATCATTATTAAATATTTTTTTTACTATTTATTTACTTTCAAGTTATTATTTGTATATCAATGTGTCTGATCTTTTGTTATCAACAAAACGAATTTAATAATATTTGAAATGCAAATATTGAAACATAAAATTTATTATATTAAGTACGTAGAATAATCATGGATCATTTCCACTCTTTTGTTAGAAACCCTTTAAACAAATTTTTTTTACAAGTAATTATTAATATATTTATAAGACTACATTTTTCGACAAAAAATCGTAAAAAATAATAATGAAATAAACTATAAACCCAATTATTCAATTGAAAATAAACTGCAATAATATTATCAAATAAAACTTTTTAACCTTTGTTATCAATACGTGAATATTTACTTTCATATATGTATAATATAATAATACACACATATTAAAAATTTTGCATCTCTTGAATATATGTGTGTTTGTGCCACTGCTTTCAAATTGTTCAAGTGTAGAAAATTACGAAATTTTATAGAGATTAACTAATACATGTGGGGTTAATGGACCTTCATATATATTGATAAATAACACCGTTAGATATACTATTAGAGAAAAGTAGGCTGAAATTTTCCCATCTCAGATAATTTAAGTTGAATGTTGTGTGATGATGATCGTGTGTGTTCTTCCTTCTTTGTCTGTTGGTTTCTTAAGTAACTTTTACAAGTAAGCCACTTCTCATATACTTCTGGGCCGGAGTTATTCATCTCAATAAGCTAATTTATAAGGCTCAATGGCACATGAACGTCCTCAGCTCTTTTACTATTCTTTTATTGGGCCGAAAAATTTACTTTTTCTGGGCCTAACACAAATATATAAAAACATGTAATTGTACAATGAGAAGATAATATTAATGTTAATATTAATTAGAGTATATCTCTTTGAAATGGGTCAACTCCGAAAGTATAAATAAATCGAATCGGTTTACGAGCTTTTTTAGTCAATTTTGTAAATATTTGATTTTTATTCGAACTTATCGAACTCGAGCCGAACCCAAATATATTCGAACTTTTTTTAGCCGAGCTCGACCCAAAATTATTTTGTTCCATAATTCGTGAATAGCTCACTAGTCTTGATATTTTATTATTATTCGAATATAATGATATAATAAAATATACACATTTTGAACCTTTTCGAACATTTCGAACATTTGAACGGAGTTTTAGAACCTTAATGTCTGAACAATAGTTCATTAATATGTTCTAATAATTTGAGTCGAACTAAAGCCAAAATATTTAAAATTTTTGAGTTTTGAATCAAGGTCGAACTCTAATATACTTGATTCGAGCCGAAAACTGAAGCCTTAAATTTTTACTGTTATTCGGCTCGATTCGCGGTTGCACCCCTAGTCAACCCAATCCATATTAAAATAATAATTAAAATTTTTAACATAAAAATTACTATTTTTTCTCCGATTAGGTCAGACCGATCTACAAAAGCTATTGATGAACATATTCCTCATATGAAGGCTTTGAAGCTTGAAAAGCTATTGATTTTCCTTTATCCTTCTCTTAGTCTGAATTGTTCATCTCAAAGACTTGAAGAATGCTAATCAATTCAGTCATCTTCATCTTTGAAGTGTCCTTTACTTCTTCAAGTGCTCATATCTTTCCATTGAATCTTTTAGGCAAGGATCGAAGAACCTTGTTCACCATAGCTTCACTCGCAATAGGCCCTCCAAGAGCATGAGCCTCAGTAGCTATCTCCCTAAGTTTCTTATCATACTCAGCAATAGTCTCATTCTCATCCATCCTGATTCTCTCAAATTTAGCGTTTAACAATCTCAGTCTTGTTCTTCTCACACTATCAAGCCCTTCGCAGTGTTCTTGAAGAGCATCCCATGCATCCTTAGCAATAGTGCAGTCAGATATGATCCCATACATTCTCATATCCACAGTTGCAAGGATTGCATTGAGTGCCTTAGCATTGTAGCTTGAGCTTAGTGTTTCCTCGGTAGTCCAATTTTCTTCTCTCTTGATGATATAGTCTCCGTCGTCATCTTGCGTTGTTGGAGGAGTCCAATCAGTCAGAATATTTTGCCAAGCACGAACATCCATAGCTTTAATAGTATATCTCATTCTATGCTTCCAAAGTGCGTAATTAGCTCCATCAAGAATTGGAGGTTTGAGAAACGAATTCGAAACAGATGATGAGTCCATCTTATTTCCTGTAATAAAATAAGCAACCAAGATCAGTTCTTAGTGTATCAAGAAGATGACTTTGATACCACTTGTAAGGAAATAATAGTTGCACATAAACAGTTTGAGGTGTTGTCACAAGATGTTGACAACACCTACTATAACACCTTGAGTAATTTGCAGAGGAATATAAGTTAAGCGTGTTTAAAATAAATAAGCAACCAAATAAATAGACTCAATTGAATTAAGCAAGAGTATAAATACTCTTGCAGTGCCTCAGGGCAAAACTTCACTAGAAAACTTTCACAGAGTGTTACAAACCCTAACACTAGTGACTATTGTAAAAATCAAGTTCTCAAGACAAGTGAGAAAATAAAGAATAAAGTTTCTCCTAAAAAGCATTCTATATGAAATAGAATAATGAAAAAAACAGAATAAGGAGAAAAACTCTTGAAGTCAAAACACGTGAGTAGCACACTTCTTCGATCAACAATCTCCGAATTGTTCTTCACGGCTTTAAGCACTATGTTCAACCGTCAAGCTCCAGCCGTTCTATGAACGTATTCTTTTGCTTTTGAAAACTCACGGTCTCTCAATGATCGATACCTTCCTTGTAGGCGTATGTCATCAATAAATAGAGCAAGAGTCCTTCTTTAGAATGTTTCCTTGTAGGCGCAGGACTCTAGATCTTGATCAAGGCAAATCTACACAATAAAGAATTAAATCAATAGATATTAGATAACATAATATTCTGATAACTTTAATTAAATCAAGTTATTCAAGGAATTAAATAACTTCATGTCCAAGAAAGGCAAAAGATAATTAATAAAATCTTTTTCAAAATAGGATGATTTTAAGGAATAAAATATTCATTTCAATCTCCCCTTTTTTGCCTTTCTGGACAAAACACAACTAAACTCCCCCTTAATCAAAACTCCCCCTGAATAGATTCTCCTCCTAAGTATAAGCAGAGGTGTTGTCACAAGATGTTGGCAACATCTAGCTATGACATCTCAAAATTAATACAAAACATCAGTGATAAACAAAAAAGGTTTGATTAGGGACAGAGCAAAAAATAGAGCAATTAAAACTTAACCTAAGAGAAACAAATAAACTAGGAAAGCCAAAAACTAAAAATTAGAAAACCAAAGCTTGTGCAATCTTCTGTTCAGCATGCACCAATTGAGCTTGAATAAACGTTGAATCAACAGCTTGAGCAGCAGAAGGGGGCACAAAAATAGTAGTGGCAGAAGGGGTGTTGGCCACACCTGCCACAACACCTGCGGCAACATCTGACTCAGACCAAGAAAGATCAATTGTCCTGTTTCCTTTGAGTAGAGCAGGTGCAATTTTCATCAACTCCCCAGGTTCATTAAGTACTTCATCACCATCCTTCTCAATTTCTTGAGACAGCAGCATAGAATAGATCAAAGATGGATAAGGAAGCTTCAAGGTAGGTTGAGCACAATCTGCAAATCCCATTACAGTGTCAAAAACAAGTCTTCCATAGTTGAAACTTGTGCATGTGCCAATGGCATAAAGGACAGGAGTCTGGTGCTTTGTCACAACTGTAGAATTTTCGGAGGGTGTCCATGTCTTCACAGCAATCTTGTGAAGAACAGAGTAGAAAGATGTGAGCTTGGCAGCCTGCAACTTCTTAGGAAGGGAGGGAAAAATAGTGACTTGACCACTTGTAATGACAGAGGTCATCTCATCCATAAACGGAAGTGCAGCATCATCAACAGTCAGAGTATGAAGGAAACCATTTATCATGGCAGGACTAAATGCAAAAATCTGTCCTCGCACATACACCTTTCCATACTTGACAAATCTTGGATCCTTCATAGCTTCAGTGAGATTGCAGTAGAATTCTCGAACAATTTCCCTGCAATATGGACCAACAGTAGAGACAGTAGCCAGTAGATTTCTCACTTCAAAGAATCTGACCAAGTTTTGAGCTTCATAGCTCTCGACATCAATGTTACGCTCCTCAAGGAATTCACGATCAGAGTACTGATCCCAGCAGTCAGCAATTTCCTTGGAATAAAAAGCGGAGGAATAAGAGGAATTTACTCGGTACTTTTTTCCTAAGGTGTTGTCCAGGGTGTCGGCAACACCTTCCTCAGCACCTTCTGCTTCTTCTTCTTCAGAGTCACCAGAATCTGACTCTTCTTCCAACTCATCCTCAGCATCTGAATCCTCACTTGAAGTAGAGCTGGAACTTTTAGAAGGTTTAGGGCGATTGTCAGCATATTCCTGAAGCATCTCTTCATCAGGTTCATCATCGGATTCCTGAACAGGGGCAGTAGGAGAGGATATAGGCTTTTTGCCGTGGGCCTTCTTCATCTTAGCCATGAACTGTGCTATGGAAATCTCCTCATCATCAGATGGCACAAGAGGAGCAGTAGAAGATGGTCCCTCAGAAACTGGAATAGAAGCAGGAGCTACTTTTTCAGCAGGAACAGATGGAGTCTCTGATTCAGTGGATTCACTGTCAGAGGATGAACTTCCTTTAGATTTTTCATCAGATTCAAATGGGACGGGGATGGTTGGAACTGAGGGTTCCATTGCACTTGCTTTTCCCCTCTTTCGATGCACCAGTTTGTAATCTTCATCATCACTTGCATCTCCTGAAGAAAACTCTGTATCTAGCATAGAAGGCCTTGATGATTGACCCTTTCCACGGAAACGCTTTTAGGCAGTGTAATCTGGATTATATCCAGCTTGTCTCTTCGATCGTCGGGTCAAGGGTTTCGATGGAAACACCCTGTTCAGCATACTCATGTCCGGCATATTTTCCACGTCGATGGCATTACCAGGCTCTCTTGGAGCGATGGAGTCCAGAGGCACTGGTTTCTCAGCAACCGGAACAATAGTTTGTTCAACCACGGGGTGTGGTGATGTAGGTGCTGTGACACCTTCCGCAGCATCTTCATTGTAACCCATTTCAGAACGAATATCTTGGGGATCAAAACCCTTTCCTGCCATGAAATTACGTGAGGATAGCGAAAAGAAGCAGGATACAATAACACAGAGAAGATGAGGGAACGCGGGATGAAAATAGAGAGAAAAAGTGTTCCCAAAATAAGATAGAATCCCAGATAAATAAACCCTCAAACCTTTCCTATTTTAACTCGGATTCTGAGTAGGCCCCAACGGTAACAATGACCCTAACGGTAACAAAGTGAGAAACGGTAACAAATCTGTTTTAAATTAGGCAATAAATCCCATTGATTTCCTCCGATAATCTTGGCCAAATATGTCACCAAATATTTCCAATTTTAACTCCTCATCAGATTTTAACTCCACTGAAACAAAGACCAATCACTTTTAAATTCAAAAATTCAGAGGATAGGGCACAATTCAAAATTTTTGTTAGATCGGAATTTATAACCTTTCAGCCAAAGATATTCACAAAATAAAATATGAATGTCCTAATTATGTCTAAAACAGAATGTGACATAAAATTAAAATGCAATTAGATGCGCAAATATATGTTGACAAATGAGGTGTTATCCACGATGTTGGCAACATCTTCCAGCAACATTTCAGGATTCAAAAAATTTTAATTTTCTATATCATTATTATTGCAGAAGTGGTAGCCTGCACACTAAAGGAACGATCTTCAAATGGACCCCTCTAGGTAGCTTTTTCCATTTGATTCTGACTATCAATCAAATTTGATGATTGAGATTATCTCTTTTAACCATTTTTTTATTTTGAGTTTCTGAATTTGCGAAATCACTTTTTACTTGGGACAGGATCATAATACACGAACATCCATCCACTACTTCGTGATTTAGTCAGAACTCTTCTTCAATTAAATCTCATTAAACTGTAAAATAATTTGTAAAGAATCCTGAGTGAAAACTGGTCAATGATTACAAAGTATCAAACACTTCACAAAACAGAGTGAATGCATGAATGCAACATGCCTAATGAACCTAAAGATGCACATGCATGAAAAGGTGTTGTCGCAGGGTGTTGGCAACACTCCAGACAACATCTAAGTTCTGTCTATAATGCACACATATTGAGAGACTTCCTTAGGCTGGAAAATCTCTCAAAATCCAAAGCTTTTGTGAATATATCAGCTAATTGGTTATTAGTTCCAACAAACTCAATTAAGATCATGCTTTTCTCGACCAAATCTCGAATGAAGTGATGTCTAATGTCAATGTGTTTGGTTCGAGAGTGTTGTACTGGATTTTTGGATATATCAATGGCACTAGAATTATCACAGTACACAATAGGAGTATCACTCTTAACACCATAATCATTTAGCATTTGATTCATCCATAGGAGTTGAGAGCAACAGCTACCTACAGCAACATATTCAAACTCGGCAGTAGACAAAGAGACACAATTTTGTTTCTTGCTGTACCATGACACTAAATTATTTCCCAAATACAAACATCCTCCCGAAGTGCTCTTTCTCTCATCTAAATCCCCAGCCCAATCAGCATCACTAAATCCTACCAAATTCGAATTGGTTTCTTTAGTGTATCACAAACCCAAATTCATGGTTCCTGCCACATATTTCAGTATACGTTTAACGGCCTTTAGGTGAGTAATTTTTGGGTTAGACTGGTATCTAGCACATAGACAAACGCTATACATGATATCAAGTCTAGTAGCACTTAAATATAAAAGACTACCAATCATGCTTCTGTAGAGGGTGTTGTCAACACCTTCGGCAACATCCTCCCTTGACAGCTTTTCATTAGACCCCATAGGTGTGCGCATGTGTTTAGTGTTATCATTCAGAACTTTTTCACCAGATTTTTAGCATACTTGCTTTGACTCAAGAATATACCATCATGCATTTGTTTTACTTGTAATCACAAAAAGTAAGTTAACTCACCAACCATGCTCATCTCGAATGTAGAGGACATGCACTTCACAAAATCACCAACAAGTTTATCATTTGAAGCACAAAAGATTATGTTATCCACATAAATTTGGCAAATTAAGATATTACCTTGAGACTTTTGCACAAATAAAGTCTTATCCACTTCACCTCTTTTGAACCCAATATTCAGCAAGTACTCGGTGAGTCTCCCATACCATGCACGTGGTTCTTGCTTCAATTCATACAATGCATTTTTCAACTTATACACATAATTAAGATGATTTGGATCCTCAAACCCTTTAGGTTGTTTCACATAGACTTCTTCATTCAGGATCCCATTCAAAAAGGCACTTTTTACATCCATTTGAAAAAGTTTCATACCCATGTTACATGAAATAGCAAGCAAAAGTCGGACAGACTCAATGCGGGTTACAGGAGCAAAGGTTTCATCAAAATCCACCCCTTCAACCTGTGTATACCCTTGAGCTACAAACCTAGCTTTATTTCTTATGATGTTTCCCGACTCATCAGTTTTATTCTTGAAAATCCATTTAGTTCCTATGACATTACCATGAGCAGGATACGGTACCAAGTACCAAACATCATTCCTCACAAATTGTTCTAACTCTTCATGCATAGCATTGACCCAAAATTCATCTTTTAAAGCTTCTTCAACCCTTTTTGGTTCAATGTTTGACACGAAACAAGAGAATCTTACCTGAGAATATGTAGAACTCATGCACAGTAGACCTGCCATCTTCCGATAATTAACTTTTTCTTTCCTTCGAGTTTGCAAGTCTCCATACACATCTCCAATTACCTATGAGGTTGGCTGATTCTTCTGAATTCTGCTTGGAATATTCTTTCCAGCTTCGTTTACCTCACTGCTTTCATCAGTATTCTCATAAGTAGGCTTTTCAACTTTTGAATCTGGATTTTCTGTAGGAGGTGTTGTCGGAGGTGTTGGCAACACTCCTTTGACAACATCTATATTTTCAGAATTATCCAGCAGATCATTAACATCATCCTCAGCTGTTTTCTTCTTTAGATCTGCAAAGTCATCAAAAACAACATTAATTGATTCAAAAATAGTCCTTGTTCTCAAGTTATACATCCTATAGGCTCGGCTATTTGATGAATATCCTAAGAACATACACTTATCACTCTTTGCATCAAATTTAGCAAGATGATCTCTATCATTCAAAACGTGACAAACACATCCAAAAACGTGAAAATATTTAAGGTTTGGCCTCTTTCCCATGAGAAGTTCATAGGATGTCACAGTAGTACCATTCCTCAAATAGACTCTATTTGAAATATGACATGCAGTATTCAAAACTTCAGCCCAAAAACGTTTTGAAATATTTTTAGAACTAAGAATCACTCTTGCCATTTCTTGCAAAGTTCTATTTTTTCTCTCGGCTATCCCATTTTGTTGTGGAGTTTTAGGGCAGAATATTCATGAAAAATACCTTTCTTATCACACAAGCTAGCAAACGAAGAGTTTTCGAACTCCTTACCATGATCAGAACGAATTCTGATTACCTTCAGATTGTATAGGTTCGAAATTTTGGTGAGCAATTTCTTGAATGCATCAAATGTGTCTGATTTTTCTCTCAGAAAGTTTACCCATGTGTATCTTGAAAAATCATCCACACAAACAAAATAGTATTTCTTACCACCGAAGCTTTCAACATCCATTGGACCCATCAAGTACATATGCAAAAGCTCAAGGCAGCGTGTTGCCACAGATGTTGGCAACACCTCGTGTGACACCCTAGTCTGCTTCCCTTTCTGGCATGCTTCACACACAAATGGAATACCAGATTTTAAGTTAGGCATACCTCTTACAACATCTAACTTACTCAAATTCTTTAATGTCTTGAAATTTGCATGACCCAATTTTTGATGTCATAGATCAAACTCATTCACTTTTGTGTGCCTACAGGCCATTTCTTCTCCGAGTTGATAACAGTTGTCGGACGACCTTGTACCTGACATGACACATAGATTTGATTCATCAAAAACTTTACATAACTTTTTATCAAATTGCACATGCAAATTATCATCACAAAGTTGTCTTATGCTTATTAGATTCGCGGTTAATCCTTCAACATGAAGCATATTGCGAAGCTTGGGCAGTCCAGCAACATTCAGAGTTCCCTTTCCAACAATGTTTCCCTTTGAACCTCCTCCATAGGTTACTTTTCCACTTTTCTGTTCGACATAATCAGTGAGAAACTTCTTGGATCCTGTCATGTGACGAGAGCTACCGCTATCAAAGTACCATGCACCTGAAACATTAGTCCTCAAAGCAGTATAAATCATATGACATTGAATATCAGCTTTTGGTACCCAAATCTTTCTTACATAAGATATGTTTCTAGGGATGTTGTGAGGAGGTGTTGGCAACACCTTAGGCAACACCTTCGATGCAGATCTATACTTGTAATCTTCCTGCAGCTTAAAACAATATGGTTTGATATGACCAGGTTTATGACAATAGTGACAGATGTACTTACGTTTCCTTCTAGCCATTGAAGGAGCAGCAGGTTGTGGATTTGGTTTTGGAGGGACAATTGGTGAGGCCTTTTTACTTGAGTTTTCTGAACTGTTACTTTCCTTGACAAACACAGGGCCTTTCGAACTTTCACCAATCTCAAAAATTCTATTTTCAAATCTCAAACCAGCCGTACCATCTCTTCCCATCATGAGTAGAGAATCAAGCTTGGAGGTGCTTGAATTAAACTTAGCCAATGTAGCTTTTGCCTTTTCGAGTTCTTCCTTCACTTGGCTTAATTCAATGTCTTTCTTACTCAGCATGATTTCCAGTCTTGACACATCAGCCTTTAGATCAGAATTTTCCTTTGAAAGGATAGTATTCACTTTGTTCCTTTCAATCCAATCAGTATGTAATTCTTCAAACATCATCCGAGCTTCTTCTATAGACATTATCTCTTCACATGTATCATTATCACACATATTATCAGTAATGGAGGAATTCAAACAGACTGACCTTTGGGAGGTGTTACGGCCAGGTGTGGCAACACCTGCGGCAACACCTAAAGGATTGACTTGAAACTTCTTCTTGCTTTCCAGTAAGGCAGATAGGGCAGTATGAATATCTTCATCTTCATGTTCTTCTTCTTTAGACTCTTCATCACTCAAAGACGTGTTCATCCCTTTCCTAAGTATGTTGGCACACTCATTTGCATAGTGTCCAAAACCTTGACAAGCATAACATTGAACCTTGTCCAGCTTCTTTGAGACAAACTTCTTCTTTTCATCCACCATCATCCGAGGCTTAGAAATATCAGTAGGTTTCTTTGGTGATTGTTCTGGTCCAGTGATCCTCAAGGGCTTGTTGGAGAACATTGGAGTCTTGAATTTTTTATCCGTTTTTCTTGACTCTTTTATCCTCTTCAGATAATCATTGAATTTCTTAGTCATGAGAGAGATCGAATATTCTCCTAAATCAGATTGATGAACCTCTTGATGAAATTGAACATATTCCTCATATGAAGGCTTTGAAGCTTGAAAAGCTATTGATTTTCCTTTATCCTTCTCTTGGTCTGAATTGTTCATCTCAAAGACTTGAAGAATGCTAATCAATTCAGTCATTTTCATCTTTGAAGTGTCCTTTACTTCTTCAAGTGCCCATATCTTCCCATTGAATCTTTTAGGCAAGGATCGAAGAACCTTGTTCACCATAGCTTCACTCGCAATAGGCCCTCCAAGAGCATGAGACTCAGTAGCTATCTCCCTAAGTTTCTTATCATACTCAGCAATAGTCTCATTCTCATCCATCCTGATTCTCTCAAATTTAGCGTTTAACAATCTCAGTTTTGTTCTTCTCACACTATCAGTCCCTTCGCAGTGTTCTTGAAGAGCATCCTATGCATCCTTAGTAATAGTGCAGTCAGATATGATCCCATACATCCTCATATCCACAGTTGCAAGGATTGCATTGAGTGCCTTAGCATTGTAGCTTGAGCTTAGTGTTTCCTCGGTAGTCCAATTTTCTTCTCTCTTGATGATATAGTCTCCGTCGTCATCTTGCGTTGTTGGAGGAGTCCAACCAGTCAGAATACTTTGCCAAGCACGAACATCCATAGCTTTAATAGTATATCTCATTCTATGCTTCCAAAGTGCGTAATTAGCTCCATCAAGAATTGGAGGTTTGAGAAACGAATTCGAAAAAGATGATGAGTCCATCTTATTTCCTGTAATAAAATAAGCAACCAAGATCAGTTCTTAGTGTATCAAGAAGATGGCTTTGATACCACTTGTAAGGAAATAATAGTTGCACATAAACAGTTTGAGGTGTTGTCACAAGGTGTTGACAACACCTACTATAACACCTTGAGTAATTTGCAGAGGAATATAAGTTAAGCGTGTTTAAAATAAATAAGCAACCAAATAAATAGACTCAATTGAATTAAGCAAGAGTATAAATACTCTTGCAGTGCCTCAGGGCAAAACTTCACTAGAAAACTTTCACTGAGTGTTACAAACCCTAACACTAGTGACTATTGTAAAAATCAATTTCTCAAGACAAGTGAGAAAATAAAGAATAAAGTTTCTCCTAAAAAGCATTCTATATGAAATAGAATAATGAAAAAACAGAATAAGGAGAAAAACTCTTGAAGTCAAAACACGTGAGTAGCACACTTCTTCGATCAACAATCTCTGAATTGTTCTTCACGGCTTCAAGCACTATGTTCAACCGTCAAGCTCCAGCCGTTCTATGAACGTATTCTTTTGCTTTTGAAAACTCACGGTCTCTCAATGATCGATACCTTCCTTGTAGGCGTATGTCATCAATAAATAGAGCAAGAGTCCTTCTTTAGAATGTTTTTTTGTAGGCGCAGGACTCTAGATCTTGATCAAGGCAAATCTACACAATAAAAAATTAAATCAATAGATATTGGATAACATAATATTCTGATAACTTTAATTAAATCAAGTTATTCAAGGAATTAAATAACTTCATGTCCAAGAAAGGCAAAAGATAATTAATAAAAAAAATTTCAAAATAAGATGATTTTAAAGAATAAATATTCCTTTCACTTGAGATTGTAAATAATGATAATAATAATAATAATAATAATAATAATAATAATAACAAAAATTATCAATTTGCGATTGGTGGCACCATGTAGTGGATCCCACAGTGAGGCTAAATCCCGTGATTGGTGGAGTATGTGAATCCGTCGCACCGAATCCTTGCCCCTTACCCTCCAAATTATTATTAACAACAAAAAGCAAGCTCCCACTAACAATTAGCAAACACCGAGAAGCATTAATGGCTTCCTCCAAGCTGGTGCTTCTTCTTCTTCTACACTTCTGCCTCCTCTCTTCCTCCTACTCGCTACCTCTCCTCTCCGCCACCTATTACTCCAAATCATGCCCCACCTTCGACCGAATCATGGAAGAAACCACCACCAATAAGCAGATCAACTCCCCCACCACCGCCGCCGCCACCCTCCGAGTCTTCTTCCACGACTGCTTCGTTCTCGGCTGCGACGCATCCGTCCTCATCTCCTCCACCCCATTCAACAAAGCCGAGCGTGACGCCGACATCAACCTCTCCCTCCCCGGCGACGGATTCGACGTCGTCGTGCGTGCCAAGTCCGCCCTCGAGCTCTCCTGCCCCGGCGTCGTCTCCTGCGCCGATATTCTCGCCGTCGCCACTCGGAATCTGGTCGTCATGATGGGCGGACCCTTTTACACCGTCAAATTAGGCCGGAAAGATTCTTTAACTTCCAAATCCGTCTCCGTGGAGGGAAATCTCCCCAGACCCACCATGTCCATGGATCAAATAATCCAGATTTTCCAGTCCAGGAAATTCTCGATCCAAGAAATGGTAGCATTATCCGGAGCCCACACCATCGGATTCTCTCACTGCAAAGAGTTCAGCTCCATCTTGTACAATTACAGCAGAACAATGGAGTCCGACCCTTCTTACAACTACAATTTCGCCAAATTACTGAGAAATGCCTGCGCAGATTACAAGAAAAACCCAACATTATCCGTGTTCAACGATATCATGACTCCCAACAAATTCGACAACGTATATTACAGCAACCTGCAAAAGGGTTTGGGGCTAATGTCATCGGACCACGCCCTGAGCTCAGATCCGAGGACCAGAGGCTACGTGGAGCTCTATTCCAGAAATCAAACTTCATTCTTCCAGGCATTTGCGACTGCCATGGAGAAATTGAGCTTGTATGGAGTCAAGACTGGAACAAACGGCGAGATTAGGCGAAGGTGTGACGCTTTTAACAATTAATTACACATCAATTAATTTTCCCCTTGTTTAATTTTATCGTGTTAAATTTATTTCAATGTTGTGAAGTCTATTTTTTTTCTTCAAAAAGAAAGAGGAAATTGTTGCTATTGTTGTTGTATACAGTTCATAGATTTATATTAATGTTTTGTATACAAGATTTACCCAATTGAATCCAAGTTGTAATCGAGATTCATACAGTGGCTGGCTGCAGAATTTGCTTTTTTTTTTTTTTTTTATCTGTTTATTTTAAAATTAGAGCAGAGTTTGCCTTATCTGATATCTCCCTCGTCTTCTGATGTAGATCTGTCTGATTTTGGTTTTGTAGCCTGAGCCTGACTTTAGTAATGAATTGCTGGTTTTTGCATAATGTGATTAGTGTTTTTTTGCAGAGGGATTCTATTGTTTAATAATAATAATACTCGTTTTTAGTGTTGGATTTTGCATGTGTGGAGACACGGTGACGAAATTTCAGGTCTTTGGATTCAATTTTTGTTGACTGTTTGTTTTGACTTCAATTCCTAATTAAGGCCTGTTTGGTTTCAATAACCAGACCAAAAAAATACTTTTTAAAGTGATTTTCAGTTAACAAGTTATTTGGTTGACCAAAAAAGTGCTTAAATAAGCACTTTTTTAATTTAAAATTAGAACTTTTTTAAAAGTAAAAAATTGTAGCTTTTAAAAGCACTTATTTTAAAAATCTCTACAAAATCCAAACGGGCTCTATATCTAATCGACCTTCATATCTGTAATATAATCTGGGATCTGCAGTGTTCAAATGTAAACGAACTGAAAAGGATAGCATACAAAAAAGTTTTATCGAATAAATCCGACCTCTGATGATCTTAAATTTGACGTTCTTTGAAAATATATTACTCATTTTTACACCGTCGCAACCATGCCGTTTTCATATTATGATATTTCCCTAATGATATTATATATGAGTAACACTCCCGTGAGACGGTCTCGTCCGTGAGACGGGTCAACCCTACCCATATTTATAATAATATGTAATACTTTTGACATAAATTGTAATACTTTTTAATGGATAACCCATACAAGAGATCCGTCTCATAAAAATGACCCTTGAGACCGTCTCATAGGAGTTTTTGCCATTATATATATAACTCTATGGGTCCGTTTGATGTGTCATATTAGTAATCTAGGTATAAATTATTTTATCTAGTCTCAAATTTTTGTCATATTATTTATCCATCTTTCAATTATTTATCTCACATCAATCAAATCATTAATTATTTATCTTACATCAAGCAAATTATTTAATTTAAATTACTATATTACCCTTTATAAATAATATTATTTATTCTATTAATTATTAAGATGATAAAATAGTAATTTATTATTTTTATATAAAATTTAATCAAATAAATCAAATAAACTATAATCTATCAATCAAATCAAATCTTATATTAACTATCATTTCTTATTTATTTTTTATTACAATATATTATTTATCTCTATATTATTTATCTTATCACCCACTTCAAACGGACCCTATATATATATAAAGAGTATCATGTCATGAATTTTTAGTTGGTCTTTTAGTAAATATAAAAAATATATATATATAAAGAAAAACACAATAAGCCACTTTCCTTCACCATTTCAATTTTTTTATTTCTTTATTTGACTATAATTTTTTTTTAATTTTTTTCTATTTAATATATAGTACAATCATTTTATTTGACATTTTTAATTGAAATATAATTTTATTATAAAAAATAGATTGTTTATTTTGCATGCTACAAGACGTTAGTAGAGCATTATGATACGACGAACACTAATCAGTAATGATGGAGTTGGAGTTTTGTATTTTCAATTAGTGAATTTCATCTCATTTAGTTGTACATGGTTGATGTTTAATATATACTAGCATAACCACACATACGTAGACCTGGTCACGGTCCGGGTTCGGGTCGGACCCGTTGGTTCAGGGTTGGTGTTTTACCAACCCTTAACCGGCCCGCCCATGGCCGTTTCCGGTCCGGGTTGATGAACCGACGGTTCCGGTCTGGGTCCGGATCCGGTTAATCGACGGGTTCGAGTTCGGGTCAACCCTTATAACTAAAAAAAATTGCGCCATTTTTTTTAAAATGTGCAGGCGTGGCGCGCCCGCGCCTATCACCTGCGCGGCCGCGCGGCTGCTACGCATTATTTTCTGCAAAGCGATCGCGCGACCGCTCAAATGAGAGGCGCGGGCGCGCCTCCAAGGCCCTAAGCTTATTTTTGCTCTTCAAAATTTTTTAAATATTTTTTGTAAGACATATTCTTTAAATAAACTCACTCAAATAGTTCATATCTCTATAACAAATATATATAACATTTATTAAATAAATATATATTAGAATTTCAATATCTATTATATTTTATTCTGCTTCACTCGCATTTCCTCCCGTCGTAGTTCCGGATGTTCCTTCGTTGTCATCTTGGTCTTCTTCATCACTTTGAATATGTTGTGTTCGAGTAGCGGCTTTTTTTGACCAATCATTGAGCAAACATTGGGCTTCCAAATTTTCCGGCCTTAAGCTAGAGCGTCTCTCGTCCAATGTATTTCCTCAAATACTAAATGTTTGCTCTACTGCAACTGTTGAAACGGGACAAGCTAGAATTTTTTTTGTCATTATAGCCAAAATTATATATATTTGTGTTTTTTACGACCACCATCTCAAAATATCGAAGTTTTTCTCATCTGTATCACTAAAATCAAAATTAGTGGTAAAATAATTCTCAAGTTTATGACTGAAACTTGAGGATCCTCGTTGACGTTTCGTCCGTTCCCTTAATAAAAGTTGTGCTTTAGTAAGTTTAGAAGTAATATTACTAGTTGCAGTGGATTGTGTTTCATGTGAAACAATTTGTCCACCATATTTGATGTTATATTCATTATAAATATCAAGTAAATGACTTAAAATATTAAATAAAATCAATGAAATAGAAGAAATCGTTTCCACAATAGGCTCCAAAGATTCATAATATAATGTTAACATGTCGCTTAAACCATATAATTTAAGTCTAGGATCTAAAACAAAAGCACATAAAAAAATTTCAGGAATGAACAAAAAATATTTTTCCCATTTTGCTTTCATGACGAGAATACATTGAGATAAAACATTATCATTATATTTAACATGTTCATGAAAAACACAAGCAATGTTGCAACAATGTGTTAAAACTAAATATGAAATAGGATAATAAACACCGGATAATTGGTCACTAGCATCATTAAAAACTTTTAAAATTTCACAAATACTAGTGCATATGTTCCATTGATTTGGAAACAAATAAATATCACGAGCTTGAACAAATTGATGAAAAAATGTACATACTAAATTTTTATATTAAAAAGAGGATAATAACAATTTATATGTTGAATTCTAACGAGTTGGAACATCTCGTGCAAACCGCTTAGGCTTCATACCATTTACTCTACAAAATTTTCCCCATTGCTTCATAACTTGAGGATGCGTCCATAAATAATGAATAACGTTCCTAATTGGTTGAATATGTATGCCTAAAATTTTTAGCACATCTTGAACACACAAATATAAAATATGACATGTGAATCTAATATGAAAAAATTTGCCACCTATTGATGGTTTACATATTTCAATAAGCTCACTAATACTAGAAGCATTTGCACTAGCATTATCAAAAGAAATTGAAAAAACTTTGGTAGTTAGACCATATTCTTCTAAAATAACCAATATAAGTTGAGAAATATTTTGTGTCGTGTGTGATTCGTTGAAACATCTATATGCAAGCAATCTTTTTTGAATGTTCCAATTATTATCAATCCAATGACATGTAATACTCATATATGAACAACTTTGCCAATGATCAATCCAAATATCGAGACACAAAGAAATTTTATTATTCAAACTATAAAATTCCTTAATTAATTCTTTCTTTTGATCGACAACTAACTTTTTCATTGTGCGTTTGAGACTATTTCTTTGAATACGTCTAATAGAAGGATTTGCAGTTGTAGAAAGCCAATTTTCAAAAGATAATTTATCGCTAAAACTAAAATAAAGTTGTTCAACCGCACAAAATTTAGCCGTTTTTTCTCTAAATCTAGCTTCGTTATATTTAAATATTTGAGATTCATTACCCGATTGAGAAGAGAATGCCGGAATTTGAGTTTGAACACAATCAATCCCAATTTCCACCGGATGATTTTTCTCGATATGCCGCGTCAAAGTTCCATAACCACCTCCTTGTTTAAATTTGTAAAAATTTAAACAATATTTGCATTTGGCTTGCAAATAACCGGAGGAAAGCGTCACCTTGTCGAAATTTTTGGTGAATATATCGGATGTCGGGCGAGGCACTGCTCGAGTTTGTCTTTGAGAGGCCGCCAGATCGTTCATACTTTCTTGACTTGCATGATGACGTGGCATGGTTGTTCAACTTGTTGTCTTTGTTGCGCCTCTTGTCGAATTTATTGAATTTCATCATCGGAATATTCAAGATCAAAGCCATCGACATTGAATTGAGGATACTTGACCTCGGGTGGTATGATGTTGTTTTTCTTTCCTTTTCCTTTGTCACCCCTACGACTTGATCCCGCTCTGGACATTTGTAATTGTATAAATATGAAAATAAATCAACAATTGACAATAAATCAATAATCGAAACTTGATATTTTTGATAATTCAAGAAATTAAAAGAAATTGAGAATGAAGAGAATGAAAAGAGAATTGTGTAAACAAAATGAAAGGGGGTTGGGGGTATTTATAGATAAAAAGTAGGTTTTTTTTTTTTTTTAAAAAATAATTCCGGCAGACCCGGCGGGCCGACCATGTTTTAACGGACACGAAATCTTGGCCGTTGAGAGCTCCAACGACCACTTTCTAGTGGCCGTTGGATCATCTGGGCGCCACGTGTCCAACCCGGCGGGTTGGACGGTTCCAACCCGGCGGGTCAGACCCGTTCAACCTGGCGGGTTGCCGGTTTTCCAAAGGAAAAATCGGGACCGGACCGGACATTTGCGAGTCCGGTCCCGGTTTCGGGTCCAGCCCGTTGACCCGATTAACCGGCCCATTGACCACTGGCCGGTTACGGGTCAAAACCAGCCCTTGGCCAGGATGTGACATACGTGTTGCGCGTGTATAAAATAATATAATATATTTATGTTATATATAAATAATATATTTATTTTTCAAAAATTTTTAAAATTATTATTTTTTTATTTTTAAAATAATATAAAATTAAATTTAAAAGTTATTTTCATTTTATCTAATCTATGATGGTTAACTGAGAAATTGATTCAATCCATCTATTTTGTTTGACGGAACGGACCAAGCCGGTTTTAAGTTTTAACACCTCTAATATAGGGTATCATTGACACTCACTACGTGTTTATAATACATGTAAATTTATTTAATATTTTATGTTTGATTTTATTTAATGAAAAGTTTATATATTTTTAATAAAGTCGAGATTTAAATAAAATATTTTATGTCGATTTTATTTAATGAAAATTATATATATTTTCAATAAAGTCGAGATCTAAATAAAATATATTAATAAGTTAAACTTAAAGTGTAGATTTATTATTATTTTATTTAAATAAACGTATAGTTATAAATTTTGAAAAATAAAATAAAAACTATAATAGTTAATATGAGAAAATTTAAGTTTGGAATGTCAATCAATATGATGTATATAAGGAAAGTTATATCTGAGGGCACTTTTCTCAAACAAAATAATAAAAATATGAGAATAAATAATGCATACGTACACGTGTTGCGTGTGTATAATAAATGAATAAATTGACATTAAGCTATTTATTTAATACGTGTAAAGATGAGAAGAAATAATATTAAATTTGATATATATTGTTGATATCATTGAAATTTATTTTTTTTTCGGTGAGATTTCAGAGATGGAAGACATAGTGTTAAAGTGGTTTTTTTTTTTCTTTCAAAATTTTTTTGAAAATTTATAAGTTTTTCAAATAGTGCACAATAAATTCTCAAGTGAAAATTTTTTGCAGAAGAGAAAGTCAAATTGGGAAATAAATTTCGGTGTGTCCAAATCATAGAAAAAACAGTTTTTCTAATACTCTCATGGCAGTATCGGTAAAGATGTAATGTAAATATTTATACTATGACAAAAAAGTAGAGCTGTCATATGGGAAAACTCATGGCAGTATTGGTCAGACCACCAAAAATTAGAGCTGTCAAATGGGCCAACCCATGGCGGGGCGGGCCGGCCCACCAAAAACCCATCTTTTGGTGGAACGATGACGGGCCGACCCACCATCCTGGCGGGCCCGAAATCTTCAACCCAATCCAACCCAAGGTGGGTTGAGGGTTAGGCGGGCCGGCCCGCGGGTTGGCTCACGACAATAAAAATAAATAAATAAAATTATAATTAAATATAAATATCATTTCATAAATAAATATTAATAGAAATATATTAATAAAAATTTAAATTATTGATTTCATGTGTGTAAATTTTATGTAAAGTAATTAATATAAAAAAAATTCATAACTTTTATTAAAAAATACATATATCATAATAAAAATAAAAATAAATTATTAATCCTCCAGGCCCGCGGGCCAACCCGCGCGGGTCGCGGGCCTTGGCGGGTTGGCCCATCTAGGCCCACCTTTTGTTGAGTTGAAAAAATGTCAACCCAACCCACTTAAATTGTGTGGCGGGCCGGGCCGGGCCGACCCGACGGGACTAACCCAAACTGACGGTTCTACCAAAAACCCATATTTTGGCGGGTCGAGGGCGGGCCGGCCCACCATTCCGACGGACTGAAAATCCTCAACTCAACTCAACCCAAGATGAGTTGTGGATTAGGCGAACCGACCCGTAGATTGGCTCAGTACAAATAAAAATAAATAAAAATAATTATAATTAATTATAATTTGTATTTCATAAATAAATATTAATAGAAACATATTAATAAAAATTTTAATTATTGATTTCATACGTGTAAATTTTATATAAAGTAGTTAATACAAAAAAATTTACAACTTTCATTAAAAATACATATATTATAATAAAAATAAAATAATAATTATCCAAACCGCGATCCAACCCGCGCGGGTCGTTGTCTTAGGAGGGTTGGCCCACCTAGACCAATATTTAGTTGGGTTGAAAAAATTTCAACTTAATCCACTTAAATTATGTGGCGGAACGGGTCGACCCGACGAACCTAACCCAAGTTGACAGCTCTACAAAAAAGAGAACATTCCTTTACATTGATAATACAACATGGGCTTAGTGACGAGACCAATCCTCAAATAATTTCATTTTATCTTTATTGACACTATCTCAGTGATGTATTTAAGAGTAGAGATTTATCATTATTTGTGGGATCTACTGAAATTTTTTTATGACCCACACATATTGATAAATCTCAACCCTTAAATTTGGGTTTGATACATTGTCTGTACAAGTAGGATCTCATCTACTAGAATTCTCAAAACTTACGATAAGATTGTGATTAGATTGATAGATTTGATATGATTATATTATAAATTTATAGACTTTCGTATATTAACATAATTAAGTGGATTTCAAATTTATTTTATATCTATTTATGCAATTTTTAATAATAATTGCGGTGCAGTCTCAATGCATTTCGTTTTTTCCCCCCTAGTCTTAAATTTCGGAATGTATGGTGTAAATGATAATTATTTGGCCAAGAGGTCAAAATTCATTCTAGAGAGTCCGAATGGAGGTTGGGATTTGGTGTGTGAATGTGTTTTGGCTTTTGCATTTGCATCGACTATCGTTGTCAATAATTCATGCTTATGCCAACTCATTTTGCTTTGGCACATGCTCTCATATGGAAGACAACTTTTGTTTTGTTTAGTTCTAATTTACGCGTACATGTATATCTATAAGTATATTAATGATAACAATAAATAATGCGTTTGTCTATAAATTTTCTAGGATTAAAGATTGGAATTCAAGTCAATCGCAGAAAAATATGGAACTTTGACGTATTAAATTAACCAAAGTCGAATTCAAACAAAACAAAATAACTCAACCCTTGTATGACGATAAATCTTCGTGGCTAACTAATTAGTTCAAGTAAAGTAGCAATTGCTTATCAAACTTTAGTTAGTGTTTGAGAAAGCTTTTAAGAATCACTTGTCATTTTTTTTTTTAACAAAATTTTGAAAGAAAAAACCAAGAAGTGATTTTTAGGCAGTGTTTGATAGAGCTTCTAAGAAGCATTTCTTAATTTTCCTTCAAGAAATTCTTTCAAACACTTAAAATTTCAAAATTTTATTAAAAAAAAACAGAAAAGTGATTCTTAGAAGCTCTCCCAAACACGACCTTAAACCAACACATCTTCGTTAGCTTGATTAATCGTTAAGTTAGTTCGTATATTGTCGAAGTTAGCTATGATGTAAATTTTTGTGGCTAACTAATTAGTTTTAGTGGAAGAGCAATTGCTTATGAAATCTTAGAACCAACACATCAACCAGTTACCTAGTTTTTTGATTGATCGTTTAGTTAGCTAATTGATTATTTAAACATTTAATTGCAAAATGTCTGGGGAAGGATGAAACTGTTCTAGCTCCATTTGATGGGGTAACTGATCAGCGGGGAATAAAAAAAAAAGGAAATCGTACAAAAAGATTACACCCAAAAGTCAACACTAGCTAGATTTCTTTTTTCTTTTCCTTTTTTTTTTTTAAAAAATAAAAATATTTAATTTGTGGCTTCTTGGGCCACCACTCCAGTACTCATTGTACTAAAAAAGAAGAAGAGAAAAGCCCAATTCCCAGAATAAATACATACTTGGACTCAAAAGTAGAAAGATTTGGACTGAACTAAGGTTTCAGCCTATTAATACAAAGCCCAAATCCGGGGTTTGGAGAAGAACACGAGTCCAAAGCAAAGGTGTCCTATAAGGCTGGAGATATCTTGTTACTCTTGAACAAAACTTAAAATTAATAGAATGTCTTACATATTTTAATAATTTATATATTATAGTAATAATGTAAAATTTATTTAGATGAATATTTTTATAAATAAAAAGGAAAAAAATTTGAATATTCGGAAAACAAAACAAGTGAATGGGAGTGACAAAATAAATATTAAAGTTATATGAATATTTAACTTATATGAATTGTTTTAAACAATAACTTATAATACGTGTAATTTTAAACTTGAAAGCTTACTTCTCGATTAGAATTAACCCCTTTTCAACTCTTTATAAGTTATAACCCATTTTCAACTATATCCACCTAGAGACATTCATCAATTTCCTCCTCCGGTGGGTTCTTCTGGATCAATTTGCAGAATAGTCTCTGCCACACCTTGGGACTGGGTCGCCAGCTCGGTGGGCTCTTCAGCCTCTTCAGTACGTACACCATATTCTTGGACTCGGGACACTCGCCGATCCCTCAGGGCACGAACAACAAGTAGGAAGCTTTATATCTAAACCATCCCAAAAAACCACCACTGCTTCGAATTTAAACACTCCTCCTCGAAGAGTTCTTTGATCACAAGACTGCATCATCAAATATTGGATTAAATGATCGACATAACATATATATATCGGTTGGTTGAGGCGGATATTGGCTGCTCTGCGGCGGTGGCGGAATATGGGTTTTCTTAAAATTTTGGGGTTTAGGCGTAGAGGAAAGAAATGTTTCTCTTAAAATATGAGAGATAATGTAGTAAACCGTATTCAAAATTGAGTGATTACGCTTGTAATCACTGCTATTATTGGCTAAATATTATTAAAAAAAATCTCTTAATTAGATTAAAGAGTTGAGAATTAGAATCAGGAAGTCCAGAAATGGTCCGAAGGGTTTTTGATCATCGGGTAGATTGGACGATGCTAACTTAATTCGGACAAAGCAATGAGATCGTAACGCCCGATTAGGGATCAAAATGTTCGAACTCCGTAGGCCAACTGTCCAAGATCATGTCAGCATGATGATGTATGGATGACATCAATGATAGGAGCTTCCGAAGTGAGATCGGAGCTTCCAAAGTGCAACATCCCTTGCCTTCTTTCGAATCAGTGCGCGTGGACTGTGGGGATTCTGTTCCGCCTTAGTTCGCTTGCTGTGGAATTGGACCAGGTGATCAAAGGCTTTGGAGGCTAAAGGTGACGGAGAATCAGGACAAAAGTTTCGTTGATCGAGAAAATTACATGGGCCTTGTCCACACCTCCGCACGCGGTTGTCTATTACCATATTTGTTGTAATGTTTTTTGCTTTTTCACAAAGTATGTTGATGCAATTATCCCAAAAATTATGTGCAAGTATCTAAGTACAAGAGAATGCTTGAAGGGACTTTTAGAGTGAGAAAAGATTGTTTACAACTTCATGTTTTACAAATGTGAACGACAACCTATTTATACTAGTTGTTTTCTACAATGATTGGCTACGATCTATTCGATCTAAAGGTAAAGAAGTTTTACAAATGAGAACACTTTATTTATAATAGTTGTTTTCTACAATTATTGGCTATGATCTAATGATCAATCACCTCTCGAGAATGTTTCACCATCTACATAATCTACAAACTTATATCTACACATTTCTTACATATACAAATAAATTCCAGATAATTCCATGCAACTATAGACATGAAAAATTTTAAAAGATTCTAGATGTTATTGATAGGGGCTGGAGACAAGATTTAAGGCTACCTAGGTCTGGCTCTATCCCGTGTTAGCAATAATTAAGGTGAATATTCAACTAAAACTAAAACAAACATTCTAAAATCGAATTATCGACGAATTAAATCTAATACATCGAATTTTACTGCAAAACAGAATGAACTAAATCGAAAACACCTATTATTTAAGTCGGAAACCATATTAACCGAACTTATTACTTTTTTTTAAAATCATGTTTTAATTCAAAAATGTAATATAAAATCTGAACTAAATAAATTTAATTTTTTATTTATTAAAAATATTTTTTCAAATCTAGTTGTATTGCCTCCTAATAAAATTTATTATAAAATTAAATAATATTTAAATTTTATTTATAACATTCACTTTGTCGATCGATTAATCAAAGTTTTATATTAAAATCGAAATTGAATTGAACTAACCAATATTTTTAAAACTAAATTGAAATTTTGAATAAACACGAACTAATTTTTCAAAGTAATTCAGTAGTTTGATTATTTCGATTGAAACGGATAGTTTGCTCGTCTCTAGACTATTGATGTATAATATTTTGGTTAAAAATAAATTAATATTTTTTTATTTCTTCATTCCCCGATTTACCTGGCTAAAAATCTAATCATACCAGAAAATTTCAAAAATTTTCTAAATCTCATAATTATTTAATTTTAGGTTCTAAATCGAAAAATATCAGTACAAACCTAATAATACTTACAAGATCAATAATTCTCAACTATTTCAATCAACTGATTATTTCTCCCAAAATTCGCAATTATAGATTTTTAGGTTAAAATTCAAACCGAAATTCACATTTCATATATGTCATAGTAAATATTATCGCATTCAAATAATAGCAACTATATATTCAACGTAATATTAGAGTTATCAAATTTTTGCCCAAAATCTTATAATTTCAAAACCTACGATAAAAAAAATAGACGAGAATTTTTTTAAATGAGGATGAAGTTTGAAAATTTCTTTAAAAAATTAATCTAGAAAAAAAAATTAAAAATAGGTGGGGTTGGAGCCCACCCTAGCCCAAGGGTGGCTTCGTGCCTACACATCGAGCCTCCATAAATCATTATACATAGGGAGTGTTTAAAATCTCTAAAAAAATTATTGTTATATTTTGGCTTAAAAGAATCACTCTTATGTGTTTTTTAATCTCAGATTATATGTTAGCTTCTACTTAACTTAATAATTGAAATACAAAAATTAGTCATATGATGATTATGATTCTTCAAGAGTGATTCTAGTAAAAATGTTAATGTTAAAATCACTATAATCACTTATTTATCAAAAACTACCTAACTTTGATTTTTAGTTTTTCACTTTTGTTTTCAAACACTACTAACTTATGATTTTTCTTCAATTTTTTATAATTTATAAATTAATTACTTCTACATTTCAAAAAAAATTCATAATTTGTTATATATAGATAATATTTAGATGATTGATTTAATTGTAATATTTTTTTGTGTAATATTTCCTATACTCTATAAATAGATATGTATAGTTAAAATGAGAACTAATTGATTACACTATCTTTTTCTATTATATTTTTTTCTTTCATTCACTTTCTCCTTTTTCTAACTAAATTCATAACACGTTATCAGCACGAGTGCTTTTCAATGTAAAACTCATAAATAATTTTCATTTGTAATCTTTATATAGATGCTCTTGAAAAAACACATTATTTAAATATTATAATGATGCTTCTCGAAATCGCATAAATTTTATTTTTATGTTCATGCTTCCAATTAATTATTAATGCTCGTGAAGAAGCATCAATAATTTAGTGCAAGTTTTTTGTGGCCAATTGCAAACACTTACGGGAGAATGCGCATGAAGGTACCGGTTTGTGATAAACCGTTCTCACAGAATGACATGAACTCAACGGGTGGGAGGAAAGGAGCCTACTTATTTCAATGTTGTGAAGTTTTTTTTCCTTCAACAAGAAAGAGGAAATTGTTCCTACTGTTGTTTTTATACAGTTCATAGATTTATATTAATGTTTTGTATACAAGATTTAGCCAAGAATCCAAGTTGTAATCGACATTCATACAGTGTGGCTGCAGAATTTGCTTTCTTTTTTTTGTTTTTTTAAATTAGAGCAGAGGTTACCTTATCTGGGGAATATCAAGTCTTCTGATGTAGATCTGGCTGATTTTGTTTTTCTTGCCTGAGCCTGCCTGACTTTATTAAGAATTTCTGGAGTTTGGATAATGTGATTAGTGTAATTTTTGAAGAGGGATTCAATTGTTTAATAAAATAATGCTCGTGCTTAGTGTTGGATTTTGCATGTGTGGAGGCAAGGTGACGAAATTTCAGGTCTTTGGATTCATTTTGTTGACTGTTGTTTAACTTTATTTGCTTAATGTATGTAACTTCTAAAAAAACGAGTGAATACTTAATTACTTTAAGCGATTAGTTTTTTTTAGTGATTATAAATATTTTTAGTGGTCACGAACAATATCTTAATGTTTGAAAAATATCATGTGAGATATGCAATGTTGAAATGTAAACGAACTGCAAATGGGGTAAGTCGATGCTGCAGGTGTACTGTGTGGCCATCATGTGGCCACACATGCATTTCATTCATGTGGAGCCCACATGAAATTGGCCAATTATTGGCCTTGATCTTACATACCCCATATGTAGGAACGAATTACCCCTGAAAAGGATAGGGTACAAAAAAAGGTCATCAAATAAATCCAACCTGGGATCTTAATGACGTTCTTTGAAAAGAGACTACTCATTTTCACACTCGAAACCATGCATTTTCCATATTATGATATTTCCCAATGATACTATGGTGATACTATGGTGTTGTTTGAGAAAGCAATTCTCAGTTGTTTTGTTAGCAAAAATTTGAAATTTTGTGAAATTTTGTTAACGAAAAGATGAGAAATGCTTTTTATAAACTCTCTCAAACACTATCTCTATATGATACATATATAAGGGATCTCACAACATTCATCATATTTTGTTCATCATAAGAGCTGAACACCCAAAAAACAACTCTTCATCAGCTCTGTCAAATATTTTGCCAATTATGATATCACGAATACTCATCTTGAGTATTAATGAGGTAGAGTTTTGTACCCAATTAGTGAATGTCATATCAGTTTTGATATGATGAGTATTTATAATAAGATTGACACTACAACCTGAGCTCAGTGGCGAGATCCTGGACCTTATAATTATGGCTGGGATACCGAACCAAAATACCGACTTTTTGGGATACCGTATCGAAATTTTTTTGATATATAGACATTTTTTTCGGTATCTATACAGTATCAATATGGATTTTTTCCACACCAAAATTTCAAAATTTTGATATCGGTATCGATATGAATTTTTTTCATACAAATATTTTGGATATGGTATACCGAAAACCCACCCCTACTTATAATAAGATTGTGTTTAGATTGATAGACTTGGTATGATTAGATTTCAAATTTATAGATCACTACACCAAATTGTGGTATCAACAACACTAGAATGACAACGTTTTTTTTTTGAAAAACCGTTGTCGTTTGGTCTTTTACAATGGTTTTTACTAAAACCGTTGTTGTTGGCTAAATTTCTTCTAGGAAAAAGGCAAGATTTGAGGACAAATATTTTTGAAGAATGAGAGTTTGATATGAATCTAGAAGGCTATCGAAAATTCATATTGTTTTAAAAATTTTCTCATAATTTGCCATTGAGATTAAAAGTAATTGAGATCCATGACAATCAAGTTGGTGAGCCAAGTTGGAATGCATGGAGCTCGAGGTGGAGTTCTGAAATTTATTGGCAACTCTTAATTGATCAAAATTTGATCTCCACCGTCCAAAATGTATTTTAGGATGTTATAAAGCTACAGTTTAAATTTCAGCCCAATCCGACAGCTAAAACTCGAGATATGAATTTTTCAAAAATTATGCACAATTTTGAACAGCTTCAGCGCCTAAGCACCAGAGCCAAGAGCTTAGGCACTAGTACGTAATTTACACAAACTTGACGTGTAGTGTGTGTTTTTGGTTTTTTTGTATTTTTTTTCTTCATATTTTTTTATTATTTTGAGTATTTTATGCCTATTAGGAAACTTTTAGATGATATCCTTTTGATATATCTTTGTATTATTTTGCTTTATCTTTTATTATTTTGTAGTTGTATTATAAATACAACATATACATTCATTATTGAATAGAGAATTAAAAATTATGGAAATTGATTTTTATCAATTATAATTCTTTCTAGAATTATGACAAAGCTTTGCTTTGTGTATCAAATCAACTTATCAAATTTTCATAAACTTTGTGGCGTTGTTGATTGTTCTTCATTGAATTGAGGGTAAGATTTTTTATAATCGTGTTTTGCCTTTCATGACATCCAAGATTCTCACCTTTTTTTATCCACCTTTTCTCAATTTTTTTTTCATTAACATTTTCCATTTTTTTTTTCAAAAAAATTGTATCATTTTTCCTTTTGTGAATATATATTTTCAAACGTATATATCATAAATATAAATTTGATAATATTAGTATTTTAAATATATATTGTCTTCTCGATAATTAATTTTGAACATTAATAATATATTATTTCATAAAAAAATTAATAAAATATTCATGTATCTAGTAAAAAAAAAAAGAGAACACGGAATCGCAAGGACCAATTGTATAAACTTCTCTCTCTCCACTCTATTTCTTTCGTTTCATATCGCCCTCTTTGTCTTCTATATTCTTTCCTCGTTTTCGAAACTTCAATCCCCGATCTACGGTTAGTTCGATGCTACCTCCAGGGTAGTGCCCTGGGGGTAGCGTGGCGGATCATGATTGATCAAAATCAGTAGGTCCCACGTAGGACCCACTGATTTTGACCAATCATGGGGTTACTATCCTGCCGGCGGCATGTACAAAACACTAATACTTTGTTGCTTGAAAAATTTATTTGAGCATTGATTTGGAGTCCATTCGATGAGGGCTTTCTACCAGTACCCAGTTTCCTAAGTTTTAAGCTCGTGTCGACAAATCCAATTCCGGAAGCCGTCGCCTAGCCGCCGTCCCTGCAATCTTTGACCGTCGTTCAGCCTTGAGTCGAGGTTGTTTAGTCGTTTGGAGCTTGTTTTCGGAGCCTAGAAGGTATGATTCATAATTAGGGTTTCGAATTTGAGGATTTTGGTTAATTCGAAATTATATGACTGATATGTGATTATTTGTTGGTTGCAGGTGTTATATTTGAGGCGATTTGAGGTACGAATGAATTTTTTGAATTACTTAAAGAATTATTTCAATTTTTCCAGATTTATTTATCTAGGATTTTCAGAATTTTTAAAGTGAATTGATTATGAATTAGATAGTTAAATGCTCTAAAAATTATATATGTTAGTTTCAGGATTTATTGGTATTTTTCGGGGATTTTAGATTTTTAATCTAAGGTTTTTAGAATTTATGGAGTTTAAATAAATTGATATATGTGTATCTAACAACATTTAGAGGGTGTTTGGTTAAGCTTATTAAAAAGAGTATAAGCTGTTTTATTATTTTATAAGCTGATATAACTTATTTTAAAAGTAAGTTGTTAAAGTGTTTGAGTA
This sequence comes from Henckelia pumila, assembly GCF_033568475.1. Taxonomy (NCBI): domain Eukaryota; kingdom Viridiplantae; phylum Streptophyta; class Magnoliopsida; order Lamiales; family Gesneriaceae; genus Henckelia; species Henckelia pumila. Next base: position 48,439,313 of record NC_133122.1, on the reverse strand, counting down.
AACTTTATTTTAAACAACTTAAAAAATATTAATATATTTAGTATTATAAGATTTTTTTATTGTCAAAATTATCAAAAAGGATATAATTATTTGAAAATAATGTTTCGAGTTATGCATATACGAAAATAGTTTTAAAATAAATCTATATTAAAATATAAAATTGTTTTAATATTTTATTTTAAAAAAATTTATGTGATTTGTAATTGTAATTTTTTTAAAAATAATATTTAATATTTAATGGGTGGAGGATACGATGGAGATTTATGAAAATATTCAAGATATTTTAGAAAGATAAAATATTAAAATAAGATATTTTTTTAAAAAGTATTTTATTTTGACAAAAAATATTTTCCTTAATTTTTATAAACAACTTATTTTAACAGCTTATTAGTCGTTTTTAAAAAAAATTGACAAACAAAATTTTGAGAGCTTAAAAGCTTTAAAACAACTTATAAGCTTTTTGATATAATAATTTGGGATGTTGTTTTTGTTATCAATTTTAGTTTATAATTAATTTTTAGAGATTATTTTATTGCATTTGCACTTGATGAGCTAGAAAAACGAGCCAGATAAAAAGCTTGTAAGTGGCTTGAGAACGAGCTCGCTTAGCGAGCCCAATGAGCCCTAACGAGCCGAACTCAAACCAAGCTTGTAAGTAAGATAAATGGGCAAATCACGGGCCGAGCTCAAACTTCTCACGAGCTTTTTAATTCCCTAACGAGCTGAGCCCGAGCTTCAAAACAAAAGCTCGGACCGAACCTGATATTGCTCATCTATATCCTACCGACGAGACACGGAGTTTAAAATTTGAAATAGTTAATGATATAAAAAATAAGAGAGATATTATTTAGATAATATAATATATTTTTGAGAGTCAAGATAATATTAAATTATTAATGAGAAGCGAAAGCGATGTGAAATTCTATCATGAAAATATTATAAATAAGTCCATAGTATTTCATCCCAAGCAGAGTCGAGAAATATCTCAGAAGAGTCGAGAAATATGTCGTCAGCTGCTCCTCCCAGAACGAGAAGACTAGTGTTGTTTAGTTATGTGCCGCTGGCAGATGACAGTCATTTCTTCTTCTCTCCAGTACACCTTCCGCTAACAGAAATTATGATGTATGTATGAATTCAATTCAATCGAATTGGTCGATTATATTCATTCTTATATTTATATATTATTATTTTTTTAGTGATTTCGATAATCCAACAACGACGAGGAAATCTAAGCCAACAGCGAAGAGGTGGGAATTTAGGTGTTCTATTTTATTTTTGTCGGAAATTATATATATATTTGTTGATTAATTGATTGTTCGAATTTTTAGAGGTGGTGACGCTTTCTTTATTATTTATTATGGGTTAATTTGTTTTTTTACTGTGGCGATATCTTAGTCAAATCTATTTATAAATTTACAAAATACGTACATTCATTTAAATCTTTTGTTTTGTTTAGTTATGTGCGGCTGTTTTTCTCATTTTCTGCTTCAGCGAACAACTCTAAAAATAAGTGATTATGGAGATTTTCTTAACAAATTTGTTAACAAAATTTTTATAATCACTTATTTTAAAGCTTACAAACATTAATTTATTAATTAGGTTGATTATATACATTCTTATATTTATTATTCTTCTTAGGGATTTCGATAAGCCAACAGCGACGAGGAATTCTAAGCCAACAGCGAAGAGGTGAGAATCTAGGTGTTCTATTTTATTTTTGTAGCGGAAATTATATATATATTTGTTGATTAATTGATGTGTTCGAATTTTTAGAGTTGGTGAGTGGTGATAGGAAAGGTGGTGACACTTCTTTTTTTTATTATTTTTTATTATTATGATTTAATTTGTTTTTTACTTGTTACCGAGGTGATATCTTAGTCAAATATATTTATAATTAAATCTTTTGTTTTGTTTAGTTATGTGCGACGGCTTCTTAAGATACTGTTTGGGAGATTTTTTTAGAAGCAAGTGCTTCTTAGAAGCTCTTTCAAACACTAACTATGTATCAATTCAATTCAATCGAATAGGTTGATTATATACATTCTTATATTTTATTATTCTTCTTAGGGATTTCGATAAGCCAATAACGACAAAAAATTCTAAGCCAATAGCGAAGAGGAGGGAATCTAGGTATTCTATTTTATTTTTGTAGCGAACATTATATATATATATATATATATATATATATATATATATATCAATTTTCAGCTGCCCAACCAATGATGTCCAACTCATCCCCGACAAATAAAAATCGATAGTGAGTTTTAGTGATACGATTTTTTTAAAAAAAACAACTAAAACCCAGTAGTGGGTTTTATTGGTCGGGGACGAGTTGGGCAGGAATGGTTGGACAGCTGAAAATTAATATATATATATATATATGTTGATTAATTGATGTGTGTGAATTTTTAGAGGGGATGACACTATCCTTTTTATTATTTTGTTTGTGGTTTAATTTGTTTTTTACTTGTTATAGTGATTGTACAGTGATTGTTCGCTGGTTTCATGATATTTTAGTTAAGTCTATTTATAAATTCACAAGGTACGTACGTAGATGATGTTTTAAATGTTTTGTTTTTTCTAATTAAAGTTGAAATCCAACCAACGTGGGGATTTTTTCTTCTTCTTTCTGATTTAGTATATAGCAAAATCCGACACGCACTTATTATTTATTTGTTTTCCTTTTCGTGTTTTAGGAAATTTGGGAGCGAGAATGAGAAAATTTTGGAAAAGAAGAATAAGTAAGAAGACAGTGGCATGACAGGTATGATTTACGGTGCCTTCTTTCAATATCTATCTAGTCCATATGAAATTTTCTGGTTTAGACTGGATAATTCGGTCCTACCCATAGGGTAATACCTCATGGGTGATGTGGCCTTTTGTGATTGGTGTAAATTATGTGGGAGCCATTTGATTTGCACCAATCACATACTTTCACCTACCCCATGAGGTAATACCCATGGGGTAGGATCGAACTTACCGGTTTAGACTTTAGCAACTTCATATATAATATTTTGGTCAATACTCTATTACCAAATATTTCAATTTTCTATTTTAGCAACTTTATATATAATATTTTGGTCAATGCTCTATTACCAAATATTTTACCTTTTTTTTCAAATACTACTAATTTATGATTTTTTTAATTTTTTTATGATCTATAAATTAATCACTTCTACATTTAAAAAAAATCATAATTTGTTATATATAGATAGTATTAGGTGATTGATTTAATTGTAATATTTCTTTTGTGTAATATTTTCTTTACTCTATAAATAGATATGTATAGTTAAAATGAGAACTAATTGATTAAACTCATCATTTTTTTCTTTCATTCACTTTTTACTTTTTTCTCACTGAATTCATAACACGTTATCAGCACGAGTGCTCTTCAAGGTATAACTCATAAATAATTTTCATTTGTAGTCTTTGTGTGGATGTTTTCGAAGAAGCACAATATTTATATCATATATATTGCTCCTCAAAATCTCATAAATTTTATTTTTTAGAGGCCAATTGCAAACACTTTAGAAATTTACAGGAAAATGCGCATGAAGGTATCGGTTTGTGACAAATCGTTCTCACAGAATGGCATGAACTCATCGGGTGGGAGGAAAGGAGCCGCACGAAAGGGTAGAACGAATGACCGCCCATCAGCGGAAAAGAGAGGGAGACTAGTGCCAGAAGACGTGAGCATAATTCTTGACATATTGAACCTGCACCGACTTGTCCTCCGCAGCTCAGCGAGAGAGGGATGTCCCTCGAGATCTTCGACAAGTCATAAACGAGTGGATAATGTTCATGTCTTTTTCATCAAGGCCTTTTAACATCTATAAATAAAACCCCTCATTTGCATTCAAAGCACACTATTTTCTCTCCTCTTCTCTATTATCTCTTATTTAATTTTTCTGCGAATTTTTAAGCATTTAGGGCTTAAAATCTGAATTACAAGACATAAAATCTTGGTTCGGATTTTCTAAGCATTTTGTGCTTAGATTCGATCTTTAAAATTAAATTCAAGAGTTGTTTCGAATTTTAAACAAAACACTTAGATCCAAAAATTACAAAACATAAAATCTTGGGTTTAAAATTTAAAAATAAACGAGTAAATTTCGAATTCACAGCGTTTTAAAAAATTTCAATGTTTATGTGAATTTAAAATAAGTGGTGTTAGACTATGCACTTTACATTATTTAGGTTGTCTACGTTGATAGATTATGAATGATGAAAAGTTGAAAAGAAATAGTTGATTTGATGAAAAAGTAAATTAATCTTCATACATTATTATTCGAAGGACTACCACGACTACCCTATGTTGAAGAACAACCAACGTCCGGTCTCAGAAGCGGAATTACTGTAGACAGAAGGAGGACACGGCCCATTTGAAATTTTTTTAAAATCGTATTATTTTTATTGGTTTTGTATATATAGATAATGTGGCCCAATAAATGTCAACTTTATGCGTTTGGTCTAGTGGATTGCCTTACAAACATAATCATTTGGTCCAAGTTCAATCCTTCTTGGGCTTTTTTAAATAATTAATATAAAAATAAAAATAAATTATAAAAATATACCATGTTATAAAATTTTATGGAAGTATCATAATCCGGGACATATTGTCCCTGATTTGGCTGGGTGGCAGATTCCAATTTTTTTTTAATTTTAAATTAATAAATAAATCTTAGTTAATATATTTAATTAAAAAATCAAGTATTTTGAAGTCCAATAAAATAATTATCATAAAATGAAAATCATACCATTTAATTTATTGTTCTTATGTTTCTTAAATTAATTTATGAACTAAAATTTAAAAATAATTAGAGTTAATTTTATTAATTACGCTATTAATATAATACTAAGTATCGTATTATGATTACTAATATGAGTATATAAAGTACAAAAAAGTTCATTTAGCTTTTTTAATATTATTATCGTGGTTTTATTTGATAATATTTTGAATTAAAAATACTAAAAATTATAAATTTTAATTTTTCATAAAACATAATAATTAATTTAATTTACAAATATTATTTTTCTAGAAATAGAGAAATTATTATACAAGGAATAATGAAACGTTTCATTTTTTTTTTTGCCAATAAACGGTTTTTGGATAGAATAAGAAAACAAAAAAAAAACTTATTCCTTAATTGGGTTAATTCACTAAATAAAATAATATTTAATTTAAAAAACTTGAGTTATAATTTTAATTAAAATTAGTTAATTGATTTAATATTAAAGTTAATTTATTTATTAATTTTAATATAAAAAACTTGAGTTAAAGTTATTTAATTGAGTTAATATTAAAGTTATTTTAATCAAATATTATTTTGTTTAGTGAATTAACTCACTTAAGGAAACAAGTTTTTTTTCGTTTTCTTATTTTATCCGAAGATAGTTTATTGGCCAAAAAAATAATAATGAAACTTTTCATTAGTTATTGTGTAGTAATTAATTTTTCTATTTTTTTGGACAAAATATTTGTAAATTAAATTTATTATTATTTTTTAATGAAAAAATAAAAGTTATAATTTTGATATTTTAATTCAAAACATTATCAAATAAACCATAATAATAATATTAATACAACTAAATGTAATTTTTTTGAACTTTATATACTCATATTACTAAATATTTATATTAATAGTGTAAATAATAAAACCAACTCTAATTATTTTAGAAATTTAGTTCACAAATTAAATTATGAAACAAAAGAGTAATTAATTAAATGGTATGACTTTCATTTTATGGTAGTTATTTTAATGGAATTCAAAATACTTTATTTCTTAATTAAATATGTGATTTAACAAAACCAACTCTAATTATTTTAGAAATTTAGTTCACAAATTAAATTATGAAACAAAATAATAATTAATTAAATTGTATGACTTTCACTATTGTTGAATCCCACATTTTGGTGATAACAAACAACAACTCATTGTATAGGAATGTGCTACCAATCTTTTGTATTTCAGGAATCTAATACAACTCCTACCGCAACCGTCTAAACCCTTCAAGTTATCTACCGGAAGCTTGTCAACCGCCTTTGTCTCTCGAACGGTTGCAGTCACAAGCCTATCAACTGGTTATTCAAACCAGCAGAGGATAAATCTATCTACCGGTAGAGTGCCAACTGCTTATCAAGATATCTCAAGACAAGTACTTGTGACAAGACGTTCATTGCAAAATCTTTATCAAAAGCAGAACCGGCGTATCAGAAGATCTGTTGACTCTTGCATCGAGACAACAGGTTGCACTAAAATGGCAAAAACGCAGAATGGCTACAGATAAAGCATTCGACCGTTTATACCAGTTTTGGACCCTGGAAGTTGTCTGCATTTAAAGAAGTGTACGATCTTCATGCAGAATCATCAATGCATTTATGAAGCATTAAATGTGCATTCAATGCAGCATCAGAACGTTCAAAATAAAGACGTTGATGATTGACCTATATAAAGGGAAGATTGCTCAAGAAGTGACAAGAAGACAAGCAACACGAAAAATCTCAATCAACTCAATCACTTGAATACTATCAGAAGTCCTCATCTGATATACTGAAGCAATACTTGAGCACACTTACAAGATCATTCACTTGCTGCTCAAATAAACCCTCGCCTACAGTTTACATATCTGATCTTCAAGGATCATCCTAGGGTTTCCAAGCCTCTCGACCGCTCTGCAGTTTGAGAAGCTCAACCGAACTATACTCATTATTGAAGAGACTTGAAGCTACTCTGAAAGCTTCCACCAGTCTGATAAGAACTGAGAATCTTATCTGTGTAAATCTAGGAGTTTCGGATTAGGCATTGGATAAGTCCTAAGTCTGAAGTGGGTGTATTGCAAGACGTTGTAATAACCAAAGTCTTCTAGTGAATTCCTTCCTAAGTGGAAGAAGGGGAGACGTAGAAGGATTAAGCCTTCGAACTTCCAAAAATCGTGCTTTAGTCTTTACTGCTATTTATCTTACATATTGCTCATACATTGTGTTCTAAACTTTGCATCACTAAAACCTCTGAACTATTTCCGCACTATTTAAGTTGTTCAAACCGTTTTAGAAGTTGATAAAACAGATTAAGTGAACTAAACTTCACTTGATCATTTTGAAAAGAAAGAAGAAAAGTTTCAGAGTGTATTCACCCCCCTCTACCCTCTGAACCGATCCCAACAAGTGGTATCAGAGCGGGTTCCTTTCTCAACTGCTGATCTAAAGTTTTAAAATCATGACTTCTTTCAACAAAATTCCTATGTTTTCTAAAGAAGATTATGATTATTGGAAAATTCGCATGCAGACACATCTTGCAGCACAGGACGATGACATGCTATATGTCATAACAGACGGTCCCATCAAAATCATGAAGGTCAACCCTGCTCTAACCGATGGTGCAGGACAAATGATTGAGAAACCAAGAGCTGAGTGGACTACTGAGGACAAAAAGAAGGCCAATCTTGACAATGTGGCCCGGGACATCCTATACAAAACACTGGACAAGAACATGTTCAGCAAAATAAAGTCATGCTCCACAGCAAAGGAGATTTGGGAGAAGCTCACTCAGCTGTGTGAAGAAAATGACCAGACCAAGGAAAACAAGCTCACCATGGCCATTCAAAAATATGACAATGCCAAAATGAAGCCAGGGGAAACCATGGCTGAATTTGATGAACGGTTTAGTAGTATCATTTGTGACCTTATTGCTTTAGGAAAAACTTATACTAACCGTGAAATTGCTGTGAAGGTTATGAGAGCTTTGCCCAAAGAATGAAAAATCAAGACAGTGGCCATGAGGGAGTCAAAAGACTTAAGCAAGGTTGAACTGCACGATCTCTTTGCAGATCTCAAAGCCTACGAGTTCGAGCTCAACATGAGGACAGAAGATGAACCATCTAACTCTCAACCAACCAAGGCCTTAACCTCAACGGTGATGCATCCACCGGTCGAGGAAGCTCCAAAGAGATCAGCTGAGCAAATCAGCAACGAAGTCATGACACTCTTTGTCAAGAAATTTGGTAGATTTATGCGTAAAAACAATTCTAAATTTAAAAATTATCATAAATCGGACCATACAGACGATGGTCCCACTTGTTTTAACTGTGGCAAGCCAGGCCATTTCATTGCAGATTGCACCAAGCCTAAGAGCAATGATCAGAAGCAAGTCTTCGAAAGAAGAAGGGGCAAGGAGGACAAGAGGACGTTTAGAAAAGGTAGAGACCAAAGGGTTCTAGTAGCAGACGAAAGCAAAAGCAAGTGGGCTGAATCTGACTCTGACAACCCCGATACCGGAAGCTCTTCAAATGACAGCGAAGATGAAAAGGTGGAATGCCTCATGGCTGACATCGAAGAAGAAGCTGAGGAGGTATTTGACTTTGGTTCACCTGAATTTACTCACAGTGATCTAGTTACTGCTTTACACGAAATGGCTAATGAATACAAAACATTATCCAAGGAATTCGAGGAGGTAAAGGCAGAAAGAGCTGACCTAAAAGATAAGTCAAGCGAATCAAGCTGCATGCAGCGAAAAGAGCTTGATGGTCTTAAGGTCAAGCTAAGTCTGCTGGCTACTGAGAATGACACCTTGAAAAGAGTGTTCCAAGCAACCTTGACTGAGAACAAAAAACTACTTGAAATAATTAAGGCTTGGAATAAATCTTCTGTAACCATTGACAAGATTCAGGAAATCCAAAGACCGGCACATGACAAAACTGGTCTAGGGTTTGGAACAAATGAACAGTCTATGGAATCTTGTATTCAGTCAAGCCTGGACAAAGGCAATCTTAACAAAATAAGATTTGTCAGGTCCAGCACGATATATGAACATGATGAGTGCAGCTTTGACAAAAATCAGAAAGTATCTAACGAACGAAGCTCTAAGCATAGAGGGCTGGGATATGTGGATCCCCAGATCTCCAATCAAAGAGGAACTTGGGTCAAACCAAAACCTAATGAAAGAACAAAGGGAAACCAATCTAATTTCAAAAGGCCATGGAATGAGTCTAACTACTCTAAGAGAAGATGGTCAAAGGAGAAGCCTTACCAGTACTTTAATTGCAGGTCAGTTCAAAAGAGGTACAGACTAACTGATAAAGATCAAAAAGGCAAGCAGCACACAGCAACCTCACAAGCACACACATTTACTGCTTATCGACCGCACAGATTTCTGGACACACACACGGGCAAACCTGTAAGGGTGTTTCAGGTGTGGGTCCCGAAAGGGCTAATCCGACCTGGACCCTACTAGATATGGGTACCAAAAGTTCTTCACTTTTTGCAGGTACTAAAATTCCAAACGGGCGATAAGACCACTTCTATCAAGGACACTACCTGGTACTTAGATAGTGGTTGCTCACGGCACATGACAGGGAATCCAGAACTTATAACAGAAGTGGTGTTGTGCAAAGGACCAAAGATCAGCTTTGGAGACAACTCCAAAGGTAAAACCGTGGGTAAGGGTAAGATTATCCATGGTAACATCATTATTAAAGATGTGTTGCTTGTTGACAAACTGTGCTATAATTTGATAAGTATTAGTCAACTATGTGACAATGATCATTCGGTCGAGTTTCACAAACACACTTGCATCATCAAAAATGACAAAGGTGAGACTCTTATGACCGGTGTAAGAGACCTAAACACCTACAAGGTAAACTGATCTTGCTCACATATTTCTTCACCTACTTGTCTTACTGCTCATCTTGATAAACATTGGTTGTGGCATAAGCGGTTAAATCATCTAAATTTTAAGTCCATTTCTAACTTGAGGAAGCATGATTTGGTTTCTGGTCTGCCTGAAGGAGATTTTATAAAAGACAAAGTTTGTCCTGCTTGTCAACTAGGAAAGCAGGTGAGAGCAACCTTTAAAAATAAAGGGTGTATGTCTTCTTCCAAATGTTTAGATTTACTTCACATGGACCTATTTGGTCCTATACCAGTAAGAAGCATAGGGGGAATGAGATATGCTCTTGTTGTTTTAGATGACTTTTCTCGATTTACCTGGGTCATCTTTCTCTCTTCAAAAGATCAAACTGCACCTCACCTGATTAAGCTTTTTAAACGCTTGCAAAATGAACAATCTACTGTGATAGATAGAATCAGGAGTGATAGAGGGACTGAGTTTTTAAACACCACTCTTATGACTTATCTAGATGATCAGGGAATCAAGCATGAGCTGTCAGCTGCTAGATCCCCACAGCAAAATGGGGTGGCTGAAAGAAGGAACCGTACTTTAAAAGAAGCAGCCAGAACTATGATTGCTGATTCAAATGTTTCTCAAAGGCTTTGGGCAGAAGCAGTTCACACAGCTTGTTATACTCAAAACAAATCTATGATTAATAAACGATTTAACAAAACTCCATATGAGATCTGGAATGACACAAAACCTGATATTTCTTACTTCAAAATTTTTGGGTGCAAATGCTTTATCCACAACAATGGCAAAAATTATTTGACAGCCTTCGATGCCAAAGCAGACGAAGGAACTTTTATTGGTTACTCAGCCGTTAGCAGAGCTTATCGAGTGTTCAATCAAAGATCACTAACGGTCGAGGAAACCATTCATGTTGTTTTTGATGAATCTACTCTTTGTACAGAACAAACTCAAGGGAGCATAAATGATCTGAGTCATAGACTGGAAAACATAAATCTACAGGAAGAGAGTGACAGTGATCCATATCCTTCAAAGAAGGATGATCCAGTTCCCTCTACCGTGTGTGATCAAACAAGGCCATAAGAGGATCCATCAGTTGATAACGATCCTCCTGCCAATAATGATCCAGTAAACGAGGACGTTCATCAACCAATTGATGACAACCCTTTAGGGAATTATTTTAGGTGGAACAAAGATCATCCACCTGGGTTGGTCATAGGTGACCCTTCTGCTCCTCGAAAAACACGTGGTCAAATGATTAATGAATTCTTGCATGCAGCTTTCATATCTCAGGTAGAGCCCAAGAAGATAGATGAAGCTCTATCAGATGCCAGCTGGATTGAAGCTATGCAAGAAGAGTTGAATCAATTCACTCGCAACAATGTTTGGCATCTAGTTCCTCGACCGGAAAATCAAAATGTGATTGGAACTAGATGGGTGTTTCGTAACAAGCTCGATGAACATGGCACTGTTGTGCGTAACAAAGCTCGACTTGTTGCCCAAGGATTCAGACAAGAAGAAGACATAGACTTTGAGGAATCCTTCGCGCCAGTTGCAAGACTAGAAGCAATCAACATCTTTCTTGCCTATGCAGCTTTCAAGGACTTTAAAGTTTATCAAATGGATGTCAAGTCTGCATTCCTCAATGGTCTACTTTAAGAAGAGGTGTACGTTGAAAAACCACCAGGTTTTGTCAATCCTACTCATCCTCAATATATCTATAAACTTGACAAAGCCCTCTATGGATTAAAACAAGCACCGCGTGCATGGTATGATATATTACTAAAATTTTTACTGGAACATGATTTCCAAATTGGAACGGTCGATAAGACCTTGTTTAAATTTGTAAAAGTTAATCATGTGTTACTAGTACAAATTTATGTTGATGACATTATATTTGGGTCAACTAACCCCAAGTTGTGCTCAAAGTTCTCTAAGATGATGCAGGAGAAATTTGAAATGAGCATGATGGACGAGCTAAACTTCTTTCTTGGATTGGAAGTAAAGCAACTTGAAACTGGAATATTTATCAATCAATCCAAGTATGCCAAGGAATTGGTAAAGAAGTTTGGAATGGAACAGTGCTCAACTGTATCTACCCCCATGAGTACATCAATCAAGCTTGATAAAGATGAAGGGGGAATCCCGGTCGAGGTAACAATGTATCGAGGCCTTATTGGCTCATTGCTTTATTTGACTGCCAGTCGACCGGATATCATGTATTCAGTTTGTTTATGTGCTAGATTTCAAGCAGCACCTAAGCAATCTCATTTCATTGCCGCCAAACGAATAATTAAATATATTAAAGGAACTACTAATGTGGGTCTTTGGTATCCCAAAGATTCAAATCTTAATCTTATTGGCTATTCAGATACAGATTATGCAGGTTGTAGAATTGATCGCAAAATTACAAGTGGCACATGTCAATTCCTTGGAGATAGACTAATTTCGTGGTCAAGTAAGAAGCAGACATCAATTGCTACCTCGACCGCCGAAGCAGAATACCTTGCTGCTGGCAGCTGTTGTGCTCAAATACTCTGGATTCAACAGCAGCTTAATGATTATGGAATCCGGTCGAGTGAAGCTCCAATCTACTATGACAATACAAGTGCCATAGCCATCACTCACAATCCAGTGATGCACTCTAGGACAAAGCACATTGATGTCAGGCATCACTTTATCCGAGATCATGTCTTAAAGAAGAAAATCAGGCTGGAATACATCTCTACCGATCAGCAAGCAGCAGACATATTCACCAAGCCTTTACCGGACGCTAAGTTTTCATATTTTCGAAATATTCTTGGCTTAGTAGATCTAAGTTAGTATGCATGTTTTTAGGGGGAATGATTGCCAGTATGACGTTAATAGCTTAGCTGTTATATTGCCATAAATGTTGGCATATCATCCGCCTTTAGCTAGTCTCTGACAGGCTCCGTACTAGCAGCTTTGTGCTTTGAACCAAATGACATTAATTGGGCGCGGTGATTATACTCTTCAAAACTTTTTGAATTTCAAAAATACTTTTCATGACGTCACCCTATGGCCCATAGGTTCCTATATATACTTCTTTACACTCGTATATCAACCTTTCACCGTTGCTAAAGCTTTCATATTGCATTAAAAGTTCTATCGTATTACTATCAAGCTTTTGCTTACTCTCTGCTCGAGTTCTTATCTACAGCTATCATGTCGATCCAGAAGACTTGCCTTGCAATCAACTTTGATTCCGTTATTGAGGCAAACAATGCAGGAATCACTGAGGTTTTCACCATGCTTGAAGCCTCTGGACTAAAGAAGTTTCTGGGAAGCAGCGCCATCTGCGATCTGCCTGTATTGAAGGAGTTCTTTGCAACCGCTCAAATCGAGCATGGGACTGTCAAATGCTTGATCCGGACAGAGTCTTACTCTTTCAATCAAAAGTTCTTCGCCAGCACATTTGATCTGCCCTCCAGGGGTTTGACAAAATGCACGGATCTTCCCGATGGTAACTGCTCATACTGGTTGAAGGAGTTCTCAACCACTGATGCTCCGATCAAACTGCCGGCTCAGAAGACATCTCTTAAAGCTCCATTCAGGCTATTGACCAACATCGTGGCCAAAAATCTTCTTGCCAAGGCTGGATCATACGACAAGGTGACGATGGAGAAATTTCAATACATGGCTTGTATCGCCTCCAAAATCAACATCAACTGGTCAGACATATTGTTCACTACCTTATGTGAAATGATCAGGGGAAAAGGGCAATCCGAGGGATTTGCTCTGCAAATTTGCCACATCTTGAGCGTCCTTGGAGTAGACTTCTCCAAGACTGAGCCTCTGCATCCCACCAAATGGCTCAACAAGTCTACAATCTTCAAATTTCTGAACAAGAAAGAGGTTGCGGTCGACACTCTGCCTTCAACCGCAAGTGTTGTTGCTGTCACTCAACCGCTTTCAACAGTTCCGGTAGCGGCCAAACCAGCCCATATCAAGAAATCTGCCAAGCGTCAACTTATCATATAGTCTGACTCTGAAGACGAATCACGTGAGAACGTTCCACTGATTCAAGCCTTCAGCAAGTCATCTCCTTCTGTCTCCAAAGCAGCCGTGTCATCCACGCCTGCAGGCGAGAAGAAGAGGTAGCACAAGAAGTTAAAGTCCCTTTCTGGACTTGCTCCTACCGTTCCAACACCAATTCTGCCAACGGTTGAGACTACTACCACTGCTGCTACTACTGCTCCACGTCCTACCAAGGGTGTGATAATCAGGGAAGGTGCCTCATCAACTCCAAAGGTCACTCTCGCTGATCCTAAGGACAAAGGGAAAGGTGTGATGATCTACTCACCTAAGGCTCAACCAGCAGCTACTGTGGAGCTCAACTTGATCATCTCTCATGTTCTCCGCACTGTCAAGCGTCACCTACAGCGCTTTGACAGATGGCATCATTCCCGTACTCACCTGACGCTTGCTCAAATATTTCCTAAGTGGAAAGATCTGAATGTTATTGAGCAAAAGATGCTTCTTTTTGCTGACACTGAAGACATCGTGGAGGCTCTGGGAAGAAGACAGCTCATCGACTTGAAGCTTCGAGGAAGCCTGTTATCTCTGTTGATTAATGAGCGTGTCAAGAACTTCAAATCCAAGAGTCCTACCGCCGCCGATGACTTTGTAATTTTGACTGGACTACAGAATAGTCTACGTCAAATCACTCAACTACTTCAGCACTTCCAAGCTCTTAACAACGTAAAAACGACAGCCTCAGCAGCTTGTTTACAGGCTTATGGACTGGAAGCACAGGTGATGATGAAGACTTTTCTTACCCAAGATCAGGGTGAAGAAGACGTCTCTGCTCTTACTCTTTCAGATGGGATTCTGACCGGTCTCATCACTGCTGACCTGTTTCAATCATCCGCTCTAGGATCGATTGTGGGCGCATCTTCATCGGTCGACCCCACCTCAACCGCAGTCCAAGCAGTAATTCAATCGGAAGCAGCTGTGACTGCTCACTCATCTCCAGCGATGACCATTCACACCTCTCCCAGTCGTCCACAAGATTCTTTCAAAGTGATTGAAAAAGAGATTCCTGTCACCTCTGTGACAGAGGCTCCTTGCAGCAGTGAAGCAGTAGTGCCCCCAACAGAGATACCAAGCACTATTGTATCACTTGCACCTCCAGAACAGACAGTGACTGAAGCTGACCCAGCACTTCAACCGTCTCCATCTACTGAAAATTTTGTGGAAGATCTCCTAATGGATGAACCGAGTGCTGATCCTGCTACTCCACCAACCATCTTGGCTGCAGTCGAGACTCCTACATCTCCAACTGTACCACTATTGGAAGGTTCATCAGCTAGCTCTCCAGCCAGATCACCAGCACCACATCATCTTGAGTCTGGCCCGGTTTCACCAAGGAATGACCCACAGAGTCAAATGCTTCAGACTGATGACTCATTAATTGAAGCCATGGCCGTAGCTCTGGATCACACTTTGATAAATAGGCTTCATGAGCTTATGTAAACAGTTCGATCCTTCTCACAAGACATCACAAACTCATCCTTATCGGTTGACAATTCACGCCAGACGATGATTCGGCATTTTGAGACCGTGTCTCGAGACCTTGCTCATCTGTCCAAAGAGATCACTGCCCATCATCGCACTCAAATCAAAACGCTCTCTACCGTCTCCGAACAAGTTGTCAGATCCGAAAACCGCCTTCATAGGCAGTTGAATGATCGGATGGACACTATGCAAGCTACTTTACTCGCTCAACTAGATGCAAAAATTGATACTATGCAAGCCTGCCTTGGCACTCAACTCACCGAGATCATCCTTCGACTCAACCAAGGTGATGCCAAAAAGGGGGAAGAAGAGCAACGAAGAGCAGCAGAGGCAAGAAGACGTGAGGAAGAAGCCGACAGAAGAAGAAGAGAAGGCGATAGGTCAGGAGGAGCCAGTTGGTTCAAAAGATGAACAACTTGTCTCTTCTTTACTTATCGCAGCTGTATCTCATTTTGTTTTTCTTCAGTAGGTGTAATAAGAATGCTTATTGTAATTAATGAAATTCATTCTCTCAATGAAGTTCATTTTAATGCTTTCATATTGTTCTTGGAGAACTTAAGTTTTGTCATCACCAAAAAGGGGGAAATTATTGAATCCGACATTTTGGTGATAACAAACAACAACTCATTGTATAGGAATGTGCTACCAATCTTTTGTATTTCAGGAATCTACTACAACTCCTACCGCAACCGTCTAAACCCTTCAAGTTATCTACCGGAAGCTTGTCAACCGCCTTTGTCTCTCGACCGGTTGCAGTCACAAGCCTATCAACTGGTTATTCAAACCAGCAGAGGATAAATCTATCTACCGGTAGAGTGCCAACTGCTTATCAAGATATCTCAAGACAAGTACTTGTGACAAGACGTTCATTGCAAAATCTTTGTCAAAAGCAGAACCGGCGTATCAGAAGATCTGTTGACTCTTGCATCGAAACAACAGGTTGCACTAAAATGACAAAAACGCAGAATGGCTACAGATAAAGCATTCGACCGTTTATACCAGTTTTGGACCCTGGAAGTTGTCTGCATTTAAAGAAGTGTACGATCTTCATGCAGAATCATCAATGCATTTATGAAGCATTAAATGTGCATTCAATGCAGCATCAGAACGTTCAAAATAAAGACGTTGATGATTGACCTATATAAAGGGAAGATTGCTCAAGAAGTGACAAGAAGACAAGCAACACGAAAAATCTCAATCAACTCAATCACTTGAATACTATCAGAAGTTCTCATCTGATATACTGAAGCAATACTTGAGCACACTTACAAGATCATTCACTTGCTGCTCAAATAAACCCTCGCCTACAGTTTACATATCTGATCTTCAAGGATCATCCTAGGGTTTCCAAGCCTCTCGACCGCTCTGCAGTTTGAGAAGCTCAACCGAACTATACTCATTATTGAAGAGACTTGAAGCTACTCTGAAAGCTTCCACCAGTCTGATAAGAACTGAGAATCTTATCTGTGTAAATCTAGGAGTTTCGGATTAGGCATTGGATAAGTCCTAAGTCTGAAGTGGGTGTATTGCAAGACGTTGTAATAACCAAAGTCTTCTAGTGAATTCCTTCCTAAGTGGAAGAAGGGGAGACGTAGAAGGATTAAGCCTTCGAACTTCCAAAAATCGTGCTTTAGTCTTTACTGCTATTTATCTTACATATTTCTCATACATTGTGTTCTAAACTTTGCATCACTAAAACCTCTAAACTATTTCCGCACTATTTAAGTTGTTCAAACCGTTTTAGAAGTTGAGAAAACAGATTAAGTGAACTAAACTTCACTTGATCATTTTGAAAAGAAAGAATAAAAGTTTCAGAGTGTATTCACCCCCCCCCTCTACCCTCTGAACCGATCCCAACAACTATTAATATAAATATTAAGTAGTGTATTATCATTAGTACTAATATGAGTATATAAAGTACAAAAAAAATTATATTTAGTTTTATTAATATTATTATTATTATGGTTTATTTGATAATATTTTGAATTAAAATATCAAAATTATAAATTTTATTTTCTCATAAAAAATTAATAATAAATTTAATTTTTTAAAAAAACTTGTTTCCAGTTAATTCACTAAATAAAATAATATTTGATTAAAATAACTTTTATATTAACTCAATTAAATAACTTTAACTCAAGTTTTTTATATTAAAATTAATAAATAAAATAACTTTAATATTAATAAATTAAATAATTTTAATTAAAAACTCAAGTTTTTTAAATTAAATAATATTTTATTTTGTGAATTAACTCGGAATAATTTTTTTTTGTTTTCTTGTTCTATCCAAAAATCGTTTATTGGCAAAAAAAAAAATAATGAAACTTTTCATTATTCATTGTGTAATAATTTCTATTTTTAGAAAAAAAAATATTTGTAAATTAAATTAATTATTATGTTTATGAAAATTTAAAATTTATAATTTTTAGTATTTTTAATTCAAAATATTATCAAATGAAACCACGATAATAATATTTAAAAAGCTAAATGAACTTTTTTGTACTTTATATACTCATATTAGTAATGATAATAAAATAATTAATATTTATATTCATAGCGTAATTAATAAAATTAACTCTAATTATTTTAAAATTTTAGTTCATAAATTAATTTATGAAACATAAGAACAATAAAATAAATGTTATGATTTTCATTTTATGATAATTATTTTATTGAACTTCAAAATACTTGATTTGTTAATTAAATATATTGACTAATATTTATTTATTTATTTATTTAATAATTTCAAATTAAAAAAAAATTGGAATCTGCCACCCTGCCAACCATGCATGGCAAAAACCAGCCAAATCCAGGACATTTCATAAAATTTTATAACATGGTATATTTTTAGAATTTATTTTTATTTTTAGATTAATTATTTAAAAAAGCCACCCTTCTTGCATGTCATCACGAATAGGTGATTGTATTGGTATTTTATCAACCCACCTAAAAAATGTCGACTTGTCCCGCCCAACATAATTGTGGGTTGCGACGAGTTATGGGCCGATTCGGGCTCGCTGACCCGTTTTAACTACTCTAATACGATCACTCACTTTTTCTTTTTAATAATAATTTTATTTTTATTATATATTACTCACTTTGGCACATTTAATTTAACACCCTTTTATCATTTTTTTAAAATTTTTTTGAAACATTTGCACTTTTTATTTTAAGCTCTCTTACAATTTTTTTTTTTTTTGAAAAACTACAATCTTTTATTCAAAACAATAAAATGCGATTGATTTTTTAATTTCATAAATTTATTATTTTACTTAACTTCAATACACAACATCTTGATCGATTTATATATATATATATATATATATATATATTTAAGTGATTTTAAGGTTTGTGGTTTTTGGTATGTAACTGATAATCTCATTGTTTTAAAACCAAATTTGATAAATTTTTTGTTTTTTTTAACATCAAATTTTGGTTCTGTTTTTTAATTTGGTTTCGTAACTATGATTTTTTTTCTTCTATGATATGTTTTCTTTTCTTATTTCATCTTATTTTGGATTTTGTTAAATTACTTGTAAGTTGTAATAGTTTTTTCTAATTGAAAAACTTACGGGGTAATTTTTTAAAAAACCTCGGTCAACTGTTTTTTTTTAAGAAAATAACCTCCCCAAGTGTATTTCATTTGGCCATTTTTTTTTAAAAAAATTATTACTTGACCGGGTTTATTTACCCAAATATCCTGAAAACGTACTCATCGATTTGGACAAAAAACAAAGTTATGTCCACTTATTGCTGCAAAATAAAAAAAACAAATACAATAAAAGCTTAATTCAATCGAAGGAATGATTACATTTTACTTTCTTATTATGTTTTTATCTAATATTTAGAAATGAATCATCTTTGTGAATTGAGATTATGACTCTCATTTAACATGTTTTTCTTGGATATAAATGAAAAAAAAAACCCAATTATAAAATTGAAAGAGACAACAACATCTAATATGTACAACAATAAATTACTAGTCGCGCTTGCACACGCGATGCGTGTGTGATTAAAATTTTGAATATTATTTATTGTATATATATTATATATTTGTTTCAAAATCATTTTAAATTTGAAAATAAAATGAGTTGCATATGATTTAAAATATGAATATTATTTATTATATTTGTATTAATTTTTGTTTCAAATCAATTTAAATTTAAAAATAAAATGAAAGCACAAAAATAGAGATCATAATGGATAAATGAAGTTTAAAATTTTAATTCGATTACTAAGTGATGCTCTTTCTAGTCAAATGTAACTATGTTTTATATAATTTTTATATGAACAAAAAAAATACTAGCAAAGCTGAAATTCAATGAAATTTCGAAATTATGAATGCAGTTTATGGTATTAAATATTTGGAATCCCAAAGTAGGTATTCAAGAATCCTCAAGTTTGATGTATGGTATCTATAGACACAGATGGATATTAGAGATTAATTTGACATTTGTGATAATAATTATATGAAATTAAAAAAATGCCATTGGATCTAAGGGCTTAAAAAATTATAAGAAAATTTAGCAACATGCATCTGGTATAACAAACTAACAAAGTGATAAACTACAAAGATCTCTTTCTAAATATATAGCAGAAATAAGTTATTCTTCATTGAGTAAAACATTGAGGTAGACTACTTCACTGATAAAAATGAAGTTGAGCAAAAAATATTAACCAAGCAGTTACATGTTAAGCAGTATCTACAGAATATCAAGCAAGTCAGATTAAAATATCACAAATTTTTTATTGAAATAAACTAGAAAGATATGTTATCCAGTCACTCAGCCAAATCACAGTATTTTATGGGCTTCACCAAGATAATTTATGTATCTCATTAATTGAAAAAAACTATAACAATAAAAACATATACGAAAGGACTATAATAGGAGGTAACATCATAATCCCAGACAAAGAAACTAATACACAACTCAAGTGCACTCATTTAAGTATGCATGATATAGTTACGTTGTATGACATGTATAAAAACATCATGCTAATAAAAAAAGATAGAACTATCTTCTGTTGATATTCATATGCTGGTAGGATCACAAACAATAAATATTTTAAGAGATGGGCAAACCTCCTCAGGAATTAATCTGTCAGCTTCTACAGGAGAAACCTCATTTCTCAGCTGGTCTAGAACATTTCCAAGAACTTTAAGAGTTGCCAAAACTCGTTCCCTTTTCAGTGTTTTACGTTCCAACCTGATACGTGTAGAAGACAACTGTCAAGAAAAAAATTAAAATATAGCCAAAACATATAAAACTAACAAACGATTTTTTACTAAATCCAATTGTGTGCAGACTGCATAGTACAAAGAGAGAAAAGTGCTTAAGAAAAAAGTAAGCATGATGCCTAAGTTGAAAACAGCAGAGGAAACAAGACCTGAAATCCTACCACAAAACAAACATCTATAGCGACTATAAAAAAAGGACCTTGTTTAAGAACACATACTCTCCAAGGTTACCACTAAAGAAACTAGATTCTCGCAACTTCATCTCCCTCTTCTCGCAGCTTGTCCACATTATGCTTCTCTCTGTACTCTGTAGTGTTTGTAAAATTCCCTTAAAAGGGCAATGTCCTGATTTCTGTCTATGCTTCTACTTTCCCGCTTTGGTAGCTATTGCTAAAAGATTTAATAAATAGCACGAAAAGGAGAATACAACATACAAGTATATTAAAAAATATATATTCTTTAAAAAAAGAAATAAAATAAATCTGCACCAATACAAGTTTATAAAGATGTTAAAATCAATAGCTCTTTTGTGCAGCTAGCATGCCTGTCACAAGCCATAAATTTTTCAAAATTAAAGTCCTAGTAGTTTCTCAAACATCCATACATTGCAGGAGCATAAGTAAATCACTATGATCAATGATCAAACTATCCATTTTGTGACATGGAAAACATTAAATGAGGGCATGAATGTTGCATTAGTAACATTCCTCTTTATAGATAGCTTTTTGACAGACATTAAACCCGTCTTGAACTGCAATACACCCCTTCCCTCACTATTTGGATCTTAATTTTGAGGCAATGAATATGCATGCTCACATATTGCAAGAAAAGAGGAAGGAAAAATGTACTAGGTAAAATAGAATCCAAAAAAACAAGAAGCCATTAAGCAAAAGGACATTCATATTTATAGTTATTGAGCATCTAGTTGTTAGAACCATACTCATCATTCTACAAGTAGGTTTAATCAAGCCATTTTTAATAATAATGTTACTCTCTCACAAGATAACAACCCAACATGACTTGGCATTTTGCACTTAAGAATCACCAGATGACTTCTCCAGATCAAATTCTGCCAGCACGTTTAACGCATAGCAAATTCAAGAGCTTATTAAGAAACAAGCTTACTTGACAAGGCACCTGAAACGACCCTAACTCTAAAATTAATAAATAAATATGCGGAATTTTTTTTTTTTTATACTTACTAAATAAAATATGTACATATATGCCCATACATATATGCACAAAATAAAAAGATTTAAAAATAAATAGATAAATAAATAACTCAAATAAAAATGCATTCTTTAATAAAATAAATATCTGAGTCAAATATTAAATTAAAATACTGCATAAATAAAATGATTAAAGTTTGCATGCACTGAAAATATTTAAATAAAATATTCCCAACCACAACACTGAAAATAATTAAAATGTATAACATGCTGAAGTATTCAAAACATGCAATGTGACTCAGACATCTATCACGGTCACGGGGATCACTGCCAGTCTGCTCATACGTCCTCGCCTCCGGTGGGTACTACATCCTCTACGTACTCACCTGCACCATACCAGTGTAGTGAGCCTAGAAGCCCAACATGCTAACATAACAAGGATTTAAAATAATTTAAATCACTTTAATACTAATACATAACATATACATGAATGAGCATGCTTAAAATAACATCATGACATAACATAACTTAAATTAACTTAAATATCATAATCATACATAATACATAAACATTGTTGAGAAAATTATTTTCTAACATTGCATGGTTGTATCCATAGTGTAACCTTAAATCATACATCAAATACTGATCAGCGTGGAAACCAACGTACGTGGCGGTGACGAATCACCTCTTAAATTGGCAGCAAACTGCCCTTCAATAGTTCACATATGGGGACGAATCCCCCTCAAATTGTCACACTACTTCAACTTCCAACATAAAATATTTTCTTTTTCTCAACCTTAAACATTAAATCATGCATAAAATTATTTAATGAATGCATGCACTTAAATAAAATGTGTGTCCTTCATATATATTTAATTTAATTTCATACTAACATATAAATATAAAAATAATCTTCAATGCATAAAAATAATTAAATATATATTCAGGACACATGCAATTTCTCATGGATTGTACTGGACTGCTGGCCCTAACACTCAAGCCCATTTACTTAAATCTGGCCCATTAACATTGAGACTGGCCCAATAACATACTTAAGCCCAATAAAAATTATTTTAAGCCCAATTAAATAATTAAAGCCCATTAAAACATTCAAGGCCCAATAACAACTTAATCTGGCCCAATGGGCCCAAAAGCCCAAAGACTGGCCCGCTAATTTTCATGGGCCCTAAAGCCCATAAAATTTAGTGGACTAACTTAATTAAATTAATTAAGCCCAAATAATAACTTAAGTGAAGCCCATTAATTAAATTAATCTAATTAGCCCAATTAAACTCTTAAATTCATTAATTAACTTAAAAATAAAATACCCGAGCCCAACTAACTTAACCCGGACCCGGACCCAACTAACTTAACCCACTTACTACCAGACCCGACTCGGACCCAAGACCCGACCCGAAACCACCCTGAAACCCTAAACCCGAACCACCCCTCTTCCCTGCAGCCCGCGGCCGTGAGCAGCAGCCCTTCTAGGGCTGCTGCAGCCCTGCTCCGGCCGCCCCTGGCCAGAGCCCCGCCGCCCAGACGTAACCCACGTCTGGGCGGTTCGAACCATCCCATGGCCCCAGCCCCATGCAGCCTAGACCTCATCACCGAGCCCCCCCTTCTCAAAACCCTAATCTGCGCACCAAGGGAGCCCGATCGAACCAGCTTCAATTCTAGGCACTTTTGGCTTGAACCATCCGAGCCAATCGAGCCTAGACTCACCTTATACCTTCTAGGGACCTTGACCAGCAGCCTAGACGCAACCATGGCTAAGAAACATGGCATGACAATCAAAATCACACTACGAGTCATAAACTTCATGAAAGCCGAAATTTTTCTGAAAATTCTTGAAAGTTTTTGATGCATACACAATACACACACTATAATATCTGATAGGCACGAAAATAGGGAAAGAATCATGCCTTGCACCGTAGTTTGAAGAGAAAGGAGTGCGTAGAACGATTCCGGGACGACGGGGCGATGACAACCGACTTGGAAGCTTCAAAATCGAGCTATGGAGGCTGAAGAACTTGAAGAACACAATGGAGATGGGGGTGAGAAACTGATGGAGGCGGCTGAGTGATCGGTTGAAGGGTTTGGGTAGGATAGGTTTAGGTTTAAGTTTTTAATTAAAATAGGTTTTAGGATAATTAAAATATATTAATAAGGGTTTTTAATTTAAAATATATAACTTAAAAAAACTCTAACTAACAATTAAAATCTGATAATAAATTTAAAAATCCCGAAATACATAATTAAGGGAATTTTAAAAATAATTAAAAGTCACTATTTTGGCTTATTTTGAATAAAAACGGACTCCTAAAATTATATAAAATTAAATACTAAAAATATTGAGGAAATAAAACTCAAAATAATATTTTTGGGCTCTAAAAAGACTCATAAAATAATTTGGATAGAAAGTTGTCATCTCGTCCGTCTACGGTCCCGTCAACGCGATAAAATAATTCAAATACCAATAATTCATGAAAAATCACTAATTATGGGTTAAATACTTAAAATAACTTAAATCATGCATAAATAATTTCACATAATTATTTAACCCATAATCTAAAATTCTAAATACATAAAATCCCTAATTATGCATGCGAATTTACGTATTAAAAGTACTGGTGTTACAGCACCAACAATATATTTGCAACTTCTTTCAACTCTAGTAGCACGACCTCTCATTCATACAGAACACAATTTGGGCACAAGAAAAAACTGGTGAAAATAAAATATTCTAAATCTAGTTCATGAAAATATGAACCCGGAAATACTTCTCAAATACTTTGATGAAACCGGAAAAGTTTTCAACAACTGCAAAAACAAAAATAAAGGGTCTCATTCAGTTGCATGCTTCTATTTCCAGGTCCCATGATTCGATTATTCACAATCAAGGCCAAAGCCACAACAACTTTAAATGCCTCCAAAAGAGCTCAATTAAAATAAAACTGGTGAAAATAAAATATTCTAAATCTAGTTCATGAAAATATAAACCCGGAAATACTTCTCAAATACTTTGATGAAATCGGAAAAGTTTTCAACAACTGCAAAAACAAAAATAAAGGGTCTCATTTAGCTGCATGCTTCTATTTCGAGGTCCCATGACTCAATTATTCACAATCAAGGCCAAAGCCACAACAACTTTAAATGCCTCCAAAAGAGCTCAATTAAAAAAACGATCTTTTAACCTCGGCAAATTATTCCATGGTGGAATCGTGGACCAGAGGGACTATGAGTGAAATGATAAGTGCATTTTATGCACTTAATTTATATATGATTTGACTTGGATTTTGTGATGTATCAAGTGAATATTATACGTATTTGTTGTTGTTTTTGTGAGTTGCAATCCTTGAAGAAAAGTAGCAAGAAGAAGCGGAAAGCCGAATTACGGGACAACAAACTTCAGAAAATTACTGGGAATGTTACAGATAACCAAATCCAATCTCCACCATTCAAATTGAATTTAGGATATTTTAAAGTTGCTTTCAAAATTTCAGCTCGATCCGATGGCTAGAGCTTAAGTTATAATTTTTACAAAAATGCTGCGCAGATGGTGAAATGGAAGAACAAGTAGCGCCCCAGCTCTAGTTTTCCAGCGCTCCAGCGCCCGTAAATTCATGTCCAGAGTGCCCCAGCACCGTCTTTTGAGCGCTCCAGCGCTAGACGTCCATCATTGAAAAATAAAATACGAAACTTGAGCGCCCCAGCTCCTACTTATTAGCGCTCCAGCGCTGCGCAGTGTCCAGAATTTTGGAAAGTTTTTAATCGAGTTTTAAAAGGAATTTTAGGACTTATTTCTGAAGGAGAAGAGGGTTTAGAGAGTTTTCAGAGCATAGAGACGGCTATTGAGAGTTTTGAAGTGCACAAGAGCTTGAGAATTTGAGACGAAGACAGAAGACGGCGGCATCCGGCGACGGAGAAGCTTCATTCTAATTCGTTCTAGTTTTCCTTTGAACTCTGTTTTCTAGTTTTATGGATTATTTGAAGAACATGTCTTATTTGATTTTGAATTACGTTATGAACTAATTTCTTAGTCTAGAGGTAGACGGATCTTGACTGGAAACCATGATTGAGATATTTTGATTTATATATTTGAATTCTTCGCAAAGTTTATTTGTGTTTTCCTGATTTTAATGTTTTCAATTTACTAGCCATAGATTGAATGATATTTTAGATTGAATGATATTTTATTTAGAATCTATCACTCGAGAGAGGAGATTTTGAATACGATATATGGAAATATATCTTTGGTGTTTATATTGTTCGAGAGACATATAACTCCATAGAAGTCTTTAGAAGAATTCTCGTGCTATTTACCGTATTTAATAATTGAACTTTGATAGAGATATTGAGTTTGTTATTGAGTACGAATTTCTGCTTGACACTCGAGAGAGGTAGTAGAAAATAATAGGGATTCTTGGCTAATAAACTAGAAGAATTGATAATTGAATAATCATTAGAAATAAATTGTGGTGGACAGTCAAGTGAAGTCGAACCTCTAGCATTCATCGCTTTTTGAATTTTTCTCTCGTGAACTCGTGGTTTTTTTTAGTTTTGTTTCTTGCGAAATTTAAGTTTTAAAAAAAATCAAACAATTTCGTAGCTCTACATAGGATTAGGATTATATTAGTTGCAAATATTTGATATAACATCATTTATTCATTCTCCATGGGATCAATCTGGACTTAAATTCCTATATTATAACTTGACATCGTGCGCTTGCGAGCGAAAAACACGCAACATGAAACGATGACTATGGTGAGGAAAATCGTGGAGGAGATGGCGATGATTCTGCGGAGGCGATTACTGATCAGTTGGCTGTTACGCTGGTCTTCCTTTGGTGGGATTACTTTGTCGCAGCCTTTGATGAAATTGATGGATTCCATTGGGTGGTACGGTTTCGAGGCTTGGTGTTGAAATGGAAACGAATATGGAGAAGGGATTCTTGGGCTCGGGACCGGCAAGGCCAACACCGATGCCTTCAACATCTTCAGAAGCCCTAAATGGATTAGCATTTGAGATCTTGAGAAAGGGGGAGACGAATTTATTAATGATGGGTGGGTCACGGGAATAAAAAATTGTTAACATCAATTGATACCAAAATATGTAAAACCCAAATTGATACCAAAACAGAAGGATTCAGACCTTGGGATTTTGAATTATGGTGTTGGCGAGCGGCGAGCGGCGAGCGGCGGCGGTGGATGGCTGGAGATGCAAATCGGCGGCCTCTTGGTTGAAGAAGAAAGAGGATCGCTAGCTGATAAGGTGAATTTCTTATTTTTTTTTACTAAGTGATGGAAGTTAAAGAAAGGGGAAGATTTAGAAAAATAGGCCTCTCCACATATTCAATTAAGTATTTAGGCCTTGATTGCGGGAAAATGAGGGATATGGACCCCGTCTTGTTTTTATTTGAGCAAATAGATCTCAGAATGAAAAAGATAATTTTACCCTTAAGTAAAAATCTTAAGTTGAATAAAAAAAATTCAAAATGAGATACAAACCATTTTAACACTCGTCGACTCGGTAAATGATTTCTCGACTGATGTAATTAACTGGTTTACTGCAATTTCAATTTTCCCTCTGTCTGCTTTTCAATTTTTAACGTAAGCGTCGGAACGAAACCCTATTGAACGGCCGTTGAAGCCCTCCTTCGTCGTCGTCGTAGCTCCTTTACTCCCCGTAACCTCTTTCGTTCTCGACATACAGCATTGCATCAATGGCAGAGGAAAACGTTACTGTAAGTCATCGAGAAACCTAGGTTTTTCTATTTTCATATGTTTGTCCATTCCTAGGGAAACAGTAGTACAGTCATAGTAGATTTCGACCATTTTCGAATATTTTGTTTCATATCTCGACTTATGTTGTAATGAATGTCGACTATATTACTTAGCACGTTGATATGAATCTCTACTGCATTACGTTGGACGAATCTCGACTATGTGCCGACCGATTTGCTTCATATATCGACTGATGAATTTATGAATCTCGACTGTATTACTTACCAGGAATTATCAACCATTTCCCGACCGATTTCTTTATTAACTCGACTGTATCATATTTTAATCTCGACTGATTCATTTAACTTATTATTTTGATATTGACTTTTTTTTGAACATTTATTGCTTCTCATTTCAGTCGTAATTAGGTATTCATTGATTTAATACATTTTCAGGTTGTTCTTAAAAGGAAAGGGTTCAAAGTTGATCGTTTTTCTTGCAAACTGACTACATTGGGACGGTACGTAGATGTTTCTGAAAAGATAATGAAGTATCTTAATCCGGCCGAGATGGAAGTCATGATGAGCAGAACACAATTTGGTCACCTGATATGTAGTGCAAATCGTTATAAATTGTCTGGGAGTTTGTTATGGTATTTGATAAGTAGGCAGACATTAGACTCACCGAAAAATGAATTCTGGATGGTGATTCGAAAGAGACCTATAAGATTTTCAAAACTAGAGTTTTGTTTGATCTCAGGACTTAACTGCTCCAAAGATATTCCTGAGATTCCAATGAATTTAGATTTTAAAGCTAGACATTTTGGGGATATGGATGTGGTCTTTGTGCGGAACTTGGAGGATAGGCTTGGTGTGTTGAGCAGCGAGGGTGGTGATGAGGTCAATCTTGAGAAGTTAAAACTAGCGTGCATTCTTTTTGTCGCTGATGTTCTGTTGATCAAGAGAACTTGGCAATCTGTGACCGTGGGAACCGAGTGGCTTAGGTTAGTGGAAGACTTTGATGTTTTTAATAGATATCCTTGGGGGTCTTGCGCATATGATGTAGTCCTTGCTAGCTTGCGGTCGATGAATTTAAGTGACAAATTGAAAGAAAGGAATGAAAAAAAAAAGAATTCGCTCACATACACCATTGCAGGTTTCATCAATCTATTACAAATAAGAAGTCATCTTGATTTGTCATTTTTTGTAATAATATCATTTGAGTCATATTTTTTATTAAATATAAATGTTATATAATTGCAGATCCTGTCCTACGAATGCATACCTGGCGTTGTGGACAGTTTTGCAACTCATTTAGATGAGGCTGGTCTACCACTTCCGCGTATGTGTCGTTGGAGCACGAAGGACTGGAGCAGCAAGAATGCTCCTAAGAAGGAAGAAATTAATTCATGCTTCAAATCCCTTGACAATGTAAGTAAAGTAATTGTTTTGTCTCTTAGATATATGGTATTCATTCATAAATCAATTACTCGCATTAAATTATGAGTATTACTTGTAGGCTGTCATTGTCGGGATCCTTGCTCCCACTGACGAGGAGCGTATGTCAGCACACTTCAGCACTGGAATATTTGAAGACCCTTCTCCAGATCATGTGATTGATCAAATCGTTGATTTTATGGCCCAGGGGAAGAAGGTGTACTGCTGCCAGCGTCCCCCTTCCCGTTTTGTTCATACACCGGATGTGAATATTTCTCCAGGGAACCCGCCGTCACACATCCATGATCGGCCACCTGATACCCAAAATGAGATGACAAACCCTCTGGTGTCCAATAGCCCCAATAATTCCACGATCCCGCCACCATCTCCAATCAATTCCAGTGGCTTGCAGCCGCCTAAGCCAAATGAAATTCAGATGTTAGGAGACATGATGCGTGCCATGCAGACATTCATTGATTTCATGGGGACGGTGATGCAAACTTCAATGAACAAGATGCGAGCCGAGTTTGCTGAGGTGCGAGGTGAGGTCGCTGAGATGCATGGTGAGTTTGCTGATATGAGACAGAAGATGACAG
The DNA here is from genome assembly GCF_033568475.1 of Henckelia pumila. Classification (NCBI taxonomy): domain Eukaryota; kingdom Viridiplantae; phylum Streptophyta; class Magnoliopsida; order Lamiales; family Gesneriaceae; genus Henckelia; species Henckelia pumila. The sequence goes on along the minus strand of NC_133122.1, from coordinate 48,409,974 downwards.
AGTTGGAAGATATATTGCGAGCCCATCTTGCTGTCTTTTCTAGTAGCACTCAGCAGCAGCCAAAACCTCACCAGTCACGTATGAATTTGTTTTGTTTGTGTCCAAATACCATACCATTCGTCTGAATCCTAACAACACGCTAAAATGAAATGTTTATTTATTTTTCTATACAAAAGAAATGTCTTCCAATGAGGGAAGAGAGAAGTATCCTCAGTCACCACCTCATCATGAACCACGTACGTGTTTGTCATGTTAGAATCCCTTACTTTTTTGTACTCCGAACAACATTCTTAGATCAATTGCATCTTTCGATCCTTAATGTCAAATTCCTTACCCTTTTTGTGATCCTAACAACATACTAAAATCACTTGTGTTAATCTTTGACGATTAGTCGTCACTCCGGCTAATGCGGAGATTGGATCCCGGACAGATGAAGAAGCGGATGTTGATGCAGATCCGAAGTCACCCCCACATTGTGAGCCATGTATGTGTTCCGACGTATTAGAATCTCCAAGTTTTCTGTGATCCTAACAACATCCTAAAATCACTTCTTGTAATATTTGATCACTAGTCGTCAGTCAAGCAAAAAATCATGAAGAAGTGGCTGCAGATTATACACTGCAATTACGACGAACACCACCTACCGGTATGGTTTAAGTCCTGAATTAAATATGGTTTGGGCCATTTATTTCATCTAGTTGACTTTTTTTATTTATTTCTCTATACAGAAGGAATGTCTTCCAATGAGGGAAGAGAGAAGGATCCTCAGTCACCACCTCAGCATGAACCACGTACGTGTTCGTCATGTTAGAATCCCTTACTTTTTTGTACTCCGAACAACATTCTTAGATCAATTGCATCTTTCGATCCTCAATCTCAAATTCCTTAACCTTTTTGTGATCCTAACAACATACTAAAATCACTTGTGTTAATATTTGACGATTAGTCGTTACTTCGGCTAATGCGGAGCTTGGATCCCGGACAGATGAAGAAGCGGCTGCAGGTAGTACAATGCAATTTCGACGACCACCACCTACCGATATGGTTCAAGTCCTTAATTAAATATGGTTTGGGCCATTTATTACATGTAGTTGACTATTTTATTTATTCCAATGTGTTTAAGAATACTATGTTGAGGATGAGCCGAAGATGATTGTATTCAGTCACCTGACACCCGAGCGCAGGAGAAAGGTGCTGAGATCATCTGCCGTTTCAACCCCCTTTCACGCACCCATGTATGGCGCCAACACTGCACTTCAAGGTCAAGAGTTTGAGAAGCGGTACTTTCTTAGAGTCAGGCGTGATTGGCCCAAGGTTGAGATGGAGATAAGGAAATTGCGGGCCAAACATAAACATGAGAAATATGATCAAAACTTTTTTCGTACTCTTATGACCCCTGGACAGTGGTTAGAATATGATGTGAGTGCCCCATGTCAACATATTTTGATTCAATTGTCATTACATGCATGTGTATTGTGTTTTATATATACCTTTAACATATTTTTATGATCCAGCATATGACAGAGTGTATGCGTGGCCTCCTGAGCTTACAGAATTTGTACCCCGAAATATTAGCTAAGAACGTTTCTTTGATGAACGTTAATTTCGCACAGTTGTTCCAAACAGAGTACTCAAGCATGGACAAGCCAATTGACATTGAGCAACTCACAAGCCACATTACTGGATGTGTAGAAGATTGGCCCTCGTCCTCTTGGTGGTCTTCGAGTTTGGTTCTAGATCCTATCCATCTACCCAACCATTGGGTTACGATGATGGTTTACGTCAAGGAACAACTAATTTACTTTCTGGATTCATATATAAGTGCGACAACTCGGAGCAACTTCGACAAAGCTATGAAGGGCATCATTAGCTTGGTCCCAGAAACTATGAGATCCCTGGATTTTGAAGGTGCAGAAAGGAGTTGGACGTGCATTAGGTTGTGTGCATTTCCCCAGCAGAAAACAAGGTCTTCCATTTACGTTACTTGTCATCAATGTTTTGTACTATAATGTTTAAGTAATATTTGGTCTATAGTGAAAGCTAATTATCTTCTTTAAGTGCAGTGGCGAGTGTGGTTTGTATGCTTTGAGGTCAATTGCTGCTGAGATGAGCAATGGCGATCCATATCAACTGAATGATGATGTCATTGCCGATTTCAAAAAATTTTTGACCACAGCGATTTGGCTCAATGATTGGTCCCTTCCAGCTATTGATGAGATTTGATGTAAGCACAATTAATTTGTTCATGCGAACAATATAAAATTGGCATTGTACGCTATATTTATTTGTAGTAGAAATCAATTTTGTCAGTATGAATGAGTTTTAATCAACTGATATATATAATTGTAATCTAGTCGATAGCAAAATAATCGACGATCGATTACTATATGGAGTCGACCGACGTTATTTTAATCAACTGATATGTATAATTGTAATCTGGTCGATAGAAAAATCATCGACGACCGATTATTATATGTAGTAGACCGACTGGACCATCGATCGATCGGATTACTATTTTATTTATTATGTATAATTATAATTAAATTTGTACAAATTTTCCAAAAAAAATAATAATTAAATTTGTACCCGTGAATTTGGCATGGAAATGACCTTGAGGATAGCATAATCAATTTGAAGATATTTCTTGATATCCCCAACAGGCAACAACACCTTGAGGATGTTTCATGTTTTTCCTACCATTCCGATCAAAGTTTTTGGGTACCATGTCTTTCATGAACCATGATCATGCAAAGAGAGTTCTCTATCAATCTGAGTGACAGATAACTCTATTTTCATTATCGCTAAACTTTGCTCGGAATGGCAGGAGAAAGCTGAAAATTCCTAGGCTTCTGGCATAATCTGCTTCGTGGGTGATCACCTTAAAGAACTTGCTCCGTCCATATTTTCTCATATTGTATACTTAACTTTCGATTTGTTTGTTTCGAAATGATCACAGATGTTGTGCTTTTATAATCATAAATCAGAAGTCAGGGTAGGTTAAGTGTGAAGAGTCTGGGAACCCGAACAGTCGCGTGACTATTCGATGGATTTGCATAGACATAAAGCACTGTTTATAGACAAACATAGACATAAAGCACTGTTTATAGACAAACATTGAAATACGTAATAAAAAAAGTAAAAGATGGCTTTGCAAGGATTCGAACTTGAACCAAATGATATGAAATTGGAAGACCCGCCACTACGTCAAATGCAAACTTCTTTAATTTTAGGCGGTCAAATAATATATATATATAAAATAAATCCGCCCCTGAACATTGAGGCGGAGAATGTTGCATACGTGCGCAACAGTTATCGATCGGTATGAGATAGAGATGAGACAAAATGTTTTGGTTATGAAATTGAAATTTATTCACATTCATTGGGTATAGAAAAAATTAGGAAATAATACGTCTGTATATAATTATTATTATTAAATTGATGATTAGTATTACAGATAATACGTGTTGCAATTCTTTATTTCTCTCTTTGAACTTGTAGATTAAGATTTTCTTTTTTTTTTCGTCATAATTCACAATAAAAATCTAACAGAACAAATAAAAAAAAAATTATATAATAACAAAAATAGATTGTTGATATGAGATTTAATATAAGTACAATATAAAACATATTTTAGATCGTAATAAATTATTAAACATTGAATACGAATATTATTCGTTGGTCGATAGCAAATTCCGCGATGATCGGTTAATATATGGGGTCGACCGACATTATTCACATTCGACCGAGGGCATTATTTAATATTTAATTATTCTCCATTCGGTAGCAAAATCATCGACGACCGGTTATTATGTGTGTAAGGCCCGGGATTAATTATTATTAATCTAAATTTATTTAATTTTAATCCGAGTATATTTAATTTGGGAATATTTGAAGTTTTGATTTAAATTCTAATATTCTTAAATTATTTAGGATTGAAATTGAATTAAAATAAGGGCCGAGGACCAAATTATAATTATTGAAGAGTTTAGGGACTAAATTGCAATATTGATTGAAATTTATCAGATTTGTATTGTAAGACTCAGCATGCCACGTGTAATTCCTTAGAAAATTCAGAAAATAAGAACAGAGCAAGCCGAGATCTTTCTTTTCTTTTGATTTTCCGATCTTCAAAGTCTCGTAACTTTTGAACCGGTTATCCGATTTTGATTCCGTTAATTGTTCTGGAATCCTTACAACGAGGGCTTCGATCTCGTGTAAGTTTTATGTTGTGTTATTTGGATTTCAAAATCAGTATGGAGCATATATCAGATTTTTAGTTATTGATTGTGTTCTTGCATTTGTATCGCTTCTATTTTCGAAACCGGATCAAAGTTGGATGATTGAATGGATTGGTTATGACTTCTAGCATGTATATCGATGAGTATAGCTGCTGATATGATGTTATGTGAATGAGTTTTATAAGATATATGCTGATATATGAATTTGAGTTACAAGTTTCGAAGTCGGGATTACGTCGGTTACCGATTTTGAATCGCTACGTCATTTAATCGAGTTTTGGAACTGTTTTGATAGCCGATATTTGAGTTGAAGTTGTTGTTGAGATGTTTTGAATGTTATAGTATTTTTCTTATTCAGTTTCAGTTGAGTTTGAAGGCTAAACGACACAAGACGCCGACTTGAACTAACGAAAAAAGAGTTGAGGTTTGAAATGCGATTGATTGATGAATTCTTGATGGTTTTGACTCGTTTCTGAAATGATAGATTGATATGAAGTTTGATATATGTATTTTGATTATATATAACAGATTTGAAGAGTTCATAACCTCGATAAACGAAGGTACAATGACGACATCGCGAAATAGGGACTATGAAACTCAAGAACGAATATTTTTGAGTTGGCCCGCAAAAACCACATACTTGTTTATGTTTTGATTTGATTGTGATGTTGTCGATCCATCTCAGGTAGTGGATCTTTAAATTTGAGTTGATATGATGCTATACGGAATTGATTCTATGCCAAGGTTGCTGTTAACCTTATTTGCGAGTCGGTTACGAATTCGTTAGATGGATATCCATGTCAAGATCAGTTATGAATCTTGATGGCCTCGAAGTTACGTGAATCAATTCGTATTTGAAGCGTTTACGTACTCTATTTGTTGAGTCGAGTTTTAAATAGAGTCGATATGATTTATTTAACGCTTTCTATATGTTGGTTATACTGAGAATTGTATCTCACCGGAGTTTATCCGGCTGCTGTCTTATTTTGTATATGCATGTTTTGGAACTTATATATCATGTTTTAGATCGATTTTGGAGGATTGGAGTTGATGGTGCACGGTTTTGACAGCAAACTTTTCTGCTGAATTTCTGGAAAATGTGCCGTGCTCGATCCGCAGAAGTTGGCGGATCTAGCCAGCCCTGATTTTTCCAAAACAGAGAAGCTGAAAAATGTGCCGTGCTCGATCCGCAGAAGTTGGCGGATCTATCCAGGTACTATTCACGAAAAAAAAATATTTTTGAATTATTCTTTTTGAGTATTTGTTTTATATATGATTAATTGATTTTAATCATTAATTTCCCTAAGATGAGATTAGCAACCCGAGGTCCCCACAACAGGTGGTATCAAAGCATAAGTTTTTCGGACTGAGAATAGATGAGCGGGGTTAGATCGAGTCTTTTATTCTGATTTAGTTCTTCTTGAAGCATGTTTATTATTTGACTTGATTTACAGCTTTAAAAATTGCATGTTATCTGTTATCTGATATGATTGGAAGCATGTATGATTACGACTGAATCAGATTCGATCTTTTGAGAAGGCATTGTGAGTTGAAACAGAATGGTTTTATATGAGATTGAACTGTACACTAATCTGTTTGATTATCAGATATGCCTCCCCGACCAGCACCGAGGGTTAGACAGACATTGGATATGAATGAGCTTGAACAGACAAATGCTGCACAGGTCCCAGTGACAGCAACTGAACATGGACAGGGTAATACGTCTACTGATGAGTTTAGTGATGCTAATTCGATGGAAAAACTTCTGAAACGATTCCAGTCATTCAAACCACCGAAGTTGCAAGGAACTGAGAATGCTGTGGAGTGCGAGAACTGGCTGGAAGATATTGAGCAGTTATTCGAGTCTATTGACTATATAGATGATCGTCGTGTTAGACTGGTGATTCATCAGCTGCATGGCCTTGCCAATAGTTGGTGGATAGCGACGAAGAGAGCGTTGGAAAATCAAGGTACTGTTATTACCTGGTCTGTATTTCGAACTGCTTTCTATCAGCGTTTCTTTCCTGTGTCTTATCGCAAGGACAAAGGAGCAGAATTTGCGAGTTTGCAACAGGGACAGTTAAATATCGAGGAATATGTTGCAAAATTCACTAGTCTGTTGAAGTTTGCTCCACATATTGCTGTTAGTGATGAAGCTCAAGCCGATCAATTTGTCAATAGCTTGAATCCTGATGTGTTTACACTTGTGAATTCGGGAAGACCGAATACCTTTGCTGATGCTCTAAATTGAGCAAAGGGTGCAGAAGCAGGAATACTGAAACAAAGAGGAGCTCAGTTTGTTTCCCAACCTATGAAGAAACCACAAGAACAGCCACAGATTCCACAGCCACCTCGATTTGAAGCTGGGGGTAGCAGCAGTGGAAAGAAAAGTTTCTTCAAGGGTAAGAGTGAAAGAGTGGGTGCCCGGTGAGCCAACTTGTGGCTAAGGGCTTTGATGACTCTATGTATAAACAATCTTTTGTTTAATATAATTTACACTTTTATAATGGCGTTTACTTTATCTTTTATCATATTATTATGTTGTGACATACTATAAGATGTTTAGATGAAGACCTTGAATATACTATAGTGTATGTAAGATGTGGTGGCACATGGGGATGGCTATCATGAAACACATCTTATAGTCACTGTATATTCTAAACAGTTCCTAGTCGATTGAGCCGTCCGTTAATAAGGATAAGGATCGCTCGAGATTGAGACTAGCATTTGCGATGCCGAGTACCACGTTTCATTGGTATGGAACATAGAGATGTTCAAAGCATGCAAATGGATATTCATACGATGAATGATCGAATTACCCTATCTGGACTTTCCAAGTGGTTATCACTTATCGAGTGGATAAAGTCCGCGGTTTTGGTTATACACCATTAGTCCTTACTACTTGAAACATCATTGAGACTCTATATGCTAGTACTGTACTTTGACTCGTTTACCGACTCTATTGGGGTCATCAGGTGTCGGGATTGGGTACAGTTACGACACATATAGGAGTCGATGCTTTGTTGTCAAGGATTCACCACATACTTGCTAGTGTGGATATCCTATGCAATCTGAGGAGATATTAGTGTGACGAATCTCTGGCCAGAGTACATGATGTGTTTTAAGAAATGGTTTCTTAGTAGCACATGCGATGTCACTATTTGATCTTCAAGATGCATTGCATAGTTATCGAATCTCGAACGACTCTCGATTTACCAATGGTTGTTGATTCGATCGGGATATATGGATGAAGGGACCGTACTGTACGCTAACCAAAATCTATTGGTTCTTGTAGGCACTATCAGTGATACCTAGGGAATCATGGGGCGATGTTGCTAGGCGCTCTTACCATGATTCGATGGGCAAGTCGGAAATTGTTGTTCCGAGTCACAAGGAGTTGTGAGCCCACGGCTAGCTGTATCCCTGAACCATTGAGGGTCACACAAGTAATGGATTTTTAATCCCCGTTGAGATAATTAAATTTAAAGAGTTAAATTTAGTGAATAAAGAAGTGTGACTTCTTATATCAGAGTAGAGGAGTAAGATTTCCTAAAATGACATAGGGATGAGCATTTTTTGGAAATCACTGAATTCGGATTCAGAAAATTTATCTTGACTTTAAAAGATGCAGAAATGGTTTCTGTACACATTGATGAAATTGGTTTATCAATCTGAGTCACGATGAATTTTATATTAATTTTTGAACATGCGGGCTTTGCTTGTCAGGCTTGAACTTATGACTAATGAGCCCTAAGCTGTTAGCAGCCCACATTATAAATGAGTTATTGCAGTACAGAAATTACACAACAGAGGTCACAAAATTTTCGAAAACCCTAGCTGTTTTCATCATAGTGGCCGCCGCCCCCCTCTCTCTGTTCTAAAATTCCAGCCTGTGAATTTTGAATTTGCAGTCTGATTTAACGGATCAAATTCGTTAATTCTCTTCGTAGAAACTTCTGATAGATTTTCTAGTGCAATCTATCAGAGGGATTAAACTTCTGTTCGTGGACCTGATTGAAGAATTGTTCGTCCATCAGTTCCTGGGATATACAACAAGAGCAGAGTAATCTGTTGGTGTCCATAATCTCGTTTCGAGATTTCAAAGTAAAAATTTAATTGTTATTTAATTTTTACATGCACAATTTAATCGTAAAGTTTTGATACCCATGATATGGAATCGTTCCATATAAAAAATTTTAAAACTTCCGCTGCACCGGGTATCAATTCTGATTGATCTGAACATCGTTTTCCAACAGTGGTATCAGAGCCAGGTTGCTCAGATCAAGCGATTAAATTAATCAATTGTACGAAAATTTTTAAGCCTCGATTTTTGAAACAAAACAAATTTTAAAATTAAATTTTTCGACGGGCAAAACACGGGCAGCGATTGGATCGCTGCCCATGGGCAGCTCACGGCGCTGCCCAGGGCAGCGATCGTCGCTGCCCAAGGGGCAGCGACGGGCTGCCCGGCCCGAGCCCCTTTTGGGGCGCGGGCTGCCCGGGAAAATTTATTTTTTAATTTTTTAATTAAAATTTTAATATGTTAAAATTCTATTTTTGGTCCGATCGAAAATTGTTTTTGATTGGTCCACGAGGCGTCGGATCGAATTGTTCGAGTCCGAAAATTTTAAAATTGATTTTTGGATAAAATTTGAATTTTTGGAAAATTTATAAATTTTATCCGTTAAATCAGATTTTATGAAATTAATTATTTTTGGTACAATTGATGATAAGATATGATCTTATGGAAATATTGAGTAAAATATGATTTTATGTATAAAATTGGATTTTATATGTAAAATATGATTTTATTTGATAAAAAGATAAAATATGATTTTGTTTGTAAAATAAGATTTTATATATGGAATATGATTTTATCCTTTTTAATTTAATTGCCATTGCATGTTATCCAATAAATTAATTTTGAATTAAATATTATTGGATAAGGATGATCGATTGCCATGACCAATTTTGTAGGTGTATGTTAGGAATTTACATTTGTTTTTATTGTTGTTGGGTTTATTAATGGGTCTGGTTTATGGCCCAATATGAATTGTCATATGTAATAAAAGTGGGCCTGGTTTATGGCCCGTTTCCACCCCTTAAAAAGTATCCCCTACTTGTCATAGTTATTTATTGTAAATACATTAGACTTAGTGGGAGACAAAGATTTGAAGAAATGGTGGGCCCAGCAGACAATGAAGACTGAAAAAATGTAAATTGGAAGCTCAATGTAATAGGATTGCATTGCATACCTGCATATTACCTAGGATTGGAATTAGACTCGTGATTGGCAACCACGGGTCGATTAGTAATGGAATCGATCATCCTAAAATATAATATATGATATTATCGTTGTATGCATGTTTAGACTAAATTGTATGAATCCCGCAAGCATACAAATTTTAAATGATGAGACAAATTTTCAAAATTAAAATCCCTCATTTTAAATATGATTTAAAATTGATATCAAGATAAATAAAGGAAATTTAAATATTGTTTAAATGTTCCTACCTTCCATCAACGATCAATGTATGAGATGCTACCCACGGATACGGTCCGGCTCATATTATTGGGGGGGCCCGTTCATCGGAAAGCTGTACATTGGATCGACACATGTTGTAAGTTGGGTGGAACTCCCATGGGATCGGCTCATATTATTGGGGAATCCACATGGCGACCGTCCATCACAACTTAATATTGATGGGTCATCTTGACATGTCACAATAAACGGTTTCATATTATTGGGCCCTTATTGGACATGAGGTAAAAACGTGGAGGTTGCTTTGGAAGCAATTGGGCTCTACCTTTTGAAAATTATGATTGGCTGATATTATTCGGGACCATAGTTTGTCAATTGGACTCCATGTTCCCACTAAGGAAAACAGTTTCCCGTTTTCACTAGAGGGTAGTGAAATCGTTAAAATAGTGGGAGTGAGATTCATAAAATAAATTTCGCCTATTTTATGTCTTAGTAAATTAATTAAACAATCACTGATTATTGTCTGTTTCTTTTCAGTATTTCATTAAGATGAATTCGCGCAATCCCATATTCTCTATCCTCGAACAAAATAAACTGACTGGCGCAAAGTATACGGAATGGTTCCGTAAGTTGAAGATTGTCTTGACCTCGGAGAAGATGCTCTACGTGTTAGAAAAATCTCCTCCGAAGGAAGCACCAGCTGATATAAGTCCGGAAGAGTTGGCCAAACTTGATATATGGTGGGACCATGATATCAAGGCCAAATGCTATATGCAAGCTTCGATGTCTGATGAACTCCAGAGGCGATTTGAGGATACCGTGAATGCTGCTGACATTCACGTACAACTCAAGAAACTTTTTGGGGCTCAATCGAGAGCTGAAAGGTTCGCTACTATAAAAGAGTTAATGACGTGTTGCATGCGTGAAGGGACTTCGGTCCGTGATCATGGGGTACGAGTGATTTGGCTCATTCAGAAGTTGGTAACGCTTGATTTGGTATTGGAGCATGAACTCAATGTGGACTTATTACTTCTTTCTCTTCCTTCATCGTTTGACGGTTTTGTGGTGAATTTCAATATGAACAAGATAGAGGCCTCCCTTGAAGAGATAGTCAATATGCTTGTAACATATGAAGCCACTTTAAAGAAGGATAAACCAGTTCTCTTGGTGGGATCCTCTTCTTCTACTAAGAAGGGGCCAAGTACAAAGGGTAAGAAACGTTCTGCCCCATCCAAGAAAACCGGACCCGAGAAGAAGAACAAGACAAAGGCTTCAAACATGGAAAAGTCCAAGGATGTTTGCCATCACTGCAAGAAACCCGGTCATTGGAAACGTAACTGCAAGGAATATCTAGAGCAGTTGCGAACTGCAAAGGGTATGTTTTATATTGAAATAAATGTTTCACTTAATACTACTTCTTGGGTATTGGATACCGGATGTGGATCTCACATTTGCAATGATTTTCAGGTGATGACAAGAAGTCGTAAGCTTAGAATGGGTGAGACCCAGCTGAGGCTCGGAAATGGTTCTAGAGTTGAAGCCAAAGCTGTGGGAGATGTTTATTTAATTTTGCAGAACGATTTTAAGTTACTTTTGAGAGATGTTTTATTTGTTCCAAATTTGATTAAAAACATTATTTCTGTTTCTATGCTTGATAGAGATGGTTTTTCTTGCAATTTTGTGAATGAGATTTGCAATATTTACAAGAATGAATGTTTGATTAGAAATGGACAACTTGAAAACGATCTATATAACTTAAATTTAAAAGATGTTCCAATAAATTATGTTGATAAACCGGTAACAACGAACAAAAGGAAAATCGATAGTCAAAACCCAGCAAACCTATGGCATGCTAGGCTAGGTCATATTTCCTCAAGGAGGATGAACAAGCTAGTGGGAGAGGGCATGCTTGATATGTCTGATATTAACTCTCTACCTACTTGTGAATCCTGCCTGAAAGGAAAAATGACTAAATCTCTATTCAAGGGGAAACCTGAGCGTAGTCAAAATCTGTTGGATTTGATCCATACAGATGTTTGTGGTCCATTTAGAATTGGTACTCAATTTGGCCACACCTACTTCATTACCTTTACTGATGATTATTCTAGGTATGGGTATTTATATTTAATGAAATATAAGTCTGAAGCATTTGAAAAGTTCAAAGAATTCAAGGCTGAAGTAGAAAACAAGCTAGGTAAAAGTATTAAAGCACTTCATCGGATCGAGGTGGAGAATACTTAAGTACCGAGTTTTTGGACTATCTGAAAGAGAATGAGATTCTCTCTAGTGGACTCCTCCTATGACACCTCAGCTGAATGGTGTATCGGAGCGTCGTAATCGAACTTTGTTGGACATGGTTCGATCCATGATGAGCTTCACTGAGCTTCCACCTTCGTTTTGGGGCTACGCGCTTGAAACGGCGGTATTGTTGTTGAACAACGTCCACACCAAAGTAGTGGATAAAACACCATACGAGTTCTGGAATGGCAAAGCTCCTAAGTATTCGTACTTGAGGATTTGAGGATGTCCTGCTTACGTGAAGCAGACAGTGGGAGATAAGTTGGATTGTCGATACACCTTATGTTATTTTGTAGGGTATCCGAAGAATTCAATCGGATATTATTTCTATCATCCTACTGAAACAAAAGTGTTTGTTTCAAGGAATGCCACCTTCTTGGAGAAGGAGTTCTTATTGGATAAGAAAGGCGAGATGATGAAACTCGAAGAAATTCGAGAAGAACCCAAGATACAAAATAATGATCCTACACCTCAGCAACCATTGATGGACACGCTTATACCTAGAAGATCCGAGAGGACTTCTAGACCTCCTATTCGATATGGTCTTCTTCTTGAAGGGGATCAAGATGAACCCGACGTTGGATGTGATCCAAGACACTTCAAGGAAGCAATTTCTGATGCGGATTCAAATTTATGGCTTGAAGCTATGCAGTCGGAAATAGATTCGATGCATACAAACCAAGTTTGGTCTTTAGTAGATCCTTCCGATGGAATTGTTCCAATAGGGTGTAAATGGATCTACAAAAGAAAGCTTGGGCCTGATGGTAAGGTATTGACCTACAAGGCACGATTGGTGGCGAAAGGTTATACTCAAAGACAAGGAGTTGACTATGATGAAACCTTTTCACCAGTTGCAATGTTCAAGTCCATAAGAATCCTTATTGCCATAGCTTCTTGGTATGACTATGAGATATGGCAAATGGATGTGAAGACTGCATTTTTTAATGGAAACATTAAGGAAGAGAATTATATGACGCAGCCTGAGGGATACACATCCATGGAAAGCAAGCTTAAGGTATGCAAGCTTCAGAGATCGATCTATGGTCTCAAACAAGCATCAAGAAGTTGAAACCAGAAATTTGATGAAACAATAAAGGATTTTGGTTTCATCAAGAACCCGGAGGAACCGTGCGTGTACAAGGAAGTAGTTAAGGATGTTGTGACATTCTTAGTACTTTATGTTGATGACATCTTACTCATTGGGAATGATGTAGGGATGTTGCAGTCAACAAAGATATGGTTATCAGGTAGATTATCGATGAAGGATTTAGGTGAGGCATCTTATATTCTAGGAATTCAGATCTATAGAGATAGATCTAAAAGAATGATAGGACTCACTCAATCAACCTACATCGACACCATATTGAAAAGGTTTTCAATGGATGGGTCCAAGAGAGGACATCTACCTATGTGTCATGGAGTTTCTCTATCCAAGTCCATGTGTCCCAAAACTGATGAAGAGATAGAGAAAATGACACATGTACCATATGCGTCAGCCATAGGTAGTATCATGTATGTGATGATATCTACCAGACCGGATGTAGCATTTGCTCTGAGTGTCACGAGCAGATATCAAGCCAATCCCAGTCAAATGCATTGGAAAGCCGTGAAGGACATTCTTAAGTACTTACGAAGGACTGAAGAGAATTGAAATTGGAAGGCTATACCGACTCTAGCTTCCAAAGTGACGTGGATGACTCGAAGTCAACCTCTGGATTTGTGTTCATGCTCAATGGCGGTGCTGTCTCTTGGAAGAGTTCCAAGCAGGACACCACAGCGGATTCCACCACTGAGGTAGAATACATTGCGGCATCAGCTGCTGCTAAAGAAGCCGTTTGGATGAGGAATTTCGTCCAAGAGTTGGGCGTCATTCCTGAAGTTGTTGGTCCAGTCCCGGTGTACTGTGACAACACAGGTGCCGTTGCTCAGGCAAAGGAACCAAGGTCTCATCAAAGATCCAAACACGTACTGAGAAAATACCACATCATCCGGGAGATCATGGAAAGAGGAGACATCACTATCGAGAGAGTAGCCTCTGCAGACAATATCGCTGATCTACTTACTAAGCCCTTTCCAGGACCATTATTTGACAAACATCGCGAAGCAATGGGACTGCGTAGTATGACTAGTTGGCTTTAGGGCAAGTGGGAGATTGAAAGAGTGGGTGCCCGGTGAGCCAACTTGTGGCTAAGGGCTTTTATGACTCTATGTATAAACAATCTTTTGTTTAATATAATTTACACTTTTATAATGACGTTTACTTTATCTTTTATCATATTATTATGTTGTGACATACTATAAGATGTTTAGATGAAGACCTTGAATATACTATAGTGTATGTAAGATGTGGTGGCACATGGGGATGGCTATCATGAAACACATCTTATAGTCACTGTATATTCTAAACAGTTCCTAGTCGATTGAGCCGTCCGTTAATAAGGATAAGGATCGCTCGAGATTGAGACTAGCATTTGCGATGCCGAGTACCACGTTTCATTGGTATGGAACATAGAGATGTTCAAAGCATGCAAATGGATATTCATACGATGAATGATCGAACTACCCTATCCGGACTTTCCAAGTGGTTATCACTTATCGAGTGGATAAAGTCCGTGGTTTTGGTTGTACACCATTAGTCCTTACTACTTGAAACATCATTGAGACTCTATATGCTAGTACTGTACTTTGACTCGTTTACCGACTCTATTGGGGTCATCAGGTGTCGGGATTGGGTACAGTTACGACACATATAGGAGTCGATGCTTTGTTGTCAAGGATTCACCACATACTTGCTAGTGTGGATATCCTATGCAATCTGAGGAGATATTAGTGTGACGAATCTCTGGCCAGAGTACATGATGTGTTTTAAGAAATGGTTTCTTAGTAGCACATGCGATGTCACTATTTGATCTTCAAGATGCATTGCATAGTTATCGAATCTCGAACGACTCTCGATTTACCAATGGTTGTTGATTCGATCGGGATATATGGATGAAGGGACCGTACTGTACGCTAACCAAAATCTATTGGTTCTTGTAGGCACTATCAGTGATACCTAGGGAATCATGGGGCGATGTTGCTAGGCGCTCTTACCATGATTCGATGGGCAAGTCGGAAATTATTGTTCCGAGTCACAAGGAGTTGTGAGCCCACGGCTAGCTGTATCCCTGAACCATTGAGGGTCACACAAGTAATGGATTTTTAATCCCCGTTGAGATAATTAAATTTAAAGAGTTAAATTTAGTGAATAAAGAAGTGGGACTTCTTATATCAGAGTAGAGGAGTAAGATTTCCTAAAATGACATAGGGATGGGCATTTTTTGGAAATCACTGAATTCGGATTCAGAAAATTTATCTTGACTTTAAAAGATGCAGAAATGGTTTCTGTACACATTGGTGAAATTGGTTTATCAATCTGAGTCACGATGAATTTTATATTAATTTTTGAACATGCGGGCTTTTCTTGTCAGGCTTGAACTTATGACTAATGGGTCCTAAGCTGTTAGCAGCCCACATTATAAATAAGTTATTGCAGTACAGAAATTACACAACAGAGGTCACAAAATTTTCGAAAACCCTAGCTGTTTTCATCATAGTGGCCGCCGCCCCCCTCTCTCTGTTCTAAAATTCCAGCCTGTGAATTTTGAATTTGCAGTCTGGTTTAACGGATCAAATTCGTTAATTCTCTTCGTAGAAACTTTTGATAGATTTTCTAGTGCAATCTATCAGAGGGATTAAACTTCTGTTCGTGGACCTGATTGAAGAATTATTCGTCCATCAGTTCCTGGGATATACAACAAGAGCAGAGTAATCTGTTGGTGTCCATAATCTCGTTTCGAGATTTCAAGGTAAAAATTTAATTGTTATTTAATTTTTACACGCACAATTTAATCGTAAAGTTTTGATACCCATGATATGGAATCGTTCCATATAAAAAATTTTAAAACTTCCGCTGCACCGGGTATCAATTCTGATTGATCTGATCACCGTTTTCCAACAAAGAGCAAACAGTTCAAGAGATCAGGTGGTGGTAGCTCTTCTAGTTCCAGTGGATCACGATAGCCTTGAGCTGGACAGAGGTCCGATGTGTATTTTACCAAGTGTGGTGGTCGCCATACCGATGAACAATGCCGAGGTGTATTTGGAAGCTGCCACATTTGCAACAAGATGGGACATTTTGCACGAGTGTGTCCACAACGAGGATCTGAAGGTGCACAGGGTGCGGGATCATCGAGACTGGTAGGTCAATCTACATCTTCTGTTCACTCTTTTTAACCACAGCCTGCAGCACCGAGTAGAGGAGGAGGTCAGATGGTGAATCAACCTCCGAGGCAACAAGCACGAGTGTTTGCATTGACAGAAGAGCAAGCACAAGCAGCACCGGAAGATGTGATTGCAGGTAACTGTTTTCTTTCTGGTTATCCTTCCTATGTCTTATTCGATACTGGTGCGTCGCATACCTTCATATCTGAACAATTTGTTATGATGTATTCATTGCCTGTTGAGTCATTAGCTACTGTAGTGTCTATATCTTCACTGTTGGGAAAAGGTATAGTATCAGTGAAATCTGTTAGAAACTGTGTACTACAGTACGAAGGTAATAAAGTTGAGCTTGACTGTATCGTTCTTGGTTTATCTGATTTTGATTGTATAATCGGTATCGATATGTTAACCAAGTACAGAGCAACAGTTGACTGTTTTCAGAATATTGTGCAGTTCAGACCTGATATGACTGATGAATGGAAATTTTATGGTAAGGGATCACGAGCTAAAATTCCTTTGATATCTGTTATTGCTATGACTGATTTGTTACAGAAGGAAGCAGAGGGATTTTTGTTCTATGCAGTTGATATACTGAAGTCTAGTCCAAAATTGACTGATATACCGGTGGTGAGTGAGTTTGCAGATATATTCCCTGATGAGATTCCAGGATTGCCACCGTACAGAGAGGTAGATTTCGGTATTGAATTGATTCCAGGTACACAGCCGATATCGAAAGCACCTTATCGAATGGCACCGATTGAACTGAAAGAATTGAAAGACCAACTCGAAGATTTGTTGGCCAAGGGATATATCAGACCGAGTGTTTCCCCTTGGGGTGCTCCGGTGTTATTTGTTCGAAAGAAGGACGGATCAATGAGATTATGTATAGACTACCGGCAATTTAACAAAGCAACGGTAAAGAATCGTTATCCTTTACCTCGTATCGATGATTTATTTGATCAATTGCAGGGTTCCTCGGTATATTCAAAGATTGATCTCCGATCCGGATATCATCAGTTGAGAGTTAGATACGAGGATATTCCTAAGACTGCATTTAGAACCAGGTATGGCCATTATGAATTCATAGTCATGCCTTTTGGTCTAACGAATGCACCAGCAGTTTTTATGGGATTGATGAATAGAGTATTTCAAAGATATCTAGACGACTTTGTGATTATCTTTATTGATGATATATTGATATACTATAAGAATCTATGTGAACATGCTGATCATCTCCGAACTGTATTGAGAATATTAAGAGAAGAGAAATTGTATGCCAAGTTATCCAAATGCGAGTTTTGGTTGCAGCGAGTTGTTTTTCTTGGTCATGTGATTTCAGGAGATGGCATTTCAGTGGATCCGAGTAAGGTTGAAGCTGTGATCAGTTGGCAGAGACCGACATCTGTGCCAGAAATTCGAAGTTTTATGGGCTTGGAAGGTTATTACCGTCGATTCATTCGAGATTTTTCCTCGATAGCGAAGCCTATTACACAGCTTACACAGAAGAATGCATCATTTCTTTGGTCTGAGGCGTGTGAAAGAAGTTTTATCAAACTTAAGAAGAGATTGACGACAGCGCCGATTTTAATAATCCCTACAGGTACGGGTGATTTTGTTGTTTATTGTGATGCTTCTCACTAGGGTTTGGGATGTATTTTGATGCAGAAAGGACATGTTGTCGCTTATGCTTCTCGACAACTGAAACCACATAAATTCAGGTATCCGATTCATGATCTTGAATTGGCTGCAATCGTTTTTGCATTGAAGATTTGGAGACATTACTTATACGGCGAGAAGTTTGAAATCTTTTCTGATCACAAAAGTTTGAAGTATCTGTTCTCACAGTCTGAATTGAACATGAGACAACGACGATGGCTTGA
This sequence comes from Henckelia pumila, assembly GCF_033568475.1. Classification (NCBI taxonomy): domain Eukaryota; kingdom Viridiplantae; phylum Streptophyta; class Magnoliopsida; order Lamiales; family Gesneriaceae; genus Henckelia; species Henckelia pumila. The sequence continues at coordinate 48,391,813 of NC_133122.1, read as the reverse complement.
TTTATTGAAGGATTTTGATTGTGAAATCAAATATTATCCGGGAAAATCTAACGCAGCAGCAGATGCCCTGAGTAGAAAAGTATGTGCTCTATCTTTATCTACTGTAGGTGTATCTAATTTGATTGAGGATTGTTGTATTTTTGGGTATGTATTTGAGACAGATAGAAGGCCTATGAGAGTGTATGCAATCAGTGCTGAGCCAGAGTTATTGATTCGTATCAAAGAAGCACAGAAATCTTATCAGAATGTGCAGAAATCGATTGAAATGATCCGATCAGGACATCATTCTGAGTACAAGGTTAGTGACGATGATATCTTGTATGTGAATAACCGAATAGTTGTTCCCAATATTGCAGACTTGAGACAGAATATTCTTAAAGAAGCCCATTGTAGTCGCTTTAGTGTTCACCCTGGAGGCAGAAAGATGTACAACGACTTGAAGAGTCAGTACTGGTGGAAACAAATGAAGTCTGATGTGACTGAATTTGTGTCTAAATGTTTGAATTGCCAACAAGTAAAGGCTGAACGAAAGAAACCAGGTGGCTTATTACAGAGTTTATCGATTCCTGAATGGAAATGAGATCACATTTCCATGAACTTTGTAACGAAGTTGCCACGATCATCTCGAGGATGTGATGCTATTTGGGTGATCATCGATAGATTGACGAAATCTGCATGCTTTATTCCTTATCGAATGACTTATCGGCATGATCAAATGGCAGATCTCTATATTCGTGAAGTGGTAAGACTACACGGTGTGCCAAAGTCGATTGTATCTGATCGAGATCCGAGGTTTACTTCGCACTTTTGGCATAGTCTGCAGGAAGCTCTAGGTACACGTTTACATTTGAGTACTGCTTATCATCCTCAAACTAACGGTCAATCTGAACGAACTATTCAGACGCTTGAGGATATGCTCAGAGCTGTAGTACTTGATTTTGGTGTTACATGGCAAAATTCTTTACCACTCGTGGAATTTTCTTATAACAACAGTTATCAGACGAGTATAGAGATGGCTGAAAGAGTGGGTGCCCGGTGAGCCATACTATAAGATGTTTAGATGAAGACCTTGAATATACTATAGTGTATGTAAGATGTGGTGGCACATGGGGATGGCTATCATGAAACACATCTTATAGTCACTGTATATTCTAAACAGTTCCTAGTCGATTGAGCCGTCCGTTAATAAGGATAAGGATCGCTCGAGATTGAGACTAGCATTTGCGATGCCGAGTACCACGTTTCATTGGTATGGAACATAGAGATGTTCAAAGCATGCAAATGGATATTCATACGATGAATGATCGAACTACCCTATCCGGACTTTCCAAGTGGTTATCACTTATCGAGTGGATAAAGTCCGCGGTTTTGGTTGTACACCATTAGTCCTTATTACTTGAAACATCATTGAGACTCTATATTCTAGTACTGTATTTTGACTCGTTTACCGACTCTATTGGGGTCATCAGGTGTCGGGATTGGGTATAGTTACCACACATATAGGAGTCGATGCTTTGTTGTCAAGGATTCACCACATACTTGATAGTGTGGATATCCTATGCAATCTGAGGAGATATTAGTGTGACGAATCTCTGGCCAGAGTACATGATGTGTTTTAAGAAATGGTTTCTTAGTAGCACATGCGATGTCACTATTTGATCTTCAAGATGCATTGCATAGTTATCGAATCTCGAATGACTCTCGATTTACCAAGAGTTGTTGATTCGATCGGGATATATGGATGAAGGGACCGTACTGTACGCTAACCAAAATCTATTGGTTCTTGCAGGCACTATCAATGATACCTAGGGAATCATGGGGCGATGTTGCTAGGCGCTCTTACCATGATTCGATGGGTAAGTCAGAAATTGTTGTTCCGAGTCACAAGGAGTTGTGAGCCCACGGCTAGCTATATCCGTGAACCATTGAGGGTCACACAAGTAATGGATTTTTAATCCCCGTTGAGATAATTAAATTTAAAGAGTTAAATTTAGTGAATAAAGAAGTGGGACTTCTTATTTAAGAGTAGAGGGAGTAAGATTTCCTAAAATGACATAGTGATGGACATTTTTGGAAACCACTGAATTCGGATTCAGAAAATTTATCTTGACTTTAAAAGATGCAGAAATGGTTTCTGTGCACATTGGTGAAATTGGTTTATCAATTTGAGTCACGATGAATTTTATATTAATTTCTGAACATGCGGGTTTTGCTTGTCAGGCTTGAACTTATGACTACTGAGCCCTAAGCTGTTAGCAGCCCACATTATAAATAAGTTATTGCAGTACAGAAATTACACAACAGAGGCTCATAATTTCGAACACTAGGGTTTTTGAGACCTATAGTGGCCGCCCCTCTCTGTGTTTTCTCTCTGAAAATTCCAGCCTGTGAATTTCGAATTTGCAGTCTTGTTTAACGGATCAAATTCGTTAATTCTCTTCGTAGAAACTTCTGATAGATTTTCTAGTGCAATCTATCAGAGGGATTAAACTTCTGTTCGTGGACCTGATTGAAGAATTGTTCATCCATCAGTTCCTGGGATATACAACAAGAGCAGAGTAATCTGTTGGTGTCCATAATCTCGTTTCGAGATTTCAAGGTAAAAAATTTAATTGTTATTTAATTTTTACACGCACAATTTAATCGTAAAGTTTTGATACCCATGATATGGAATCGTTCCATATAAAATTTTAAACTTCCGCTGCACCGGGTATCAATTCTGATTGATCTGATCACCGTTTTCCAACAGTGGTATCAGAGCCAGGTTGCTCAGATCAAGCGATTAAATTAATCAATTGTAAAAAAAATTTTAAGCCTCGGTTTTTGAAACAAAACAAATTTTAAAATTAAATTTTTCGACGGGCAAAACACGGGCAGCGATTGTAGCTGCCCAGCGCAGCGATCGTCGCTACCCAAGGGGCAGCGACGGGCTGCCCGGCCCGAGCCTTTTTTGGGGCGCGGGCTGCCCGGGATCGTCCCGGGCAGCCCGGGAAAATTTATTTTTAATTTTTTAATTAAAATTTTAATATGTTAAAAACTATTTTTGGTCCGATCGAAAATTGTTTTTGATTGGTCCACGAGGCGTCGGATCGAATTGTTCGAGTCCGAAAATTTTAAAATTGATTTTTGGATAAATTTGAATTTTTGGAAAATTTATAGATTTTATCCGTTAAATCAGATTTTATGAAATTAATTATTTTTGGTACAATTGATGATAAGATATGATCTTATGGAAATATTGAGTAAAATATGATTTTATGTATAAAATTGGATTTTATATGTAAAATATGATTTTATTTGATAAAAAGATAAAATATGATTTTGTATGTAAAATAAGATTTTATATATGGAATATGATTTTATCCTTTTTAAATTTAATTGCCATTGCATGTTATCCAATAAATTAATTTTGAATTAAATATTATTGGATAAGGATGATCGATTGCCATGACCAATTTTGTAGGTGCATGTTAGGGAATTTACATTTGTTTTTATTGTTGTTGGATTTATTAATGGGCCTGGTTTATGGCCCAATATGAATTGTCATATGTAATAAAAGTGGGCCTGGTTTATGGCCCGTTCCCACCCCTTAAAATGTATCCCCTACTTGTCATAGTTATTTATTGTAAATACATTAGACTTAGTGGGAGACAAAGATTTGAAGAAATGGTGGGCCCAGCAGACAATGAAGACTGAAGAAATTTAAATTGGAAGCTCAATGTAATAGGATTGCATTGCATACCTGCATATTATCTAGGATTGGACTTAGACTCGTGATTGGCAACCACGGGTCGATTAGTAATGGAATCGATCATCCTAAAATATAATATATGATATTATCATTGTATGCATGTTTTAGACTAAATTGTATGAATCCCGCAAGCATACAAATTTTAAATGATGAGACAAACTTTCAAAATTAAAATTTCTCATTTTAAATATGATTTAAAATTGATATCAAGATTAAAAGGAAATTTAAATATTGTTTAAATGTTCCTACCTTCCATCAACGATCAATGTATGAGATGCTACCCGCGGATACGGTCCGGCTCATATTATTGGGGGGGCCCGTTCGTCGGAAAGCTGTACATTGGATCGACACATGTTGTAAGTTGGGTGGAACTCCCATGGGATCGGCTCATATTATTGGGGGATCCACATGGCGACCGTCCATCACAACTTAATATTGATGGGTCATCTTGACGTGTCACAATAAACGGCGTCATATTATTGGGCCCTTATAGACATGAGGTAAAAAAACGTGGAGGTTGTTTTGGAAGAAATTGGGCTCTACCTTTTGAAAATTATGGTTGGCTGATATTATTCGGGACCATAGTTTGTCAATTGAACTCCATGTTCCCACTAAGGAAAACAGCTTCCCGTTTTCACTAGAGGGTAGTGAAATCGTTAAAATAGTGGGAGTGAGATTCATAAAATAAATTTTGCCTATTTTATGTCTTAGTAAATTAATTAAACAATCACTGATTATTGTCTGTTTCTTTTCAGTATTTCATTAAGATGAATTCGCGCAATCCACTATTCTCTATTCTCGAACAAAATAAACTGACTGGCGCAAACTATACGGAATGGTTCCGTAAGTTGAAGATTGTCTTGACCTCGGAGAAGATGCTCTACGTGTTAGAAAAATCTCCTCCGAAGGAAGCACCAGCTGATATAAGTCCGGAAGAGTTGGCCAAACTTGATACATGGTGGGACCATGATATCAAGGCCAAATGCTATATGCAAGCTTCGATGTCTGATGAACTCCAGAGGCGATTTGAGGATACCGTGAATGCTGCTGACATTCACGTACAACTCAAGGAACTTTTTGGGGCTCAATCGAGAGCTGAAAGGTTCTCTACTGTAAAAGAGCTAATGATGTGTCGCATGCGTGAAGGGACTTCGGTCCGTGATCATGGGGTACGCGTGATTTGGCTCATTCAGAAGTTGGTAACGCTTGATTTGGTATTGGAGCATGAACTCAATGTGGAATTATTACTTCTCTCTCTTCCTTCATCGTTTGACGGTTTTGTGGTGAATTTCAATATGAACAAGATAGAGGCCTCCCTTGAAGAGATGGTCAATATGCTTGTAACATATGAAGCCACTTTAAAGAAGGATAAACCAGTTCTCTTGGTGGGCTCCTCTTCTTCTGCTAAGAAGGGGCCAAGTACAAAGGGTAAGAAACGTTCTGCCCCATCCAAGAAAACCGGACCCGAGAAGAAGAACAAGACAAAGGCTTCAAACATGGAAAAGTCCAAGGATGTTTGCCATCACTGCAAGAAACCCGGTCATTGGAAACGTAACTGCAAGGAATATCTAGAGCAGTTGCGAACTGCGAAGGGTATATTCTATATTGAAATAAATGTTTCACTTAATACTACTTCATGGGTATTGGATACCGGATGTGGATCTCACATTTTCAATGATTTGCAGGTGATGACAAGAAGTCGCAAGCTTAGAATGGGTGAGACCCAGCTGAGGCTCGGAAATGGTTCTAGAGTTGAAGCCAAAGCTGTGGGAGATGTTTATTTAATTTTGCAGAACGATTTTAAGTTACTTTTGAGAGATGTTTTATTTGTTCCAGATTTGATTAAAAATATTATTTCTGTTTCTATGCTTGATAGAGATGGTTTTTCTTGCAATTTTGTGAATGGGATTTGCAATATTTACAAGAATGAATGTTTGATTGGAAATGGACAACTTGAAAACGATCTATATAACTAAAAATTAAAAGACGTTCCAATAAATTATGTTGATAAACCGGTAACAACAAACAAAAGAAAAATCGATAGTCAAAACCCGGCAAACCTTTGGCATGCTAGGCTAGGTCATATTTCCTCAAGGAGGATGAACAAGCTAGTGGGAGAGGGCATGTTTGATATGTCTGATATTAGCTCTCTACCTACTTGTGAGTCCTGCCTGAAAGGAAAAATGACTAAATCTCCTTTTAAGGGGAAACCTGAGCGTAGTCAAAATCTGTTGGATTTGATCCATACAGATGTTTGTGGTCCATTTAGAATTGGTACTCAATTCGGCCACATCTACTTCATTACCTTTACTGATGATTATTCAAGGTATGGGTATTTATATTTAATGAAATATAAGTCTGAAGCATTTGAAAAGTTCAAAGAATTCAAGGCTGAAGTAGAAAACAAGCTAGGTAAAAGTATTAAAGCACTTCGATCGGATCGAGGTGGAGAATACTTAAGTACCGAGTTTTTGGACTATCTGAAAGAGAATGGGATTCTCTCTCAGTGGACTCCTCCTATGACACCTCAGCTGAATGGTGTATCGGAGCGTCGTAATCGAACTTTGTTGGACATGGTTCGATCCATGATGAGCTTCACTGAGCTTCCACCTTCGTTTTGGGGCTACGCGCTTGAAACGGCGGTATTGTTGTTGAACAACGTCCACACCAAAGCAGTGGATAAAACACCATACGAGTTATGGAATGGCAAAGCTCCCAAGTATTCGTACTTGAGGATTTGGGGATGTCCTGCTTACGTGAAACAGAAAGTGGGAGATAAGTTGGATAGTCGATCCACCTTATGTTATTTTGTAGGGTATCCGAAGAATTCAATCGGATATTATTTCTATCATCCTACTGAAACAAAAGTGTTTGTTTCAAGGAATGCCACCTTCTTGGAGAAGGAGTTCTTATTGGATAAGAAAGGCGAGATGATGGAACTCGAAGAAATTCGAGAAGAACCCAAGATACAAAATAATGATCCCACACCTCAGGAACCATTGATGGACACGCCTATACCTAGAAGATCCGAGAGGACTTCTAGACCTCCTATTCGATATGGTCTTCTTCTTGAAGGGGATCAAGATGAACCCGACGTTGGATGTGATCCAAGAAACTTCAAGGAAGCAATTTCTGATGCGGATTCAAATTTATGGCTTGAAGCTATGCAGTCGGAAATAGATTCGATGCATACAAACCAAGTTTGGTCTTTAGTAGATCTTTCCGATGGAATTGTTCCAATAGGGTGTAAATGGATCTACAAAAGAAAGCTTGGGCCTGATGGTAAGGTATTGACCTACAAGGCACGATTGGTGGCGAAAGGTTGTACTCAAAGACAAGGAGTTGACTATGATGAAACTTTTTCACCAGTTGCAATGTTCAAGTCCATAAGAATCCTTATTGCCATAGCTGCTTGGTATGACTATGAGATATGGCAAATGGATGTGAAGACTGCATTTCTTAATGGAAACATTAAGGAAGTGATCTATATGACGCAGCCTGAGGGATACACATCCATGGGAAGCGAGCATAAGGTATGCAAGCTTCAGAGATCTATCTATGGTCTCAAACAAGCATCAAGAAGTTGGAACCAGAAATTTGATGAAACAATAAAGGATTTTGGTTTAATCAAGAACCCGGAGGAACCGTGTGTGTACAAGAAAGTAGTTAAGGATGCTGTGACATTCTTAGTACTTTATGTTGATGACATCCTACTCATTGGGAATGATGTAGGGATGTTGCAGTCAACAAAGATATGGTTATCAGGTAGATTCTCGATGAAGGATTTAGGTGAGGCATCCTATATTCTAGGGATACAGATCTATAGAGATAGATCTAAGAGAATGATAGGACTCACTCAATCAACTTACATCGAAACCATATTGAAAAGGTTTTCAATGGATGGGTCCAAGAGAGGACATCTACCTATGTGTCATGGAGTTTCTCTATCCAAGTCCATGTGTCCCAAGACTGATGAAGAGATAGAGAAAATGACACATGTACCATATGCGTCAGCCATAGGTAGTATCATGTATGGGATGATATCTACCAGACCGGATATAGCATTTGCTCTGAGTGTCACAAGCAAATATCAAGCCAATCCCGGTCAAATGCATTGGAAAGCCGTGAAGTACATTCTTAAGTACTTACGAAGGACTAAGAATATGTTCATGGTATATGGAGGAAGAGAACTGAAATTGGAAGGCTATACCGACTCTAGCTTCCAAAGTGACGTGGATGACTCGAAGTCAACCTCTGGATTTGTGTTCATGGTCAATGGCGGTGCTGTCTCTTGGAAGAGTTCCAAGCAGGACACCACAGCGGATTCCACCATTGAGGCAGAATACATTGCGGCATCAGCTGCTGCTAAAGAGGCCGTTTGGATGAGGAATTTCGTCCAAGAGTTGGGCGTCATTCCTGAAGTTGTTGGTCCAGTCCCGGTGTACTGTGACAACATGGGTGCCATTGCTCAGGCAAAGGAACCAAGGTCTCATCAAAGATCCAAACACGTACTGAGGAAATACCACATCATCCAGGAGATCGTGGAAAAAGGAGACATCACTGTCGAGAGAGTGGCCTCTGCAGACAATATCGCTGATCCACTTACTAAGCCCTTGCCAGGACCATTATTTGACAAACATCGCGAAGCAATGGGACTGCGTAGTATGACTAGTTGGCTTTAGGGCAAGTGGGAGATTGAAAGAGTGGGTGCCCGGTGAGCCAACTTGTGGCTAAGGGCTTTTATGACTCTATGTATAAACAATCTTTTGTTTAATATAATTTACACTTTTATTATGACGTTTACTTTATCTTTTATCATATTATTATGTTGTGACATACTATAAGATGTTTAGATGAAGACCTTGAATATACTATAGTGTATGTAAGATGTGGTGGCACATGGGGATGGCTATCATGAAACACATCTTATAGTCATTGTATATTCTAAACAGTTCCTAGTCGATTGAGCCGTCCGTTAATAAGGATAAGGATCGCTCGAGATTGAGACTAGCATTTGCGATGCCGAGTACCACGTTTCATTGGTATGGAACATAGAGATGTTCAAAGCATGCAAATGGATATTCATACGATGAATGATCGAACTACCCTATCCGGACTTTCCAAGTGGTTATCACTTATCGAGTGGATAAAGTCCGCGGTTTTGGTTGTACACCATTAGTCCTTATTACTTGAAACATCATTGAGACTCTATATTCTAGTACTGTATTTTGACTCGTTTACCGACTCTATTGGGGTCATCAGGTATCGGGATTGGGTACAGTTACGACACATATAGGAGTCGATGCTTTGTTGTCAAGGATTCACCACATACTTGATAGTGTGGATATCCTATTCAATCTGAGGAGATATTAGTGTGACGAATCTCTGGCCAGAGTACATGATGTGTTTTAAGAAATGGTTTCTTAGTAGCACATGCGATGTCACTATTTGATCTTCAAGATGCATTGCATAGTTATCGAATCTCGAACGACTCTCGATTTACCAATGGTTGTTGATTCGATCGGGATATATGGATGAAGGGACCGTACTGTACGCTAACCAAAATCTATTGGTTCTTGCAGGCACTATCAGTGATACCTAGGGAATCATGGGGCGATGTTGCTAGGCGCTCTTACCATGATTCGATGGGCAAGTCGAAAATTGTTGTTCCGAGTCACAAGGAGTTGTGAGCCCACGGCTAGCTGTATCCCTGAACCATTGAGGGTCACACAAGTAATGGATTTTTAATCCCCGTTGAGATAATTAAATTTAAAGAGTTAAATTTAGTGAATAAAGAAGTGAGACTTCTTATTTAAGAGTAGAGGGAGTAAGATTTCCTAAAATGACATAGTGATGGACATTTTTGGAAACCACTGAATTCGGATTCAGAAAATTTATCTTGACTTTAAAAGATGCAGAAATGGTTTCTGTGCACATTGGTGAAATTGGTTTATCAATCTGAGTCACGATGAATTTTATATTAATTTCTGAACATGCGGGTTTTGCTTGTCAGGCTTGAACTTATGACTAATGGGCCCTAAGCTGTTAGCAGCCCACATTATAAATAAGTTATTGCAGTACAGAAATTACACAACAGAGGCTCATAATTTCGAACACTAGGGTTTTTGAGACCTATAGTGGCCGCCCCTCTCTGTGTTTTCTCTCTGAAAATTCCAGCCTGTGAATTTTGAATTTGCAGTCTGGTTTAACGGATCAAATTCGTTAATTCTCTTCGTAGAAACTTCTGATAGATTTTCTAGTGCAATCTATCAGAGGGATTAAACTTCTGTTCGTGGACCTGATTGAAGAATTGTTCGTCCATCAGTTCCTGGGATATACAACAAGAGCAGAGTAATCTGTTGGTGTCCATAATCTCGTTTCGAGATTTCAAGGTAAAAATTTAATTGTTATTTAATTTTTACACGCACAATTTAATCGTAAAGTTTTGATACCCATGATATGGAATCGTTCCATATAAAATTTTTAAACTTTCGCTGCACCGGGTATCAATTCTGCTTGATCTGATCACCGTTTTCCAACAATGGCACCATTTGAAGCATTATATGGGATGAAGTGTCGATCGCCTTTGTATTGGGATGATGTTTCTGAGGTACCTGAGTTAGGGCCAGATATGATCAGACAGATGACTGAGAAGGTAAAACTGATACAGCAAAGAATGAGAACAGCACAGCACAGACAGACGAGATATGCGAATGTATGACGATGGCCGTTATCTTTTGATCAGGGAGATAGAGTGTTTCTGAAGATTTCACCATTCAGAGGCACCGTTCGATTTGGAAAACGAGGGAAATTATCTTCGAGTATATTGGGCCGTATGAGATTCTCGAGAAGATAGGCAATCTAGCTTATCGACTCGCTCTGCCTATGTCTTTATCTGGAATACATGATGTCTTTCATGTATCGATGTTGAGAAAGTATATATCTGATGCGTCTCATGTGATTCGATCTGAGGAAGCTGAGTTGGATGACACTCTTAGCTATTTTGAGCAACCTATTCAGATTCTTGATAGGAAGACAAAGCAACTCCGAACGAAGATCATTCCATTGGTGAAGATTCAATGGAATAGGCACGGAGTTGAAGAGGCGACGTGGGAAGTCGAAGATGATATGAAGCAACGATTTCCTTATTTATTTCACTGATGTGAGTTCTTATTCAGTATTCAGTTATTCTTTATTCTTATGAGTATACAGAGTGCATATCTATACTGTTTATGAATTCGAGGACGAACTTATGTCTTAGTGGGGGAGAAATGTAAGGCCCGAGATTAATTATTATTAATCCGAATTTATTTAATTTTAATCCGAGTATATTTAATTTGGGAATATTTGGAGTTTTGATTTAAATTCTAATATTCTTAAATTATTTAGGATTGAAATTGAATTAAAATAAGGGCCGAGGACCAAATTGCAATTATTGAAGAGTTGAGGGACTAAATTGCAATATTGATTGAAATTTATCAGATTTGTATTGTAAGACTCAGCATGTCACGTGTAATTCCTTAGACAATTCAGAAAATAAGAACAGAGAAAGCCGAGATCTTTCTTTTCTTTTGATTTTCCGATTTTCAAAGTCTCGTAACTTTTGAACCGGTTATCCGATTTTGATTCCGTTAATTGTTTTGGAATCCTTACAACGAGGGCTTCGATCTCGTGTAAGTTTTATGTTGTGTTATTTGGATTTAAAAATCAGTATGGAGCAGATATCAGATTTTTAGTTATTGACTGTGTTCTTGCATTTGTATCGCTTCTATTTTCGAAACCGGATCAAAGTTGGATGATTGAATGGATTGGTTATGACTTCTAGCATGTATATCGATGAGTATAGCTGCTGATATGATGTTATGTGACTGAGTTTTATAAGATATATGCTGATATATGAATTTGAGTTACAAGTTTTGAAGTCGGGATTACGTCGGTTACCGATTTTGAATCGCTACGTCGTTTAATCGAGTTTTGGAACTGTTTTGATAGCCGATATTTGAGTTGAAGTTGTTGTTGAGATGTTTTGAATGTTATAGTATTTTTCTTATTCAGTTTCAGTTGAGTTTGAAGGCTAAACGACACAAGACGCCGACTTGAACTAACGAAGAAAGAGTTGAGGTTTGAAATGCGATTGATTGTTGAATTCTTGATGGTTTTGACTCGTTTCTGAAATGATAGATTGATATGAAGTTTGATATATGTATTTTGATTATATCTCACAGATTTGAAGAGCTCAGAACCTCGATAAACGAAGGTATAATGACGACATCGCGAAATAGGGACTATGAAACTCAAGAACGAATATTTTTGAGTTGGCCCGCAAAAACCACATACTTGTTTATGTTTTGATTTGATTGTGATGTTGTCGATCCATCTCAGCTAGTGGATCTTTAAATTTGAGTTTATATGATGCTATACAGAATTGATTCTATGCCAAGGTTGCTGTTAACCTTATTTGCGAGTCGGTTACGAATTCGTTAGATGGATATCCATGTCAAGATCAGTTATGAATCTTGATGGCCTCGAAGTTACATGAATCAATTCGTATTTGAAGCGTTTACGTACTCTATTTTTTGAGTCGAGTTTTAAATAGAGTCGATATGATTTATTTAACGCTTTCTATATGTTGGTTATACTGAGAATTGTATCTCACCGGAGTTTATCCGGCTGTTGTACGTCTTGTTTTGTATATGCATGTTTTGGAACTTATATATCATTTTTTAGATCGATTTTGGAGGATTGGAATTGATGGTGCACGGTTTTGACAGCAAACTTTTCTGCTGAATTTCTGGAAAATATGCCGTGCTCGATCCGCAGAAGTTGGCGGATCTAGCCAGCCCTGATTTTTCCAAAACAGAGAAGCTGAAAAATGTGCTGTGCTCGATCCGCAGAAGTTGGTGAATCTAGCCAGGTACTATTAAAAAAAAAATATTTTTGAATTATTCTTTTTGAGTATTTGTTTTATATATGATTAATTGGTTTTAATCATTAATTGCCCTAAGATGAGATTAGCAACCCGAGGTCCCCACAATGTGGAGTAAACCTTCATTCACAATCGACTACCGTTTGTAATTAAATATAATATATTAAGCCTTTTTTTAGGGGATATAATATTTTGAACTAAGACTGTTGACATTTAGGTTGTATTGTTATTATTATCTTCATTACAGTTGCAAGAATTATCAACGCATGTGTAACGAAAAACTCATTAACGAAACATAATTTTATATAATAAAAAAAAATTTTTACAACCATAATTCTTGAAGTAGTGAATGTTTCCATTCAAAAACCCAAGAGTACAAGTCAGAGTTAGGGTGATCATAGGCGATTTTCATAAAATTATAAGAGTAAAAAATTTTCCTCACATGTTTAGACTCTTTCATTAAAATTAAACGGCGAACATTTTCATCTTTGAAAATGTCCATGGAATTCGAAATGCGGAGCTTCCTCTTAAATTTTTCCTCTATGCGATCAAGTCTTCTGGCGTCTGACATTCGCCGAGGAGGTATTGGCGCTTGTCTGTACATCCTCAGCTCCTCAATCTTTGACCACGTAGACATTGTCTTCTCATAGACAAAGTCTTCGTACATCCTCTTCACATGTTGTATGTAGTGGTTGACGTTGGAACCGTCGCCTGCCATTGGAAAGTGAATGCGAGAGAGGAGAAGAAAATAAAGAGAAGAGGGCAAGAGTTTGAGCAGAACGTAATATTACGTAAACACGTAAATGCACTATTTATAGACAAACATTGAAAGTTGCAAATGTGTATTCATCCTTATCGTGAGTATCCGATGCGATGGGACATTTTGAATGCATGTTCTCAATTAATACGCTATGTAAATTGGTTGACGTCTCTTCGGTGAACTAATCGTAAATGTAATTTCATAAGTACTGTTTACACGGTATTATTATTATCATTATTATTATCATTAGGAAAAAAAATGAAAAAAACCCTATTGATGGAAACCCAGTTACACGCAGGTAAGGTCTGTAATGACTCTTCTTGTATTACCAACATAACCAATATAGTGGAAAATAGATACTATTTAACATTACAATGCAAGAAAAACATAACAAATTAGTAATGGAAACACGAAATAATACAATATCGGAATGAGAAAAAAAATCTATCAGTACTGATGGAACCCATAATACGTATTTTGAAAATAGATACTATTCTGGGGAGATTTCAAGGAAGAAAGACAGACGATGAGAGTTCAGAGCCTCTCAGAGTGCGTCTACCGGCCTTTTTAACGAATTTCGCCTATAAACATTATATATTTATAATAATAACATAATAACATTAAGATAATAAAGGGAACCTAGTAATAACCAGAAGACAAAAGAAAAAAATAAAAAATGAACAACGGGACAAAAATAAATACAATTGCGGTTCTTAAATCCCTCGATTTGCGTGTCATCTTCGGGTTGCGCAAACAGCATGCGCATGCGCATGCGTGCTGAGCCCTCGATATGCGTGTCTTCTTTGGAGTAATATTATTCATGAACTGAATCGGGAAATAAATAATCATGCACATGCGTGCTGATCCCTCGGTATGCGTGTCTTCTTTGGAGTAATATTATTCATGAACTGAACAGGGCAATAAATAAAGTCTGGCATTTTCCGTCCGTGTGTACTAAAATCATCATAATGTAGGATTAAATTGGATTCAAATTTGGTGGAGAATAATCTATTATGAAATTTGTTCCATGGAGATTGTATCATATTATTTCAAAGGTTATGATTGTGATTATTCGAATTTATAAACATGATTACATCCCTATCATAATGTAAGATTAAGATTAGTGCGATATTTGGTAGAGAAGAAAGTATCGTTCTCACCATTGGATTAAGACTGAAATCATCATGTGCGTCCAGAATCTATTCAATATAATGTGATACAACATGATTTGATCCATATTAAACACAGAGGATGCCCACGCTACCGTCTCGACCGCTGTCCGACCGAATATAATGATTGATCAACCGAATATATTTGCTTGTCGACCCTTTTACGTTGAGCTTTAAATAGGCTCTATTTTGACTCCTATTTCCCCAACATTTGTTTGTGCTTAACCATAGTCCTCTGACCTCTCCTATCTAACAAGCATCGGCCTCAAGAATAAAATACCATATGCAATTTTATCTGAGATTACGATACAATTCAATAATCAGAGATATGCTAAAATTTTACTAAAAACTTGAGAGAAAGTATATATATATTTATTTGTCCTGCTTGAGAGAAAAGAAAATATGTTTTTTTTTAATTTTTATGGAAAACCATCATATATAAATAAATTTGGTTATTCAACTTAACCAATTGGGTTATGATTATGAATTACACGTTATTGCTTACGATTATGATTAAGATTACAGTATTACGTAATATGTATATATTATTAACCAGTCGGCGTCTATGTAATAAGCGATTGATCATTATTTGGCTGTCGACTGTTGAAAACTTGATATGCTAACGTGATCGATTGATATTTATGAGAAGGCCACGTGACAATCCTGTGAATATTTTTATTTTACATTGCTACATAACCTCGAATACCGCGAAATTAAAATAGAGATAAAGAATCAAATCCAGACTCATTAGCATGTCTTTTTGGGGTTGCGCGCTTGAACCTGTCGGGTTTCACTGGACCCGCAATAAGACGCCCTAAACCCCAAATAATTCTAAACCCTAAATTCAAAACCCTAAATCCTAAATTGAAAACCCTAAACCCTAAATTCCACTATTATGAAATTTGTTCCATGGAGATTGTATCATATTATTTCAAAGGTTATGATTGTGATTATTCGAATTTATAAACATGATTACATCCCTATCATAATGTAAGATTAAGATTAGTGCGACATTTGGTAGAGAAGAAAGTATCGTTCTCACCATTGGATTAAGACTGGAATCATCTTGTGCGTCCAGAATCTATTCAATATAATGTGATACAACATGATTTGACCCATATTAAACACAGAGGATGCCCACGCTACCGTCTCGACCGCTGTCCGACCGAATATAATGATTGATCGACCGAATATATTTGCTTGTCGACCCCTTTACGTTGAGCTTTAAATAGGCTCTGTTTTGACTCCTATTTTCCCAACATTTGTTTGTTCTTAACCATAGTCCTCTGACCTTTCCTATCTAACAAGCATCGGCCTCAAGAATAAAATACCATATGCAATTTTATCTGAGATTACGATACAATTCAATAATCAGATATATGCTAAAATTTTACTAAAAACTTGAGAGAAAGTATATATATATTTATTTGTCCTGCTTGAGAGAAAAGAAAATATGTTTTTTTTTTAATTTTTATGGAAAACCATCATATATAAATAAATTTGGTTATTCAACTTAACCAATTGGGTTATGATTATGAATTACACGTTATTGCTGACGATTATGATTAAGATTACAGTATTACGTAATATTTATATGTTATTAACCAGTCGGCGTCTATGTAATAGGTGACTGATCATTATTTGGCTATCGAATGTTGAAAACTTGATATGCTAACGTGATCGATTGATATTTATGAGAAGGCCACGTGACAATCCTGTGAATATTTGTACTTTACATTGCTATATAACCTCGAATACCGCGAAATTAAAATAGAGATAAAGAATCGAATCCAGACTCATTAGCGTGTCTTTTTGGGGTTGCGCGCTTGAACTTGTCGGGTTTCACCGGACCCGCAATAAGACGCCCTAAACCCCAAATAATTCTAAACCCTAAACCCTAAAACCTAAATTCAAAACCCTAAACCCTAAATTGAAAACCTAAACCCTAAATTCCATTATTATGAAATTTGTTCCATGGAGATTGCATCATATTATTTCAAAGGTTATGATTGTGATTATTCAAATTTATAAACATGATTACATCCCTATCATAATGTAAGATTAAGATTAGTACGACATTTGGTAGAGATGAAAGTATCGTTCTCACCATTGGATTAAGACTGGAATCATCATGTGCATCTAGAATCTATTCAATATAATGTGATACAACATGATTTGACCCATATTAAACACAGAGGATGACCACGCTACCGTCTCGACCGCTGTCCGACCGAATATAATGATTGATCGACCGAATATATTTGCTTGTCGACCCCTTTACGTTGAGCTTTAAATAGGCTCTGTTTTGACTCCTATTTCCCCAAAATTTGTTTGTGCTTAACCATAGTCCTCTAACCTCTCCTATCTAACAAGCATCGGCCTTAAGAATAAAATATCATATGCAATTTTATATGAGATTACGATACAATTCAATAATCAGAGATATGCTAAAATTTTACTAAAAACTTGAGAGAAAGTATATATATATTTATTTGTCCTTCTTGAGAGAAAAGAAAATATGTTTTTTTTTTTTAATTTTTATGGAAAACCATCATATATAAATAAATTTGGTTATTCAACTTAACCAATTGGGTTATGATTATGAATTACACGTTATTGCTTACGGTTATGATTAAGATTACAATATTACGTAATATGTATATGTTATTAACCAGTCGGCGTCTATGTAATAGGCGACTGATCTTTATTTGGCTGTCGACTGTTGAAAACTTGATATTTGACGTGCTCGATTGATATTTATGAGAAGACCACGTGACAATCCTGTGAATATTTGTACTTTACATTGCTATATAACCTCGAATATCGCAAAAGTAAAATAGCGATAAAGAATCGAATCCAGACTCATTAGCGTGTCTTTTTGGGGTTGCGCACTTGAAATTGTCGGGTTTCATCGGACCCGCAATAAGACGCCCTAAACCCCAAATAATTCTAAACCCTAAACCCTAAACCCTAAATTCAAAACCCTAAACCCTAAATTGAAAACCCTAAACCCTAAATTCCACTATTATGAAATTTGTTCCATGGAGATTGTATCATATTATTTCAAAGGTTATGATTGTGATTATTCGAATTTATAAACATGATTACATCCCTATCATAATGTAAGATTAAGATTAGTGCGACATTTGGTAAAGAAGAAAGTATCGTTCTCACCATTGGATTAAGACTGGAATCATCATGTGCGTCCAGAATCTATTCAATATAATGTGATACAACATGATTTGACCCATATTAAATACAGAGGATGCCCACGCTACCGTCTCGACCGCTTTTCGACCGAATATAATGATTGATCGACCGAATATATTTTCTTGTCGACCCCTTTACGTTGAGCTTTAAATAGGATTTTTTTGGGAAGTATATTTATTTCATAATTCGACCCATTTCTAAATACTTCAAATTTTTATTATCATTTTATAAATTTTCCAACCTTCCCAAATCATACATTATCTTCCAAGGATCGCGATGTCCTCAGTTTCTCAAGGGGGAATGATATTCTGTCAATGTGTACTACAAGCAAATTTGAGGGTTTCTTGGACCAGTGATAATCCAGGTCGGAGGTTCCATGGATGCAAAAATTGGAGAGTGAAAGTCGTGTTTTAATTTTTTTCACTTTTACGGGATTGTCTTTATTTCTTATAATTTATTGCTCATTATATTGTTCTAATTTTTTTTGGTCCTATTTCCTCCCTTACCGTGGCAGAGTGGTGGATGTAATTTCTTCGCATGGGAAGATCCACCGATGTGTCGTAGGGCGATGAATATAATTCCCGAGTTGAAATGGAAACTGGCCGAGCTCGAAGATTACAAGAAAAAAGCTGAAAAAGATAACCAAAAGTTGAAGTCATTGCTTGCTGGTTCATGGTTGATTTTCATTTTGTTTACTTTGTGTTATTTTATTGGATTGTTATATTGAATGCTTGATTATATCGAAGCTGAATAAAAATATTATTTTTATAATAATTACATTTACAATTTAATTGTAAGGATAAGTACATTGTCAAACATCGATATGCTATTGTCTATTTACTAAATACAAATAATAGAAAACATAGATTACATGACAAGGGAAAATAATAATTCAAAATATATATATGGAAAATGAAACACAAAATTGAAGAACTCCAAAAGTCTAAATCACCTTCCAAATCACCTTCTCGTTCACTCCCCCGGAGAGAAGGGTGCTTTCCAAAAATATTGAGGAGAACAACCAATCACTTTCTCGTTGTAAAATGTTGAACCAATCACTTTCTGGTTGTAAAATGTTGGATTCACATTTGGCGACAAAAAAGATAGACAAATGGGAGCTTTCAGGGATATAGATCCAGCAAAGTTTAGGACACCTCTTGTATTTTTTTCATAATAATGGTCACTAACAACTAGCAATATATACATTTATTTCGGAATTTTATTCGACTAATAATTATAATTATAATTAATAATAATTATCGGACGCAACTTCATGGCTATTTATATAGAAAAAAAATATATGGGATTGGGACCCCAAAAGACTTGACTGTTCGACCATGCTAGTCTCAAGACTAATTTCACGGGAATCGGAATCTATCTGTCTTCTTCGGATACACATTCCAAGAAAAAGGAATTTGATTCATTCTCACCCGTGACCCGATATGTGGGAATAATTCAATTCATTCGACTTATAATTTAATGTTTAGGGACAATTTTGGAACAAAATCTAAAGTGCTCAACCGTATGGATTATGATTATTCACTCACCCACCCAATCTTCTTCTTCTATAAATAAAGATAAAAGGCGTTTAATTTTTCATATTCATATTCACCATTATTAAAAAAAAAATCATCTCTCTATCTCCTTCTTCGTCTTCTACCTACTCTTCTACTCTTCTCCTCTCTTGAATACAAAATTACAATAATTAATATTTTATCACTATGATTGTTATTGATCAACTTATTATGTTGGACATTCCACACCCCGTATGGATTTCTGCCCAACCTGGGTTACAAGTTCCATCCAACTACAATAATACGAGTGGAGTCCTAATTGCAGTCCTACGTATCCTCTGTATTACCTAATAATACAAGAGGAGTCCTAACGCTTCCTGCTACCGCCATGTTCACTTCAAGATGGCAGCTGCGTTAGGTTTTTATTCCAAATCGCCTATATAATCTTACATGAATTTATGATTTCATGAATTAATGTAAGGCTTTCGAAGACTTGGGCATCAATGTTTTATTTCCGATCGTCGCATAAACCGTTTGAAGGCCGAGATAGGTGGTGAAGAAGAAGGACTCGGATTCGAGTTAAGAAGAATTGTTGCTGCTCCTTGGTAATATATTTTATTTAGGCAATCAATTTTTTTATACCTAAACCCTAAACCCTAACGTTTGGAAACAACAAAACAGATTTCCGTAATAATTTTCATTTATGTTTATGTGGAATTTTAGCTAGCAATATTTTTTATTAACAAACTTGTACCATTTTATATTTTTTATATACCAACCGACTCTCCTAGATGAATTAGGCTTCGTTAGTAACGATCGATTGAAAAGAGAATTAAAATTCTACACTCAAAGCGGTCGAGTTGGTAATATTAACAGTCGACACCATACATTAATCGGTCGACACGTTTTCCGCAAACAGACTACAAAAGTTAAATACGAATAAAATGCAAATAATAATAAATACGAAAAACCATAACGTTTGGAAACAACAAAACATATTTCCGTAATAATTTTCATTTATGTTTATGTGGAATTTTAGCTAGCAATATTTTTTATTAACAAACTTGTACCATTTTATATTTTTTATATACCAACCGACTCTCCTGGATTAATTAGGCTTCGATAGTAACGATCGATTGAAAAGAGAATTAAAATTCTACACTCAAATCGGTCGAGTTGGTAATATTAACAGTCGACGCCATACATTAATCGGTCGTTTCATGCTGAATGAGTGACAAAAACAAAAATCAACGTCTTCTGGCATACTCCCCGACTGAAGGTATTCTTTTTACTTTTTTTCGTCCACGTCGGGAAATGACTAGAGGCGGCAGCACCAATATTTCCTCCTGCACTGTCCATTCACCTGGTACTGGATAGACAGGGTCCGTATATGCTTCTAACCAATAACGTGTGGTGTAATAATCTGTACAAAGTTCATAAACAGAAATATTTGCGTTGTAGGCAGCAGCAATGGCATGTGAACATGGAATCCTGTCAATGTCAAATTTACGGCATGTGCAAGATTTACTCTGTAAATCAACTAACTCGTTGCTTGTGCTACCGTACACGCAATGCTTCCCCTCAGTTGCTTCAATGACTTCATATTTTCTAGAAACGATGAAATTCTCACGAACGATCGACTCTATCGCTGGTGTGAGATGTGTAGTTGATGCAACCGCTTCTTGACGATATTTACTTCTCCAGGTTGATGTGATTCTTTGCAGTGCTTGGAAGCTCCCTCTCCTCACGCAACCTACCATTTATTGATTCCACTCCATTCGTGGTCATGATGGAGTAACGGTTCCCGGTTTGTTTCTCTCTAGACCACCTTTCGGGAGAAGTGTTATCCTCCAAATATTTAGCAACCTCTGGAAATCTCTCTCTCAATTCTGTATACAAGGAATAAAAATCACTTTCCTTGTATGCTTTTGCCACTCGAATGAATAGCTCGGCAGCTCTCTTTTTTTTTTGCTCTTGCCTTTGATGTTTTGTGACATGTGCCATATACAAAACACATGATGTGCACGATTGTATAAAGATGCAACTGCATTTATGATGCCCTGGTGTCTATCTGATATTATCACCAATTCGTCTTCGTCCTCTACTATGATTTTAAATCTTCTTAGAAACCAAGACCATGACTCAGAGCTTTCCTTGTCGACAACACCCCATGCAATGGGAAATTGGTGGTGATTTCCGTCCTGTGCGGTTGCTACAAGTAGCACACCGTCATACTTTCCTTTCAAGAATGTACCATCAACGCAGACAACTTTTCTCATGAATTTGTATCCCGTAATACATGAACCATATGCCAAGAACATGTATTTAAATCTTTTTTCTTCATCCACTTCTAAATCCGTGAAACTACCAACATTTACTTTCTCAACCATTTTCAAAAATGATGGCAACTTCCTAAAATTCTCAACAGAATCGCCCATCATGGTGTTAAGGGCCAGTTCTTTACCTCTACGTGTCTTGAAGTATGATACTTGAACTCCCTGATTACGCATCATTGTGATTATTGATTTCGGCACAAGTGTAGTCCTTTGACCACCGAAATTTTCTAGCAACACAGCTGACACTAACCCAGAAGTAGCCTGTCGATTTTTTATACTCATGCGCATCAAGTCACTGGTGTGAATGTTACAATATGTTCGAACGTTAAAACATGTTGAGATTGGATCTTTCTTTGCACCTCGAATCCTCCAAGTACAACTATCAGCAGCACATCGAACATCATACACGGACTTGTTAGATTTCACTATTTTGAACTCAAAAGATGACTTTATTGCAAGTCGGGACAATTCAATCTGAAATTCTGCCTTATTGGAAAATACCTGCCCAATAGAAATGTTGGATCCATCACGGAATGAGTATGTACCATTGCCACATGACTCAGCTCTATCTACCAACGGAATTCTCTTTCGGATCCGATATCCATTTAGATACCCTTCCGGCTCGAACTCAAACCGTCTTAATTGTTGCTGGTGTAATGAAGGTTCTCCTAAAATTAAAGGATCTTCAAGTTGTTCGAATGGACAAGACACGTTGAAATTCTCAGTTGTTTCCTTATCATTCTCATTAGGAATGACAAAAAATCCATCAAAGTATTCGTCATTATGATTCAACCCCCCACAGGACAAGACACGTTGACATTCTCAGTTGTTTCCTTATCATTCTCGTTAGGAATGACAAAATCTCCATCAAAGTATTCATCATTATGATTCAACCCCCCCACATGACAAGACACGTTGACATTCTCAGTTGTTTCCTTATCATTCTCGTTAGGAATGACAAAATATCCATTGAAGTATTCGTCATTACGATTCAACCCCCCAACATTTACATCCATCGATCTGTCACGATCCTCGTCTTCACCATCAAGACCCCGCATTTCATTGCATGATCTACCATAATCAGCGACTTTACAATTGCCACATGTATCATCTCCATCTAACAACAGATTCCTCCCAATACGATTGATCCCCCCAACATTTTCATCCATCGATCTGTCACAAACATCAAATGATTGTTCAAAATTAGCGATGTTATTAAATGTCATGCTATCATTACTGAGGTGCTGAGTGCTTTCAAATGCATGCAATTCGTTGTCCAGTCCAACGTTCACTTCCTTTTCTTCCACCATAACATTCAGCACGGGTCTCTTGTCTGGGGCACCAAAGTAAAGGTACGCACGCAGAGTTCTATCATCCTTAATATAAAAGGGAGGAGGATGGCAATTAGGAACAATCGGCAAATAGCTGAATTTGGTTTTGTTAATATCACATGCCAAATCCAGAATGTTAACAACCTCATTCTTAAAAGATTCGAAATTGCATGTCTCATCGTCCACTGTGATTAAATCCCATTTAAAACTTTCATGTGAAGACCATTTGAAAATATCGTGCTCATCCCGAATCCACTTTCCATTACATTGAAGGACAACATTACTGATTGTCATAACCTATAAAAATAATTAGATTAAGCATAAGCAACTTTCAAAACGAAAAAATAAATACACATGCGTTTTAACAAATTTTATTTGAATTACGAAGACGACATTGTCATGTCCAAAAGGTCGTCGTGCTTTACATATCAATCGAGATTTCATAATAATGGTCGAAATAATATTATGCCAACGGTGGAAACTACTTAAAGTCTTGTAGTGCAGTCTATATGCTTGAAAGAGCAGTCGAACTGATTCAAAAATCAGTCGATATTGGAGGGTATAAATCGTACTAATTATATGCAAATGGTCAGGTTGACTAAACCATTGCATTCTACACAAGCCGGCACTACAACAAGTCGGTCGATCATTACAATAAGTCGGTAGATATTCATGAAATAGCAGTCGAGATTACGGTCGGTATGACTTTACAAAATGCATTCTTCCTCGGTCGACGTTACAAATAGACAGTCGAGCAATAGCCTATGTCGGTCGACCAAATGTAAACCACTAAAATTTCTTCCCCCGATCCAACAACAATATAGTTACTACTAGAGTCGATACAAATATTTATTAAACAGTTAGCATTAAAGACATCATTGTAAAACATATACACTGAAAAATAAAAGATAATTGTCATTTAACATAACAGAAATAAAAGAAAGGGGGCAGATTTAGAGCATTAATGATATTGCTTACTTTTTGTTCCCTCTTGGAAAATACGAGGGATAAAACAAGGGAAAGAGTTTGTTTGGTACAGGTGTGGGACTTTAAAGCAGAGTGGTCCAGTTGGAAGGAAGTTTCTGAGAATTTTTTGGTCGAAGAAAGGGTGGTCCCGGTAGAAAAGGAGCTGCGTTTGCACAGTAGGGGAATACGCACAAAAAAACAAAAAAAAAAAAAAACAGGCCCCACGAGTATATTGGTCGATATAAAGAATTACATAACCATTAAATAATCTGAGCTGGCACCACTTAAGTAATTAAGACTCAATTTAAGGGCCAACTAAGACGGTACATTAAATGAGTCCCTTTGACTTAAAAAAAAACACGCGAGTCCCTTTGACTTAAAAAAAAACAAGACCGAGCCTATATATTTAAATGCCCCCTTGATTGCCTTAATTCTTATTTAACTTATCCAATTACTTTTATACCCTTAATAACTTCTATTAAATGAAGCTTCCGGATATATAAATATATTTATAATTAAAAAAAAGTGTGAAAATGGATATAAAGAATAAGACTAATCCAAATAGTATTTACATAAAAATTCAAATAAAAATAAAAGAACATAAATCATATCATATACATTCTTATATTGATACAGGAGCAAGTATGTGTTTAGCAAGTAAACATATACTTCCTAGTCATTATTTGAAGAAATATGATAAAGGATTAAAGGTTCGAATAGGAGATGGATCAATTATTATTCTAGATACAGTAGTAGAAAAATTAAATATTGAAATCGAGGAAACAAAATTTGTAATACCAATTATATACCAAATAGAATCAGGAATGAATATTATAATAGAAAATAATTTTTAAAGACAATATCTTCCTTTCACGCAATTTGAAGATCACGTAACTTTAAATAAGGGATCTTCAATGATTTATATTCCTAAAATACGAACATCATTTCGCGTAGAAAATGAAGGATTCACAAAGAATTTTCATAAAAGAAATACAAATCCAATCGAATTAAAAATAGAGAATATTTTAATGATTAACCCCGAAAAGGAAATCATGAAAAAAATTCATGATATTTGTTCTGAAAATCTTCAGGACAAAATTAAGAAAAAAAAACTATTTATTGCTTCAATAAAACTTAAAGACTCTAATATCACAATTCGTGAAGCGCCAAGAAAATGCAACATGCATGACGTAAAGATATTTGAAAAGGAGGTTCAAGAATTACTCAAACTTAAAATAATCATTCCAAGCAAGAGTCCACACTCTTCACCAGCCTTTTATGTCAGTAAGAAAGATACTGATAAGAAAAGAATGGTAATAGATTATCAAAAAATGAATAATGCAACAATTGTGGATGGATATTACATCCCTAACAAAAATGATTTACTATCTTATATAGGAGAAATGAAATATTTCTTCAGTCTAGATTGTAAATCAGGATTTTGGCAAATCCAGCTAGAGTCACAAACACAATTACTTACGGCATTCAGTTGTCCAAAAGGACAATATCAATGAACTGTATTACCTTTCGGACTTAAACAAGCACCAGGTATTTTTCAAAGATATATGGATGAATCTTTTAAACCATATGTAGATTTTTGTTGTGTTTACATAGATGACATATTAATTTATTCAAAAAAATTAAATCAACATTATAAAGACCTCATGACAGTATTAGATATTTGTCATAAAGATGGAATTATACTTTCTGAAAAGAAAGCACAATTATTTAAAACAAAAATCAATTATCTAGGATTACAAATAGAAGATGGAAAATATTGCTTACAACAACATATACTTAAGAAAATTCATGATTTTCCTAGTGAAATCAAAGATAAAGATCAATTAAAAAGATTTCGAGGATTATTAACATATTCTGGAAATTACATTAAGAAACTTGCAGAAATCAGAAAACCTCTTCAAGTAAAACTCAAACATGACTATAAGTGAAAATGGTCAAAAGAAGACACTAATTACATAGACACTATTAAAAAGAAAATAATTAGTAATCTTCCTGAGTTATATTTTTCTTCAAATAAAGATATAATAATAATTGAGACAGATGCATCAGATGAATACTGGGGAGCATGTTTAAAAGCTTATACAGGAGAAAGAAATTTAGAATAACTTACTAAAACAGCTACTAGGAATAATGAAGAATTATGTAATTATACATCGGGAACCTTTCAAGGTGCACAATTAAATTATCATTCAAACGAAAAAGAATTATTAGCTTTAATATTCACAATTAGAACTTATGAAATATATCTTATTCCTAAACCGTTTTTAGTAAGAACTGATAATATGAATTTAACATATTTCAAGACAAGAAAAATATCAAGAAATTCAGGAAGAAATGCAGCAAGATTAATTAGATGGCAATTGGAATTGAACCATTATCAGTTCGAGATCCAGCATGTCAAAGGAACAGATAATTCATTGCCCGACGCATTAACTAGAGAACTTCATACAAATTATACTATCTGTAGTAACGGGGTAACAAAAGAGATCCTAAGTGATCCAAAAAATGACCATGAGTCATCCGAACATGCCTTAGAAAGCATGGGGAATATAAATTGATGAAATGATATTTATATTCAGAGACATGAATTATTTTATGACTCTCAGTCATCCGAACATGCCTCAGAAAACATGGGGAATATAAATTGATGAAATGAGATTTATATTCAGAAACATGAATTACTCTATGAGTAAAGTAATCAATCTAAGATTGGTTCAATTCTTGCAAAAAAATTTATAAATGCAATGATACGCATAATAAAACTATCCGAGTGACTCACGATAAAGAGTTAAATTTCTAATTATTTATTTATATATATATATATATATATATATATATATATATATGTTTTCTTGTGCAGGATGGATACATTAAATAAATTAGAAGAACAATTGATTGACATAGATGAAGAAATTCAGATTCTTCAACAAAGAAAAAAGAATATAAATGGAAAAATTCAGAGGATAAAAGAAAGATGACGACATCATCATCATCATCCTCACCAAAAACTCCAATCAAGTTAGCAACTCCATTTGACAAAATAATGGAGATGAATGAAAAACAATCAGTGATCACAGCCAACACTGATAATCAAGAAAAAGAAGGTGAAAAAGAAAAAGAAAAAAAGAAAGAACCGGTGGTCACAGCCAATACCGAAAAAAATAAAAAGGAAGAAAGGATGTTTAAAAGCGCCCTTGAAAAAAGAGAAAGAAAGATGGTCAATTTACGACCACAAAATCCAATTTTTGAAAAAAACAAACTTTGCAGAAAAATACAGAACTGAATTCTTTGAAACATTAAACTATTTGAGAATGGCCAAACCATCTGCAGGCTTTTGGTTACAAACTTGTGACACACAGAGCATATCAAGAGCAAGAACACTGCAAGGTGCTCCAACGAATGAAGTCGCAAGATTTCTTTCAAATGGATTATTAAGTGGATTAGAAGTCAGTCCCAACAATCAAGAGATAGAACTATTGTCATATCAATTGAGAAATAGTATTATCCAGTTTAAGAAAGCAGTCTTTAAGGACGATCCAGTATTAACATTGAGTATCCACTCAACCCTTTCAGATTGGGATAATAACAAGTTCTATCAACCAATGGTATATATTCAATGTCGAAAACAAAAAACAAGTTCTTATTTGAAGGATCAAATGAAGAAAAACCAGCAATGGATATCTCAACACTTCCTGAGATAAGAATAAAGACATTGATTGACATGATATCAAAAACAGGAAAGATTGATGGAAACTCAAAGGTTAAAATAAATTTTGCAACTAGTAAAATTTTATTAACCACTGGACACAAGGAGCCAATCCAAACGAAAGATCAAGCCATGTTAGCTCAATTCGAAGCTCCGATCTACGAAGCAAGAGTTGACATGACCAGAGAAACACAACAGATGTTATGCAAGAGACTAGGTACAATAATTTCCACTCATAAATGTGGACATTGCCAAAAGACAGAAGAAGAAACAAAGGAAACAGCTGTCACAGAAAAGAAAACAATAAAGAAATGGTCTGAAGCCATTAGTGATACAAACAGCGAATTATCAATGTAATAAAATTATAATCGTGGACCACACCACGTGTAAAGGCGTCCATTCAGACAAAAAATGAACTGTTTCCATTATGTATTGTCGATGAGTGGTCCCTCATCACTTTTATTGTAAGAGTAAAGAGAATCTTATCTCTTTACGCGTCTTATCTTTTTACGCATTTTCAACTTTGTAAACTCCTCTATATAAGGAGTTGTGTTTGTAGAAAATGATATAGAAAGTTTTCAGTGCAAAAAAAAAAAAATTTCTCTTTCATGCATTGATATATCTTCTGAATTTCATAAGAAGAATAATAGCTTATGAATAATCTGAAGACGAATTTTAAAATCATAAACAAATGAATCAAACCCTTGGCTAAGAGAAATATAGCCAAATGATTGAAAATCTAAAGATAGATGTATCTATCTATTTGAAACGATTTCTATGACAGGTAAACTCTGGAGCCCGTTGTATGTAAGACCTCGATTCTAAACCACTAATCTCGGATTAAACAACAATTAAGCGAACAAGAATCCAAGAGTAAAACAATTCAAAGTTTTTTTTTTTTTAAACGCCGCGCGCCCGCGCGAGGAACCAAGCTCGCGCGTGCGCGGGCTTCAACAACCGAGACCAACCAAAGGCTCGCGCCCGCGTGAGGTACCAAGCTCGCGCGCGCGCGGGCAAACAATTCAGAGGCCCAACGGAGGCCTCGCGCGCGCGCGAGGAACGCCTTGCCCGCGCGCGGAAGGCCTGGGCAGAAAATGCTCAGGCTGCAGAAAATAAAGAAAGGATTCCGCGCTTGGTCCGACATGCCTTCAAATACATATGTAATAACAGGGTGTAGGGAAACATGCCATAACAAGTCATGCTTTCAGAAGGCCTAAAAACAACCAGAAGTCTAAATCGATACAACAACAACATACTTCGATTTTAGATTACAATCCGAATACAAACTAATTCGAATAACAAAACATATCAAGTTCGAGTTCTAACATGCTTCAATCTTAAACTAGATAAACATGCTAATTCGACTTCTAAACCGAGTCTCACTTCTACTACTTGCCCTCGAAGCTAACCATGTCTCTTCTGACTTGTTCCTGCCCCACCTGTTGCCAAGTATACATACAAAACAAAGCAACAGCCGGATAACCGGTGAGAACGACATTCCCAGTAAAAGCAACATAACAAGTAATACAAGTAACAAACATGCTTTCAATACAATAACGAAATCAATAACATCGTAATGAAATGCATGTCTTTAAACAGGGATATCAAATCTGATAACGAGGGATTGCTGTTGTGCCTTTGGGATCCCGAGGATAAGATCACGTAACAACTCACCGACTCTCCCAATCGAGGTGGTGCCACGTATCTCACTCCTCTAGACTTTGAGCAACTATAATGAGTATGCTAGCACCAGACGAAACGACTACGACCTGGGCCACTCAATCATAGTTCCCAAACATCTAAACAAAAAGGGCGGTTCTGCCCGCTGAAACAAGATTGGCTCAAGATGAATGCATAACAGAAACATAAAACATAATCGTTTTAACAAAAACCAATACAATCAAACAATACACAAGTTCCTCATGCTAGAACAAGTGTAGATGCAAGTATGAGATTTCAAAAGGGAAAACTCGAGAACCACAGTCCCGAGTATGCTATCCCGCTACGATGACTGCTTTTACCTTTCAATGCAGTAGCTCCAACTCTGGATAAGCTACAAAAGAGATTGTATAAACAACTACACAATCTAACAACAACAAGGCAACGGTTCAAGGAAAACTCTTTATACCGTTCTTCGTCCAATTCTCTGAAACGATCAAACAGCTGCTAACTCTGGGCTTGACAACTCCAAACGAATCTGTTCAGATACAAGAGATGATTGATCAATAACCACGATCAACTTACAAGCCAAGTTCAAACTCAAAAACGGTTCAAAATCTCCAAAAACTCAAACCGACGGCATAACGGCTATAACTGAACAAACCGGCAACGCAGACAGCAGTTCAATACTGATAACAACTCAATTCAATGCTAATACAACAACAACAAGACAAACCCAACAAATCTCAAAACCATGATTTTCGAAAATGGCTTCCAAAAATCATAACAAATCCGAACGTCGCTCTATTTCAAAACTGACAGATAATAAACGATCAGAACTCTGTAGAGAACAACATACTCGAATCTAAATCGATTCTAACAACATCCAAAAACTAGAATGTATCTGATCGTTGAAAAACTTACGGTATAACGGAGCTCTCGCTGCAGTGATCGCTAAACTGCCTTCAGAAATAATTTCTAACGGCCGGATCGAGCTCGGACTGAAATCCAAAAGCTTGAAAAGGAGATGGGGCGTTTCAATGGAGGAGGAGCCGGCTAAGGAAGGAGAAGGATGAATTAGAAAAGTCAAAAGTTGAGTAGATAATATAACAAATCCATTATTTGCGTTTTAGTCCCTGAAATTTCCAAAATTTGCAAAAAGGACCCTGATCAAAATCAAGTCGGCTCGTGAACTCTGCAATCTCCGATTAACTCAAATAAACTCATTTAAGATAAAAACGGGGCGTCACAATTCTCCCCCACTAAGAAGAGATTTCGTCCTCGAAATCAACGAGAACCACAACTCAAAGATAGAATAAAGAACTAAAGATAGTAAGAAGAACTCACGTCATCCGAATAGCTCTGGAAAACGCTGTCTCATGTCAAACTCTGTCTCCCAAGTCGCTTCCTCAACACCGTGACGGCTCCACTGCACCTTCACTAACGGAATCAACTTGGTCCTGAGTTGCTTTTCTTTCCGATCAAGGATCTGAATCGGTCGCTCAAAATAGCTCAGAGTCTCGTCTAACTCGGCTTCATCAGGCTGAAGGATATGAGAAGGATCTGGATGATACTTTCGCAGCATAGAGACGTGAAAAACGTCGTGAATACCAGATAAAGACGGAGGAAGTGCGAGTCTGTAGGCAAGATCGCCTATCTTCTCGAGAATCTCGTACGGACCGATGAATCTCGGAGATAACTTTCCTCTCTTACCGAATCTGACGGTGCCTCTGAACGGAGAAATCTTAAGGAATACACGGTCTCCCTGCTCAAAACTCAGAGGTCGACGTCTGACATTCGCATAATTTGCTTGTCTATCTTGAGCTGTCTTCATTCTGGTCTGAATGACCTTAACCTGTTCTGCCATAACTCGAAGCATATCCGGCCCCAAATCTGGTGACTCAGATAAATCATCCCAAAACAATGGAGATCGGCATTTCTTACCATACAATGCCTCAAAAGGCGCCATACCGATACTCGCTTGGAAGCTGTTGTTGTAAGAAAACTCGACAAGAGGCAAAGAATCCTGCCAACTAGTGCCAAATTCTAGCACTACCGCTCGCAGCATATCCTCTAACGTCTGGATAGTCCGCTCTGACTGTCCATCTGTCTGAGGATGATAAGCTGTACTCAGATGCAATCGAGTACCAAGCGCCTCTTTCAAACTATGCCAGAAGTGCGACAATCATCGACCAACTGAGAAACACCGATAGTTGAAAGAGATAAAGAACAAAGCTTTCGGCTCAAGGCATCTGCAACTGCATTCGACTTCCCTGGATAATACTTGATCTCACAGTCGAAATCCTTCAACAGATCTAACCATCTTCTCTATCTCATATTCAGCTCTGCCTGTGAAAACAAGTACTTAAGACTCTTATGATCAGAAAAGATCTCGAAAGACTCACCATAAATATAGTGACGCCAGATCTTCAAAGCAAATACAATCGCTGCAAGTTCAAGATCATGAACAGGATAACGAGTCTCGTGCGGTTTCAGCTGCCTCGATGCATACGCTATCACATGCTTATGCTGCATAAGAACACAACCCAAACCTCGGTTAGAAGCATCACAATACACTGTGAAACCTCCAGTACCCTTTGGAATAGAAAGAATTGGAGCACTGGTCAGTCTCCTCTTCAGATCAACAAAGCTAGCCTCACAATCTGTAGTCCAGACAAAAGGCGCATTTTTCTGAGTCAGCTGGGTAATAGGCTTGGCAATAGACGAGAAACCCTCGATGAAACGACGGTTATAACCAGCTAAACCCATGAAGCTTCGGATCTCAGGTACTGATTTCGGTCTAGGCCAATTCATAACCGCTTCAATTTTGCTGGGATCGACAGAAATCCCATCTTCAGAAATAATATGACCGAGAAAGACAACTCGATCTAACCAGAATTCGCATTTCGATAGCTTGTCAAACAACTGCTCAACTCGCAAAATCTGCAAGACGATTCTCAAGTGCTCTGCATGGTCAGTACGGTTCTTCGAGTAGATAAGAATATCATCGATGAAAATAATGACGAACTCATCTAAATAACGCTGAAAGATACGGTTCATCAAACCCATAAAAACAGCTGGAGCGTTAGTCAAACCGAACGGCATGACTATAAACTCAAAGTGACCATACCTCGTTCTGAATGCGGTCTTAGGAACATCTTCCTCTCGCACTCTCAGCTGATGGTAGCCTGACCTCAGATCAATCTTAGAGTAGACAGAAGAACCCTGCAGTTGATCGAACAAGTCATCTATTCGGGGTAAAGGATACCTGTTCTTAACTGTAGCCTGATTCAATTGACGGTAGTCGATACAGAGCCTCATAGAACCATCCTTCTTCCGAACGAATAGAACAGGAGCACCCCAAGGCGATACACTAGGTCTGATGTATCCCTTGGCAATCAAATCCTCAAGCTGCTCCTTCAACTCTCTCAATTCAACAAGTGCCATACGATAAGGAGCTTTTGAAATAGGTTGAGTACCTGGCACTAAGTCAATGCTGAATTCAACCTCTCGAATGGGTGGCAATCCAGGAACATCTTCCGGAAACACATCAGCAAAATCTCTAACCACTGGTAAGTCAACCAAAGCTGGGCTAGATTTCAGTACATCAACCGCATAAACCAAAAATCCTTCTGCACCTCTCTGTAACAAACGAGTCATAGATAACACTGAAATCAAAGGAATTCTAGATCGAGAACCCTTACCAAAGAATTTCCACTCGTCTGCCATTTCAGGTCTGAACCTGACAACTTTCAGAAAACAATCAACTGTTGCCCTGTACTTGGTCAAAGCATCTATACCGACAATACAATCAAAATCTGACAACCCAAGCACAATACAGTCGAATTCTAACAAGTTCCCCTCGAAACAAAGTTCACAGTTCCTGACTAGTCGGACAGAAACAATTCCTCCACCCAAAGGTGAAGTAACAGCTACTACTGTAGGCAACAATTCAGTTGGCAAAGCATGCAATAACACATATTTCTCAGAGATAAAGGAATGGGAAGCACCTGTATCTATCAAAACATGAGCAGAATGACTGAAAATCGAACAGTTACCTGCTATGACATCGTCAGGTGCTGCCTGAGCCTGATCCTCTGTCAATGCAAAGACTCGTGCTTGCTGTCTCGGAGGCTGATTTGCACTAGAGCTACCTCCCTGTCTGTTCTGCTGTTGCTGGGGTTGGAAAGAGTGCACTGCAGACGACTGCCTCTCCGGCTGAGCTGCAGGTCTAGACGAACTCCCACTCTGAGCTCTATCTCTATTACGTTGAGGGCACACTTTAGAGAAGTGTCCCGGTTGCTGACATGTGTTACAATTGCCGAAGACTCCCACACACTGATCCGGTGAGTGTCTTCCTCCACACTTGCTGCAGTACAAGGATGATGACCCAGAACTCGGTCCTGAACCGAATTGCTTCGAACCACTGGAACTAGACGAACTGTTCCCCTGTCTCTTGAACTGTTTACCTCTTGCCTTGTACTGATCCTTTCTATTTCCCCCACTGTTTCCACCTTCATACCTCTGCTGCTGGTTCTGATGTTGAGGTGGCTGATTCTGGTACTGAGATGGTTGGTTCTGATACTGCCTCTGCTGCTGAGGTGCCCCCTGATTACCTCTTTGCCTCCACAAGCCTGCTTCTGCTCCCTTTGCGTAATTCATGGCATCCGCAAAGTTGCTAGGCCTGTTGGTGTTAACCAACGTGAAGACATCGGGGTTCAACCCGTTGATGAACTGATCTGCCTTAGCTTCTTCATCTCCGGCAATTAGAGGTGCAAAACGCAACAGACTATCGAACTTAGCCACGTACTCTTCAATGTTCAGATTCCCTTGCCTCAGATTTGCAAACTCTGCTCCCTTATCCTTACGATACGAGATAGGGAAAAACCGCTTATAAAACTCAGATTTAAAAAGAGTCCAAGTAACCTCTGTACCTCTACTCTCAAATGCTTTCTTTGTCATGATCCACCAGCTCTTAGCACCACCACGCAGCTGATGAATTACTAACCTGATTCGGCGGTCATCTGTGTAGTCAATGGAATCAAACAACTGATCCATATCATCCAACCAACTCTCACAGTCAACTGGATTTTCTGAACCCATCAACAATGGCGGATTGAACGACTGAAACCTCTTCAGCAAGGTTTCCATAGGAGTCGCTGAAGCATCCAACTGATCAACCTCAGTGCTAGCTTGCTCAGTCGCAGGGATAACTGGTGGTGTGTTTCTGTTTATCACTCGACGAGGACCCATCTGATAATCAAAGGTTAGCACACGAGATATCTCAATCGCTACCATCAGTGCCCTTACAACCGCTTGGAATACCGAATACCAGTCGAGAACAGAAACAGTTATATCTCAAGTAGATCATGCTTTATTAATTTAAATCACACAACCATGTAATTCAAATAATGCTCAAACAATAAAGCATGCTCGCATGGAATTAAGTACACAATTAAATAATTCAAACACATGCGAGGAGTCATTGCACACAGACTCGATCTACCCCGCTCACTCTAGTTCGACCAAGAATCTTCATGCTTTGATACCACTTAATGTGAGACCTCGATTCTAAACCACTAATCTCGGATTAAACAACAATTAAGCGAACAAGAATCCAAGAGTAAAACAATTCAAAGTTTTTTTTTTTTTTTAAAACGCCGCGCGCCCACGCGAGGAACCACGCTCGCGCGTGCGCGGGCTTCAACAACCGAGACCAACCAAAGGCTCGCGCCCGCGCGAGGTACCAAGCTCGCGCGTGCGCGGGCAAACAATTCAGAGGCCCAACGGAGGCCTCGCGCGCGCGCGAGGAACGCCTCGCCCGCGCGCGGAAGGCCTGGGCAGAAAATGCTCAGGCTGCAGAAAATAAAGAAAGGATTCCGCGCTTGGTCCGACATGCCTTCAAATACATATGTAATAACAGGGTGTAGGGAAACATGCCATAACAAGTCATGCTTTCAGAAGGCCTAAAAACAACCAGAAGTCTAAATCGATACAACAACAACATACTTCGATTTTAGATTACAATCCGAATACAAACTAATTCGAATAACAAAACATATCAAGTTCGAGTTCTAACATGCTTCAATCTTAAACTAGATAAACATGCTAATTCAACTTCTAAACCGAGTCTCACTTCTACTACTTTCCCTCGAAGCTAACCATGCCTCTTCTGACTTGTTCCTGCCCCACCTGTTGCCAAGTACATATACAAAATAAAGCAACAGCCGGATAACCGGTGAGAACGACATTCCCAGTAAAAGCAACATAACAAGTAATACAAGTAACAAACATGCTTTCAATACAATAACGAAATCAATAACATCGTAATGAAATGCATGTCTTTAAACAGGGATATCAAATCTGATAACGAGGGATTGCTGCTGTGCCTTTGGGATCCCGAGGATAAGATCACGTAACAACTCACCGACTCTCCCAATCGAGGTGGTGCCACGTATCTCACTCCTCTAGACTTTGAGCAACTATAATGAGTATGCTAGCACCAGACGAAACGACTACGACCTGGGCCACTCAATCATAGTTCCCAAACGTCTAAACAAAAAGGGCGGTTCTGCCCGCTGAAACAAGATTGGCTCAAGATGAATGCATAACAGAAACATAAAACATAATCCTTTTAACAAAAACCAATACAATCAAACAATACACAAGTTCCTCATGCTAGAACAAGTGTAGATGCAAGTATGAGATTTCAAAAGGGAAAACTCGAGAACCACAGTCCCGAGTATGCTATCCCGCTACGATGACTGCTTTTACCTTTCAATGCAGTAGCTCCAACTCTGGATAAGCTACAAAAGAGATTGTATAAACAACTACACAATCTAACAACAACAAGGCAACGGTTCAAGGAAAACTCTTTATACCGTTCTTCGTCCAATTCTCTGAAACGATCAAACAGCTGCTAACTCTGGGCTTGACAACTCCAAACGAATCTGTTCAGATACAAGAGATGATTGATCAATAACCACGATCAACTTACAAGCCAAGTTCAAACTCAAAAACGGTTCAAAATCTCCAAAAACTCAAACCGGCGGCATAACGGCTATAACTGAACAAACCGGCAACGCAGACAGCAGTTCAATACTGATAACAACTCAATTCAATGCTAATACAACAACAACAAGACAAACCCAACAAATCTCAAAACCATGATTTTCGAAAATGGCTTCCAAAAATCATAACAAATCCGAACGTCGCTCTATTTCAAAACTGACAGATAATAAACGATCAGAACTCTGTAGAGAACAACATACTCGAATCTAAATCGATTCT
The DNA here is from genome assembly GCF_033568475.1 of Henckelia pumila. Classification (NCBI taxonomy): domain Eukaryota; kingdom Viridiplantae; phylum Streptophyta; class Magnoliopsida; order Lamiales; family Gesneriaceae; genus Henckelia; species Henckelia pumila. Next base: position 48,355,174 of record NC_133122.1, on the reverse strand, counting down.
AACAACATCCAAAAACTAGAATGTATCTGATCGTTGAAAAACTTACGGTATAACGGAGCTCTCGCTGCAGTGATCGCTAAATTGCCTTCAGAAATAATTTCTAACGGCCGGATCGAGCTCGGACTGAAATCCAAAAGCTTGAAAAGGATATGGGGTGTTTCAATGGAGGAGGAGCCGGATAAGGAAGGAGAAGGATGAATGAGAAAATTCAAAAGTTGAGTAGATAATATAACAAATCCATTATTTGCGTTTTAGTCCCTGAAATTTCCAAAATTTGCAAAAAGGACCCTGATCAAAATCAAGTCGGCTCGTGAACTCTGCAATCTCCGATTAACTCAAATAAACTCATTTAAGATAAAAACGGGGCGTCACATTGTATGTCGCTGAAAAACACAGAAAGTGGAAAAAGGACTAAAAGGGTTGAGCCTCTCCCAAATCAAGAAAATCGAAGATAATAGACAAGGTATAACTTAATCTTTTGATTTTAATCCTTTGTGCTATTAATTCAAACAAATTATTTCATTCTCTTTTATAAGAAACGGATTATTAATAATTAAAAATTGGTTTGAAATAAAATATGATCATGAATATGATACATTTCATGAATTTCATATAAATAATTTTGATTTAACTATTTTCGAATCAGTTTATCAATTAAAATTCATAATAGTAACTGATGAATGGAACCAAATTGGATTCAAGTCATTTATCTGTTATAAATAAATTCGTAAATATTCCTGAAATGACTATTAAATTAGAAATATGCAAATAATTCAAGCTCATGATCAAGGATTCCGCAATCTGGTATCAGAGCTATGTTATTGATTAAATAGATCTATTAAATAGATCATGGCATCAGGATCAAAGAAGTCAAAATCACGTTTAGCAAAAGAATTTGAAGAAACGTTTAAAGAAACAAATATGTTTATAAGATCTAGAAATGAGATTGAAGAACAAAAATACTGGATTAATAAACGATGTACTTCAGTACGATCAAAATATAAACTTAGCATATTCAATCTGGCAACTAAGAATATTAGTTTCAGAATAGATATGACTAAGGAACAATTAAAGGCTCATGAAAGAGCCCTGAATCACTCTTCTAATCTTGAAGAAGATGATTTAATAATTCAAGATATAATAGATCTTGAACAAAAACTTAAAAATCTTGAAAAGAAAAGATCTTCGGTTATTTATTGATAGCAGATATTGTTATGTTTAAAAATAATCTTTGTTATCGAAACTCGATCAACAAGAACAAAATAATATGAATAACAATTTTTACTAAATGGAAAATACATGAAAATACAAAAATAAATATTTTTAATTTATATTCTCAAAATATAAATTTTGATATAGAAAATTGTGAAAATAATTTAAAACATCTTAAGAATTGTCAATCTTCAACTGATAATTTCGAAGAATTCCAGAATTTATTAGAACAAATAGATTCAACAAAAAGACTTTTAATAGCTTTAATAAAATTAAGAAGTTCTATCATCTGTTAAAATGACAGAAGTAACAATTCCAAATCAAAACAGTCAAATTGATGAATCTGAAGAAAATCAAGAGTATAATTGAATATTATATTTAATCAAAGTAAGTTTGCTGAAATACAGAAAACAGTATTTTCTAATTCAAAAACTAATCTAATAGATCAACCGGAAATATTAAGTAAGATTTCAAATTTTATTAATCCTAGGAAAAATTTAATTTATTATTCAATTCGTACAAAAGAACGATCATGTAAAATAAATAACGAACTAAGATCTAATACTCTGAAGTTATTAACAACTCAAGATATTGATACCATCATGGCAAAAGCCAGTGAAAAAGAACGATCTGAACTGAAATATGTTTATATCGGAGGAATCGAAATAATAATATCAACTCATTACCGATAAGGAATAAATACACCAATTGAAATCACAGTTCGTGATAAAAGGATACGAAATCTTGAGGATTCTATCCTTGGAAAAATTGAAGGAAACTTATGTTACAAAAAGATGAAATTTTGTATTTATCCACAATACAATATATCTCTTTTTGATAAAAACATAAATGATGTTTTAACACTAGATTATTACTTTTATAGAAATAATCTTATGTTAACAGGAAACCATCCGATCAATATAAACTATGTTGTCGGTTTAGCAATAAGTAATAATTCTCAAACAGAAATAATTTCAACAAAACCAACTATTTCTGTTGAAAGAATGTTTGAAAATATTACAAGAATTGAACACCCTCGAAATAATTTATTGAAGAAATAAATCCCTATAAAAGATGGAGTTCAGATGACCTCCAAATCACAAAACAATCTGTACCAAGAAGATCATTATCATTTACTAGAAATGATGAAGATATTCTTGAAAAGATTGGAACCATGAATCAGAATATTCTTAAAATTAAACAAGATATTGTTAATGAATCAACCTCATCGTAATGACGTCTTTAATAAAATTAGAAAAAGATCTAGGAGATTTGGAAAATAATATTAATAAGATCAATCTATCAATACAAGAATTAGAAAAAAATTTCAAAGAATATATTGATTTAGCCACGACTAGATTAATAATTGAACAAGAAAGACATGGTAATGAAATATTAAACTATCTTAAGGAAGTTATTCCAATAGATAAAGGAAAAAGGAAAATGGAAGAAGAACCACCATTAAAAATTGAGTCATGGTATAGAAATCCTCTTAGTCATGAAAAACAAAAGTATGAAGATGTTTAGTGAAATAGACCAATATGATTTTGAACAAATAGGGGTAAATGAAGAATTATATCATTCACATCAGGAATCAGAACAATACAGAGATATGGACATTTCAGAATCTGAATCTAAAGATGATTCTAGACCACGATTAAATCTACGAACGAATGTAGAAGGTAGTGGTGGAAGAGATGATGAAGAATTTAAATATAACAGAGACCAATACTCTGGATCTTATAAAGATGTAAGAGATATTCTTAGAGAATCAAAAACATCAGGATTTGTGAAACAAAATATTTTAGATTTTAGGTTGTTCAACAGCTAAAGAAAGAAAATCAAATATAGATCATTGGGCAAATGAACTATCAGTACAAATTCAATTAACACCATTATTAGATAAAAGTGAAAATATTCAAGTTTTAACTCATGGGATGATAAAAATGACATTGGTAGGAGCAGTAAGAACTTGAGCTGAAAACCTTGTAATTACTAATCTACCACAAGGAATGACAGGACATCGATATTTCGAACTATTTGTTGATGTCTTGTACCAAGAATTTTTAGAAGTTTCTAATAATGATGCTAATCTAGTAGCTAAGAACATAGAACAAAAAAGATCAATTTTTATTCTAGATAATATTAAATTATGCAATTTATGTTATTTAGAATAATTTATTTGTGATTACGAAACAAACTATTATCAGTTAATAGACGCTGATAAAAAGGAACATTATAAATTAAGTATCTTTAATAAAATACCTAATATACCAATAAATAGTAAAGATGAATTTTTAACTAGCTCTTATGCCAAAACACTAGGAGGAGCTATTAAATTTATTAAAGATATTATAACAAAGATATGTCATGAAGTAACATTAAATAAAAGAATATTCAAATCTTATAAACAAAACAATAAACTTTGTTGTGATAAAATGAAATTCACAGTAAAAGAATACGGCTGTAGAACAAACATGCCACACAAACATCTAAAACGACAGAAACATAATAAAACTAATAAACCTTATAAATCATTTAATAAGAAATTCATTCCTTATAAGAAAAAGAAATTTAAAAAGAATTTCTTCAAAAAACCTTATAGAAAAAACTTTTATAAAAAGTTTGATAAAAAAAATCACCTTGCCCAAAGGGTAAATGAAAGAATTGCACATGTGTATATATAAAAATATTGATGTCAGATATTGTAACGACCCACTGTATCAAGACGGGTCTTTCCAGCATGCTTATGTCCTCACTCACACGCACCCTGAGAAACTTTTCAGGGGGTCACCCATCCTATATATGCCCCAAGTCAAGCACGCTTAACTTTGGAGTTCTTATGTGATGAGCTTCCGAAAAGAAGATGCACCTTCTTAATATGAGTTGTACATATCAAATCTTTTGTACCTCTCATTCCGATGTGGGATCGGTTCATTCATGTCACTCATCACCCATTCTTTGGTGGAGTTTCCATCTTTCAGGTATTAACCACCCATATTGCGGACCATGTACCGCCCTAGGACTTTTTTGGCTCTGGGTGTCACATACCCACCAGCTTCCGCTTGGTTCGTCCCCGAACCACACCGTACTGGGAGAGGCCAGTCTCTGATACTGTGGGGCCTCGGGTTGCTAATTTCATATCTTAAGGGCAATTAATGAATAAGCATCATTAAACTAATAAGGAAAGAAAGGATCCAAAAAAAAAAAAAATTTTTTTTTTTTTTTTCAAAAAGGGGTGCGCCCCCGCCGCCAAAAACTACCGCGGGGGCGCCCCTGTTTTTTTCCAAAACAGGAGGCTAATCTCCAGGCTGCGCGCGAGCCGTCAAAAATTACCGCGGGGGCGCCTCCTGGAGCAGAAACTTGCCTTGTTCTTTGTCCGCAAATTTGATCCCTTCAACTCCTTCCAATTCATCAAACTCAAGTCTAAAACATGATATAAAAGATCCAAATCATGCATATTAATATAAACAAGGTCTCAAGCATCTATACATGTATTTATTACGTCGCACAAGTCGCTAAAGAAATGATAAAAGACATAATCTATCTCAAGTTTCATACATGTATTCCAAAACCCACAAGTTCTAAGGTTCCATGCTTCTAACATGTAAAACATCATCTACAACCCGAACCCTCACGTGCTAGACTCTCTCCCAGCTGTCAATGACGTCGATGATCAGCTCCTGCCCTCTCTGTTGTCATGCACACATACAAAACAAGACAACAGCCGGATAAACTCCGGTGAGATATAATTCTCAGTATAACCAACATATCGAAAGCGTTAAATAAATCATATTAACTCTATTTCAAACTCGACTCAACAAATAGAGTACTCAAACGCTTTAAATACGAATTGATTCACATAACTTCGAAGCCATCAAGATTCATAACTGATCTTGACATGGATATCCATCTAACGAATTCGTAAACGACTCGCAAATAAGGTTAACCGCAACCTTGGCTTAGAATCAATTCGATATAACATCATATCAACTCAAATTTAAAGATCCACTACCTGAGATGGATCGACAACACCACAATCAAATCAAAACATAAACAAGTATGTGATTTTTGCGGGCCAACTCAAAGATAATCGTTCTTGAGTTTTGTTAGAACCTAATGGGGGGGATTTAGGTTCTATTGGCAACTTTAGCAATTTAAAGCGATTATGCAAGTACGCTAGCGGAAGACTTAAGCAATCAAATAATAAGTGAGGTAAATAAATGCGTAATGTAAATAAAGCAGTAAAAGGGATAAGAGATGTTTATGGAAGTTCGACGATAAATCGTCTACGTCTCCCCTTCTTGGTTAAGTCGATTAACCAAGGATCCACTAGCACTTCGAACGTCTTGGCCTTGATGGCTCCAAGGATAGCCTTACAACTTGACACGATCACCGCGCACTCAACACTCTTGGCCTTAAGGGCTCCAAGGATAGCCTCAACACTCGTAAAATACACTTGGATTCACATACAAGTGTTTACAAAACCGAGCAACCAACTCACAAACAAACAACCCTCGATTTTACAACCCCGTATACAACTCGATATGTGAATATATTTTGAACACTCAAAAGGGGCTACAAATTGCTCAACAAATGTCTTGAATAATGCTTGAGAGGATTGAGAGACTTGAAGATGTTGGGATGTGTTGAATGGCCTCGGAATGCCTCCTTTTATAGCTGAAAATTCGGCATCGATTGGAACTTCCGATCCCAGCATCGGAGCTTCTGAAATTTGAATTCTGAGACACGCGGGTGTACTGGATCGGAACGTCCGATCCACTTCGGAGCTTCCGATCAGCGCAATAAATGTGTTGTCGAGCAAAAGTCTTCCGGACAAGATTATCAGGCGGCCGTTCAAGATCGGAACGTCCGATCACGTTCGGTGCTTCCGATCTGCTTCACTTCGTTGCCTCCGATCTGCTTCCGAACAATATAATATTCTTAGAAAATGATCGGACCTTCCGATCATAGATCGGAGCTTCCGAACTTGTTCTTCGTAGCTTCCGTTCTTCATTCCGAACAATATAAAACTCCCTGAAATAGATCGGAGCTTCCGAACCCTGATCGGAGCTTCCGATCTACCCTTAGCTTTCGAAGACGCTTCTGATCATGATCGGAGGTTCCGATCTCCAATCGGAGCTTCCGATCCCGTAGCAGTATACTTCTTCGAATTTTGTTTCTGATCTTGAGTATGAATTTAGTCTTAATTCATCTTGAAAATTTTAACTCTGTAATAAGCTCAATGTAAATATTAGTAACATTTTAACCTAGTTTTGTTAATCATCAAAACATAGAGAAATAAGACTTGTTAATGCATTAAAAACATTAATCTCATAATTCGAGATTTATATGCGTTTAAGGCATAACAATCTCCCCCTTTTTGATGATCACAAAACTTGGTTAAAAACAGGAGATAAAATATACGATAATCATAAACAATTTTTATAAGCAACAGAGTTTAACGGATAAACAAATTTTATCAGATAAACAAATTTTATCCCAATTAATATTTTAACCATTAATTCTCCCCCTTTGTGATAAGCAAAAAGTAATGAAACATAGAATTAAAAAATACGCAACAATTTCATTACAATAATAATTTTTTTTAATACAAAGCAAGAGAAAAAATACAAATAAAAATAAAATAAAAATCTAAGAGTCATCATCATGCTGCGAAGGAGGATAGCGAGTGGCGAAGTCATCAAATCGAGTCTCCAGAGAGGCAACTCTAGCAGTCAACTCGGTAAAATGAGTGTGCATACTCGTCTCAATGCGATGAAGAGTCTCGAAGAGTCGGTCGCTAGGAAATTGGTCTATTGGTGTAGGAGGAACCTCAGGAGCCTGGAAAGGAAGATCACCAATGGTAGATGCAAAGGCCTCAAAACTGGAAGAGGATGGAATATCAGTGTTGGGCGGACCAGTCGGAAAACCTTTGGTTTGGATAGAGTGAGGAAGAGAAGAAAAGTCTCGATGAAAATCAGAAATAGGAGAAAATCTAGAAAAAGCTCGACTAGGATCATCAACCCATCGAGAATACACAGGATTCCAAGATAAATCCATCCTGATAATAGACTGATGGTTGATGATATGACTTGACTGGATTTCAAGAGAAGGGATCCCCTCAAAATCAATATCAAAATGACTCAAAATCCGGTTAATAAACCGGGCAAAAGAAAAGGAAACCTTTTTAGCCGTCGTTGCCGTGTGATGCATAGTCTGCATAACAAGGCGCGGAAGGTTAAAAGGTCGAGAGGAGATGATATGAAAAAGGATATACAAATCCAGATATTTGCAAGTGGAGAGATCTCCACTGCGGGGAACTATGGATGTGGTAATGAGTTTTTGAATGATTTGGAAATCAGGACAAAGACTCTTGAGATGGATTCGATCGTCAGCACCAGTGGCTTGTCGACCAAGAATAGTACTAAGAAAGAGATTACGATCAAAATTTGGATCATTTTGTGGCCAAGTTTGGGAAAAGTATTCACCGGGTCCATTCCTGGGAAGATCAAACCAGGAGGACAGATCAGCAGAAGAAAAGATGATATGCCTTCCTTGAACGATCGTGGCAATGGTGATATCACCATGCCCTAATTCGAGTTCAAGGTTTGCATAGAACTCGTGAATCAGTGGAGGAAAGATTCGGTTGGAGACAGATGGCTGAAAAAAGGATTCCCAATGTTGAGCATTGATTAAGTTCAACAGTAGGAGATGGGATTGGGCCAAGTAGGTAGTATCTAAGATACGACCTGGATGAATATGACGATGCAAATAATCATCAGGAATGGGCCTAGAAACAGCTCGTTGGGTAGGATCACGGATAATAATAGGGCGACTAGAACTCGCTTGATCGCGACGGCGTTTGACAGGAATTTTTATAGGTTGGAATCGGATGAAATAGAGAAAAGAGAAGAAATTTAGGTGCAAGAAATCGGATTGATCGATCTGATATTTATAGGGGTTGGAACGATCGGAAGCTCCGATCCAGATCGGTCGTTCCGATTGTGCGATCCACTGAGGTAAGGCCACGAGTCAATCGGAAGCTCCGAACAGGCTTCGGACGTTCCGATCCTGAGGCGGTAATTAAAGATAAGGCGGTGAAAAGTAATTTGTAAAGACGGATCAGATGGGGATCGGACTTTCCGATTGTGATCGGTGGTTCCGATCCTCATCTTGGAGGGAAAATTTATCGCGCAAGTTGAAAAGTGGCGGGATACAGATCGGAAGGGGTGCGCCCCCGCCACCAAAAACTACCGCGGGGGCGCCCCTGTTTTTTTCCAAAATAGGAGGCTAATCTCCAGGCTGCGCGCGAGCCGTCAAAAATTACCGCGGGGGCGCCTCCTGGAGGAGAAACTTGCCTTGTTCTTTGTCTGCAAATTTGATCCCTTCAACTCCTTCCAATTCATCAAACTCAAGTCTAAAACATGATATAAAAGATCCAAATCATGCATATTAATATAAACAAGGTCTCAAGCATCTATACATGTATTTATTACATCGCACAAGTCGCTAAAGAAATGATAAAAGACATAATCTATCTCAAGTTTCATGCATGTATTCCAAAATCCACAAGTTCTAAGGTTCCATGCTTCTAACATGTAAAACATCATCTACAACCCGAACCATCACGTGCTAGACTCTCTCCCAGCTGTCAATGACGTCGATGATCAACTCCTGCCCTCTCTGTTGTCATGCACACATACAAAACAAGACAACAGCCGGATAAACTCCGGTGAGATATAATTCTCAGTATAACCAACATATCGAAAGCGTTAAATAAATCATATTAACTCTATTTCAAACTCGACTCAACAAATAGAGTACTCAAACGCTTTAAATACGAATTGATTTACATAACTTCGAAGCCATCAAGATTCATAACTGATCTTGACATGGATATCCATCTAACGAATTCGTATACGACTCGCAAATAAGGTTAACCGCAACCTTGGCTTAGAATCAATTCGATATAACATCATATCAACTCAAATTTAAAGATCCACTACCTGAGATGGATCGACAACACCACAATAAAATCAAAACATAAACAAGTATGTGATTTTTGCGGGCCAACTCAAAGATAATCGTTCTTGAGTTTCAAAGTCCCTACTTCGCGATATTGTCATTATACCTTCTTTGATGTTGATTCTGAACTCTTAAATCTGAAAGATAACAATCAAAATACTCATATCAAACTTCATTTCAACCTATCATTTCAGAAACGAGTCAAAACCATCAAGATTTCATCAATCAAAACCAATTCAAACCTCAATCAACTTTCTTCGGTTCAAAGTCGGCGTCTCGTGTTGTTGGCCTTCCAAACTTGACTGAAACTGAACAATAAAAATACTATAACATTCATAGCATCTCAATAACAACTTTAACTCAGAATTCGGCTATCAAAATAGTTCCAAAACTCGATACAATGACGTAGCGATTCAAAATCGGTAACCGACGTAATCCCAACTTCGAAACTTGTAACTCCAATTCATATATCAGCATGTATCATATAAAACTCAGTCATAAAACATCTTATCATCAGCTATAGTCATCGATATACATGCTACAAATCATAATCAATCCCTTCAATTATCCAACTTTGATCCAGTTTCGAAAATAGAAGCGATACAATAGCAAGAACACAATCAATAACTAAAAATCTGATATCTGCTCCATAATGATTTTGAAATCCATAAAACACAGCATAAAACTTACATGAGATTGAAGCTCTCGTCGTAAGGGTTCCAGAACAATTTACGGAATCGAAATCGGACAACCGGTTCAAAAGTTACAAGGATTTGAAGATCAAACTTTCAAAGAAAACAAATAAGATCTCGGCTCTGTTTCTCAATTTCTGAATAAGGAATGAAGTACACGTGCAAAAGCTGAGTAATCCAACACAAATCTGATAACTTTCAATAAAATTGCACTTTAGTCCCTAGATTCTTCAATAATTGCAATTTGGTCCTCGGCCCTTATTTTAATTCAATTTCAATCCTAAATAATTTAAGAATATTAGAATTTAAATCAAAACTACAAATATTCCCAAATTAAATATACTCGGATTAAAATTTAAATAAATTCGGATTAATCTCTAATTAATCCCGGGCCTTACATTTCTCCCCCACTAAGACATGAGTTCGTCCTCGAATTCATAAACAGTATAGATATGCAGTCCGCATGCTCATAAGAATAAAAAATAACTGAAAACTGAATAAGAACTCACATCAATGAAATAAGTAAGGAAATCGTTGCTTCATATCTTCTTCGACTTCCCAAGTCGCTTCTTCAACTCCGTGTCGACTCCATTGAATCTTCACCAATGGAATGGTCTTCGTTCGGAGTTGCTTTGTCTTTCTATCAAGAATCTGAATAGGTTGCTCGAAATAACTAAGAGTGTCATCCAATTCAGCTTCATCGGAGTAAATCACATAAGATGCATCAGATATGTACTTTCTCAACATCGATACATGAAAGACATCATGTATTCTAGATAAAGACATAGGAAGAGCGAGTCGATAAGCTAGATTGCCTATCTTCTCAAGAATCTCATACGGCCCAATATACCTCGGAGATAATTTCCCTCGTTTACCAAATCGAACGGTGCCTCTGAACGGTGAAATCTTCAGAAACACTCTATCTCCTTGATCAAAAGATAACGGCCGTCGTCGTACATTCGCATATCTGGTCTGTCTGTGCTGTGCTGTTCTCATTCTCTGCTGTATCAGTTTCACCTTTTCAGTCATCTGTCTGATCATATCTGGCCCTAACTCAGGTACCTCAGAAACATCATCCCAATACAAAGGTGATCGACACTTCTTTACATATAACGCTTCGAATGGTGCCATCTCTATACTCGTCTGATAACTGTTGTTATAAAAAAATTTCACGAGTGGTATAGAATTTTTCCATGTAACACCAAAATCAAGTACTACAGCTCTAAGCATATCCTCAAGCATCTGAATTGTTCGTTCAGATTGATCGTCGGTTTGAGGATGGTAAGCAGTACTCAAATGTAAACGCGTACCTAGAGCTCCCTGTAGGCTATGCCAAAAGTGCGAAGTAAACCTCGGATCTCGGTCAAATACAATCGACTTTGGCACACCATGAAGTTTTACCACTTCTCGAATATAAAGATCCGCCATTTGATCATGACGATAAGTCATTCGATAAGGAATAAAGCACGCAGATTTCGTCATGTTGGAAAACTGGCGTTCAGATCAATCACGATTGATACCCGGTGCAGCGGAAGTTTAAAATTTTTAGTATGGAACAATTCCATAGTGTGGGTATCAACCGTTTAACGATTAAATTATTTGTGTGTGTAAAATTAAATAACTATTATTAAATTTTACCTTCAATCTCGAAGCGAGATTATTGGACACCACACAGATTTCTCTGCGCTTCTTGTATCTCCCTGGAACTGATGAACAAGCTTTCCTTCAATCAGGTCCACGAATAGAGGTTTAATCCCTCTGATAGATTGCACTAGAAAATCTATCATAAGTTTTCTACGAAGAGAATAAACGAATTTGATTCGCTATTCCAGACTGCAATTCAAAATCACAGACCGGAATTTCTCACGCAGAGAAGGGAGGGGGCGGCCGAATTTGAGAGAGAGGAGGCTAGGGTTTTCGAAAAACCTGTCTCAAATTATGACCTGTTGTGTGTAATTTCTGTACTGCAATAACTTATTTATAATGCAGGCCACTAACACCTTAGGGCCCATTAGTCATAAGTTGAGGCCCGACAAGCAAAGCCCGCATGTTCAGAAATTAATATAAAATTCATCGTGACTCCGATTGATAAACCGATTTTACCAATGTGCACAGAAACCATTTCTGCACATTTTAAAGTCAAGATAAATTTTCCTGAATCCGAATTCAGTGGTTTCCAAAAATGTACATCCCTATGTCATTTTAGGAAATCCTACTCCCTTACTCTTATTTAAGAAGTCCAACTTCTTTATTCATTAAATTTAACTATTTAAATTTAACTATCTCAACGGGGATTAAAACTCCATTACACTGTGTGACCCTCAATGGTTCAGGGATACAGCTAGCCGTGGGCTCACAACTCCTTGTGACTCGGAACAACACTTTCCGACTTGCCCAACGAATCATGGTAAAGCGCCTAGCAAAATCGCCCCATGATTCCCTAGGTATCACTGATAGTGCCTACAAGAACCAGTAGATTTTGGTTAGCGTACAGTACGGTCCCTTCATCCATATATCCCGATCGAATCAACAACCATTGGTATATCGAGAGTCGCTCAAGATTCGATAACTATGCAATACATCTTGAAGATCAAATTAGTGACATCGCATGTGCTACTAAGAAACCATTTCTTAAATCACATCAAGTACTCTGGCCAGAGATTCGTCACACTAATATCTCCTCAGATCGCATAGGATATCCACACTCGCAAGTATGTGGTGAATCCTTGACAACAATGCATCGACTCCTATATGTGTTGTAACTGTACCCAATCCCGACACCTGATGACCCCCATAGAGTCGGTAAACGAGTCAAAGCACAGTACTAGCATATAGAGTCTCCATGATGTTTCAAGTAGTAAGGACTAATGGTGTACAACCAAAACCGCGGACTTTATCCACTCGATAAGTGATAACCACTTGGAAAGTCCGGATAGGGTAGTTCGATTATTCATCCTATGAATATCCATTTGCATGCTTCGAACATCTCCATGTTCCCTACCAATGAAACGTGGTACTCCGCATCGCAAATGCTAGTCTCAAACTCGAGCGATCCTTATCCTTATTATCGGACGGCTCAATCGACTAGGAACAGTTTAGAATATACAGTGACTATAAGATGTATTTCATGATAGACATCCCCATGTTCTACCACATCTTACATACACTATAGTATATTCAAGGTCTTTATCAAAACAACAATAGTATATCATAATATAACAATATGAAGAAAGATAAAGTCATTGCCATTAATAAAAGTGTAAATTACATTAAACAAAAGATCGTTTGTACAAAGAGTCATCAAAGCCCATAGCCACAAGTTGGCTTACTGGGCACCCACTCTTTCAATCTCCCACTTGCCCTATAGCCAACTAGTCATACTACGTAGACCCATTGCTTCGCGATGTTTGTCAAACAATGGTCCTGGCAAGGGCTTAGTAAGCGGATCAGCGATATTGTCTGCAGAGGCCACTCGTTCGACAGTGATGTCTCCTCTTTCCACAATCTCCCGGATGATGTGGTATTTCCTTAGTACGTGTTTGGATCTTTGATGAGACCTTGGTTCCTTTGCTTGAGCAACGGCACCCGTGTTGTCACAGTACACCGGGACTGGACCAACAAATTCAGGAATGACGCCCAACTCTTGGACGAACTTCCTCATCCAAACGGCCTCTTTAGCAGCAGCTGATGCTGCAATGTATTCAGCCTCAGTGGTGGAATCCGCTGTGGTGTCCTGCTTGGAACTCTTCCAAGAGACAGCACCGCCATTGAGCGTGAACACAAATCCAGAGGTTGACTTCGAGTCATCCACGTCACTTTGGAAGCTAGAGTCAGTATAGCCTTCCAATTTCAGATCTCGTCCTCCATATACCATGAACATATTCTTAGTCCTTCGTAAGTACTTAAGAATGTCCTTCACGGCTTTCCAATGCATTTGACCAGGATTAGCCTGATATCTGCTCGTGACACTCAGAGCAAATGCTACATCCGGTCTGGTAGATATCATCCCATACATGATACTACCTATAGCTGACGCAGATGGTACATGTGTCATATTCTCTATCTCTGCATCAGTCTTGGGACACATAGACTTGGATAAAGAAACTCCATGACACATGGGTAGATGTCCTCTCTTGGACCCATCCATTGAAAACCGTTTCAATATGGTGTCGATGTAGGTTGATTGAGTGAGTCCTATCATTCTCTTAGATCTATCTCTATAGATCTGTATCCCAAGAATGTAGGATGCCTCACCCAAATCCTTCATCGAGAATCTACCTGATAACCATATCTTTGTTGACTGCAACATCCCTACATCATTCCCAATGAGTAGGATGTCATCAACATAAAGTACTAAGAATGTCACAGCATCCTTAAATACTTTCTTGTACACGCACGGTTCCTCCGGGTTCTTGATGAAACCAAAATCTTTTATTGTTTCATCAAATTTCTGGTTCCAACTTCTTGATGCTTGTTTTAGACCATAAATTGATCTCTGAAGCTTGCATACCTTATGCTCGCTTCCCATGGATGTGAACCCCTCCGGCTGCTTCATATAGATTTCTTCCTTAATGTCTCCATTAAGAAAAGCAGTCTTCACATCCATTTGCCATATCTCATAGTCATACCATGCAGCTATGGCAATAAGGATTCTTATGGACTTGAACATTGCAACTGGTGAAAAGGTTTCATCATAGTCAACTCCTTGTCTTTGAGTGTAACCTTTCGCCACCAATCGCGCCTTGTAGGTCAATACCTTACCATCAGGCCCAAGCTTTCTCTTGTAGATCCATTTACACCCTATTGGAACAATTCCATCAGGAGGATCTACTAAAGACCAAACTTGGTTTGTATGCATTGAATCCAATTCAGACTGCATAGCTTCAAGCCATAAATTTGAATCCGCATCAGAAATTGCTTCCTTGAAGTTTCTTGGATCACATCCAATGTCGGGTTCATCTTGATCCCCTTCAAGAAGAAGACCATATCGAACAGGAGGTCTAGAAGTCCTCTCGGATCTTCTAGGTTCAGGCGTGTCCAGTAATGGTTCCTGAGGCGTAGGATCGTTATTTTGTATTTCGGGTTCTTCTCGAACTTCTTCGAGTTCCATCATCTCGCCTTTCTTATCCAATAAGAACTCCTTCTCCAAGAAGGTGGCATTCCTCGAAACAAACACCTTTGTTTCAGCAGGATAATAGAAATAATATCCGATTG
This sequence comes from Henckelia pumila, assembly GCF_033568475.1. Classification (NCBI taxonomy): domain Eukaryota; kingdom Viridiplantae; phylum Streptophyta; class Magnoliopsida; order Lamiales; family Gesneriaceae; genus Henckelia; species Henckelia pumila. Next base: position 48,340,028 of record NC_133122.1, on the reverse strand, counting down.
AATTCTTCGGATACCCTACAAAATAACATAAGCTGGATCGACTATCCAACTTATCTCCCACTGTCCGCTTCACGTAAGCAGGACATCCCCAAATCCTCAAGTACGAATACTTAGGAGCTTTGCCATTCCATAACTCGTATGGTGTTTTGTCCACTGCTTTAGTGTGGACGTTGTTCAACAACAATACCGCCGTTTCAAGCGCATAGCCCCAAAACAAAGGTGGAAGCTCAGTGAAGCTCATCATGGATCGAACCATGTCCAACAAAGTTCGATTACGACGCTCCGATACACCATTAAGCTGTGGTGTCATAGGAGGAGTCCACTGAGAGAGAATCTCATTCTCTTTTAGATAGTCCAAAAATTCGGTACTTAAGTATTCTCCACCTCGATCCGATCGAAGTGCTTTAATACTTTTACCTAGCTTATTTTCTACTTCAGCCTTGAATTCTTTGAACTTTTCAAATGCTTCATACTTATATTTCATTAAATATAAATACCCATACCTTGAATAATCATCAGTAAAGGTAATGAAGTAGGTGTGGCCATGTTGAGTCCCAACTCTAAATGGACCACAAACATCTGTATGGATCAAATCCAACAGATTTTGACTACGCTCAGGTTTCCCCTTAAAAGGAGATTTAGTCATTTTTCCTTTTAGGCAGGATTCACAAGTAGGTAGAGAGTTAATATCAGACATATCAAACATGCCCTCTCCCACTAGCTTGTTCATCCTCCTTGAGGAAATATGACCTAGCCTAGCGTGCCAAAGGTTTGCTGGGTTTTGGCTATCGATTTTCCTTTTGTTTGTTGTTGCCGGTTTATCAACATAATTTATTGGAACGTCTTTTAGTTTTAAGTTGTATAGATCGTTTTCAAGTTGTCCATTTCCAATCAAACATTCATTCTTGTAAATATTGCAAATCTCATTCACAAAATTGCAAGAATAACCATCTCTATCAAGCATAGAAACAGAAATAATGTTTTTAATCAAATACGGAACAAATAAAACATCTCTCAAAAAACTTAAAATTGTTCTGCAAAAATAAATGTCTCCTATAGCTTTGGATTTATCTCTGGAACCATTCCCGAGCCTTGACTGGGTCTCACCCATCCTTAGCCTATTACTTCTTGTCATCATTTGCAAATCATTGCAAATATGAGATCTACATCTGGTATCCAATACCCAAGAAGTAGTATTAAGAAAAACATTTTAATGTAAAACATACCCTTTGCAGTTCGCAACTGCTTGAGGTATTCCTTGCAGTTACGTTTCCAATGACCGGGTTTCTTGCAGTGATGGCAAACTTGTTTAGACTTGTCCAATTTTGCATGTAACATTTGGCCTTGAGATCATGGTCCAACCATTTCTCTAGTTCGGCCAACCTTTCGGCAGTTACATCAGCCGAGGCTGTTTTCGGAGAAGCCTTTTCTAACACTTTAGAAAATCTTTTCCGAACTTAGGACAATCTTAACTTATGGAATCATTCTGTATTGTTTGCGCCAGTAAGTTTGTTTTGTTGGAGAATAGAAACATGTGGATTACTGAGATGAAACAGACAATTATCGATGATTGTTTAATTAATTTACTAAGACATAAAATAGGCGAAATTTATTTTATGAATCTCACTCCCACTATTTTAACGATTTCACTACCCTCTAGTGAAAACGGGAAACTGTTTTCCTTAGTGAGAACATGAAGTCCAATTGACAAACTTATAGTCCCGAATAATATCAGCCAACCATAATTTTCAAAAGGTAGAGCCCAATTGCTTCCAAAGCAACCTCCACGTTTTTACCTCATGTCCAATAAGGGCCCAATAATATGACGCCGATTATTGTGACATGTCAAGATGACCCATCAATATTAAGTTGTGATGGACGGTCGCCATGTGGATCCCCCAATAATATGAGCCGATCCCATGGGAGTTCCACCCAACTTACAACATGTGTCGATCCAATGTACAGCTTTCCGATGGACGGGCCCCCCCAATAATATGAGCCGGACCGTATCCGCGGGTAGCATCACATACATTGACCGTTGATGGAAGGTAGGAACATTTAAACAAATTTAAATTTCCTTTATTTATCTTGATATCAATTTTAAATCATATTTAAAATGAGGGATTTTTAATTATGAAAATTTGTCTCATCATTTTTCAATTTATTGTATGCTTGCCGGATTCATACAATTATGTCTAAAACATGCATACAATCATAATATCATATATTATATATAGGATGATCGATTCCATTTCTAATTGACTCGTGGTTGCCAATCACGAGTCTTAGTCCAATCCTAGGTAATATGCAGTATGCAATGCAATCCTATTACATTAGCTTCCAATTTACATTTCTTCGTCTTTATTGTCTGCTGGGCCCACCATCTTCAAATCTTGATCTCCCACTAAATCTAATGTATTTACAATAAATAGCAATGACAAGTAGGGGATACATTTTAGGGGTGGGAACGGGCCATAAACCAAGCCCACTTTTATTACATATGACATTCATATTGGGCCATAAATCAGGCCCATTAATAAAACCAACAACAATAAAACAAATGTAAATTCCTAACATACACCTACAAAATTGGTCATGGCAATCGATCATCCTTATCCAATAACATTTAATTCAAAATTAATTCATTGGATATCATGCATATGGCAATTTAAATTTAAACAGGATAAAATCATATTTTATATATAAAATCATATTTTACATATAAAATCATATTTTACCTTTTATTAAATAAAATCATATTTTATCTACAGAATCTAATTTTATAGATAAAATCATATTTTACTTAATATATACATAAGATCAAATCTTATCATCAATTGTACCAAAAATAATTGATTTCAAAATTCAATTTAAGGATAAAATATTAAAATTTTTCAAAAATTCAAATTTATCCAAAAATCAATTTTAAAATTTTCGGACTCGAACAATTCGATCCGATGCCTCGTGAACCAATCAAAAACAATTTTTGACCGGACCAAAAATAAAATTTTAACACATTAAAATTAATTTAAATAAAAAAATAATTTTTCCCGCGGGCCGCCCGGGACACTCCCGGGCCGGCCCGCACCCGTGGGCGCGGGCCGGGGCAGCCCGGCTGCCCCTTTAGGGCAGCGACAATCGCTGCCCTGGCGGCGCCGTGCGCTGCCCTGGGCGGCGCCGAGCGCCGCCCTGGGCAGCGCCGAGCGCTGCTCTGCGCTGCCCTGCGCTGGGCAGCGCCGAGCGCTGCTCTGCGCTGCCCTGCGCTGGGCAGCGCCGAGCGCTGCCCTGGCGGTGCTGAGCGCCGCCCCTGCGCGGCGACGTGCGCCGCCGTGGGCGGAGCTGTGCGCCCCCTTTGGGCGGCGCCGTGCGCCGCCCGGGGCAGCGACCGTCGCTGCCCCACCGGGCAGCGATCCAATCGCTGCCCGGGTTTTGCCCGAAAAAAAAAAAAAATTTTTTTTTTATTTAAAATATTTATTTTGTTTTAAAAAACCAAGACTCAAAAATTTTTGTACAATCGATTAATTTAATCGTTTGATCTGAGCAACCTGGCTCTGATACCACTGTTGGAAAACTGGCGTTCAGATCAATCACGATTGATACCCGGTGCAGCGGAAGTTTAAAATTTTTAGTATGGAACAATTCCATAGTGTGGGTATCAACCGTTTAACGATTAAATTATTTGTGTGTGTAAAATTAAATAACTATTATTAAATTTTACCTTCAATCTCGAAGCGAGATTATTGGACACCACACAGATTTCTCTGCGCTTCTTGTATCTCCCTGGAACTGATGAACAAGCTTTCCTTCAATCAGGTCCACGAATAGAGGTTTAATCCCTCTGATAGATTGCACTAGAAAATCTATCAGAAGTTTTCTACGAAGAGAATAAACGAATTTGATTCGCTATTCCAGACTGCAATTCAAAATCACAGACCGGAATTTCTCACGCAGAGAAGGGAGGGGGCGGCCGAATTTGAGAGAGAGGAGGCTAGGGTTTTCGAAAAACCTGTCTCAAATTATGACCTGTTGTGTGTAATTTCTGTACTGCAATAACTTATTTATAATGCAGGCCACTAACACCTTAGGGCCCATTAGTCATAAGTTGAGGCCCGACAAGCAAAGCCCGCATGTTCAGAAATTAATATAAAATTCATCGTGACTCCGATTGATAAACCGATTTTACCAATGTGCACAGAAACCATTTCTGCACATTTTAAAGTCAAGATAAATTTTCCTGAATCCGAATTCAGTGGTTTCCAAAAATGTACATCCCTATGTCATTTTAGGAAATCCTACTCCCTTACTCTTATTTAAGAAGTCCAACTTCTTTATTCATTAAATTTAACTATTTAAATTTAACTATCTCAACGGGGATTAAAACTCCATTACACTGTGTGACCCTCAATGGTTCAGGGATACAGCTAGCCGTGGGCTCACAACTCCTTGTGACTCGGAACAACACTTTCCGACTTGCCCAACGAATCATGGTAAAGCGCCTAGCAACATCGCCCCATGATTCCCTAGGTATCACTGATAGTGCCTACAAGAACCAGTAGATTTTGGTTAGCGTACAGTACGGTCCCTTCATCCATATATCCCGATCGAATCAACAACCATTGGTATATCGAGAGTCGCTCAAGATTCGATAACTATGCAATACATCTTGAAGATCAAATTAGTGACATCGCATGTGCTACTAAGAAACCATTTCTTAAATCACATCAAGTACTCTGGCCAGAGATTCGTCACACTAATATCTCCTCAGATCGCATAGGATATCCACACTCGCAAGTATGTGGTGAATCCTTGACAACAATGCATCGACTCCTATATGTGTTGTAACTGTACCCAATCCCGACACCTGATGACCCCCATAGAGTCGGTAAACGAGTCAAAGCACAGTACTAGCATATAGAGTCTCCATGATGTTTCAAGTAGTAAGGACTAATGGTGTACAACCAAAACCGCGGACTTTATCCACTCGATAAGTGATAACCACTTGGAAAGTCCGGATAGGGTAGTTCGATTATTCATCCTATGAATATCCATTTGCATGCTTCGAACATCTCCATGTTCCCTACCAATGAAACGTGGTACTCCGCATCGCAAATGCTAGTCTCAAACTCGAGCGATCCTTATCCTTATTATCGGACGGCTCAATCGACTAGGAACAGTTTAGAATATACAGTGACTATAAGATGTATTTCATGATAGACATCCCCATGTTCTACCACATCTTACATACACTATAGTATATTCAAGGTCTTTATCAAAACAACAATAGTATATCATAATATAACAATATGAAGAAAGATAAAGTCAATGCCATTAATAAAAGTGTAAATTACATTAAACAAAAGATCGTTTGTACAAAGAGTCATCAAAGCCCAAAGCCACAAGTTGGCTTACTGGGCACCCACTCTTTCAATCTCCCACTTGCCCTATAGCCAACTAGTCATACTACGTAGACCCATTGCTTCGCGATGTTTGTCAAACAATGGTCCTGGCAAGGGCTTAGTAAGCGGATCAGCGATATTGTCTGCAGAGGTCACTCGTTCGACAGTGATGTCTCCTCTTTCCACAATCTCCCGGATGATGTGGTATTTCCTTAGTACGTGTTTGGATCTTTGATGAGACCTTGGTTCCTTTGCTTGAGCAACGGCACCCGTGTTGTCACAGTACACCGGGACTGGACCAACAAATTCAGGAATGACGCCCAACTCTTGGACGAACTTCCTCATCCAAACGGCCTCTTTAGCAGCAGCTGATGCTGCAATGTATTCAGCCTCAGTGGTGGAATCCGCTGTGGTGTCCTGCTTGGAACTCTTCCAAGAGACAGCACCGCCATTGAGCGTGAACACAAATCCAGAGGTTGACTTCGAGTCATCCACGTCACTTTGGAAGCTAGAGTCGGTATAGCCTTCCAATTTCAGATCTCGTCCTCCATATACCATGAACATATTCTTAGTCCTTCGTAAGTACTTAAGAATGTCCTTCACGGCTTTCCAATGCATTTGACCAGGATTAGCCTGATATCTGCTCGTGACACTCAGAGCAAATGCTACATCCGGTCTGGTAGATATCATCCCATACATGATACTACCTATAGCTGACGCAGATGGTACATGTGTCATATTCTCTATCTCTGCATCAGTCTTGGGACACATAGACTTGGATAAAGAAACTCCATGACACATGGGTAGATGTCCTCTCTTGGACCCATCCATTGAAAACCGTTTCAATATGGTGTCGATGTAGGTTGATTGAGTGAGTCCTATCATTCTCTTAGATCTATCTCTATAGATCTGTATCCCAAGAATGTAGGATGCCTCACCCAAATCCTTCATCGAGAATCTACCTGATAACCATATCTTTGTTGACTGCAACATCCCTACATCATTCCCAATGAGTAGGATGTCATCAACATAAAGTACTAAGAATGTCACAGCATCCTTAAATACTTTCTTGTACACGCACGGTTCCTCCGGGTTCTTGATGAAACCAAAATCTTTTATTGTTTCATCAAATTTCTGGTTCCAACTTCTTGATGCTTGTTTTAGACCATAAATTGATCTCTGAAGCTTGCATACCTTATGCTCGCTTCCCATGGATGTGAACCCCTCCGGCTGCTTCATATAGATTTCTTCCTTAATGTCTCCATTAAGAAAAGCAGTCTTCACATCCATTTGCCATATCTCATAGTCATACCATGCAGCTATGGCAATAAGGATTCTTATGGACTTGAACATTGCAACTGGTGAAAAGGTTTCATCATAGTCAACTCCTTGTCTTTGAGTGTAACCTTTCGCCACCAATCGCGCCTTGTAGGTCAATACCTTACCATCAGGCCCAAGCTTTCTCTTGTAGATCCATTTACACCCTATTGGAACAATTCCATCAGGAGGATCTACTAAAGACCAAACTTGGTTTGTATGCATTGAATCCAATTCAGACTGCATAGCTTCAAGCCATAAATTTGAATCCGCATCAGAAATTGCTTCCTTGAAGTTTCTTGGATCACATCCAATGTCGGGTTCATCTTGATCCCCTTCAAGAAGAAGACCATATCGAACAGGAGGTCTAGAAGTCCTCTCGGATCTTCTAGGTTCAGGCGTGTCCAGTAATGGTTCCTGAGGCGTAGGATCGTTATTTTGTATTTCGGGTTCTTCTCGAACTTCTTCGAGTTCCATCATCTCGCCTTTCTTATCCAATAAGAACTCCTTCTCCAAGAAGGTGGCATTCCTCGAAACAAACACCTTTGTTTCAGCAGGATAATAGAAATAATATCCGATTGAATTCTTCGGATACCCTACAAAATAACATAAGCTGGATCGACTATCCAACTTATCTCCCACTGTCCGCTTCACGTAAGCAGGACATCCCCAAATCCTCAAGTACGAATACTTAGGAGCTTTGCCATTCCATAACTCGTATGGTGTTTTGTCCACTGCTTTAGTGTGGACGTTGTTCAACAACAATACCGCCGTTTCAAGCGCATAGCCCCAAAACGAAGGTGGAAGCTCAGTGAAGCTCATCATGGATCGAACCATGTCCAACAAAGTTCGATTACGACGCTCCGATACACCATTAAGCTGTGGTGTCATAGGAGGAGTCCACTGAGAGAATCCCATTCTCTTTTAGATAGTCCAAAAATTCGGTACTTAAGTATTCTCCACCTCGATCCGATCGAAGTGCTTTAATACTTTTACCTAGCTTATTTTCTACTTCAGCCTTGAATTCTTTGAACTTTTCAAATGCTTCATACTTATATTTCATTAAATATAAATACCCATACCTTGAATAATCATCAGTAAAGGTAATGAAGTGGGTGTGGCCATGTTGAGTCCCAACTCTAAATGGACCACAAACATCTGTATGGATCAAATCCAACAGATTTTGACTACGCTCAGGTTTCCCCTTAAAAGGAGATTTAGTCATTTTTCCTTTTAGGCAGGATTCACAAGTAGGTAGAGAGTTAATATCAGACATATCAAACATGCCCTCTCCCACTAGCTTGTTCATCCTCCTTGAGGAAATATGACCTAGCCTAGCGTGCCAAAGGTTTGCTGGGTTTTGGCTATCGATTTTCCTTTTGTTTGTTGTTGCCGGTTTATCAACATAATTTATTGGAACGCCTTTTAGTTTTAAGTTGTATAGATCGTTTTCAAGTTGTCCATTTCCAATCAAACATTCATCCTTGTAAATATTGCAAATCTCATTCACAAAATTGCAAGAATAACCATCTCTATCAAGCATAGAAACAGAAATAATGTTTTTAATCAAATCCGGAACAAATAAAACATCTCTCAAAAAACTTAAAATTGTTCTGCAAAAATAAATGTCTCCTATAGCTTTGGATTTATCTCTGGAACCATTCCCGAGCCTTGACTGGGTCTCACCCATCCTTAGCCTATTACTTCTTGTCATCATTTGCAACTCATTGCAAATATGAGATCTACATCTGGTATCCAATACCCAAGAAGTAGTATTAAGAAAAACATTTTAATGTAAAACATACCCTTTGCAGTTCGCAACTGCTTGAGGTATTCCTTGCAGTTACGTTTCCAATGACCGGGTTTCTTGCAGTGATGGCAAACTTGTTTAGACTTGTCCAATTTTGCATGTAACATTTGGCCTTGAGATCATGGTCCAACCATTTCTCTAGTTCGGCCAACCTTTCGGCAGTTACATCAGCCGAGGCTGTTTTCGGAGAAGCCTTTTCTAACACTTTAGAAAATCTTTTCCGAACTTAGGACAATCTTAACTTATGGAATCATTCTGTATTGTTTGCGCCAGTAAGTTTGTTTTGTTGGAGAATAGAAACATGTGGATTACTGAGATGAAACAGACAATTATCGATGATTGTTTAATTAATTTACTAAGACATAAAATAGGCGAAATTTATTTTATGAATCTCACTCCCACTATTTTAACGATTTCACTACCCTCTAGTGAAAACGGGAAACTGTTTTCCTTAGTGAGAACATGAAGTCCAATTGACAAACTTATAGTCCCGAATAATATCAGCCAACCATAATTTTCAAAAGGTAGAGCCCAATTGCTTCCAAAGCAACCTCCACGTTTTTACCTCATGTCCAATAAGGGCCCAATAATATGACGCCGATTATTGTGACATGTCAAGATGACCCATCAATATTAAGTTGTGATGGACGGTCGCCATGTGGATCCCCCAATAATATGAGCCGATCCCATGGGAGTTCCACCCAACTTACAACATGTGTCGATCCAATGTACAGCTTTTCGACGGACGGGCCCCCCCAATAATATGAGCCGGACCGTATCCGCGGGTAGCATCACATACATTGACCGTTGATGGAAGGTAGGAACATTTAAACAAATTTAAATTTCCTTTATTTATCTTGATATCAATTTTAAATCATATTTAAAATGAGGGATTTTTAATTATGAAAATTTGTCTCATCATTTTTCAATTTATTGTATGCTTGCCGGATTCATACAATTATGTCTAAAACATGCATACAATCATAATATCATATATTATATATAGGATGATCGATTCCATTTCTAATTGACTCGTGGTTGCCAATCACGAGTCTTAGTCCAATCCTAGGTAATATGCAGTATGCAATGCAATCCTATTACATTAGCTTCCAATTTACATTTCTTCGTCTTTATTGTCTGCTGGGCCCACCATCTTCAAATCTTGATCTCCCACTAAATCTAATGTATTTACAATAAATAGCAATGACAAGTAGGGGATACATTTTAGGGGTGGGAACGGGCCATAAACCAAGCCCACTTTTATTACATATGACATTCATATTGGGCCATAAACCAGGCCCATTAATAAAACCAACAACAATAAAACAAATGTAAATTCCTAACATACACCTACAAAATTGGTCATGGCAATCGATCATCCTTATCCAATAACATTTAATTCAAAATTAATTCATTGGATATCATGCATATGGCAATTTAAATTTAAACAGGATAAAATCATATTTTATATATAAAATCATATTTTACATATAAAATCATATTTTACCTTTTATTAAATAAAATCATATTTTATCTACAGAATCTAATTTTATAGATAAAATCATATTTTACTTAATATATACATAAGATCAAATCTTATCATCAATTGTACCAAAAATAATTGATTTCAAAATTCAATTTAAGGATAAAATATTAAAATTTTCCAAAAATTCAAATTTATCCAAAAATCAATTTTAAAATTTTCGGACTCGAACAATTCGATCCGATGCCTCGTGAACCAATCAAAAACAATTTTTGACCGGACCAAAAATAAAATTTTAACACATTAAAATTAATTTAAATAAAAAAATAATTTTTCCCGCGGGCCGCCCGGGACACTCCCGGGCCGGCCCGCACCCGTGGGCGCGGGCCGGGGCAGCCCGGCTGCCCCTTTAGGGCAGCGACAATCGCTGCCCTGGCGGCGCCGAGCGCCGCCCTGGGCAGCGCCGAGCGCCGCTCTGCGCTGCCCTGCGCGGGGCAGCGCCGAGCGCTGCCCTGGCGGTGCTGAGCGCCGCCCCTGCGCGGCGACGTGCGCCGCCGTGGGCGGCGCTGTGCGCCCCCTTTGGGCGGCGCCGTGCGCCGCCCGGGGCAGCGACCGTCGCTGCCCCACCGGGCAGCGATCCAATCGCTGCCCGGGTTTTGCCCGAAAAAAAAAAAAATTTTTTTTTTTATTTAAAATATTTATTTTGTTTTAAAAAACCAAGACTCAAAAATTTTTGTACAATCGATTAATTTAATCGTTTGATCTGAGCAACCTGGCTCTGATACCACTGTTGGAAAACTGGCGTTCAGATCAATCACGATTGATACCCGGTGCAGCGGAAGTTTAAAATTTTTAGTATGGAACAATTCCATAGTGTGGGTATCAACCGTTTAACGATTAAATTATTTGTGTGTGTAAAATTAAATAACTATTATTAAATTTCACCTTCAATCTCGAAGCGAGATTATTGGACACCACACAGATTTCTCTGCGCTTCTTGTATCTCCCTGGAACTGATGAACAAGATTTCCTTCAATCAGGTCCACGAATAGAGGTTTAATCCCTCTGATAGATTGCACTAGAAAATCTATCAGAAGTTTTCTACGAAGAGAATAAACGAATTTGATTCGCTATTCCAGACTGCAATTCAAAATCACAGACCGGAATTTCTCACGCAGAGAAGGGAGGGGGCGGCCGAATTTGAGAGAGAGGAGGCTAGGGTTTTCGAAAAACCTGTCTCAAATTATGACCTGTTGTGTGTAATTTCTGTACTGTAATAACTTATTTATAATGCAGGCCACTAACACCTTAGGGCCCATTAGTCATAAGTTGAGGCCCGACAAGCAAAGCCCGCATGTTCAGAAATTAATATAAAATTCATCGTGACTCCGATTGATAAACCGATTTTACCAATGTGCACAGAAACCATTTCTGCACATTTTAAAGTCAAGATAAATTTTCCTGAATCCGAATTCAGTGGTTTCCAAAAATGTACATCCCTATGTCATTTTAGGAAATCCTACTCCCTTACTCTTATTTAAGAAGTCCAACTTCTTTATTCATTAAATTTAACTCTTTAAATTTAACTATCTCAACGGGGATTAAAACTCCATTACACTGTGTGACCCTCAATGGTTCAGGGATACAGCTAGCCGTGGGCTCACAACTCCTTGTGACTCGGAACAACACTTTCCGACTTGCCCAACGAATCATGGTAAAGCGCCTAGCAACATCGCCCCATGATTCCCTAGGTATCACTGATAGTGCCTACAAGAACCAGTAGATTTTGGTTAGCGTACAGTACGGTCCCTTCATCCATATATCCCGATCGAATCAACAACCATTGGTATATCGAGAGTCGCTCAAGATTCGATAACTATGCAATACATCTTGAAGATCAAATTAGTGACATCGCATGTGCTACTAAGAAACCATTTCTTAAATCACATCAAGTACTCTGGCCAGAGATTCGTCACACTAATATCTCCTCAGATCGCATAGGATATCCACACTCGCAAGTATGTGGTGAATCCTTGACAACAATGCATCGACTCCTATATGTGTTGTAACTGTACCCAATCCCGACACCTGATGACCCCCATAGAGTCGGTAAACGAGTCAAAGCACAGTACTAGCATATAGAGTCTCCATGATGTTTCAAGTAGTAAGGACTAATGGTGTACAACCAAAACCGCGGACTTTATCCACTCGATAAGTGATAACCACTTGGAAAGTCCGGATAGGGTAGTTCGATTATTCATCCTATGAATATCCATTTGCATGCTTCGAACATCTCCATGTTTCCTACCAATGAAACGTGGTACTCCGCATCGCAAATGCTAGTCTCAAACTCGAGCGATCCTTATCCTTATTATCGGACGGCTCAATCGACTAGGAACAGTTTAGAATATACAGTGACTATAAGATGTATTTCATGATAGACATCCCCATGTTCTACCACATCTTACATACACTATAGTATATTCAAGGTCTTTATCAAAACAACAATAGTATATCATAATATAACAATATGAAGAAAGATAAAGTCATTGCCATTAATAAAAGTGTAAATTACATTAAACAAAAGATCGTTTGTACAAAGAGTCATCAAAGCCCATAGCCACAAGTTGGCTTACTGGGCACCCACTCTTTCACGTCAACCTATCGATGATCACCAAAACAGCATCGCATCCTCGAGATGATCATGGCAACTTCGTTACAAAGTCCATGGAAATGTGATCCCATTTCCATTCAGGAATTGATAAACTCTGTAATAAGCCACCCGGTTTCTTTCTTTCAGCCTTCACCTGTTGGCAATTCAAACATTTGGATACAAATTCAGTCACATCAAACTTCATTTGTTTCCACCAGTACTGACTCTTCAAGTCGTTGTACATCTTTCTGCCTCCAGGGTGAACACTAAAGCGACTAAAATGGGCTTCTTTCAGAATATTCTGTCTCAAGTCTGCAATATTGGGAACAACTATTCGGTTATTCACATACAATATATCATCGTCACTAACTTTGTATTCAGACTAATGTCCCGATCTAATCATTTCAATCGATTTCTGTACATTCTGATCAGCTTTCTGTGCTTCTTTGATATGAATCAACAACTCTGGCTCAGCACTGATTGCATACACTCTCATCCGCGTTCTATCTGTCTCAAATACATACCCAGAAACACAACAATTCTCAATCAAACTAGATACACCTATAGTAGATAAAGATAGAGCACATACAAAATTCTACTCAAGGCATCTGCTGCTGCGTTAGATTTTCCCGGATAGTATTTGATTTCACAATCAAAATCCTTCAATAAATCAAGCCATCGTCGTTTTCTCATGTTCAATTCAGATTGTGAGAATAGATACTTCAGACTTTTATGATCAGAAAAGATTTCAAACTTCTCGCCGTATAAATAATGTCTCCAGATCTTCAATGCAAAAATGATAGCAGCCAATTCAAGATCATGAATCGGATACCTAACCTCATGTGGTTTCAGTTGTCAAGAAGCATAAGCAACAACATGTTCTTTCTGCATTAAAATACATCCCAAACCCTGGTGAGAAGTATCACAATAAACAACAAAATCACCAGTACCTTTAGGGATTGTCAACACTGGCGCAGTAGTCAATCTCTTCTTCAGTTCAACAAAACTCCTTTCACATGCCTCAGACCAAACAAATGGTGCATTCTTCTGTGTAAGCTGTTGAATAGGCTTCGCTATAGATGAAAAATCTCGAATGAATCGAAGATAATAACCAGCTAAGCCCATAAAACTTCGAATTTCTGGCACAGACGTCGGTCTTTGCCAACTGATCACAGCTTCTACTTTGCTTGGATCCACTGATATACCATCTCCTGAAATTATATGGCCAAGAAACACGACTCGCTGCAACCAAAACTCACATTTGGATAACTTGGCATATAATTTTTCTTCATGTAACGTTCTCAATACAATTCGGAGATGATCAGCATGTTCACACATATTCTTAGAATAAATCAAGATATCATCGATAAATATGATCACAAAATCATCTAGATATCTTTGAAATACCCTATTCATCAATCCCATAAAAACTGCTGGTGCATTCGTTAGACCAAAAGGCATGATTATGAATTCATAATGGCCATACCTGGTTCTAAATGCAGTCTTAGGAATATCTTCGTCTCTAACCCTCAGTTGATGATATCCGGATCGCAAATCAATCTTCGAATATACTGACGATCCCTGCAATTGATCAAATAAATCATCGATACGAGGTAAAGGATAACGATTCTTTACCGTTGCTTTGTTCAATTGTCGGTAGTCAATACATAGTCTCATCGATCCATCCTTCTTTCTAGCAAACAATACCGGAGCACCCCAAGGAGAGACGCTCGGTCTAATATAACCCTTGGCCAACAAATCTTCGAGTTGGTCTTTCAGTTCTTTCAATTCAATCGGTGCCATACGGTAAGGTGCTTTTGATATCGGCTGTGTACCTGGCATCAATTCAATACCGAAATCTACCTCTCTGTATGGTGGCAATCCTGGAATCTCGTCAGGGAACACATCTGCAAACTCACTCACCACCGGTATATCAGTCAATGTCGGACTAGTCTTCAGTATATCAACTGCATAAATAAGGAATCCTTCTGCTCTTTTCTGTAACAACTCAGTCATAGCAAGAACAGATATCAATGGAATTTTAGATCTTGATCCCTTACCATAAAATTTCCATTCATCAGCCATATTAGGTCTGAACTTCACAATCTTCTGAAAACAGTCTACTGTAGCTCTGTACTTGGTTAGCATATCAATACCGATTATGCAATCAAAATCAGACAAACCGAGTACAATACAATCAAGCTCAATCTCATGCCCCTCACACTGTAATATACAATTTCGTACAGACTTTACCGATACAATACCTCGACCCAGAGGTGATGAAATAGATACAGCAGTAGCTAAGGGCTCAACAGGTAATGAATGCAATGCAACAAACTGCTCAGATATAAAAGTATGCGACGCACCAGTATCAAATAAGACATAAGCAGGATAACCATAAAGAGAACAGTTACCTGCAATCACATCATCTGGTGCCGCTTGTGCTTGCTCCTCAGTCAATGCAAACACCCTTGCTTGTTGCCTTGGAGGTTGATTCACCGTCTGACCTCCTCCTCTACTCGGTGCGGCAGGCTGTGGTTGAAAAGAGTGAACAGAAGATGTAGATTGACCCACCGGTCTCGATGCTCCAGTACCCTGTGCACCCTCAGATCCTCGTTGTGGACACACTCTCGCAAAGTGTCCCATCTTGTTGCAAATGTGGCAGCTTCCAAACACACCTCGGCATTGTTCATCAGTATGGCGACCTCCACATTTGGTGCAATATACATCAGACTTCTGTCCAGCTCTAGACTGTCGGGATCCACTAGAACTAGAAGAGCTACCACCACCTGATCTCTTGAAATGTTTGCTCTTACACTTGAAGAAATTTTTCTTTCCACTGCTGCTACCTCCAGCTTCAAATCGAGGTGGTTGTGGAATCTGTGGCTGTTCTTGTGGTTGTCTCACTGGCTGTGGCACAAACTGTGCTCCTCGTTGTTTTAGTATCCCTGCTTCTGCACCCTTTGCTCGATTCAGAGCATCAGCAAAGGTATTCGGTCTTCCCGAATTCACCAGTGTAAACACCTCAGGATTCAAGCCATTGATAAATTGATCGGCTTGAGCTTCGTCACTAACAGCGATATGTGGTGCAAACTTCAACTAGCTAGTGAATTTGGCAACATATTCTTCAATATTCAATTGTCCCTGTTGCAAACTTGCAAACTCTGCTCCTTTGTCCTTGCGATAAGACACAGAAAAGAAACGCTGATAGAAAGTAGTTCGAAATACAGACCAGGTAATAACAGTACCTTGGTTTTCCAGTGCTCTCTTCGTCGTTATCCACCAACTCTTGGCAAGGCCATGCAGTTGATGAATTATCAATCTCACACGACGATCATCTGTATAATCAATGGACTCAAATAACTGCTCAATATCTTCCAGCCAGTTCTCACACTCTATAGCATTCTCTGTTCCTTGCAACTTCGGTGGTTTGAATGACTGGAATCGTTTCCAAAGTTTCTCCATCGGATTAGCATCACTGAACTCATCAGTAGACGTACTACCCTGTCCATGTTTAGACACTGCCACTGGGACCTGTGCAGCATTTGTCTGTTCAGGCTGATTCGTAGCCAATGTCTGCCTAACTCTCGGTGCTGGTCGGGGAGGCATATCTGATAATCAAACAGATTAGTGTACAGTTCAATCTCAAATACATCAAGTCTGTTGCAATCCACATTGCCTTCGTAGATCGAGTTTCAATTCATCCTCATAATACATGCTAGTACTTCAATCAAATAACTAAATAGCATGTAATTCACAACATTGTACAGCATACTCTTCGCAAATTAGCACAGCATCATGTGACAATTTAATATCGGTAATCAATAAATCATATACCATACAATTATGAAAGCAATAAATAAATCAGAATAGAAGACTCGTTCTACCCCGCTCATCTAGTCATAGTCCGAGAAACTTAACGCTCTGATACCACCTGTTGTGGGGCCTCGGGTTGTTAATCTCATATCTTAAGGACAATTAATGAATAAGCATCATTAATCTAATAAGGAAAGAAAGGATCCAAAAAAAAAAAAAATTTTTTTTTTTCAAAAAGGGGTGCGCCCCCGCCACCAAAAACTACCGCGGGGGCGCCCCTGTTTTTTTCCAAAATAGGAGGCTAATCTCCAGGCTGCGCGCGAGCCGTCAAAAATTACCGCGGGGGCGCCTCCTGGAGGAGAAACTTGCCTTGTTCTTTGTCTGCAAATTTGATCCCTTCAACTCCTTCCAATTCATCAAACTCAAGTCTAAAACATGATATAAAAGATCCAAATCATGCATATTAATATAAACAAGGTCTCAAGCATCTATACATGTATTTATTACATCGCACAAGTCGCTAAAGAAATGATAAAAGACATAATCTATCTCAAGTTTCATGCATGTATTCCAAAATCCACAAGTTCTAAGGTTCCATGCTTCTAACATGTAAAACATCATCTACAACCCGAACCATCACGTGCTAGACTCTCTCCCAGCTGTCAATGACGTCGATGATCAACTCCTGCCCTCTCTGTTGTCATGCACACATACAAAACAAGACAACAGCCGGATAAACTCCGGTGAGATATAATTCTCAGTATAACCAACATATCGAAAGCGTTAAATAAATCATATTAACTCTATTTCAAACTCGACTCAACAAATAGAGTACTCAAACGCTTTAAATACGAATTGATTTACATAACTTCGAAGCCATCAAGATTCATAACTGATCTTGACATGGATATCCATCTAACGAATTCGTAAACGACTCGCAAATAAGGTTAACCGCAACCTTGGCTTAGAATCAATTCGATATAACATCATATCAACTCAAATTTAAAGATCCACTACCTGAGATGGATCGACAACACCACAATAAAATCAAAACATAAACAAGTATGTGATTTTTGCGGGCCAACTCAAAGATAATCGTTCTTGAGTTTCAAAGTCCCTACTTCGCGATGTCGTCATTATACCTTCTTTGATGTTGATTCTGAACTCTTAAATCTAAAAGATAACAATCAAAATACTCATATCAAACTTCATTTCAACCTATCATTTCAGAAACGAGTCAAAACCATCAAGATTTCATCAATCAAAACCAATTCAAACCTCAATCAACTTTCTTCGGTTCAAAGTCGGCGTCTCGTGTTGTTGGCCTTCCAAACTTGACTGAAACTGAACAATAAAAATACTATAACATTCATAGCATCTCAATAACAATTTCAACTTAGAATTCGGCTATCAAAACAGTTCCAAAACTCGATTAAACGACGTAGCGATTCAAAATCAGTAACCGACGTAATCCCGACTTCGAAACTTGTAACTCCAATTCATATATCAGCATGTATCATATAAAACTCAGTCATAAAACATCTTATCAGCAGCTATAGTTATCGATATACATGCTACAAATCATAATCAATCCCTTCAATCATCCAACTTTGATCCAGTTTCGAAAATAGAAGCGATACAATAGCAAGAACACAATCAATAACTAAAAATCTGATATCTGCTCCATAATGATTTCGAAATCCATAAAACACAGCATAAAACTTACACGAGATTGAAGCTCTCGTCGTAAGGGTTCCAGAACAATTTACGGAATCGAAATCGGACAACCGGTTCAAAATTTACAAGGATTTGAAGATCAAACTTTCAAAGAAAACAAATAAGATCTCGGCTCTGTTTCTCAATTTCTGAATAAGGAATGAAGTACACGTGCAAAAGCTGAGTAATCCAACACAAATCTGATAACTTTCAATAAAATTGCACTTTAGTCCCTAGATTCTTCAATAATTGCAATTTGGTCCTCGGCCTTTATTTTAATTCAATTTCAATCCTAAATAATTTAAGAATATTAGAATTTAAATCAAAACTCCAAATATTTCCAAATTAAATATACTCGAATTAAAATTTAAATAAATTCGGATTAATCTCTAATTAATCCCGGGCCTTACAGATGTCATTTGTAACAACCCACTGTATCAAGACGGGTCTTTCCAGCGTGCTTATGTCCTCACTCACACGCACCCTGAGAAACTTCCAAGGGGGTCATCCATCCTATAATTGCCTCAAGTCAAGCACGCTTAACTTTGGAGTTCTTATGTGATGAGCTTCCGAAAAGAAGATGCACCTTCTTAATATGAGTTGTACATATCAAATCTTTTGTACCTTTCATTTCGGTGTGGGGTCGGTTCATTCATGTCACCCGTCACCCATTCTTTGGTGGGGTTTCCATCTTTCAGGTATTAACCACCCATATTGCGAACCATGTACCGCCCTAGGACTTTTTTGGCTCCGGGTGTCACATGTTGTAAGGTCCAAAAAGTTCACTAGCTTAATCACGATTAATTGATTTAATTATATGACTTAATGCATGTTATTTAGAATATTTAATTGATTATGTGGAATTATGTGATTTATTGGATGCCTGGAATTATGTGATTACTATGTTATTTTTTTAAAAGTTTTCAGATTGGTATTAATTTTGGGTCGTAGGTACGAGTTTAGCCTTGAATCGAGTTAAGAAAAATATGTTAAATTAAGTTTAAAGGGATGCCGTGTATTTTATTGAGTGGGGGAGTAAAATTTTAAAAGGATTTTAAATGTAACTAATGGGCCGTGTTGGAGCCCATTAGTCACAAAAGAAAAGCGTTCAGAAATTTTATTCTGAACTCTCATTTGAACGCTCACTTTTCTTCCTCAAAATCTCTCTCAAACGCTGCATCAAGGCTAGGGTTCTTCAGAGGCTCGAGGCTAGATCGTCCTACCGCTCAGGTTATTTCCAATCGAATCAATCCAGACAAGTTTTTATCGTTTTGAAACCCATTCAAGAATATAGCTATTTTTAAGATTTAAACCCTATGTTGAAGATTGATGATCTATGCATATTTCTTGATGATTCATGAGTATGTTTATTTATTGTGAAACGTGAGGCGTTCCTGATATTTTCGGTACAAGTTTGATGAGTTGTAAGGGCTTAGATGTTTGAAATCCAAGTTTTGAGTTTAAGTGTGTTGGGTATGGATTTTTTATTCAAATCTTTGAATTAATGGATTGATGAATGAGTTTTGAGGTGTTCTTTGAAGGTTTATCAGAGTTTTGAATTGTTTTTCCAAGGTTTATGATGTTTGATAGGTTTTAGAACTCAAAAATCGGTTTTTTTTGGTGAAAGATTGATGCAGATCCGTAAAATTCAGAAATTTTTCCGAAGTGTCCAGACCCTGGAAGGGGGTCCGGATGCCCTCTGTCCAAAAAAAAATGTAATTTTGTTATGCACGGGGGTGGGCACGGGGTCCGTGCCCCATCCGGACATGAGTTCGTTCAAGGGTCCGGACAAGGGTCCGGAATGCGTCTGTCCCAAAATTTTTAACCTTCGTTTTAAGGGTCCTAAATCCATATTCATGTTATTTTAAGATGTCTTTAGTATATTTAGGAGGTTTTATGCAAACATTTCAAGTTTTGAATGTTCGTGACGGACGGAACGACTCACGTGGACCAAATATACTTTGTAATGTAAGTTATGTTTTCAACCTTCATGAAAACTATTTTTCCATGAAAATCATGAAATGTAGAAAGTATTTTATGCATGAATGGTTCTCACATTGGTTTATGCATGCACGACATTGTTTTATGAAAGTTCATGATTATGCAAGAATGACGATGATATGTATGAAGCATGATATGTTATGATGTATGAAAAACGTTTTGATGACTTATGCGTCTTGTGGTGATTACATGGGGTATGCACTTCGGGATGAGCTCCGGAGCGGCTATCCAAACATGGCTCACGGGTTGGTTATACGGGATAAGCACTTCGGGTTGAGCTCCGAAGCGGCTATCCAAAGAATGAAAGTTTATGGGCTTAATGCCATATGCTTGTCTGATCAGCAGAAAACTATGAATGGCTCGTTATGACGGTTACCACACTACTCATACTTCATCACCCCAAATATTTTATGTTAGGACTACATCAAAGTTATTTCTGTAAAGTTTAAGTTAAAGTTTCTCTTTTAAAGTTAAAAAATCTTTTCTGCATGCTCTTGCTGAGTCTTTCGACTCACTATACTTGAATGGTGCAGGTAATGATGATGTGGATGCTTTTATTGATGATTATGTGGGCGGACATGAAGAAGGGGAAGAGGTCGGTCCAACAGGCAATGCATGAGTGTGAATGTTTTAGATTGGAGATGTTTTAAATATTTTTATTGGTTGAGTGGCAAGCAATTTTTAAATTTTTAAGTTGATGGCCATGTTTGGCAAATAATTTTAGATATTTTCTTTTATTTGGTGCACATTTTATACGCTCTTTTAATAAAGAAGATGATGCTTCCGCAAAGTTTTTATTTTTATTCCAAATTTTAAGTATGTATGGTTGAGTAACGTTTAGATTGAGAAATTGGGACGTTACAGCTTGGTATCAGAGCAGTTCGCTCTGGGTTTGTCGCACGCATGCATACTCGCCACGACCCTATGCTTCGTCTTCATGTCTGTAAGTTCTATGTTATGGATTGTTTACGATAAATGATAGTAATTACAATTAATAGTTTATGCATGTTGAGTATGTTGTTATGTTTAAAAAACATGATTGGGCATGTGGACATGTTGGACAACAGGAGCTACGCATTCTTTTATGTCTGTTAGTTTTATGATGAAGTTGGGGATTTTGCCGGAATCTATTTCGAGATTTTGTGTGTCGCTACCCTCAGGAGAAGAACTGAGAAGTAGTAGTATGGTAAGAAATTGCAAGTTTCAGATGCAGAGTCTAGTTTTGTGTGCATATTTTATTGTTTTGAAAATGGTGGATTTTGATGAAATTTTTGGGATGGACTGGTTGACTCAGCATGAGGCTATTATTGACTGCAAATGGAAAACTGTCTCTTTGAAAGATCAGAACGGAAAACCGTTTGTGTTCCGCACTACGACTAAGAGGAGCTCACCAGGTATGATCTCTGCAGGAACGGCTTGTCAGTTATTGAGTAATGGGTATACATGCTTCCTTGCAAGTCTAACTGGCGAGCTGGAGGTGCAGCGACCGAAACTTGTGGAAGTGGAGGAAGTGTAGGACTATCCAAAAGTTTTTCCCGATGATGTTGCGGGATTGACTCCATTCAGGGAAGTCGAATTTGGGATAGAATTGTTGCCTGAAACTAAGCTAGCTTCTAAGGCACCGTACTTTTTGGCACCGACTGAGATGAAAGAATTAAAGGATCAGTTGCAGGAGTTGCTGGATAAGGGGTTCATCAGACCAAGTGTATCATCTTGGGGTGCACCGGTGTTGTTCGTAAAGAAGAAATATGGGTCAATGAGGTTGTGCATTGACTACAGAGAGCTGAATCGAGTTACGATGAAGAACAAATATCCCTTGCCCAGAATAGACGACTTGTTCGACCAATTGCAGGGGGCAGAGGTGTTCTCAAAAATTGATCTACGATCAGGCTACCATCAGCTAAAGGTGAAGGATGTAGATGTACAGAAGACAGCATTCAGGACTCGCTATGGCCACTATGAGTTCTTAGTAATGCCGTTTGGGTTGACCAATGCACCAGCTGTGTTCATGGATTTGATGAACAGGGTGTTTCAACCTTTCTTGGATCAGTTTGTCATAGTCTTCATAGATGACATATTGATCTATTCTCACAGTAGGGAGGAACATCGTCAGCACTTGGCTACAATTTTGCAAGTTTTGAAAGAAAAGCAATTGTATGATAAGTACAGTAAGTGTGAATTTTGGCTGGAGCAGATTTCATTTTTGGGTCATATAGTTTCAGCTAAGGGGATTGAGGTGGATCCGTCTAAGGTGGAAGCGGTTCGAAATTGGGTTGCTCCGAAGAATGCTATTGAAATACGGAGTTTCTTGGGTTTAGCAGGCTATTACAGGAGATTTATTCAAGACTTCTCCAAGATAGCTCTACCACTGACTTCCTTAACTCGAAAAGGAGTTAAGTTTGTGTGGTCAGAACAATGTGAGCAGAGCTTTGCAGAGTTGAAAGAAAGATTGATTTCAGCACCAGTGCTAGCAATTCCCGAAGGCACGGGTCGTTTTGTGGTTTATACCGATGCTTCTAAGAGTGGATTAGGAGCTGTTTTGATGCAGGATGATAAAGTAATAGCATATGCATCTCGAAAGCTGAAGATCCATGAGAGAAACTACCCGACTCATGATCTCGAGTTGGCGGCAGTTGTTTTTGCTTTGAAGCTATGGAGACACTACTTGTACGGCGAAAGGTGTCAGATTTTCACTGATCACAAAAGCCTAAAATATTTCTTCACTCAGAAGGAGTTGAATATAAGGCAGAGACGATGGCTGGAATTAGTGAAGGACTACGACTGTGACATTAACTACTATCCTGGTAAGGCTAATGTTGTAGCAGATGCCTTGAGTCGCAAGTCTGCAACATTGAACCAATTGACAGTGCATCAGGAGTTGATTGCTGAATTTGAACGTATGAGTTTGGAGGTATTTGAACCAATGGAGATATGCACTCTATCAGCTTTAGCAGTAGTACCTAGTTTGCTTGAGAGAATCAGAGTAGGCCAAGCTTCTGATGAACAGTTGACATTATGGAGGAACAGAGATGAAGCCAAGGGTGGTACATTGTACACTGTCAAAGATGGAATTGTTCATCACCGAGGTAGAATGTGGGTGCCAGCAGTAGGCTCACTGAGAGTGGAAGTGATGACTGAAGCCCATACTGTTCCATATTCCATACATCCAGGAAGTACGAAAATGTATAAGGATCTACAATCCTTATATTGGTGGCCCGGTATGAAGAAGGACATCGTAGAATTTGTGAGTGAATGTTTGAATTGTCAACAGGTAAAGATTGAGAATCAAAGGACAGCAGGACTCCTAAAACCCTTGCCAATACCCACATGGAAGTGGGAAGATGTCACTATGGGTTTCGTAGTAGGATTGCCAGTCTCACCGCGAAGGATGAACTCGATTTGGGTGATAGTTGACAGGTTAACTAAGTCAGCTCATTTTATTCCAGTCAGGAATAACTTCTCGATGAATCAGTATGCAGAGCTGTATATTCGAAAAATTGTCAGATTGCATGGAGTTCCAGCGAGGATAGTATCTGACAGGGATCCTAAGTTCACTTCAAACTTTTGGGAAAGTTTACATAGAGGATTGGGAACGAAGTTAGCTTTCAGTACAGTTTTCCACCCTCAGATAGATGGTCAGTCAGAACGAGTGATCCAAATACTCGAAGACATGTTGAGAGCTTGTATGATCGACTTTGGAGGGAATTGGGAATCGAAATTTCCTTTAGTGGAGTTTACTTACAACAATAGTTATCAAGCAACTATTGGTATGGCTCCTTATGAGGCGTTGTATGGAAGAAGATGTAGAACTCCCCTAAATTGGGATGAAGTTGGAGAGAGAGCTGTTTTGGGGCCGGATATAGTGACCCAAACAGTAGATGTGATAGCCAAGATCAGAGACAGAATTTTGACAGCTCAAAGTCGACAGAAAAGTTACGCCGACCAGCGACGTAAAGATTTGGAGTTTGTAATAGGTGACCATGTATTTCTAAAGGTGTCACCTTGGAAAGGTGTTATGAGATTTGGAAAGAAAGGTAAATTGAGTCCAAGATATATAGGATCTTTCGAGATCCTAGAAAAAGTTGGGGCTCGAGCTACCGAGTGGCACTACCGCCAAACTTGGAGGGTGTCCACAATGTCTTCCATATCTCTATGCTTAGGAAGTATGTGGCAAATCCTTCTCATGTTATCCGCCATGAGCCAGTGAAATGGAAGCCAAACTTGTCCTACGAGGAGGTTCCTGTTCAAATCTTGGACAGACAAGTTCGTAGGTTGAGAAACAGAGAGATTCCAATAGTGAAAGTCTTATGGAGCAACCAGTTGATTGAAGAAGCTACTTGGGAAACAGAACAAGATTTGCAAGCACGCTATCCTAAACTGTTTGGTAAGTCGAATTTCGAGGACGAAATTCTTTTAAGGAGAGTAGAGTTGTAAGGTCCAAAAAGTCCATTAGCTTAATCACAATTAATTGATTTAATTATATGATTTAATGCATGTTATTTAGAATATTTAATTGATTATGTGGAATTATGTGATTTATTGGATGCCTGGAATTATGTGATTACTATGTTATTTTTTTTAAAAGTTTTCAGATTGGTATTAATTTTGGGTCGTAGGTACGAGTCTAGCCTTGAATCGAGTTAAGAAAAATATGTTAAATTAAGTTTAAAGGGATGCAGTGTATTAATGGATTGATGAATGAGTTTTGAGGTGTTCTTTGAAGGTTTATCAGAGTTTTGAATTGTTTTTCCAAGGTTTATGATGTTTGATAGGTTTTAGAACTCAAAAATCGGTTTTTTTTGGTGAAAGATTGATGCAGATCCGTAAAATTCAAAAAAAATTCCGAAGTGTCCAGACCCTGGAAGGGGGTCCGGATGCCCTCTGTCCAAAAAAAATGTAATTTTGTTGTGCACGGGGGTGGGCACGGGGTCCGTGCCCCATCCGGACACGGGTCTGTTCAAGGGTCCGGAATGCGTCTGTCCCAAAATTTTAACCTTCGTTTTAAGGGTCCTAAATCCATGTTCATGTTATTTTAAGATGTCTTAAGTATATTTAGGAGGTTTTATGCAAACATTTCAAGTTTTGAATGTTCGTGACGGACGGAACGACTCACGTGGACCAAATATACTTTGTAATGTAAGTTATGTTTTCAACCTTCATGAAAACTATTTTTCCATGAAAATCATGAAATGTAGAAAGTATTTTATGCATGAATGGTTCTCACATTGGTTTATGCATGCACGACATTGTTTTATGAAAGTTCATGATTATGCAAGAATGACGATGATATGTATGAAGCATGATATGTTATGATGTATGAAAAACGTTTTGATGACTTATGCGTCTTGTGGTGATTACATGGGATATGCACTTCGGGATGAGCTCCGGAGCGGCTATCCAAACATGGCTCACGGGTTGGTTATACGGGATAAGCACTTCGGGTTGAGCTCCGAAGCGGCTATCCAAAGAATGAAAGTTTATGGGCTTAATGCCATATGCTTGTCTGATCAGCAGGAAACTATGAATGGCTCGTTATGACGGTTACCACACTACTCATACTTCATCACCCCAAATATTTTATGTTAGGACTACATCAAAGTTATTTCTGTAAAGTTAAAGTTTCTCTTTTAAAGTTAGAAAATCTTTTCTGCATGTTCTTGCTGAGTCTTTCGACTCACTACGCTTGAATGGTGCAGGTAATGATGATGTGGATGCTTTTATTGATGATTATGTGGGCGGACATGAAGAAGAGGCAGGGGTCGGTCCAACGGGCAATGCATGAGTGTGAATGTTTTAGATTGAAGGATGTTTTAAATATTTTTATTGGTTGAGTGGCAAGCAAGTTTTAAATTTTTAAGTTGATGGCCATGTTTGGCAAATAATTTTAGATATTTTCTTTTATTTGGTGCACATTTTATATGCTCTTTTAATAAAGAAGATGATGCTTCCGCAAAGTTTTTATTTTTATTCCAAATTTTAAGTATGTATGGTTGAGTAACGTTTCGATTGAGAAATTGGGACGTTACAGATATATAATGTAATTTGGTCAATAAAACAAGGATCCGGACCATATATACTGATTTAAGGAAAAAGACTCGCAAAAGTCGCAGATCAGGTGCATGCATGAAAGGGAAAATTAGCATTTTGGTCTTGTATGTTGGCTTTTTTTTGTTTTGGTCATGTATGTTGGCTTGTTTTGAAAAAGATCATGTAACTCGATTTTTTTTTTGGATTTAGTCCTATATGTTCTTATTTTGGTTTTGGTCATGTAAGTTGGTTTGTTTTTTGATTTTTGTCATGTATGTTATCATGTTTTGGAATTTCAAAGTTGATCTCTAATTATTTTTGTAATAAATATTTTTTATTCTTTCATGTTTTATCTGCTTATTGGTTAGAGATAATTACAACTAACTAATAAAAAAATATTTTTTTACGCTTAAACTTTTTTTAATCTAAATAATTTAATAAAATCTAAAATATGTTAATTTAATGTATTAGATGTAATATACTTTTGTTCTTTTAAAAATTAACAAACAAACATTCATTTATATTGTTCTCAATTGTAACTTCGATTTTTTTATTTATTTGGCACTAAAATTAGCAAAAAAACTAAAAATATATTTAAAACATACTTTCGTTCTTTTAAAAAGTAGCATTCTAATATTTTTTTTTATCGTTCTGACTATGGTTGACTGTTTTTGTTTTGCTTTTCTTGAAATCAAAGCTTTTTAGGTATGTTTCACTTTTATCACGCTTAATCGTCGTTTAAGCGTGCTTTTTAGAACACTGCAAATAAGCAAAATATTGTTGCTCCCTCCAGTTTCGGCGACGGAGGAAAAATACAAAAAAAATCAAGTTATTGTACCTTTTAGAACATAATTATTATTTTAAAAAATAATTAGAAGGTCAACATCTAAATTTTAAACCAAATTTATTTAATTATAAAATCATAAAAAAAATATTTATTATAAAACCTTAAGCGGTGAAGTTGAAAAGTCAACATCTAAATTCTAAATTTAATTTATTATTTTAAAATAAAAAAAACATGGACGCTTATTCTAACTTAACCGAGCTTAATTTGGTCAAAACCGTATTTTTTTCATGCCCAAAATAAAAAAAAACAAGTCAACTAATAGGACCAAATCCAAAAAAAATCCAAATTCCTGTATTTTTTTTCAAAACATGACTTTGTATAGGACCAAAATCAAAAAGTAAGTCAACTTATAGGATCAAAACCAAAATAATCAACATGTAAGACTAAATCCAAAAAAAAAAACAGAGTTACAGGATCTTTTCCAAAACAAGCCAATATACTGGACCAAAACAAAAAAGAAGCCAACATACAGGACTAAAATGCTAATTTTCCCCTAATTCAAATATTCAATAACTTTACTTCATAGCAACTTAAACATGTAGATATAGCTTGGAAAAGAATAAAGAGTAGCTTTGAAAAGAAACTATTAATTTTTTTAATGTTTTATAAATAAAAAATTTACTTATTTGGCAAAAAATGTTTTAAAAAAGTGTTCTCTCGTTTAAATACAATTAAACTATGTATTTTGATATTTTAGAATTGAAGTCAATTGTGAAAATCAAAACATATTATATTTTTAATTGTAAAAATACGTTTATGGAATAGTTCTTCAATTATCAAAATATTTTATAAAAACTTTGTAAAAAACACTTTTACACAAATCTTTTATAAATAATACTTCAAACAAAACTTTTAGATTTACACCCGATTCAACATGAATACGCCTCACCCCTAAAATTTGAGGTTTTTGTCCTTCCCCTAAAATATTAATCAAACGGACATTGTTTGGTTTGATATATTATTAATCTATGTATAATTTATCCCAATTAATTTCGTCTTATTTTTGTCATATTATTTATCTATTTATTAATTAATAATTTTACAACAATTAAATCAAATAAATTATAATCTATTCATCAAATCAAATAATATATTAACTATTATTTTTATTTTTAATTTATAATGTATTATTTATCTATAAATTAGATATTCTATCACTCAAATCAAGTCCGGAGAATCACGGGGCTAAGTTTTAACTTTTATCATTTTTATTTATGGGCTAATTGGCTCACCTACTGCCGAAATTTAGCTCATCCTCTTCAACAAACTCTTGAATACCCAATTAATGCAGCGCAACCGTGCTCTCCATTCCATAATTGTTCCTTTATAATTCCAGTAATTATATAGTTCAAATCATTTCTCCCATTCCTCGCTCACTAATGGCGGCCTGCATCCTAGAGCAGCTCAAATCTCAGCCCGCATGGCTTCTCCTCCTCCTAACAATCGGTTCTTTGTCCATTCTCAAGCGCTTACTGTCCATCCTCAACTGCTTCTACGTCTATTTCCTCCGACCCGGAAAGAATCTCAAGAAATACGGATCATGGGCTGTGGTCACCGGGCCTACCGACGGAATAGGCAAAGCCTTCGCTTTTCAGCTGGCTAGAAAAGGGTTGAATCTGGTTCTCGTGGGCCGGAGCCCGGATAAGCTGAAACAGGTTTCGGATTCAATTGTATCCAAATACGGGTCGACCCAGATCAAGACTGTGGTCGTGGATTTCTCTGGGGATTTGCAGGAAGGCGTCGGGAGGATCAAGGAGGCGATTGAGGGGTTGGACGTTGGAATCTTGATTAACAACGTTGGAATCTCTTACCCTTTCGCGAGGTTCTTTCATGAAGTGGATGAGAAGTTGATGCATGATTTGATTAGGATTAATGTCGAGGGTACCACGAGAGTGACTCAGGCTGTTTTGCCCGGGATGGTTCAGAGGAAAAGGGGAGCTATTTTGAATATGGGATCTGGTGCTGCTGTTGTCATTCCTTCTTATCCTCTCTATTCTGTTTATGCTGCCACCAAAACGTAAGCACTTTCTTTTGTTTTTAATATTTATTTTAAATGCTTTTGTTTTGTGAATCCGATATGCATATGGAACAGTTGTTTTGATTCCATAGTTTTAGGTGGTGAAGGTTT
Organism: Henckelia pumila; assembly: GCF_033568475.1. Taxonomy (NCBI): domain Eukaryota; kingdom Viridiplantae; phylum Streptophyta; class Magnoliopsida; order Lamiales; family Gesneriaceae; genus Henckelia; species Henckelia pumila. The sequence continues at coordinate 48,310,834 of NC_133122.1, read as the reverse complement.
TCTTTATGACTAATGCTGGAAACATGTAAATATTTCATTGCATTGCAAGTCTAATTAAGAACCTGAAAATTTCCTGACAAGTTAATCTGAGCTTGAAGTAGGGATATGACTGATTTAAGCTATTGATGGTTCATGGTTGGTTTTAGTAGTCAAGGAAATCACTGTGGAAACTCAGATTCTATCAGCTGTGTATATTTGAATTGTATCTTCAAGTTGTGTTGCGTGATATCCTTGTTTAACATGTAGTTATAATGGGATTAATGAGATTAATTCATTCTGTTCATAATACTAATTCTGAATGAGATTGGTTTCCGTCTCTCAGTTATGTCGACCAGTTCTCAAGATGTCTCTATGTGGAATACAAGGATAAGGGAATTGATGTGCAGTGTCAGGTACATTCGGTTTCCAGATCAAGTTTATGTCATTGATATGATTATCATCTGGTTGATTTAGGATTAAAAGTAATTTTTCTGCATCTTGCTTTTCTTTAAATCATCAATGTTCTCTCAAAAAAGTAATCTTCTGTCAATTATATGAAATGGCGAAGTGTTTTAGTCCTGCACCGGAGGGAAGTAGATTTGATGGATTAACTTCAAACCGATCTTCTTCAATCTAAGCACAGCTTTGAACTTTATCCACTTCAAAAGTTTGTCTCGATCTTACAAAATCTTTGGTTGTGGGAAAACTCCCCGTGATGTTCTTCGAGTCAAGGATCCTTAGACTCTCAATAAAACTGCTGCATTCGTATCTAAATGTAGGTACCCTTGTATGTGGCTACAAAAATGACATCGATCAGAAGATCCTCCTTTATTGTTGCATCGACGGATGGTTATGCACGTGCTGCTTTGCGTCAACTAGGCTATGAACCTCGATCTGCCCCTTACTGGCCGCACAACCTTCTGTGGTTTTTGGTGCATTGTTTTCCAGAGAAGTTGGTGGACTCTTGGCTTCTGAAGAGATGTCTTGGGATAAGGAAGAAAGGATATCTCAAGCAGTCGATGAAAAAGGAATAGAAGCCATATGTCTTGGCCATCCTCTATTATCTGTACTCGTTAACTTTTTGCAGCTCTTTCTGATTAAGGAACTTGAGAATTAAAATTGACAACACTTTAATTAATGTATTCGCGTGAAAACTTCTGGGTTTGGTTGTAAGTTTACGTGGGATTTTCGAATTTCTTGCATTGCTTAAGTTGGCTTCTCTGTTTGATCCTTTCAGCTCCCATTGTTCAAATTCACTCCACTTTTTCAATGTATTAAGCTGTGATGATACTTGGTGGTAGTTCTACTAGCTAGCCTAATTTGGCCTGAGTTCTGATATGATCTTTAATTTGGTTGGTCTCTTCTAGGAGGTCTCCGAGATGTCTTGGCCTCCTGTATGTCAAAATACGAACCGGAAAACATATATAAATAATAATATGCATTTCGCATTTTAAAAAATGATGTATTTTAATAAAGTTAACAGCTTTTTATTATTTACATACATGTTTATACTTTTAACAGACATAGAAATCTTGATTTATAAGAAATATAATTTATCATTATCTCGAGATTGATGGAATATATTTTTTAATATAAAATTGTTGCAACCAGTATAAATTTTGGGGGGAAACACTTTATACTAATAAATATTTCTTTTTTTTTTAATAAAAAAAACATCCCTTAATTTTTGTTATTTTAAAACTCGTTACACACGCGATATATAAAAACTAATTTGTATTAATTAAAATGAGGTACTGGCTACTGGCCACTGGCCACCAGCTATAATTCAATGATCAAACGAAACCTATCAATCAAATTGAAAGCAGGCCATTTTAATTAAATATATATCCTTAATTGGCGGACATTAATTTAAAGTTCAATGGAAAATGACTATCGATGAAATTCTCATGTTGCTTTAAAAATTTTGGTTTAATATATTGCCGTGTGGATTTGGTGAGTTAATTAATTTATATGTAATTGTGCTAGATTAATTTAATTAGTCTAATTTTAACAGATTACATCGAGCACATGCTCTTTATTTATTCATTGTCTGGCTTGATTTAACAAATATGTTTTCTTTTTGTCAATTTTTGTGAAACCAAATTAAAATTAACTTGCAAATTTATGAATGAATAATATTGATGATTTGATTCTATCATGATTAACAGTGGACTTATTCTAAAGCCTTTTGAACTCATAATTTCAATCTAGAAATATTAAATCTAAAAAAAAAATATCATTGAAGGATTCAAAGAGTATGGATCATTAATCCCAACACTTTATGAATCTTCTATATATTGTAAGATTATTTTAAAATTATTATTATATGCCGCAGAAAGAACAAAAAGAATCTCCAAAATGACAAATTTTTATTAATCTTTTTCTATATATATATATATTAATGCATGAGACTATAGCTAGCTCTTTATTACCACTAGCACGATACACAAGTCTTCTGGGATCAGCCGTGGAATATCTATATATATGTACAGAAAGTGTACTTTCATTCTTATATATTAAAGAAGCCAAACATGGAAATCAAGGCTTACAAAACAGCAATCATGTGTATCTTATTGCTTTTGCTTCATCAAGGGTACTACTGTTTAGCTGCTGAAAAGCATCATTCAGGTTAGAGTTTGTATAACTAGCTAACCCCATGCTTCTTTCCTATATGTAGTAAATGTTGAAAGATTATAGGGTCAATGCTTGCAGGCGATACAGCGTTTTGGAATCGGCAAACACCTAAGGGACAGCACAGGACGGTGGCTGGATCAATGTCGTCGGAAGATTACTCTCTGCCACGCAGAAGACGACCAGTGAACAACTGATTAGGAACCTCCAATATTGTCTTCTAGTCATCCACCATGTGTTGTTTAATTTTGTGTATGTGTTATGACTTAACTCAGTAATGGTTTCCATGAATCTACCTACTTGCATCCAAAGGTTGTATATGTTGTTCTATATATGTAATTTATGGTTGACATTACAAAATCCCGTTTTGTAAAATGTTCCTAATTAAGAGGATATATATATATATATGCCATTAATATCTACTATATCACGTTACATTTCACATTGATCTTCATATATATATATATGAAATTTCTGTCTCTACTAATATTGCTGAAGGCTGAATGTATATTTGATATCTCAGCTTGCTCCAACTTTTTTCAAATTTCAAGAGCTTTGTAATGAGGGAAGATATTAACTATTAATTCCTTCTGCTCTTTATCACCACGTGATCATCTGCTGGCTAGCGCTTATTTTGGTGCTTCAACTTTGAGCTTATATCATGTTACATCGGCCATCAGTTATATATATATGGCCCTCAAAGATGACACTTTAGATGATAAAACATATAAATATCGATCTATCTATTATCAGGTAAAGTTAATAAATGCTTTCTAGAAGCTCTACCAAACACAACCTTCATGGTGCAGCTGTCGATTCTTCAAAAGTTCATTTTTCCGGGATTGAGATTGTTCAAAGACTAAAACTTGATCCTGAAAATCTGAGTATAAAAATAGAATTGAGTCACTTTGTTGTATTCTTGCTTATCCGCCTCTATCTTCGGAAAGATAAACGGCAAAAATTATTTAATCATGTTTTGAGCCTTTTAAGGCAATTTACATGTCTTATTTATTTTTGTGTTAGGATGGGACATGATCACCATGTTCTAAAAGGTCCATTGGATACATCAATTCTTCACTTTAGATTAACTTAATACTGCAGGCTTGCCCATTCTGCATTTGTTTTCACACACTTTAATCGATCCGTAATCCAAAGATTTGGGCACACATGCTCATTATTATCTTCGAAATTTAAGTAATTAAGAAGCTCAGTATTAAGACACATGTCCTATTTCGAGTGAGTCTTGAAGCTGGTCAATTATCTTGACTGATTTTGAAAGTGTAATATAGCATAAAATAATCATTTTTACTATCCATTATAAACTTAAGCTTTTAGTAACATTCCTTTAAACTTGAAAAACATAAAATTTACGTTCGTTTGTAATAACATCGCCCTTCAACTAGATTACTAGAAAAACATAAAATTTGAACTCCACTGTCCACATTTTGACGTGTTTTACGTTTAAGAGAACCTTTGACTCCAACAATTATAAATATTTTTTACGTCTCATATAATTAAGTTTGTGTATGTTTTCATACGAATTAATAAAGTTATTGAAAAAGTAATTTTATTAAAAAAATTACAATTTTACCTTTATTTAATGAGTTTTTAATATATTAAATTTTTTTGGAGTGATTAATGTATTAATTATGAGAGTAAATTAGTAAAAGAATAAATAATGAATACTACAGTCTATGTATGAAAAGTGGAATATATATTTGACATGTATGAAAAAGAAACGTGGCTTTTATGTTTTGCTACACAATTAGATGGAAGGATTTGATGAATTCTGATTATAATTTTATTGTGAACAAAACCAAGATATCAAATTTAAATCCATATCTTTACTTATTTGTGCATTAGTTACATAAAGTAGAATTAATTTTAAATGATGTAATTATTGGATTGATTTGAAGTTCATCATAATTAACATAAAATTCTATGTAAACATCAAAACATGAAAGAAAAATATTTGAATTTCATAAAAAAATTTGTGAAACAGTCTTACAGTGAAACATGTATTTTATTTAGATCACACATGAGAAATAATACTTTTATTCCAAAAATATTACATTTTATTATAAATATTAACAGTGAAAACATTCATAAAAAACCCAATCTTTAAATTTTAAAATTTACTTATCAACAATAAAAATAAATTTAAAATTTACGAATTTGAAAGCATTCGCTAAATGCAAATCTATATTTATATTAGGCTAAATGGGCTGGTCGGGGGCCCAAATCCCAATTACCCCATGGCCCAATTGCGTGGAACACTTAAAACAAAAATTGGCGTGAGTTGAATGTCTGGTGTCATAAAATTAAACTAGCATTTTGTTGCACGTATTGCGTGCTAACTCTATTTTTATAATAAATTTATATTTCAATTAAATTAGATGAACAAAATTATTGTAATATATATTAAATACAAAAATTGGGTAGAAAAAAATAATTCAATGAAAAAAAAATCATAATCGAAGGAAAAAAATTGAGAATCGTGGATAAAAGCGATTGAGTGTGTGGGTGGTTTTTTTTTAAAATGTATGGGTGATTATTTATTTATTTATTTAATTATTTAAATTAGCATACCAAACCAAGATACTAACAGGTTGTTACATAATATATAGGAATAGGTTAGTGTTCAGTCCCTGTACCAATACATATTATTATACACTCCTCGACACCACTCAATTTATACATTTGCCCATCTCCTACATTCCATCGCTACCCTTGTTCCTTCCTCGTTCCTCCCCTCTCCCAATTTATCCATCACTGGAGGGCGCTCCCCTCTTCAACCCTCATCACCGAAACCCACCGGCCGACCAAACCACCGACTGATGTCGATTGTAAAGATCTGACTGGGGAAACCGACCAAACCCATCAACTAAGAGGCTGAAGCAAGCGGCGTGGGGCGAAGAGACACAGCCGAAGTCAGCCATTCACCTTGGAAAAACAGTAAGTTTATTTGATTCTTGTTGTTTTTGGATCGATTAATCACATTATTGTTTGATTTTTGAGATGAAATTTTTGTTTGGAGAAACAAAATCTATCGTGGGTTCCTTCCCCATCATTTGTTTTGAAGTGCATTTATTTTATTATGCAGAGCAAACCAGTGTCATGCCAGAAACTTCGGGGCATGTAGGGGCTACATGGGCAAACATAAGTATGGGATTGGATTTGTTTGGTCTCTGTACAAGTGAGGTAGCTGAATTATTGGCCCAAGATGAAGATTTAGTGCCATTTTCACGGAATGGATCTCACTTGGTTGGAAACATCAATGGAGTAGGTAGTGGAAAAAATGCCTCCACTAAAAATGGTTGCCCAACCAAAGAAAAAAGCATTTTTAGTAGTTCTACTCCATTGTATTTTAACGGACTAGGAGCTTCACTTCCAGAGTTTAAAAAAGAAAGATTAAAAATATTGCTTCAGCAAAGTGTGTTTACTCTTTCACGGGAGGTCGATGAGGTAATTCCTAAATGTCATATGTAGCTTTATGCTTGGGAATTTTATCTGAACTAACATGGAATTTAAGCACATGATTAACCTAGGACATCTTTTGTTTTATTATGGATTATGCATAAAAGTTTGGATTAGGCTGCCTAAGCTCTATTGTTCAAAAAATTTAATGTTTGGATATCACTTCATTCATATACTGGTTGCTGTTTTAAAATAGTTGGTGTCAACTTATTAGTTTAAATCATATGTTAATTTTGGAGCATCTAAATATGAAATATGAACATTAAGGCACCGTTTGGTTTGATTGAAGATATAGGTAATGCATAGATGAGTAATATAATGTAATAAAAAATAAATAGGAAATGATAGCTAAAATAGTATTGGATTTGATTGATAGATTATAGTTTTTTTGATTTGATTGATTAAATTTTATATAAAAATGTTAAATGATTATTTTGTCTTTTTAACAATAAATAAAATAAAAATAATATTATTTATAAGGAGTAATATAATAATTTAAATTCAATGATTTGATTGATGTAAGATAAATAATTAATGATTTGATTGATGTAAAATAAATAGTTAATAGATGGATAAATAATATGATGAGAAGAACGTGAGATGAGATGTGATGTGATGAGATTAAATAATATATATATATATATATATTAGTAATATGGTGAACAGAATGATGCCTAAATGTGTTCTTAAAGACATGGTTTATTATGCCAATTAACTTTTTAAAATTTGTATAACATTTTTTGCTTCTCTTTTGATTTGTAGTACAGGTAATAAATCCTATAATATCACTATGTCGGCTACGATCTTGTTTGAGGTATAAAGATAGTCTCATGTCAAGATCTAATGAGTTGTCACAGAACATCGATGAATCTATACATGCACGCAAGAAGCTCAAATCATTACCTTCCTCTTTGGTGAGCATTTTCCATAACATTGCCTTACGGGAATGCAATGCTTCCTTTTATACTCCAGAATATTACAAATATAGATGGATGCACTTAGGTATAATAGTACGATTCGATTGTTATTGTACGGTGTCAAGTTTAATGTAGTGATAAAGTTAATATTTGTCGTTCAACTAGACTAGCCAACAAGTACTATATATATGTTATTCACACTTCTTTAACCTTCGAAAATTAAAGTCAATGGATCATAAAGGAAAATTCAATAGCTAAGAAGTAATGATCAAGATTTTCGGGCCTGTTTTAATTCTTTATAATTTTTTAGTGGTTGTGATTGAATTCTGATATATTCCTGAGGTGACATGTATCTTACTCTATTTGCTCTCTCCCTCCTATTTATTTAGGCTTGTGTGTGCTTTCTAACATAGTATTATTTTAACATTTGAAAATCAAGTCAATGGATCACAAAGAACAATTCAATGGCTAAGTAGTAAGGACAATATTTTTTTTAGTGTTTGTGATTGAATTCTGATATATTCATGAGGTGACATGGTTTCTTACTCTATTTACTCCCTCCGTCCTTTATATTTAAAATTGCATGTGTTTTCAAACAGGTTTAAAAGTTATTGGAAAAGTAAATGTCAGAAAGAAATTTTCAGTTTTAATCTTATTTAAAATGAATGTTTTAATTGGATAAGTAAATTGTAGGAAGTAGTTAATGCATTAATGATATGGTAGATTGGTAAAAAAATACATATAAGAATACTAAATATAGAAAGTGGACTATATATTTTGGACGGATGAAAAATGAAACCTTTATATTTGAGTCGAGGGGAGTATATATTATCTTGAGTTGTATTAAATTTAGTGTTATTTTTCAATAAGTAACTCTCGTTCACTCACTCATTTAACAATTAACACCACAATAAAAATCTCTTGAAAAACCTCAAACTTTCGACCGACTGGCCAAGGGTTATCATTCAAGTGATTAATCTCCCTCTCTCTCAATCAAACACAAAGTATGTAAATATATACAGTATACTTATCATATTGTGATATATCTCTTGGTCTCAATTACAATACATCAAAACTTTCATATGTGATCAAATATTGGCAACATCATCTTCTAGGTTAGAGAAGCGGATAAAAGATCTTTTGTTCTTTCGTTTTGCCTTGATACATGAAATTCTCTCTTTTGAGAACTTGAATTTGATGTTCTTACCCAGAAAATATAATAGGACTTAATTTTTAGCTACCCTGTCATTGCTAGAGTAACATAGAAACTCTATTATGTTGTGTTGTATTAGGTTGGCACTTCTCTAGAGTTTCTATGAGGTTTCTACTTGCTACAACCCCGGTATTGAGTGTAAAATACAGTGTCTTATTCTACGGTTCGCCATTGTTGGATGTTTTGGGAGGGAAAAGTAAGAGAACAACGAGAAAAGTAAATTTGAGATTGCAAATTATATATATTACGTGGAGAATTTATTGGAAACTCTTAAATACTTTATTTCATTTTTTGCTTTTCATATGTTTTCTCTATATTATACCGACTCAGGCAGTGAGTATTTATAGAGATTCAAACCTATTCATGGTAAAATCTAAAACTAGGATCAATTTGCACCTAGAGAATCGTTTCTTATAAATAAAAAAAAATTGCACCTAGAGTCTCTTAATTCTGACATAACTAGGTTTTTGTAGTATGAAAAAACTATTATAATCCTAAAAAATACCAATATATAAAACCAAATCGACTTCATGAGTCATCCAAATCAACAACTACCAATACCATATATATAAACTTCACTTATGGGGTTGGATTTAGCACTTTATATTCTTAGTTAATGTTTTTGAATCCAAGAGTAAGTTGCAATACAATTAAGTAATATAGGCACAAATTGTTAATTAGAACGGTACCTACCATGTCATTTCATGCATGGGCTTCTTCTTGGGTGAGGACGAACACTTAAGTGGTAATGGCTTGCTTGCCACCTCTTTAGTTACTTGTGATTGGATCGTTGCTTGAAACATTATCTTTACATCTGGGTTGCAGCTACTAAACAATTGGATTCCCGTATTGCCATCATTTGAAATTATCCCACTATATCTGTGGCATTCCCCATAGTATGTGAATTTGCGAACATGACACATTTTGCCTCAAGAGTCTATCTGAAGGAGGTGGGGGGTCCCTTGGGTTTATTGCTTGAACGGTCAAACCTTCTAAAACTTTGTCTCTATTGGAATTTTGACTGGGTAGGGATCGTTTGAGCCTTTGGTCTTTTCTTTGCCATGCTTAATATCAATTTCGCAACACATCTTCAAAATTCTTTGCTTTATATACTGCAAAGGCAAATTGATTCAATTGAACAATCTTCTAGCTAATTGACGAATCTTCAATATCTCATGCTCCATCGAGGAAATGAAACTTGGAGGAATATTCCAAAACTGACATCCCAAGTATTTGTGTCAAATTCTCGAATTCTGATAGCTTTTAGAGTTTTGTAGCAGTTTCGAAGTTGTGCTTTAAAAAAGTGTAACTCGACCTTTGCCGTATGATAGGTCTTGTTTGCTCAATCGAAGACATAATTCCATACCACTGCTTAAGCTCTTCACCGTCTTTGAATGTCAGACAGTCACAGTCAATTCTACCTTCATCTCTTGATATACCTCCATCTATTTGAGGTGATTATCGAAATTTTTCAGACATTTTTGTCTAACCTAAGGATTTGAACTCTCTTCAAAAGTTGGGACACTGGATCTTGGTATCAATTACCTTTTGAGGTTGTTCGTTGGCCGGTGGATTTACAAACCCTTGAAGAATCAAGCCTCCACAAATTGGGTCTCAACTCTTGAGCTCTTTGTTTTTGCCATTTTTATTTGCGGCTTTATTGTCACCAGGTGGATAGGTATAGGGGCTGCTATTTTCCGAGATGGTTTTCGGTCATTTTTTCAAGGAACACGTCTTGTTAAGGCCTTTGAAAGAAACAATGAAAAAAGTGGAAATGTAAGGTTACACTTGAAAGAAAGGCCAAAGTACATGAAGCATGAGACATTGAAGATTCGTCAATTAGCTAGAGGATTGTTCTATCGAATCAATTCCCTTTCCTTTCAAGTGTAACCTTACATTTCCACTTTTTTTATTTTTTCTTTAAGTAGCCTTAACAAGATGTGTTCCTTGAAAAAATGACCGAAAACCATCTCGGCAAAGGCAAAAACTGATTTCTACTGATCCAACAAATATAATATCGGAAGACTCTAATAAACACTAAGCGGCAACATAAAATTAAACAACAGCTGAATAGAAACAACAGCAGCAAGGCAATTATACATCTTTAGCCAGAAATCTCGAGACCCAAGGCTTGACCTGCTCTTTCTAGTTGATTTCATTTTCACTTGGAGTGGCTGTGAAGTGTGAGTGATCGAGAATTACTTAACTTGGGGTAGTTGATACGGTTTGAATATAAAACATATAATTTGCAACAGAAACAAGAACAGAAAGGGTCCTTCTAGAACAAAAATGACTCGACTTACTAGAACAGAAAGTACAAATTCAGTAACATATTCTGACTGCTCTTTCCTAGTCGCCTCTGAAAAAAATTGTAATAGAACGTAAAACTGATCTCACAATTGCACTGAAAACGTATGTCCTTCATGATTAAATGATGTTAGTTATCTAAAATTAGCTCTGTAGAGAAGAGGTCGGATCAAAGGTTCACCAACTGTTTTAAGGTTTGGTAGAAAACCAAGGTAGGAATATATACCTACCAAGTGATTGTAATCTGTTTTATGGTGCTGCATTCCCTTGTAAAATCTTCAATCCCACTCCCTAAAAGACACTACTTATTACTTAAAATATGTATTGGCACATATAATGTGGCTTGTAATCTTGTATACTAAATATGTTCTCTGGAAATATCGCGATTTTGAAGTAAGTTTTGTTTTTGTTTGACTTTTACTTTCTGAGTTCTTAAATACCCATCCAGTTTACAGACGCACAAATACTACATACAGTTTGAAGTTAATGTGAACTGATGCATTTCATATCATCCAATTTTGGATATATTATATACTGTTCAAGAATTTTCAGCGTGCAGCAACTAAATCCATTTGTACCTCACCGAAAGAATCGGCTCAGTTTGGTGTCATTTTTGGAAAATTTGACTTGGATTATGAGGTTATTTTGTATAATTATGGCTTATAAATGGAGAGATTCTGAGATTGTTAACAGAGTTTTTAACATCGTTAAAGATGAACAATTAATTCATGCTGCATTTGCAAATGTCATAGTCCATTACTTTTGACATATACATGGTGGACCTCCATCACGCAGTGGATGGATTTTGTTATATTGGAGAAATTTATATTCAGTCTTGTACTGGGCTATGAATGCTTGATGGCTTAGACTTTTTCACTTAGAGTCCTACCTTCCTAGTCTTCTTGTTTTTCCCATCTCTTTGCAATTCATTTGGGCTTAAATTGATGAAGTTACCTGAAGCAGGGGTCAGTTAAGTACCCTGATCATGAAGCTTATAAAGAAAATGAAGAAGTAAGAAAAAGTATATCTGTTCCTTGTGTAGTACACGTTAATGAATGACGGTGTTCATAGTTTATGTCAACTCAGCTGAGTTTCACTTTGGCGAGTTCCATAGGCCAATGATTTGAAATCTTTCGCACTAAGCTTCAAATTTTTTAAAAATCTTTTTCAATCATGGTTCTCTTAACATCTATCCATGAATATCGCAATGATCTCAAGTATACTTTTTTCCCAGGTCAATGATGATATTCGATTCCTTTTGGAGAATGATAGCACAAAGGTCGAGGAACTGATGAACAAACACTCGGATGAATTTTTTTCCATGGTATTGATGTATAATAACTGGTTTACCCAATTCTTTTTTTTAATTCAGGTCAACATCTTTATATTTTGAAACCTTTATTGTTGAACACTACATGAATTCACTTTGCAGTTACAGCACATGGAGCAGAAACTTGAAGAACTTCTGAGTGCTGTGATGACAACTTGCAGGTACCTTTCCTATATTGGATAGAAGAGAAGTCAGTTTGGCTGAATCATTCTTTATTATTTTCATCGAACTTCTCTTTCTGCTACATAGAAGCTCCTAAAAGTTTCTCTGTTCTTAAATTTTGTTATCCAGATAAATTACTTTCTTAAACACTCATCCCTTCTTTCTATAAAACAATCCATTTCATAGTTAAAACGGACTTTTACTGTAATACTTAACAAGTGTGTTAATTTTAATATAATTTCCTTCATTAAACACTGTATAGTTTGACTGAACATTCATTTGGGGTTTCACTTGTAGAAAATTGAGTTTACAAAGGTGACGCCTTTTGAGTGTGATGATTTACTGGTTTTTATGCATGTAAGGCTCACTTGTCATACTTTTCACCAACAGGCAAATGACGCCTAATGAAAAGCAACAACTTTGCAAACGGATTAAGGAACTCCCTCCAAGAAATGTTGACCGTGTTGTGGAAATACTTGGACATAGTAAAGCATCAAGGAAAGATTCATCCAATGAGGTTCACGTTGATCTGGATTGTGAGGTAGAAAACATGAGGCATACTATTTTTGGTACTAAGTGCAATCTAACCCCTCCATAAAGAAACTAATTATGAAGCGTTTTCGATGTGCAGGACAAAATTACATTGTGGAGATTATATTTTTATGTTGCTGCTATTGAGAAGGCTAAGACATTATGACGATTGTTTCCAATTAGTAAGTCATGCTAGCCTTCCTTTAACCGTTTCCAGATGATGTTTTAGATTTGCCATATTTGGTATGTTAGCTTAACCAAACCTGTTCCACAAGAACCCCTTTGTGTGTACATATTTGGTCTATTTATTATGCTCAAGTCTCATTTTGTTGATAGATATATGTGTGTGTGTTTTGTTATTGTAATACCTAGTCTATGCTGATATTCCATGAAGTATTAATCGGATGTCCTCGTGATTAAATGGAGTAGAAGATACAGTGTTTTCGTTCTGTTGTATTTTATTCTTATATAGGGACTACAACGCATCGGTTTCCGGCCTTAATTCTCCATTATATCAAGTCTGATGTAGTGACGTCTAAAGGATCCCTAGTGTTTTTATGTAACAGCTCTAGTTCCGCCACTCTGCCCATCTTGTGAAATGAGTTTTAACTAATGTAAATATATGTTGTGATGCAGTATTTGGATGAATTTTGAGTTTTGACCATGTAGGATTTTTTGTGGTTGTTTTTTTATATATTCCTTTTATTAAGTATCAAGCTTCTCTTGTATGCACTGTAATTGTTTTGAACTGTCTATTATTCAAGACATAAACCAACGAGGACTAGTTCTGGATTAATCTGAGGTTCTGAACTATAAGATTTTGAGTCCGAGCATGAGCTCTTTTTCTGTAGCAATTTTACTTCTACCAATGTGAGGCCCATTTCTTGTTTATTAATGGGTCTACTGATTGCCTGGTTCAAATTCATGTTTAATTGTTTTAGGAATTCCTATCCCAATGGGAACATTCACGAAAAGATTTGTTTGTGGTCAAGTTGTTTATCACTAACTTCATATGAGTATGGGTATAGTGATATATAATGTCCTTTTTTAATCTGTAAGACTGCGATCTTTCATTTTCTTCTGCATGGAATGCTTTAAACGAGCACGGAGAGAATAAACTTCGCTGGTAGTTTGAGATTTTTACTTGGGATCAAGAAGTTTTATTGTACTACATGGTGGAACTACAATTAAAGTTGGGTGCTTCGAGGGTAGCAAAATCTAATGGTTTAGTTTTATGAAAAGGAACATGAGAACAGACATGTAGTCACTCGTGGTTGTCAAGGATGCTTACGAGCAAGTGGTCAAACTAGTCTTCATTGTCACTAGGAGTCTAGGAGTGACTTTCTAACATTTGTTTCAATGTAAAACAAGAAAATGATCACAAAAGCTGCTGCACTAGAACATAAGACAGTGGAAAAACTATGGCTTTGTCACTCTGCATCCTTCAACAGTGCCCTCTCTTAGTTTTATGATCTTCATCTGTTACCAAATTATAATGCCACTGACTTTGGCTTTTTGTTTTTTAATTAAGAATTAAAAAAAAACATCGGCTCACAGTTAGTTTCATTTTGGCTGTACATCACCTGTATGAAACATGCTGCAAGTACTCGGTCAATATATAACAGATATATTGCCAAATATTAGCAGAAGATTTAAAATGCATCAAAGCTCTACTAACTCATTAGGTATCAGGCTAATTGGATTATTTATATATTGCAGTGGCACAGAGGGCTCTATTTTATGGAACAATGATCATATTGAGTACCTGATCATACAAAATCATCAAGTAATTCTTCCGATAATATTCCCTTGGAGAAGAATTCAAGAAGCCACTGGAACCAGGATGTGCAGAGCTTGACACTAAATGTCCGCAAACTCTTTTCTGATGTGGATCCAGAACTTTTCGATGAGTGTTTACTGAAATTCCAAGAAGATGAAGCAAGGGAAGAAGAGACTAAAGCTAAAACGTGTAGTGGTATGGAAACACCTGGAAGATGTAACTGCGGTAAAAGCTTCAGCTAATGAAGCCGTGCTTGTTTCTCTCAGGACAAACACTAAAACACCATCTGGATAGAGACCAATGTTTGAGTTTCTTGCTGTGGCTCAACTTTCTTGTACTTATTTCTGACCAAGAATCGCTATCATGGGATCAATGGTGAATTGATGACCCTGAAATTGTGTATTTTCTTTATTGTTTATTGCATCCCTTTGATTCTTTGAAGGACACAACACAGGGTATGATCGAGCTAATGTTGTAACTGGATCATGCATATGGAACTTTGGGGGATAAACAAGATTAGGTGGTCGCCTAGGGTCATCACTGCATGTTACATGCATGAAATTTTTGAGTGAATTTGCATTTTCTTTGCTAGTTTGCAAGAATTCTGTTTTGCTGGTTTATGTAGTTGTTTTTGAAATGGGCTTTTGTTGTGTACTCTAATCTGCAACTATAAATATAAGGATATAATGGATCTCATCATACACGGAAGGAACAATCTTCTTTCTCCATTTATTTGATTTTTTTATGCGTTTGTAAATTTCGGGGTGGGTTTTTTTTTCATTTGTTAAAATTTCAAGTCTTATTTTGGCTCCAAAATCATCACCACCCCCGGAATATCTGAGATATATACTTCCTTTGGTGGCAAGTTGATATTTTTAACAATTAGAAATTTGAACAATAATTCACCCTTGAGTCGACCATCCTGCAGCCGTTTCTTGTAGATTTGCAAATAGCAATTATAATAGGATATGGTGGAGTTTCGTGCCATGCGTTGGGCCTAGTAAATATTAGGAGGTTTAATTGGTACAAAGTAGGGACGTTAACCTCGGTTGACTAGTTGGGTCAGCTCGCTCGTTAGACAATTTAAATGAGTTATGTTGAAAATTTTAGGCATCCGTTGTTAGGAGTCGAGCATACAAGTTTCGGATTTCAAGACCGGTCAGAGTTGCATTTCGCATAATCTTTGTTCACACTTCACAAATCTGAAAAACACGTATAAAACTCATATGACATGCAATTTTGCATTTTTTTTTTTTGAACGAATAGAGGGTAAAAGGGGTTTAAAATCTCAAGTCTAGTGAGGTGTTTGATTGAGCCAAGAATCACAAGTTATGTACCAACCAACTGTAAAATATTTAAATTCACTTGGTTCAAGACTTCAAGTTCCAATCCTTGCAGGAAGTGGCGGTTAGAGGCAAGGGGGGCAGTTGCCGCCCTTAAATTTGTGTATAAAATTACCAAAATACCCTTAGGATAAAAAATTAATATTTAATAAAAATAAATTAGAAATAAATCTTAATGAAAGGCAGAGTCAGATTTATTACCGAATGTATGCAAATTGGGCCGACAAAATTTTGTGTCCATATTTTGTAAAAAAAAACTTATGACCCAACTATGATGTTTTATGCTTAAAAACAAATAGATTTTTTTAAAAAACTTATTATTGCTTTTATTTTGTGAATTGTGATAATCCATTCAAATATTCAATCTCCACTAGTTTAAAAGCTTGTGACTTTGGCTTTGATTTTGCCCGTCGTAATCGCTACTGTCGAGAAAACATTTTTTGCTATGAAGATTATTAAAAATCGGCTTCGTAATCGAATGGAAGATGATTATTTGAATGATAGTTTAATTACTTATATTGAAAAATATATATTCCGTAGCTTGTCGAATGAAGTTACTATTAATTATTTTCAAATAATGTCAAATCGTAGAGGTCAATTGTAATTTAAGTTTGAAATTTAAAGATATTGTTTAAATTTCAATATTATATTTTAACTTAGGTTACATGATGATTTTATATATATATTTGTGATATTTGGTTCTCCGGTTGGTTGCCACCCCTTAACAAATTTCCTGGATCCGCCCTTGCTTGCAGGGCCATACATTTTGCTCGATTTTAAGGTTTGAGATTTTGGAATTTTTGGTAGTTGATAATCTCATTGTTTTTAAATTAAGTTTGGCAAATTTCCGATGTTTCAAAATTTGGTTATGTTTTTTCATTATATTTCGTAACTTCTTTAATTTATTTCGTTATGATTTTGTTTTGTTCTATGGTATGTTTTATTTACTTGTATCATCTTGATTTTGGACCATATTATATTATTTGAAACTTGTGATAAAGTGGACTGAAAGTCAGTTGCTTTGAGAGCAGAAACTGGAGCACTAAGTGAAAGATGATCAGCACATGTGGAAACAGAGGACTAATCTCTATTAATATCTTTCTCACCAGAATCTGTTGATACACACATACATGCATTGATATTTGCTGCCGCTTTGACACAGAATCTTTTGTGTAAATTAGCGGAAGAGTACTGCCTTCTTCTTCTTCTTTTTCTTGACATGATCACATGCCAATGATTTTTGACAGCATTATCAGTTCTTGAAGGTAATAATTAAGTTGATATGAAAAGTAATAATAATAAAGAAAAGTAAAAGGAGAGACCCCTACTCCCTCTTAGCTTCCTCGTGATTTATGTGGCGTGTGTTCTTTGTGCTGCTGCTTTGTGTCATTTTAGTATTTTTCTGTACTCTTTTTCTCTCTCTATATATTTTTTGTTAATTTTTTTGGTTTCAAACATTTACCATATTGCATTAATCTGTATGTTTTTTGCCATCTTAAAAACTATAATACCACCGCATCGGCTTGAAAATCACGTTCAATTTCGCTGAATAACATGTGAGAGTTTATTTTGCATATATGCATTTTCTAAGGGTGAGTTTAGATTAAGCGAGCATTCAAAATCATTGATTTCGATTACTTGATTTCATATTCATTTGATTGTTTTTGTGAATTTATTTTAAATGAATTTCAAATTTTGTTAAATTTGATAGTAATTAAGATATATTTAAAATACCTCCCAAATTTAATCCCTTGAAAAGCTCTTTTAGACGGAACAATTGAGCCAATGCAAACAGTAAGGGCTTGGTTTGGGAATTGATATTTTGGAAAAAAAAAAATACAATTTAAAGTTTTTATTGTTGGGGAGATTTTAATGATAAGAAAATTTGTTATAGATCCCTCTTATAAGAAAGATTTTTTGTTATCGAACTTCCAAATTAAACCTAATTGTTTTACGAAATGGTAACTTAAGTTATTACACAGCTAAACATTTTAAAGATGAAGTGAGTGTAGTTTTGTTATTGATTTTTTTTTTTTTTTTGAATTAAGTATTTTGATTTCCTTTTTGTTTAACACTGTACATTAATGGCTATTTTGTGCATCCACATGATTTAATGTGGGCCTCCCTGATCCAAGGGTTGTGCTCCACCAGG
The DNA here is from genome assembly GCF_033568475.1 of Henckelia pumila. Taxonomy (NCBI): domain Eukaryota; kingdom Viridiplantae; phylum Streptophyta; class Magnoliopsida; order Lamiales; family Gesneriaceae; genus Henckelia; species Henckelia pumila. The sequence continues at coordinate 48,293,012 of NC_133122.1, read as the reverse complement.
TGTAGCGCTACACCTGGTGGACCCATGAGAATCACACTTTCAGACACACTCAATTGCTGACGTCAGTGGGAAAGTTTCTTTCCAGTCAAGACATTTAATTTAAAAGCTTTGCTGCCAGTTCGTTAATTCAAAAAGTCCCAAACAAATCAAACCTTCCGACGAGATATGGCGGCCATTTTCGAAGCGATACTTGTAGTTATTTGTTGGGTCGATCAATCTGAGGATGTAATTATTGATTTTATGCTTTAGTAATTTCAATTAAATTAAGAGTGCAAGTAGAATAAGATTAATAAATTATTTTGATTAATAATGAGTTGATTAGATCAAATTAATTTATTGGAGCTTAATTTAATTGGGTCCGATCAGGTCCCTTTGGTGGCTCAAATATAAACTCAAATAAATTATATGAGTTATAATTTATGGAACTCGTAGGAATAAATTAATATGATTATAGTATCTTTATCTATGGAAAGTTTGAATTAAAACTTTACCGATACGATAAGATTTGATACGATTGATAATCTTTTAATTTATGGAAAAGAGATAATTTCATTCTTGAATTTATCTTATCTTTCTAAACTACTTGATAAAACGTAGTCTGACAGAAAGTTGTTACCACGTACAAAAAATCCTACGTTTGAGTTTGAGAGAACACCAGAGAAGGCTTGAAGGTTTGAAGCGCTGAGTTGCACATCTGTTGCAGACAAGCCAACGTAAAGCACGCTTCAAGGGTAATCTCAATTCCTTTGTGTGGTAAATTAATTAATTCGTGTTAAATACGTGAAACAATCATGATCCTGTTTTATGAGATTATTGGAATCACATAAAATTAATTTTTGTGATTCGATTTTCTCAGTCTTGGCTAACATATGGTATCAGAGCCACGGGTTTTGATAGTGTTTTGCGTATTTCGAATTAATTAATTTTGTATGCATGTTTTAGTTTAAAGCGGTGTTAGATTTATGTGATTATGGTTTGGATGAATAAATATAATTTTTTGAACAGTTTATGGCCCTAGATTTTGGTGAAATTGTATTTCGTAATTATCGAGTCTGTAACCAAGGGGGTGGATTACGGCTCCATGTTTCCCCTTGTTTATTTTATTACATTTTTTATTGTAATTTTCGAATTTGGAGCTTTCTGAAAATTTCTGGATCAATCGGAGGGTCAATGTGCAATTTCGTCCAAAGTTACCAGGGACCAGACTGCATCTTCTTCATTAATCAAGGACCTGTTCTGCAATTTACGAATTCCTCCATGGAAGCTCTAGATGTGATCGGAGAAGCAAGCCAAACCGTTTCAAAGCCTAGGGAAACCTTCCTAGATGTCACGCGGCTTTTCTAATGCGTTGAAAAACCAGATCGCAGGCGGGAGGAGAAGGCATGATCGTGGCTGTGCTGGATGGGGAAAATCGCGACCGGTTGCTTCGAATTCGAAGCAATAGAGAAGTCACGATGGTTTCTCCGTGTGTGGCGCAGCGACGAGCTAGGTGTTGTTCACAACCATTTTCGGCGAATTTCACAGGCGGCGGCAGCGGTTCGGTGGACATGGCGGCGGCGTGGCTAGGGCAAAAGAGAGATCCGGGTTATGGGTCGCGGGTTTGGTCCATGGATTTTCGGGTCGTGGACCATGAACCGGGTCGTGATTCATGGGTTTTCTGTTGGCCTTGGGTCATTGCCTTGAGTCAAATAAAGACTGGGCTGGACACAAATATTTAAATTAAAGGATTGGGCCAGTTTGTGGTTCAATTAATTTATTTGTATTTTTGTGTCTAGGATGGGCCATAAATTTGTTCTTGTTTAATTATTGTTTATTGCTTTAATTATTATGTGCATTATATGTCATTCATGTATCATGCCATGTAGATTGCATAAACACCGCTTTAGGTACTACATTGTCATGCATAAAATAAGATTTTATTTATTTTATATTTTTATATATAGAAAATAAATTTTTGATTAATAATTGAACTATTTTATGAGTTAAAATAGTTAGGATATTATTAATCGGATAAAACCCAAAATTTTATTTATTTTCTATTTTTATGTATAGAAAGTAAATTTTTGATTAATAATTGAACTATTTTATGAGTTAAAATAGTTAGGATATTATTAATCGGATAAAACCCAAAATTATTTTTCAAAAATATTAAGTGTGAGGGGTATATTTTATATGAGCCCATGGTCTCCCTTATTAGTCCATTAGTAAGAATTTGTGCATGTCTCATGCCAATTTTCATTGGTCTCTAGAAGGGCTGCACTGTTTCGGTTACTTGATTGGACCCGACATGGTGATAATTTTTTAAAAGTAAAATTAATTTTGATCACCCTATAGGTGACATAATTAATTAAGTACTTGAAAAATAATCAATATAAGGGTATACACTTAAGTCAATAACATTGTGAGATATTCCTATAGAATAGTCAAACAATGTATTTTTTATGGCCAAAAATCAAGCAATACAAAATTAATATTGCATGAGATGCTAGATATATTAAATTTAGTGGGAGGGTCCCAGCCTAGCTATAAATCGTGTTTACTTTTCCTAAAGAAGAGTATAATTTGATTTTGGAGTTTTAGGTCATTACTGTGTTGTAAGTAGTTTTTGGGTCTACTAATGCATTTTTTTTTGCATAACACATGTCATTTTATTTATTGTATGTGTTGCTCATTTAATTTATTTTAATTTCAGAAAAATGTCTTCAAACTCACTATCACTGTCCATGCTTTTAACAAACAACCAACTAGTTGGGGAAAATTACATTGATTGGAAACGCAATTTGATGATTGTCTTAACTGCGGAGAAACATAAATATGTGCTTACTGAACAATGTCCCTCGGTGCCTACGGCGGAGTCCACTGCTGCACAAATGCAGGCTTATGATAAGTGGGTCCGTTCTGATGAGATGACTCGTTGCTACATTTTGGGATCCATCTCAAATATGTTGCAACAAAAACATCAGAATATGGAAACCGCGGTAAAAATCATGGAAAGCCTTCAGGAAATGTTTGAGCATCAAGGACGCCAGGCACGTCAAGCAGCCATTAGGAGCATTATGAACATGCGCATGAAACCTGGGATGCCCGTGAGAGATCATATGCTTGCATTGATTGGTCAATTCAATGTGGCTGAGGTTTTAGGGGCTGAAATCAAATCAGAGACTCAGGTTGACATGGCACTTGAGACTCTCCCTGAGATGTTCTCACAATTCAAGGTTAGCTATAATATGAACAAGCTAAACATGTCCCTGACTGAGTTGATGAAGGAACTCCAAAATGCTGAAAGTGTTCTTAAAACTCAAAGTGGTGATGCACTTGCTGTTGCTTCTGTTGGACCATCCTATTCCAAACCGAAAGGTAAATTTGGAAATAATAAGAGGAAGAATCCCAACAAGAAGGGTCCACAGCAAAAAGCAAAGAAAGTCAAAATAGATGGCAAACCCAAAGGAAAATGTTTCCATTGTGGAGAGAAGGGTCATTGGAAGAGGAACTGCCAAGGATACCTAGCTTCCAAAAAGCAAGGAGGTGGTGAGTTATTATTTATTGAGTCTTGTTTAGTGGTTGATTCTACTGATACTTGGATTGTAGATTCTGGAGCCACTAATCATATATGCAATTCATTGCAGGGGTTCCAAGTAACCAAGGAGCTCAATGAAGGGGAACATACTCTTAGAGTTGGCACAGGAGCTGTGGTATCTGCAAGAGCTGTTGGAGTCTTTTATCTTTATTTTCAGAATAATAAACATTTGGTTTTGAGAAATTGTTATTATGTTCCTGACATTACTAGAAATTTGATTTCTGTTGCTTTATTGTTTAGACAAGGATATTTTGTCCATTTTTTCACAAATAGTGGTTGATATTTCCTTGAATAAAGCTCCTATATGCAAAGGACATTTGAATAATGATTTGTATGTCTTAAAACCCGTTGACATCTCTTTGTATCACACGCAATCCAACAAACGAATAAAATTATCTCCCACTAATGAAACTTATTTGTGGCATTTGAGGCTTGGTCATATCAACCTTAATAGGATTCAAAAGTTGGTAAAGGATGGTCCTTTAAGTGATTTAAAGGTGGAATCCTTGCCTGTATGCGAATCTTGTTTGGAGGGTAAAATGACTAAGAGGTCCTTTAAATCTAAAGGACATAGAGCCAATGAAGTTTTGAAATTAGTGCACACTGATGTATGTGGACCAATTAGTGTTCAAGCTAGAGGCGGATTTCAGTACTTCATCACCTTCACTGATGACTACTCTAGATACGGTTATGTTTACCTAATGTCCCACAAATCTGAAGCTTTTGAAAAGTTCAAAGAATTCAGAAATGAAGTGGAAAAACAATTAGGTAAGAGCATAAAAACACTTCGATCAGATCGAGGTGGTGAGTATCTATCCAGTAGCTTTAGAGCATACTTATCAGATAATGGGATTTTATCCCAATTGAGCGCACCATATACTCCTCAACAAAATGGTGTCTCGGAAAGGAGAAATAGGACTTTGTTGGACATGGTTAGATCCATGTTAGGTTTCTCTACGCTCAGTACATCTTTTTGGGGATATGCTATTCAAACTGCAATATACTTATTGAACATGGTTCCTTCTAAGTCTGTCTCTAAGACACCCCTAGAAATGTGGAATGGGCGTATACCCAATCTAAGACATATTCGGATATGGGGATGTCCTGCGTATGTGCTCAAGAGAAAGATGGATAAAATGGAATCTAGATCAGAAGCATGTGTGTTTGTTGGATATCCTAAGGGAACGAGAGGATACTACTTCTATAGTCCTCAGGATAAGAAGGTATTTGTGAGTACAAATGCAACCTTCTTAGAGGACAGATACATAGAAGATCGTGAATCAAAGAGTAAGGTTTTTTTGGAAGAGATTGTTGAAACATCATCTACTCCAGAGATCCGCACTGAACCTACTCAGTTTGATTTCACATCTATACCGCCATTAATCACTGTTTTTCGAACAACTGATATGGTGGAAGATAATGTTCCTAATGTTAATTCACCTCACCGTACCGACATGGAGAATGAGGCACATGGTGAAGAAGCAAACTCAAGGAACCAACAATCAAATCCAATCAACCAAGAACCTCCACGACTTAGACGTAGTAAGAGGGTCATCCGACCACCTTCTAGATACTTGCTCTATGGAGAGTCCTTAAAGGCAGTCTCTATAGAACAAGAGGAGGATCCCATTACGTACAAAGAAGCTATGGAGGATATAGACGCTGACCAATGGAGGAGTGCTATGGACTCAGAAATGCGATCCATGTACACTAACTCTGTCTGGGATCTTGTAGATATGCCTGAAGGGGTAAAACCTATTGGGTGTAAGTGGGTCTACAAGAGAAAGAGAGGAATAGATGGAAAAGTAGAAACCTTTAAGGCTAGATTAGTAGCTAAAGGTTTTAGCCAACGAGAAGGAATCGATTATGAAGAAACCTTCTCACCTGTGGTGTAGTGACCCTTACCTGGATCACCTACTAAACAGAACTTATGCATGCAATTAACTTAATTAAACAGATATCAAAATAAAACTGCGGAAACCAAAAACATTATACAATCCCAAGTAAAGGAATCTGTAATTTATCCAATAATATACAACCAAATCGAATAGCTGTATAAACCCAAAACAACAGTAATAAAACCTAAGCGAAGCTCCAGCTGGCCAACCACTGACTAGCCCCTCCTGGATCCACCCTCCTCGTCCAATCGCAAACCTGCCCCATGGAATAGGGTGTCCAGAAAATACAGAGTACGAGACGTGAGCATAAAACGCTCAGTACGAGAGTATGAGTATACATGCATGCAAAGTGAACTTCCTATAGACTCGAGGTCAAGGATCAGATAACATAGACAGACCGGGCCCTGGTATGTAGCACGCTGTGCCGTCGCTTCAGGAGGTGGCTCCCATACCGAGATAACCGTGGATACGCCGGACCCAAATCGATGGAAGTCCATCCACTAATAGGATAGGGTACAACCCTACTAACAGACATCTCGAAAGAGATACAGCAAGATGCAAATGAATGCAGCATAATATCATGGCATATAAATCATGCAGTCACATAATACATGCATACTCAGTCAGGATATCTCGAATAGTACTTTCGTACCTCAACACAGTGCAAGCTCTACCAACTCTAGGTCCACGCCTATAGTCTGCTCTACACTGCCAAATGATATTTCTATCATTAAAGTGCTCTAAAAGCCTTAACTAAGCTATTGAATACTCCTAAATATTTATAGGAAGCAAAAGCTATACCTTCGTCCGTCGTTAGCCCTTTGATGTCGATGCCTCCAGAACTTGGGCACAACTCCGCTACGACTACCGAACGCCTCGCCGACCTCCGGACCAAGCCTAAGAAGACTAAAACAGCTCCAAAAGGACTAGAAAGGAAAGGAGAACTCGGAATTGGCAAATGAAAGTGAAGCCTCGGCCTTCTATTTATAGACAACGATCGGAACTTCCGATCCTTGATCGGAACGTCCGAACCTCGATCGGAACGTCCGATCCTGCCATCGGAGCTTTCGAAGATCCTGATCTGCCACGTGTCAAAATATCACTTGTTGACTCCGGATAGGGGTGATCGGAGCTTCCGGTCCTGATCGGAGCTTCCGATCTAGCCAATCGTCATGGATGACGTAATATGATCGAAGCTTCCGATCCTGCATCGGAGCTTCCGATCCTGTTCGAAACTTCTGAACCTACCTTCAGAGCTTCCGAACTCTATTTAAGTAATTATGATTAATCCCTTAATTACTGATTTCGGGTACGGGGTACTACATTCCCCCACTTAAGATATTTCGTCCTCGAAAATAGATCTTAAGTACTGAATGCAATACAAGGTTACAGAAACATTCTTTATTCAAATCAAACGTTTACAGAGTTTGCAACTGAATACAACTTAAAGAATGAAATCAAAACAACTCAGGATGGTCTTTACGCATCCTGTCCTCGAGCTCCCAAGTAGCTTCCTCAGTGCCTCGGCGCTGCCACTGAACTAAAACCAAATGAATGACTTTGTTCGTAAAACCTTATCCTTATAATCCAGGATACGAAGAGGTTTCTCAACATAAGTCAAATCCTTGTCTACCTGAACCTCAGACCGCTGCAGAATATGAGATTCATCTGCTACATACCGTCGCAACAGAGATACGTGGAACACGTCGTGAATACTGGATAGATGCGGTGGCAAAGCTAGTCGATAAGCCAAATCGCCAATGCTCTCCAAGATCTCAAACGGACCGATAAATCTGGGAGACAGCTTGCCCTTAAGGCCAAATCTGAGAATCTTGCGGAAAGGTGACACTCTCAGAAACACTTTCTCCCCGATCTCGAACTGCAAAGGCCTACGCTTGATATTAGCATAGCTAGCCTGACGATCCTGTGCAGTCTTAATCCGTTTCTTGATTTGATCAACAATATCTATCGCCTGTTGGATAAACTCCGGTCCCTCAGCCTGTCTCTCCCCCACTTCTTCCCAGAAGAGTGGAGTACGACAACGTCGCCCATACAATGCCTCAAAAGGTGTCATCCCAATACTAGTGTGATAGTTGTTGTTGTAAGCGAACTCGATCAACGGCAAATGATCCTGCCAGGCTGAACCAAAATCCATGACGCACGCTCTAAGCATATCCTCTAACGTACGGATAGTGCGCTCTGACTGACCATCAGTCTCCGAATGATAGGCTGTACTCAAACTGAGAGTAGTACCCATCGCACGCTGAACACTCCCCCAGAATCTAGAAGTAAACCTGGGGTCCCGATCGCTGACAATGCTCACAGGCACTCCATGAAGTCGAACGATCTCCTGAATGTACATCTGTGCTATGCGATCCACAGAGTACTCTCGGCTATAGGCAATGAAATGCGCTGACTTGGTGAGTCGGTCCACCACAACCCAGATAGCATCACAGTTCCTCGGGGATACCGGCAAATGGGTCACAAAGTCCATTGTGATAAACTCCCATTTCCATTCAGGAATAGGCAGACTGTGAAGCAATCCTCCAGGTCGTCGGTGCTCTGCCTTGACCTGTTGACACACCAAACATCTCAAAACAAACTGATAAACACTGCGTTTCATTCCCTTCCACCAGAAACGAGTATGGAGATCCTTGTACATCTTGTTGCTCCCAGGATGAATACTCAACTTAGTGCGATGTGCCTGAGACAAAATCTCCTCTCGCAACTCTTCATCCTGTGGAATCACAAGCCTACCAGACAAACACAGAAAGCCATCTGACTGATAATGAAATTCAGACGAGCTACCCTCGTTAGTTAGACGAGCTAAACGCTGGGTCTTTGAATCAGACATCTGAGCCTCTCGGATCCGCGAATACAAGGCTGGCTCAGATAATATCGCAAACATCTGGATACTCTGCATACCTTTCTTATGCTTGAAGGTATAACCTGAAGTACAACAGTCACTGATCGCACTAGACATCGAACAAGTCTGAAGTGCGGATAGTCGCACCTTGCGACTCAAAGCATCAACGGTGAGATTAGCAGCTCCCGGATGGTACTTAATCTCGCAATCATAGTCCTTAAGCAAGTCCATCCAACGTCTCTGTCTCATGTTCAACTCCGCCTGAGTGAACAAATACTTGAGACTCTTATGGTCGGTGAAGATCTCAAATTTCTCGCCATACAGATAATGACGCCAGATCTTCAAAGCGAACACAATGGCTGCTAATTCCAAATCATGGACTGGATAGTTGTCCTCGTGAAGCTTCAGCTGTCTAGAAGCGTATGCGATCACATGCCCATTCTGAGTCAAGACACAACCTAACCCCTAAAGAGAAGCATCCGTGTAAACTACATACCCTCCAGATCCTGACGGTAATGCCAACACCGGCGCAGAAGTCAACCGCCGTCGAAGCTCACGGAAATTCTCCTCACATTCGGAGGACCACTCAAAATCCACACCCTTGCGGGTAAGCTGCGTCAACGGTCGAGCTAACTGAGAGAAGTTCAGAATGAAGCGACGATAATACCCTGCTAGACCCAGAAAACTACGGATCTCAGCAACTGTCGTCGGACGCGACCAATTAAGTACCGCTTCAATCTTGCTTGGATCAACAGAAATCCCTTCCCTGGATATGATATGGCCAAGAAAGACCACTCTATCCATCCAGAACTCACACTTGCTCAGCTTGGCGTACAACTGCTCATCTCGAAGAGTCTGCAGTACTAACCGCAAGTGAGAAACATGCTCTTCCGTATTACGCGAATACACCAAGATGTCGTCAATGAAGACCACGACAAACTTGTCCAAATACTCCCTGAAGACACGGTTCATCAGATCCATGAATATAGCCGGCGCATTAGTCAAACCAAATGGCATCACTAGGAACTCGTAATGCCCATAGCGAGTACGAAATGCAGTCTTGGCTACGTCCTGATCACGGACTCTCAACTGATGATACCCAGATCTCAAGTCAATCTTGGAGTAAACTGACGTGCCCTGCAGCTGGTCGAACAAATCATCAATACGAGGCAACGGATACTTGTTCTTCACAGTGACTCGGTTCAGCTGCCGATAGTCAATGCACAGCCACATCGACCCATCCTTCTTCTTCATGAAGAGAACAGGAGCTCCCCAAGGAGATACACTAGGACGAATGTACCCCTTGTCCAAAAGATCCTGTAGCTGATTCTTCAACTCACGCATCTCTGACGGAGCCAGACAATACGGTGCTCTAGAAATAGGCGAAGTACCGGCATCAACTCTATGCCAAACTCGACTTTCCTAGCAGGAGGAAAACCCGGAATCTCATCAGGAAACACATCTGGAAATTCATCCACAACAGGAATGCTCTCTATCCCAATACTCTCAGCGGACAAATCAACTGCATAGATAAGGTAGCCTTCCCCGCCAGACTCTAGAGATCGACCGGCTCTCAAAGCTGATACCAAAGGCATCGGGGGTCGCGCTCCCTCACCATAGAAAAACCAGCTCTCACTCCCCTCCGGATGAAAGCGTACTAATCTCTGATAGCAGTCCACTGAAGCTCGATAGGTAGTCAACATATCTATTCCCAGAATGCAATCAAAGTCGTCCATCACCAAGACCATGAGATTCGCTAACAGAATGTTCCCTTCGAACTCTAAAGGGCAACCCATCACTAGACTCTTAGCCAAAGCAGATTGGCCCGTCGAAGTAGAAATAGACATCACTACGTCTAGTGCAATGCATGGTAACTTATGCCTCTTAACAAAACGTGTAGAAATGAAGGAATGAGATGCACCAGTGTCAATAAGTACAAGAGCAGGTATACCATAAAGCAGAAATGTACTTGCGATGACTTTCTCATTCTCCTCCACAGCCTGATCATGTCTCAGGGCAAACACCTGGCCAGAAGCTCGTGGCCTCAAATGAGAACTCCCAGCAGACTGTCCCTGCGACCTCTGTTGTACGGTGGCCTGAGAACCCGATCCTGAACCAGATCCAGAACCGCCTCCCCCAGACAGTGGACAATCCCTCCGGATATGACCAGTCTCTCCACAACGGAAACAAGCTCCAGAAGCTCTACGGCACTTGTCGGATGGATGGTTCTTCCCACAGTGATCACACTTGTCCTTCTTACCGTAACGAACAACACCTCCAGAACCAGAGGAAGAAGAAGATCCAGACTTCTTGAAAGTTTGGGCACGGGGACCCAAAGAAATAGCAGGCCTCGACTGAGGGAAAGACCTGTTCCGCCGAATGCTGTCCTCTGCTTGGTGACAACGGCTCACCAAACCCTCGTAGAACATGTCGTCGCCAACCGCCACATGGTCATGGATCTCAGGGTTAAGGCCCTGAAGGAACAGATTATACTTCATCTCTGAGCTATCAGCAATCTCGGGGCAATAGGATAACAGATCAAAGAACCTCTGCTGATACTCGTCGATAGACATGGATCCCTGTCGCAGACTCAGTAGCTCGCCCGCCTTCGACTGACGGAGTGCAGGAGGAAAATACCGCTTTTGGAAAGCTGTGCGGAACTCGGCCCAGGTGGCCACTCCTCTCGCCGCAACAAAAGGTGCAGAAGTAAACCTCCACCACCTGCGCGCACGCCCATCTAGAAGATAGCCAAGGGTCTCCACCTTCTGCTCCTCGGTGCATTGGAAAGTCTGAAAAGTCGTCTCCATGCGGTCTAACCAGTTCTCCGCATCCTCCGGAGACTCACCTCCAACTAAGGGCTTAGGACCCATAGCTAAGAATCGACGCACAGTGAAACGCTCGTCGTCATGGTGACGATGGCGCCGTTCTCGACGAGGCTCCCGGTCGGCATCACCCCAACGCCCACCAACACTGCCATGAGAACTCCGGTCGTCACGATTTGACATCTACAAAAATACCTCAAGATGAGACTAAATCCCAAGAATTCTTTTGCATGCTCTGATACCATAAATGTAGTGACCCTTACCTGGATCACCTACTAAACAGAACTTATGCATGCAATTAACTTAATTAAACAGATATCAGAATAAAACTGCGAAAACCAAAAACATTATACAATCCCAAGTAAAGGAATCTGTAATTTATCCAATAATATACAACCAAATCGAATAGCTGTATAAACCCAAAACAACAGTAATAAAACCTAAGCGAAGCTCCAGCTGGCCAACCACTGACTAGCCCCTCCTGGATCCACCCTCCTCGTCCAATCGCAAACCTGCCCCATGGAATAGGGTGTCCAGAAAATACAGAGTACGAGACGTGAGCATAAAACGCTCAGTACGAGAGTATGAGTATACATGCATGCAAAGTGAACTCCCTATAGACTCGAGGTCAAGGATCAGATAACATAGACAGACCGGGCTCTGGTATGTAGCACGCTGTGCCGTCGCTTCAGGAGGTGGCTCCCATACCGAGATAACCGTGGATACGCCGGACCCAAATCGATGGAAGTCCATCCACTAATAGGATAGGGTACAACCCTACTAACAGACATCTCGAAAGAGATACAGCAAGATGCAAATGAATGCAGCATAATATCATGGCATATAAATCATGCAGTCACATAGTACATGCATACTCAGTCAGGATATCTCGAACAGTACTTTCGTACCTCAACACAGTGCAAGCTCTACCAACTCTAGGTCCACGCCTATAGTCTGCTCTACACTGCCAAATGATATTTCTATCATTAAAGTGCTCTAAAAGCCTTAACTAAGCTATTGAATACTCCTAAATATTTATAGGAAGCAAAAGCTATACCTTCGTCCGTCGTTAGCCCTTTGATGTCGATGCCTCCAGAACTTGGGCACAACTCCGCTACGACTACCGAACGCCTCGCCGACCTCCGGACCAAGCCTAAGAAGACTAAAACAGCTCCAAAAGGACTAGAAAGGAAAGGAGAACTCGGAATTGGCAAATGAAAGTGAAGCCTCGGCCTTCTATTTATAGACAACGATCGGAACTTCCGATCCTTGATCGGAACGTCCGAACCTCGATCGGAACGTCCGATCCTGCCATCGGAGCTTTCGAAGATCCTGATCTGCCACGTGTCAAAATATCACTTGTTGACTCCGGATAGGGGTGATCGGAGCTTCCGGTCCTGATCGGAGCTTCCGATCTAGCCAATCGTCATGGATGACGTAATATGATCGAAGCTTCCGATCCTGCATCGGAGCTTCCGATCCTGTTCGAAACTTCTGAACCTACCTTCAGAGCTTCCGAACTCTATTTAAGTAATTATGATTAATCCCTTAATTACTGATTTCGGGTACGGGGTACTACATTCTCCCCCACTTAAGATATTTCGTCCTCGAAAATAGATCTTAAGTACTGAATGCAATACAAGGTTACAGAAACATTCTTTATTCAAATCAAACGTTTACAGAGTTTGCAACTGAATACAACTTAAAGAATGAAATCAAAACAACTCAGGATGGTCTTTACGCATCCTGTCCTCGAGCTCCCAAGTAGCTTCCTCAGTGCCTCGGCGCTGCCACTGAACTAAAACCAAATGAATGACTTTGTTCGTAAAACCTTATCCTTATAATCCAGGATACGAAGAGGTTTCTCAACATAAGTCAAATCCTTGTCTACCTGAACCTCAGACCGCTGCAGAATATGAGATTCATCTGCTACATACCGTCGCAACAGAGATACGTGGAACACGTCGTGAATACTGGATAGATGCGGTGGCAAAGCTAGTCGATAAGCCAAATCGCCAATGCTCTCCAAGATCTCAAACGGACCGATAAATCTGGGAGACAGCTTGCCCTTAAGGCCAAATCTGAGAATCTTGCGGAAAGGTGACACTCTCAGAAACACTTTCTCCCCGATCTCGAACTGCAAAGGCCTACGCTTGATATTAGCATAGCTAGCCTGACGATCCTGTGCAGTCTTAATCCGTTTCTTGATTTGATCAACAATATCTATCGCCTGTTGGATAAACTCCGGTCCCTCAGCCTGTCTCTCCCCACTTCTTCCCAGAAGAGTGGAGTACGACAACGTCGCCCATACAATGCCTCAAAAGGTGTCATCCCAATACTAGTGTGATAGTTGTTGTTGTAAGCGAACTCGATCAACGGCAAATGATCCTGCCAGGCTGAACCAAAATCCATGACGCACGCTCTAAGCATATCCTCTAACGTACGGATAGTGCGCTCTGACTGACCATCAGTCTCCGAATGATAGGCTGTACTCAAACTGAGAGTAGTACCCATCGCACGCTGAACACTCCCCCAGAATCTAGAAGTAAACCTGGGGTCCCGATCGCTGACAATGCTCACAGGCACTCCATGAAGTCGAACGATCTCCTGAATGTACATCTGTGCTATGCGATCCACAGAGTACTCTCGGCTATAGGCAATGAAATGCGCTGACTTGGTGAGTCGGTCCACCACAACCCAGATAGCATCACAGTTCCTCGGGGATACCGGCAAATGGGTCACAAAGTCCATTGTGATAAACTCCCATTTCCATTCAGGAATAGGCAGACTGTGAAGCAATCCTCCAGGTCGTCGGTGCTCTGCCTTGACCTGTTGACACACCAAACATCTCAAAACAAACTGATAAACACTGCGTTTCATTCCCTTCCACCAGAAACGAGTATGGAGATCCTTGTACATCTTGTTGCTCCCAGGATGAATACTCAACTTAGTGCGATGTGCCTGAGACAAAATCTCCTCTCGCAACTCTTCATCCTGTGGAATCACAAGCCTACCAGACAAACACAGAAAGCCATCTGACTGATAATGAAATTCAGACGAGCTACCCTCGTTAGTTAGACGAGCTAAACGCTGGGTCTTTGAATCAGACATCTGAGCCTCTCGGATCCGCGAATACAAGGCTGGCTCAGATAATATCGCAAACATCTGGATACTCTGCATACCTTTCTTATGCTTGAAGGTATAACCTGAAGTACAACAGTCACTGATCGCACTAGACATCGAACAAGTCTGAAGTGCGGATAGTCGCACCTTGCGACTCAAAGCATCAACGGTGAGATTAGCAGCTCCCGGATGGTACTTAATCTCGCAATCATAGTCCTTAAGCAAGTCCATCCAACGTCTCTGTCTCATGTTCAACTCCGCCTGAGTGAACAAATACTTGAGACTCTTATGGTCGGTGAAGATCTCAAATTTCTCGCCATACAGATAATGACGCCAGATCTTCAAAGCGAACACAATGGCTGCTAATTCCAAATCATGGACTGGATAGTTGTCCTCGTGAAGCTTCAGCTGTCTAGAAGCGTATGCGATCACATGCCCATTCTGAGTCAAGACACAACCTAACCCTAAAGAGAAGCATCCGTGTAAACTACATACCCTCCAGATCCTGACGGTAATGCCAACACCGGCGCAGAAGTCAACCGCCGTCGAAGCTCACGGAAATTCTCCTCACATTCGGAGGACCACTCAAAATCCACACCCTTGCGGGTAAGCTGCGTCAACGGTCGAGCTAACTGAGAGAAGTTCAGAATGAAGCGACGATAATACCCTGCTAGACCCAGAAAACTACGGATCTCAGCAACTGTCGTCGGACGCGACCAATTAAGTACCGCTTCAATCTTGCTTGGATCAACAGAAATCCCTTCCCTGGATATGATATGGCCAAGAAAGACCACTCTATCCATCCAGAACTCACACTTGCTCAGCTTGGCGTACAACTGCTCATCTCGAAGAGTCTGCAGTACTAACCGCAAGTGAGAAACATGCTCTTCCGTATTACGCGAATACACCAAGATGTCGTCAATGAAGACCACGACAAACTTGTCCAAATACTCCCTGAAGACACGGTTCATCAGATCCATGAATATAGCCGGCGCATTAGTCAAACCAAATGGCATCACTAGGAACTCGTAATGCCCATAGCGAGTACGAAATGCAGTCTTGGCTACGTCCTGATCACGGACTCTCAACTGATGATACCCAGATCTCAAGTCAATCTTGGAGTAAACTGACGTGCCCTGCAGCTGGTCGAACAAATCATCAATACGAGGCAACGGATACTTGTTCTTCACAGTGACTCGGTTCAGCTGCCGATAGTCAATGCACAGCCACATCGACCCATCCTTCTTCTTCATGAAGAGAACAGGAGCTCCCCAAGGAGATACACTAGGACGAATGTACCCCTTGTCCAAAAGATCCTGTAGCTGATTCTTCAACTCACGCATCTCTGACGGAGCCAGACAATACGGTGCTCTAGAAATAGGCGAAGTACCCGGCATCAACTCTATGCCAAACTCGACTTTCCTAGCAGGAGGAAAACCCGGAATCTCATCAGGAAACACATCTGGAAATTCATCCACAACAGGAATGCTCTCTATCCCAATACTCTCAGCGGACAAATCAACTGCATAGATAAGGTAGCCTTCCCCGCCAGACTCTAGAGATCGACCGGCTCTCAAAGCTGATACCAAAGGCATCGGGGGTCGCGCTCCCTCACCATAGAAAAACCAGCTCTCACTCCCCTCCGGATGAAAGCGTACTAATCTCTGATAGCAGTCCACTGAAGCTCGATAGGTAGTCAACATATCTATTCCCAGAATGCAATCAAAGTCGTCCATCACCAAGACCATGAGATTCGCTAACAGAATGTTCCCTTCGAACTCTAAAGGGCAACCCATCACTAGACTCTTAGCCAAAGCAGATTGGCCCGTCGAAGTAGAAATAGACATCACTACGTCTAGTGCAATGCATGGTAACTTATGCCTCTTAACAAAACGTGTAGAAATGAAGGAATGAGATGCACCAGTGTCAATAAGTACAAGAGCAGGTATACCATAAAGCAGAAATGTACTTGCGATGACTTTCTCATTCTCCTCCACAGCCTGATCATGTCTCAGGGCAAACACCTGGCCAGAAGCTCGTGGCCTCAAATGAGAACTCCCAGCAGACTGTCCCTGCGACCTCTGTTGTACGGTGGCCTGAGAACCTGATCCTGAACCAGATCCAGAACCGCCTCCCCCAGACAGTGGACAATCCCTCCGGATATGACCAGTCTCTCCACAACGGAAACAAGCTCCAGAAGCTCTACGGCACTTGTCGGATGGATGGTTCTTCCCACAGTGATCACACTTGTCCTTCTTACCGTAACGAACAACACCTCCAGAACCAGAGGAAGAAGAAGATCCAGACTTCTTGAAAGTTTGGGCACGGGGACCCAAAGAACTAGCAGGCCTCGACTGAGGGAAAGACCTGTTCCGCCGAATGCTGTCCTCTGCTTGGTGACAACGGCTCACCAAACCCTCGTAGGACATGTCGTCGCCAACCGCCACATGGTCATGGATCTCAGGGTTAAGGCCCTGAAGGAACAGATTATACTTCATCTCTGAGCTATCAGCAATCTCGGGGCAATAGGATAACAGATCAAAGAACCTCTGCTGATACTCGTCGATAGACATGGATCCCTGTCGCAGACTCAGTAGCTCGCCCGCCTTCGACTGACGGAGTGCAGGAGGAAAATACCGCTTTTGGAAAGCTGTGCGGAACTCGGCCCAGGTGGCCACTCCTCTCGCCGCAACAAAAGGTGCAAAAGTAAACCTCCACCACCTGCGCGCACGCCCATCTAGAAGATAGCCAAGGGTCTCCACCTTCTGCTCCTCGGTGCATTGGAAAGTCTGAAAAGTCGTCTCCATGCGGTCTAACCAGTTCTCCGCATCCTCCGGAGACTCACCTCCAACTAAGGGCTTAGGACCCATAGCTAAGAATCGACGCACAGTGAAACGCTCGTCGTCATGGTGACGATGGCGCCGTTCTCGACGAGGCTCCCGGTCGGCATCACCCCAACGCCCACCAACACTGCCATGAGAACTCCGGTCGTCACGATTTGACATCTACAAAAATACCTCAAGATGAGACTAAATCCCAAGAATTCTTTTGCATGCTCTGATACCATAAATGTAGTGACCCTTACCTGGATCACCTACTAAACAGAACTTATGCATGCAATTAACTTAATTAAACAGATATCAGAATAAAACTGCGAAAACCAAAAACATTATACAATCCCAAGTAAAGGAATCTGTAATTTATCCAATAATATACAACCAAATCGAATAGCTGTATAAACCCAAAACAACAGTAATAAAACCTAAGCGAAGCTCCAGCTGGCCAACCACTGACTAGCCCCTCCTGGATCCACCCTCCTCGTCCAATCGCAAACCTGCCCCATGGAATAGGGTGTCCAGAAAATACAGAGTACGAGACGTGAGCATAAAACGCTCAGTATGAGAGTATGAGTATACATGCATGCAAAGTGAACTCCCTATAGACTCGAGATCAAGGATCAGATAACAGAGACAAACCGGGCCCTGGTATGTAGCACGTTGTGCCGTCGCTTCAGGAGGTGGCTCCCATACCGAGATAACCGTGGATACGCCGGACCCAAATCGATGGAAGTTCATCCACTAACAGGATAGGGTACAACCCTACTAACAGACATCTCGAAAGAGATACAGCAAGATGCAAATGAATGCAGCATAATATCATGGCATATAAATCATGCAGTCACATAATACATGCATACCCAGTCAGGATATCTCGAACAGTACTTTCGTACCTCAACACAGTGCAAGCTCTACCAACTCTAGGTCCACGCCTATAGTCTGCTCTACACTGCCAAATGATATTTCTATCATTAAAGTGCTCTAAAAGCCTTAACTAAGCTATTGCATACTCCTAAATATTTATAGGAAGCAAAATCTATACCTTCGTCCGTCGTTAGCCCTTTGATGTCGATGCCTCCAGAACTTGGGCACAACTCCGCTACGACTACCGAACGCCTCGCCGACCTCCGGACCAAGCCTAAGAAGACTAAAACAGCTCCAAAAGGACTAGAAAGGAAAGGAGAACTCGGAATTGGCAAATGAAAGTGAAGCCTCGGCCTTCTATTTATAGACAACGATCGGAACTTCCGATCCTTGATCGGAACGTCCGAACCTCGATCGGAACGTCCGATCCTGCCATCGGAGCTTCCGAAGATCCTGATCTGCCACCTGTCAAAATATCACTTGTTGACTCCGGATAGGGGTGATCGGAGCTTTCGGTCCTGATCGGAGCTTCCGATCTAGCCAATCGTCATGGATGACGTAATATGATCGGAGCTTCCGATCCTGTATCGGAGCTTCCGATCCTGTTCGGAACTTCCGAACCTACCTTCAGAGCTTCCGAACTCTATTTAAGTAATTATGATTAATCCCTTAATTACTGATTTCGGGTACGGGGTACTACATGTGGCTATGGTAAAGTCTATTCGGATTTTCTTATCCATTGCAGCTCATTTTGATTATGAGGTGTGGCAAATGGACGTCAAGACAGCATTTCTAAATGGAAATCTTGAGGAAAGCATTTATATGATGCAACCAGATGGTTTTATCCAAAACGGTCAAGAGCATAAAGTATGCAAATTTAAAAGGTCTATTTATGGACTTAAGCAAGCGTCTAGATCTTGGAATATCAGATTTGATCAAACTGTGAAGGATTATGGTTTCGATCAAAATTTTGATGAGCCTTGTGTCTATAAGAAAGTTTTAGATGACAAGGTGATTTTTTCCGTGTTATATGTGGATGACATCCTACTGATTGGAAATGATGTGGGGGTGATGACATCTGCTAAGAGATGGTTGGCTCAACATTTTGATATGAAAGACTTGGGAGAAGCAAATTTTGTTCTAGGTATCTAGATCCTTCGGGATAGGAAGAACAGGCGGATTGCCTTATCTCAAGCTTCATACATTGATAAAATATTGGTGAGATATGCAATGGAAAATTTCAAGAAAGGTCAAACACCTTTTAGACATGGAATTCACTTGTCCAAGGACCACAATCCTAAGACTCAAAGTGAAATAGAATACATGAAAAGAGTTCCATATGCTTCGGCTGTAGGAAGTCTTATGTATGCTATGCTATGCACTCGACCAGATATTTGTTATGATGTTGGGATTGTTATTAGATATCAGTCAAACCCAGGACCAGAGCATTGGACTGCTGTAAAGAATATTCTCAAGTATCTTCGTCGAACTAGAGGGAATATGCTTGTTTATACAGCTTCTGAGTTGGCACCTGTGGGATATACTGATTCTGAATTTCAAGCTGACAGAGACTCTCGTAAGTCTACATCAGGATCTGTGTTCACATTGGGTGGTGGTGCCGTTATTTGGAGGAGTATCAAGCAATCTTGCATTGCTGATTCCACTATGGAAGCGGAGTATGTGGCGGCTTGTGAAGCAGCAAAAGAAGCCGTTTGGCTGAAAAAGTTTTTGCTCAGCCTCGAGGTTGTTCCTTCTGCATCAAATGCCATTACTTTATACTGTGATAACAGTGGTGCAGTGACAAATGCAAAAGAACCCAGAAACCATCAACGTGGAAAACACATTGAACGAAAGTATCACTTAGTGAGAGATATCGTTCAACGAGGGGATGTGACCGTGTGCAAGATAGCATCTGCTTAAAATCTTGCTGATCCGTTTACTAAAAGCTTACCTGCTAGAGCTTTTGAGGAACATATTCAAAATATGGGAGTGTTGGACATGTCTCATTTACTCTAGGGCAAGTGGGAGAAGAATGTTTAACAGTATTTGCCCATCGAGTAATTTCTCATGTATTATGACATTTTGAAATTATAATAATGTTTTATTTATTTATTCTTAAATAAATTGTTTTGAGCAATGAATATGTTCATTGAATTGTTGTATTATTATAAATTGAGTGTTTATGTTGTTAAATACAGAAAGATTCAATTTATAATTCAATTTATATTTTTAATGTCCACGATCGGAAAATAAATAGGGACAAATTATTTTGATTATGTGATTCCAATAATCTCATAAAACAGGATCATGATTGTTTCACGTATTTAACACGAATTAATTAATTTATCACACAAAAGAATTGAGATTTCAAGGAGCGTGCTTTACGTTGGCTTGTCTGCAACAGATGTGCAACTCAGCGCTTCAAACCTTCAAGCCTTTTCTGGTGTTCTCTCAACGTTGGAATCTCTTACCCTTTCGCGAGGTTCTTTCATGAAGTGGATGAGAAGTTGATGCATGATTTGATTAGGATTAATGTCGAGGGTACCACGAGAGTGACTCAGGCTGTTTTGCCCGGGATGGTTCAGAGGAAAAGGGGAGCTATTTTGAATATGGGATCCGGTGCTGCTGTTGTCATTCCTTCTTATCCTCTCTATTCTGTTTATGCTGCCACCAAAACGTAAGCACTTTCTTTTGTTTTTAATATTTATTTTAAATGCTTTTGTTTTGTGAATCCGATATGCATATGGAACAGTTGTTTTGATTCCATAGTTTTAGGTGGTGAAGGTTTTCTTTATGACTAATGCTGGAAACATGTAAATATTTCATTGCATTGCAAGTCTAATTAAGAACCTGAAAATTTCCTGACAAGTTAATCTGAGCTTGAAGTAGGGATATGACTGATTTAAGCTATTGATGGTTCATGGTTGGTTTTAGTAGTCAAGGAAATCACTGTGGAAACTCAGATTCTATCAGCTGTGTATATTTGAATTGTATCTTCAAGTTGTGTTGCGTGATATCCTTGTTTAACATGTAGTTATAATGGGATTAATGAGATTAATTCACTCTGTTCATAATACTAATTCTGAATGAGATTGGTTTCCGTCTCTCAGTTATGTCGACCAGTTCTCAAGATGTCTCTATGTGGAATACAAGGATAAGGGAATTGATGTGCAGTGTCAGGTACATTCGGTTTCCAGATCAAGTTTATGTCATTGATATGATTATCATCTGGTTGATTTAGGATTAAAATTAATTTTTCTGCATCTTGCTTTTCTTTAAATCATCAATGTTCTCTCAAAAAAGTAATCTTCTGTCAATTATATGAAATGGCGAAGTGTTTTAGTCCTGCACCGGAGGGAAGTAGATTTGATGGATTAACTTCAAACCGATCTTCTTCAATCTAAGCACAGCTTTGAACTTTATCCACTTCACGAGCTAATGTAGTAGAGCTAATGTAGTAACTGGATCATGCATATGGAACTTTGGGGAATAAACAAGATTAGGTGGTAGCCTTGTAGGGTCGTCACTCGTCACTGCATGTTACATGCATGAAATTTTTGAGTGAATTGGCATTTTCTTTGCTAGTTTGCAAGAATTCTGTTTTGCTGGTTTATGTAGTTGTTTTTGAACTGGGCTTTTGTTGTGTACTCTAATCTGCAACTATAAATATAAGGATATAATGTATCTCATCATACACGGAAAGGAACGATCTTCTTTCTCTATTTATTTGACTTTTTTATGGGTTTGTAAATTTCGGGATTTTTTTTTCATTTGTTAAAATTTGAAGTCTTATTTTGGCTCCAAAATCATCAACACCCCCGGAATATCTGAGATAGATACTTTCTTTGGTGGCAAGTTGATATTTTTAACAATTAGAAATTTGAACAATAATTCACCCTTGAGTCGACCATCCTGCAGCCGTTTCTGATAGATTTTCAAATTGCAATTATAATAGGATATGGTGGAGTTCGTGCCATGCGCTGTGCCTTGTAATATTAGTAGGAGGTTTAATTGGTACAAAGTAGAGTCGTCAATCTTGGTTGACTTGTTGGCTCAGCTTTTCTTCAGACAATTTAATTGGGCTTTGAAAGATGACCGAGTTTTCATCTATTTGAAAGAAATATGTTGCCTCTCATGCCTGCCCGCGGGTGCACCCCCTTTCCTTGAGGCCGGACCCCTCTGCAAGGCATCCTGCCAAATGTGCCAATAGTTCTGAAAATTATAGCTAATGGAAAATTTAGGGATGAGAATTTTTTGGCATCCGTTGTTAGGAGTCGAGCATACAAGTATAGGATATCACGACTAGTCATAGTTGCATTTCAAATAATCTTTTGTTCACACTTCACAAATTTAAAAAAAAAACATATAAACACTCATATGACAATGCAATTTAGCTTCTTCTTCTTTTTTTGGAGCGAATAGAGGGTATAAGGGGTTTAAAATCTCAAGTCTCGTAAGGTGTTTGATTGAGCCAAGAATCACAAATTATGTACCAACCAAAGGTAAAATATTTGAATCAGAAGGAGCGTCTGGGCCTTTCCTCGGCAATATTCACTCTAATTGCCCTGCCTCCCAAACTCTGCATCGCAAAAGTACAGTCGCCCAAGTTAGAAGATTAAAATTTCACAAGACATAAACTCGTCAATAGAATTTGATTCTTTCTAGGTGACCCAATCTGAGTTATGCAAAACAGAATTGAACCCTGAAATTTAATCGAGCACAAAATAATGGAAGCATTTGAAGGGACTGTAAATCTTGGCCAAAAATATTTTTCTCACCAAAAGAACTATAAACTTCAATTTGAAAGCAAATTTAATTTGAAGTCATAAATGTGAACATAACAATTACCTGTCCATCTAGAGCGGCTATGGCGTCGTTGAGTTCCGTCTCAGTTGACATCGTTACAAAACCAAACCCACGTGACCGGCCAGTCTCTCGATCATACACGACACGAGCATCAACCACTTTTCCGTGTTCACTAAACACCTCCTCCAACTTAGCATTATCCACTTGCCATGGCAAGTTACCAACATACATTCTGAATGAAACACGCTCGACGAGTCTAGGACTTTTTTCGGGTTGTGAACCTCTAGGAGCAGCCTTATTTACGGTCAGAACTCTTCCATTAATATCCTAAAGCATAACAGGATCCAACATATCACCTTAAATGAAGCATTTCTAGAAATTGACACCAAAGTAAGCACATAAAACTTCATATACAGAATCAAGTAATCGAGAAATAATTGAACTCTTGGGGCTAATGTTCAATGACAGAAAAGATTTGCAGTTTTTCGATGAATATGTAACCCATTACTAGGAGCCTAAACTAAAGCAGGATGCTACAAACGTGAGCAAGTTGCCAAGTTCATACGCACCACCATGGAGAATCCTAGAGGAAAATTAGGACCAAATAAACAATAAAAAAAACTTACATAACCATTGAACAACTCAACGGCCTTTTCAGCTTCTTCCACAGAACTCATAGTCACAAATCCGAATCCTCTACTTTGATCCGTCTGCCTATTATATATAACCTACGATGACATGAACATATAATAAGGTGGCACATTCAATTTTTCATTCACACCTTCATAACCATATAACAGCGTGAGAAAGATAACATATTTTAAGCATACTATTCCGTTCAATAAATTTTTACAACCTTTATCTCGTTTTCAACTATTGTTATTGCAACTCAATTTTAATGTCAACAATTAAACACAGCTAGGATTAAGCCCACAAGGGGCCAAGAGTTCAAGGTTCCAAATTGGTTTTTTCGCCACCAGAGTCCAGATTTCTCGGAATGAAACTACGAGCAGCATGCTATGGCTTGAGGGGCAATTTCACATACTTGAAGAAAAGCAATAATTGGATTTTTAGAAAAAATAAATATCAAATATAATTTTTTTTTTGTTTTTGACCAAGGGATGTCTGTGGACTATGATAGGTTCACCCATGCACGATTTAACTCAAAGAAATATAAGCTAAACATCCAATGTTTTAAATTGATGGTTATGAAGCCCATTATTCTTTGGTGCAAGCATTTTTTCCATCCATGCATAAAATTACTCCGAAATTATAATTTTCAAAGTTCAATTTATAATCATAAACAGATTTTAGTTCGTCCATTTTTCACGCGTGGCTTTAGCATCCTTGAGATGATTGAAGGATGGTTTTTGAGGTTCTGAGCATCATTAACCAAACAATGCAACAGGAATAGAACAATGAGACCATGCCTAGTAAAAGCTAAGAAAAATCCACAGCAATATTCCAAAGAAACAACCAGGCCAAGAAAACTAACACAAAGCTCAAAGGCAGAATCTTTATACCTCAGAGATCTCCACAACCCCAGCTTGATCAAAAATCTGAGCCAATTTCTCACTGTCAATGTCGTAAGGCAGATTCCCGACGAAGAGCTTAGCCTCCTCAGAAGGCTCGGGGAAAGAATCCTCCTCCAAACCTCCTCCGTCACTTTCCACGCTATCCTCTTCTTGTTGAGCCCAGTCTGAAGTCTGGGCAACTAATGGGGCAATCTTTGCGGGTGAACTCCTGGATTTGAGCGAAGCCCATATCGTGGAATTGTGGATTTGCCTGAGAGATAGGGGTTGGGTGGATGTGGTGAGATGAATTTTGGGCACAGCGGTGGCGCCGCAGCATTCCAGCAATTTCAGATGAGGGGCATTTGCAGACGTCATAGTCTCTGGAGTGAGACAGGAGGCAAACTTGCAGATAAGAAATTTCGAACCGCAATAATCGCCAGGAAAATGGGAGCTAACTCTAGAGGTCGGGTCGGGTCGGGTCAAGCATCAAATCATTCAGTCCGGTAAAATAACAAGTTGAAGGCTTGAAATTTGAGGCCCACGAATAGGACCACTTTATGTGAGTCCAAATATAGCATTTATACCTGGACTCTCCTGCCGCGTTGACTGTAAATGGACACTGGGCCTAGATTTGAGAAGAATTTAGTAACAGATCCAATCACAAAGCTGGCCCAAATCTAGTATCTTGGTTAAGTACTTAAGCCTACTGTCCAATTAGCTTGCTCAACAACCTACACATAAAAGAAGTCTTAAAAGAAAATTATATATAAAAAAATTCAATTAGAAATCGCTTATGAATGAAGTCTTACTTAAATTTATAATTATGTTCTTACTAAATAAGTTACTTTTAAATATCTGAATTTTATATCTTATTACTAAGGAGATAAGAAAATTATATAAGTTATTATTTTCTTGAAAGGTATATAAGTGATTATTTTTAAAATGATATTTTAAATACTTTTAAATTTATTTAATTTTTTATTATAAAAAATATTATTTTGCGCATTGTGTGTGCTTGAGTTCTAACTTCTAACACACCACCTGCATCTAAATTATTTCATTCATATTTCAAGTTCATAAAATTTTCAAATAATTCTCTTATATGAGATTATCGCGAGATGTTTTGATCCAATCTATATATGTATTAAAAAAATAATTTTTTTTAAAATATAAAAATAATTTTTTTTCATTAATTCGATTATAAATCTATTTTACAAAATTGTCTCTGAACTGGTGTCATCTCTGAATTTATTTTTTTTTCACGTGATAATTGACATAGAGCCGCTTGTATGAACAAAATAATATTTTGCACGAGGTAACATAAATAACACGCCTAAGCTTCTTTTAATAATTATATTATATTATCTCTTTCTATTTATTTAATAAAGGTTCAGGGTATTATACTAACTGTTTGGTATGGCCTGTCAATTTTGGTATGGCCAACTCAATTATTTTTTTTAAAAAAAAATATCTCACTTAAATAAGGGATCGATTATTTGCTTTGGGCAAAACCATAGGAAAGAAACCCATTCAGTTAAATTAGAACTGTCGCCCACCTCTTCCCTCATCGTGCAATGGAGAAAAATAAGTCATAACTACCGAGCATTATCTACCTCCAGCTTCAAACAAAACAAAACAAGACATATTATTCCTTTACAATTGCAGAAGACGGATCACGAGAGGTGAGATCAAACCGGCCATTCATTAATTAAACGATCTCCTTATATTAGAGGGCGTGTGTAAAGAATTTATGTTCTTTGTTTAAGGATTTGAATAACCAAAACCTGCTGACATAATTGGGAGTTCGATTAATTTATTCAAATTTTAATATGGATGTGAAGGCAAGTAGAAATATCTTGATAGAATCCCAATTACCAGTCCCTCAGATGGCGGTGATGTTTGATGCTCTATTGCTCTTCGTATATTAGACGACGTGTGTGTAAATATTGAAAAATTTTCGATCGAATTACTGTATAATTTTTGAGTTTCGAATGGAAAATCAGTGATATCCAAAGTTAAGGTTTTTAATGTCAATCCATAGGATGAGGGAAATTGGGATTTCGATTTCGTTACTCAAATCCCAATTGATAAGTATGATATCATTTAAAAAATATTTTAATTTGAATAAATTATAATTTGGTTTTTAATTTCGTTTTACTCTCAATATGTTGATTATGAAATTCAATACAACTAATCATTTTCCACCTCTTGCTTCGACATAACCACTTATATTTTCTCCAAATCCTTAATTTCAGATCTCACCGATTCCTCATTGAAAGCTATACAGGAACATAATTGGGAGTTCAATTGTTGTTCTTTGAAACCGATTCATTTCTCAATAAATGGGATTTAAAGTTTGATTATACATATACGAAACTATCGAACACCGCTAATTTCGCCTAACCATTTCTTCCAGGTTTCCTCTTCTTATTTTTTCTAAGCTGCCTTTGTTTCTTTTCATCTTAGTTATATTGTGTTTTTTACAAAATATATTATGTTTTTTACAAAATATTTAATGTTTTATAATGATTGTTTATGTAACGCCCAGAAATTCGTCACGTAAATTCGCATGCATAACTAGGGGATTTTAATAATTTTAAAAATAAAGTGAAAATGGATTAAATTGTTTTATGAGTTATTATGTGAATTATGTGATTTATTGACATGTTTTGAATATTGTTTCGACGTTTAAATCGGTATGATATGATTTATGAATTTATTTGAGAAAGTTTATTTTATGATCGCGTAGGCGAGACCGTGGATAGACGAGATGTTTGTTTTCACCCAAAATATTTTATGATATTTTTAGGAGCCTTAAAATATTATTTTAAGGTATAATTGGAAGAAAATTATGGTATTTACATATATATTTATTTATGTGCTAGTTTTTACCCAAAATAAGTTATTTTAATTACTTTTATTAACCTTTAAAAATCTCCTATTTTATTATTTCGAGATTATTAAGTTCTTAGCAAATTATCATGTATTTTTTTTAAAGGTTAAATTATAGTAATTATATATCCAAAGTATTTATTTAAATATTTAACCTAGATTACCCAAAATATTATTCTAAGATTTTCTACCCCAATCCACCTACCCCTTACCCTACGTAAACTCACCTTTGAGCCGCCTCCATCATTCATCAGAAACATCCTCCACTTCACAGCACACACAACACGATTACCTTGAGGAAAATTTAGGATATTTGACGTCTTGATCGTCCCGGTGCGCCGATACGCGTCGATTTCTTTGTTTTGTCCAAATCTTCAACAAGGCACGTTTCGATTCCCTTCTTGAACACCATTTAAGTCATATTACACTGATTTATGCATAAAAGGATTGATATTGCATGTGTATGTGGTTTTGATCGAAGATCATGCATGAATTTTTAGCAGTCCACGTTTATGGCTTCATTCTCAGATTTTCTCACGTTTTTCTGATATGACACGTTCCAGCATGCTGATCCATGGTTAGGGGTCTGAGTTAGGGTCCTAGGATCGAGTTGAATGATTTCATGAACCATGAATAGGCTTAAAACGAAATAAGAACAGAAAACATGCACCAGGCGTGCAGGTTGAGCAGGTTTGGGAGAATGGATCGTGTAGGCTGTAGGGTGCGAGTTTGAGGCTGGTTTCAGTTGTGATAGAACCCCAAGACCTTGGGGAAGGTCCTCCAGGTGGGTTTACGGCCGGTGCTGGTCGGAGATGGATGGACGAATGGCCTAAAGCCTGAGTTAGTGTTCTGCGCGCGAGCAGATTTTAGGTAAAGGAAGAAGGGACTGGTTTCGGGTCCATAGGATGAGTTAGGGGCTGGGGTTTGTCTTGTTGGAACCCTCTGGATGTGGGCTAGGTATGTTGGGTGGTGTTTTGGTCGGTGGTGGCCGGAGTCAGGCGGCCGAAGCCCATATAGGGCTGCTGGTCGCTGGTCATAGACTCATGGGACAGCCTTGCTTAAGTTCTGAATTTTGGTGTTTTTCGGGTCGGGCTCGGGTTCTTGGGTCCGGGTTGGGTCTAAAATATTGTGATTTAAGTTAGATGAGTCCGGGTATGGATTATATTAATTGGGCTCGAGTATTTTAATTTATTTTATTGAGCAAATTAAGTTGTTAATGGGCTTAAGAAAATTATTGGGTGAGGTTAAGTATTAATTGTAATTGAATAATACATTTGGGCTAAAATATAAGTTAATGGACATAAGTTCAGTTATTGAGTCAGTCTAGATTTTTTATGAGCTTAAGTCTAAGGGGTCAGCAGCTCGAACAAGTCCTTAGAAAAATAAATGTCCGTAAATATATATTTAATTCATGCATGCATTATTATTAGATATATAAGTATGATTTTTAAGAAAATAAATTAAATATATATTTACGAACAAATTTTCATGAAAATAAAGAAATAATGAGAATTTTTATGTTCATGCATTATTAAGAATTTTTATGATAAGTTTAATTGCATGTTAAGAAAAATATATTTTTATGGAAGTTAAAGTGAAGGTGGAAAGTGATGTGGTTGGAGGCCGGGATACCTGGGCCCGGTGACCTTCCTAATGATGTATAAGTATGATGAGCTTATGGATCCAGCTGAGAGGGCTGGTGAAGTGGCAGCACAGAGGTGGAAATCTCACCGCCGCGTACGTTGGTTTATAGATTGATCAATCGCTCAGTATGATGTCACCGACATGGATACGACCTTTTGAGAACTAAGAAATCATGATATGTTATTTTTACGAAAATTATAAAGTATGATGAATTATGTTATAGCATGATGATTTAGCAGTATGATTATTTATTTATGTTTATATGCATATAATTTTAAGATCATGCACGTATAATTATTATTCACGCATTTTATATGATGTGTGCTTGTGTGTGGTTTCATTTTGTTATATAAGGATAGAACGTGCTGATCCTCTAGGCTCATTAGATTTAAATGGTGCAGGTGAGCAAAATGTTAATGAAGTTAATGTGTTCCCGACTGGCGGCGAGGGCGTATGAGTTTCCAGGCGGCTAGAACCCGTGACCATTGCTCTAAGATGAATTTTATGTTGAGACTAGAATATTTATTTCCGTATATGATTTATTATTATAGATTTTCAGTATATGCATGGATTTTTAGATTTAAGTATTTATTTTCAAAGTTTTCATGAATTTTTGTGAAAGAAATATTATTTAGAAATTTTATTATGGCATTCTTATAAATTATTATTTAGTAATTAATTTAATTGCATGCGTGTACTTTTATTGTATCTTTTGTATATTTTTATTTTAAATTAAGTAAAGTTATTTTTAAGTATGATATATATATGTATGGGCATATATATATATATTTATATTCATTATTTTATAATTAGAGATTTTAAAAAAAAAATCAGTAGGAGTTTTAGGTCGTTTTATTTGGTATCAGAGTCATGGTCCTTGGAGGGTGACTAGCTTGCTGCTACACGGAGCTCAGAAGCCGCACCGCCAGTCTGTAAGTTTTAAATGTTTTAAATTATGATTTATACACGGGACACAAGAGTTATGTTTTTAATGATTTGTGAAAATGAGAATTTAGAGTTACGACAGTCTTAAAGTCAAAAATATTAGCTATGCATTGCGATTTACGTGGGGAAATATGTGGTGGTGCAGTATGCCTCCTAGACAGATGAACCGACGCGGGAATCCTCCACCTCCGCAGAACCCGCTCACAGCACTGGAGCAGGCCAATGCTAATATGATGACATGAATCACTGCATTGCTGGAGCAACAGGCAGCACGACCCGGACTTTCACACGACGAAGACGTTGCGGAACGGTTCCAGAAGAAGGGACCGAAGGAGTTTTCTGGTGCCACTGATCCACTCGTGGCTGAGGGGTGGATCCGTTCCTTGGAGACCATATGTAGTGACCCTTACCCGGATCACCTACTAAACAGAACTTAGGCATGTAATTAACTTAATAAAACAGATATCAGAAATAATCTAGCGGAAACCATAAATAAATACAATCCCAATGAAAGGAATCTGCAATTATCCAAATATTATACAACCAAATCGAATAGCTGTATCAACCCAAAACAACAGAAATAAAACCTAGACGAAGCTCCAGCTGGCCAACCACTGCCTAGCATCTCTTGGATCCCCCAGCCTCGTCCAATCGCAAATCTGCCCCATGGAATAGGGTGTCCAGAAACACAGAATACGAGACGTGAGCATAAAATGCTCAGTACGAGAGTATGAGTGTATATTCATGCAAAGTGAACTCCCTATAAACTCGAGGTCAAGGATCAGATAACAGAGACAGACCAGGCCCTGGTATGTAGCACGCTGTGCCATCGCTTCAGGAGGTGGCTCCCATACCATAATACAAGTGGATATGCCGGACCCAAATCGATGGAAGTCCAACCACTAACAAGATAGGGAAAAACCCTACTAACAGACATCTCGAAGGAGATAGCTCAGTATGCTAATGAATTCAGCATAAATCAATGACATATAAACCATGCAGTCACATAATACATGCATACTCAGTCAGGATATCTCGAACAGTACTTCCGTACCTCAAATCAGTGCAAGCTCTACCAACTTTAGGTCCGCGCCTATAGTGTGCTCTACACTGCCAAATGATACTACTATCATTAAAGCGCTCTAAAAGCCTTAACAACGCTAAAGCATACTCCTAAATATTTTTAAGAAGCAAAAGCTATACCTTCGTCCGTTGTTAGCCCTTTGATGACGATGCCTCCAAAACTTAGGCACAACTCCGCTACGACTATCGAACACCTCGACGACTCCCGGGGTAAGCCTAGGAAGGCTAGAACAACTCGAATACGACTAGAATTAGAGAGGAAATCCGGAATTGGCAATTGAAAATGAATTCTCGGCCTTCTATTTATAGAAAACGATCGAAGCTTCCGATCCTCGATCGGAACGTCCGAACCTCGATCGGAACGTCCGATCCTGCCATCGGAGCTTCCGAAGATCCTGATCTGCCACGTGTCAAAATATCACTTGTTGACTTTGGATAGGGGTGATCGGAGCTTCCGATCCTGATCGGAGCTTCCGATCTTGTCACACGTCATGCCTGACGTAATACCATCGGAGCTTCCAATTCTGCATCGGAGCTTCCGATCCTGTTCAGAACTTCCAAACTCACCTTCGGAGCTTCCGAACTCTATCCAAATAATTATGATTAATTCCTTAATTACTGATTTTGGTTACGGGCTACTACACCATATTTGCTTATATGGGACTCACTGATGCCGATAAAGTAAAGTGCGCGGTGTACATGATGAAAGACGATGCAGCCCTTTGGTGGGAGGGCGCAGTTCGAGGTGTGAACCCACAGACTTTGACGTGGGAGGAG
Source organism: Henckelia pumila (assembly GCF_033568475.1). Classification (NCBI taxonomy): domain Eukaryota; kingdom Viridiplantae; phylum Streptophyta; class Magnoliopsida; order Lamiales; family Gesneriaceae; genus Henckelia; species Henckelia pumila. The sequence continues at coordinate 48,261,364 of NC_133122.1, read as the reverse complement.
TTCAAGCGGATGTTCTTCGCCAAATATTTTACTGAGGATGTGCGCAGCCGAATGATTCGGGAGTTCATGAGTCTCCGGCAGGGGGGGGACAAGACGGTGGTTGAGTATATCAAGCAGTTCGAGAGGGGGTGTCATTTTGTGCCCCTGATTGCTGATAGTGTGCAGGAGAAGATGAGACAGTTCGTCGATGGACTTAGGGCGGACATCAAGCATGATGTACGCATGATGGACGTCACCACTTATGAGGCAACGGTGAGTAGGGCACTATGATCCGAGGATGGTAGGAAGGAGATCTTGAGGGAGCAGCAGAGGAAGAGACAGTTCCAACCATCGTACCACGAGTCGTATCCACAGCATGATGCAAAGAAGCAGGCCACTGGGCCGTCGAAGGGCCCAAATCCACTGATACAGCAAGGAGCTATCGTTCCTCGTGCAGAAACACTACCTCTCTGCCAGAAATGCCAGAAGCCCCATCCAGGGCCGTGCATGAAGGGATCAGACATGTGCTACCATTGCAAGGAACCGGGACACATTATGCTGCATTGTCCCAAGAAGAATGCTGCGGGACGAGTCTATGTGATGCAGGCGGAGGAAGCAATACCGGATACTTTGCACATCACGGGTTATTATATTTAACGCATTAAATTTGTCACATTTGGAGGGCTTGATTCGGAACTACACGAGGAAACTTGTTCTTGCCTAGAGTTCGTTTCAATTTCGAGGACGAAATTCCATTTAAGGGGGAGAGAATTGTAACGCCCAGAAATTCGTCACGTAAATTCGCATGCATAACTAGGGGATTTTAATAATTTTAAAAATAAAGTGAAAATGGGTTAAATTGTTTTATGAGTTATTATGTGAATTATGTGATTTATTGACATGTTTTAAATATTGTTTCGGTATTTAAATCGGTATGATATGATTTATGAATTTATTTGAGAAAGTTTATTTTATGATCGCGTAGGCGAGACCGTGGACGGACGAGATGTTTGTTTTCACCCAAAATATTTTATGATATTTTTAGGAGCCTTAAAATATTATTTTAAGGTATAATTGGAAGAAAATTATGGTATTTACATATATATTTATTTATGTGCTAGTTTTTACCCAAAATAAGTTATTTTAATTACTTTTATTAACCTTTAAAAATCTCCTATTTTATTATTTCGAGATTATTAAGTTCTTAGCAAATTATCATGTATTTTTTTTAAAGGTTAAATTATAGTAATTATCTATCCAAAGTATTTATTTAAATATTTAACCTAGATTACCCAAAATATTATCCTAAGATTTTTTACCCCAATCCACCTACCCCTTACCCTACGTAAACTCACCTTTGAGCCGCCTCCATCATTCATCAGAAACATCCTCCACTTCACAGCACACACAACACGATTACCTTGAGGAAAATTTAGGATATTTGACGTCTTGATCGTCCCGGTGCACCGATACACGTCGATTTTTTTGTTTTGTCCAAATTTTCAACAAGACACGTTTCGATTCCCTTCTTGAACACCATTTAATTCATATTACACTGATTTATGCATAAAAGGATTGATATTGCATGTGTATGTGGTTTTGATCGAAGATCATGCATGAATTTTTAGCAGTCCACGTTTATGGCTTCATTCTCAGATTTTCTCACGTTTTTCTGATATGACACATTCCAGCATTCTGATCCATGGTTAGGGGTCTGAGTTAGGGTCCTAGGATCGAGTTGAATGATTTCATGAACCATGAATAGGCTTAAAACGAAATAAGAACAGAAAACATGCACCAGGCGCGCAGGTTGAGCAGGTTTGTGAGAATAGATCGTGTAGGCTGTAGGGTGCGAGTTTGAGGCTGGTTCCAGTTGTGATAGAACCCCAAGACCTTGGGGAAGGTCCTCCAGGTGGGTTTACGGCCGGTGCTGGTCGGAGATGGATGGACAAATGGCCTAAAGTCTGAGTTAGTGTTCTGCACGCGAGCAGATTTTAGGTAGAGGAAGAAGGGACTGGTTTCGGGTCCATAGGATGAGTTAGGGGCTGGGGTTTGTCTTGTTGGAACCCTCTCGATGTGGGCTAGGTATGTTGGGTGGTGTTCCGGCCGGTGGTGGCCGGAGTCAGGCGGCCGAAGCCCATATAGGGCTGCTGGTCGCTGGTCATAGACTCATGGGACAGCCTTGCTTAAGTTCTGAATTTTGGTGTTTTTCGGGTCGGGCTCGGGTTCTTGGGTCCGGGTTGGGTCTAAAATATTGTGATTTAAGTTAGATGAGTCCGGGTATGGATTATATTAATTGGACTCGAGTATTTCAATTTATTTTATTGAGCAAATTAAGTTGTTAATGGGCTTAAGAAAATTATTGGGTGAGGTTAAGTATTAATTGTAATTGAATAATACATTTGGGCTAAAATATAAGTTAATGGAAATAAGTTCAGTTATTGAGTCAGTCTAGATTTTTTATGAGCTTAAGTCTAAGGGGTCAGCAGCTCGAACAAGTCCTTGGAAAAATAAATGTCCGTAAATATATATTTAATTCATGCATGCATTTTTATTAGATATATAAGTATGATTTTTAAGAAAATAAATTAAATATATATATACGGATAAATTTTCATGAAAATAAAGAAATAATGAGAATTTTTATGTTCATGCATCATTAAGAATTTTTATGATAAGTGTAATTGCATGTTAAGAAAAATATATTTTTATGAAAGTTGAAGTGAAGGTGGAAAGTGATGTGGTTGGAGGCCGGGATACCTGGGCCCGGTGACCTTCCTAATGATGTATAAGTATGATGAGCTTATGGATCCAGCTGAGAGGGCTGGTGAAGTGGCAGCACAGAGGTGGAAACCCCACCGCCGCGTACGTTGGTTTATAGATTGATCAATCGCTCAGTACGTATGATGTCACTGACATGGATACGACCTGTTGAGAACTAAGAAATCATGATATGTTATTTTTACAAAAATTATAAAGTATGATGAATTATGTTATAGCATGATGATTTAGCAGTATGATTATTTATTTATGTTTATATGCATATAATTTTAAGATCATGCACGTATAATTATTATTCACGTATTTTATATGATGTGTGCTTGTGTGTGGTTTCATTTTGTTATATAAGGATAGAACGTGCTGAGCCTCTAGGCTCATTAGATTTAAATGGTGCAGGTGAGCAGAATGTTAATGAAGTTAATGTGTTCCCGACTGGCGGCGAGGGCGTATGAGTTTCCAGGCGGCTAGAACCCGTGACCATTGCTCTAAGATGAATTTTATGTTGAGACTAGAATATTTATTTCCGCATATGATTTATTATTATAGATTTTCAGTATATGCATGGATTTTTAGATTTAAGTATTTAATTTCAAGGTTTTCATGAATTTTTGTGAAAGAAATATTATTTAGAAATTTTATTATGGCATTCTTATAAATTATTATTTAGTAATTAATTTAATTGCATGTGTGTACTTTTATTGTATCTTTTGTGTATTTGTATTTTAAATTAAGTAAAGTTATTTTTAAGCATGATATATATATGTATGGACATATATATATATATATATATATTTATATTCATTATTTTATAATTAGAGATTTAAAAAAAAAATCAGTAGGATTTTTAGGTCGTTTCAGTTTAAGTTATACTTTCATTTTTTTCACCTCATGAACATTTTAACTTTTTTCACCTTTATATAACTTATTCTTAAGTATCACGTAGCCTTGCATTAAATTTAGAGATTAAGATCACGTAGATGTCTTTTTGGAGACGAAAATTTTCTTTTTATAGAGGTGTTTGAAATACATGGTTTTAAAGAATAATTTTTATTATTATTTTTTATGGCTGATTGTGACAGTGATATTGTTTTATCGTCACATTTATGTAAAATATTTAATTTAATTTTTTGTCCTTTAATTTCTCCTCACAACTTCAGTCAATACGGTCTTAATTTTAATTTATTTTTTTTAATGGAATCTATTTGATGATTATTGTAGTTGGTCAACTAATAAAAAGTTACTTCCTTTTGCTATCATCCACCAGTACATGTACAAGTTATAACAAAAATATTTACAAAATTTTGATGATGTTATTTAGATTTCATAACTTACTTGGAAGGATATATTGAATTGAGTAATAGATTTATTTTCTTCAGAACCTTTTTTCTTTTTCTTTTTTTTCTAAAATGGTTGCTGGAAAATGGCCTTCTTTTACTTTTAAAAAAATTTAAAATTTCAATAGTCGGAAGTTTGAATATTTTTCTTCCATGCACTTGCTAGAATTTAAATACTAAGGTTTCAAAAATCTGATTCATTCTTGCCAAATAATTATTGAATTTCTTGCATGTGATCTATTTATTGTGAAATAAATAGATTACATGTATTCATTATCTGGTGTTTCACATCCATTCGCTTCATGCATTTAGTCTTAAATTTTAAAGAGTTTTCCTAATTTTGAGTAATAGATTTATCATTCTTTGTCCAATTCAATGGAGAGAATGTGTTTTTTCATATTCATTTTTTTATTTCTTCATCCAATTGTTTAGGTTGTCAATTGAATGGATATTTGCAACAAAAACATTGATTACAAAATACAGTTATTCCTTCAAACAGCTACGCTCGCAAGTTCGGATTTACTATGATAGTTGTTCTTCCGCAAATTACATTACCCATGCAATATTTTTAGAACACTAATGGTTTAGATGTCCTCATATGATGTTTCTTCACATTTATGTGTTCCATATGTCGATTGAATGGATATTTTCAGCGACAACTTTGTGTAAACAATTACATGAATTTCTAATGCTCAATGATATTTTATGTTCTTCGTGAAATATTTTCTGCAAAATAATGAAATAGTGTTAACATATATAGACATGTATTTTGTTATGAGCTCAGATTCAAATATGCAAGATCTTGATCCATTGGGCCCAGGAACATCAAATTCAAAGGGCCCAAGTGAAACTGAAGATGAAAAGCCCAAGACAATCAAAGTGTATGCTAGGAGAAACAAACGAAACACACGTGAAGGGAAAGAGAATATATAATAGCAGTTAGTTGGTATGAGATGGTATTAGAGATTTGATTTCTTGTTGAGAGAGTAACTAGCACTTAGCTAGGGAGTTACTTATTGTACAGAGGTTTGCCTCTGGGTTTATTCTGTTTCTTAATATATAATCTTCATTTTCATCTCATTGGGCGCATCATTTTCTGTCTTCGAATTTGTATTTACTGTAAGCCATAACATTGGTCCGACCTGCCGGATACGAAGAACGGTCGATGGCAATGGCCAGCACACGAAACGATGCGAAGTTTGAAACGATGGAACGATCAGTGAATGGGTTGAAGGAGAGTATGCTACAGGTGCAAGGCAGGCTAGATAAACTTGATCAAACTCTCGGAGGTTTTAATGATCTGAAGGTGTTGATGGAGCAGTTGCTCAAGGGACAGGGTGGTGTTACACTTACTGACAATCGAAAGGAAGAAGGGCCAGGAGGAGATGATGGTAGACAGGAGAAGGAGGAGATGAGAAGGGCGTTAAAGAGGATTGAATTACCGGGTTTTGACGGCGAGGATCCGATGGGCTGCCTGGGGAAGGTGGAGCAATACTTCGACGTTCATGAAACTCCGATCGAATGTCGACTCAAGTTGGCTTACGTTTGTATGCAGGGATCCACCGTCCATTGGTTCCGCTGGATGCAGGCGAGGATTCCCAACATGAATTGGGACCGATTTGCTGAAGAATTAATTAAACGATACGGAGGGTATGATGCTAACCCATTTGAATTGATGACATCGCTGAAACAGGGACATCAACCGATAGAAACTTATATCGAACACTTTGAGGTGTTGGTCGCGCAGCTTGGTGATGTTCAAGAAGAGCAGTGTCTGGGGTATTTTCTGAGTGGATTGCGGGATGAGATTCGTCGGCGAATGATCGTTCATAACCCGCAAACGGTGGATCGCGCGATGATGTTGGCCAGAGGATTGGAGGTGGAGTTGTTTGGGAAGGTGTTGGATCGTGGAAAAAGTCGAAATGGGCTGAGTATGGGTTCTGAACAGAGAAGGCCCATGAATATGGGTTGGGCTAATCCAGCCCACATCACTGATAAGGATCGGCCATTTAATCATCCACAACCACAGATTATCGCAAAGGCGGCGAGTCCAGGAGAGGGGTACCAATGTCGGCCGCTAGCTCCGACAGAGTACAGTGGGGGATCGCGATCAAATTTTGGTGGGAACACTAGCGGAATATCTAAGGCTCCGATACAAAGGAACCGTGAGGGACGAATAGTATCACACGAAGAGTATTTGCACAGGAGGGAGAAGGGGTTGTGTTTTAAATGTGGGGAACCATACCATCCTATGC